>NC_136068.1:1293634659-1295100284 GCF_964261635.1 Lissotriton helveticus
ACCACCTGGACTGGTAAAGGGGTAGGACCCATAGTGCTGGGCCAATGTTGAGGGCCCCAGAGATCTTTCTGTTTCCCCAAAATAATGATCTCGGTTTTATCACCGTTAAGCTTGAGGAGATGCCTCTGCATCCACTCAGCCACAAGTGACAAACCAATTTTCAAACCAGACACGCTGTTATCTTCAGTGCTGGAGAGGGAAAAAACGATTTGCGTGTCATCGGCGTATGAAAAAATAGTCAGCCCGGCTTCCCCTGCGATGGTAGCGAGAGGTTTGATGTAGATATTAAATAGCAGCGGGCTGAGAATAGACCCCTGAGGGACACCATACGCCGATGAACATATCGTGGATGCAGCTTTCTGAGAGAAAACTTGGAATGTGCGCTCACTTAAAAAGGAGGCAAACCAAGCAAGTGCGGGGCCATCTATTCCAAGGGAACGGAGAGAATTTAATAAGATGGAATGGGACACGGTATCGAACGCTGCGCTCAGATCCAGAAGGATGAGAGCAGAAGTTTCACCGCGATCGATACCGTGCCGAAGTCTCTCCGTTACCCCTAGTAATGCAGTCTCAGTAGAATAGTGAGCTCGAAAACCGGACTGGGATGGATGTAAAAAGCCCAGATTTTCAATAAAAAGAGAAAGCTGCGTGTTAACATGCCTCTCCAGTATCTTTGAGAAGATAGGCAGCAAAGAAATAGGTCTGAAGTTGGCAAGGTTTGATGTGTCCGCACCAGCCTTTTTCAGAAGTGGGACCACCATCGCATGCTTCCAGTCCTGTGGCACACGAGACTCACTCAGGGAGGTATTAAGAAGTCTCATAAGAGGGCGCCGACACTCAAAATCGAGCAACTTAAGGATTTTAGCAGGCACCGGATCACGCGGTGAACCAGATCTTACACTGTTCAGGCAGGCGAGGAACGAGTCATCATCAAACAGAAGCCAGTTAGTTATCTTTGCCCCTAGAGACAAAGGTACAGTCATAGTCGCACACCCCAGTTGAGACTGAGTTGCTGTGTTAGAGGCACTCATGGAGTTGTTAATACGCTCAACTTTGGCGATAAAAAATTCCGCAATGGAATTACATTGGGCTTCTTCCAAGACTGGGGGGGTCGGTAAAGTATCAGCACCAGTCAATTTTTTAACCACTGCAAATAGAGTGCGAGGGCAATTCTGAGCTTGCGACACTATATTTGTCGTGTATGTAGCTCTTGCCTCTTTACACCTAGAATGGTATCCCTTCAATGCTTCTTTGTAAGCGATCTTTCGAGAAGCAGAGTAAGTGCGCCTCCATTTCCTTTCCAAGGCCTTACAATTAGTTCTCTGAACCTTTAAATCGGGCGAGAACCATGGGGCCGGACATCGATGGAGTTTGGAAAGTCTCGGAGTAGGGGGAAGCACGATGTTTACAGCATTCGTGAGCCAAGATGTAACTGCCAAATTCAGGTCTTTAAGTGGGGCTTCGTCATTTAAAGGACAAGTATCAAAGAGATGTTGGTTAAACTTTGAAATATCTAGTTTACCCCATCTATGGACTAGTTCGCCCTTGCCCTGTCTATTCAAAATAGGCAGTTTGATGTCAGATAGGGCGAAGTGGACTGCGAAATGATCAGTCCAGTCCAAAGGACGAGCACTCTGTGAGCAGTCAAAGGAAAGATTGGAAAGAATTGGATCCAATTGATGCCCCGCCGAGTGAGTGGGACCCGAATTGCACAACATCAGGCTCAATACCTCTAAATCACTTAAAAAACTCTTACTTAAGGCGCAAGAAGTGTCATCAAGATGTAAATTTAAATCGCCAAGAATAGTAAAATTTGCGGCTTTAAGAAGTAGAGGAGCTATAGAGTTGGTGAGCACGGATATCCAGGTATGGGCATTGCCGGGAGGGCGATATATCAAAAGGCCAGATAAAGTAAATTGTGGGTTAATAGCAAGTTTAAAAAGCGCTGCCTCACAACCAGGAAGAGGGAAAGTTTCAAGTTTGCAAAGGTAACAAGACTTGAAATATCCCCCTCATCAATCCTAGGGGGTCAGGAGTGGTCTACCTTGCCCCCTTTCCTTCATTTCCCCCTTCGTTTTTCACCACATCTTGTCTCTCGATCGTACCGAGAGACAAGATGGCGGCCGCTCCGGACTGTTTAGAATGTTGACAGACACCGGAGAGCCAATCAGCTTCGCTTCGCGAAGTTCCGTTACGCGTCAGGTACGCGAACCGGGGCGCTAACCGGAGCGCTGTCACAGATATATATATTTTTTTAAACGTTAATTTCTCAAAATCCACTGGAGCACATATATTGAGACATAGCAAAGGCACGTCGGGCAAACCATATCTACAATTTTGCCAAGTTTCATGTAAATCTATTCAGCCGTTCGAGCTAAAAGTGAGTCCAACCGCCCTATGGAAAAATGAATGGGAAAAACGCGTTTTGGGACCCCCCTTTTTTCTCGGCCTCCCCTTGACGAAACCCCCTTAAATTTTCAGGGGCTGCTCAGAAATAAAATGTGCCATTTTCCTGAAGATTTCAGCCAATTCCGTCCACAAACGCCAAAGTTATTAGACATAGAATTATCAGAAATCCCATAGAGAAAAAATCCTAACTATATATACCCACTGGCTATCGCCAGTAGGTAATATACATATATAAACATATATAATCTGCATATCTATATAAATATAAATGCATGCATACATATACATATATGCATACATATGCATGTTATTTACATGAAAGTTTTAAAAACACTAATAAAAGCAAAGCTAAAAAGCCACCTCATTACAAACAGAATGGCTTTATCTTAAACGAGGGCGAGATCTATTGCATTTTCAATGCTTGTTTACTTTGGTTCTATCAAGAAGGCATTCAGATGTGTCACACATTTGCCATAAATTCTGAATGTTAGCACTCTAGTTGCTCATTAGATCACTGTAGTAAAGCTAGTGCTCACCAGGGAAGTCTGCTGCTAATCATGGTTTGCAGCCATTTTCCCGCATTTTTTATCCCGCAGACTTTCAGTCCGCATACCATTATCCCGCAAGGTCATTGACCTCGCATACCATTATCCCGCATTTTTTCAAAACGCATGTGCATTTATCGCGCATGCCTTTACAAAGAATTACGTTTTAAAGGCATGTATGGTAAATGCATTTGCGTTGTGAAAACCACGATGACGAGAGAGGTAAGTGGGTTTGTGTTAATTTTTTTCGTGGGTTAGTGATTGTGTAGTGTAGTGTAGTGTTGTGTAGTGTAGTGTTGTGTTAGTGTAGTGTAGAGTTGTGGTGGTTGTTTAGTGTAGGGTCATGCTGGGGGTAGTGTTTTAGGGTTTAGGGTAGTGTTGTAGTGTTTGCGTAGTGTAGGGTCATGCTGGGGGTAGTGTTTTAGGGTTTAGGGTTGTGTTGTAGTGTTTGCGTAGTGTAGGGTCATGCTGGGGCTAGTGTTTTAGGGTTTAGGGTAGTGTTGTAGTGTTTGCGTAGTGTAGGGTCATGCTGGGCGTAGTGTTTTAGGGTTTAGGATAGTGTTGTAGTGTTTGCGTAGTGTAGGGTCATGCTGGGGGTAGTGTTTTAGGGTTTTGGGTAGTGTTGTAGTGTTTGCGTAGTGTAGGGTCATGCTGGGGTGTAGTATTTTAGGGTTTAGGGTAGTGTTGTAGTGTTTGCGTAGAGTAGGGTCATGCTAGGGGTAGTGTTTTAGGGTTTGGGTAGTGTTGTAGTGTTTGCGTAGTGTAGGGTCATGCTGGGGGTAGTGTTTTATGGTTTTGGGTAGTGTTGTAGTGTTTGCGTAGTGTAGGGTCATGCTGGGGTGTAGTGTTTTAGGGTTTTGGGTAGTGTTGTAGTGTTTGCGTAGTGTAGGGTCATGCTGGGGTGTAGTGTTTTAGGGTTTTGGGTAGTGTTGTAGTGTTTGCGTAGTGTAGGGTCATGCGGGGGGTAGTGTTTTAGGGTTTTGGGTAGTGTTGTAGTGTTTGCGTAGTGTAGGGTCATGCTGGGGGTAGTGTTTTAGGGTTTTGGGTAGTGTTGTAGTGTTTGCGTAGTGTAGGGTCATGCTGGGGGGTAGTGTTTTAGGGTTTTGGGTAGTGTTGTAGTGTTTGCGTAGTGTAGGGTCATGCTGGGGGTAGTGTTTTGGGGTTTTGGGTAGTGTTGTAGTGTTTGCGTAGTGTAGGGTCATGCTGGGGGTAGTGTTTTAGGGTTTAGGGTAGTGTTGTAGTGTTTGCGTAGTGTAGGGTCATGCTGGGGGTAGTGTTTTAGGGTTTAGGGTAGTGTTGTAGTGTTTGCGTAGTGTAGGGTCATGCTCGGGGTAGTGTTTTAGGGTTCAGGGTAGTGTTGTAGTGTTTGCGTAGTGTAGGGTCATGCTCGGGGTAGTGTTTTAGGGTTTAGGGTAGTGTTGTAGTGTTTGCGTAGTGTAGGGTCATGCTGGGGGTAGTGTTTTAGGGTTTAGGGTAGTGTTGTAGTGTTTGCGTAGTGTAGGGTCATGCTGGGGTGTAGTGTTTTAGGGTTTTGGGTAGTGTTGTAGTGTTTGCGTAGTGTAGGGTCATGCTGGGGGTAGTGTTTTAGGGTTTAGGGTAGTGTTGTAGTGTTTGCGTAGTGTAGGGTCATGCTGGGGTGTAGTGTTTTAGGGTTTTGGGTAGTGGTGTAGTGTTTGCGTAGTGTAGGGTCATGCTGGGGGTAGTGTTTTAGGGTTTAGGGTAGTGTTGTAGTGTTTGCGTAGTGTAGGGTCATACTGGGGGTAGTGTTTTAGGGTTTAGGGTAGTATTGTAGTGTTTGCGTAGTGTAGGGTCATGCTGGGGTGTAGTGTTTTAGGGTTTTGGGTAGTGTTGTAGTGTTTGCGTAGTGTAGGGTCATGCTGGGGGTAGTGTTTTAGGGTTTAGGGTAGTGTTGTAGTGTTTGTGTAGTGTAGGGTCATGCTGGGGGTAGTGTTTGAGGGTTTAGGGTAGTGTTGTACTGTTTGTGTAGTGTAGGGTCATGCTGGGGGTAGTGTTTTAGGGTTTAGGGTAGTTTAGTTGTTTAGTGTATGCTAAAGGCATATTCGTTCAAAAAGTTTTCGTTATTTTAATTTGCGGCCTAATAGTACATGCGGGATTTTTTTTGCGGACTGATGGTATGCGGGATTTAGTCATATATTCGCTAATCATACTTTCTATGGCAAAATGAACCCCCTCATTTTGTTCCTTTTTAAATTATATGTTTTAAGAGTTACCACTTTATTCCAATCAAGATAGCTTCAGGTGTGCCATACCTTTGTAATAAGTAGGACTGTTAGCACTCTAGTTGTTCTTTAGAACACTCTGGGACATTCTGTCATTGGGCTATAGTTGGGCTACATCTGGCTGATATTTGGGCTACATTTGTTTTTTTCTCTGGTGGCCATCTTTGGGCTACATTGGGCTACATTTGGGCTCCAACATATATATAGCCCAATGTAGCCCAATATATATTTTTCAAAGTTAATTTTCGTAAAAACCACTGGAGCCTATATCTTGAGACATAGCAAAGGCACATCGGGCTACCAGTCCCTACAATTTTGCCAAGTTTGGTGTAAATCCATGCAGCCGTTCAGGCTAAAAGTGAGGCCAACCGCCCTATGGAAAATTGCATGGGAAAAACACGTTTTGGGACCCCCCTTTTTTCTCGGCCCCCCTTGACGAAACCCCCCCAAATTTTCAGGGGCTGCTCAAACAAAATGTTCCATTTTCCTGAAAATTTCAGCCAATTCTGTCCTTAAACGCCAAAGTTATTCGACATAGAATTCTCAAAAATCCCATAGGAAAAAAATCCTAACTATATATACCTACTGGCTATCGCCAGTAGGTAATGTATATATATGTATATATGTATATATATATATATGTATATATATATATATATATATATATGTATGTATATATATATATGTATGTATATATATATATGTATGTATATATGTATATATGTGTATATGTATATATATATATATATATATGTATATATATGTATGTATGTATATGTATGTATGTATGTATATATATGTATGTATGTATATATATGTATGTATATATATATGTATATATGTATGTATATATGTATATATGTATGTATATATGTATGTATATATATGTATATATGTATGTATATATGTGTATATATGTATATATGTATGTATATATATGTATATGTATATATACACACACACGTGTGCTCGAAATCTGAGGTGTGGTGGCTCTGTGGAGAAGGTACTGTGAGGTCTCTGCTGTGATTGGCTGAACTTTGGATGTTATAAAATGAGGTTGATAGAGTGCTCAATTGAATTTTCTCTATGGAGGTCTATGTAATGTATTCAGTACTACTATTTCTACTGTTAACGTGGGACTCCCACCATGACGACGGGGAAGATTCAAGCATGTTCTATAAAAGATATCAATACTGGAGAACCACAGTGTACAGGTAAGTAACTTTATTTTTTTTTTTTTTTTTTTTAGCAAGTCGCAAATTGCGTGTCGACAAATGGAATGGCTGTACATCGGCCCCATATCATTTTATAAGGCTAAGGGCACAGTCACTGAGGTCTGATTAGTAGACCACATTGCACTCTGAGTCAAACGATCAGCAGCATCACTCCAAAAAACCTGGGGGTGACAATATAACAAGAGGTATTTCCTTACACAAAGAAAGAACATACTTAATTTGGGAATATATCGCTGTTTGATAAAAGTGATCGCTCGTTTCGCAAGGTCAGACATTGGTGAAAAACATGTAGTTCCAAAATGTTTCAACAAAAGTGTCATCTTCTCATTTACAGTGCCATTTGCACCTGTACGTTTTACTAAACACATAACTATTTGATTTACAAATGCAAACATACATTTTGTTCTCATAAACCTGAGTATACACTTAAATTCATGTATTTATATATAATACCCGGAAGCCTGCCATCCATGTATAAAAGCCTGTCTCTAATCTCCTTATTACTGTTGACATTTGTAGTGACCTGAAATAAAGAAATTATTTAACTTCTCACCTGTAATAAGTTCTGAATTCACACTGCCTACTGCTTGGGTAGCAGCCAGGATGAAAGGCAGGACATGGAGCATAATTAAAGCTGCAGCTTAAAGAGCAAAAACATAATGATTTTTTCTTCTGCTCTATTTTTCCTGATTAACACAGATGAGCAGAAATTAGATATTTCTGAAAAATTATCTTTTATACTTTTATAAAATTATTACAAAGACAGAATCTCCATGTTTACATACATTCTGTACTATAGTGTTTGTTTTTAGATAATTCTTTTATATTAATATGGTACTAATACCTTTTTGCAACAGGCGCCTATCTGCTCTTTGATGTGTTTCTGTTTGCCTTATAGATTCTATTTTTATTTTTAATGTCTGTAAACATCCGATCTTTTTCATAGGAGCAAGCAACACATCAAAGATTTAAGTGATTTGTGTTGAAGGGTGATGATATTACTATATTTAAAAAAATAACCTACCCGTTGTCATACACGATAAGGATTACTACAAGTCCGATGATGGACAGTACATCCAAGCGTGAAGATGTCATGGAAAGTATGAGTTCATCCACTAATGTTATGATATTATCAGTATTCTCAAACATTTCCTCAGCCTATTCTCTCCCCTGAAACCGAGATTTACTGATGCCAAAATTATTGGTGGTGTTGGGGTATGGGTTTTCCACAGGAAAAAAAATAATTTCTCCATGGAGTAAACGAAAAGTTAGCAAGTAGATTTGCTCTTTCTCATAGATTTTCACTTGAAGATGGAAGGGACATTTGATCATGTGAAAGAGAAATTCACAAAAGAATTTCAGAAGTACTATTGGGGAGACTGTGACCATTGCAGATTCCAAGAATACTCCTGGTAACCTTTGTGAATTCCAAAATATCTTAAACCTAATTCAAACAAAGATGGGAACATACCGGAGGATATTTTAGACTTTTGGTGAATCAAGCCATTTGTGTTGCCCTTCAAAACTTGAGTTCCTTTTCCTCAAGCCTATTTCTGCTTAACATTCTGGACGCTGATCGCAGGCTTTTCGTAAAGCAGTAAAGGCTGTGTTCTTCTTTGACTCAGCCTGGGAAATCAGCACACCAAATTTGGAAAATTGTAAAACCGTTACTAAAAAGTCCAAAATGTAGGAATCCGTATATACTTTTTTTTTTTTGGTCAAACATATTGGTGTTTTACAAAGTACATCTTAAGACAATGCTATCAAGTCACCCCTCGCAGGGGGGGTCGCTGGTGCAATGAGACTGTGAGTGGCTAATAACACTTAACATTCAGTATCAGTCCAACGCTGGTATCGAATCAGTATATTTTATTGTCTCCTAAAAACCACTACGCTCTTATCCTCCATTTTTTTCTTGTACTCCTTTGATTTATATGCAAATGTGTATTCTTTTGCAGACACAACATATGTCTTAGGAAACTACAAGACTGAGCAATGTAAAAAACCACCCAGGCTTTGTCGTCAAGGATATGCCTGCCCTTATTACCACAACAGCAAAGACAGAAGGCGAAGCCCAAGGAAACATAAGTACAGGTAAGAGTGTCCAATCTACCATATCTAGTCAGCCAGTGTGGAAAGCGAATATCTGTATGATCCAGATTGCAAGCACAATCTGGTTTGCTTCATTCACAGAAGAGATAGGTAAACCTGTCTGCTTAATTCAGTGTCACCATTAAAGCTAGGTAGAGCATATCTGCCTCATGAGAATGGACACCACTACACTATGAATTACAGAGATGCAGGAGCTACAATGCAGATAGGTGGAGTATTGCTGCGTCATCTGGAGCCAGAATGACTTGGGGAGGGCTGTTTCTGGAAGCGCCAAACAAGATCATATTATTGAATCATACTCATTTGTTCTACCAGTACTGATGAAATGATGAGCCTACCTGCCATAACTAGGGTAATGAGTAGAGGTATAAGAGTTACCAGTAGAGATACTCATTCAGGCTCACTAAAATAAGTCTGAAAGCTACGTGTTTGATTCTAGGTCACAAGTATAGTCAAGGAAGCTTCATCTGCATTACCCAGTGTTACCAGTGTTGCACAAATAGTGTTTGTGCCTAATCGAAAACTAGTTAAGAACGATTGAAATATCTGCTTCATCCAAACTTGTGAGTACATATGTGAACTCTATGGGGGTTTGTGCAGGAATACTCCACATGAGAATATATGTGCAGCCATACCCTTTACTCTTCAAGGATGTTCACCCTGTAGAATTTTATTTTCTGATAAGTCATATGTTGTGCAGTGGAGCCACCCATTTGTAGCTTGTTTTGCTGTAGATGCACATTTCTGAAGGATATTTCTAACCACAGATTCCTCACCTTGTGAATATTCTCCAGGTGTCTACTACATCCAGACACTTTTCGAGCAGTATTCCTCTGCACTGGTAGGTGGCGTCGTGTTGCCCCGTACTAACGTCATTCCGCTAAAGAAGTTACAAGCAGAACCACATATAAGCACCACCCATGCCAGCTGAGATCAGTCCCGTTTTTTCTGCGCCTGTAAATGCATACCTGAAGTTACTCCTTAGGTTATTTTTTTTCCAAAGGTAGTCTTTAAATCCAGTTTGCAACGGAAAACTACAAGGTTCAAGCCTTGTACGGACTGTCACAAACCGATGTCTGTGACGGATCCCCCCGAGGTATGCCTTTGGCACTTGGGGTCAGACCACGACTCCTAGGCCTGCAACTGCTGCTCCCAGATGAATCCGAAAGCCATATGGTGCTGTGAGGCAGAGCTTTATGTCACCGGAAACTGAAAGGCTCCACTTGTGGTCAGTCGCTGTCAAGAGGGGAAAGCATTGTTCCTGAAGTGTTTCCCTCTTCAGATCTGCATCACGGTCAAAGTTCTAAAAGAAGCACAAGAAGTCAAAGTAGGTCTTTGCTCTTTCTGCTACATTTGAATTCCAGAGAAGGCGCACGGGTGTCAGCGTGCCTCTCGGTCTCACTCTCGATACCTGTTGGAGACGATTCCAAGCTTAGTCCTGATGCAATCCTAATTTCCAAGTCCATCTGTGATGTAGCAGGAGATTTAGGCTCTCCACACAGCCATGCTGCTGCCGGAGAAGTAAACACAGCCCATCATGCACTCCAAATACAAGCTGATTTTATCCCTACCCCAACGAAAGTTGTGCTCCTGTCCCACTGGGACATAGAAGCTACCTACGGACCAACCAGGTCCATGTCTACCTGGGAGAAAGGGATATCAATGATGGGCAGTGGTCTTAAAGGGGCTTTCATTATGTGGGCCGGGTTAGTGACCTGACATCTTTCACATGCCACACAACTTTCTGTTGTCTGAAAACACTCCTATCCAATAGAATTGCCTCAGTAAATACGCCTCCTTTTTGTCATGGCCATAATGACCACCTCCGGCTTGGCTATAAGCCAGATGCAAGACTTGCTGCTGGAAGGGAAGAGGCACCACCAATTGGCTTATAACATTGTATCCTTTCTTTACTTTCCTATTCAACCTCCCTTGGAGATACTAAAATATGGGCCTATCTGACCACTGGAATCAGACACAGCCTGTCCCCAAGCCTGGGTGAGGTTTGGATCTTCCTTCTGGGCAGCTCTGAAACGAGGTGCTGTTACCCTCTGTATCTTCTGTGGAGGAACAAATGCGGGAAGCGGCAACACATATAGTCTATAATGTAGGCGTTTCTCTGTCTGTGTGAATTTCTTGCGACTCTTACCCCCTTCTATCTCTTCCTCCCGGAAATGGGCCTACCTCCACCACACTCTCTCTCACCTGTCCTTCAGTGGAGGTTAGCAATAAGGTAAAGTCAGGATAGTCGGTCCCTATTATCTCTTCTACCATCTGAGGTATTGCCCCTACTTTTAAGTCTTCATGCTAACCTCCCCAATTAATGGTGGCTGTAGCTGCAGGGTAGGGTTTGCTGTCCCCATGAACACGTTATGACTACGGTTTCTCCTTGTACCCATTGCTCGCTGTTCACCTTTTCCTTACTTATAACTGAGTGTCTGCAATCTGAATCCACAAACACATTTGTTATCACCCCATTCACTTTTAGGAGTTTCCTCTATCTGCTGGGACTACCCCCTGCCCAGAGAACATGTCCTATCGAATACCCAACTTCCATGGGTTCTGCCGGAGTTTACGTGCTATATGTCCCCAGTCCGCGTGGTCGAAGCACAGACGTTCCTGATTAATGTCCCTTCCCTGGGGTCCAAAGGGTACCCAAGGCTCAGAAAGGGACTGGGGAAGGGGCTTAGGAGTGGAACTCTTTCAATTGGTGTTTGCAGAGGGTCCTGCTCTCAGCTGGGTGACCCTAAAGTCGGGAGACCCATAAAAAGTGTATGGTAGGTCAGTAAATCCGTATTTGTAAAGCGCGCACTACTCACCCTTATGGACCTCAAAGCGCTGGGGGCTGTCATGGAAATTAAGTGAGCTATTGCCCAGAGTCACATGGTGCTGAGCTCAGCTGCCGCCAGAGCCGGGGATCGAACCGTGAACCTGTGCTCCGAAGTCAGCTGCCCTTGCCGCTGCACCACACCTTTCCACTAGGTCATTAGCCATGCTGAAAGTCACATTCGAATGTTGCTTTATCCAGGTTCTGGTGGACCCCGGAAGGGCTTCCAGAATTTGTTCCTACATTATTTTGTCCATGACATCCTCGAGTGTGGCCCCCTCTTTTCCCCAAGTCCTGAATATTATAGAATGGTGCCGGGTTATCTTGGGGGTTCCATTTTTCTCTTCGGAATTTGGCCCTGTAATACTCTGTATGAAAGCCCAGTCGCTCATGGATAGCTCATTTTACTGCCGGGTATGGTATGGTATCAGATGGGTTGGTTGCTTGGTAAGCTGTCTGTAACTCTCCAGATAGCAGAGATGCTACATACGCAATCAGGGGTTTGTATAGCGCAGCCCGTGAGGGTCTCAAGGCGCGGGGAATGGGGGGGGCGGGAGGCAGTTGCTAAGCCTTGCTCTGCTCATTGACTTCATATATGACTTTCAGCGCCAGCACTGGTGCTAGTTTAAGACAGCCTAACGTCTGTCCTGGAGCCAGTAAGGCCCGCTTTGCTCAGTAACTGGGGTAGGTGATGCAGTTGGCCTAGGTCGTGGCTAGGGGTGGAGTCCTCAACCTGCGGACGCAGTTTAAATAGTTTGGGTGCAGCCTACAGGCCGGGGCGTGCTCCTCACCCCACCTCGAACCCTGGCTATGTGGGTAAACTGAGCTGTGAAATATGTGATGCCTGGACTCCGTCTGGACTCCTATTCTGACACTACATGTGCTGCAGTGACTTCTTATCTACTAGCATTCTGTTGACGCCGTGAACGCCAGGAAGCACAGTGAATCCTGTTGTGAATGCTGGAGCCAAGAAGTTGAACAGGAGTTCTGCAGCAAGCACTAAACTGCAGCACAGAGTACTGCACGGAGGAAACTGGCGTTCGGCCAGTGGGCTTGTCCGCGCTTCGTTGTCCGCTCCACTCTGCCCTGCCAGCAGCTGACAGTATACCTAGTAAAATGGGTGTCAAGAGCCAGGCGCACCAAGAGAACATTAAGGAAATTGCAAGGGCACCAATAAAGCATTAAGAGGGCACCAAGTGGGTGCAAAGGAAGCAGCCTCTGTGAATTTCTTCATGAACGTCCGGCACCGGTGGACCTCACCTCCAGTATAACTGGCCAGAAGTCGGCAGCTGCTAAGCTTAAGTAGGTTCCTGCAGGATCTTTAATTCGCCCAGTAGTCTCAGCAGCCCAGGCAACTTCATTATTCTCGTGGCACAGTCTATTAACTCTCATTAACCAACCCTGAATGCCTCAGAACTCTTGTCTGAGGCCACTGGATTCAAGATAGCCTCGCTGATAAGGATTATGAATCCGAAACCGGTCCCAGGATGCTTGTTTCCGGTCCATGGAAGACATGGCTTGGCAGTTCAGGCTGTACTGTTCCCATGAGGCACAGGGTCAGACTGATTTGCATATAGCCATGTCTGAAATGGGGTGGCTGAGTGGGCTAAAGAATGGTGGTGGATTAAACCCAGATCAGTTGACTGGGGGTGAGTGTGTGATTTGCTCAAGCGCTCTGTCCATCATCCCCTTTTGTTTCGCTCAGAACTCTTGTGCAGCATGCTCGTGCCCTCCACCCCGACTCCTTTAGAGCATGCTCTACCACAAAGGGGTGAGGCGCCCCTGAAGTAAGAATTGGTATATTGGCCACCGGCAGTACATCGACTCACCTCTAGATTCCGCAACATTCCACAGACGCATGCCCCCAGCTCCTGCCCCCCCCCCGACCCAAACGTTGAGTTTCAGGAAACTACTGGGGCAGGCCAACACACCACCAAGAAGAGGGGGGAGCTGCTACGCAGTCTGGCAAGAGAAGAGAGTCTGCCATCACTGATATCGGCAAAACCATGCCTTTGCAAGTGTCATCCCCTCCTGGCCCTACGTATACCTTTATATCACTTTTGAACTCACCACTACCTAAGCGTCCTAGAGTTATTGACTACTTCATTTTTAATAAACTCCCCTCCAGCGGCGGGGGTAGGAAAACCACACACCCTGCATCTTGCTCCTCAGCAGGCGACTCCCTTGCACCCTCAAGAGTCACACAGAGAAGTGTCCATGCTAACCAGGCCCCCTTGATATGTACTACACAGCTCTGATTACCTTAGCTCAGGTCCATTTCACAGATCTGCAAGAGGAGACTTTAACGTTCATGGAGCAAGATTTTTTTACCACTCCATCTCCTCCAGAACAGAAACAAACATAGTCAATACTTCAAGTAGGGACAAGGGTAACAGGAGCCCTTAGTAAATGCGACCAGCCTGGCATGTCAGTTAACTAGCCCAGCACTGCTAAGTCCATTCATCCAACTAACTGATTGAATAGCACCACAAGTAACTTCGCATGCTACCCGATTCCTTCTACCCCTCTGAGTCCCAGTAGGTTAAACCTGTTAACCTGAAAGGTTTGTGCCACTAGCTCGACCAAGTGAGGGCCTAGCCATGCTTTCGAAGAAGAGGCTTTAGGAATTTATGACTTCAGTTCACCAGGTCACTCTGACCTAAAATCGCTATGGGAGGAACATGAATAGTCTTGTAGCCAGACCGATGGGACATACCAGCATAAGGCAAGTACTAACCATTGGAATGCTCTGCTTAATAATCTGAACAGAGTTTCAGCATCACTGTCCTACAACTCCGACAAGATCGACATGCAAGTGGACATCCTTAGTGCACTAGCTTATTGTATTGTGGGAATGGATGCTAAACTGTCTGCCCTAGGATGCAGTTGGATCTGGCTGCGTGTACCATTCTTGACCTTGCCCAACCACTATTGACGCCTTTGCTAGGATACCTCAAAAGCTGGACGCTGTTCTTAATTGGATTTCTTTATTCTGTGAGAAGCTGACCTGGTGTATGATGTACACTTATGTAAGTGGACACCTTGCACCAGTCCATACAACCCTTATGGTGATTTAAGAGGTCTTAGACAACCTTAGAAAGCTGTCTAAGTGGTAGCTGTGGAGAGCAGCCTTAAGGCTTAGTCCAGAAGGAGTGTAAAGCAGCTTGTTTTACCAGAATGCAATCTTATAGTATAGATTAGGTGAAAAAGAACCATATAAAGTATTTATAAAAATATGTATTGATTATGTGAGACTCTCTAACACATAGCAATATCTCATACCCGGAGATATGCACACTCTAGCTTAGAAAAGATTTACAGTTAGCACGACATACACAGTGGACCCAGCTGGGGACCCCCTGTGTTGCAGAACCTTTCGCAGTCCGGTTCAGCATCAGCAGACCTGTTGAATTAGTTGCGGTACCTGCAAATGCAGGGGAGTAACTCCTTCACTCCAAGGGAGATTCCTTCAAGTGTCTTTGATGCTTCACAGGCCTTGGAAGGTTCCTGTATGATGCACAGACTATGCAGCAGACTGGGCTTCATTTGGGCCTGACTTAGTCTCCCTTCTAGAGTGCACAGACGGTAGATGACCAGTGGTGTCTGATCTGATTCTTATCCCACGAAGAATCTAGGGACCTACACCCAGGTAAGCCCTTAAGTATCCTAGGGAAAGGGTTGGGAAGATTCAGGGGACCCTCCCAGGGGAGGGTCTCGACAGGGGGAGGTTTCGCCCATGTCCTTTGTCTAGTTTTGTGCCAGAGCTGGAGCCGATGGCTCCCAGGACTCTTTTGAACTAGACTATGCACAGGGACCCCAAATGTGCCCCTCATGCAGGATGCCTATTGTTCTTTCTTCCCCTGATCGAGCTTGGCTCAGCGGCAGGAGAGCAGAATCGTATCTCTCATCGGCAGCAACTATTTTGTGCTGTCCAAGTCAATAAGGCTGGTACCGGGAACACTGAGAGCCTTACGGAGGACTCTTCCAGTACTTGGAATAATACCTCCCACACCGTTTACGGTGTTTGGGTATGATTCCAACATGTTTGATACCAAACATGATAGGATTTGTTGCAGCCTTTTTTCGAGATGGTCATCGCGAATTACGAGGTGCCCCTCTATATAGTATATGACTGCTTTATTGAAAACCTGGGAGAATGGACTCCGTAGGCTGCAGGGATGTTCTGCTCATGCAGGGGCACCCTCTCCCTTAGAACCAGGCACCCTACCTTCAGGATTCCAGAGGCCTGCAATAGGGGTGACTTCTAGGTTTTAAGTGCAGTGACCCTAGATATAGAAAACCTATATCTTTAGTAACTGGTGCTAGCATCAGCTTACAAAGGCTGCAATGGCAGGCCTGTAGTTCCATTTTGAATGCTCTCTCATGGGTGGCATAATACATGCTTCAGCCCATGGGTGACCGCTGGGTTACCTATGCCCTGGGTACATGGGTACCATATACTAGGGACTTATAAAGGTATCCCAATACATGGGTACCATATACTAGGGACTTATAAAGGTATCCCAGTATCCAATCTGGGCTGTACCTAAGTACTGAACAGAACAATTTAGGGAGAAAGCAGATTGACTGGGGTCCTGATTAGCAGGATTCCAGGCAGACTAGTTAAATACAACTTAGCACCAGGCAAAAAGTGGGAGTAACCATAGAAGCAGATTCTATTTTCCTACATCCTCCCACTAGACGGGTTCAGTTCTGAAGCAACAAGACATCATGGACCCTAGTACAGCATTCCCATAAATTCATCGATTGCAAGCATTTCTCTCCCCTCTTTCATCCCTGTTCACGTCAAGGCACTGGCAGGGTGCACTCTCGAGCAACTCGCTGAATTAGAAACTGTGCCGCCAGTTGCTACAACCACCAATTGTGGGAACACCTGGAGTGGTTTCTCCCAATTCATGAATTGGAAACAACGGGTCCCCCCACGAGAGGGCTTCTCCTGTTCCCCATTTAACAGACGCAGCAAATACTCAAAAAGGCTTCGAAAGGCAAGACATATGCGTAGCACCAGCTGCTCTCTGCTTCTTCATTGCCCACCCCCTACTCCGCAGGTCATCTGGCAATGATCATTCATCTGACCTGGCAGCCACTCACCAGCCCCCAAAAGCAGCTCCACAGTGATATCCAAATCAGAACTTAGCCCCTATATAAGTGCAATTTAACACAAAAGTCAAATTATAATGAGGATAGTGCAGAGGGAGGGAAGACCAAACTTCCGCACACCATTGTATTTTTGCTGCACTGGCACAACCATCACGTGATCACGAGTCATCAACTGGCATGTCTCATGTTAACAGCAGTCATTTTGCAAACTATGTTGCTGCCACTGCCTGACCCATCACGCTATCCTCGCTACATCTGCTTGGCCCTGACCATCTGCAGTTATGGCAACCGATTCACCGACATTGCCTAAATCTGCTAAAGGACCCGCCATCCCCGAATCAGCTCTCGGGCACCATCATCCTCGTACAGAATACTCTTGTTCAGACCTTCAAAGGCCCATAGTCGTCACCATCCATCATCCCTCCTCTGTGAAGACTTCAATAGCCCTGCTGAGCATGTGGACTTGCAAAGTCAAGACTTTAAAAGCAGTAATGCAGCAGGTGGCACGCACCTAACATTTCCCAAAAAATAAACTCGAGTTTATTCCGCATTACGTTTCTATTGGCAAACACGATATCCTCAACAGGAGTACTTTTTGGAAACTGCTTGGGGTAGCTGCATGTACAAGACATACCAACTCTACACATCTAGAGTTCATTGAGTTTAGGGAAAACCCAGCAAAAGGACGAGTGACATTACTATCACTATGTGATCCTCCCCAGATTTGTCTAATTCCGTTTGGCAGCTCAATTATACCCTTTTTATGTGGGGGTTTGAATGTTTACCTGTGCTACCACCCCCTTATCCAAACCCACTTGCACCAACTCCAAGCAGCCTTTGCTCACAGAGAACCTATATTCTGAATAAAGAAGAAATTTACAAAATAATTTTTGTTCTGATCGACTTCATTCGAGTGCACCTTCCTCTTTTGGTTATTCTATTGTTGTACTTCATACATCTCTGAGCAGCGGATGTTGGAAGTGGTTGCACCATCCAAGATTGTAAATATATGGAACCATTGTGCTTGACCTTTGTCTGCTGCTTTGTGCCTTTTGGATTCAAGCAGCCATAGTGCACCAGCTGGTTGTATTCTGAGAGGTTCCATTGGCTCTGAATTTTACAAGTCCCTATTAATACCATTGACAGCTATCTGAGTGAATGCAGAGGATATTTCCTCAGAAGTTACTTCACAATTCCAGCAGACCACAAGTAATTCCACAATCTCTAGTACATGAACTCAAGAAGGAGCTTGTAAAAGAACCCCCGCACCCCCATACCCCTCTCGCATGACCACAGCTTTTGTACTACCTTTGGAGGTACCCCTCTCCTGGGCCATGCCTACCCTGTATCCATCTCCAATAACAGCCTTCGGATTCTTGTGTGGACTTACCACACTTTCTCATCCACAGCAAGATCCTAACCTCAATGACACTCAGAGGGGACAGGAATTCCAATCTGTATCTGCCTGATGACTCGATTATTTGGCTTCAACCGCAATACGAGTTGGAGTCACTCAACTACCTGGTAGGATTATTCGGAATTGTTGATACTGCCAAGTTCTTCTTTCCTGGCTGACATCAAAAAGAAATCTGAGAACCATATGTGGACTGACTTGGGGAGCACCCCTCAATCCTATGTGCGCTGGAGACATGGGTTGTCTTGTCTGCTCACTTTAACAGGTTCAGAACACTCCACCTACCAGCTATTCCTTCCTCTTATGGGCATTCAAAAGGGGACTTGGCTACCTACATATCAACTATTGTCAATGGAAAGCTCTTCTAGTTTATTGCAGATACATCTTTTTATCAGGTTTCGGGTCTGGAATTCTCCTTGGGTTCATGACTGGGTATTGTGAACGTCTACAACAGTAGTCCAACAGTGGATAGAAGATATATCCTGTCAAAATTGGACCCTGATCTGGACCACTTCAACGCTAGGAGTTTGGTATGATCTGGGAAGGCAACTTCAATGTTCATCTCCTCACCCTGACCTCAAAGATGTGTGTGGCATAACTGTTTGAAAAAGGAACCCTTCTCTTAATTTTTCCCATTTGGCAGCAACAGTAACAATTTGATGATGTTTAATTTGTGGTTGGCAAATCACTACAACTCTATGAATAGATTCCCTGCCTTTTTTGTGGGTAAGGGGCCAGGGTCTGGAATTGATTTTCTCTTCCAGGGGATCCTCGTCAATAGTCATAAGCACTGAATATTCCCGCCCATGTGCGGGGACCCCGGAAATAATATATACAAATTATATATGGAAATCACGTATATACAGCTCTACATATATGTATATACATTTTTCATTTTTTCTCATACCAATGCAGCTCCCAATAGGAGGCTAAACAATGTAATTACCCATATAAAGACTGTATTTGCAAACATATAAAAACACACAAGGGCAAGTAGCACTTGAACTCTGTTTTCTAATGAGCAAAACACTCATATAGCATAAAAACTGCAAATAAAGTAGACCTTGTTAGCCTACAGGCTGCACTGTAAACCAATAGCATAGAAAAAGAAAGCATTTTCAACCAAACTGGCACCGTGCCTTTAAGGCAGCCATGACCCCTAGCTTCCCATCATGCCTGAGGGGTGACAGTTAGGTTAGTTGTTCTTTCCGGCTCCTTTAGTCAGGACCCTGGATTTTCAGCTCTTGCCTTATTTGACTTTCTGTCAAAAATTTCTTTTTTGAACTTCGATTTTTTCACTTTCACTCGATGTCTTTTGGCAGTAGAGTGCAAGTGCTGCCTTTTTTGTGTGACAGAAAAGGTTTATTTTTATCAAAAATGCCTTCCTTATTCGACCCTTGCCCTTCCTGTGGCAAGAAGAAGGCCAGGACTGATACACACCCTGTGTGTAGCCTCTGTCTCCCTGAGTCTCACTCTTCAGACAACTGCCACTAATACAAGAAGTTGTCAAGGAGAACCATCAAGGAGAGGGAGAGGATTCGTCTTTATGGAGTCTCTGAAAGAGGTAGGTCTCCTGGCAGCAGAAGAAAAGAACCCGGTCGACGTCGAGAAAAGTCCTGACCTGTTCTCATTCGGCATCTGGATCGACAGTGAAGCTGCCTACGACGAAGAAAACAACGTCGAAGACTTTGATGCCGCGCATCATCACTCGACTTCAAAGGAATCGTCGTCGAAGGTATCAGTTCTCATCCAGGGGATACTCATCAATAGTCATAATCTATGAATAATCCCCGCCCATGTGCGGGATCCCGGAGCATATAGAAAATACATATATATACATATATATGCATATGTGAAAACATATACATGCAGCCTAAAATATTTCCAAAATGGCAAAGATGCTGAAATTACATACGTTTGCATAGTAGCACCTATACTCTCCCAACCCCTAAGGAGGAAAGAGAGCAGTAAACATTTGTCATACAACAATGCTTTATTGCCATAGAAAAAACTGTAATTGCAGACATTTGCCAGTAGGCTGCAGCAGAGTGTAAAGAAACAAAGAAAACTGACACCTTGCCTTTAAGCCATTAGTGTAGGGGTACCGTGCCTTTAAGACCTGTAGGCTACCCCCTGCTCCCATGATGCACCTCAGGTGGCAGTTAGGTCAGTTCTTTTTTCCGGCTCCTTCTGAGAGGATCCTGGAATTTGAGCTCCTCAAAATTTTGACTAAAACTGATTTTTTAAGAGAAATATTCAGAAAATTCTACGTTTTCTGGTTTCTAAAGGCTTCTGCTACTGTTTTTGTGGACTTCCACTGATTTCTTCCAGTCAGAATGCCAACTTTATTCAGGAAGTGTCCTTCCTGTGACAAGAAAATGGCACTGGCAGATCCACACTCGGTGTGTATTGTGTGCCTTACATCCACACAAAATCCTGGCCAGTGGCACCATTGTCCGAAGTTCTCCAGGCAAACCTTGCGCGACAGAGAATGGATAAAACTCCATGCTATGTTGGAAAAGGACAAGAGTCATCAGGTGGGCGGCCATGGAGGCCCCAGGACATAGTCTTCCAGCAAGCAAGACCAAAAACGGCGACGTTCCACTTCTCCTGACCCCATGAAGAGGAAGGGGAGAAGAGATTCACCATCGAAGTCGCCGTCGAAGAGGCCCAGACACTCTTCAGGAACACCATCTCGGCGTCGAGGCACCACACTTCAGGCTCGAAGTCTGTGGCTGCTGATAGGACATAGTCTCCATCGACGTCGAGGCTTCCGTCGACGTAGAGATACTCTCCGCCGCCCTCGAGGGGATCATCGTCAAGAGTACTGACGGCTGACATATCGCCGCCGGCTGGCGTGCCGACATCGAGAGGATTGTCGAGATCCCACCACTCAAAGTCGAGATCGACGTTGATCCGGCACCATGGAGGGTCGCCGTCGACACGACATCGTGGAACATCACCGTCGATACGACGTCATGGCAACTCGCCGTCGACTCGGCGTCCTAGCAGATCGACGTCAAGATCACCAACTCGACTCCGAAGGTTGCCGTCGAGGTCACCTCATCGTCGTGGACGATCGACGTCAAGACCATCGAGAACTCACTCACCGCCGATGGTCACTCCGAGATCATCGACGTCGAAGCACTCGACGTCGAGAGAAGAGGTCACAGGTATTGCGGAGTCCCCAAGGCAGTCAGATTCCGGGCCCAGAGCATCGTCAGGGGACTGGTCATCGGCTCCTGGACTGCATATTATGGAGATCTCTCCAGAAGTACCCCCCAAATCTGCGGAAGGGAAATCCCGCAGTTTGTCTCCTCGCCGTCCGCAAGGTGCTGTATGTGGTGGTCGCAGTAGTCCGGACTCGGATTACTCCCGCATGTACTCACCATCTGGTCCAAGGACGAGCACTCCGGGCAGACCTTCGAAGTCTCCCCCTAGGAGGCCAAGATCTCCTGCCAGGCCAAGTTCACTTTCCAGGACAAGATCACCTTCCAGACCAAGATCACCTTCCAGGCCAAGATCGCCTTCCAGACGTCGGTCAAGGTCCAGGGGTCGGCACAGCCGCCATCACGCCAGGCCCCATAAGAGAAGGCGCACAAGATCGCCTACATGGTCTTCGTCTATAAGATCTACGGTCTGGGACTACTCACCGACCTTCACCTCGACACCGCCTTCACGGGTGTCACCCATAGATGACATCTCTACATTTACAGATGTTCTGGGTAGGGGGGCAAAGAAACTTAACATCTTTGTATACCCCGGTGGTTCCCACGTCTGTCATCTTTGATACCCTGCATCACCGGACAGCTCCCAGACCGCTGCTACCTCTGGTGCCTGGATTACAGGAACCGGCTATGGCCACCTTTCTTACTCCTGCGATGCAGGGTTCTGTACCATCCAGAATCGCCAAAAAATACAAGGCTCCAGCAGAGGACCCCTTGTTCCTCAGGACTGATCCACCAGCTGATTCAGTCATTGTGGCGGCAGCCATGAAATCCTACTCCGCTTCCACCTCCTCCTCGGTGCCTCCTGAGAAGGATAGTAAACAAATGGACTCGTATGGGAGGAAGATGTGCAACACTTCAGCGTCATACCTGAAGGTTGCCAGTACCTCTGCCCTTCTCGGGATATACGACAGATCTCTCTGGGACACTCTCACGTTTCACCAAGAAGCTTCCCAAAGAAGACCGGCAGGATTTAACCGAAATCCTACAGGAAGGAGGGCTTGTAGCCAATCAAGTAATAAGTGCTGCAGCGGATGCTTTCGATTTCGCCGCTCATGGCTACTCCCATTGAGTCTGCTCACGACGCTGGGCTTGGGTGCACCTCACAGGCCTAAAGCCTGATGATCAGAAGAAGATACTAAACCTCCCTTTCAATGGTTCATCTCCGTTTGGTGCTCACGCTGACAACGATATGACCAAGATGGAGGCTGAGATGGACACTGTCAAGGCTGTGCGTCTGGAGAAACGCAAGGAGTTTAAGAAGCGCTTCCGTCAGGGCGACAAGCGGTCGTACCAACAGAAGGTTCAAACCCCTCAGTGGTCCTCCCAGACTCAGCAAAGATCTCAGTTCCAGCAGAGACCCCGTGGTATAGGCAGAGGCAATAACAACAAGCAACAGTCCACCTCCAAGCAGCCTCCCAAACCTTGAGTCGTTGCTTCCTCCTCAACCGTTCGCCACTCCGGTGGGAGGGAGCGTAGCGTGTCACCTGGAAGAGTGGAAAACCATTCCAAAGGACAAATGGGTGCTGAGTACTGTGCCGTATGGTTACTTGCTGAGGTTCAAGTCTCCTCCCCCCTCAACTCAAGCGCCTTCCTCGAATTCAAAGTCAGCTGTTGAAGGACGAAGTTTCTATTCTTCTCACGAAAAAGGCCATAGAGGAGGTCCCTCCCATGCGAAGAAATCAGGGAGTATACTCCCGCTACTTTCTAGTGCAAAAACGAGAAGTAGCCAAAGAGTACAGACCTATCCTCGACCTACGCCTGCTGAACAGGTTTATCAGAAAAGAAACATTTTGTATGTTAGCCCTGCACCAGATCTTTCCACTCCTTCACCAGGGAGACTGGATGTGTGCCATCGACCTGCAGGATGCTTACTTTCATATACCTGTCTCAGTAAAGCATCAGAAGTTTTTCAGGTTTCAGATAAACCGTCACCACTACCAGTATCGAATGCTACCGATCGGCCTCACATCCGCCCCACGGACATTCTCCAAGTGCATGGCGGTGGTGGCTGCCTTCCTCCGCAGGCGGAAGATCTTCGTCTATCCCTACCTAGATGACTGGCTCCTGAAAAGCTCCACACCTGTTCTGCTTCAGAGCCATCTCTCTTACTGTCGCAACCTGATGCATTCCTTGGGGTTGCAGGTAAACTACAAAAAGTCAGTACTCCATCTCACCCAACGAATACACTATCTGGGCGCATCTCTGGACTCTGCAGAGCCAAACGTGTGTCCTTCAGAGGAGAGGTTATCATCAATGCTTCTGAAGTGCCGCATCCTGTTAGACACCCAAAACCCTACAGCCAGACAAGTGTCGTCGCTACTGGGATCGATGGCCTCATGCATCTACGTTGTGCCCAATGCGCGCCTTCACATGAGGCATCTGCAGCAGGCACTCGAGGACCAATGGTCTCCGAGATCAGGTCACTGGGAGGGTCAGGTCTCTCTCCACCAAAGTGCCAGAGACTCCATCAGATGGTGGATGAAACGTTCTCATCTTCTGCAGGAGTCATGTTTCATCAGTCACCTCCATCGCAGACAGTGGTCACAGATGCCTCAATTCACGGCTGGGGTGCTCATATGGACCAGCTTCAGGTACAAGGTCTCTGGTCCGAAGTAGAAAGAAGCTACCTCATCAACTTCTTGGAGCCCTAAGCTGTCTATCTGGCGCTCAAATCCCTCTACCCGTCTCTACGCACCAACCACATTCAAGTTCAGACAGACAACACAACAACAATGTTCTATCTGAACAAGCAGGGAGGCACAAGGTCACGAGTTCTGTCTCTGGAAGCTCAATCCATTTGGCGCTGGCTTCTAGCGAGAGGTCTCTCCATCGTGGCAGTTCACCTCCCAGGAATCCTGAATGTTCAGGCGGACGGCCTAAGCAGAGAATTCGTAGAAGCGCACGACTGGGTGCTCAACAAAGACGTCGCTCAGGAAGTGTTTCGACAATGGGGAGTACCAGACATAGATCTGTTCGCAGACTTAGCAAACGCAAAAAGCCCCGTATTTGCGTCCAGATTCCCCCAGCATGGATCATGGGGGAATGCACTTTTGATCAGCTGGTCTCAGACATTGCTTTACGCTTTTCCTCCCCTGCCTCTGATTCCGGCCGTGATACAGAAATTCTACAGGACCAACACCAGGATGATCCTGATAGCGCCGCATTGGCCACGCCAGTGGTGGAACCCAGATCTCCTCCAGCTGTTGGAGGTTTCTCACCGGAGACTGCCCAGCCGCCCAGACTTGCTGACCAAGGACGAGGGGAGGGTGTTTCACCCCAACCTTCCTTCCCTTCGATTGACGGCATGGCTCCTGAGGTCATCCAATATGGCCACCTAGACCTTTTAGCTGACTGCATGAACTTTCTTAAAGAGGCAAAGAGGCCCTCCACTAGAAAGTCTTATGCTTTCAAGTGGAAGAGATTTTACCTTTGGTTTATGGACAATTCTCTTGATCCACTCCAAGGTCAGAAGCAGGTGATTCTCCTCTACTTATTGCATTTGGCAAGGTCAGGCCTGAAGTACCCCTCCATCAGGGTTCACTTAGCTGCAATAACAGCCTATAGGAAGTCTCCTTCTCAGACCTCATTCTTCCTCATGCCTGTGGTCAAAGATTTCTTAAAGGGGCTTAAAGTGTTTCCACCAGTGAGGTCCCCCTCTCCTCCCTGGGAGCTTAACATCGTACTTACCAAATTGATGGGTGCTCCCTTCGAGCCTATCCATAAGGCATCTTTGCAGCACTTGACCTGGAAAGCTGCTTTATGGTAGCCATCACCTCCGCCCGCAGGGTGAGCGAGATCCAGGCCCTGTGTTGCAAGGAACCTTACACAGTGTTTCATGCCAATAGGGTGGTGCTGAGAACACATCCAGGCTTCCTGCCCAAGGTGGTCTTGGATTTCCATATCAATCAGACCATCACTCTGCCTACTTTCTTTCCTCAACCAACCACTCCCCCGGAGAGGTCTTTACACTCTCTAGATCTCCGGAGGGTTTTGAAATTTTACCTGGCTAAAACTCTTCCACTTAGGGAGTCTGACCGGCTCTTTGTTAATTATGGGTCAACTAATACTGGTCTGTCAGCTTCAAAAAGGTAAATGTCAAGATGGATCGTCTCCTGTATAGCTCTGTTTTACCAATTAGCTAACAAAGCTTTTCAGGGCAAACCTCAAGCACACTCTACTAGAGGGAAAGCTTCTACTACAGCTCTCCTTTGCAACATTCCCATATCTGAGATTTATAAGGCGCCTACCTGGCGTTCAGTACATACCTTTACCCGCCATTATTGCCTAGATTCAGATGCACAGGCCGATGCCCAAGTGGGACATGCTTCTTTAAGGAATTTGTTTGCATAACTGCATTATAAATGTGATGTTGATTAATTTTTTCCTGTATACTTGATTGCTCGTCCGCGAGACTCTGGGTATGGGCTTGCTAATCTATTCATAGATTATTGCTATTGATGAGTATCCCCTGGATGAGAAGGATTAGTTACTTACCTGTATTCCTAGTTCTCATCCAGGGGTATACTCATCAAAGTCCTAAGCGACTCACCCACCTCCCCAGAAGAACATTACTGCTAAGTTATGGTATGTTACTTATGGATTTACTCAGGTGTTTATGCACCTCCAAAAAGAACTGACCTACTGCCACCTGTGGTGCATCATGGGAGCAGGGGGTCGCCTACAGGTCTTAAAGGCACGGTACGCCGACTCAAGTGCCTTAAAGGCAAGGTGTCAGTTTTCTTTGTTTCTTTATACTCTACTGCAGCCTACTGGCAAAGGCCTGCAATTACAGGTTTTTCAATGGCAATAAAGCATTGTTCTATGACAAATGTTTACTGCTCTCTTTCTTCCTTAGGGGTTGAGAGAGTATAGGTGCTACTATGCAAACCTATGTAATTTCAGCATCTTTGCCATTTTGGAAATATTTTAGGCTGCATGTATATGTTTTCACATATGCATATATATGTATATATATATATTTTCTATATTCTCAGGGATCCCGCACATGGGCGGGGATTATTCATAGATTATGACTTTGATGAGTATACCCCTGGATGAGAACTAGGATTACAGGTAAGTCACTAATCCTTCCTCCGTTGACGTCAACCAGGCGACGTTCAACGTGGAGAGGTAGGTCTCCGTCGGCTCCGGGTGGGCGTTCGACATCGAGACCGATCACTCCATCGCCCCGGCGATCGACGTCGAGGCACACCACTCCGTCATCACACTGGCGATCAACGTCGAGGCGCAGTGTTCAGTTGTCGCCTCATGACGGCGTTCGACGTCGAAACACGTTACTCCGTCGTCGTCGCTGCGTCAGAGGTGCTGATAGGTAGTTCTAGGAGGATTACTGGTATTACTGCAAACAAGAGCAAGGGCACTCCATTAAATAGGAGTTTGTAAATGTAGAAACCTTTACATCTCAATTGGTGATGGACAATCATGCTTTATTCGAGTCCTGTCTAGAGGCCAAGGCCAAAGCAAAAGAAACAATTAATGGACGGAATGCTGGACAATGCAAACATTCACCCCCAGTCACAAGAATCTGGGTTTAATCCATCATTCTTTTGCTCACAACACCACCCCAGTTTGGACCCAGCCAAGTGCAAATCAGTCTTGACCCTGTTCCTTATGGGAACAGTCCAGCCCGAACTGCCAAGCCGAGGCCAAAGCAGCCAGTGTCAAAGATGCATTCAGCACTCTTTCAGAAGTAGTGTCATGTGTGCTTCACAGGGGGACTCATGTGGGCCTGGTAGGATCAGGGGCTGGGTTGATGCAGCTTGTTCCAAGTCCCTCAAAGAGTTAAGGGCCTCACTTCACATCCACCCTAGGTCTGCTGCTGAGGGTAGTGAGCTGGAGAAAATTATAGAAAAGGGTTCCGAAATATTTAGGGTGCGCAGGGGTGTCAGGCAAAGGTGAATCTTTCCACCATTCTTATTCTCCTTCTAAATAAAACCACCTGAAAAGGGATTTAGTTCTAAGGTGCAGGGACATGCCCCAGATTTGGAAAGTGCCCAATACCAGCCCCATTATATACCTACATTGTCATCATGTGTGTACACCTGTAGCATTGCAGCGTCTTTTGGATGACTTTGCACCCTTATGGAGGGGCTAGACATGAAAATCAACCCTACCGAATATTTGTGTAATGTCCAGCCATAGGTGGGGCCCGAGACCTGTCTGTAAGCTCCAGGCCACCCATGTTGAACATGTGACTAAATTCAAATATCTGGGGGCAACCTATAATTTTTAGGGGGTCCTGACACTCGCAGATAGACAACAGATAAAATCAGTTAACAAGGAATACTAACATAGTCTTTTCTTTTGCTATCAAACTATGAAACTGAGCAAAAGGCTGCTTGCCGGCTATTTTTGCGTAGGGTTGGCTACCTATGATACAGAGGTTTTGGGCTTTCAGGCGTTATCACCATTACAGATTTCTGAAAATACATGTTTGAGGCATGTGTGCTGTAGATACACATGCTTTGCATACTTCTGTCATTTAGTTTTGGGTTTCGAATGTTTGCAGGTTGTTTTTCTTCAAAGAAGTCTTTCCTAGTCACGAGGTAAGGCGGCGACTCCTTTCGGTGATAGTGCGCATGGTCGTCGACTCCATTGTTCGATTGTTTTTTTTTCGCCACCAGGTTCAGACGTGTATTGCTGCACTCCAGTTCGAAACCGTTCTTCGGTTCCCCTTAACGCGCAATCCTCTCTATCCTTGCCGGTATTGTTTTATATGCATTTCCCACTTCGCGTATCGTTTCGGTCAATTTTTCGATCGGAAAGCTTCTTGGGCGGCCTTCAGGCCTAACCGCTTCGGGTCAGCTCTCCGTCAATGAAACGGATACTGTTCAAATTCTGCCCTCTGTGCCACACGAAGTATCTGTGCACTGACTCACACAAAATGTGTAACTTGTGCTTGTCTCCAGAGCACAAAGAAGACGACTGCAACGCTGCCAGATCATTTCAATCTAACAAAACTCTTTGCGATTGTCTGGCTCAACGTCAAGAGATGCAGTGTCAAAGCATTGAAGACACGCTGGTCATCTTTGGTGAAGACTCAGGTCAAGAAGATGTTGGTGCATCAGCGGCAGAGGAGGAATAGCCTTCTCCATGCAGATAGACTTCGACGCCGAAGAACTGCCGCAGGGACAAGTTGACGTGAGTGTGGAAGACCCCTTGCCCCACCAACTCGCCCACAAAAAATGTAATGCTTCGGCACCACCTCTGCCTTCTGGCCAAGGTCGTCACCGAGACTATATTTCTGACTCTCCGCCTTCAGGCCAGGCTCCAAAACACCCGGCTCGGTACTGAGTCGACAAAAATCCTCATCGGAACCGAAGCCCTTCAGTTCCAAACACAAATCCGGCTCGGAACCAAAGTCCTCACCGAAAACAAAACGGCCTTTGGAGCCGAAATCTTCCGTACTGAAAGGCCAGCCCATGCTGACACTGAAAACGCCGGCGCCGAAACCGAAACCAAAAGATGCCCCTTCGGATCCGGATCTAGACATTGTTCCACCGAAAAAAGATCCCAAACAAGAGACTGTATATTAACCCTGAAACAGGCCGTATTCATAGTAAACTACCTCAGAAATACAAGCTCCCTGGTGAGAACACTCATGATAAGATTCCTTTAAAAAAGAAGTCTGTTGCTACCAGTCCTTTCCATCCACCACCACCATCCCCTCCACCACCCCCTCTACACCTTCAAATCCTTTGCAAATCACACCTCAGGATTCTCTGCAATCTCACCATGATAATGATGATATTGATGATGGGGGGGTACCCATTTACCAGTAGATCCATGGACGGATTACTTAATTGATCCTCCAGCAGATAATGACCCAGACCTTTACCCTGCCCAGCCATCTCTCCCAGATGACAATGTATCCTATCAAGAACTCATTGCCGGGGCTGTACAATGGAATCGGGTTTGATTCTCGACAACGACGCTCAACATCCTGTGATTCTGGACAAATCACTTAAAATGTAACATATCTGGTGCACATGTAAAGATCTCTGATACCCAATGTCTCGGGTCTAGTTTGCGCTATAGAAAACTCTAAAAAAACAACATAATTTTTTTTTTTAAACCATGGGGCGGCACTGCATAAATAATCATTAGAAGAGGGTTTTTTGTTTGAGACCTCCGGATCCACACATAGGTCACAAACATTTCCTATCTTTAAGGGCATGATGAGACACGCTGACGAAATTTTTAAAGACCCATTGCATGCATGCTCTTTACTCCTAGAGTTGACAATATGTATAAGGCCTCCTCAACTTATCCAGTATTTATCAAGTGCCAGTTGCCATTAGATTCACTAGTAGTGTTGAATGCTTGTAAGCGAGCTAATTCCCAAACATCAGGGTCGCACCTCCACCAGATAAAGAGTCCAAGTTAATAGACGCTTTTGGCCAGCGCATAGCTGGTCAAGCTGCCAATCACTGGCCCATTGCAAATACTCAGGGACTTTTAGCCAGGTATGAAAGGGCACACAGGGATGAAATAGAGCAGTTGCTCTAATATCTCCCAGATGAGCAAAAAACTAAAGCACAAGACTTGGTAAATGAGGGAAAACTAATTTCCAGCTCTCCCATAAGATGTGCTCTAGAGGCTGCTGATATTGCGGCTAGAGAGGTCAATGCTAGCATTTTACTTAGGAGACATGCTTGGTTAAGGATATACTGGTTTAAGCCCGAAGTCCAACAATTAATTCTAAACACACCATATGTTAAGAAACATCTTTTTCGCACAGAGGTCGATCAGGCATCAGAAAAAATGAAAAAGGACACAAGTGGCCAAATCCATGGGAGCACTACAGTTCCCTTCAAACAGAGGCTCCTTTTGTCGTTCATTTTACCGAGCGGGGTTCAGACCTGTCAGGGTGAGCTTCCTTCCTCGGGATCTGGACGCGAAGATACAATAAATCCACCTCGATATCTTCAACTCTGGCTTCGTATTGGAGTGATCAAGCGGGGGAAGGGTAATTAGGATGAAAACAGCTGGGAAGGAGATCTGTAAAGGAAAAGGTTAAAAACCACACAAAAGCAACTTCAGCAAAGGTAAATGCTACCGCAAAAAATCCCTTGAGCTTTGTCTCACAATTATCTTGCGCTATAAGATCATAGACGTAAGTTTTACTGCACTCACGAACTCTGTAAATTGTTGCACATGAGTTAACAGCACTCACTAATGAACTGAATATCACTTACAACCAACTCCTTTATGCGCTATTTTGTGCTGTGCCACCATATAAATATTAAATATGCAAATGGGCTCTTTATGTCTCAGTATCTCTTCAATTAGAAAACATTCAAATGCTCTTTTATCAAAAAAGAAAATGAAGTTGCCCAGGTAATATATATTCTCAGACGAAAATATTCAAATGTATTATGCACAATGAAAACAAAGTTGTGATGTTTCAATAGCAACTAAATAATAATAATCAGTCCTCTCCCTCAAGAGGCTATTTTCGAGGAGTTTATAGAGGGAACAACTCTAAAAGTAGGGGTACGGGCAACACACCCTGTAACTCACCTTCCCATAATAAGCAGTGAGTTACCCACGCTTCCCCCTGAACATACCACACCTGTTGGGGGAAGACTTCAACAATTTCTCCCCATTTGGGAATCTATAACAACCGACAAATGGGTGATTGAAATTACCCAACATGGGTATTGCCTGGAGCTTACCTGCAATCCTCCAAACATTCCACCTGGCTCTCACAAATTGTCCCCACAACATGTGCAATTGCTCGAAATGGAAGTGCAAAAACTTTCTAAAAGGAGCTATAGAATCGGTTCCAGTACAATACCAATGTTCAGGGGTTTACTCTCTGTATTTTCTGATTCCCAAAAAGGACGGCTCCTTAAGACCTTTTGTGGATCAATATACACTATCAGAACACTTTCACATGGTACCCCTCCAACATGTACTTTTACAAAAGGCAGATTTTATGTCTACTCTAGACTTAAACGATGCATATTTTCATGTTCCTATTCACCCAGCTCATCACAAATATCTCAGATTTGTGATAGCAGGCAAGCATTATTAATTCAAAGTACTTTCCTTTGGAGAGACGACAGCGCCCAGAGTATTTCCCAAATGTCTGGCAGTAGTTGCTGCTTATCTCAGGAGAAAACATGTTCACGTCTTCCCCTACCCAAACAAATGGCTCATCAAAGCGAGCACTTACCAAAACTGTCTGCGACATACTCAAATGACAATAGACCTACTTCATCAACTGGGCTTTACAGTCAATGCAAAAAAATATTGCCTGCAGCCTTTGCAGATGCAATCTTACCTAGGAGCCAGTCCAGACAGTCAAAGTTCTAGCCTCTCCCAATGTAGCCAGAATTCACAACATTCAGTCTATAATACTACAGTTTCAGTCCAACCAAGCCTTACCAGCTAGAGTATTGATGCAATTGCTGGAAATGATGGCGTCTTGCATCGCAATTGCACCCTTTCAAGACTTCACATGCCTCCCCTACCAGAGTGCTTGGCACGTCAGTGGAATCGGTCACAGGGTCAATTAGCCGATCTAGTGTTGGTAGACAGCCGTACCCATCGCTCTCTGCAGTGGTGGAACCCACAAAATTTATCAAAAGGATGGCCCTCCATCAACCCTATTCCATAGATTGTGCTCACAGCAGACGCATCTCTAACAGTTTGGGGTGCCCATCTCCACGATTACACAATACAAGGCCTGTGGCGCAACAAGCACACATATCTTCATATAAACTATCTAGAGCTTCCAGCAGTTTTTCTAGTGCTCAAAGCTTTTCAAACTTACCTGATAGGCAAAACTGTCCTAGTCCGAACAGACAACATGACAGCAATGTATTATGTGCAAAAGCAGGGACGGACTCACTCTCTCAAACTGTCACAACTTGGTCAGACCATTTGGAGATGGGTAATTCATCAAAGGATTTATCTTCTGGCAGAACACCTCCCAGGAGTAAACAATTGCCGACCTCCTCAGCAGAAGGAGACACCAAATTCATGAGTGAGAAATTCACCCCCAAGTTCTCCTTCCATACTTTCAACAATGGAGATTCCCACAAATAGACTTGTTCGCCACAGCCGACCACACAAAATGCCCAAACTTCTGCTCCAGGTTCCCACACCCGCTGTGAAAGGGCAATGCCCTATGGATGAACTGGTCAGACATTTGCCTACGCTTTTCCACCCTCTCATTCCATGTATGGGTCAGAAGCTCAGACGAACATCCCTCACACTAATTCTAGCAGCTCCCACATGGGCCCGTCAACCATGGTACACCACACTTTTGGAGCTGTCACTAGTTCCACATCAAAAACTGCACCTCACCTCCAGCCTCCTCATACAGAACCCTGGAGAAATCATACATCCAAATCCCACAGAACTAAATTTAGCAATCTGACTCCTGAAGTCAGAGAGTTTGGTTATTTAAATCTACCGCCAGACGGTATGAATATTCTAAAAAGCAAGAAAGCCTACCACCAAAGCTTGCTACGCAGCAAAGTGGAAAAGATTTGTGGTCTACTGCAATACCAGCAAAATAAACCCTCTAGATGCTTCTATACAAAACATTACCTGTATCATTTACGGCAAACTGGACTAGCTTATACATCTATTAGTTTGCACCTGGCAGCAGATGCTGCACATTTGAAAAACAGGCAACATTTGTTACTATTTAGAGTTCCAGTAATCAAAGCCTTCATGGAAGGTTTGAAAAGGGTAATACCACCAAGGATTCCTCCTGCCCCAGTATGGAATCTCAACATTGTTCTTACAAGGCTCATGGGTCCACCTTTTGAACCATTGCACAAATGTCCTTTGCAGTTTCTCTCATGGAAAGTTGCTTTCCTCATCGCAATAACCACATTAACAGGTGTTACATTGGAAGAACCCTTCTTTTAGCTACACAAAGACAGGGTAGTTCTCCGCACCACCCTAAAGTCCTCCCCAAAGTGGTTTCTGCTTTTCATGTAAAACAATCGATTGAGTTAACTGTGTTTTCTCCTCAACCTGATTTTGGAGCAGAATGTGCTTTTCACACGCTTGATGTAAAAAGAGCTTTATTGTACTACATAGATAGGATAAAAGACTTTAGCGAAACAAAACAACTGTTTGTTGCATTTTCGTCCACCTCACAAAGGCAATCCCATTTCTAGATGGATTGTTGAATGCATTCAAACATGCTTTGCTAACCCTAAAAGGACTTTATCCATACCCCCTGAAGTGCATTCCACTCGCCAAATAGGGGCTCCTATGGCCTTTTTAGGTAACATTCCTCTAGCTGTGTATATGTAAGGCAGCTACATTGTCTATACCACACACATTTACCAAACACTATTGTGTAGATCATCAACAAGCTAATGTTGGCCAAGCAGTACTTAAAACTCTATTTCAAACAATTGCGCCATCTACAGGTTAGCCACCGCTTTGGGAGTATACTGCTTTGTAGTCTATGCAAAGCATTTATATCTACAGCACACATGCCTCGAACGGATAATATTACTTACCCAGTAAACATCTGTTCTTGGCATGTAGAGCTATAGATTCACATGCGCCTCACCGGGTACCTGTAGTTGTTGCAGTTCTTAATTATACATTCATACGCATCTCTATACTACACTTACTTACTCCATTCTCACCCTCTTGCGGGAAAACAATCTAACAATGGAGTCGATGACCATACGCACTATCAATGAAAGGAATAGTCACCTTACCTTGTGACTAGGAATACTTATACGAAGAAGAAGGACTTGCAAACATCCGGACCCAACACTAGGTGGCAGGAGTATGCAAAGCATGTGAATCTACAGCTCTACATGCGAAGAACAGATGCTTACTGGGTAAGTAACATTATCCCTACACGTCGCCTATTGGGTTAACCACCGCCCATCACCTCTTTCCTCATTCATAGGGAGCTAGGGCTTACCCATCTCGAGGATTTTTAAGAACCCGGTCACTGTTATTGTGGTGTATGGTTTGGGTCAATGAGGCCCTCTCTTTAAATAGATTGCTAATCAAGGACTGCCGGTCCCTCTTATGTTCCCTAGATATTCTGTGGATAAAGGGTGTTGAGGACATGACAGTGGCCCTGGGCAGGCTGAACTTTTTTGAAGACTATTTAAGATCCTTGTCCATACTACCCAAAAGAACACTTAGGGATACATTCCATACATTTTTGGTAGAAGAGAGATTGGGTAAGCTGTCCGCACTCCCCTCTGTCAGCATTCAACCATTCCTATTGTATGATGCACAGCACTATCAGCACTTTATTTTGCTCAGGTTTTGCCATAACATATGTCATAGATTGGTTACTTTTCCACAGTCTAAGGACTGGTCACTTGTGCCCCTGCGATCAGGTGACATCACAAAGCACCTTACATGTAATGTTTTTCTGCACCTTTTACTCGGCTTACAAGTCTATGGTTCTCAAACCTTTTTTTAATTAAGCACTACTTACGTAACTGCATAGAAGCCTTCTACTTTTTACAATATCTGGGATCAGAGATTATCTATACTGTTTGTTCAGTTTTGAGGCTGGTGCTCAAGGCAAGGAAATCGCAGTGATAGTTCTGTACATAAGGGGACCCCTTTGTGCCTCGTGGCCTTGAACTCATTTTAATCTTGCCTCCCTTATTTACTGCTGCGTTGCATTTTAATCCATTTATTTCTAGCACTTTAATGGCAGATGTATTATCTTTGCAGCACTACATCATGCTTTGAACTTGGTGCCTGTACTTTGTCTGCACCTTGATTTTACCATTGTGGTCTATTTAATATGACCAAATAAAGTTGATTTGACTTGAGTGTGTGCTAGACATTTCTGTCTGCTGCTGCTCTTGATCGAGTAATTTAAACTGAAAATACATGGATGCCTGCTCTGCGAAGCCATCACTGCCAACAATTTGTAAAGAACGTTGGGGCTGTAGTAACCTCAAAGGGTAGTAGTGTGAACTGGTAATGCTGTCCACGTACCTCGAATTGTAGGTACTCGTGGTGGGCTGGGTGGATGGTGATGTGGAAATATGTATCTCTGATATCTAGCACGGTCATGAAGTCTTCCTGCCAAAGTAGTGGGATGACATACTTCAGAATGGTTTATATGACATTTTTCTGATAGGATGTATTGATTGAGTGACCTCAGATCTAGTGTGGGTGGAGTGATTTTTTAGACTGAAGAAGTAAAGCAAGCAGACTCTCTCGACTGGCTGGCGACAGGGTACTGGTTGTATTCCACCATTTTGAAGCAAGGCTGAGACCTCCTCAAAAAGAGTGAGATGGTCTTGACTGAGGCTGTGATGTCTGGAATTTGAGTCAGTAGCCCTGATGGACTACTGTTAGAACCAACTGACCCAACGTAATCTGTCCAATGGTGGTTAAAATCTGTTATTTTGCCCAAACACCTGTTTAATGATTGAGGGGGGATGGATGGGGAGTCGCGCTTAGCAGTGGGGGCTCTTTTGCTACAGCCACCTCATTCTCTGCCTCTTACCATTGATCGGCCTATAGCCACCCATGACTCATCCTTATTTGTATGATCGTCCTGGAACGCCTGCTGCTATCAGTGGTATGACCGTGCTTGGGTTGTTGGTGTTGTGTTGTTGCCCCCCTCACCTGGTGCCTACGAAAGGACCCCATTGGAGCCGAGGATTGTATTGCAACCATGGACATAGAGATAAGTGTCTGCCTAAATAATAACTACATTCTTGGCTATACGGGTCCCAAAAGCTGTTCTCCATTTAATAGGACAATGAGAAGATGTTGCTGCACCTATGGCTTTAAACTGGAGTTGTAAAGCCATGCCTGACGGCGGAGGAGGACTCTACTGTTGAAACTATGGTTTGTGGGGTCAGCTGCATCAAGAGCACACCTGATGGTTGCTACAAATTCCTCAACCCCTTTTTTTTATATAGACTTTGGAAGGTGCTGTATGAGGGCCTCCACTTCCTCCCAGTGATGTCTATCATAGAGGGACAATAAACTTACTGATTTGGCTATCTGCCACTGATTAGTAACCCTATTGCGACCCTCTTCCCGACAGTCAAGACACTTGCTTTCCTTGTTCGCAGGAGAGGGCGTCTCCCGTTGTGTGGGCAAACGCCCTTTTCCATGTTGCGTGGTTTACCAGGAAATTGGCAGGACTTGTCTTCTATGTACAGTGGGTCCCTGTTGAGCTCTTTAAATTTCCTGTCCACCCTTGCCATAATTGATTACCAAAAATTCCCCAGCATTAGGGTATCTTTCATAAATTCACATGCTTGAATCATTCCCTGTCGTCGGAGTGGGAGTCCCACGGTACATAAAAATAGCAATAAATATGCATGACATAGCCATATCATAGGTTAATTAGAACCAGGAAGTAAAATAGCTAGAAGTTAATAGGAAAAAATCTTCCACTTTCATGACTCGTCCAGGTCATTATATATAGTCCAAATATATAGTTCTCCCCAAAGGCTCAGGCTCTCAGATTTTCTACCGCACGTCGTGTGCAGGGAGTCTCCCTGAGCTCTGCTCAGTACTTCTCAGGTTTCTTCAGAACTTTCTTCATTCATGATGTCTTTTTCTAGGATATCCCTCTTTAGACCTTGTGAGTCTTGTGGGAAGCTCTGGCTGTTTTCTGAAGACCCCCACAAAAAATGCATTTATTACTTGTATCCAGACCACCAGGTGAGTGACTGCAAGATCTGTAAAACATTCCCTCAAAAAACTCTGAGGGACAGAGAGGGACGTCTGCTTCTGTGGCTACAGAAGATTAAGGATCAGGATAACCCTTTATCTGAGGTTGGAAGTGTTTCCTCTGTCAGAACTGATACCTCTAGGAAGAAGACTAGCGACACGGAATTGACTTCTCCTGGGGCTAAGCTGCACACCTCTAAGCGTGCTGAGTTGCCTTCCACTTCCAAAAAGGCACCTCCGCCTAGTAAGGGTGAAGTTTTGCCCTCTACACCCCCGAGAAAGACTGTAAAATCTCAGGCTTCTAAACCTGTTTCTGACAGAGATTTACCTCAAAAACGACGTCCCTCGTCGATGAGCTCGACGACGACATCTTCGTCCACGAAGCCTGCCGTCGCCGCGATGACATCTACTGCTACTTTCTCGTCTCCGAAGCCTCAGATGATACTGGAGGAGTGGAGGAGGAATGTGGCTCAATGGTTAGAGCGGCAGACCCTGATGCAGAGTTCTGGCCCGGGACCAGGGTTCAATTCCCGCCTCGGCGGGTCTTGGGCTCAATTTCCTCGGACCTGACAATTCTCGCCTCGGTGCCTATTCTAATCATGGGCCCCACGCTGCAACTCTGGGCAATAGCTTTCTTAACCTCCACACCGGCCCCAACAGCGCTAGGATGCCTGGCTTCACCCTGGGGTGCCCAGGAGTGGACACTTCACAGGGAAAGCCAGGAAGGGTTCCACAGCGGTATGAGTAATGGCGCCAGGAAACCGCTTGGTAGCAGTGCGCTCTACAAATACCTTGACATTTACATTTACTGTCGTCGGCTTATTCGCCATCGACGCTGGTCTGTCTCAGTTTGACCAACCACGTCAGTCACTGCCTTCTTGTCGAAGAAGAGATTGAAGTCTACCGTCGCCGAAGAGTAAGAAGACCTCGTCGACGATTGCCTCATCGACGGCCGCCTCGTCGACGATTGCCTGGTCGACGGTTCCATCGACGACGGTTGCCTTGTCTACGCCCGCCTCGTCGGTGACTACGTCGACGGCTGCTTCGTCGACGCTGCTATCTTCCTGTACTGAACGTCAAGTTTGGTCATCGTCTGCAGCCACAGCATCCTTAAAGACATCTGTGGTGCTGTCTACGCCATTGCCACCGTCGACCTCGGAGCCTTCCTTGCTTCATAGGCATGGATCTTCTTTGGAGGTTCTCTCTCCAGTTCTCACATCCCCCAGTAGAGTTCCTCTTGCGTTGCCCGAGCAGTTACTGGATTATGGGGCTGATGAGGATGAATCTGAAGAGGATGACAGATTTCGTACTTTTAGGAGCCCTTCAGTATTCTTCATTAAATACCAAGACGTAGATCAAGAAGAGGAGTACTATCCTGACACTGATCCTCCAGCTCCAGAGTCAAACCGGACGGCACAATTGCATTTATCACTTCTAAACAATCTGCAGTACATGCTCAATGACTATTATCGCCGATTTCCTCCATCTGAATCGGCTTCTTCTGTACCACCGACACCAGTACCTCAATCTTCCTCAATGTTGAGGACGCCCAGACCAGTTTCTCAGGTACCTTCTACGTCACATCATCAGGAAGACTCACACAACGCAGATGACGACGGGGAAGAGGGAGAATTGGATGATAGGTTACTCCATACTGAATGGGATGACTATCAGATACAGACGCCGTCTCCTTCCACTCCGGCTCCGGTTGACTCACCTCCAGTGGACATCGGAGGTTTTCATGTTCTGATGGCAAGAGCAGCACAACGCTTCCTTCTTCCCATGGAAACAAGGAAAGATGATTGTTTCCTTTACGATTTTAAAGACCAGCCAAGGAAGCAAGTGTGAACTATCCCTATTATTGACTTTATTTGGCAGGAACGACTGAAAGTCATGCAGACTCCTGCCTCCATTCTGGCGCTCCTGCCTTGCCTTGAAAAGAAATACAAGGCACCGGATAACTCACCAGCTTGTCTAATAGGTCAGCCTAAGCCGGATTCAGTTATTGCCCAAGCAGCGCAGCGCCGAGCAGGGAATCCCTCCTCTCCATTGTCAGCTCCCCGGATCGGGATGGGAGACGTCTAGACGCAATTGGAAAAAAGGTTTCGACATTGGCGGCCACAACTGTCCATGCAGCTAACTCACTGGCCATCTTAGGCCGTTATGATAGGCAGATGTGGTCTGACATCTCCCCTACATCAACATGTTACCTGAGCACTCCAAGGCAGAAGCGCTCAAGATCCTCCAAGAGGAAGAACGAATCTCGGCTGATATGATTGATTCTGCTGTGTATGTTGCGTCTACAGGCTTTATGCAACTGGCGGGTGCAGCTGTCTTGAAGCGACAGGGCTGGTTGAAACCCACATCATTTCGTCAGGAAGTTCAAACAAAAATAATAGGCATGCCTTTTGATGGCGAGTCTCTTTTTTTGGTCAGCATGTCGATGAAGCCCTACAAGCCATTAAAAAAGATACAGAGACAGCAAGATCTCTCTGTACTCTTCAGTTTCGGAAGCCGCCTTTTGGTGGTGCTAGAGGCCGTGGATCTTTCTCCAGTCGAGGAGGCTATAATCAGTGAAGGCAATACCAGTCCTATCAGGGTAACCATCGTTACTCCTCACAGCAACAGCAATCCTTCAGGCAGCAACAAACCACGTCGTATGCACAAAACAGAAATAAGTCATCTTACCGCAGACAAAATAAGTCCAAGAAGCAGTAACAACTGCCACCTGCTGTATGGCTCAATCCTACAAAAGTTGGAGGAAGGATCTCCCGTTTTTACTCAACCTGGCATACTATAACAACAGACAAATGGGTCTTGGACATTGCGGCTATAGGCCATGTTCTGGAGTTTACCAAGCTTCCTCCAAATTCTCCTCCCAAAGACCCGCCTCTAGCTCATTTCACAGAGCTTTTCTCCCAAATAAATTTTAAGATAAAGAAGGGAGCGATCGAAGTGGTTCCAAAATTACAAAGAGGCACCGGTTTCTATTCCAGATTTTTTCTAATAGAAAAGAAATCTGGAGAATGGTGCCCTACCTTGGATCTGCGCTCCCTAAACAAATATCTCAAAAAACAATCCTTCCGGATGTTGACTTCACAAGAAGTCCTTCAACTCCTCTCTGCGGGAGATTACATGACCACCCTCGACCTCCAAGACGTTTACTTTCATGTGCCGATTTTACCCAGACACCGAAAGTTCTTGAGATTCAATATGGCTGGCAGGGACTTCCAGTTCAAAGTCCTTCCCTTCAGACTACGGTCCACGCCCTGTGTCTTCACCAAAGTTTTGGCACCGGTAGCTGCACATCGCCGATTACAAGGAATCCAAAATTTTCCTTATTTAGACGCCTGCCTGATCAAGACGAATTCCTTCGCAGTTGCAAAAATCAATACAGGTCTGTCACTCTTCCAGTCTCTGGGTCTCTCCATCAATCTGGACAAGTCTCAACTCGTCCCGTCACAAACAAGAACATTCTTAGGAGCAACTGTGAGAAGTTGGCCTGATTATATGATGCTCACTAGTTCTAGTGATCACCTTGTATCAGTCCAAACAACCCTTATGGTGATTGGTTGTAAGTCAACCTTATAGACCAGCTATCCTATTGGTAGCATGGACAAAGCAGTCTTAGGCTAAACTCTTTTGGCATGTGAAGCCAGCTGTTTTACCACAATATAACCCCTTGAATACCAGATGAAAGGACACCACACAGGTTGTTATGAAAATAAACAGTATATTTCTTAATAACAACACCTCTGAACTCTTTATGAGGTCAGAGGGCTAAGCACATGACACTCTCTTACGAAAAATACTACAAGTTGCACAAAATTACAATGGTGCCCTAGGGGCACGACAAACGATATACTAAGTAAGTGGAATGTGAGAGTCGATAAAAGGAATGGAGCTGTCCAGAGGCTGTAGGATCGATGGGACCACACTATACTAACTTCCGGTAAGTAATAGGAGGCCCACGGAACGCGTGTGCAGAGTGTGAACTCACACGCGAGATGCGTAACAACGTCTATGGACAGTACAGTTCAAGTTAAAGGTGAGTACGGACAATCCTTACTAGGTAGGACAACAACGACTGTGGAACTGGACACTAGGACAGTTAAACTACCCTTGAGCACCGAAATGTTATGTTATGTTATGTTATGTTATGTTATTTATCTTTTGTATAGCGCACGGCTACTCAGAAAGAGTGTCCCGGCGCTTTTAGTAAGGAGGGCTGCTCTTGTTACCTCACCCACGGACTGCGGGTGCACAGGTGTCAAAGTGCGTCGGGTTATCGCGTTGAAGTCTATGGAGCCTGAAAGAAAAGATGCTGCAGGCGACCAGGAGAAAGATTTCCGGTGCGATCCAAGGGTGGATCGGTGAAGAAGAGGACCTGAAAGCAGAGGGGACAGTGTTCAAAGTCACTAGCCAGTGATCGGTGTGGAACCAGGAAGGAACCAGGTGCTGTCGTCGCGATCGGGTGAAGAGTGGACGCTTGACTCTGCAGCCACGTGGACCAGGAGGTGTCTTCGACGACCAGGATGGAGGCACGAGCTGTCCGACGCAGGCTCTCGCTGTCGGCGGTGTCGGATCCGGAATTGGAGTCAACAGGCCTTGGCAAAGGCAACCCACGCGGTGAGTGGAAAAGACATCTGGTGCGGACTAGGAGAGTCCGGGGTGCCCCTCTTTTGGAAGGGAGCAAGGGCCAGTCTGGAGCAACCAGACCAGCAGCAAAGATGCAAAGGTTTGTCGTCTAGGAGGCCACTAGCCAGCCGGCAAGTGACCAGACAACGCGTCGAGCAGCAAACAAGCAGAAGGCCCCCACGCAGATCTCGTGGATGCTGGAGGGCTGATCTTCGGTGCAGGGGCTGCTCGGGGCTGGGGCTTCTCAGTCCCCAAAGCACTTGGTCGAGTTTACCTCGGGAGTCGTGCTGGAAGCGAAGTGCAGGTTCGTTCAAGATGGCCGGTCCCACGTGTCTCGTCGCACCCACGGGTCCCAGGTTTGCTGCAGATGTGAGTTGAGGTCGGGGAGGTCTGGGAATCCGGGTCTCGTCGGGCTCTGAAGTCTGGATCCTCCAGGGAAGACGACAAAGTGAAGCCGCTGGACGCTTGATGGTGCCTGCAGTTGCAGGGTGGACACTCCTTGTCCACAAGGGAGATTCTTCAGTCTTCTGTGGAGCAGAACGTCGAAGGCCAGAGTTTCTTCTTGTTGAATAGTTCAGGATAATCTAATTTGGAATGGGACCAGCTCCTACCTTTATTCTCCTAAAGGGGGCTGCACTACTGACTAGGTCCCTCCCCTGGGTGGGACCAGGAAGGGGGGTGGCTACACCCCCTATCCTTTGTCCGGTTTCCCGCCAGAGCTGGGGCAGGGATGCCCCAGCAACTGGTTTGAACCGGTGTATGCACAGGGCACCTTGTGTGCCCCAGGCATGTCTCATTCCTTTCAGGCCTATCCTCCCCAATACACAAAGTCCTGTCTGGGGTGGTGCTAGCACCTCCAAGGCAGGAAACCCTTTGTCCAAGCCATCCTCGCTGGAAGGACTCCCAGCAGCAGGAGGTCAGACTTGTGTCTGTGGTGGCAGCATCCATTTTGTGATGCTGAGGCTCGAGTTAACTTTAACCGGGGTTCACAGTTACATACATGTCGTGTCCCTCTAGAAGGGTGGAATGCTACCCCCGTCGCCAGAATTGGCGAGGGGGTAGTATTCCAAATCGTATGACACCTTACTCTACATGTTTTGATAATGTTATACCAGAGTTAGCATTTAACCGCGAGGTTGATAATGCACTTAGGAGTATATGGTATAGCGTTATCATGGAACAGCTATTAGGACTTGGTTCCGCAAGCTGCAAACGGGCTCAGCTCATGCCAGAGCACCATCTTACATAATTCCAAGCACTCTGCCTTCAGGATTGATAAGGCCTTCCATAGGAGTGACTGATAGGAATATATGTGTCCATTTTAGGGTTAGATATAGGTATACTATATCTACAGCAAAGGGTGTTTACACCACCTTGCCCCAGCTGTCATGCAGCCAGTTGTGTCAGATTTAGATGGCCAGCCAGGGGTGGCATAAGACATGCTTCAGCCCCTGGTAGGCCCTGGGTACACCTATGCCCTGGATACGGGGACTGATAAGGTGGCCCAGTACCAATTGGTAAATGCACCTAAAGTACATGGTTGTCAATTTAGAGAGAGAACAGCTAGGCTGTGGGTCTGATTAGCAGGCCCACAGCCAGGGAAAGTCGTGAAGCAAAAAGCAAAAATCTGGGGTGACCATAGGATTGCAGACCCCACTCTCCTACATAACCCCCCCCCCAAACTTAGGGACATTAAACTAACCTTGACCAGGTGAGTCTTCCTGTTCTAAGTGGAAATACCTGGAGAGACCATCTGCATTGCCATGGTCCGTCCCTGGTCTGTGCTCCACTGTAAAGTCCATCCCCTGTAGGGAAATGGACCACCTAAGGAGTTTGGGGTTTTCACCCTTCATCTGATTTAGCCATAAGAGGGGCTTATGGTCGGTCTGAATCTTGAAGTGAGTTCCAAACAAGTAGGGCCTCAACTTCTTCAGGGCCCAAACCACAGAAAAGGCCTCCCTCTCTATAGCTGACCAACGTTTCTCTCTAGGGGTCAGCCTTCTGCTTATAAAAGCAATGGGCTGGTCATGACCATCAATATTCAGTTGAGAGAGAACAGCTCCCACACCCAACTCAGATGCATCTGTTTGGACAATGAAGGTTTTGGAGTAGTCAGGACTCTTGAGAATAGGTGCAGTACACATGGCCTGCTTTAGGTCATCAAATGCCTTCTGACAGCTAACTGTCCACTGAACTTTCTTTGGCATTTTCTTGCTTGTCAAGTCATTAAGTGGTGTCACAATGGACCCATAATTTTTGACAAACTTCCTATAGTAACCAGACAGGCCCACGAAAGCTCTGACCTGTGTCTGGGTGGTTGGAGGAGCCCAGTCCTTTATGGCCTGTATCTTGCTCTCCAAGGGTTGAACCTGGCCTCCACCCACAAGGTGGCCCAGGTACACAACCTGACTCTGCCCCATCTGGCACTTAGTAGCCTTGATAGTGAGGCCTGCCTTTTGCAGGGCCTCCAAAACTTTCCTCAGGTGGATCAGGTGATCCTCCCAGGATGAGCTAAAGACAGCAATATCATCTAGATATGCTGCACAGAAGTCATCCAACCCAGTGAGAACTTGGTTCACCAACCTTTGAAATGTGGCAGGTGCATTGTTCAAACCAAAGGGCATCACCACAAATTGGTAATGACCTCCTGGGGTAGAAAATGCTGTTTTGGCCTGGGCATCCTCAGCTAACCTGATCTGCCAATAACCAGCTGTTAAGTCAAATGTACTTAAGAAAGTTGCAGAAGCCAACTTGTCTATCAGTTCATCTGCCCTAGGTATTGGATGGGCATCTGTCTTAGTGACAGCATTGAGACCCCTGTAGTCTACACAAAACCTCATCTCTCTCTTACCATCTTGGGTGTGAGGTTTAGGCACTGGAACTACAGGACTAGCCCAAGGGCTCTCTGAGGGTTCAATGACTCCCAATTCCAACATCTTTTGGACTTCTTTCTTAATGCAGTCCCTGACGTGGTCAGGTTGCCTGTAGATTTTACTCTTGACAGGCAGACTGTCACCAGTGTCCACCTCATGGGTGCACCAGTTTGTCTGACTGGGGGTCAGTGAAAACATTTGCCTGAAGGATTGAAGAACCTGTTTACAAGCCTCTTGTTGATGTTCAGAGAGGCTGTCAGAAAAGACTACACCATCTACTGACCCATCATCAGGGTTCTGAGTGAGCAGGTCTGGGAGAGGGTCACTCTCTTCCTCCTGCCCCTCATCTGTGGCCATGAGCAAGCCCATGTCCTCCCTGTCGACAAATGCTTTGAGCCTGTTCACATGGAGCACCCTGTGGGGGCTCCTGGGAGTTCCCATGTCCACCAAGTAGGTGACCTCTCCCTTTTGCTCAATGATGGTATGGGGTCCAGACCATTTGTCTTGGAGAGCTGCTGGGGCCACTGGCACCAACACCCACACCGTCTGTCCTGCATGATACACAGTTAGGACAGCCTTTTGGTCATGCCAAGCTTTTTGAAGTTCTTGGCCGGCCTCAAGGTTTTTAGATGCCTTCTCCATGTACTCTGCCATCCTGGAGCGGAGACCAAGTACATAGTCCACTATGTCAAAATTTAGGCTTTTTGAGAGGTAACTCCCATCCTTCCTTCACCAGACATAGGGGTCCTCTTACAGGATGCCCAAACAGAAGCTCAAAAGGGCTGTAACCAACCCCCTTCTGTGGGACCTCTCTGTAAGCAAACAGGAGGCAGGGTAAAAGGATGTCCCATCTTCGCCTAAGCTTTTCAGGTAACCCTTTTATCATCCCTTTTAGGGTCTTGATGAATCTCTCAACAAGCCCATTGCACTGTGGGTGATAGGGTGTGGTGAATTTATAATTGACACCACATTCCTTCTACATTGCAGTCAAGTATCCTGACATGAAGTTTGCTCCTCTGTCAGAGGCAACCTCCTTAGGAAACCCCACTCTGGAGAAAACTCCAAGTAGGGCCCTGGCCACAACAGGAGCTGTAGTGGTCCTAAGGGGAATAGCTTCTGGATACCTGGTGGCATGATCCACTACCACCAGTATAAATCTGTGCCCAGATGCTGTTGGGGGGTCCATTGGTCCAACAATGTCAATCCCCACTCTTTCAAAGGGAACCCCCACCACAGGTAGTGGTATAAGGGGGGCCTTTGTTGTGCCACCTGATTTGCCACTGGCTTGGCAGGTGACACATGAGCGACAAAACTCTTTAGTGTCTTCAGACATATGAGGTCAGTGAAAGTGTGGGGCAAGCCTGTCCCAAGTCTTGTTCTGGCCTAAGTGACCTGCAAGGGGAATCTCATGGGCTAAGGTGAGAAGGAAACCTCTAAGAGACAAGGGGATGACCAGCCTCCTGGTAGCACCAGGCTTGGGCTCTCTTGCCTCAGAGTATAGGAGTCCATCTTCCCAATATACCCTATGGGCACCTGTAGCATTACCTGCAGCCTCAGCAGCAGCCTGCTGTCTGAGGGGTTCAAGAGAGGAGCAGTCTAATTGGGCCTGCCTCAAGTCTGCCCTGGAAGGTCCCCCTGTTCCAAGAAACTCAACCTGATCAAGTTCAAGCTCTTCTAGGACAGTTCCTTCTGGGGTCTCTGGGTCAGCCTCCTGGGAGGGCTGATCCTCAACCTGAGGCAGGGGGGAAGGCTCTGCCTTAACCCTACCATTCCTTCTCTTGGGTAGTGTCTGGTCCATTCTTCCAGGATCCAGCACTTGTTCAGCTGTGCATTTCTTGGCCTGTGACCTAGTCACAGCAAGGACATGTGAGGAGAGACCTAGCATTCCTACATGAATCCTGTACTCCACATCTGACCAAAGTGAGGATTCCAAATCATTGCCCAAAAGACAATCTACTGGGAGGTCTGAACTAACTACAACCCTTTTGAGGCCAGTTACCCCTCCCCAGGAGAAATTAACAACTGCCATGCTGTGATTGGTAGTGACATTGCTAGCATTGGTCACTAGGTAATATGAACCTAGCATGATCTGGTCAGGGTCCACAAATGTTGGTGTCACCATGGTGACACTGGCACATGTGTCCCTGTAGGCCTGAGCCATCTTTCCATTAATTAAAGGCGTTTGCCTGTATTTGCCCAGAGTACTAGGACTTACAGTAGGGGTCATATCCATGTCCCCAGTACAAACAAGAACTGCCTGAGTAGGAATTCTAACTAAGTCAGAACCCACCTCAGTTCACAGGGTTAACCCAACTATAGCCTTGGGAGGTACACTACCACTACTAACTGTACTAGGGGGTGCAGGTGTCTTAGGGACAGTAGTGGTAGGAGTTTGGCCTTTCTTGGTGCACTCACTAAACCAGTGAGTCTTACTTTTACAGTATTGGCACCATGGTTTCTTAGGACCATCATTCTTCTTCTTTTGGGAAGTTTGGGACCCACCCTCCTTAGGTTGTTGGGGCCCTGTTGAAGACTTCTGGTCATTTTGCTTATTCTCATTACCCTTCTGGTCTGCTTTCTTCTGGCCACCACCCGGGTTCTGGTTCTGCTGCTTGACCCTTGTCCTGACCCATCTGTCTGCCTTCTTTCCCAATTTTTGGGGAGAGGTCAGATCTGAGTCAATCAAGTGCTGATGCAACAACTGGTTCTGACAATTATTTAAGATTTGCTCTCCCATGATTAGATTATACAACCCTGTGTAATCAGTAACTTTACTTCCCAGTAACCAGTCCTCCAGAGCCTTAGTGGCACAATCAACAAAGTCAGTCCAATCTTGAGAGTGAGTTTTCTGGGTGTCCCTGAACATCAACCTGTACTGTTCAGTGGTTAAGCCAAACCCAGAGCAGTTTTCAAGACTTGGTAATCATTAGCATCCTCATCTCTAACAGTGAGGAGCTTGTCTCTACCTTTACCTTCAAAGGGGAGCCACAATATAGCTGCCCACTGACTCTGGGGTACCTGCTGTACTTTGCAGGCTCTCTCCAAAGCAGTTATCCACTTGTGGATATCATCTCCTGTCTTATAGGAGGGCACTATTTTACTCAGGTGTCTATTATCAAAACTCCTGTCTCTATCCCTAGGGATATTGCTGCCACCAGTGGGGACTACCCCACTCAACTGTTGCTCTCTAGCAAAGGCAAGCTTCTCTTTGGCAAGGGCAAGTTCTTCCCTCTGGATCCTCAGGTTAGCCTGCCTCATCCTTGCTTCATACTCTCTCCTCTGAGGGGAAGTCATTCTCCTCTGGGGAGAAGTCCTTCTCCCCTGAGCAGAGGCATGAGAGTGCACAGATCTATTGGAGTCCCTAGAATGAGACCTATCTCTTCTAACTCCAAGGTTAGGCCTGCTCAGGGTCAGTACTGGGGGTCCCCCAGATCCTTCCCTATGTAGGTCTAAGTTGGCCCTGGTTAGTCTGCTGACTACCTCAGGGCCTTTGTCTGCCTCATCCCCAGAGGTGTCCCCTTCTTCCTCCTCCTCCTCCTCCTCCTCTACATTCTCTGTTTCAGGGATATCTGGATCACCAAGGGTACCTTCTAAGGCTGGCATGCTCCCATCTGTGTTAGAAGCCTTTCTAGCATCATATGTCTCTAAGAGACCTAACAGAAAAGGAGTGGTAGGGTTAGAACCCTGTTTCAATTTCCTGGAGGTACACAATTGTCTCATCTCCTGGTAACTGAGAGCTGCATATCTGGAAAGGACCTGTGGAGGTTCAATAACCACTAGGGGAGTCTCTGAAGACTCTCCATGGGTAGACATGCTTTCTAGTGAGGTGCAAGTGATGCACTTACCTACACTATGGGTTTTCCTACTGATCCCTTGCTAAGAGTTGTAGTCAGGGTGTGCTAGGCCCTTTCTACTACAACAGCTGGTTCAGTAGAACTCAGAGTATTTCTAAGCTTGTTATATGTACCTAGAGTACCTTCTGTGATCTTTCAAATGATATTTCAAGATTATACGTGGTAAAAAAACATCAAGCTCAAATCCCAACCGCTGCACACCAATGTGAGAAGTTGGCCTGATATATGATGCTCACTAGTTCTAGTGATCACCTTGTATCAGTCCAAACAACCCTTATGGTGATTGGTTGTAAGTCAACCTTATAGACCAGCTATCCTAATGGTAGCATGGACAAAGCAGTCTTAGGCTAAACTCTTTTGGCATGTGAAGCCAGCTGTTTTACCACAATATAACCCCTTGAATACCAGATGAAAGGACACCACACAGGTTGTTATGAAAATAAACAGTATATTTATTAATAACAACACCTCTGAACTCTTTATGAGGTCAGAGGGCTAAGCACATGACACTCTCTTACGAAAAATACTACAAGTTGCACAAAATTACAATGGTGCCCTAGGGGCACGACAAACCATATACTAAGTAAGTGGAATGTGAGAGTCGATAAAAGGAATGGAGCTGTCCAGAGGCTGTAGGATCGATGGGACCACACTATACTAACTTCCGGTAAGTAATAGGAGGCCCACGGAACGCGTGTGCAGAGTGTGAACTCACACGCGAGATGCGTAACAACGTCTATGGACAGTACAGTTCAAGTTAAAGGTGAGTACGGACAATCCTGACTAGGTAGGACAACAACGACTGTGGAACTGGACACTAGGACAGTTAAACTACCCTTGAGCACCGAAATGCTCTTGTTACCTCACCCACGGACTGCGGGTGCACAGGTGTCAAAGTGCGTCGGGTTCTCGCGTTGAAGTCTATGGAGCCTGAAAGAAAAGATGCTGCAGGCGACCAGGAGAAAGATGTCCGGTGCGATCCAAGGGTGGATCGGTGAAGAAGAGGACCTGAAAGCAGAGGGGACAGTGTTCAAAGTCACTAGCCAGTGACCGGTGTGGAACCAGGAAGGAACCAGGTGCTGTCGTCGCGATCAGGTGAAGAGTGGACGCTTGACTTTGCAGCCACGTGGACCAGAAGGTGTCTTCGACGACCAGGATGGAGGCACGAGCTGTCCGACGCAGGCTCTCGCTGTCGGCGGTGTCGGATCCGGAATTGGAGTCAACAGGCCTTGGCAAAGGCAACCCACGCGGTGAGTGGAAAAGACATCTGGTGCGGACTAGGAGAGTCCGGGGTGCCCCTCTTTTGGAAGGAAGCAAGGGCCAGTCTGGAGCAACCAGACCAGCAGCAAAGATGCAAAGGTTCGTCGTCTAGGAGGCCACTAGCCAGCCGGCAAGTGACCAGACAACGCGTCGAGCAGCAAACAAGCAGAAGGCCCCCAGGCTGATCTCGTGGATGCTGGAGGGCTGATCTTCGGTGCAGGGGCTGCTCGGGGCTGGGGCTTCTCAGTCCCCAAAGCACTTGGGCGAGTTTACCTCGGGAGTCGTGCTGGAAGCGAAGTGCAGGTTCGTTCAAGATGGCCGGTCCCACGTGTCTCGTCGCACCCACGGGTCTCAGCTTTGCTGCAGATGTGAGTTGAGGTCGGAGAGGTCTGGGAATCTGGGTCTCGTCGGGCTCTGAAGTCTGGATCCTCGAGGTAAGACGACAAAGTGAAGCCGCTGGACGCTTGATGGTGCCTGCAGTTGCAGGGTGGACACTCGTTGTCCACAAGGGAGATTCTTCAGTCTTCTGTGGAGCAGAACGTCGAAGGCCAGAGTTTCTTCTTGTTGAATAGTTCAGGATAATCTAATTTGGAATGGGACCAGCTCCTACCTTTATTCTCCTAAAGGGGGCTGCACTACTGACTAGGTCCCTCCCCTGGGTGGGACCAGGAAGGGGGGTGGCTACACCCCCTATCCTTTGTCCGGTTTCCCGCCAGAGCTGGGGCAGGGATGCCCCAGCAACTGGTTTGAACCGGTGTATGCACAGGGCACCTTGTGTGCCCCAGGCATGTCTCATTCCTTTCAGGCCTATCCTCCCCAATACACAAAGTCCTGTCTGGGGTGGTGCTAGCACCTCCCAAGGCAGGAAACCCTTTGTCCAAGCCATCCTCGCTGGAAGGACTCCCAGCAGCAGGAGGTCAGACTTGTGTCTGTGGTGGCAGCACCCATTTTGTGATGCTGAGGCTCGAGTTAACTTTAACCGGGGTTCACAGTTACATACATGTCGTGTCCCTCTAGAAGGGTGGAATGCTACCCCCGTCGCCAGAATTGGCGAGGGGGTAGTATTCCAAATCGTATGACACCTTACTCTACATGTTTTGATAATGTTATACCAGAGTTAGCATTTAACCGCGTGGTTGATAATGCACTTAGGAGTATATGGTATAGCGTTATCATGGAACAGCTATTAGGACTTGGTTCCGCAAGCTGCAAACGGGCTCAGCTCATGCCAGAGCACCACTCACATAATTCAAAGCACTCTGCCTTCAGGATTGATAAGGCCTTCCATAGGAGTGACTGATAGGAATATATAAGTGTCCATTTTAGGGTTAGATATAGGTATACTATATCTACAGCAAAGGGTGTTTACACCACCTTGCCCCAGCTGTCATGCAGCCAGTTGTGTCAGATTTACATGGCCAGCCAGGGGTGGCATAATACATGCTTCAGCCCCTGGTAGGCCCTGGGTACACCTATACCCCTGGGTACGGGGACTGATAAGGTGGCCCAGTACCAATTGGTAAAAGCATCTAAAGTACATGGTTGTCAATTTAGAGAGAGAACAGCTAGGCTGTGGGTCTGATTAGCAGGCCCACAGCCAGGGAAAGTCGTAAACCAGTGAAGCAAAAAGCAAAAATCTGGGGTGACCATAGGATTGCAGACCCCACTCTCCTACAGCAACCATAGACACTCTACGGGCACAAGCCTTTGTCTCAAACGAAAGACAGCAAAAGCTGTGCAAGTTGGACCAACAACTACGATCAAAAAAGTGTATTTCTGTTCGACAGTTCAAGTCTCTTCTAGGGATGCTCTCATCCTGCATTCCCTTGGTCCCCAACTGTCGTCTCAAAATGAGACCCCTGCAAGAGGAGCTCAACAACCAATGGCTACAGGTCTCGGGGTCCTTCGACAATCTCATCCACATCACTCCTCAGATGTGCAAGAGAAACGTGGCAGCAGGCCTCTCATTCCTAGTGATAGCTTGGAATTTCGTTATCACCACGGACGCCTCCCTCGAAGGGTGGGGAGCACAACTTCAAGGGCTAACCGTCAACGGCAAATGGGATGCTCAACAAAAGACTTGGCAAATCAACCTTTTAGAGTTGCTAGCAATATTCCTGGCCCTAAAATCGTTTTACACCATCATTCTAGGAGCATCAGTGTTGATCCGGACGGACAACACCACAAGTATGCACTACTTGAACAAACAGGGAGGGACAATATCTTCTCTGTAAAGCCCAGCAAATTTGGGATTGGGCGATTCATCACCAAATAACTCGGTCAGCAGTCCTTGTCCCGGGAGTATCCAAAATCCTAGCGGACTCCCTCAGCAGGTCAAAAGTGTCCAAGCACGAGTGGGAGCTCCATCAACCAACGTTAGATCATAAATTCCGGAAGTGGGGTCGACCCAATTTGGACTTGTTCGCGACCAGTCTGAACAGCAAATGCTCATTCTATGCAAGCTGGCTTCCCCAACAGGGCGCATGTGGGAATGCTTTTTTGATGAATTGCCTATGCTTTTCCACCAATACCGCTGGTTCCCAGGGTTCTCCGGTGGAAGGAGCCTTGTCGCCTCCTCTTAGTAGCACCCAGGTGGCCTCGCCAGTTCTGGTTTGCCGAACTCCTCCTTCTATCCGAATGCGATCCCATTCAGTTGCAGCCAATACCGAATCTCCTATCCATCCACAATTGGCAAATCTGCCATCCGGTTCCGGCATCTCTGCGTTTAGCAGCCTGGCTCCTGAACACCTTGAGTTTGCCCACTTAGACATGCTCAAATGGAAGCGTTTTTGCCTCTGGTGTCAAGCCGCCCACATCCATCCAATATGTGCAGAACCGGAACAACTATTGTCTTTCTTTTTACATTTAGCAAAGTCAGGCCTTTCCCATTCCACTCTTAAAGTATTCTTAGCGGCTATCTCAAAATTCCGACAAGATGGTACACATTCTCTTTATTCCTCTCGGATCATTCAACAATTCTTCAAAGGATCATTTCGTATATTTCCTACCATCCCCCGTCTGCCTCCACCCTGGCATCTCAACATTGTTCTGTCACAACTCATGCGACACCCCTTCGAACCTATTCATTGAGCGGATTTGAAGTTCGTGTCATGGAAGATGACTTTGCTGATGGCTCTCACATCTGCCAGGCGTGTCTGTGACATTCAAACCTTCATGATTAAACCGCCTTTCCTTCAATTCACCAGGGACTCTGTAGTGCTCCGCACTAACCCCATTTTTATGCCTAAAGTGCCTTCTGATTTCCACCTCAAAGAACCAATTATTTTAAAGACTTTCTTTCCTGACCCTCAATCACCTGAGGAAAAGAGTTTACATACCCTTGATATAAAAAGATGTCTAAAATTTTACTTCCAAAGGACATCCTCAATAAGAAAATCTGATAAGCTTTCATTGCATATGGAAAAATGCACACCCAATCACCAAGCAGACCATTGCTCAGTGGATTTCTGTGGCAATCTCTTTGTCATCGGCAAGCGGGTAGGCCGCTGCAGGCAACTCCGAGAACGCATTTTCCTAGAGCAGTTTCTTCTTCTACTGATCTCTTTGCTGGTGTACCTCTTCATCAAATCTGCAGAGTTGCCACATGGTCCAGCAGGCATACTTTTACCAAGCGCTACTGTCTGGAAGCTGCCAGCAATGCAGGCACGTCTGTGGGTCAACCCTGTTCTCCGTAATCTTTTTAAATAAGGTGAGCCTCTGTCTTCCCTCCTCCTCTCTGATGCATTATTATGTACATATTGTTTATACATATATATTTATCTGTTGATGCAGATACACATATGCGTATTTTATATGATGTTGATTTTATATATATATATATATATATATATATATATATATATATATATATATATATATTATGTTGTTGATTTATTTATATATATATATATATATATATATATATATATATATATATATATATATATATATATATTCGAGGCATATGAGCTGCAGATTGTACACTTAGCATTAGATCGCCACCTGGTGTTGGGCTCGGATGATTGCAGGTTGTTGTCGTCTTGGAAGAAGTCTTTGTAGTCACGAGCTAGGTGACTCCTCCCTTGGACAATACTATCTTCGACTTTGACTACAATAATTTCGACGCCATCAGTTCGATTCCGGTCATCGACGCGGGCCGATCGACGCCGCGCGGCCTACACCTCATGGACAGAACTCCGTTCAAAAGATGCCCAGTATGTCGAGCAAAGTTTCCACATAGCGATCACCACGAGGTCTGCAACCTCTGTCTATCGTCGACCTGCACAGTTTGTGCATCCTTCCGATCGAAGAAAACCATCCGGGATCGGAGGGCCCGTCGACACGAAATGAGGAGATCAGCTCCAGAACCGGAAGATCTCTTCGAAGAAGAGGTTCCGTTCCACTCGTTCCCGAAGAAGATTCACCTGATCTCCAGATCGTATCAGAGGCAGACGACTCAGATGACTCTATTCCATCAGGTCAGCGCGTGAGTACTACTGCCCCTGCACCACATACAGTTCCCAAACCAAAGGCAAAGGTCAGCACTCCGCCCACAGGGCCCAGTCGAAACCGAACACCCGCTTCGAAAGCCCTGCCTTCGAGCCCGGCTCCGAAGAAAATAACTAAGCCTTCTAGTACCTCGACACCGAGCAGGCCGCATGTGCTGATTCCACCTCTTCCATCGGCACCGAAACCCAAAGATAGCTCTGCACCGAAACCACATGATGGCTCGGCACCGAAACCGAAAGACCTCTCGGCACCGAAGCCTAAAGAAGTATCTGCACCGAAACCGAAAGAAGTACCGGCTCCGAACCCGTCCACTTCTAAACATAAAAGTACGAAGCCAGCGTCCGACGCCTCGAAGCCGACGAGACCAGCTTCTACTCCGAAAACACCTTCTTTAGTGCCGAAGCCCACAAGGCCTGATTCCGATGTGCCCAAGCTCTCGAACCTGCCTACCAAGCCGAAACCGACACCTTCGGCACCGAAAACTACGCCAGAGGACGTTATAACACCTCCCAAGGCTAAAGACACAAAACAACCTCGGCTGGAACTGAAAAAATCGACGCCCAAGAAGGTTGTACTTGAGGAGGAACTTTTCCTGCCAGATCCTCGACAAAAGAAGATCTACATCGACCCAAAAACAGGTCATGTAATTGCTACACCTCACCAAACAAGACCAGCAGATGCACCACCCACACCTGTTGTTCCTGCCAAGAAAAAGGACTGTGCAACATCCCCTATGCACGCTCCCTCTCCAATATCTCCTCCTTCTTCTCCTGTTCCTCTTCATATGTCACCTCAAATCTCTCCTGCACATTCTCCACTTTTATCATCACATTCACCTCAGCATAATGATGATGAATACAGTTTGGGTGGAGGGGACGATATAGATGAGCCTTTCCCATACCCCGTGGACGACATTATATGGAACCTTCCAAACCCACAAAATACGCCTGATATTCCTGACCCGCAGTTATACCCATCAAAACCTTCTCCTTCAGAGGATAACATTGGTTTTGGTCATCTGTTAAACAGAGCTGCTGTTTACCATAAGGTCACTATGCATTCTGATGAGGTTGAGGAGGATTTTCTCTTCGATACCTTTGAACAGTCACAGCGGTCTGTTCAAATTCTTCCCAAGATTAAAGGGGTCATCAAACATGCTCCAGAGGTATTTAAAGACCCTGTACGCACTAGAATCTTGAACCCTATAATTGAAAAAAAGTATAGGCCTACACCCACAGACCCAGTCTACATTAAAGGACACCTACCATTAGATTCATTAGTTGTGTCTAATGCTAGGAAAAGGGCAAACTCTCAGACTTCTGGCGAAGCACCCCCACCTGACAAAGAATCCAAAGTAATTGATGCGTCAGGTAAAAGAATAGCTGCACAAACTACAAACACATGGCGTATAGCTAATATACAAGCCCTTCTCTCTCGTTACGATAGGGCTCATTATGACCAATTAGAGAAACTACTTGTTCACCTACCAGATCAATATAAAGCTCAGGCAACTGACCTTATACAGGAAGGCAAGTTAATTTCAAATGCCTCAATAAAATGTGCACTAGATGTGGTAGACACCGCATCTAGAGCTGTGAATACCAGTGTCGTACTTAGGAGACATGCGTGGCTACGCATTTCAGGGTTTAAACAGGAAGTGCAAACTACCATTTTAAACCAACGATTTAATCAGAACCAATTATTTGGCCCAGAAGTAGACACTGCACTCGAAAAGATGAAGAAAGATACGGACACCGCCAAGTCTATGGGGGCTTTATAGTCTACACCAGCTAAAGGTTCCTTGTGTCGCTCCTTTTACAGAGGAGCCTCCAAACAAACTGGAGCAGACACTACAACATCTTTCAAATCTCACACACAAGCATCCTCTAACAAAGGATATTTTAGAGGAGGATACAGAGGCAATAATAACAAAGGAAGAGGTCGCGGTAACAGCAATCGATCCTCTTCCGCCACAAAACAGTGAGTTCCCTCTGTTCCCCCAGCAACATTCCACTCCTGTAGGGGGCAGATTAACACAGTTCCTGCCTGTCTGGAACTCCATTACAACAGACAAGTGGGTGAGACAGATTATCCAACATGGCTACTGCCTAGAACTTGCAGCAACCCACTCCACACTTACCTCCCAGGCAGCGTCCAATGTCTACAGACCACCTGACTCTGCTCCAACAAGAACTTCTGTCACTTTTACAAAAGGATGGCATTCAAATAGTTCCTTTAGAAGAACAAGGAACAGGGGTTTACTCGCTGTATTTTCTAATTCCCAAGAAGGACGGGACACTAAGACCAATTCTCGACCTCAGGACCCTCAATCAGTACATACAATCAGATAATTTTCATATGATCACTGCAACAAGTGCTCCCACTACTGCAACAAGGCGATTTTGTTTCAAAACTAGACCTAAAGGACGCCTACTTTCACATTCCTATACATCCTGCTCACAGGAAGTACCTAAGGTTTGTAATACAAGGACAACACTATCAGTTCAAAGTCCTTCCGTTTGGGGTAACAACAGCACCACACGTGTTCACAAAGTGCTTAGCAGTGGTAGCAGCACATCTCAGAAGGCAGCAGATACATGTCTTCCCTTATCTAGACGATTGGCTCATAAAAGCCAAGTCATTCAATCAATGTGTCCAACACACATCAAACAATTCAAACGTTGCACAACTTGGGGTTCACTATCAACTACACCAAGTCGCACCTGCAGCCTTCTCATGTACACCAGTATCTAGGGCCTACAATAGACACATCTACAGCTCTAGCGTATCCCAGTCCAGCAAGGATACACCGCATTCAAGCCTTAGTCGCAACTTTTCAACACCAACAATCTCTGCAAGCCAGAGTGTTCATGAGACTAATAGGCATGATAGCATCTTGCATCTTCATAGTACCACATGCAAGATTGCAAATGCGCCTGTTACAAGAGTGCCTAGCACAACAGTGGAACCAGGCTCAAGGTCAACTAACAGACCTGGTGTTGGTGGACAGCCGCACGCATCGCTCTCTGCAGTGGTGGAACACCAAAAACCTGACAAAGGGGCGGCCGTTCCTCGAACCTGTTCCACAATTAGTGCTCACAACAGACGCATCTCTCACAGGATGGGGAGCCAATCTCTTGCATCATACAACTCAAGGTCAATGGAACAATCAACAAAAACTGTTCCATATCAACCATCTAGAGCTGCTAGCCATATTCTAAGCACTCAAGACGTTTCAAGTACAAAACAAAGCTGTCTTAATCCGGACGGACAATATAACAGCCATGTACTATATACAAAAACATGGGGGGACACACTCTCTGCAACTGTCCCAGCTCGCACAGAACATTTTGCGATGGGCCTTTCCAAATATACATCTGTTGACAGATAGCAGATCTGTTAAGTTGGCAGTCACAACAGATTCACGAATGGGAACTACATCCACAAGTTCTTCAGCCATTCTTCCTCAAGTGGGGTCATCCACACATAGATCTGTTTGCCACCCACAAAAATGCAAAATGCCCAACCTTCGCCGCCAGGTTTCCACACCCATTGTCCAACAGCAATGTGATATGGATGAACTGGTCAGGCAGATTTGCATACGCTTTTCCGCCTCTCCCACTGATTCCATTAGTAGTGTGCAAGCTCAGACAACAGTCTCTCAAACTGATCCTGGTAGCTCCCACATGGGCACGCCAACCGTGGTTCACCACACTGCTAGATCTCTCTCTGGTTCCACATCAAAAGTTACAGCTCACACCCTCCCTGTTAACACAGAACCATGGAGAAATCAGACACCCAGACCCAAACCAACTGAATTTAGCGATCTGGCTCCTGAAGCCTTAGAGTTTGGTTATCTAAACCTACCACCAGACTGTATGAACATCATTAAAGAGGCTAGGAAACCCACTACCAGAGCGTGTTATGCCGCTTTATGGAAAAGATTCGCAATATATTGCAAACATAATCAAATTGATCCCCTGGATGCTTCCAACCAAAATTTCATTTGTTACCTTTTACATCTACAAAGGTCTAATTTGGCATAATTTTTCCATACGCCTGCACCTTGCAGAAATGGCAGCGTATTTACAAAACCGACATCTGTCTCTCTTCAGAGTACCTGCAATCAAAGCATTCATGGAAGGATTAAAAAGAATAATCCCACCCAGGTTGCCACCTTCTCCTGGGTGGAATCTGAACATTGTCCTTACAAGACTCATGGGACCCCCTTTCGAGCCTCTACATAAATGTGAACTGCAATTCCTAACATGGAAAACAGCTTTCCTTGTTGCTATTACCTCTCTTAGAAGAGTACGTGAGATACAAGCTTTCACTATATAAGAACCATTTTTTCATATACATCCTAACAAAGTGGTTCTTAGATCTAATCCAAAATTTCTTCCAAAGTTTATCACTCCTTTTCACTTAAATCAATCCGTAGAGTTACCTGTGTTTTTCCAAAACCCAGACTCTGTGGCGAAAAGGGCTTTATACACACTAGATGTTAAAAGAGCTCTTCTATACTACATAGATAGAACTAAATCCTTTAGAAAAACAAAACAACTGTTTGTATCTTTCTCTCCTCCACACAAAGGCAACCCCATCTCTAAAGGTGGGATTGCAAGGTGGATTGTAAAGTGTATACAGATATGCTATCTAAAAGTACATTAACAGTTCCTCCTAGAGCGCACTCCACTCGTAAACTAGGAGCCTCTATGGCTTTCTTAGGAAACATACCCCTAGAGGACATATGCAAGGCAGCAACATGGTCTACACCACACACCTTCACTAAACACTATTGTGTTGATGTGCAAGCCAAGCAGCAAGCTGCAGTAGGCCAGACTGCCTTTAAAAAGTCTAAACTCGTTGATGCGTCAGGGAAAAGAACAGCCTTGCAAGCAGCAAACATGTGGCGCATTGCTAACACGCAAGCTTTACTAGCCAGATACGATAGAGCACACTATGATGAGCTCGAGGACATAATTCAACATCTCCCTGATCAATTTAAGGATAGAGCTAGTGAGCTAATTCAAGAAGGCAAAATTATTACTAACACATCTATCCGCTGCGCACTAGATGCAGCAGACACAGCCTCAAGAGCAGTCAATACTAGCGTTCTGCTGCGCAGGCATGCTTGGCTGCGTATATCCGGCTTTAAGCCGGAAGTCCAAAGTGCCATACTCAATAGGCCATTCGATGAGCAACACTTATTTGGCCCTGAGGTAGATGTCTCACTCGAAAAAATGAAAAAAGACACGGACACAGCAAAGTCTATGGGAGCACTGCAGTCGCAGGCTCCCAGACGTTCTTTTCGTCGCTCCACATATAGAGGTGCGAGCAGAGGGTACTCATCAGACACACCATCCACAGGTTATAAAAGCCCCACTCAGTCTACCTACGGTAAGGGCTATCAAAGGGGAGGTTACCGCGGTAACAACAACAAAGACAGAGGCAAAAATAACAACTCCCGCTCTGCCTCCACCCCTACCCAATGACTCCCCTCCCCCCGCCCCATTCCACTCCTGTCGGGGGAAGGATACAGTTACACCTGTCAGCCCGGCAAGACATCACATCAGACAGGTGGGTGCTTCAAATAATTCAGTCAGGTTACTGTCTAGAACTAACATCTACCCACCCAAACAGCGTCCAATGTCACAAGATCATTTAACGCTGCTCAAACAAGAAGTACTTTCCCTACTGCAGAAAAATGCAATAGAGATAGTTCCAAAACATCAACGGAACAAGGGAGTATATTCCCTGTACTTTTTGATTCCTAAAAATGACGGATCTCTGAGACCCATTCTAGACCTCGGACCTCTCAACGCTTACATACAATCAGATCACTTCCATATGGTCACACTTCAGCAAGTCCTCCCACTCCTGTTACAGGACGACTTTCTGGTCACACTAGATCTCAGACGCCTACTTTCACATCCCAATTCATCAAGCGCACAAAAAGTATCTAATATTTGTGCTGGAAGGACAGCACTACCAGTTCAAGGTACTCCCATTCGGAGTAACCACAGCGCCAAGAGTGTTCACCAAATGTCTAGCAGTGGTGGCAGCACACCTAAGAAGACAGCTCATACACGTCTTCCCATATCTAGACGACAGGCTCATAAAGGCACAGTCATACAACCAATGTGTACAACACGCTCACAATACAATACTGTTACTTCACAACTTAGACTTCACAGTAAATTACACCAAGTCACATCTGCTGCCGTCTTACATACAACAGTACCTAGGAGCTACTATCAATACTCAACTAGCACGAGCTTTTCCCTCTCCAGCAAGGATAACATGTGTGCTAATGCTCCTAACAAAGTTCAAATCACAACACTCGCTTCCAGCTCGAGTGTTTATGCAACTCATGGGGATGATGGCATCTTGCATATTCATAGTACCCCACGCAAGACTGCAAATGCGTCCGCTTCAAGAATGTCTAGCACGTCAATGGAACCAGGCTCAGGGTCAGTTAACAAACCTAGTGTTGGTAGACAGTCGGACTCCTCGCTCTCTGCAATGGTGGAACACAAAAAACCTATCAAAAGGCCGACTGTTCCTAGAGCTAGTTCCACAAATTACACTAACAGCAGACGCATCGCTCTCCGGCTGGGGAGCCCACTTACTGCATCACACCACGCAGGGAAAGTGGACACCAATGCAAAAACTACTCCACATCAACCATCTAGAGCTATTAGCTGTGTTTCTAGCTCTAAAAGCATTCCAAAGACAAGTGGTAAACAAGACTGTTTTAGTCCGCACAGACAATATGACAGCCATGTATTACGTAAAAAACAAGGAGGGACACACTCTCTGCAGCTCTCTCAACTAGCTCAGCAGATATGGAGGTGGGCTATACCTCAGAACATCTTTCTAATAGCCCAACACGTGCCAGGGTTCCAGAACACGATGGCAGATCTGTTAAGTCAAGAGAATGTTGGGGGTGGGATGCACTCCTTTTTTGTTCCGTTATGTCCTTTTTTCATTCATTAATTCAAACTTGTCCTCTTTTTCCTTTGGATGCGTGCAGAATGGAAGGTGACACCCGTTATGCCACCAAACAATGAAACTACATATAATAGGAGCGTGAATGCACCCCTCGCACAGCTCAATTGCGCCATTTCGGCCTCAATCCTTTTTTTCCTTTTTTATCAAAATTTCCTTTGTATACTCTCTTTTTATCATTATTCATCCATGTTCATCGAAAATCCTCATCCACACGTGGAATTATGCACATTTTCCAAGTTTCTGATATTTATGTTGTGTCTGTCCCGACCTTTCTACATAAATACGATTGAAGCAGAGTTCGTCGAAAAGCAGCGTTTATTTCTTTAAAAAACCCAATGCATTTCGGGCTGTTAACGCCCTTCTTCGGGGGTTACTACAAGGAACAATAAAACATTAGTCAATTACACATATGCAATCGTGTTGTATTTAAAACTGTGAAACAGCATAACTTTGTCTGTAATTAATTATAGTCATTGCTTGGTATACTTTGATTTACTGCAATGTTCCCGTCATAGTGTGGGATCTCCAATCATTCAACTGATGTTTCCTACATTTTATAAACACTGCCAGTGAGTCCATAGCTTTCTACTTCCCTTACTCCTAATTACTCTGTCAAAATGTCCCAAACGATAAATTATTTCACTTGTTAACATTTTTCTGTTCCTTCATCATGCAATTGACGCCTCACTACCAAATTCGCACGTAATCTTCCTACCTCTCCCAACGTGCTGCCTTTACGCCGTACGCATCTAGATTTAACCCGTATTACTACATTCTTCCTAAACCTCCCTGTGAACAGTGGTCTCCCAAATCTCAGATATGTAAACTTTCGAAATTTCCATCCATCAGAACCTGTGACTACCCCGTTGCGCGTAGGAGAATCTTGTGGCGCGCAACGGGGTAGTCACAGGTTCTGATGGATGGAAATTTCGAAAGTTTACATATGTGAGATTTGGGAGACCACTGTTCACAGGGAGGTTTAGGAAGAATGTAGTAATACGGGTTAAATCTAGATGTTAACAAGTGAAATAATTTATCGTTTGGGACATTTTGACAGAGTAATTAGGAGTAAGGGAAGTAGAAAGCTATGGACTCACTGGCAGTGTTTATAAAATGTAGGAAACATCAGTTGAATGATTGGAGAGATCCCACACTATGACGGGAACATTGCAGTAAATCAAAGTATACCAAGCAATGACTATAATTAATTACAGACAAAGTTATGCTGTTTCACAGTTTTAAATACAACACGATTGCATATGTGTAATTGACTCATGTTTTATTGTTCCTTGTAGTAACCCCCGAAGAAGGGCGTTAACAGCCCGAAATGCATTGGGTTTTTTAAAGAAATAAACGCTGCTTTTCGACGAACTCTGCTTCAATCGTATTTATGTAGAAAGGTCGGGACAGACACAACATAAATATCAGAAACTTGGAAAATGTGCATAATTCCACGTGTGGATGAGGATTTTCGATGAACATGGATGAATAATGATAAAAAGAGAGTATACAAAGGAAATTTTGATAAAAAAGGAAAAAAAGGATTGAGGCCGAAATGGCGCAATTGAGCTGTGCGAGTGGTTCAGGGGTGCATTCACGCTCCTATTATATGTAGATCTGTTAAGTCGGCAGACCCAGCAGATGCACGAATGGGAACTTCTTCCACAAGTTCTTCATCCGTTCTTTCAGATGTGGGGTCAACCTCAGATAGATCTCTTCGCCACCCACGACAACGCAAAATGCCCACACTTCGCCGCCAGATACTGTAATGCACGCACCTGGTTGTCTCGGGAGTATTCTGGAGTCACGATGCTTAACACCCCGTCTTCCCCTCGTCACCTCCCGGGTGCCAGGAAGAGGCACTAACACCCAACAAGTGACCAAGGGGAACACAGGGGAACAAAACAAGGGTAAGAAAAGGAAAAAGCAGTAAGGGCGCTCCACTCTCTTCGTCTGCTTCAGATGAGGTTTTCTTTCTGGTAATGACACTGTAGTAATAGAAATGAACAATTAGTGCAACCTATCCCCTCCCTAGTGTCCTCAATTTAATGTGAGTGTAGTAAAAGTTTTAGTACCTTGTGAGATGTGGAGAATGCCTAAAAACTGGAAGCTTTAGGGAAAACCTTGGAATGCTGAAGGTATGACTGTTGTACCAATAGTCAATACTTCTGTAATTGAAATAACCTCATAAGTGGTGTACCCAATAATACAATATTGTATTTTAGTCGTTTATGCCACTCACCAGTTTATGATGTGAATACGCTCAAACAAATATACTCCTAAACCTAATAATGCTTAGGTGTCAGGAATTCCGATGTGCACCACTACGCTATGTGGCAATCGACAAAAAGACAAGCGCCAATTAATGTACTCGATACAAAAAGACTACCGTTAAGATTCACGGCAGGAATCCAATTCTAAACGGAGGTTGCAACAAACACCAGACTACAAACAAATGATAGACACGAGCCGCTCGCTAAACTTACGGACTCCAGAAGTGAGGATTCAAAGCCTAACGGACATCGAACGCCAACACGAACACCTAGCTCCTCGGACGCCACACAAAGACCCGGAACGAGTATGGGACTTCTCACTGGCTAAACGCGAAGCGTTTCCTGTGAGTTTGGGGCGGGCTTAAGGCTACAACGCTTCTCTCTCGCGCATGCTCCGAAGCCCGTATTTTCTTCCTTTCCAGCCCTGTTCAACCTCGGAGCACACCCGCGAACCCTGCAAGCATGACAGAATACCCCTCCCACAACGCCCCCCACCGGTTTAGGTTTGTGAGGGTAACGTCTGTGAAACGCTCGCAACAATCGGGGAGCATGTATGTGGCTGGCAGGTTCCCATGATCTCTCCTCCACTCCAAAACCCTTCCAGTGTATCAGATACTGTAGTCTGCGACGAACACGTCGGGAATCAATAATAGCACCCACCTCGTATTCATCACCATCATCCACCACCGAGGGTATAGGAAGGGGAATTGTCGACAAACTGGTATCAGGCAATACAGGTTTCAATAAGGAAACATGAAAAACAGGGTGGATTTTCATTGAGGGCGGCAATCTCAATTTCATGGCTACAGGATTGATGACTTGGATAACAGAAAAAGGACCAACATATTTGGGTTTAAATTTACATGCACCTTTTAATGCCAAATGCTTGGTAGACAACCATACCTTATCATTCCTTTGGTACTTGGGCTCTGCATGTCTATGTGTATCAGCCGCCTTTTTATAATCCATCTTTGCTTTATCCAAATTGTCATGGATAGTGGAATGTACAGTTTGCAAGTGAGAAACCACATCCTGTACAGCAGGGATAGCACAGGGTCTCAAAGGAGAAAAGGGCAAAACCTTAGGATGGAAGCCATAAGATGCATAAAAAGGAGTAAATAGAGTAGAAAAGTGATGACTGTTATTGTAGGACAATTCTGCCAACCAAAGCAGCTCGTCCCATTCTCTCTGATCCTGCATTAGTTGACACCTCAAGAACTGTTCCAGACATTGATTTACCCGCTCTGTTTGTCCATCCGTCTGGGGATGGTGACTAGATGAGAGACAAACTTCCATCTGCAAAGAGGAACACAATTGCCTCCAAAACTTGGATATACATTGTGAACCTCTATCTGTTATCAATACAGAGGGCAAACCATGGAGTCTGACTATGTTCTGCATGAACACATCAGCAAGTACAGAAGAGGTGGGTAGACCTTTTAAAGGGATGAAATGAGCTGTCTTGGTGAACATGTCCACAACAACAAGAAGTGTGTTATTGCCTCTCTGTGTCTTGGGTAACTCCACTATAAAGTCCATTGAAACTGAGTGCCAGGGAGCTACAGGTGTGGGAAGTGGAAGTAATAACCCCACTAATCCTTCGTGTGACGGCTTTCCTTGTGCACATATAGGACAAGTTCGTACAAAATGTTGTACATCTTTAGCAACTTGGGGCCACCAACAATATCTCCTTATCAATTCAAGGGTTCTTTTGTATCCTGGATGTCCTGCCACCCCATGTGTATGACACCATTCCATAACCTGGTTCTGAAGGGATGCAGTGGGAATGAACAACAGTCCCTGTACATAATGGAGGTTAGTCTTAACTATGGAAGGGTGTTGTTGCAAGATGGCCTGAGCTGCGGGATCTTGTTGTGCCTTTTGCACCTGTACTATGAATTCTTCTTCAGCAGTAAGTGTTCCTACGATCTTCTGAGGTGCAATGATAGAAGGAGGTTTGTCATCATGTGGTAATGGCTCAAATCCCAGGCGGGATAAAGCATCTGCCTTACCGTTTTGTTTTCCTGCTCTGAAATGGATCGTAAAATCATATTCATTGAAGAATTGTGTCCATCTCAATTGTCTCATAGACAGGGCTCTGGCTGATTTTAAATACTGCAAATTACGGTGGTCTGTAAGAACAGTAACTGTATGGTTCGTACCCAATAGGTATTGTCACCATTCCTCCAGTACATTTTTTATAGCTAGGAGCTCTTTTTCCCCCACAGCATAGTTTGTTTCAGCTGGAGTCAACTTATGAGAATAATAAGCTACAGTATGTAATTCTCCCATGTCTCTATCTGCTTGAGAAAGGATACCCCCTACAGCTACCTGCGAGGCGTCCACCTCCACCACATATGGACTAGCAGGATCAGGGTGTCTGAGGATAGGGGCTTGAGTGAATGACTTCTTCAAACTGATAAAAGCTTTGTCTGCTTCTTCGGACCAATAAAAGGGGACCCCTTTTCTTAACAAGCGAGTAATAGGCGCTACAAGCTCTGAAAACTGATGTATGAAGCGTCTATAGAAATTAGAGAATCCAAGGAATTGTTGGATGTCTTTCACAGTTTTGGGAGGCGGCCAGTCCAAAACAGCTTTCACCTTTTGAGGATCCATGCTCAGACCCGTGGCTGACACAATAAACCCCAAAAAGGCGACCTGTTGGCGATGGAAAAAACATTTGTCCAGTTTACAAAAGAGGTCATTGGTTTGCAGTTGAAGTAAGACTGCCTTCACGTGATCTATGTGATCCTCCAGGGTCTTGGAGTAGATTAGAAGGTCATCAATATATGCGATTACACTTCTGTCAAGATACTCCTTCAGCACTTCGTTGATGAAATACTGAAATGCTGAAGGAGCATTGCAAAGCCCAAAGGGCATTACCATATATTCGTAAAGGCCAAATTTGGTGCAGAAGGCCGTCTTCCACTCATCTACGTCAGCGACTCGAACCAAGTGATAGGCCCCACGTAGATCTAATTTCGTGAACCATTTGGCATCTTTGATTTGGTCGAGCAGTGCGGAGATGAGTGGTAAGGGATATTTATTTTTTATGGTGATGTTGTTCAACGATCTATAATCAATGCAGCATCTCAATCCCCCCTCCCTTTTAGGGATAAAAAATAATGCCGAGGAAGCGAGAGACCTAGAGGGTCTGATGAAGCCAAGTTCTAGCATAGTATCAAGGTATTCCCTCAAGTATATGTTTTCTTTTTCCGTAAGGGAGTATACTCTACTGGTCGGTATACGAGCACCTGGCTGCAACTCAATCCGGCAGTCATATGCCCTATGAGGAGGCAGACAGGTTGCTCTTTCATTATCAAAAACTGTCTGATACTCTTGATACACAGAGGGTAGAATAGAATCTGGTTGATCCCATTTATCTGATTCTACAGAGGTAAGGGAAGCCACAGAATCCCTGTCTTGTGCGGATACCGTGGTAACCTGCACTGGGGAAACAGGAAGGTAGGAATCCTCATGGGATAGGTTATCTCTGTCTCTCCCATCAAAGGTGAGACTGTTGTTTTTCCAATCAATAAGGGGGTTATGGATCCGTAACCACGGAAGACCTAACACTACTGGAAATTGTGGAGATTCAATCATGTCAAAAGCAATTGTTTCCCAGTGTGTAGGTTCGATGTGCAAATTCAGGAGGATACTAGAATGTGTGATAGGCCCAGATTTCAAAGGACTCCCATCAATAGTGTAAACTTCCTCTGTAACTTTTTTCTGTACCTTTGGGATATTCTGAGCCATAGCCCAACTTATATCTATAAAATTACCGGAAGCACCCGAATCTATCATGACAGATTGTGTGATAGACTCAGAAAACCAGGATAACCTAGCTGTGACAAAAAAATGTCCATCATTAGTCATCAAAGAGGAGACCATATGCATCAAAGGACCCGGCGGTAAGGTCTCAACTACCCTCGGGTCAGCTAGTTTTCCGACTTCTTGTATTGTTTGGGTTTAATGGGACAGTCTCTTAAATAGTGTCCCGCCTTGCCACAGTACAGACATAATCTGTTTTCTCTGCATCTTTGTTTTTCTGCCTCAGATAAAGGCCCTTTAACACTGCCTATCTGCATAGGTTCAGGATCATCAGTCTTAACTTCAGGTTCTGTTTTCTTTTCTTTCCCTACCAATTTTGGATATTCATACCTGTTTCTATCTTTTCTTCTTTCTCCTAACCGATGGTCTAATTTGACCACTAAATCTATTAATTCAGGGCATGTCTCAGGAGGATCCACTACGTGGGCCAATGCGTCTTTTAATTCGTCGCACAATCCTCTATAAAAAAAGTGCGCTGCGTTTATTGACGGGCCAATCTGCCTCCACCACCAGTCTATTGAAGGTGGATATATAAGTGATTAGATCTCTAGACCCCTGCTTTAAATTTAAGAGCTCTCTGTATCTGCTGCATGAGTAAACGAATGTTTATCAAACATTTTACGCAACTCTCTACGAAATGCCTCATAGTCCAATAATAAAGTGTCATCCTTCTTTTTTTTTTTTTTTTTTTTAAAACCTTTATTGTACAGAAGGCGCGCACAGATACGGGCCTACAACCCACTGGGCCGGCCACCACAATAAAGAGACATACGAGGCAATACAGGAGAGACAACAGGATTTCTAAATAGCTCATATGAAAGGCAAAGGCAACAAGTCTTTGAGTCGCCATCACGGACAGGATAAAAGTAGGTTAATTTTATAATAGAAAAAAGGGTGTCACAGAATAATGACAATCTGTAAAGTCCAGAGGGCTGTGGTGGGCCGTGAGCAAGCCGAAGTCTCGAATACAGGAAAAGACCAACAGAACAATACATTTTGGCAAAGGCAGAACGTGAGTCCCACATCAAGAACAATCACAATCGCTGCTCACCACCCACCCACCACTACCAGGGCACATAATAATAAAACAGCGAAAAATACGCTTACAAAACTAAAAGCCCTCCGTTACAACAACCCAAGGGAGGAAAAGAAAATGGGGTGGGGAAAGGGAAAAAAGGGGAGGAAGAGGACATCAAAAAAGGGGGAGGGGGAAAGTGAGGGCGCAGCGTCAGTGCACGCCCCCCACGGCTAACAAAGCACCCAATACTAATTCGGCACATGGAACTAGTGGCAACAGGAGAAATGAATGCGTAGTAAACCGTGACAGCAGACATACCAAAAAGGGCCATGCCAGCACAAACACCCCGGGGGGCTACGTGCCGACACCGCGCCACGAAATTAGGGGATACATAAGAGCCATAGAACCAAAAAGAGGAACAGGGAAAGATACAATAAACAGACCCCCCCACCACCCCGCACAGCCCACCCTGCACCCCTGCAGAAGGCTATGGCCTACCCCCCAGCAGCGTGCCTGTCGCCCTAATTAGAACCTGAAATATAGAGAAATATAAGAAAGAAAGAATCACTTAAATTAAAAAAGGGGGGGGATGGGAAAACAGGGAAAAACAGCGGGAGAGGAGCCACATAATCAAAACCCCTTCAGCTCCTACCCCCCCGCCCGAAAATACTCAGAGCCCACGGGAAGATAATAAACACACGGATAAGCTCCAGGAACGTAAAGACGTATCAAACATAATCATACAATTATGAACGGATCACCCAACCATACCACAAAATAACAGTCCACAGAGGCAAGATCAGCTCAACCCTGTCCTCGTTTTTCGCAAACTGTAATCGTCCAGCGCACCAGGAACCAGATCACATAAAACAGGAGGTGAATAACAGGGAGTCGAATCAAAAATACACTCAAGTTGTAGCGATCGTGACCCGGATGATTCAGAAAGTACAGTAACCACTTCCGGCAAAGCAAGCAAAGTTCCGATGAGAATACGGAGAAAGCCGGTCCAGCGGCACCGTCACAGGATCTTCGTACGGCCATGTGAGGCAAAAGAGGAAAAGGAGACCCATCGAGGTCGGTCCAGACGGGATCCAGCCGGGGAACCTCCGGAGCATAAGGAGGCACAGGACGAAGAAGGGCAGCGGACCCCCGTACATCCACACCAACAGCAGCCTTCAGGTCCACGACCCCAAGGAAAGTTCCAGCAGCACACAGCAGAGATGAAGCCGCACAAACTGAGGGGGGTCCGGCAGGCCCAACAAAGGGACCCCCCTCCAGGATAGCGGTCGGTGCGGTCATGGGTGCCCCCCAGGAGCGCAGGGCGGCGAGGATGTCGCGAAGCGTAGGCTCACCTTTACAGTATTCAGCAAACGTGCCGCGCGGCGGACCCGCATCGCCGGTCCCCGCAAGGCCGAGAATCATGGGGCCGGCCGCCATCTTAGAAGCCCGGCGGGGCCGCTGCGAACACCGACCCCCGCCCGAATATCAGCGGGGCAAAACAGGACACCGGCAACCACCAGCGGAAGTGCCACCAGGGCAGGAAGGGGAGCCACCAGAAGAAGGCAATGCGCCGGCACCCCACACGCCGCCAGCACCGTTCTCCGAGTCCGGGCGGAGGAACTCAAAATGGCCGGGCCGGAGAACAAAGGGGAGACGAGCCAGATGTACGGTTAACCCCGTCCATGGAAGTCAGCTCCCCAACACCAGGCCGCAGGACCGCCGGACCAGGCCCAGGAGGCCGCAATCGGTCTATTAGCACATCGGCCCCTCCGACCGACTCCACACCATCACCAAGGGCCGGCCACCGCGCCCCGTCCAGCCCGGGCGCCGCCAAGGAGTGCCAGGCCCGGCCGCTCCGGAGGCCCCGAAGCAGACAGGGGCGTAACTCAGGATCCGTGACACCCAGGAATCACCGGAGCAAACGGTAAGTGCCTGTGAGTTATCGTCGTTCCACTGCACATCGTGGAATACTTCCCGGGGCAGGATAAAGTACAGGATATTTGTTGCAGACAGGAGAGTGATCGGAGCCGAGCTAAAACGCGGCCATCTCGGACGCGAGCTTGGCTCCTCCCCTAAAGGGTCATCCTTATCTATCAATGGTATAGTCCAGTTGGCTACCGACCCCCCTAAGTAAGATAAAACAAAAGCCACTTTAGCCTGGTTGTTGGGAAAACATGCAGCTTTACAAAGAAAATGCAATTGACACTGGGTCAAGAATGCTGCGCATTTTGAAGGATCTCCATAGAACCTCTCAGGGGGGGCCAAAGGAATAGTATGGGGAGTAACCACTTGGACTACCTGCGACTGATTGCTTGCACTGGCTCCTTCACCTCTCTGTTGGCTTAAAGCCGTTGATCTATCTGCAATGGCTTGGGTTTCTTGTTGGAGATTCCCTACCATGCTAGCTACGTCCTGTAACGTGAGATCCATTATACTCAGGAGACAAATATATGAGGCTTCGTGTTCTGTAATGCACGCACCTGGTTGTCTCTGGAGTATTCTGGAGTCACGATGCTTAACACCCCGTCTTCCCCTCGTCACCTCCCGGGTGCCAGGTAGAGGCACTAACACCCAACAAGTGACCAAGGGGAACACAGGGGAACAAAACATGGGTAAGAAAAGGAAAAAGCAGTAAGGGCGCTCCACTCTCTTCGTCTGCTTCAGATGAGGTTTTCTTTCTGGTAATGACACTAGTTATAGAAATGAACAATTAGTGCAACCTATCCCCTCCCTAGTGTCCTCAATTTAATGTGAGTGTAGTAAAAGTTTTAGTACCTTGTGAGATGTGGAGAATGCCTAAAAACTGGAAGCTTTAGGGAAAACCTTGGAATGCTGAAGGTATGACTGTTGTACCAATAGTCAATACTTCTGTAATTGAAATAACCTCATAAGTGGTGTACCCAATTAATTCAATATTGTATTTTAGTCGTTTATGCCACTCACCAGTTTATGATGTGAATACGCTCAAACAAATATACTCCTAAACCTAATAATGCTTAGGTGTCAGGAATTCCGATGTACACCACTACGCTATGTGGCAATCGACAAAAAGACAAGCGCCAATTAATGTACTCGATACAAAAAGACTACCGTTAAGAATCACGGCAGGAATCCAATTCTAAACGGAGGTTGCAACAAACACCAGACTACAAACAAATGATAGACACGAGCCGCTCGCTAAACTTACGGACTCTAGAAGTGAGGATTCAAAGCCTAACGGACATCGAACGCCAACACGAACACCTAGCTCCTCGGACGCCACACAAAGACCCGGAACGAGTATGGGACTTCTCACTGGCTAAACGCGAAGCGTTTCCTGTGAGTTTGGGGCGGGCTTAAGGCTACAACGCTTCTCTCTCGCGCATGCGCGCATGCTCCGAAGCCCGTATTTTCTTCCTTTCCAGCCCTGTTCAACCTCGGAGCACACCCGCGAACCCTGCAAGCATGACAGATACCCATACCCATTAGCCAAAGGCAATGCGATATGGATGAACTGGTCAGGACTATTTGCGTACGCTTTTCCTCCTCTACCAATGATTCCTTTACTAGTACGCAAGATGCAGCAACACTCGCTAACGCTTATACTAGTAGCTCCAACGTGGGCCAGACAACCGTGGTACACCACACTGCTACAGCTATCGGTGGTACCACACCAAAAACTAAACCTATCTCCACATCTTTTAACCCAGAACCATGGAGAGATCAGGCGCCCGGACCCAGCTCAGCTCAACCTTGCGATCTGGCTCCTGAAGTCATAGAGTTTGGCTATCTTAAACTCCCTCAAGAATGTATGAATATTATCAGGGTGGCAAGGCGTCCCACCACCAGAGCATGTTATGCTGCTAAGTGGAAACGCTTTGCTATATACTGCCAAACCAACAAATTGAATCCATTGGATGTATCCATTCAACACATTATAGGCTACTTACTACATCTTCAAAAGTGTAATTTAGCCTACACATATATCAGGTTGCACCTAGCTGCCATTGCAGCTTACTTACAAAATAGACAGCACCTGTCTCTCTTCAGAGTGCTAGCCATTAAAGCTTTTATGGAGGGTCTCAAAAGAATAATACCACCAAGAATGCCACCTTCACCCATGTGGAACTTAAACATAGTGCTCACACGTCTCATGGGACCTCCATTTGAACCCTTACACAAATGCGAATTGCAATTTCTCACATGGAAAGTGGCTTTCCTAGTAGCCATTACTTCCTTAAGAAGAGTTAGTGAAATGCAAGCATTTACCATCCAAGAACCCTTTCTGCAAATGCATAACAATAAGGTGGTTCTTCGTACAAACCCTAAATGCCTACCAAAGGTAATTTCACCGTTCCATCTAAACCAATCTGTGGAACTGCCGGTTTTCTTCTCGCAGCCACAACCAGTCGCAGAAAGAGCTCTGCACACTTTAGATGTCAAAAGAGCACTACTCTACTACATAGAGAGAACACAAAGCTTCAGGAAAACAAAACAGCTTTTTGTATCCTTTTCACCACCACATTAAGGCAACCCAATATCAAAAATGGGTATTGCCAGGTGGATCGTTAAGTGTATCCAAATATGTTATCAGAAAGCTAAGCGTACACTGACAATTCCTCCAAGAGCCCATTCAACAAGAAAAATGGGGGGTTCCATGGCATTCCTAGGGAACAATCCCTTAGAAGACATCTGCAAAGCAGCTACATGGCTTACACCGCACACATTCACAAAACACTATTGTGTAGATGTGCAAACAAAACCACAAGCTACTGTAGGCCAAGCTATACTTAAAACACTATTTCAAACAACTGCAACAGATACAGGTGGTCGCCGCTAGTGTGGGTACTGCTATATAATCTATGCACAGTGTGCAATCTGCAGCTCATATGCCTCGAACGGAAAATTCTACTTACCAGTATGCATCTGTTCTTGGCATGTAGAGCTGCAGAATTGCACACGCCCACCCGCCTCCCCGGCTACTTTTATCTGTTCCAGTGTTATTAACATTAGATACAAACACACATTTTCTCCAGTTCTCGGCATGTTCGTTAGGAGGTGAACCAGGTGACTTTCTTGCTGGTGTGGCTGTTGGAGGGTGTCCTGTGTGGGGCAAGGGTGTTGGCGCAGTTGTCGATCCATTTTCTGAGGTTGCGGGCGGCGGTGTCCGAGTCAGCGGGTGGGTTCTGGGCGAGGGTGGTGGTTAGTTGGTCCGCGGTGACTTTGCTCCAGCAGCGTCGAGGCGTCTGTTGGGTGCGATGGTGTGTGGTAGGCTTACTTAAGGTGAAGTGAATGCAGTGGTGGTGGTCCAGTGGGGTTCAGTGGTGTGGTTGAAGGTGATGTGAGGGCTTGCGGTAAAGATGAGGTTGAGCTTGTGGCCGGTGGCGTGGGTGGGTGTTGTCACGAGCTGTCTGAGTCCGTGGTTGGCGAAGTTGTCGATCAGGGTGGTGGAGTTGGTGTCGTTGTTGTTCTCGAGGTGGAAGTTCAGGTCCCCGAGGAGGATGTAGACCGTGGAGGCAAGGGCGTGAGTGCTGATGAAGTCGGCGATGAAGTCGCTGAACTGAGGTCGGGGGCCGGGGGGAACTGTAGACGAGGATTCCTCTGAGGGTGGTGTTGGGGTCGGTGTGGATCTGTAAGTGCTTGTGTTGCACGGTGCTGAGGGTGTCGTCGGTGTTGGTTGAGACTCTGAGGGTGTTGGCGATTCCTCCTCCTACACCATATATACGGTCCCTTCGGATGATCTTGTACCTTCTGGGATGGCTATGGCGATTTCGGGAGCTGAGGTAGTGTTCAGCCAGGTCTCCGTTAGGAAGGCGACGTCTGGGGAGATAGTCGAGAAGGTCCCAGAGCGCGACGGCGTGTTAGCGGGTGTTGAGGAGGATGCATCTGAGGTAGTTGGGTTCATTGGTTGGCGGTTTGGCGGCCGGGTGCTCGTGCTGGTGAAGCTGCAGTTCCGGCAGGAGAAGGGTCCATGGGTGTGCTTCGGGGCAGCCAGGTAGCAGGTGTGTGGTCGTCTGGTGTTGAGTGCGTGGAGAGTGCTGGAGTCGTAGCAGAGGCGGGCGTCATGGTGTTTGCGCTGCGGGGTCCAGGGATCCTGGCGCTGGGCGCGGTCCAGGCGCTACGGGCGCAGATGGGCTTGCCTTTGGCGCAAGCAGCGGTCTGCATTTGTAGGGGAGGGGAGGGGCGCTCAGCTGGGAGGCGGGAAAACGGGCAGGAGAGCGGGCGCAAGGGGAGGGGCGAGTGAGCAGAGGCGGGAAGCGAGGGTGTGGACGGCGAGAGGGGCCTGAAACCAGGGGAAACAGTGCGGTCAAAGAATAGCTGGAAAGAGACGAGAAGCAAGCAGGCGTGTATTAACCCTTTAGGTGCTGCCGTCGGCCAACGGTCGTCACGGGCACTACCTCCCCAGTGCTGCGTGCGACCGCTGGACGTCCAGTTCAGCACTGGATAATGGACAGCGCAGCACTGGGGAGGTTTGTTTACTAGCTCCTAAGGTGTTAAAGAATTACTGGGCATAAACAATAAACATACAATAATCAGAAAACAAGAATTAGCAGTGCCTCACAGCAGCCTCGAACACACGAGGCAGGGGACCAGAGGCAGCAACGGATGGGGGAGTTGTATGGGAGAGTGCGGGCCTGTGACCGAGGTCAAGGTCTCACGAGCGCTCCCCCACGGCGGTCTGCTTTTGTAGGGGTGGGGAAGGACGCTCAGCTGGGAGGCGGGAAAATGGGCGGGAGAGCGGGCGCGAGGGGAGGGGAGGGGCCGGGTGAGCAGAGGTGGGTACGCTAGGGATGTGGACGGCGAGAGGGGCCAGAAACCAGGGGAAACAATGGGGTCAAAGAATAGCTGGAAAGAGACAAAAAGCAGGCAGGTGTGTATTAAAGAATTACTGGGCACAAACAATAAAAATACAATAATCAGAAACCAAGAATTAGCAGTGGCTCACAGCAGCCCTGAACACACGAGGCAGGGGACCAGAGGCAGCAACGAACGCAGGAGCTGTCGGGGAGAGTGCTGGCCTGTGACCGAGGTCAAGGTTGGCATCGAAGGTGCCTAGTCTCGGCAGCTGACTATTCATACATTGTGAGATGCGCCTAACATCTCCTTCTCCTATAACGTAATGTCTTTATTGCATGTAAACATGGCGCAAGACTCACGCAAGACCATGTTCTGCTCGAAGCAGAGGCAAAGAAGATGGCAGACGCCATGGTGGTTGGTCCAAAGAAACTTGCCGTTGCTCTATGGGAAAAAGGGCTTTTAATCCATCACATTGTACTTGCCCATATTCTTATTTACTTCTTCAATGTCGCCTCAATATCCATTAACTGGTGATATCTCCATAATCAGCAAGACAGGACAGCTTTTACTGTAGTTTTCTGATTCAGAAAAAAGGTATTCTTTTAAACGAGTAAGATTGTATTGCAACATCTGACTGAATGTAATACTGTATATAATCTGAAATAACCTACATACAGACCGAGAAAAGTGAAGTCAAAGAATGCAGAAGCTGCAGAGAAAAAAAGTGCTGTTTCTTTAAGAAGTCAGCAGCTTCTACATCCCAGGAAGCACTGTACAGGCAATTTGCCTCTCATCCTCGGAGTTGTTTTTCCAGCTCATGTTAAGTGGATCACAGAGCACTCTCTGGGTTTATTTACCCAATTTTAAGTCTGTTTTTCACATAAAATTGACGAATATTATACTTCGGTTGAAATCTTTTAGGACCATTCACGTTTTTCAGTCTGTTTTTTCCGGCAGAGGGGAAATATTTTACAGAAATGCAAATGCTTTTTACATGTCCCACATGTGAACACATTTAGTTGTATTCAGGCCCTCATTCTGTGTGTTTTGTATGTCCTCGTTCCTCACACTCAGTTAAAGAGTGTAAATGTTGTCAAAAGAAACAAAAAGAGCACTTAAGGAAAGGAAGAGCATTTGTCTCAGAGGTAAACTTGAGAATCTACACCAGGAGGAAGAAAAGAAGCAGAAGAAAAAGGACATAGATGGGGGGCCCCTCTTCTGAAACCAGACCTGTGGGTAGCTGGCTCTGTATATACTATACCAAAGTGAGGTATAGTGTGCAGAGTCCAGTGGAACCCAAAAGGTAAGCAGAGGTAAAAGTAGATAGAACCTTGCTCTCTTTTTGGGGTAGTGTGGTTGAGCAGTAAGACAGTATGAAAGAACAGTGTTAAGCAGTTGTTGCACACACTCAAAGACAGACCAATTGTTTTTGTATAAAAAATATTCTTTTAGTTATTTTATTTCCTTAAAACAAGCAAGCCTGGCACACGTAAGGGATAAATACGTTGCAGTAAATATACAGTTGTAATACAGTTTGGATTGTAATTGTATATGCACTTTGTTTTGACTTACAGTATTGTTATTGAGAAATGCAATGCTTTGTAAATACAGTACATATAATTTTAATAGGACTTTTTTTTTTGTTTGTAACTTTTTATTATATAAAACAAGGAAACAACACATCACACATACAATCAAGGCGATACAGCAGCAATACAATCATTAGGCCCGCGCTCAATGAGGACGGGGAGATACATGACAACAGGAGAAAATATGTCTTGGATACAGATGAGGGGAGGGTGCCAAAGGTAGGATTGCATATAAACAGCACAATATACCACAGCTAGAAGGAATGTAGGTCAGGGCGACTGGGAAGGACTAGGAATCGTAGTGAGTGGGGGCGTACAAATATCTCCACGGTATGAGTTCCACTGGTTCCAAATCTTCCCCCATTTTTGGGGTCTGCCCCTTGCCCTATACACTGTCTTCTCTCTGAACATGCACCAGTCCAGACTCTCCCTCCAAGCAGTCACTGTAGGCGGCCTCGGGGACCCCCACAACTGTGCAATATCCCTCTTCGCAACCATAGTGACAAGAGTCACCCACCGAAGCTGCGACACATCATAATCATTCGGACCCCACACATTCAATAAACATTGTCGGGCTTCCGGCATCATCACAACACCCGTTACTTCATCCATCACCTCATGTATACGTTTCCAAAAGCGCACCACCTCAGGGCATTCCCATATGATATGGAGATAGCTGCCAAGGAGACCACACCCACGCCTACACATGCCATCCGTGGAGTAGCCCATATGGATCAGACGGGGACCGGTGACATAGATTCTGTGGAGGATCTTGAGTTGGACCAGACGGAGGCGGGCCGGAATCGCCACCTCCCTGGGAGAAGAGATCGCGGACTGCCAGTCCTCATCATCCAATTCAATACCGTCAGCCATCCAAGCTTCACGAAGGCGATCAAGCAGACTCGATCGGTCATTAATCAGTTTCTTATAGAACAATGAGACAGTACTATCTGGCACATATCCGTCTAGTATACAATCCTCGAGGGGGGAGGATTCCGGAATATCACTACCCACTGGCAACACAGAGTGCAGAGCATGGCGTACCTGGACATAACAAAATTTTTCCCTGTCACTCAGCTTATACTCTACTTGCAGATCCAAGAAGGTCTTCACATCTCCTTTAACCCAAAGATCACGCACTTTACTAATACCGATCGTGTCCCATTTATCAAAGCCCTTCGTTTTCCATAGGCCACCCAACTTCGCAGAGTCATAGAGCGGAGTTGCACCAGCTAGTTTATCCCTCCAGCCCATAGTCGTCGTTGCGCTATGCCATACCCGCACGGCTATAACGGTAGGACCCGAGAGTTGTGAACGCGAGGGTCCCGAATAAAGCGTCCTGTAATAATCACCACCCGGGAGTAGCCACTTATCCATTTCAAATGCTGGATTCAACGCCGGGCCATACATCCCGTGGTTGATGGCAGCTAGGTGGGAGGCCCAATAATACCTACGAATATCCGGAAGCGCTATACCGCCATCATACCAGGGAAGTGTCAATTTTGGAAGAGCGATGCGTGAGCGTCCGTCCCATATTAATTGCCTCTGCAACGATTCTACTTCCCGAAAATATTTCGACGGGATGACATCAAAACTATTCTGAAGTGCATATAGGAACCGCGGTAAGGACATCATTTTAAAAAGGGCCGCGCGCCCTAGGGGAGATAGTGGTAATTTACGCCAACGCGCTACATCCGAGCGCAACCTTTGGAGTGGGGGGAGTAAATTGCGTTCATAGCGAACCGCCGGATCCAACGAGATAAACACACCCAAGTACTTAAAGCCAGACTGCGACAACTGGATGGGACAGCCCCGCGGCAAACGAGGGACATCACCCGCAAGGACATAAATGTAAGATTTCGACCAGTTAATGATAAGGCCCGAGTTCTTGCAGAAGGAGTTAAGTACGTCAAACAATACGTTGAGCGATTTTTGGGGAGATGTAAGGTACAATAAAATATCATCCGCCTATAAGGAATTGCGATCTTCGAATTCTGGCGTCCAGCGTATACCCTTCATCGAAGGTTCCCACCGTAGCCAAGCGGCGAGTGGCTCCAACGCCAACGCAAAGAGGAGCGGGGACAACGGACAACCCTGACGCGTGCCCCTCCCAAGAGTAAAAGGCACGGAGACACGGCCATTCACCACCACCTGTGCCAGTGGCATTTCATACAGGAGTTTGACCCAACCAATAAAACCAGCGCCGAATCCAAATTTGGCGAGTACCGCCCAGAGATAAGACTATTCGATGGTATCAAAGGCCATCGTGGCGTCCAGGGACGCCAAGATGTCCGGTTCACGCAGCGTCGGGGCCCTCGCGAGAACACCATGCAAACGTCGCAAATTTAACGCCGTGTTATGGTGCGGGATAAAACCTGATTGATCCGGATGAATCAGGTCGCCAATAACCGTAATCAGACGATTAGCAAGCAGTTTGGCGAGGATCTTAGGCTCCGCATTTAAGAGCGAAATGGGTCTATAAGACGAGCAACGATCCCGTGGTTTACCCTCCTTATGGATCACCACAATGGTAGCAAGACGCTGATCTCTGGGGAGGGAGCCATCGTCTCGCGCAGCTAAAAACATATCACGGAGATAGGGAGCTAGAGTAGCAGGGCGTAATTTATACAGTTCAACTGGAAGGCCATTGGGACCCAGAGCCTTGCCGGAACGAATGGAGCGTAGCGCGAGAGCCACCTCATCCACCGAGGGCTTGGCATCCAAACAGTCCCGATCCGATTCCGACAAACATGGAAGTGCTATATCTCGAAGCAACAACTGCGAATCCTCCTCGGGCCTGTCGGACACCGAGGTATAGACCTCTCGAAAATAATCAGCAAAGCATTCAACAATTTCAACAGGGTCCGTCACACGCACACCACCACATGTCTCAATCACCGCAACCACTCGACTCGCTCTCTCCCTTCTGTCCAGCCAGGCAATCAATTTTCCTGCTTTATCACCCACATCATATAGCCGTCCCTGCTGTTCCCTACTCATTATCTTTGCCACATCAGTAACCAAAGTTTTATATTCTAATTGTTTAAGGCGGAGGACATGTAATGCTTCTCTAGACACCTCTCGTTCCAATTCAGTCTCCAGGTCTGTGATTTCAGTCTCGAGCTGAACAATTGCCTCGTTCTTACATTTCTTAGCACACCCCACCAATGACAATGCCTGCCCCCTGATCAGTCTTAAAAGCTTCCCATAACGAAACAGGCGAGGATACAGAACCAGCATTCTCAGTGAAATACAGATCAAATGATTTAATCAATTCAGTGCGAGTCCTAGGGTTAAGCAGATACCAGGGGTTAATCGGGGCCACCCTCCCTTCAGCGCCGATGCCAAGATTAAAATGAAACCAAATAGGGGAGTGGTCTGATATACCCCGGGCCAAGTGTCTAATCTCTCCAATCGAAGGGGACAGGGCAGCCGGTATCCGGACATAATCCAATCTAGAAAGACTACCATGAGCTCCCGAATGGAAAGTAAACTGTGTTTGCTCCGAATGCATTAGTCTCCAACAATCTATAAGTCCCAATGTGTCCAGGAAGTCACCCAACCAGGATTCCGCAGCAGGAAGATCTCGGGGCGGATAGCGGTCTATTCTGCCAGAAATGACGGAGTTAAAATCACCACCCAATATCAAAACACCCTCAGGGAGACCCAGAACCATCCGCCCCAGGTCCGTAAATGTCGTGGATTGTAGGCCCGGAGGGACATATACCGACACCAACGAAATTGGTTCCCTCCCACCGCCCAACAAGTGCAACATATCGACCCCTGGCATGAAGGATCACATCGTCAATCTCGAGGGGGAGGGATACCCTAAGCAAGATACCCACTCCTCTGGAACTAGATGTAAATCCAGAATGGGCAGCAAGACGATAACCCCGTCGATTAAGAGCGTGACAAGTGTTTCCTATCAAGTGTGTCTCTTGTAGCAAAACGACATCAGACGAAAGGCGCCGCAACAGCTGCAGAACCACCCCTCTCTTTATCCGATCACCCAACCCATTCACATTCCAGCATAATACCCTCAACCCCCCCATCCAGATCCACAATGAACTCCCACCGCAAAAAGAGCATCACACCAGTGTCAAAGATAATGAAAGTACCTTGCCTTGAATAAGAAAAAACAAACAATCCCAAAACATGGCCCTCCCTCCCCCCAAGGTGCCCAACACAACTCCCCCCCCCACCCTGCACCCCTGCACCGACTCAAAAGCCACCCCAATTTGCAGTGTGCCCGTCGCCCTAACAATTACAAACAAAGAACTAGTCTACACAAAGAAAACCCCAGAGGAGGAAAGGGGTCCCGCCATCCCCGCTACCTCCCAAGATACGGATGGAATGATCAAAGAAGTCAGTGAGCCGCAGCTGGACACGTTGAATAGTGTTCCGGACACAGGCACCAAAATCATTCTTGGTCCATCAGTCCCCCCTCAGCACCACCAGCCAGTTCCTGGCCAGCACAGAGAGCCGGCAAAGTGTCCAACCAATCACTTGCTTCCTCAGGGCTGACAAAGAAGAATGTTTGATTGTCATATTCAACACGCAGTCGGGCCGGGAATAACATAGCGTATTTCAGTTCCATGTCTCTCAGTCGCCGTTTCACCCCTTGAAATCCCATCTGCTGTTTCTGGACCGATTGAGAAAAGTCCGGATAAAAGTTCACAGCCGCGTTCTCGAACTGTGTAGGGCCGCTGGTCCGTGCCGCCTGCAGAATGGCGTCGCGATCTCTGAAGTTGAAGATCCGTGCAATAATCGGACGGGGGGGGAAACCGGGCTTCGCCTGTCCCCCTGGAACTCTGTGCGCACGTTCGATGGCAAAGAATTTGCTCAGGCCCTTGGGTGCAAGATGATTAAGAATGAGGTCCTCCACTCGAAGATCAGTGGCGAGTGAACTAGAATCTTCCGGGACCCCAATGATGCGCACGTTGTTGCGCCGTGCACGGCCTTCAAACTCCTTCAAGCGACGAGCAAAAAAGCCATTAGCAGATCTAAGGTTGCGCACTTCTGTTTGCAAGTCGGACACATCCGTGGTAAGGCTGGATGTCTTTAGGTCCAATGACTTCACCTTCTCGTTCATCTTGGCCAAATCAGTGCGAATGAGATTGACATCAATAGCCACAGTGTCCAACTTCAGAGCCAGAGCTTCATACTGTTGGCCAATAGAAGACTGGATACCCGCAATGGCACCCATCACGTCCTGTAGCGTTAATTCCGCCAGCACAGCAGGATCGTCGACTGCCTCCTCCCGGGCCTTAGGCGCGCCACCAGGGGATCCTTTAGAAAGTGTGTAGCGATCCATGACATTTGTCTGGGTTGAACCTCCACGGATAGTGGTCTTGACTTTCCGTTTTTCACCCTCGGGCTTGCCCGTCATGGCGAGCCGGGTGCCCCGGAGGGAGGCTTGGGATCTGGTCCAAATGGCTCCTTAAAAGTCACACACAGGAATACAGGAGGCGAAGTTGGGCCAATTTGAGTCCACAGCCAAACAGTCGCTAGTTCGAAGCTCAATGAGCTGGAATCGGAGCTCGTCCGATCAACAGACACACCGCCGATAGAAGACAGTGCGCTGGAGAAACGAAACCGAAAGTGAAGTGAGGCTGTGGTCTGATCCCCTCAAGCCGTTGTTGTTAAATTACGACCTGGGCACTGTTATAACTCAAGGTCCAGGCTGTTCCATGGAGAAGGCCACAAATTTCAAGACGGCAGAACTCGGGGACCCTGCGTCCGATTCAGACCCAAAAACCTGCTAATACATCAGCCGGGTTGTGTCTTCAATGATCTTCCATCAAATCAGGATATTGTACAGGATAAATGCGGGAGGCAGCGAGGGTCCTCGGGAGCCCTGTGCTCACGCGGCCATCTCGGATGCGCGCGTAGCTCCTCCCTTTAATAGGACTTTTAGTAAAATTACAGGTTAGTTACTTTTCTTACACTGTGTAGTATACCTGGATACTACACTGGGACATTTCCTGTAAACAGGTAAGTATAAGCGTTTTTGTTAAATAGTACAATTTTAAAGAATTTCTTTAAGTTTTCAAACTCCATACTTTAAATCTTTTCCAAGAAAAACAGTCTGTGTTATCCTATGGAAGAAAATAGAGTTATCGGTTTTAGGATAAGTATTCGGTAGTAGGATTTGAGATTCTGGGGGTATACTCAGGGGTCTCCCAGGGTCAGGGATGCACTCTCGTTAAACAGACCCTCCAGCTTATCGCGATTTCGGAATTCACGAAAAAATCGCGAAATCAGCGGAAATGCGCGATGGCCGCGATATTTACCATTTCGGCCGCGAAAAGAGTGTCCCTGCTGCTATTTAAAAAAAATAGTGTCTTCTTAAAGGATGTACGCAAACACGCACGTCACTACGTGTTTCCTTACAGAATTAGAGATAAGGTAGAGGAGAGAAGCAGGTGAAAAGGCACATGGGGTCAGAGGTGCAACTAGAGCATTTCTAAGCAATCGGCAAAGTGGAGCTGCAGGGGCTCTTACGAGGGGTGAAACAACAACAAAGACTCATTAACATGCACATGGTCTTCTAAACACCAGTGAAGTACTCGGGTGCGGCTGGGCGTAGAAGTACACAAAATAGCTTCATTTGACCTTTTGGGAGGAGCCGGCTGTAAATGGCAGTGGGGGTGAAAGGACTTCTATCCTGGCTTGGAGGAGCTGTAAGAAGTCAAGGATGGACAGAGCTGAACAGGGTCACGCCTTTCCTCCACCCCCAGCAGCGCACCAGGGCAAACAGCTAATAGGATTGCATATTGCAGCAATGCAAGGACAAGCCAGTCACAGAGAAGAAAGTCGGTTCACCCCGTATAAATATTCGGGAGAGAGGATGTGGCCTAATGGTCAGAAATGCTGGATTTAGACGTCTCGGTGTCTGCTCAACAGCCCGTGATTCTAGGCAATTCAGTTCATCTCCCCGTGCCTATACACATTTTAAAATACAAATCTGATCTTGTGTAATATAACTAAATGCTCATTTAAAGCACTCTAATCCCTTTCGTCAAAATTCGCCCTAAATAGAACTGGATAAAACATTCTTGGTATGTTCACATCACTTATGTAGACAGCGCCTCATCCAGTGGGCTCGCACCCTTGCAAGGAGTGCATTTCCAACCTCGTGATTAGGCTCTTTTTTCACAAGGATGTGTGCCTGTGATTTCTGCAGCAGAGTTTCATAAAAAACGGAAGAGCTGGGAAATGCCCTTCCACTTGGCACATGCCTGCATGAAGTTCGCTGTCACAAGGCCTTTAGAGCAAAAACAAATAAAGAAAGATAAGAAAGCGAGTATTCACCAGTGTGTTTACTTCCAGAAATGTACGTCGCTAAAAGTTGCCTCACTTGTAGATGCTTCCTGAGGGAAGTTTAACAACAGTATGTATAAGTTATCCTCACTACTCTCAGATTTATGTAGAAAAAATTCTTCCAAATAACCGATGTGCTTGTTTTCAGCAGTAAAATGGGGTTTCGTGAGGTTGTTGTCAGTAAAATAGACGATAGACGAGTTGATGTTCCCCAATGGCATTGTGGTCAGTCACATCTTATAAGAAAAACCTTCAAACAGTAAGCTGTCAAGCCAGGCAGAACTTTAAACATGCCTATTTTAAAGTTAATACACTGCTAAAACATTTTCTATTGATGTAAGGCTGAAAATGAATGATAATGAGTAAAATAAAGTGCCGCAAAAATGCAGCTAAATTTCCACTTTTGTGCCGCTAAATTTCCATATTTGTGCCGCTAAATTTGCTAATCCATGCAGCAATATCCTGGGGGGTCTGATTAAACCCTCAATGGCACTAGGGCGGCCGGGTGCAGGTGCTACGGCCCAATGTTATCCAATGGGGAATAGGGGGCCTCTGGTTGGTGGCCCTGGTTGGTGGCCTCTGGTTGGTGGCTGCTGACGAGCAGGCCACTTGGTTGTGGGAGCAAAGCTCCTGGACTTTAGCTCAGGGCAAATGGGGAAATGAAGTAGCACCAAAGGAGCACCCTCAGCAGCACTAGGGCGGCCGTATGCATGGTGCTGTTTCAACGTTGGGTGCCCTGTTTGCAATAGGGAACCTCCGGTTTGCAAAGGCACTGCAGGCTTGGGAATGAAGGTCTTTTGGGTGCGACCACCACTTCGAGAGGTAAGTTGGGATGTGGGGGCTGGTTAGGCACTGTCGCTTTGGCCACCCAAGGCCTTGTTGTGTCTGGTGCAGGGGTGCCTTTTAGGGTCGGATCTTCATACCAGCTCCTGGTCGCGGTTGCGGGAGACCGTCCGGATTTAGGCTGCAGACGTTGACTGGAGGCTTGAGGCAGGTCAAGGGCTGCCCTATCTCTGGTCAGGATCGCCGGGCAGACCTCCTCGTTGTGTTTGCCCACTCGAGCTTGGGCCGTGGACGGTGGGTGCAGAGTGATGCGGATTTCCGGTGTTCGGCCGGAGACAGAGGTTGGAGATGAACAAATCCGGTGTTCATGGGAGACAGTCTTTGTGGTTGAAGGCAGGCTGGTCCTCCGGGGTTTTCGAGGTTGCTGGCTGTAGGACGCACCGGGATTTCGCAGGAGTAGGTTCGAGCTGGAGACAGGCCGGTAGGGCTGGGTCCAAGTCTGTGTGAATCATCCTCCTGTTAGCTTTAGCATGGCTGTTCAGTCCTTCTTCTTTTCTTGTAGTTTCTTCTGGTCTGAATTCTTGGTTCAGGGCTGCCCCCTTAATACTGTATTTATGGGGTGTTTTAGGGGTCTCGAGGTCAGTAACCAATGGGCTACTGACCTTAGGGTGACTATACCCTTGGTGTGCTCACCCCACGTAGGGGAGTGAGCACAATACCAAATCCTGATTGGGGAGTGCCTGCCATCTGCAAGATGGCGGGCACTGAAGAGAGGGCTTCACCTCGACCCCCCGCCCCGAGGGGTGGGGTTGGCGGAGGTGGGCACACCTTCTGTGCTGGCTAATTTTTCCCACCTGTCTTCCCGCTGAAAAGGAGGGGAGACAGGTATGGGGCCTGCTCCTGATAGCAGGAGAGGCTGGGGGTCACATTACAAAGGCTGCCAGGCCTTTGAAGCTCCCCTGCCACAGATGGCTCTTCCTGGCCTGGAGGAGGTGTGAACACCTCCGCCCATGAAAAGCTTTGTTTCTGGGCTCAGGGAGAGAAGGCTCCCACCCTAGGGGTCCAGAAACATGTCTCGTGGTGGCAGGCTGGTGTGTACCAGTCAGGGAACCCACCAGAGGCTGGTCATTTTTCAGGGGGCATCTCTGAGATGACCTCTGAGTGCATTTTTCATTAAATCCCACACTGGCATCAGTGTGGGTTTAATGTGCTGAGAAGTTTAATAGCAAACTTCTCAGTTTTCAGTGTAGCCATTATGGTGCTGTGGAGTTCGTATTGACAAATTCCCAGCACCATATACTCTTAATGGCAGCACTGCACTTACAATGTCTAAGAGTTGTCTTGGACACTGTAGGGGTACAGGGCTCATGCATGTGTACCCTCACCACTGGTATAGTGCACCCAGCTAGAGGGGTGACTGATCCATGCTTGAATATTCCCCGTCGTTGAAGTGGGAGTCCCACGGTACATAACATAGCAATGTAGCAATAACACAACCATAGTACAATTAAGAAAAAACATAGAGCTTTATAGAGAGAAAAAACATGTCACTTCTATAACATATCAAAGTCATTATGAATAGTCCAAACTACAGCCAATCAGGCGCTAGCACCCTCTAGACTGTTCTCCTCAGAGGCTCAATTTTTTCTCTTTTTCTTCTCAAAGAACAACTTTTATCATGTCTACAGCCAAGAAGTCCCTCTTCAGACCTTGTGGGACTTGTGGTAAACAGCGACTTCATTCTGAGGACCCTCATAAATAGTGCATTTATTGCCTCTACCCTGAATACCAGGTAAAGGATTGTAAAATTTGAAGGACTTTCTCCCAAAAGACTCTAAAGGACAGAGAAGGGCATCTCCTTCTGTGGCTGCAGAAGTTGAAGACTTCAGAGAACCCCCTTTCAGATGTGGAGAGTGTGTCCTCAGTCAGGACTACTTCATCCTTGAAGAGAGCCAGTGAGTCTCAGAAGGTTTCTCCTAAAACTAAAGTGGCGAAGAAACATCATATTGAGAAGTCCACTGACAGACCTTCAACTTCAAAAGGGGTGCTTTCTGCCCCTCAGTCTATCTTCACCTTCGATGCCCCCGAGATCTGACTCTCAGGCGTCCAAGACTCTAGCTGCACAGTTTTTACCTCAAAATCTGACTATCTCGTCGACGAGCTCATTGTCGCTTCCTCCGTTGACGAGGACTGCTATAGTTGCTTTTACATCGACGACTTCAACTTCTGCGTCCATCAAACCGGCTATGATCCTGTAGTCTGCAACATCGCCGCCGACGTTTGTGTCAATAAAGGTGAGGCCTCTTTTGTCTACGGTGCCTTTGACTTCGTCAACGGCGTCTATTAAGCAAAAGAAGAAGCATTCGTCGACGCGCACGTCCTTGTCGACATGGCCACCATCGACGGTGGCTCAGCAACAACTTCTATAATCGACGACTGCATTCATGGATCTAATTTATTTGAAGTCTTCGAGTTCTCTACTTCAACGGCGACACTCCTCTTTGGATACCTTGATGCCAATCCAAACTACTTCTCATCCTCCAGCCGAATTATTTTCTTTTGACTCTGATGATGATGATGAATTGACTCTGATGATGATGATGAATCGGAGGAGGATGACAGGTTTTGAGCTGCTCACAGTCCCTCTGAGCTTCTAATTAAATGTCAGGATTCAGATGATGACCAGGAAGACGAGGATTTTCCAGCTCGTGCCGAGCAGTCTGCACTGGAATTTCCTACGGCGCAGATGCCTTTGTCCCTTATTTTCAACCTCCAGTTCATGCTGGATGACTATTCCCGTTGTTTTCTAAACTCAGTCCAGGCCTCTCCAGCACCACAAGCTCCTCTTCAAACACCCTTACTGCAGAATGTCTTGCCACGCTTTCTACATCGGCGTCCAGAGTACAACACCAGGACGCTCCTCAGGTCATTGAGGAGGATAATGATGAGGCTAATAATGATGACACAGAAGAGGGTGAGCTGGATGATAGATCCCTTCTTTCGGAATGGGACAATTATCAGACTCAAACACCATCTCCCACTACTCCAACTCCTCTGGATTCTCCACCTGTGGACATAGGTGAATTTTATCTCCTCATGGAAAGGGCAGCAAAAAGATTTCACCTTCCTATGGTCACCAGAGAGGAGGATTGTTTCTTGTATGATTTTAAAGATCAACCACAGAAACAAGTACGTGCTATTCCCATCATCGATTTTATTTGGCAGGAAGGTCTCAAGCTCTTGCCAAACCCTAATTCCATGCCTGCTGTCCTGCCACAACTAGATAAAAAATACAAAGCCCCCGCAAATTCGCTTGCTTGTCTTATTGCACATCCGAAGCCTGATTCCATTATTACTCAGGCAGCACAAAGTTGGACCAGAAATCCATTGTCTCCATTATCAGCTCCTCCCGGCCCGGAGGGTATATGCCTTGACGAGAAGTTCTCCACTATGGCGGCAACTATGGTCCGGGCGGCCAATTCTCTAGCTATCCTCGGCCGTTACGATCGACAAATGTGGTCAGACGTTTCATCCCTTGTAGATTTGACACCAGAACCTTCTAAAGCAGAAGCGCTAAAAATTCCTCAAGAAGGGGAAAGGATTTCCTCGGAGATTATCGATTGTGCTGTTGATGTGTCTACTGGCGGGTGTGGCAGTCCTCAGGTGGCAGGGCTGGTTAAAGGCCACTTCTTTCGGTCAAGAGGTGCAGATTAAAATATAGGACATGCCTTATGACGGTGAATCACTGTTTTACCAACACATCGATGATGCCTTTCAGACGATCAAGAAGGACACCGACACTGTTCATGCTCTCGGCACTCTTCAATATAAAAAACAGCCCTTTCGTGGCTCCTCCTCTTCCTTTCGGGGAGGTTCCAATCAGTACCGACAGTACAGTTCTTTTTAAGGCCAACAACGGTACTCCTGCCAGAGTCAACATTCGTACAGACCACAGCCAACCACTTCTTACAGACAATACAGAAGTAAATCCTCTTACAAAGGAAAGGATTCCTCCAAGAACCAATAACTTTTTCCATCCGCCATTCCTGACACCCCCCACCTTTTCAAAGGTTGGAGGTTGAATCTACCGCTTCTACTCCAGATTGTCACTGATAACTACAGATCAATGGGTTCTAGATATTGTGCGCAGAGGGCACGCTTTGGAGTTTGTGAAGATCCCTCCCAACTTTCCGCCAAAAGGTTCTCCTCCTGCCCATCTGAAAGAACTTTTAGGCCAACTTACAATTTTACTAAGAAAAGGCGCTATCGAAGTGGTTCAGAAACTACAAATGGGCCGAGGATTCTATTCGAAGTTCTTCCTTATACAGAGAAAGTCGGGAGAATGGCGCCTTATTCTGGACCTTCGTTCCGCTCCCCGAGTGATTACCAAGGTCCTCGCACCGGTGTTCGCTTATCTTCGTCTACAAGGAGTACAAATTTTTCATTATCTCGGCGATTGCCTTCTGAAGGCACAGTCGTTCGAGCAGGCATCCAGACACACTCTATTTTGCAGGTCCCTCTTCCAGTCTCTGGACCTTACGTTCAACATGGACAAGTCTCATTTTCTCCCCTCTCAAAACAGACAGTTCTTGGAAGCCATGCTAGACACCAAGCTGGCAAAAGCCTTTGTGTCGCACGAAAGGCGTCAATGACTTTGCAACCTAGCGGCCTCCATCCGGTTAAAAAAGTCTGTTTCTGTTCGGCAGTTGAAGTCTTTCCTAGAGATGTTGTCCTCTTGCATTCCTCTAGTCCCTCACTGCCGCCTGAAAATGAGACCAGTCAAGGAGGAACTGGACAAGAAATGGGCTCAAGTCTCAGGATCCTTCAACGATATGATCAAAGTCACCTCTCAGACGAAAACCGCTTTGTTTTGGTGGACTCTCAAGGAAAACGTCTCTTCAGGTTGTCCGTTTCTGGTGGACCCTCCAAGTTTCACTCTCACAACGGACGCATCTCTCGAAGGGTGGGGTGCACACCTTCAGGATCTTGCAGTAAAAGGAAGATGGGACATCGACCAGAGGACCTGGCACATCAACCTTCTGGAGTTACTTGCCATTTTTCTGGCGCTGAAGGCTTTTTGCGCCATCATACAGGGAGCTTCGGTGTTGATCCGGATGGACAACACAACATCCATGCACTACATAAGCAAACAAGGGGGCACGTGGTCCATCTTGCTATCCCTTCAAGCTCAACAAATCTGGTATTGGGCAATCCAACATCAAATCACCCTCACGGCAGTTCACGTTCCGGGAGCGTCCAACATTCTTGCGGATTGCCTAAGCAGGTCGACCTCGACCAATCACGAGTTGGAATTACATCAACCCACACTGGATCACATTTTTCGGTTATGCGGCCCCCCAAATCTGGATCTGTTCGCAACCCATCTGAACCGCAAATGCCCATTCTACCCAAGTTGACTTCCCCAACCAGAATCGTGTGGGAATGCCTTTTTGATGAACTGGTCAAAAATATATGCCTAGGCTTTTCCACCGATTCCTCTGGTCTCCATAGTTTTTCGCAAAATGAGGAAAGAATCCTGTCACATTCTTCTAATAGCTCCCAGGTGACCATGACAAATCTGGTTTACGGAACTCCTGCTCCTATCGCAGTGCGGCCCGATCATGCTTTGCCCGCTTCTGAATATTTTGACCATGGATTAGTCAGGTTTGTCATCCTGACCCAGCATCTCTTCGCTTAGCAGCTTGGCACCCGAGCACTGTGAATTTGCAACTTTAAACATTCCTTCAGACTGTAGGGATGTTCTTGCTAAGGCTAAGCAAGCCTCCACTGTGAAGACATACAAGCTCAATTGGAAAGGAATCTGTCTATGGTGTAACGCTGCTCAAATACATCCTGTTCATTCCACGCCGGACCAACTTTTGCCTTTCTTTTTACATCTGGCAAAATCAGGCCTCTCTCATTCTACTAAGTTTTTCTGGCAGCAATCTCAAGGTTTCGTCAGGATGGTTCCAACTCTCTTTACTTCTCGAGAGTAATTCAGCAATTCTTTAGGGGTCTCTTTTGGACGTTCCCACCAATTCGTCGACCACCTCCTCCTTGGCGTTTAAACATTGTATTGGCACAGCTCATGAAACCCCCTTTTGAGCATAAAGTCGATCTCAAATTCATTACTTGGATGACTTCGCTGCTATCTGCTCTCACTTCCTCACGTCGAGTCAGTGACATTCATGCGTTTACTACTAAACAGCCTTTTCTTCAATTCACCAAGGACTCTGTCTTGCTACGCACCAATCCGGCCTTTATCCCCAAGGTGCCATTGGATTTCATCCTTAATGAACCAGTCATCTTAAAAACGTTTTTTCCTAATCCTCAAACATCAGCAGAGAGGACTCTCCATTCGTTAGATATTGAAAGATGCCTCAAATTTTATCTTCAAAGAATGGCTAATATCCGTAAGACTGATCAACTTTTTGTAGCCTACGGACGGATGCGAAAGGGGCATCCAGTCACTAAACAAACTATTGCACACTGCATATCTGCTGCAATTTTTTTTTGCCATCAACAAGCTGGAAAACCACGTACTGCAACTGTTCGAGCGCATTCTACCAGAAAAGTTTCCTCTTCTACTGCGCTATTTGCTGGTGTTCCTCTTCAACACATCTGCAGGGCTGCAACATGGTCAAGCAGGCACACCTTTACAAGGCACTACTGTCTGGAAACTGCTGACAACGCAGATGGGCAGTCCTATGTAATCTTTTTAAATAAGGTGATCCTCTGTTGCTTCCCTCCTCCTGTATACAAGGTACCATTTTTCTTTATTTATGTGTCAGTCTCTTCGTACTGTATATTACTGTATTGATTCATATGTACCATGTATTATTCTGGTGCCACTGCTTACTACTTATTCAAGCATGTGAATCTATGAAAGACACCCCAATGCTGGAGAAGAACAAAAGTTACTTACCTGTAAACTGTGGTTCTCCAATATTGGCGTCTTTCATAGATTCACATGCGAGTCACCCACTTCCCCTCAGAGGCTCTCCTCTTCTACTTGACTCTGTCACTCTTGTGCTATGAAAATCTGAGGGCATGAGCCTCTGAGGAGAACATTCTAGAGGGTGCTAGTGCCTGATTGGCTGGAGTTTGGACTATTCATAATGACTTTGATATGTTATAGAAGTGACTATAAAGCTCTATGGTTTTTTCTTACTTGTACTACGGTTGTGTTATTGCTACATTGCTATGTTATGTACCGTGGGACTCCCACTTCTACGACGGGTAATATTCAAGCATGTGAATCTATGAAAGACACCAATACTGGAGAACCACAGTTTACAGGTAATTAACTTTTGTTCATAGTCATAAGCAGTGAATTATCCCCGCCCACGTGCAGGATCCCGGAGCATATAGCAATAAATGTGTGTGTATGTACATACATACATATATGCACGTACATACATATATGTACATACACACATATATGTACATACACACACATTTATTTCTGTATGCTCTGGGATCCCGCACGTGGGCGGGGATAATTCACTGCTTATGACTGAACACAAGTTAATTACCTGTAAACTGTGGTTCTCCAGTATTGGTGTCTTTCATAGATTCACATGCATTTATGTACATTCATATACAGTTGTATGCCCAGACCATTAAGTATATAATGCTTCCAAAACCATACACCTACATATGTATGCATACATACATATATGTAAACATTGCCCCAACAACCATCCAAAAACAGGGCAAACAACCAAAATTACATCAGTTTTACTTGTATGAAAATAAGCCTCTCAAAACGCCTTGTAATAGAGACCATGCACTGTAATGGTTTCATACAAGAATCCTTTATTTTCCAGAAAAAGGAAGAACATGTAATTGCAGGCAGTTTAGCCTATAGGCTGCATATGAATAACTGTCCTGGTACAGAAAGGAGAACTGGCACCTCGCCTTTAAGGCTTCCAAGATTCTAAACGCTTTGCCTTTAAGAACTGCAGGGAACACTCTGCTCTTAGCATTCCCCACAGGTGACATGTCAGTTCTTTTTTCCGGCTCCTTCTGTGAGGTTCCTGGAGCTTGAGCTCGACAGTTTTCTGACTTTTCTGTCAGGAATTGTTTTTCTTGGGTTTTTTGCAGTTTTTCCTGTGCTGGCAGCGGTTTATCATCATTTTCTGACAGAACATCTTCATTTTTTCCTGTCATAATGGCGGCTCCTTTCCGCAAATATCCAGCCTGTGGAAAGAAGATGGCCATCTCAGATCTACACTCGGTGTGTATCGCCTGTCTTCCTTCCAGTCACAAGATAGACTCTTGTTATCATTGTCAGAAGTTTTCTGCGAGGATTCTTCACGACAGAGAGAGGATTCTCCTTCAAGCTGTGCTTGAGAGAGGAACAGCCCGGCTGGAAAGTGACCATGCGTGCAAAGAGCCAGCCTCTCGTCCGGAACATCGACGCCAGCATCATTCTGCTTCTACAACATCGAGGAAACAGCATTTTCCGGACTGTTCACAGTCGACGTAGTTACCACCGGCGAAGAAGCGGCCTACACAGTCTCCGACGTTGAGAAGGCGTGAGTCTCCGCCGTCGAGAAAGGCCTCGAAGTAGAAGCGTACTGCCTCAGGCTCGAGGTATGTTCAAGATGTGGGTTGATGGACGTCTAAACACCCATCGATGTCAAGGCACTCTCCGCCTCCCTGTAGGCCGACGTCGAGAAGTTTGCAGACGGCAAAGGGGTCTCGAGACCAGTCGATGTTGAGGAGGCGAGAGGGCTCGCTGTCAGTCACCACACACCATAGACGGTCAACGTCCTCTTTGAGGAAGGTGAGGTCGCCGTTGAGGACAGCAAGGTCCCTAGCTCCTTCCATGCATCGCCCCACATCAAGGGAGAAGCACAGGTCGACGTCGAGGGAGAAGCACAGTTCGACGTCGAGGCCCTCGACTTCGAGAGATAAAGAGTCTACTGTTGCCTCGGAGGAGGTTAGAGCTGCTTCTCGGTCTCCCTCAAGGTCTGGATCATCTCCAGGACTACATATTGTCCAGGTCTCCGCAGAGGGCTCTCCAGTGGTTGGTGAGGAGGCACAGCGTTGGAATTCTAATGCCCTCTGTAGCCCGGGGTCTGATTTTTCCCGTACCTATCCTCCTCCTCGTCTGTCAAGGGATTCTCCATCCCATAATGAGGCTCCAAGAAGAACACCACGAAGATCAAGATCACCGACTGTGGTTTCTTCCAGAAGGAGAGTCTGTGCAGATTGTGCTCTCTACATGCCCGCCATGTTCGATCAAGGGACAGATCTCACTCTTATTCTTCTCCGAAGACAAAGCGACAGAGGTTTCCCACCTGGTCTTCTTCCACCAGGTCCTCGCTCAGAGATTATTCTCCAACGTTTACGACTACACCTCCATCCAGAGTGTCACCAATTGATGATCTCAGCACGTTCAATGAGGTTCTCTGTAGAGGAGCGAATAAATAGAGCATCACTATGTCGGTCCCGACTGTTTCCTCCTCAGTCATTTTTTTAGACTCCATCACTGCTCTTCAGTCAGGCTTTTGCTTCCTCTTGTCCATGGCCTTATCGAACTTGCTACACAGACCTTTTTGACACCAGCAACTGTGGGTTCTGTGCCCTATCGGATAGCGACGAAATGCAAGGCCCCTGACCAAGATCCGTTATTTCTTCGATGTGATCCTCCTCCGAATTCCATCATTTTGGCGGTGGCTAGGAAGATGCACTCATCTATAGCTTCCTCCTCAGCACCTCCGGATAAGGATAGCAAATTGATGGACTCTTTAGGTAGAAGGATGTACAACACTTCAGCATCTTTCATGAAAGTTGCCAGAGCCTCCGCTCTGCTGGGGAGATATGATAGATCCTTGTGGGATTCTCTGGGCCGCTTTGCGGATAAGCTCCCAAAAGAGGATCAGCAGGACTTTCGAGAAATATTGCAAGAGTGAGGTCTAGTGGTGAATCCGGTGATTAGTGCTTCCGCTGATTCGGCTGATCTAGCTGCCCACGTGTACTCTCATGATATCTGTTCGAGGCGTTCTGCTTGGTTACGTTTGACTGGTCTTAAACCCGAAGTTCAATGGAGGATAACCAATCTGCCTTTCAATGGGTCTTCTCTCTTTGGGCCACATGCGGATGACAAAATGGCGAAGATGAAAGCAGAATTGGACACGGTGAAAGCTGTGGGGCTGGAGAAGCGTAAGGATTTTCGCAGGAGCTTTCGCTCCTACGATAAACGCCCTTTCCAACAGAGGGGTCAAACCCCTCAGTGGTCGTCTCAGGGTCACCAGCAGCAGTAGAGGTCTCACTTCCATCAACGGAGACCTGGGAGAGGAATAGGGAACAATAAGCAGCAGACCTCTACCTCAAATCAGCCATCAAAGCCATAAGAGAGTACTTCCTCTGAATGCGTTGGCAACTCCGGTAGGAGGAAGCATCGCACATCATCTGGAGGAGTGGAGACACATCACCAACGACAAATGGGTGTTGAATATTGTCGAGAATGGATATTTGCTACGTTTCAGGACCCCACCAACATAGATTCCTCAGAGCGGAGTACTCCGCTTGTGTCATCACATCTTACACGAGGAAGTAAACAGTCTTCTGCAGAAAAAAGCCATGTAATATGTTCCTGTTCATCAGAGGCGCCAGGAGATATACACTCGATATTTCCTGGTCGAAAAAAGAGGTCCATCAGTGGAGTACAGACCAATTCTGGACCTATGCATCTTGAACAAATATATCCCCAAAGAAAAGTTTTGGATGCTTGCCCTGCAACAGATCTTCCCCCATTTACATTAAGGAGACTGGATGTGCTCCATAGATCTGCAGGACGCCTATTTCCACATTTCGGTGTCCAGGAAACATCGAACATTTCTCTGTTTTCAAATTTCTCTACGCCATTTTCAGTTCCGAGTCCTACCAATCGGTCTCAAGTCAGCCCCACAGACATTTTCAAAATGCATGGCAGTGGTGGCGGCTTTTCTCTGCAGGCGAAAAATATTAATTTATCCGTACCTAGACAACTGGCTCCTGAAGAGTTCCACTCCCTCTCTACTTCAGTCGCATCTCTCCTACAGTCTCCAATTACTGAACAAGTTGGGTCTAAGTGTAAATTAAAAAAAAACGATTCTCAATCCGACCCAGAAAATTCACTACCTACGGTCGTCGCTAGACACCGTGGAAGCAAACGTATGTCCTTCGGCGGAGAGATTTTCATCAATCAGGATGAAATGCTGAGATCTCCTGCAGTCACACCACCCGACGGTCAGACTAGTGTCCTCTCTCCTGGCTTCCTGCATCTTCAACGTCCCCAATGCCAGATTGCACATGCGTCCCCTGCAGCAGGCCCTGGAAGATCAGAGGGTGCAAGCGTCAGGCAGTTGGGAGGATCGGATTACTCTCCCCCAGTCTGCCAGGGACTCATCCTATGGTGGACAAAGCGGTCAAATCTAATGAAAAGAAGTGTTCCCTTCCATCAAGAGACTCTGACTCAGACCATAGTTACAGATGCCTCCCTACATGGTTGGGGTGCTCATATGGATCACCTTCAAGTGCAAGGGCTATGGTCGGACACAGGGAGGGGATATCATATCAACTTGCTGGAGTTGAGGGCCGTCCAGTTAGCCCTCAAGTCCTTCTTTCTGTCTCTTTAGTCGAGCTTCCTCATGATTCAGACAGACAACACCACAACAATGTTTTATCTGCGCAAGAAGGGAGGCACCAGGTCCAGAATTCTGTCCCAGGAGGCTCAAACCATTTGGAAGTGGCTACTGGCACGACTCCTCACCATCACGGCGGTCCATGTGCCGGGCGTTCTAAACGTCCAGGCAGACTTCGTAAGCAGAGAGTTTGTAGAAGCGCACAACTGGGTGCTAAACTCTGAAGTGGCTCAGCATATCTTTCATAGATGGGGAGTACCGGACATAGACTTGTTCGCAGACGCAACAAACGCCAAATACCCTGTCTACGCGTCCATGTTTCACCAACCAGGTTCAAGCGGGAATGCTCTGTTGATAAAACGGTCTCAGAGCTTACTCTACGCTTTTCCTCAGCTGCCTCTCATTCCAGCAGTGATCACCAAGTTCTACAAGACCAACTCCAGGATGATTCTGATCGCTCCGGAGTGGCCGCGCCAGTGGTGGTACCCGGACCTTCTCCAACTTTCTGGGGTTCCACACCGGAGATTGCCTTGCCGTCCTGACTTGCTGTCCAAGAGTCAGGGGAGAGTGTTTTACCCCAACCTTTCTTCACTCAGGCTGACAGCATGGCTCCAGAATTCTTGCAGTATGGACACTTAGACTTGCCAGCGTCCTGTATGAACATCCTTAAGGAAGCTAAGAGACCTTCTACCGGGGCTTCCTACGCTTTCAAGTGGAAGCGTTTTTACATAAGGTGCTTTAATCATGTTCATGACCAGGTTAGAGTACAAGAACAGGTCATTTTGCCGTATCTCTTACACCTGGCTAAGTCGGGCCTGCAGTTCACATCTATTAAGGTACACTTAGCAACAATTACGGCATATAGGAATTCATCCACGCCGGGTTCTTTTTTCCAGATGCCAGTGGTGAAAGATTTTCTTGAAAGCTTAAAAAAGGTGTATCCACCGGTACGAGCCCCTTTTCCTCCGTGGGAGCTCAACGTGGTGCTTACTAAACTAATGGACGTACCTTTTGAACCAATACACAAGTCCTCCCTGCAGCACTTGTCCTTTTTTGGTGGCTATTACGTCAGCTCGTTGAGTCAGCGAGTTACAAGCATTGTGTTGTAAGGAACCCTACACTGTTTTTCATTCAAATAGGATAGTTCTCAGAACTCTTCCTAGTTTTCTGCCGAAAGTGGTCTCAGATTTCCATATTAATCAGGGGATTACCTTACCTACCTTTTTCTCTAATCCTTCTACTGCTCCTGAAAGGGCCCTACACTTGTTGGACATTAAGAGAGTTTTGAAGTTTTATCTGGACAAGACCAAAGGTATAAGAAAGACGGACCGATTGTTTGTCAACTACGGTCTTGTTAATACAGATTTAGCAGCTTCTAAAAGGTCCATTTCAAGGCGGACAGTTTCCTGCATTTCTTTGGCCTATCAGTTGGCTAATAAATCTCTTCGGGAAGGCCTAAAGCACATTAAACCAGAGGAAAGGCCTCTACTACGGCCCTCCTCAGGAACATTCCCATAGCAGAAATCTGCAAAGCGGCTACATGGCGGTCTGTTCATACCTTTTCTATCCATTACTGCTTAGATTCAGATGCTCAGGAAGATGCTCAAGTTGGGCGTGCATCTCTGAGAAATCTGTTTGGTTGATTGTCTGTTTAAACTGTATCATTGTTTTTTTTGTATTCCTAGTGCTGGATTTCTCATCCGTGAAGTGTGGGGTATGGGCTTGCTATTCTATTCACTGCTTATGACTATTGATGAATATCCCCATGGAAGAGAAGGGTAAGTTACTTACCTGTAATCCTAGTTCTCTTCCAGGGGTATACTCATCAAAGTCATTAGCACCCCCCCCCTCCTCCCCAGACGTGCAATGTTAGTACAAGGTTTAAAGTAGTTTAGTACGCTGTTACAAAAAGGACTGACATAACTGTCACCTATGGGGCATGCTGAGAGCAGAGTTTTCCCTGGAGTTCTTAAAGGCAAAGTATTTAGAATCTTGGAAACCTTAAAGGCGAGGTGCCAGTTTTATTTTCTGTACGAGGACAGTTATTCTTATGCAGCCCATGGGCCAAACTGCCTGCAATTACATGTTCTTTCTTTTTCTGGAAAATAAAGGATTCTTGTATGAAACCACTAGCAGCCCGTCCCGACGTTATCCGGGAGCAATTAGGCTTCAGGGGCCCCACTCGCCCCGACGTCCGTGTGTCCCCCGGAGCCTTCCTCCATATATTGCAGTATTATACCTCTATGTTTACTTTTTATACGCTTTTGTAACCTGCACACGTAACTTTTTCCTCCTGTAATGCACCGTTTGGCTCACTTTTTTAATGCTCCGTTTGCTTCCTCTTGCTACCTGCACACGTCACTTTTTCCTCCTATACCTCTGTTTACTTTCTACGATTTTGTAACCTGCACACGTAACTTTTTCCTCCTGTAATGCACCGTTTGGCTCACTTTTGTAATGCTCCGTTTGCTTCCTCTTGCTCACGATGTACGCTTTTGTAACCTGCATACGTAACTTTTTCCTCCTGTAATGCACCGTTTGGCTCACTTTTGTAATGCTCCGTTTGCTTCCTCTTGCTCACGATGTACGCTTTTGTAACCTGCACACGTAACTTTTTCCTCCAGTAATGCACCGTTTGGCTCACTTTTGTAATGCTCGGTTTGTTTCCTCTTGCTCACGATTTTCATTTTTGCTTCATTTTTCGGCCGCTCACTGCTCTTAAATAAATAAATAAATAAATAACCTACCTCAACCGCCGCTCACTGCTCCTCCCCGCCTTTCCGCCGCTCCTCACCGCGCCATGTCCGCCGCTCCTCCCCGCGCTCCTCACGTCGGGCACGCACGTCGCGGCTGGCGCTTCTTCCAAGGGACTACTTTTTTTTCGGTAAATTATTTAAATAACGTATATTTATTACGTTTATATAGCCTATGTCCATCTGCACACCCTGACGATTACAACGATGTATCGGGTGTGTGGATTGGCGCTGTGGTTCCCCAGTTTACCCGCCTCAAAGGTTCAAAGTTCTTCCTTTATAATAGTAGTATAGATTACAGTGTGTGGTCTTTATTACAAGGAGTTTTGAGAGGCTTATTTTCATACAAGTAAAACTGATGTAATGTTGGCTGTTTGCCCTGTTTTGGATTGTTGTTGGGGCTGCATGTTTACATATATGTATTTATGCATAGATATGTAGGTGTATGGGTTTGGAAGTATTATATACTTTATGATCTGGGCATACACCTGTATGTGTATATATATATATATATATATATATATCTATATTCACTGAAAAAAACATAGGTTTTATGAAATTTATAGTTAACTGGACATTTCACTCTTACAAAACCATTGAAATTCCTCTGTTATAGTTAGTTGTACTAGCTGTAACTCTCGCGCCCGCAATCCACTGGTGATGTCACATATCACATCATTCATGACATGGTCAGTGACATCACTGATGACATCTCAAATGACATCACTGATGACATCATCCAGTAAATGGTTTGGATCCATATTTAAATATGTATTATATAGCAATCTGCATTGAAGATTAAGTGGATGTATAAGTGTCTATAAGGACGATTTAGTAGCAGTGTGATTGAGTATTTACTTGACTGAATTATAGTTGAGGCTCCCGGTTTTCCATTTAAACGGATTTTTACATATAAATACAGACGGAAAACGTTTTGTTTTTTGTCTGTATTTATATATAAAAACGGGAATATACTTACAAAGCAAATGCTCCTTCTGCCTTCGTGCTTCTCAGTAAAATAAGGGTCAGAGATCGGCCAAAAGAAACAGGAATTTGCGGCCCTAAAACTACTCCAGAGACAGGGAGGGGGGTATGAGGGGGGGGGGGGGACTGGCAGCGCTGTGTCTGCAGAGACACTCCAAGACCCCTCACAGCGGTAGTTCACGCAATCTAATTGTTGGAGCAGTGCAAGCAGCTGATGTCCATAAGAGGTGTGAAACACCCCAGGACATCGGCTGCAGCTTCAGCAACCTTTTGTTTCTCGTATGAGAGGGTGAAGGTGGTTGATGTGGCAGGGCAGGAGGCAGAAAATCCAACAACAACCATAGGCATGAAGCCTGGCTGCCTCTCTCTCAGTCACTGTGCACGCTGTTGGGCAGTGGGGCTGAGTGAGAGGTGAGCAAGTCAGTTAACATGACTTCATTTTTCTATTTAAAGTTTATTTAAGTGCTACTTAAATAAAAATAAAACCAAGAACAGAAATGACTGCTGCACCACCTGATGCCCTGCATTTTCTCCATAGTGTCCATAGCAAAGCACTATTCTGTACAGATGAATATGCAGGAATCTTTATATATTTTGGTGATTTACAATGCCTCGTGGGGTAGGTCGTTTTCTAGTGCACACTCTGATATTCTTAAAGCAGAAACTCTCTGTGATAGATGGTTAAATGTGAGTAAAAAAGGTAGTAATGCGTTGACATGTTGCAAGACAGCTGCGCAAATGAGAGCTAATCAAAATCACTAATTCACGCATCCTTTCTTAGAAGACAGGGAACAAATTTGCTCCCAATCTGTAGAGTGCACTTAGCATAGGTTCCAATTTAAAAAAACAGCTATAACAACCTAGTGCAAGTGTACATGTCAATTTAAATAAATGTGGAAAAATACTAGCTTTAGCGTTTGTTTTACTTGCGTCAAAAATAAATGTGGATAAATACAGATAAAATGACCAAAAAATAAATATGGATAAATACAGACGGAAATGTGAGAAAAATAAATACCATAAAACCGGGAGCCCTAATTATAGTGTCTCACTAAATATATTGGATAGTGACTAAACTGTGTGAATATCTGTATTACTTTCTCAATTGTTGTGTAAACTGCGGCACCAGTTAGTTACTAACTACGTGAAAGTCTACATTAGCTATTAGTTACTTAACTGATTATTTGTATGGGAGGGTGAATCTGTGTGTCGTTCGGTGGGGTGTTTGTGACTGCCCAAAGATGTGTCAATAGTTGATTCAATAGATATATGATGTTAAGACTACATGTTATAATACTTGTTTGGGTGAGGGAATATGTATATGGATGTCCTGATGTGCAAATATATCTCTTAATGGTACATGTCCAAAAAACTAGAATAATAAAAGGCAGTGTATATGACATATGTTGTATATAAATAAGTATTCATAAGACTCAGTGATTGCATGAGTAACTGTATAGATAACTGTATACTTGTAATAGTAATTTTATAACACACGAAGTATGAGTTACTATCTATATCATTAAATAAAGTGGTGTTTGTATAAGTGTGTAGCTCAGTAAATATAAGTATGATCCTTTGTTTGCATAAGTGAGCAGGATGACTGCATAAGTAAATACGATGTGTGCTGGTGTTTAATGTCAATATAGGTGTATAAGTATATTTCATAGTGTTCTATTGATCATTGACAGCATGTATGAGTGAATCTATAGGTAAGTGATTAGATGTGTGTGTAGATCTAGGAATCACTGAGTGGGTTTTTATAAACTTGTTTTGGTGTGTCAATGGATTCAAATATGGTACTCTATATTTTATAGTGAGTGATGAAAGATTATAATAGTGTATGATGAGGTGTATCTGATTGTCACGTGGATGATGTCATCAGTGATGTCATTTGAGATGTCATCAGTGATGTCACTGACCATCTCATGAATGATGTAATATGTGACATCATCACCAGTGAATTGCGGGCACGAGAGTTAGTTAGTACAACTAACTATAACAGAGGAATTTCAATGGTTTTGTATGAGTGAAATGTCCAGTTAACTATAACATTCCTAAAACCTATGGTTTTTTCAGTGAATTTCTAAGGTTTTTTAAATGCTAATTTCTAACTATAACCTGCCTGAAACCTATGGTTTTTTCAATGAATTTCAAAGGTTTTTGAAATAATTCCGAACTATAACCTGTTTGAAACCTATGTTTTTTCAGTGAATTTCAAAGGTTTTTTGAAATGACAATTTCTACTTATTATGTTGAACACTTCCCCATATTTTCAACCACAAACCAAATCTGCAATGCTACGAAAAAAATCAGGCAATAGTTCCACTTACCACCAACAAATTAACATCAACATTTAACTACTGAAAGAGCGTCGAACATGTACTACGTGAATTACTTCGCACACCCACCCATGTTTAAAGAGCAATATGTCTTAGAGATTGTAATTATACACTTCCGACACCCAACAAAATCACAATACTCCGCGCTACTACCACTATAACCACCCCCTCGGACCCCTCCCCTCTACTACCTCAGAGGCAACGCAAAACAGGACAATGGACCTTTCCAAAATAATATATCCCCTCAACAGCACACTAGCTCAATCTACAAAGATGTGGCAACCAAGTACGTATAAGGGAAAAAACTCGAACATCAACAATCATGTACACAACGCTAAGACTACCGGTGAAATACTATACACAATTCACTATAGAAATCAAAAACTTTTCAGTGTGTACATATACCATTGATCTGTGTAGCATACTGAATAGTGGACGCAACCATATTATCTCAGACACTAGGGAATATTTCGGTCATGTAGCTGTGTTCACCCCCCTCCTTTTAAACAGAAGCGGAGTGGGCTAGACCAACGTAAACAACGTCAACGTACGACTATAAATAATTAGGCTACGCCTTGGGCGTGGTTCGCTTCTGCAAAGAGAAGAGACTGCGGCGCAGCGAAGGTCCCCACCCTGCCACGTGGCTGCCGCCATGACCAAGTGCCTCCTCGATACAAGCCGATTGCGAAATCAGCGCCACAGCACCGCAGACTTATGTCTGTATCGACTAGTGGTTTCCATAGACACTGTGGACAGCATCCTCTATGTCCTGAATAGCTACTATAGATGCTATCGACAGTCGCCTTTCGGTATTTTGGATAGCGGTTGCCACGACCCCGATAGTCTGTTGCTGCATTTTATCTATCGCAGTTAAAGTTGGTAGTGGCTGCGACTGTGGTGGATTGACTTTCTGTCTAGTATTGGATCTCAACGTAGGTATTCTGTTAGTTTTGGTCCCCCTCCTCATGATTTAGAAGTCGGGTGGTCAGCAATATACACGGGTCGCCCCCCTCTGCTATGTGAACCTAGTAGTGACAAATAGGTTTATATCAGTCGAGTTCGGGTGCAAGGGACAATGCCGCTTCCGTCTCCCCACGCGCTTTTATAGTGAACCAAACAGTACCTTCAGTGTGACGAATCCTGGCGGGAGGACAAAGATTGGTGGTATGGCCCTGCCCGGCCTCGTTTGGCCTTGGAGGGCCGTAGAGGGCCCACCCTTTGCCCGGGCTTCGCCCGGCGCTCCCGCGACGCGGGTGGGGCTGCTCTGTTTTATGCGCCAGCAGGCGCGCTCTCTCGTCCCGCGGTCTCTTCCGGGTCACGGGGCAGCTGGGAAGGGTTGTTTTTCTAACCCTCTCGGTCCCCCCCTCTCGGCGGCTGCTCCTCGAACAACGGCAGAGGGAGACCGGTGCGGTACACCTGCAGGGGCTCCGCCTCCAGCAGCACCACGCCTGGGAGCCTGGAAGATGTTAGCTTAATCTCGGCAATTCCTGGTAGGAGGACCCCGCTCCACCGATGGGGCTGCTCTGTTTTATGGGCCAGCAGGCGCGCTCTCTCGTCCCGCGGTCTCTTCCGGGTCACGGGGCAGCTGGGAAGGGTAGTTTTTCTAACCCTCTCGGTCCCCCCCTCTCGGCGGCTGCTCCTCGAACAACGGCAGAGGGAGACCGGCGCGGTACACCCGCAGGGGCTCCGCCTGCAGCAGCACCACGCCTGGGAGCCTGGAAGATGTTAGCTTAATCTCGGCAATTCCTGGTATGAGGACCCCGCTCCACCGAAGGGGCTGCTCTGTTTTATGCGCCAGCAGGCGTGATCTCTCGTCCCGCGGTCTCTTCCGGGTCACGGGGCAGCTGGGAAGGGTAGTTTTTCTAACCCTCTCGGTCCCCCCCCTCTCGGCGGCTGCGCCTCGAACAACGGCAGAGGGAGACCGGCGCGGTACACCCGCAGGGGCTCCGCCTCCAGCAGCACCACGCCTGGGAGCCTGGAAGATGTTAGCTTAATCTCGGCAATTCCTGGTATGAGGACCCCTCATGTGTATTTATTGTGTTTGTAAAATGCTGCTTCTCTGCCCCACCCGCAACATTCTATTTGGAATAACTTTTGCGTCGATTGATGAATCTTCTTGACGAGTGTTAAACCTATGGTTTTTTCAGTGAATTTCAAAGGTTTTTTAAAAACTAATTCCTTTATATATCGAGTTTGTAACCTACGATTTTTAAACTGTTTTTTTATTAGCTGTTTTTATAACTATTAACTATTATTATTTATTTTTTTAAATTATTTTTTCACTGTATTTTTCATGTTTTTTTAAAATCATTTTGTCCTGGGGCGCGCAGGGTGCGCGCACCGGTAAGCTTACCCATATCATTTTGACTTGGAGCGCTCAGGGTGCGCACACCGGTAAGCTCACCCGAGAGCGCAGCGAGAGCGCTATTTCTGCGTTCGTAAAAAAAAAGTCTGAAAACTAAATAATAATGCAAGACATTCAGTACCATACTTATAAAAGTAGTATTTTTGATTTTCCGAATGAAAATGATATTGCATTCCCGTAAAGCTACCAAAACGTCATTCAGGCGCGCCGCGTAAGCGCCCCCGGAAACGCCTACATTCGCGCCGCGTAAGCGCCCCCGGAAGCGCTCCGGTGCGCGCAGCGTAAGCGCGGTAAGTCATGTGACCTTAAAATAACTCTTTTCATTGGTTAACAGTTTTTTTTTTTTTACAACTAATGAAAACCCCACCCTTTTCCTTCACTTCTTCTTTCACTTTGGAGAAAGCAAGACCTGTTTTTTTCTGTCCTACCATTTTGTGGAAAGAATGGCTGCCAGAGCACCCAGCAGCAGTGAGGAGTCAGATGGTTTCATTGATGAAGAGCCTCCTCAGCCCAAGGTCAAGGAACATTTTGTTTGGAAGTTTTTTTCAATACCTGAAGGATTAAAAAAGGTGAATGCTCACAAAGTTGAATGTAAAATCTGCCAAACTGTGCTTTCCCGAGGAGACCCCAGAAGGAAGTACAGTTTTGGAAATTCAACAATGATTCGCCACGTTCAACGCAGGCATCCTCAGAACTATGCCCGGGAGTGTGTCCGAGACCTGGCACGTAATCCCCCAAGGGATGGTGCCTCTACATCAACAGGAGGAGCCACAACTTCAGGGAGAGGACGTGCAGCGGAATTCGAGATGATTCCCAACATTCAACCTGTTTTTAATGACATTACTATAAAATGCAGGCAATGCGATGAATTGCTTTGCTATGGTGAGCAGAGCATCAAGATCATTACACGCAGGAGGCAAGAACACCGCTGCCCTCCCCAGCCCTAATTTTCCCCCTTTCGTTTGCTCCTGTTGAGCAGTTTTGCATTCCCTGTTTTTGTTGAGGAAAAAAACGAAAAAAGAAGAAAAAAAAGTTCTTTTTAGAACTACCTCCAATTCTCAAAAAAGAACTGCATTCTTAACAAATTCAAAAAGATTAACTGAAGTGGAGTGCAGTGATAGAGGAAAGGAAAATGAGTGAGAAAGCAAAGAAAGGGACGAGAGGGGAAGGGAAATGAAGTAGGGGGACTGAAAGAAGGTGAGTGTGGGAGGTGGGTGAGGAGAAGGAGAGTGAACATGGGGAATGAGGATAAGTGAAGAAAATGTAGTAAAGGAACGGGGGTGTGGAAGGGTAAGAAAAGAGCAGTGATGTTGAGGAAAGAGTGGAGATACAGACTGGATAAAGGCAAGTGAGTGTGAGACAAGGGGAGTGAAGAGACAGAGAAAGTGAAAGAAAGTGAGAGTAGAGGACTGAGTGAGGGAGGAAAGAAACATAAGTGAGGGAGTGTGGCTCTGTTATAGGGAGTGAGCGTGATAGAAAAGGAGTGACAGACTAAGGGGTCGGAGAGAATGAGGCTAACAGAGAGAGAATGAGGGAAGGGGAGTGTAGAAGTAAGAGGACAGAGGGAGTAAGAGAAGGAGTTAGTGAAGTGGAGTAAGGAGAGTAAGGGAAGAGAAAAGAGTGAAGGAAAGTAAAGGTTAAGGTCTGAAAGAAGGTGAGTGTGGGAGTATGGCTGAGTTATAGGTAGTGAGCGTGACAGAAGAGGTGTGAGAGACTAAGGGGTCAGAGAGAATGAGGCTAACAGAGAAGGAGGGAAGGGGAGTGTAGAAGTAAGAGGAGAGAGGGAAGGAGTTAGTGAAGTGGAGTAAGGAGAGTAAGTGAAGGGAAAAGAGTAAAGGAATGAAGTGAGTGAAGAGAGAGGAAGGAAACTAAAGGAGAAAGTCTGAAAGAAGGTGAGTGTGGGAGTGTGGCTGAGGTGTAGGGAGTGAGCGTGACAGAAGAGGAGTGACAGACTAAGGAGACGAAGACAATAAGGTTAACAGAGAGAATGAGGGAAGGAGAGTGTAGAACTAAGAGGACAGACGGAGTAAGAGAAGGAGTTAGTGAAGTGGAGTAAGCAGAGTAGGGGAAGAGAAAAGAGTTAAGGAGTGAAGAAGGGAAGAGAGTACTAGAAACGTAAAGGAGAAGGTTTGAAAGAAGGTGAGTGTGGGAGTATGGCTGAGTTATAAGGAGTGAGCGTGATAGAAGAGGAGTGAGAGACTAAGGGAATGGAGAGAATGAGGCTAACAGAGAGAATGAGGGAAGAGGAGTGTAGAAGTAAGAGGACAGAGGTAGTTAAAGAAGGAGTTAGTGAAGTGGACTAAGGAGAGTAGTGTAAATGAAAAGAGTAAAGTAATGAAGTAAGGGAAGAGAGGAAGGAAAGTAAAGGATAAGGTCTGAAAGAAGGTGAGTGTGGGAGTATGGCTGAGTTATAGGGAGTGAGCGTGACAGAAGATGAGTGAGAGACTAAAGGGAAGGAGAGAATGAGGGTAACAGAGAGAATGAGGGAAGGAAAGTGTAGAACTAGCTGGACAGAAGGAGTAAGAGAAGGACTTAATGAAGTGGAGTAAGGAGAGTAAGGGAAGGGAAAAGTGTGAAGGAGCGAAAGAAGGGAAGAGACAGGAAGGAAAGTAAAGGAGAAGGTCTAAAAGAAGGTGAGTGTAGGAGTATGGCAGTGAGCGTGACAGAAGAGGAGTGAGAGACTAAGGGGACGGAGAAAATGAGGCTAACAGAGAGAGATTGAGGGAAGGGGAGTGTAGAACAAAGAGGACAGAGGAAGAAAGAGAAGGAGTTAATGAAGTGGAGTAAGAAACTGCACATTTTAATTGGTTGTACATTTGAACACTTTGAAAGTCACATAACATTCACCCATCCCCCCAGTGCTCATTTCCTGTTACCATGGTAACTCCCTCCTCACCCAGCACACTGTTGGAAAGTTCATCATACTATGTTGCAAAAAAATGCAGCAAGGGTGTTTGACCTCTCAATGTACCAGCTAATCATGTGCAATGTTTCTTGAAATGACTTTTCCTTTCAAAAAAAACATGCACCCTAATTTTCAGTGCTGAATTTTAAGAAAGCACCAATCATTTTTTGTTTTTCAAGTGCACTGAATCTCAACCACTTTTTTACATAACTCCTACTTTCAAACTGCCATTTCATTTCCACAACTCATCTGAATACAAGCACATCTACCTTCAAGATGCCAAAAGTCTGGTTTGTGGGTCATAGCTTTGTCCACTGGAGTCAAAAATACGCAGCTAACAGAGGTATTTACAACCTTGATTTACCAAATGTGGACATTGTATGGATTGGACAGAGAGGATTAAGATGCCACTAATTGATACCATTGGTAAAATTCTTTATGCATCTTCCACACCCTGACCTTATAATTGTGCACTGTGGTGGAAATGACCTAGGCACTTTGACTGGGGTAGGTCTGGAAATGCTTTTAAAGGACATCGTTGGGCAATTGATGTCACTTTTTCCAAAAACTGCCTTGGTATTTTCTAATATATGCCAAAGGCAAAAATGGAACTGGTCCAACCAATTTTGTCCACAGATTGAGAAAGCAAGGAAACATGTAAATAAATCTGTTTCTGCTTTCCTCAGAGACTATGGTATGGGTTCCATTTACCACAACAACTTGCGTTACAACATGCAAGGCATCTATAGGAGAGATGGTGTGCATTTTACAGATGAGGGGAATAGAATTTTCCTCTTGAATATAAGACTCTGCACTGGTACCTACTTGTAGGTACAAAAACACCCACATAGCACAACAGCTCTTTTCAGAGCTACCCTACTTCTAAGCACTCAAAATTATTCTTTTTACTCTATTTTCTTACACTGTTTTTCCTGTGGTGCGCTCTGGGTGCGCGTACCGGAGAGTGCACCTGGGAACGCAACCAGCGCTTATCCCGCGAAACAAAAAATAATTGCCCTTCAGGGTCCTTCTAGGCCCCCCTCAGAAAACCTAGGGGGTCAGGGGGTGTCTACTCTGCCCCCTTTTAACTATTTCCCCCTTTCTTTTTCACCTCTTGTTCTCGATTCACACACCTCCCAGCCAGCCACACACACACTCAGTCTTCCATACATCCACTCATTCTTCAATATGTAAAACATATTTAAACTTTACAAAAACACACAGACACTAGATGATGTCATTTGAGATGTCATCAGTGATGTCATCAGTGATGTTATTTGAGATGTCATCAGTGATGTCATCAGTGATGTCACTGACCATGTCATGAATGATGTAATATGTGACATCATCAGCAGTGGATTGCGGGTGCGCGATATATAGTTAGTGCAACTAACTATATATGGAATTTCAATGGTTTTGTGTGAGTAAAATAAGGTTTTGTAAATGCTAATTCCTAACTATATATGGTCTATAACCTATGGTTTTTTCAGTGAATTTTCAAGGTTTTGTAAATGCTAATTCCTAACTATATATGGTCTATAACCTATGGTTTTTTCAGTGAATTTCATTGGTTTTTTAACAGCTAATATCTGTAGCTGTAAAATGTATTCTTCTTTAAATCCAAAAATATATTTTATATGTTTATGAATAATTTTTTTTTAAATAATTTTTTTTCTTCGTTCCCGCTTCGCGAATCGGGAAGCTTCCCGTTAGCTGACCTTGATGCCGCGAAATAGACCGCGAGCAGGTAAACGTTTCTTTACCGCAACTGCCGCGTTAGAAAACAACATCGTGACGCCTCCCGTCCGCATGACGTTTCACGTTGTCGCGTGATACGTCATATGACGTGCTACGTTAGCGAACTAGTACGCGAAGCGAGTCGCAAAGCGCAGGTTTCTGGAAGCAAACCGGGAGGCCCTGCAAAGCGCTTAACGTAAACACAGCAGGTCATGTGACTTGGTAATAACACTTTTCATTGGTTCATTTCACTTTTGGTTTCCTAATGATGTAAGACTAGGTCATATAATCTAAAATGAACACTTTTCATTGGTTGAGAACTCTTGTTTTTCCCAAATGATGAAAATCCCTCCTTCTTTCCTCACTCTGACTTTCATCATTGTGAGAGAAAGACCCTTTGTGATCACTGAGCAATGGCTTCTTTAGTAGCTTCAGCTGGTGCTTCCCCACCACCTCCACCACATCCAAGGAAGAGTGGACCACCTGCTCAAGTTATAATTCAACAAGAAGAGGAAGAAGAGGAACAGAACGACGAGCACGAAGAGAGGCAGTTTTTGCCTGAGGAGCCCAGGACGTCTCACCGGAAAGAAAACTTCATTTGGCAATTTTTTAAAATTCCCAAAGGTCAGAAAAAAGTAAATGCAAGATACGTAACTTGCCTTATATGTCAAGATAGACTGTCCAGAGGAACCGAGAAAAAATACAGTTTCGGAAACTACACAATGCATCGCCATATGACTAGGTGGCATCCTAACAACTACAGTGCTGCACAGTTTCGGAACGACCTAGATAATCTCCCTATTATGGCCAGAAGATCTGTTGTACCGAAAGTAACGGGACCAGAGGGCAGGGAGATGGTGCCAAATATACAAATGAGATTCGGGGAAGTAAAGCAAGTCTGCGTACATTGCAATGGGTTCATTTGCTACAGAGAAAGTAGCATCACTCTGATCAACAGAGCTATTGACAATCATATGCAAGTTTGTACGAAACGCCCCAAATAATAAATACTTTTTTTTTGTTTTGTTGCTCCTGTTGAGCCCTTTACAATGAATCGTTTTCATTGCCCCCTCCAAGAAAAACCCCCAAAAATATAAAACTGTTCAGAAAAATTCAAAAAAAGTAAAAAAATGTTCCGAAAAATAATAAAAAAAATATAAAACAATAAAAAAAAGTTCTTTTCAGAACTACCTCCCCGTTATTAAAAAATTGGTACAATATTTGGAACTGTGCCAACCTCTATTTCTCTTAGTTCGCTTCCCAGTTCGCTCGCCGGTACGCGAACCGGAAGCGAACCAAAAACAGTAAGTATAAGGGAAGGAAACAGACACTTATGTTAAAAGAAAGACAGCTATAGGGGAGTAAACTAGAGATACTATTACCCGTAATCCACTGCTGATGATGTCACATATTACATCATTCATGACATGCTCAGTGACATCATCAGCAGAGGATTGCGGGTTTTTTGGCAACGTGCCTTATCCACGGTTTAATAACGCTGCCTTTTGCTTTATATAAGTTTTCAAATTGTATGAAATATATACCAATAGGTCGTTATGAACCTTTAGGTAGTGCTTTTCTTCATGAGGTCTGGTCGCTTCCATACACATACAGATGTTTCAAAGATGATCAAGAAGTTTATCTGAATGGAGAGGAATGCACTGAGACGCCAGATCATTCACTAATGTGTAGGCACATACAGTTACACGGTTCATGCAACAAACACCGACCAAATATGGCTTGCGTGTTGCAAGGCACGCCAGTTCCTGCTATCATCCCCACGTTCAAGTTGTTGGAAAATGGTAGTTATTTGATGCTCAATAATGAAGATTGTTCTGGGTTAATTAAAAGTATTCCTTTTATCGTAACAGTAAGTGAACGGGTTATTTGCTGCAGAAATGTTCTATTTCCTCCCACACATGAACATAGGGAGTTTTCAATCTCGCCACAAATACCAACCTTGGGAGCAGATTTCAACGGCATGGCAAGAATAAGAGCTCTTTTGTCTCAGAGAGAGGTGGCCTTGAGTTCGGCCCGTGAAACTTTCGTGCTTCACATAGCGAACACCCGTACAGAGGTGCAGACCCTTTTCAATTCAGATTTGCCTTTCCATTTCAGCAAGATGATTCGGACTATCTTTAACGCATCCTCCACAAAGGCCCTGGCGCACTTTTTTAAAGTTGTTACCAGTGGTCTTGTGACTTCATTTGAGAAAATCTTTGGAGTCATCCCTGCTTTCTTTCATTCTATTTTTTCCACTCTGCTTCGTGGATTGCCATTTTTACTTGCATTACCAGCGGACGCTCTTGTGCTTTTTTACATTTTTAAATATGGATGTCCCTCCTATGCAACCTCCCGCCCTGCAGCTGCTGACACTGTTACGCAATCGCATGCTAGAATATTATGGCACAATGCCGTTGGCGATATTAAGCACGGCATATGGATTATCTTTTCGATTCTCCTACTTCACCTGTGTCCAGCCTGTATTTCACTGCCTGACCTGTGATTTCGATTGGGCCATTGATTTGTGTCTCTGCGGACCGGTTTCTCCTGACGTCGACTTTAATCAGCTGATGACTCCTATCATTACTCACGAGTTGGTTTGTCCTGGCGAAAGGATTATGGCTGTGGCATTGATGCATGGACTAATTGGTCCCTGGAATTTACTGGCGGCAACACAGTCTTTCTTGGAACAGAGCTTTCTTGAAAACCCACCGAGCTGTCCTCTGATGGTGATAGAGGATCCGGTGCTGGGAGAGCACGTATGTTCTTTTCCGCTTTTAAATTGGATGGCTGAACTGTTTTCGGATGAAGACGGTGACTTCCTATTGGAGGCTGTTGCAGCTTATTTTGCATACACAGTTATGTCATAGACCTTTTTCATGTTTGATATGCTGAGTACTAGCATTTCATTGACAATTCATTGACTTATTTGTCAAGTTTTTATTATTTACCTTGCCTATTGGCTTAAGACTCGATAAAGTACTTGGCTGTTTTATTTTTCTTTAGCATTAAATTTTCCTAGTTTTTAATGCTTTACCTTGCGGACCGTCCACATATAAACTTGCAATCTGCTCTCATGAGATGGCACTTCTATTATCTTATTCAGTTCGTTTCCGGATCATGGGGAGGTGTCATCTAGGTCCTGGATATCTTTACACCGTGTTAAGTTAGCATGGGCTCATTACCGGTTTAAACGCCATTTTTCCTTTTTTGCAACTTCTGCACACGACACTTAGTTGTTGCTTTAGCTTTCAACCTAGTAGTTCATCGTGGTTTACATGAGAATAATATGTTATTGCTCTACTATCTGCTTTGCTTGTTAAACTATATCTGTACAGCGAGTGCTAAAGTTTCAAGAACAACACGATACAGAATTGTTATGAGGTCTGATCTCCACGACTTCATACTCATAACATAAGTGCAACTTCTGCCAATTCTGGGCATGAGGCGGGTTTTATATTGCTTTGCCGAACACACATACACAACACTTGATGCGGTTCACATGAAGAGAGAGCTGGTGTATGCTGATGTGATTCCTTCAAATCTAAGACACTAAAGTATGGGCACGCCCTAAACCAACACAAAGAGACCTTCTTAGCAAATAATATAATATGTGTATTAGGGAGGGTGAGATATAAGCAGCCGCGGGCCGTGGAGGGAGTTACGGTGAGGCAGGGAGGCGGGGAGGGGGAGAAGCAGGGTGGAGCCCTCTCCACCCTGCCCCTCCCCCTCCCCGCCTCCCTGCCCCACCGTAACTCCCTCCACGGCCCGCGGCTGCTTATAAGTGTTGCTAACTCTTATTCATTTACAGCATGTTAACATACTATCACCATTCGCTTTTTATGTACTAGTAACTATGCTGGTAATTTTGCTACTGATAATATGTGTACTTGTATTATCTAAGATACTACGCCTGAGAAGACGGCATTAGTAAATAAACATTTCAAATACACATGTGTTCTTCTTAACTCCATGTTCTGGTTTCTAAGAAATATATAACGACCGACTGTTCATGAGTTCCACGTATCCTGAGGTACTATAAGTTTATATTCTGGATTGTCTAAACATTGAGAGTTTGTTATATCCAATGTGACACTGTACCTAGCTTGCTAAGGGGTTTTTGATTACTAAGGTGAGTTTTGGGACACCCTAATTCGCCGAGGTCCCAATCCTCTGTCCACAGTTCTGTGTGAGAACAGAAACCCTGCGACAGGGGCACCCCCGACCCTTGCTGGAGCTTCATCACACTTGCGATACAACTCCAGCAGTGCGCCACCTTTACGGCACAGATACATCACGCATGTGCTGTTTTTGCCCCATGATGCGCCGCATTGTAAATGCAGCACACCATAGGTGACAGAACAGCGGCGCAGAATGACTACCACATCCCTGGTGATGCGCCAGTCATCATAAATCTATCCCTATGCTTCTTATCTTGTTAGAGATGAACCGCCATATGTATCATCAAAGTTTTTTGCATTTCCTAAATAGCGAACTTTAAGGAATAAATAGCGATTCTTTACCATTCCTAGTTTGCGATGAGCTATTTGCTAATTACAAATTACCCATTCATTTCCTTCACTTCCATAGGGCGGTTGGACTCACTTTTAGCTCGAACGGCTGAATGGATTTCCACGAAACTTGGCAAAATTGTAGGGACTGGTAGCCCGATGTGCCTTTGCTATGTCTCAAGATATATGCTCCAGTGGTTTTTACGAAAATTAACTTTGAAAAATATATATTGGGCTACATTGGCCTATATATATGTTGGAGCCCAAATGTAGCCCAATGTAGCCCAATGAAGCCCAATGAAGCCCAATGTAGCCCAATGTAGCCCAAAGATGGCCGCCAGAGACGAAAAAAAACAAATGTAGCCCAAATATCAGCCAGATGTAGCCCAACTATAGCCCAGTGACAGAATGACCAATCAGCTTCGCAAACCTCCGTTACGCGAAGCGGAGCGCTGTTACAGATATATATCTTTTTTTGAACGTTAATTTCTCAAAATCCACTGGAGCACATATATTGAGACCTAGCAAAGGCACATCGGGCTACCAGTCCCTAATATTTTACCAAGTTTCGTGCAAATCCATTCAGCCGTTCGATTATTATTATTATTATTTTTTTTTTTTGCCCCGCGGGGCCCTTTTAAAACCTCCACATCAAACCTAGGGGGTCAGCGAGGATCTACTATTCCCCCTTATGGTCATTTGCCCCTTCGCTTTCGCCTCCTCTTGTCTCTCGATCCTACCGAGAGACAAGATGGCGGCCGCTACGGACTGTTTGGAATGTTGACAGACGCCGGAGAACCAATCAGCTTCGCTTCACAAAGCTCCGTTGCGCGAAAAGTACGCGTCCTGGAGCGCTGCCCGGTCCGCTGTTACAGATATATATCTTTTTTTAAACGTTAATTTCTCAAAATCCACTGTAGCACATATATTGAGACCTACAAAAGGCACATCGGGCTACCAGTCCCTACAATTTTGCCAAGTTTCGTGCAAATCCATTCAGCCGTTCGGGCTAAAAGTGAGGCCAACCGCCCTATGGAAAACTCAATGTTAAAAACACGTTTTGGGACCCCCCTTTTTTCTCGGCCCCCCCTTGACGAACCCCCCCAAATTTTCTAGGGCTGCTCAGAAACAAAATGTGCCATTTTCCTGAAAATTTCAGCCAATTCCGTCCACAAACGCCAAAGTTATTAGACATAGAATTTTCAAAAATCCCATAGAGAAAAAATCCTAACTATATATACCTACTGGCGACCGCCAGTAGGTAATATATATATATATATATATACCTATTATGAGACTCAAAAACTGCCATCATTGCATGTAAATCTTTTACATTTGAAAAAATATAGACCTATAAGTCATAATATATATATATATATATATATATATATATATATATATATATATATATATATTTATATATTTATATATTTATATATATATATATATATATATATATATATATATATATATATATATAGAAAACTGCCCTGAGTTTGCTTTGAAACACACAACCTTTATTTTCAAAGGTAAAAAAGGCAAGATCATAGATGCAGATTATCCTAGAAAGGCTGCATAGAAAACAATTGGAAAGTTGGCGCAGTGCCTTTAAGACAGCCTTATTTATAAGTGCCCCCCCTGTGGGAAAAAGATGGCAAGTCAGATCCTCACTCAGTCTGTATTGCTTGTCTACCTTCATCATCGAATATACTGCATTCTGGGAACTGGAGTTCTACTTGGGAGCAGTGGCAGCGCGGACATGTGACTAGGGGGCTGAACTTCGAACCTCCTATCCCCGCGAACACAGGACACTTAAGGCGTGGGCGGATACACTAGCAGCAATACAGCGGCATCCGACGAAGGCTACAGACGCCGAAATGCATCATGCTTACGCTGTGATGAATTAAAGCTTTCCCTGCTGACCCCTGTTGTGGCCTCTCACCTTCTGTAACGGGAGTGGTGTTCTTTCGATACTACATATCTCACGCGTCTGCCAGTGGCGCGTCAGAGGCCCGGCTCCCTCACTGTGGCAGGAGACTCTGGCACCAGCTGTTCCAGCTTCACATAATTATCCAAGGTATTGGACCATCTCCTGCCCGCCAACGCTGCCGATAACGCCAGGGACCCTGCAAGCTGCAGCTCGTGACTTCATGAGGAGTCGTATTTGCACACCGGCATCGCGACTCATGGCCCGGCTGTACCATCGGTGATGCAGGTTGGGAGTAAGGGGACCCAGGGAGGCTGATCATCTTCACTACTGCCTGATTTCCACACAACGCGCCTTCCCTGCTAACTCTGCTCACTGCACCCACAGCCCCGAATATACTGCATTCTGGGAACTGGAGTTCTACTTGGGAGCAGTGGCAGCGCGGACATGTGACTAGGGGGCTGAACTTCGAACCTCCTATCCCCGCGAACACAGGACACTTAAGGCGTGGGCGGATACACTAGCAGCAATACAGCGGCATCCGACGAAGGCTACAGACGCCGAAATGCATCATGCTTACGCTGTGATGAATTAAAGCTTTCCCTGCTGACCCCTGTTGTGGCCTCTCACCTTCTGTAACGGGAGTGGTGTTCTTTCGATACTACATATCTCACGCGTCTGCCAGTGGCGCGTCAGAGGCCCGGCTCCCTCACTGTGGCAGGAGACTCTGGCACCAGCTGTTCCAGCTTCACATAATTATCCAAGGTATTGGACCATCTCCTGCCCGCCAACGCTGCCGATAACGCCAGGGACCCTGCAAGCTGCAGCTCGTGACTTCATGAGGAGTCGTATTTGCACACCGGCATCGCGACTCATGGCCCGGCTGTACCATCGGTGATGCAGGTTGGGAGTAAGGGGACCCAGGGAGGCTGATCATCTTCACTACTGCCTGATTTCCACACAACGCGCCTTCCCTGCTAACTCTGCTCACTGCACCCACAGCCCCGAATATACTGCATTCTGGGAACTGGAGTTCTACTTGGGAGCAGTGGCAGCGCGGACATGTGACTAGGGGGCTGAACTTCGAACCTCCTATCCCCGCGAACACAGGACACTTAAGGCGTGGGCGGATACACTAGCAGCAATACAGCGGCATCCGACGAAGGCTACAGACGCCGAAATGCATCATGCTTACGCTGTGATGAATTAAAGCTTTCCCTGCTGACCCCTGTTGTGGCCTCTCACCTTCTGTAACGGGAGTGGTGTTCTTTCGATACTATATATATATATATATATATATATATATATATATATATATATATATATATATATATATATATATATATATATATATATATAAGAAAACTGCCCTGAGTTTGCTTTGAAACACACAACCTTTATTTTCAAAGGTAAAAAAGGCAAGATCATAGATGCAGATTATCCTAGAAAGGCTGCATAGAAAACAATTGGAAAGTTGGCGCAGTGCCTTTAAGACAGCCTTATTTATAAGTGCCCCCCCTGTGGGAAAAAGATGGCTAAGTCAGATCCTCACTCAGTCTGTATTGCTTGTCTACCTTCATCTCACAAGCCAGACCAGTGGTACCACTGCACCAAGTTTCAAAAAGATTGCTCAGGGAAAGGGTGAGGATTAAGCTGCACTCCATACAGGAGAGAGGTAAAGAAACAACAAGTGGGTGAGAAGAACATCCCTCAAGGAAGCCCTCCTCTCAAACAAGGTTGGAGCGAAAGAAAAAGGTGAGAAAAGAAGACATCGGTCTCGTACGTTCGTCGAGGGACAGATCGACATCCAAAATACCTTTGTGCTCAGAGTCGGCATCGAAATCGACGTCGAGACGTCCTTCGTCGAGACAAGGTGAGAAGACCCATAAAGCGAAGTCGACACCAACACGTAGGCGGTCCAAGTCTGGCTCGCCTACGACGTCAAGAGGCCGGGGCTCGATGTCGACACATCAACATCGCAGCCCGCTGCCGAGAGGGACCGCGGCGACGTCGAGATCACCGCCGACCGGTCCAATTGCATCGATGTCGAGCCGAACACCTAGGGCTTCGACACCAGAGAGACACAGGCATTCGACGTCAAGGCGCATGATGTAGACACATCCGTCACCGAGGAGGTCGCCGTCGAGGAGATCAACGCCGAGATCTCGAAAGACGCCCTCTGTGTCTAGAAGAAGATCGTGATCTAGGTCGACGTCGAAGAGGGCGATGTCGAGGAGATCACACTCAAATCTTGGGTCTCCGCCTGCAAAGAGACCTAGAGCGATGTTGAGAGACCATTCGACACGGGACGCCCAGGTGGTGACGTCAAGGAGTGCTTCTTCCTCCCCAGGACTTCAGGTGTAGTGCAAGTTACTCCTGAACCCTCACCCGTACCGTCTCCAGCCCCGCCAACTAATATCTTACAGAGATGGCTAGGGGACATAAGAGAGTGGAAGATCTGCAGGATTAATCTGCCACGGTCTCCTACAAGATTCAGATCGCCTATAATTCAGTCAGTACACTGTTCTGAAAGACACGAGGGACCTGCCACTTCACAAAGGTCTCCATCTTTAAGAAGGCGCTCATCACTTTCTCCTAGGAGCCGAGCTTCCAGATCTCTACACCCCTCTCCCAGAAGACGGAGCCATAGATCTTCTTCATGGTCTTCAGACTCCAAGGCTGATTATTCTCCTACTATTTTTTTCCTCTCCTCCGAGTAAAATATCGCCCATTGATGATATCCTGACCTTCAATGAGTTTCTCTGTCGAGGGGCTGCGACACTTCTCATTGAAATGCCTGTCTTCACCACCAAGACTTCAGTCCATCTTTGAAACACTACACCAAAGGTCTTCCTCTAGACCATTGCTTCGCCTAGTGTCTGGCTTGTGGAGCCTGCTCTGCAAAAATTCCTTACTCCAGCATCGATGGGGGCTGCCCCATCTCGGATCACTAAAAACTATAAGGCTCCTGAGAACGACCCCCTCTTTCTAAGGGCTAACCCTCCACCGGACTCTTTTATGGTTTCAGCAGCACGGAAGAATCAGACGGGGACAGCATCATCTGCGGTACCCCAGATAGAGACAGTAAGGCCATGGATTCTGTCGGCAAGAGAATATGCACTACCTCAACCTCCTACATGAAGGTAGCCAGCGCCTCGCCTTACTGGGTCGGTATGACCGTTCTTTGTGGGACTCACTTTCACGCTTCACTGAGAAGCTCCCAAAAGAAGACACACAAGATTTCCTGGAAATCCTGCATGAAGGTGTATTGGTAGCCAATCAAGTTATCAGTGCAGCGGTTGATGCCTCTCATCTTGCTGCCCAAGGTTATGCACATAGGATATGTGCCCGTCGCTCTGCCTGGCTGAGATTGATGGTTTTGAAGCCAGAGGCGCAACATCGCATTCTCAATCTCCTCTTCAGTGACACGGTCAAGGCGGTTGGACTCGAGAAGAGGAAGGACTTCAAGTGACGCTACCACCCTTACGATCAGCGACAATACCAGGAGAGGGTACAAACCCCTCAGTGGTCCTCCCAGCAAAATAAAGGAAGATCACAATCCTACCAGCATCGTCCTGGTAGAGGACGAGGAGGGAACTCCAGACAGTCCACACCTGCTGCCAAGCAACAACAGAAGCAAAGAGTGCTTGCTTCCCCTAACTCCGCTAACCACTCCGGTGGGGGGGGGGGGGGGAGTGCCCATTTCTACCTGGAAGAGTGGATCAAATCACACTAGACAAGTGGGTGCTGAATTTTGTAAGGAATGGGTATTCCATCAGGTTGAAGTCTCCTCAACCTTCTATTCCTCCTCAAAAGACTGTCATTCATCGCATAAGTCTTCTGAGAGAAGAGGTGTCCGCTCTACTCCTAAAGGAGGCCATTAAGGAGGTCCCATGGCATCAATGTCGGCAGGGAATCTACTCCCGGTATTTTTTGGTCCCAAAGAAAGGTCCAAACAAGGAGTTCAGGCCTATACTAGATCTCAGGCGTCTCAACAAGTTCATTCTGAGAGAGGTTCAGAATGCTGGCATTACTTCAAATAATCCCACATCTACATCAAGGGGACTGGAGAGAATGGGATGTGGAAATAGGCATCTTGAAGATCTATGGTGTACGTCCAAAGCATCGGAAGTTTCTAAGGTTTCGCATCCAATCAGACCACTTCGGTCTGAAGTCGGCTCCTCGCGCATTCTCAAAGTGCATGGCACTAGTAGCTGCTTTCTTGAGGAAAAAGCAAATTGTCGTCTACCCTTACCTAGACGACTGGCTTCTCAAGAGTGCGATTCCAACCTTTCTACAGCAGCACCTCACGTATTGCATTCAACAACTACATCGGCTCGGTCTACACGTAAATTAAAAAAATCCATCCTCAATCCAACACAGAGGATACACTACCTTGGCGCAACTTTGGACACAGTAAACGCAAGAGCGTATCCTTCGGAGGAGAGACTAACATCCATTCTCCACAAGTGTCAAACTCTCCTGAAGATGCCTCAGCCCACAGCCATCTCATCTCTGCTGGGTTTGATGTCTCCGTGCATTTTTCTAGTTCCAAACGCCAGACTTCACATGAGACCTCTACAGCAGACTCTGGAGGATCAGTGGTCCCAAATCTCCATTTGCTGGGAGGACAGGTTAACTCTACCTCTGTCTGTCCGGCTCTTCTATCAAATGGTGGATGTGACGGACTCATCTCATCGTAGGAGTCCCTTTTCAACATGAACTGCCCAAGCAGACTCTGGTGACGGATACGTCCCTTCAGGGATGGGGCACTCATATGGGATCACTACAGATCCAAGGAATGTGATCAGAGAAAGAGCAACTATACCACATAAACATGCTGGAACTCCGAGCGGTACATCTAGCTCTCAAGGAGTTTTTTCCTTCCATCAAATCGACTACTCTGCTTGTTCAGACAGACAATACAACAACGATGTACTACCTGAACAAGCAGGGGGGCACCAGGTCTAGACCCCTGTCGCTGGAAGCACAGGCGATTTGGAAGTGGCTTCTGGCACGAAACATGAAAATCTCTGCAATTCACTTACCAGGCGTCCTCAACGTCCATGCAGACGGCCTAAGCAGGCATTTCGCAGAAGCACACGACTGGGTGCTAAAACCAGAAGTGGTGCAAGACATCTTCCACAACTGGGGAACGCCAGACATCGATCTCTTCGCAGACCCAGAAAACGCAAAATGCTGCATCTTCGCCTCCAGGTACCTGCAACCAGGATCCAAGGGTAATGCTCTGTTGATAGACAGGTCAGAGACATTACTCTACGCCTTTTCACCAATTTCCCTCATTCCCTTCATTCCCATTGTGATCAGGAAACTGCACAATTCCAAGACCGGGATGATCCTGGTTGCTCCAGACCGCTTTGCCCACTACAATAGAATATTGACCGGTCCAGTGTGACTTGCTGTAGTATATGTTTGTTTTGTTCTGTTTTTTTAGTATTAATATAAATTGTTTACTATTTATTTGCACTATTTGTATTAAAGATGAAAATTAATATATCCAATGAAATAAGAATGTTCGGTACAATTATCTATACTAAATAAAAAGTTTTGTATATCAATTGAAGATGTGTTGCTATATCTTTAGTAATACAACTAAGGTCGTATTTTTGTAATTGTTTCATTGAATTTTCTGTCTGAGAGAGCGGGAGGGTTGCTTATGACATGAAGGTCAAACTGGTTCAAATCATTCCTGTGACTGATTCTGTGGATCTGGCTGTTAGTTTTGGCATGGCATATCATTCAAATGATCCTTCTGGCTTAGACTAACATCTCTCTAACCAGATGCTCTGCTAAAGATAATGAATCTTCCCTTAACCGAATAAGCTTTATTTGGCCTCACACCAATAAATGAGATGGATCAGATGAAGAAGGCGGTAGAAACACCTAAGGCCAATGAGTTAAAAGCAAAGAGGAAATTCTACTGTTCCCAATATAGAAACCAAAGCAGACAGAGTGCTATCACCTCAATTCCATCTCTGAGAGAAAAAGGCCAATCCTTGATCCAAGACAAGCAAACAAGTTGATCAAAAAGCAAAAGATCAACCATGCACCAAACATATCTACAGCTAATGAAGTGAGACCTGATGTGCTCTTTGGATCTTCAGGATGCTTTTTTGTTTGCATGCCCATAACAGTTAACCACAGAAAGGTTGCAAGATTTGTTATGGACAAAACTCATTATTTATTCAAAGTTCTGCCCTTCAGGCTAAAGTCAGTCTTGAGAACATTCTTGAAATGCATGGCTGTATTGGCAGCTTACCTCAGAAGGCAAAAGATCTATATTTAAACATAATTGCATGATTGTCTGATAAAGGCACTATCTTCTCGTGTGGAGAAGTGTGGCTCAGGGGTTAGAGGCAGCAGACCCGGAAGCTGAGATCGGTCCTGGACCAGGGTTCAATTCCCCGCCTCGGCGGGGTCTTGGGCTAAAAATTCCACGGACTCGATAATTCTCGCCCCGGTGCCTCCTCGACTCACGGGTTCACACTCTGCGACTCTGGGCAATAGCTTACTTAATCTCCACCACGGCCCCTCGCGGTGGGATGCCTGACTTTCACCTTGTGGATACCCTGCTATCTCACAGGGGAATACCAGGAAGGGTTCCCTAAGCAAGCGCCGGGAAACCCACTGCGGGTAGCTGTGCGCTATATAAGCTCAACTACATTTACATTCTCAACAGGAGCAATTGGACTTCAACATCTCTGCCAATTTACTAAAACATCTGAGTTTGCATATCAACCACAAGAAGTCAACATCCTCCCCATTACAGCCTCTCGGCTATATAGGAGCTACTGTAGATACTCAAAAGGGAGAAGTGTGTCCTTCGAAGGAAAGTGTGTGTACCGTTTTCCAAAAATGTCCCAAGTTATATACATGGCATCCAATGGTTCGACAAATCTCTTCCTTACTGGGATCCACGGCATCTTACATATTCCTTGTTCCCAATGCACGTCTTCATTTGGTGCCCTTACAACATTGTCTAGAAAATCAGTGATCCCAATGGAAAGGCAGCTGGGAAGACAAATTAACTCTCGCAACGAAAAAGAATCAATCACTGACTTGGTGGTGCAAGAAAATCAGTCTACTTAAACGAATACCTTTTTACCAGGATATTCCATACCAAACAATTGTTACTGATGCTTCTCACAGGATGGGGCGCACATCTGCTGGATCCAGAAAGTATGAGGACTGTGGTTAGAAAGAATTCATTTATTTCACATAAATGCTCTAGAGTTAAAGACAGTTAATCTAGCCTTGAACATGTTTGGGATCCTGATTCAAAAAGACAATATAAAGATGCACTATTTGAACAAGCAAGGGGCACCAGATCATGGACCCTGTTATTAGAGGCTCAAGCAATTTGGAGTTGGTCACTTTCAAGAAATGTAACAATTCAAGCAATTTGGTAAATCTTCAAAATTATCAAGAGGATCTCCTAAGCAAATGCTTCATAGACAATCATGAATGGGACCTAGATGAGTCAATCTTATTCAACATTTTCTAAGACTTAATTGCTACAAAAGAAAACGTAAAAACTTTGTTTTGAGAATGTGGGAACCAGAGTAGTTGGGCAATGTCCTTTTGATCAGTTGGTCAGAAAGTTTTCTGTGTAGTTCCTCCGATCCTGTTAATTCCAACAGTGCTACTCCGCTAAAACTTTTGAATGCCATAATGATTTTGATAGCACCAGAATGGCCCAGACAGTGGTGGTATCCAGAGCTACCTCACCCCTCCATAACACTTCTGAAGATGTTGCCATGCAAACCTAACCAATCCAGAATGAAAGGCAAAATCTATCACCCCGGCGATTGTTTAAATTTTCGAGCATGGCTTCTGAGGTCATTCAGTATGGACGTTTGAACTTTCCACTGGAGTGTATGAACATTCTCAAATAAGCCAAATGTCCTACCACAAGAGCCTGTTATGCTTTTAAGTGGAAAAGAGTTGTCTTATGGTGCCTCAGTAACAACTGAAATACAGAAGTGTGCAGTTCCTTGGAGAAGAATAGAGGTCCAGTTAAGGATCACTAGTTGAAAGTCAGGTCAGTAAAATATGCTCCAATAAGAGCAAGTGCCCTCACATACCCCGAGAGGTATCATGCTTCATCATCTGGGCATGCACCTCGTCGGGTCGATACTGCAATGCCCGACAGGCACCTGTAAAGGGGCTCTTTGCCGGAGATCTTTTATATTATGCAGTTGGATGAAGTGGGGTGTGAGGTCTGTGTAGTGTGGTGTGGTGAAATATATACTTTTTCCACGCATTATTGTTTGGATGATGATTCAAGAACTTACACTCCATTCGGTCAGGTGGCTTTAAATAATCCTTTTTCCTAGAAAGTTTGTTAGTGCAAATATCTCTTACTAAATTAACTGTATTGCTTATACCATTGTATTGACATCCATGGTTTATGGATATGCTTGCTACGCTGTTCTACGTTTATGGCTATCAGTGAGGATTCTGTGGATCATGCCCGTCCCTTCAGGCTTACTGGCACGCGGTACACAACACACTCCGTGAAGTCACTTAACTACCGGATATGATCTCCTGGGAGGTTTGCTTCCTTGGCATCTTCAGGAGGACGAAAACATCACAAAGTGCAGTCGAGATTCACTGCACTAGCATGGCTGATAGGCAAACGCATCGAGGGGTGTACTGTGTAAAGGCGGCGTGGTGGGGGAGACTGCTCTCCACTCCGAAGAGGTCCGGTGCCTTTGCCGCAGGCCTATCTCCCTACAGTGGGCTGGTCTTCGATTCCGCTCTAGGCAACTGGGCGAGGAAGGGGACATGCCTCCAGATACTCCAGAGAACTCCCTGCCGACACACCCTGGGCGCCCCAGTGCCGTCAGAACGCAAACTTGCCACTCTGCCTTCTATAGAAAACAATAGTCTATCCGCTCTCTGTCGTGCTCCACCCCCTGCCTCTAACTCACCGGTTTCTTCTTCACTCCCCAGTCCAGGATGTTTGAGGCATCCCTCCCACTGTCAAGCCCTGACTTCAGCAATATACTGCAGCTGAATAGCACACACAATTAATTTTTTTATTTATTTATTTTATTTAATGCATTTTTATAAAGCGCAAACTTTACCCGAAGGTGTCAGAGCACTGTACAATAGAACCAGTTACGTTACATGAGAGAAATGTTACAAAAAAGAATGTTACAAAAATAGCAGGACACAGTATCAAATACAGCAGGCAGGAGGAGGTAGGGAAAATATAGAGGGCAAGAACACAAAATCAAACAGCAATTTAGAGTGACTAACACACTTCCTGGTGGGGTCTGAGAGTGAAGGAATTAGTCCTGAAAGTGTCTTTGGAATAGAAGGGATTTGAGGTCAGCTTTGAAGATCTGGACGGAGGTGGTGGCACTGAGCAATGGAGGAAGCGAGTTCCAGATTCTCACCGCATTACCTGAGAATGATTGAGCTATTGATGTTTCCCTTTTGAAGGAGGGGTGCTCAAGCAGAAACTTTTCCGCATTCCGAGACGGTCTCAAGCCTCCAGACAGTTTCAGTTTGTTCGCCAGATAGCAAGGGGTGGAAGTGTGCAAGGCTTTGTGGGTGATGCAGGCCGTTTTGTAAATAGCTCTTGCCTCGATGGGAAGCCATTTGCGAGAAGACAGGCTAGGAGTGATGTGGTCACTTCGTTTGGACCCTGAAACGAAGCGGGCTGCTGAATGGAGGACGGATTTGAGGGGGAGAGGTGAGATTTGGGTAGGCCAGTCAGAAGAGAATTACAATTTTCCAGTCTAGAGAGAACTAGCGATTGGACCAAGCTTTTTAGGTCTTTCTCCGGGAAGAACGGACGAATCCCCCACAGAAGGCGCAGCTGATAACGTGCGTTCTTGGCAATGGAGTTGATGTGTAAGATTAGGTTGAGTCTATTGTCAAGTATGACACCTAGGGATTTAGCGCAGTCAACAACGATGTTTACTGTTGAGTAAATTCAGCTTATCCATCCAGGATTGAACAGGAGGCGAGGAGAGGGAGGTAGATGGGAGGAGGAATTCAGTTTTGGCGGGATTGAGAATGAGTTGGTGAACTGACATCCAGTTGTGAATAGAGTTGAGAGTAGAGTTGAGTAGTGAGAGGTCTTGTGAGGAAGACACCTTGAGGTAGATTTGGGTGTCAGCTGTATAGAGATGGTAATGGATTCCAGATTTGCTTAGGAGGTTCCCTAATGGTTCCAGATAGAGATTAAACAGAGTTGGTGCAAGGATAGAACCTTGAGGGACGCCTTGATCAACCACTAGTGGAGACGAGAGACTGTTCGCAATCTTGATCATTTGCAATTTGTCCGAGAGGAATGAGGCAAACCATTTAAGCACTGGTCCTTCCATGCCCATTCTCTGTTGCAGTTTGTTATGGAGGATGTTGTGATTAACAGTGTCAAAGGCTGCAGAGGTCAAAAAGAATCAGAAGGTACGATTCCCCCGAATCCAGTATATGCAGCGTATCATCGATCACTTGCAGCAGGGCTGTTTCAGTGCTGCAATTTTGGATAAAGCCAGACTGGAACACGTCACAGAAACATTCTGACCAGGTACAGCCCCCGTGAATACACAATGCACATGTTTGAATGGCTTTCAAAATCCTGATATATTGCTCTGTTATTGAACCTTGCTGTATGACCTGGCAGATTTGTTTATTTGTTAAAAACAAATAAAAATGGTTTAATAAAAAAATCAGTGAAGATCCTGCGATGCATAACAAAATGTTATTTGTAATCCCAGTTCTGCATCATTGATAACCTAAATAAAGCCATAAACAACCCTCTCTCTGCCCCCTTTGTCAATACAATTAATATATTTTTCAGTATGATATATAGCATATCATTATTCAAGAACAACTAAGGCTTTGAGGCAAACTGCCAGACAGTACATGCTGGGAAGTAGAAGCTGCAGACATCTTAAAGCAGCAATGCATTTCTTCTCTGCAGCTTCTGCACTCTGGACCTCCCAGGCACTCTTTTACTTCACTATTCTTTCTATATGTAGGTTATAGAGTTATTTCAAATACTGCATTGCCTTTAGTTATGTGCTACAATGTGGTCTTACTCCATTAAATACCTTTTTCCAATTCAGAAAATACAGTAAAAACTGCCCAGCCTTGCTAATTATGGAAGTATTGCTAGTTTATTGATATTGAGGTGTATACCTCCATCTGCAGATTGACTCTAAATATTTCAAGAAGAAAGTGTTCCTGGGTCCCCTCAAATGGGTGAAAATATTCTACTATCATGACTTTAGTGCGTATACCTACAGTGTAGGTTTAGAAGTAACATTTCCTTACCCTGTAAGCATCTGATTATAGCATGTAGTGCCGTAGATTCACATGCACCCACCTTCCACCCTGGAAGAGAGATGATAGCACGTTTCATACAATACAAACATAATTTTTTTTTCTACAAACTGCAGGACACATCTCTAGTACTTTCGGCACTCCACTTTCACCTGCTGAGTGGAAAACAATCAACAGGTTGATTCGGTGTTCCTGAGCATTGGAACACTAAGGGAGGAGTCCTACAACTTCATGTGACTCAAAGCTTCTTCGAAGAGCAACTCATCATATCCAAATCCAACACTAAATGGCAGGAATTTCCAAACATTGCAAAACTACAGCGCTACATGCTACAAACAGATGCTTGCATGGTAATGACATTTTCCTGTAGAACGTTTCCACGTGGCTTTTTCTCTATATTTTCCTTGTATTACTTGTGGTTAATTTCCATTTTTAATCTCCCCTCTCCTAATATGCTTAAACAGTTAAGCTATATGTGTAGTAATACTAGTAGATTGCATCAGCTTGCCCACATTCTTTGTGTGACTTGCTTGTGGAATAGCTGTACGCTTTGTCTTCATTGAGTGCTGCTGTCGGTACACAATCCTGGAAGAAAGGTGTATAGAGTAAAGACCCCATTTCCACTTGCGAAGACAATTTTTATTTTTAAGGCGAGTAGCTTAGAATCTGAACATGCTACCAAGCACCTTTTTACTAAATGAAGAAGCACAACATGTTATTCAAGGGCCCTGTCCCCTGTTGGCCACTGACCAAGTGCAATGTATGTTCGTAACACCTGGGAAGGCAAAAGCACTAGGTCGTACAACCATGTGTGCACTGGTTCTTCGTGATATGTTCCAGTTGTATCTGGTAATAAAGTTCCAGGGAATAGGCATTCACTGCTCCGGAGGTGAAGTACATTTGTGGTTCCTCTAGGGACACCATTACACCATCTATATCATCAAGTTGTGTCCAACTACATGCCCAATTACAATGGTCCCCTCTTCAGATTTATTATAAACTGCTTCACCTGACATGTTTTGACATTTAGAGTTTTTTGTCTTTATTTTATAGGAATTTGTTTGTTAGGCAAATACAATTGCATCTTTATTTGCTTAATGTCCTACCTGTGAAAGAAAAAAGGCAACATTTGATCCCCATGATCTGTACATACTTTAACTTCTCAACATTCACATTCCAGATAAATGTCACCACTGTAGTAACTGTTCCAGGCTCACCCTGAGACAGGTTGACATCCACGAAGAGACCTAATTCAAAGTCTAGAGAAACAATGACTTTGAGACATAGGAGACTTCAATGCCAATTAGGGATTTGATGCAGAGACATACAGTAATAGGATCTTCATTCTCAATCACTAAATTTGCAGAATGGGTCACAAAAATGAAGGCAAGTAGATTCTGACAACCTTGGATTCGAAATACTCAAGAACATATTTGCCATCCAGACCATGTTATGTTAATAACATTTCTAGAGCGCGACTGTTACCCTAAGGTGTCCTGGCGCTGAGTACTGTCTAATGGTTACCATGGAGTGAAACAACTATAAAGTAAATAACCAGGTTTTCAGCTCCTCGCCTAAAGGAGAGGAGCTCAGTTTCATTTCTAAGGTGGAATGGTAGATTGCTCCATGCTTCTCCTGCGGTGGCAGTAAAACTCCAGCCACCCCAGCAAGCTTTTTTAATCAAGGGAACCATCACCAGTTTTGCAGCTCGAGCGCAATGTTCTTCTAGGGACATACCACTTAAACTGGTTTCAAGTAATCAGGACCAACTCCATTTAATGCCTTAAAGACTGTACAGAGGGCTTTAAATTGGTCCCACTGTTTCACTGGGAGCCAATGAAGCGGTCTTAGTTCCCTCTTGACAGAGACAAACCTAGGTGTACCTGGCTGCTGCGTTTTGGACTATTTGCAGTTAGTTCAAATGTCTCTTTTGGATATTCAAGTAGAGGCTATTACAGTAGTCTAAGCGGGACATAATGAGAGCAGTAACCACTGTCCTCAGGCTGTCACCAGAAAGAAGGATCTTTATTTTCCTCAGAGTTTTGAGAAGAAAGAAGCAAGAAGAGACCACCCCACCTATCTGATCTTCAAAAGTGAGTTTATTGTTCATAGTCGCCCCCAAGTTCTTCACCTTCTCAGCTGGTTCTGGGAGTGCTTTTGGCCCCCATTCCAGTGTCCAGATATTCATGTTATTACCAAAAATAAGAACCTCAGTTTTTCCAGAAATAAGTCTTAGCTGAATTTACAGTCTTTTTTAACACTTCCTCCATTAATCCAGGGCGACCAACTGAGTGATCCAAAATGACAGGATAGGTCTGGCAGCATTTTGGACACGGACCTGCTTGGTCACTAGACGTCTCTTTCTGCGGAATCCTAGTGCAGCATGACTTCCCGCCAACTGGATTTAGCCCCATAAGAAGGTCCCTGGGATAGGTTATAAGATCTGACCCCAGCGAACCAGGGGGACAGACACTTAGCCCGGTCCGAGCGTGGATAGGCGCAGACGGGCATGCCTTAGGTGCCCGCGGTGCACTCGTGTCAGCATACCAATTTGTAGGAAGCGGCTGAGCAACTAGTCCGGTAACCGTGCAATGGCTGCCCAGCACTCCGCCCCCAGTTCCCTCTGGAACAGAGCCTTTCCCAAGAGCAGCAGAAGTGCATTGTGTGATAGTAAGCATCTAGACTTGTAGTCATTCAAGATTCTCCTGAAGACCATACTTCTCCACAAAACTTCAGACCAGTTCATCCAGCATCCCTACCAACTTTGCCTCCACCGCCTCTTACTACAGTGCCTTTGGGGTCTCACTCCCCAACAATACAACCTGTTGCGACTTGTTGCTGTTGCTATAGCAATTTACGATTCCTTAAATGCATTCGCAAAATAGGGAATCACAAATTTTGCGATTCCTTATTTTGCGATGGCCTTTTGGGATGATGCATCCCAAAAGTCTTTTTCCCATTCGCAAACTGGCTGATTCTGTGAATAGGCCCGTTTGCGAATGGGTAAACCATTGATACATCTGGCCCTAAATGAACACACAGAGGGCTGCCCTGCAGATTGGACCTTCTCTTGCATCAAGTTCAGAGGGTTCATCCCAACCTCCCATCTATGAGTTTGGCACTCTGGCTCCTGATCCATTGAGCCTTCCACAAAACTTTATGGACAATCTAAAGGAAGCTAAACATCCATCTAAAAGAACCTTTTGCTTCTGTAAATGGAAGACATTCTGTATTTGTTGTTCTGACAAGAACTTTCATCCGACCACCTGCCAGCAGGAAGCAAAATCTTGTTTACAATTCAAATTTGGCAGGTATTACTGCCTAAGGAAAGTGTCATTCACTTCCTTTTTTTCTAGATCCCGGTAGAAGGCATTAACAAAGTCAGTCCGTCCACCCCACCCCTCTCCTCAGCGAGACATATACCATCTCCCTCCTGGGAGCTTAACATTTTAATTTCACATCTCATCGGTTCTTTATTCAAAACGCCTCCTACCAACTCCTTTCTTGGAAAGCCGCTTTCCTTTATGCTTACATTTAAGCTTTATGCTTAAATTGTCGGCTGTGGATACAAAGCCAACAATTGGGGTTCCACAGAAACACATGGGGAATGGCAGACAATGAAGGTGGTCCTTCCCGAAGAGTACATGTCCTTGTTGTATGCCATTAAGTGACATCTTCAGTACACACTGACATGGCGGGAGTCCTAAATGGAACAACTACAGGCACAAGAAGGTGGGGAGGCTGGACTAGATAGAGGACAGACTTGCCCTTCGGAGGCAAATAGCAGAAACATGGTACACAGTAGACAAGTACACCTTAAGAGACTATAGGTAGACACTGGTCCAGGAGGGGGGATACATCAGTGAGGCTCTTGGTGTGGCTACTTAAACGGGAAGGTCTCACTTTGCTTATTATGACCTTGACTTGGCCAGATGGGACTGCTGCAGTTAGGCTATCCGCCATAAATAAATCCCTGGCAGACTATTTAATCTGCTTCTTTACGAGGCCGGCACCTCCTAACCTGTCTCGGATCAGGGCGTTTTTGGGATCACTATGGCTTGCTTGGCTCTCCTAAATGGACATTGATGCGCTGGTACTAGAAATCACATGTGAGAGATGAAGGCCGCGATCCCAACGATGCCTATGGGTAAAACCCTTGGTGGGGATGGTTTTCCCTCTGAATTACACCAACCGTATTGTAGGACAATAATCGCCTACCACACTTTCAGAGAGGCCACCACTGTAATGGTGCCAAAGCACGACAACGACTCGAAACAAATCTGACGTGTATTGTCCGTTGTCCATGTTAAATACAGATACAAAAATCCTCGCCAAAACGTTGGCCTACTGACTGATGCCCAGAGTGTGGCTCTGATACATTAGTTTCAATGCACTTAAAGACTGGGCAGCAGTACAATCATGAGTATACAGCGTCTTGGCAATGTCATGGCATAAATTGAATGGACACCAAGACCAGTGCACCCTTGTGGCACTTGATATTGAAAAAGTGTTTGATTCCTTAAGGTGGGATTTCATGTTTTAGGTCCTCAGTGCAATGAACTTTGAAATACATTTTTTGCATGGGATTCGACTTTTATACACAAATCTGGAACTCGATTATATAGTTTCACCGCTGAAGCATGCAGTGAAGTGGTGCGCTGAGGGTCCGAATAGGAAACCACACTGATGAGAGGCACTGCCAGATGGTGCCTTACAGATCCACCCAATGAGAGGAGTGCATCAGCCCCCACAAACACCTAATCTGGTAAAGCAGGTGCCTCTGCGTGGGAAACGGTAGAGAGAGAGAGAGAGACAGACAGATGTTCTTTAGTAGGGCACGCCCAATTGATTGGAGCAACTGTTGATGTGTATATGGGAAGCGATGTCGTTGCCGGTGTGGAAACCGGGTCGGATTGGCAATGCGGGCAGTCAGGCGATGGGTTGGTGCTTCAGGGTCATCTGTGGGCTGCTTTTTGAGGCCCTCTGTAAATCGGCCCACAGAGACTTACTGTCTTCCCCAGCCCCCGCCAGACCACTGTAAAGTGTAGCCAGTTTCACCGGCACTCCCCTGCCATGCTGTCAAACTGAGGCTGGGGGCCAGGTGTTGTTCTGGTCCTTAGGCCATTCTCACCTCTGCCTCCTGTGGCTGGCCTGGCCCAGAAGCAGCGTCCTTCCCCAGCTGGACCATCACTTTCAGGCCATGGCGGGCGTGAGGAGGGTGGGAGTATACAGGGGCTTCGCAGAGAACAGGGGGGGGCATTCTCACCTAAGCCCCGCTGGAGTAGGAGTAGCAGTATCGTGTTTTTTTTGTATCCCTTTGCCTTCAAGGCCCTAGCCCGAGGCTATAATGGGATGGGGAGGGAGCGAGTAAGAGAAGTGGCCTTGTTGGGGGCCAGGTGTTGTCACCTCGGCCCCAGTGTAGTTTAGGTCTTGGTGGAGGGGCGGAGGAGTATTTGCTTAGCCTTCGCTGTGAAATCACCTTTCCCAGAGGAAAACAAAGCATAGGTTGTGGCGTTATGGTCTCAGAGGTCCTGATGTAGAAATACGTTTGTACGTTTGAGTTATGGCGTCACCTCAACTTCCAGTGATTCTGGGCTAATCACTTAACCCTACCTAAAATAAAAATGAATTTGAACTTGTGCAATGTAGTTGGTGCTCATGGTAATAACTCCAATGATTTTGGACCGAGTTCCCGCTAAATAAAACTACAAAAGAAAATTATCCATTCAGGAATGTGGGCCCTTTTTGAGTGCCCGTGACGAATTTTGATCCCAGTCTGACCCTGCGTGGAAGATGGAGGTGCCTTGGGATGTGAGATCTTAATCCTCAGACTAGGAGTATAACTTTCGAGGAGTGACAGAGGCGTTCAGGATCAGAGCAGGGCAGTTTCTGGAGTTTGCCAAATTGATGGGTACGGCCTGAGGTGTGACCGGCTTTCCGGAGATGCTGGACCTCTACTCTACCCTCGAGATTCTCCTGGAGGAAGGGGTGGGGAAGTGAGAGGAGGCTGGTGTCCCATCTCTACATGGTACTGGGAAACGATTAATCACTGGCACTCTGCAGGCTCAACGAGCTTGGGATGACGGTCTCCCGTCCCCATCGACAGACGCAGGTGGACAATGGCTTGTGCAAGCGCGGGAGGTTGCGAGCAATGGAGTTTCAAATGAGTGCACTTAAGATATCTCTATGGCATATTTGATGCCTGCTAGGCTCCAGAGGACCTACCCAGCCAGCACCTCAGAGTGTCCCTCTGCAGTGAATAAGGAACGCCTTCCTATACATGACCTGGACATGTAGTAACATACAGCAGTAGTGGAGCGAGGTGGTCCTAAAGCTTGAGAGGTTAGACTCACAGCAACCATATGACAAGGCCATTTGGGCATAGATCCAAGAGCTTTAAATGCAAATAGAAAAGTGCAGGTACTCACTATTCCGAGTACCTGTGTGTTCCTGAGACGTGCCAGCACTATCCTATTAAATGTATTACAGGACTGCTGAGTAAGTGGAGGTACTCACGCTCACAAATTAATGACGAGCATTTAAAGCACTGGTAGATCCCAAGCCCAAACACGGAAAAATCTGCATATATTTACAACCCTAGGCTTACTACTGACCAAGCGCCAGATAGCAATACACTGGCGGTCTGTAAATGGCCCGGCGCTCACTAAATGGCACCGGGACATTATGGAGCAAGTGCCTTTGGAAGAAGTGCAACTGAAAAGAATGTGCAGAGATGAGGGGGCGAAGGAGGACATTGGCACTCTGGGCGACCATGCTACAGACCTTCTTGCAGGCTAAACACGGCAGGGAGCCTTGAAACCTAGAGGACTGCTGACTGATAAACGCTGATACCCTGCCTAACGCCATAAGGGGGATGCAGAATTGACCCAACTGTACATCACTAACCTATATCTTGTGGCTCTGATGCAGTTAAATAAAATGACAAAATCAGTTGAAATGTCAAGTGAAGTCAAAAGAGCTTTATTTGGTTTCTGCAGCAACCATAAAAGCAAAAACATTTTAAAACATCCAATGAGTATGACAGTCCAATTAATTGTGATGCATAATACATTTCCTAGCAGCAATATGTTTATAAAAATATCCGATGCACAAGCAATTAATTAACAAGTATGATCATTTCCTAGCAGCAATTGATTTTAGAATATAAGAAGCTACATAAAAACCTAATCTGGGGTCATTATGGGTAATCAATAAATTCATAGCAGCATGGGTTCTTCTCGCATTGAATTTTAAGAATGTAGGTTTCGGATAAGATAGTCTTAAAAAAAGAATAGAACTTACAAAATAGCAAAACATGGGTGGTGCTTTGTTTAGATATCCCTTCACAGGGACATAAGGTCGACGGACACATTTTCGTGGTGGGAAAGCAAACTAAATGGTGTACTATACCTAATCTCAAACTAGTCAAAACAAAGCTATGTGATGGCCTAGTCACTACTGTCATGTAATCTTGGAAACCTCTTCTGACCTCTGGTTGTTGATAAAATAGGAGAGTGGGTTGCTTCCCAATCACTCTCCTTCAAACCTCTTTTTGATGGGCTATAAATGTTTTTTAATCTCCTGTTTAGATATAAATGTCACACAGCCAAGGTCACCCTGGATTGGAAGATTGAATAAGTTACTAAACCAATCCCGAATATATTTAAGCCAGGGGATAATGTAACTTTTATCCAAGATTAGACAGTCTTTAATGATGGTTTGGGTACATTTGGTCTCCTATTTAGTCAAAATGGATCTCCATACAAGTAATGTCCGCAAGGCAATAAGATCCGATAAGTTTAATTAATGCCAACTTCACAGTGTGTAATTTTGGTGAAGGCTGATGGGGGTAAACACAATAGGCATTTAAAAAAAGTTTTCTTCAAGCTGGTGTGCCTGTATATGATTATGGTGCATGAAAAGGGCTATGGTGACACATCTGGCCTTGTAAAGGTCAACCATATCCTTAACACCACAGTTGCCTAGCTTGGCTGCACATCTAAAGATCCCATGGGCACTCTTGACCATCTTGGAGCGTACATTAGCAAATTCGTTTGCCCATTTCCCATCCTCGCTGTTGGCCAACTGGGATTCTGGAGCGCGGCATTGCATCGCCTGCATAAAGTAAGACGGCGACGGGGTTGCCAGCTATTTGTGGTGCATCTGCCTGTACCGACCTAAGGGCTTGGTCTACTTCATTTATATAAAGGGAAAAAATTAAGTGCCAAAACACATCCCTAGCAGAAGCCTCTTTTGTCCTCAAAGTGAGGTGTATACTCCCCCCCGTTGACCATGTCGCACCTTGCTGGAGAGTTTCTAATACAACCTTGCTAAGAAAAAAAATATTTATTTGGGGGCACTTAGATTAAGCAAGGTTGGCCATAAAATAGAGTGAACAAAATCAACAAGAGAGATAGGGCGCGAGTAGACACTCCTGTACCCCAATAATTATATTTTAAACAACGAAGGAGTGACTTAATGAAAACAAAATAAGACAAAACAAGGTGTGTTAGGTTATGCAATGGTCCCTACCCGGTTGGCATAACTGTAAGGTTGGAAAAATCCAATCCTAACAATCAGGAGGTCGCAACCCAGAAAAGTAGTATAACTACACATAACTGGAAAGGACAAGTAAACCTCTTTGTTAAAAGGACCCTCACTCACCACTAGTTGGTGACATGCTTCATCATAGGGTCCCCGCTGGGGTGGCCGAATGCCCCCCCAGCGTGCTACAACGCCTGATTTACAGCGGAGCGGGTTGGTGTTGAGTGTGACAGTGGTTTAACTAAAAAGAAATTGTTGCAAAATAAGTGAGTGCAAAATTTAAAAATTACTAGGTTGAAACCCAAACAAAATCTTCAATGTGGGCCAACCTGTATCCAGATTAAAAAGGCGGACAAAATAGGTTCTGAATTTGGAGACCTGTGTCCTTGAGTGAGATATAAGGTCAACATGTTTCTGCTGTAAAAATGCAGGATCGCACAGCATTCGTCAGGACCATAGACCAATAGCACTCCGGTGGTATGTACACACTAAGGTACACCCTCCCGTGAGGCACTTGATGTAAAAAATTGAAAGAGTATGATGTAATTACTCACGGATATTGCCCGTGTCGGCACACTGTGATTCACAGCAGCCCGAGTTACCTGTAGAGAAAGGAGAGGGACACACTAACACATAGACACACAAATCAACATGTTATCCATTTTTACAACATGTAGCAAGGTAACGTGAGAATTATCACATCACCTCTGTTTCCTTAACACCCTATTAGAGTGGTAGGATAAAGTACCCTCATAATCATGAATTCGATATAGAGGGATGTTTAGTTACAGACTTCTAAACAAAAATTATTCATATTAGAATAGTGGAACCAAAGAGGGAGGTTCCTGAAACGCAGTAGATTTATTTAAATCAGCGTATTTTGGGCTAAAGTTTTAGAAAGGCTAAGGATTTCTTACCCCTCCATAGTTTATACTTAAGCCGGGTATATAATCAATAATTAAAGCAGACAAAATATATTATTTTGGAGACTCATAAAACGGCAAAACGGGGGGCCTCACAATGTGGAAACCAGAGCGACAACATGCATTAATCTGCAAGGTTCAATAGCGTGTCAGCAAGGAGCTCAAAGCACTTACAGCTAGAAGGAGGGAAATTCTCTTCATGGGTCAAGACAGCACGGGAATTGTTCACGCGGTGTAAAATCTAGCGTGTAAGGAGGAAAACAAGATGTTACCAAACCCTCCGTAGTTCGACAGTCTTTGAGGCAGAAAGCAGCTGCACGGTAGACAAGCAGTTAAAAACTTACTTTTCCACTCGCGACTCCCCGTCCAAAACCTATGCTACAGGACTGCCGTCTGCCCGGAGGTAGTAGAGAAACCCATGTGAGCTCTTTTAAATAACATAGTTGTTCCGGCCACGTGACTGGCGTGCCCGGACATGAAAAAGGGGGGCGTGACACGGGGCGTCACACAGGGCGAGGCGGAGAAGCCTTAAAGGGACAAAGCCCCTTTGGTCACCCTACAGGTAATGCGGTTCAAATCCCCGTTCCGCCTCGTTGGTGAACCAATAAGTTGAGGGGAATAAGATGTTAATTTTGAGGAACAGTAGTTCTCTCCAAAAAATGTGATTGATATTCATAACGATAACGATTAAGGCAAAGACGTGCGTCGATTAAAACGAGCCAGTCCTGAGTGGGAGGCTACGCCTTGATACTATATGGTAGGCAGCCAATTTGTCTGCGCCCATACCTTCCGAAATAATGCATTGTCATAGAATCTTCTGGGGCATTGATAACTTTAGTACTGTATTATTATTAAAATATGCTTAGATCATGATGCCATATGAAATGGCTCTAGTGCGGTTATATTCTTGGTTCACCTTGATCCACCCAGTCACCTATCTGGGATATGGTATGCGCTAGAAAAGGGTCGAGAAATAAGGCATGTTGTCACCAAGCAAAGCAACCACCTCTTCTTTTGAAAAGGAGGGGCCCTGTTCTTCCATGGTAGATTGATGGTCTCGTTATTAATAAGTCTCTGCTAATAATAAATCAGTAAGTCTCTCACAGCTGCACGCTGCTCTAAGAACCAACAAAATCAACAAGAGAGATAGGGCGCGAGTAGACACTCCTGTACCCCAATAATTATATTTTAAACAACGAAGGAGTGACTTAATGAAAACAAAATAAGACAAAACAAGGTGTGTTAGGTTATGCAATGGTCCCTACCCGGTTGGCATAACTGTAAGGTTGGAAAAATCCAATCCTAACAATCAGGAGGTCGCAACCCAGAAAAGTAGTATAACTACACATAACTGGAAAGGACAAGTAAACCTCTTTGTTAAAAGGACCCTCACTCACCACTAGTTGGTGACATGCTTCATCATAGGGTCCCCGCTGGGGTGGCCGAATGCCCCCCCAGCGTGCTACAACGCCTGATTTACAGCGGAGCGGGTTGGTGTTGAGTGTGACAGTGGTTTAACTAAAAAGAAATTGTTGCAAAATAAGTGAGTGCAAAATTTAAAAATTACTAGGTTGAAACCCAAACAAAATCTTCAATGTGGGCCAACCTGTATCCAGATTAAAAAGGCGGACAAAATAGGTTCTGAATTTGGAGACCTGTGTCCTTGAGTGAGATATAAGGTCAACATGTTTCTGCTGTAAAAATGCAGGATCGCACAGCATTCGTCAGGACCATAGACCAATAGCACTCCGGTGGTATGTACACACTAAGGTACACCCTCCCGTGAGGCACTTGATGTAAAAAATTGAAAGAGTATGATGTAATTACTCACGGATATTGCCCGTGTCGGCACACTGTGATTCACAGCAGCCCGAGTTACCTGTAGAGAAAGGAGAGGGACACACTAACACATAGACACACAAATCAACATGTTATCCATTTTTACAACATGTAGCAAGGTAACGTGAGAATTATCACATCACCTCTGTTTCCTTAACACCCTATTAGAGTGGTAGGATAAAGTACCCTCATAATCATGAATTCGATATAGAGGGATGTTTAGTTACAGACTTCTAAACAAAAATTATTCATATTAGAATAGTGGAACCAAAGAGGGAGGTTCCTGAAACGCAGTAGATTTATTTAAATCAGCGTATTTTGGGCTAAAGTTTTAGAAAGGCTAAGGATTTCTTACCCCTCCATAGTTTATACTTAAGCCGGGTATATAATCAATAATTAAAGCAGACAAAATATATTATTTTGGAGACTCATAAAACGGCAAAACGGGGGGCCTCACAATGTGGAAACCAGAGCGACAACATGCATTAATCTGCAAGGTTCAATAGCGTGTCAGCAAGGAGCTCAAAGCACTTACAGCTAGAAGGAGGGAAATTCTCTTCATGGGTCAAGACAGCACGGGAATTGTTCACGCGGTGTAAAATCTAGCGTGTAAGGAGGAAAACAAGATGTTACCAAACCCTCCGTAGTTCGACAGTCTTTGAGGCAGAAAGCAGCTGCACGGTAGACAAGCAGTTAAAAACTTACTTTTCCACTCGCGACTCCCCGTCCAAAACCTATGCTACAGGACTGCCGTCTGCCCGGAGGTAGTAGAGAAACCCATGTGAGCTCTTTTAAATAACATAGTTGTTCCGGCCACGTGACTGGCGTGCCCGGACATGAAAAAGGGGGGCGTGACACGGGGCGTCACACAGGGCGAGGCGGAGAAGCCTTAAAGGGACAAAGCCCCTTTGGTCACCCTACAGGTAATGCGGTTCAAATCCCCGTTCCGCCTCGTTGGTGAACCAATAAGTTGAGGGGAATAAGATGTTAATTTTGAGGAACAGTAGTTCTCTCCAAAAAATGTGATTGATATTCATAACGATAACGATTAAGGCAAAGACGTGCGTCGATTAAAACGAGCCAGTCCTGAGTGGGAGGCTACGCCTTGATACTATATGGTAGGCAGCCAATTTGTCTGCGCCCATACCTTCCGAAATAATGCATTGTCATAGAATCTTCTGGGGCATTGATAACTTTAGTACTGTATTATTATTAAAATATGCTTAGATCATGATGCCATATGAAATGGCTCTAGTGCGGTTATATTCTTGGTTCACCTTGATCCACCCAGTCACCTATCTGGGATATGGTATGCGCTAGAAAAGGGTCGATAGATTGATGGTCTCGTTATAATTATTAATAACGAGACCATCAATCTACCATGGAAGAACAGGGCCCCTCCTTTTCAAAAGAAGAGGTGGTTGCTTTGCTTGGTGACAACATGCCTTATTTCTCGACCCTTTTCTAGCGCATACCATATCCCAGATAGGTGACTGGGTGGATCAAGGTGAACCAAGAATATAACCGCACTAGAGCCATTTCATATGGCATCATGATCTAAGCATATTTTAATAATAATACAGTACTAAAGTTATCAATGCCCCAGAAGATTCTATGACAATGCATTATTTCGGAAGGTATGGGCGCAGACAAATTGGCTGCCTACCATATAGTATCAAGGCGTAGCCTCCCACTCAGGACTGGCTCGTTTTAATCGACGCACGTCTTTGCCTTAATCGTTATCGTTATGAATATCAATCACATTTTTTGGAGAGAACTACTGTTCCTCAAAATTAACATCTTATTCCCCTCAACTTATTGGTTCACCAACGAGGCGGAACGGGGATTTGAACCGCATTACCTGTAGGGTGACCAAAGGGGCTTTGTCCCTTTAAGGCTTCTCCGCCTCGCCCTGTGTGACGCCCCGTGTCACGCCCCCCTTTTTCATGTCCGGGCACGCCAGTCACGTGGCCGGAACAACTATGTTATTTAAAAGAGCTCACATGGGTTTCTCTACTACCTCCGGGCAGACGGCAGTCCTGTAGCATAGGTTTTGGACGGGGAGTCGCGAGTGGAAAAGTAAGTTTTTAACTGCTTGTCTACCGTGCAGCTGCTTTCTGCCTCAAAGACTGTCGAACTACGGAGGGTTTGGTAACATCTTGTTTTCCTCCTTACACGCTAGATTTTACACCGCGTGAACAATTCCCGTGCTGTCTTGACCCATGAAGAGAATTTCCCTCCTTCTAGCTGTAAGTGCTTTGAGCTCCTTGCTGACACGCTATTGAACCTTGCAGATTAATGCATGTTGTCGCTCTGGTTTCCACATTGTGAGGCCCCCCGTTTTGCCGTTTTATGAGTCTCCAAAATAATATATTTTGTCTGCTTTAATTATTGATTATATACCCGGCTTAAGTATAAACTATGGAGGGGTAAGAAATCCTTAGCCTTTCTAAAACTTTAGCCCAAAATACGCTGATTTAAATAAATCTACTGCGTTTCAGGAACCTCCCTCTTTGGTTCCACTATTCTAATATGAATAATTTTTGTTTAGAAGTCTGTAACTAAACATCCCTCTATATCGAATTCATGATTATGAGGGTACTTTATCCTACCACTCTAATAGGGTGTTAAGGAAACAGAGGTGATGTGATAATTCTCACGTTACCTTGCTACATGTTGTAAAAATGGATAACATGTTGATTTGTGTGTCTATGTGTTAGTGTGTCCCTCTCCTTTCTCTACAGGTAACTCGGGCTGCTGTGAATCACAGTGTGCCGACACGGGCAATATCCGTGAGTAATTACATCATACTCTTTCAATTTTTTACATCAAGTGCCTCACGGGAGGGTGTACCTTAGTGTGTACATACCACCGGAGTGCTATTGGTCTATGGTCCTGACGAATGCTGTGCGATCCTGCATTTTTACAGCAGAAACATGTTGACCTTATATCTCACTCAAGGACACAGGTCTCCAAATTCAGAACCTATTTTGTCCGCCTTTTTAATCTGGATACAGGTTGGCCCACATTGAAGATTTTGTTTGGGTTTCAACCTAGTAATTTTTAAATTTTGCACTCACTTATTTTGCAACAATTTCTTTTTAGTTAAACCACTGTCACACTCAACACCAACCCGCTCCGCTGTAAATCAGGCGTTGTAGCACGCTGGGGGGGCATTCGGCCACCCCAGCGGGGACCCTATGATGAAGCATGTCACCAACTAGTGGTGAGTGAGGGTCCTTTTAACAAAGAGGTTTACTTGTCCTTTCCAGTTATGTGTAGTTATACTACTTTTCTGGGTTGCGACCTCCTGATTGTTAGGATTGGATTTTTCCAACCTTACAGTTATGCCAACCGGGTAGGGACCATTGCATAACCTAACACACCTTGTTTTGTCTTATTTTGTTTTCATTAAGTCACTCCTTCGTTGTTTAAAATATAATTATTGGGGTACAGGAGTGTCTACTCGCGCCCTATCTCTCTTGTTGATTTTGTTGGTTCTTAGAGCAGCGTGCAGCTGTGAGAGACTTACTGATTTATTATTAGCAGAGACTTATTAATAACGAGACCATCAATCTACCATGGAAGAACAGGGCCCCTCCTTTTCAAAAGAAGAGGTGGTTGCTTTGCTTGGTGACAACATGCCTTATTTCTCGACCCTTTTCTAGCGCATACCATATCCCAGATAGGTGACTGGGTGGATCAAGGTGAACCAAGAATATAACCGCACTAGAGCCATTTCATATGGCATCATGATCTAAGCATATTTTAATAATAATACAGTACTAAAGTTATCAATGCCCCAGAAGATTCTATGACAATGCATTATTTCGGAAGGTATGGGCGCAGACAAATTGGCTGCCTACCATATAGTATCAAGGCGTAGCCTCCCACTCAGGACTGGCTCGTTTTAATCGACGCACGTCTTTGCCTTAATCGTTATCGTTATGAATATCAATCACATTTTTTGGAGAGAACTACTGTTCCTCAAAATTAACATCTTATTCCCCTCAACTTATTGGTTCACCAACGAGGCGGAACGGGGATTTGAACCGCATTACCTGTAGGGTGACCAAAGGGGCTTTGTCCCTTTAAGGCTTCTCCGCCTCGCCCTGTGTGACGCCCCGTGTCACGCCCCCCTTTTTCATGTCCGGGCACGCCAGTCACGTGGCCGGAACAACTATGTTATTTAAAAGAGCTCACATGGGTTTCTCTACTACCTCCGGGCAGACGGCAGTCCTGTAGCATAGGTTTTGGACGGGGAGTCGCGAGTGGAAAAGTAAGTTTTTAACTGCTTGTCTACCGTGCAGCTGCTTTCTGCCTCAAAGACTGTCGAACTACGGAGGGTTTGGTAACATCTTGTTTTCCTCCTTACACGCTAGATTTTACACCGCGTGAACAATTCCCGTGCTGTCTTGACCCATGAAGAGAATTTCCCTCCTTCTAGCTGTAAGTGCTTTGAGCTCCTTGCTGACACGCTATTGAACCTTGCAGATTAATGCATGTTGTCGCTCTGGTTTCCACATTGTGAGGCCCCCCGTTTTGCCGTTTTATGAGTCTCCAAAATAATATATTTTGTCTGCTTTAATTATTGATTATATACCCGGCTTAAGTATAAACTATGGAGGGGTAAGAAATCCTTAGCCTTTCTAAAACTTTAGCCCAAAATACGCTGATTTAAATAAATCTACTGCGTTTCAGGAACCTCCCTCTTTGGTTCCACTATTCTAATATGAATAATTTTTGTTTAGAAGTCTGTAACTAAACATCCCTCTATATCGAATTCATGATTATGAGGGTACTTTATCCTACCACTCTAATAGGGTGTTAAGGAAACAGAGGTGATGTGATAATTCTCACGTTACCTTGCTACATGTTGTAAAAATGGATAACATGTTGATTTGTGTGTCTATGTGTTAGTGTGTCCCTCTCCTTTCTCTACAGGTAACTCGGGCTGCTGTGAATCACAGTGTGCCGACACGGGCAATATCCGTGAGTAATTACATCATACTCTTTCAATTTTTTACATCAAGTGCCTCACGGGAGGGTGTACCTTAGTGTGTACATACCACCGGAGTGCTATTGGTCTATGGTCCTGACGAATGCTGTGCGATCCTGCATTTTTACAGCAGAAACATGTTGACCTTATATCTCACTCAAGGACACAGGTCTCCAAATTCAGAACCTATTTTGTCCGCCTTTTTAATCTGGATACAGGTTGGCCCACATTGAAGATTTTGTTTGGGTTTCAACCTAGTAATTTTTAAATTTTGCACTCACTTATTTTGCAACAATTTCTTTTTAGTTAAACCACTGTCACACTCAACACCAACCCGCTCCGCTGTAAATCAGGCGTTGTAGCACGCTGGGGGGGCATTCGGCCACCCCAGCGGGGACCCTATGATGAAGCATGTCACCAACTAGTGGTGAGTGAGGGTCCTTTTAACAAAGAGGTTTACTTGTCCTTTCCAGTTATGTGTAGTTATACTACTTTTCTGGGTTGCGACCTCCTGATTGTTAGGATTGGATTTTTCCAACCTTACAGTTATGCCAACCGGGTAGGGACCATTGCATAACCTAACACACCTTGTTTTGTCTTATTTTGTTTTCATTAAGTCACTCCTTCGTTGTTTAAAATATAATTATTGGGGTACAGGAGTGTCTACTCGCGCCCTATCTCTCTTGTTGATTTTGTTGGTTCTTAGAGCAGCGTGCAGCTGTGAGAGACTTACTGATTTATTATTAGCAGAGACTTATTAATAACGAGACCATCAATCTACCATGGAAGAACAGGGCCCCTCCTTTTCAAAAGAAGAGGTGGTTGCTTTGCTTGGTGACAACATGCCTTATTTCTCGACCCTTTTCTAGCGCATACCATATCCCAGATAGGTGACTGGGTGGATCAAGGTGAACCAAGAATATAACCGCACTAGAGCCATTTCATATGGCATCATGATCTAAGCATATTTTAATAATAATACAGTACTAAAGTTATCAATGCCCCAGAAGATTCTATGACAATGCATTATTTCGGAAGGTATGGGCGCAGACAAATTGGCTGCCTACCATATAGTATCAAGGCGTAGCCTCCCACTCAGGACTGGCTCGTTTTAATCGACGCACGTCTTTGCCTTAATCGTTATCGTTATGAATATCAATCACATTTTTTGGAGAGAACTACTGTTCCTCAAAATTAACATCTTATTCCCCTCAACTTATTGGTTCACCAACGAGGCGGAACGGGGATTTGAACCGCATTACCTGTAGGGTGACCAAAGGGGCTTTGTCCCTTTAAGGCTTCTCCGCCTCGCCCTGTGTGACGCCCCGTGTCACGCCCCCCTTTTTCATGTCCGGGCACGCCAGTCACGTGGCCGGAACAACTATGTTATTTAAAAGAGCTCACATGGGTTTCTCTACTACCTCCGGGCAGACGGCAGTCCTGTAGCATAGGTTTTGGACGGGGAGTCGCGAGTGGAAAAGTAAGTTTTTAACTGCTTGTCTACCGTGCAGCTGCTTTCTGCCTCAAAGACTGTCGAACTACGGAGGGTTTGGTAACATCTTGTTTTCCTCCTTACACGCTAGATTTTACACCGCGTGAACAATTCCCGTGCTGTCTTGACCCATGAAGAGAATTTCCCTCCTTCTAGCTGTAAGTGCTTTGAGCTCCTTGCTGACACGCTATTGAACCTTGCAGATTAATGCATGTTGTCGCTCTGGTTTCCACATTGTGAGGCCCCCCGTTTTGCCGTTTTATGAGTCTCCAAAATAATATATTTTGTCTGCTTTAATTATTGATTATATACCCGGCTTAAGTATAAACTATGGAGGGGTAAGAAATCCTTAGCCTTTCTAAAACTTTAGCCCAAAATACGCTGATTTAAATAAATCTACTGCGTTTCAGGAACCTCCCTCTTTGGTTCCACTATTCTAATATGAATAATTTTTGTTTAGAAGTCTGTAACTAAACATCCCTCTATATCGAATTCATGATTATGAGGGTACTTTATCCTACCACTCTAATAGGGTGTTAAGGAAACAGAGGTGATGTGATAATTCTCACGTTACCTTGCTACATGTTGTAAAAATGGATAACATGTTGATTTGTGTGTCTATGTGTTAGTGTGTCCCTCTCCTTTCTCTACAGGTAACTCGGGCTGCTGTGAATCACAGTGTGCCGACACGGGCAATATCCGTGAGTAATTACATCATACTCTTTCAATTTTTTACATCAAGTGCCTCACGGGAGGGTGTACCTTAGTGTGTACATACCACCGGAGTGCTATTGGTCTATGGTCCTGACGAATGCTGTGCGATCCTGCATTTTTACAGCAGAAACATGTTGACCTTATATCTCACTCAAGGACACAGGTCTCCAAATTCAGAACCTATTTTGTCCGCCTTTTTAATCTGGATACAGGTTGGCCCACATTGAAGATTTTGTTTGGGTTTCAACCTAGTAATTTTTAAATTTTGCACTCACTTATTTTGCAACAATTTCTTTTTAGTTAAACCACTGTCACACTCAACACCAACCCGCTCCGCTGTAAATCAGGCGTTGTAGCACGCTGGGGGGGCATTCGGCCACCCCAGCGGGGACCCTATGATGAAGCATGTCACCAACTAGTGGTGAGTGAGGGTCCTTTTAACAAAGAGGTTTACTTGTCCTTTCCAGTTATGTGTAGTTATACTACTTTTCTGGGTTGCGACCTCCTGATTGTTAGGATTGGATTTTTCCAACCTTACAGTTATGCCAACCGGGTAGGGACCATTGCATAACCTAACACACCTTGTTTTGTCTTATTTTGTTTTCATTAAGTCACTCCTTCGTTGTTTAAAACATAAAATAGAGTGGTCAACAAGGTCAAACGCACTGCTAAGATCTGCAAAGCACAGATATAATCTTCACTCCTTATCGTGCGTATATTTACTTATCAAGAGTTCTAAGTTAATACATTGCGCAAGGGTTCCCAGCCCTTTTCTAAAATCATATTGAACTGGAGAGAGGATCTCATTTTCGGTAACCGATTATCACAGATTGACCCCATGACGGTGGTATGGTCTCCGTTGCTGCTAAGTTTTAAAACTCTGGTTAAAATGTGGCTCCATAGAGCGATTTCGCTTTTGTAAACATCAATGGGAAGCCCATCTGGGCCTGGTGCTTTACTACCGGTCAATCCATCATGGATTTCCTCAATGGTGATATCTAATGGCAACACCGGACACTGACTTCTTTCTATATTTGGCAAATAAAATACATCGCACTCAGGTGGATTAAAAATACTAGAGCAGGGTTTCACCCACTCGTCACAATTTACATGCAAGATTAATTCAGGGAATTAATCATTCTTTAGGAACGGTGAGTTAAGTCTCCCAGAATAACTTAGTATTCGCTGTATCGGCTGCCTTGGATAACTTATACCCGCTAACTCTTGGAGCTTCTTCTTGCCTTAAGAACCAATTTGTAGTTATGGCGTGAGTTTTTAATGGTCTCCGTATTTCTAGGTCTACTACCCAGGCCTTGTTTAAGTTTGTTTAGGGCCTGTGTACAGTTACTATCAAACCAACCTCTATTTTGTCTACTACTTCTTTCAGAGGAGATTCCCTTGAAGTAGGACCAGGATTACAAGGACAAAAAAACTTTCCTTTGTTTTTATTTACATTTTACCGCAAATTATTGTCTTACAATTTTTGGTCCACTTTCTCCAGCTCCCTTCTCAAGGACACACACCTTGTGAAAGGTGCTGGCGTGCTGGAATCATCTCAACTGACTCCCGATGGAAGGTCGGTGACTTCCTCTCAGACTATGCAGATTTGACCCAAGTGTACATCACTTACCTATATCGTGTGGCTCTGATGCAATTAATTAAAACGACAAAATGAGTTTAAATGTTAAATACGAAAAGACTCCCAAGAGATTAGGCTGGTCAGACATGGTGAAATCTGAATGAGCAATGGAAGGATGAGGAATGAAGTTAGGGGAGAAGTAATTGGGTGAGAATCTTATTACCCAACCTGAAATTCATACACCATGGTTGAGGAAAACGCTGTGGACCTTTACTAAGTATTTACGTTGTAAAGCAGGATTGAAAATACTTTTAAAAAGAAGTACTAGGTCCTAGCATGGCCGGTATAATTATGTGTGACGGTTCCACTGTGCTGTGTTGTCATCTGAAGAGTCCCGGTTAATGACCATCCAAATATTTATATTTGGAAATCTAATCAACATTTATTTTTAAAAAAAGGATCCTTCCTTAGCAGAGTAACTTCTCTGGTCATTGTGTTGAGGCAGTATTCTGTTGTAGTGGACTATATAAATGCACTACAACCTAACGTTAGTCCTTGCGCGCACTCACACAAAGCACCTTGCAGTCCCTTGATTCTGTCAAGTCCAAAATATGCTTCCACTAGCAGGCGAAGACACAGATGTTAAGGTAAAAGTCAGCTGGATGCAGACAACGCGTTTAGATACTTGTTACCTAGTCTTGCGTTTTTTCTGGTCCTGCCAAACGGCTTTACACTCCATACATATGCCTGAACTCTGAGAAGGTCTAGTTAGAGTAAAGGAGTTATTCACTGAGTAATGTTTACTTATTTAGTGCTCGCATTTTTCTGGGTTGTTACTACTTACTGTTGTTTGCCCCAAAAAAGTACCAATGCCATCTCCGTTGTTTAGCTCGTGCCTGCTGCTGCCATCCACTTCTCGCTGCAGAAAGCATATCAGACATGCCAAGATGCCCTGGATTATTGTACCATGTCTAATACGCTGGTTTAAAAAAAAACTTTTTGTGCTTCTGGTAAGGTAGCGAAGCACGTGTCACTTGACAAGCGTGAGACTGAACAAACATGTTCTGGAGTCTCTGTTAGATACAGCGACATATTGTAAACAGCACGTGGATCTACCTGAAGTACCCACATTGGAAATATGGTTTCACTGGTAGGTATTCTTTTGATAGTCCATTTGGCTTTCAAATGATCTTAAATCTTTGAAGTGTCCTAAAAATCTGCCTAGCTTTTGGCTTTACTTTTAGCGCTCCTTCAACAACCCATAGAAACATCAGGCTGCATCTTGGACAAGACTGCTTCCTAGTTAGATTGATTGAGATAAACTTGAGAGGAAAATGACAAAGATGAGCTCAACTGTCAGGCACATTTAGGCAAATCATGGAACACTGAGTTAATACAGGTTGTTGTTATTGGTTAAGAGCACTTTAGGCTATGGTGAGAGATCTAGGGAACGCATGAATTAGGATTTCAATGAGCGTTAGGACAGAATGTAGCACATGGCAAGACTAGTTAGACAAAAACACTGTATCTAATTTCTGACCGCACACAGGTGCTGTTGTTGCTATTGATGTTTGTGTTAGAAGGTAGTATGGCATATTCTTTTACCTGCCGATTGTACACTTTGTACTTTTCACTTGCATCAGACCTTGCACTCTGCTGACTTTTAACTTGACTGATGTTCAACAGGTCATCCCCGTGCCCAAGCGTGAAACATGGTGACGAATGGGGAGACCCAAGTAAGTGTGATCATGGAGATGGGTGCCAGTACTGTCACACTCGCACGGAGCAGCAGTTTCATCCTGAGGTGTGTGCGGTGAGCAGTCTTTCTTGTGATACATGCTATGTCATCAGAGCTTGCTTTATTATGGGCCTATATGATTGATATAACAATGTGACAAAATAGAAAATAAATCTCATCTCCATGTCAACAACTGTTTTTATTTCTGACTTCCATTCCCCCACTTAGATTACCCCAGCCCCCATTCTACTCTACCAGTCCACCATTTCCCCCATTCCCTCCCCTTGAGCGGTCACACACCTATCCTTGGACACCACTGTTTCCCATCGCTCCCCCCACCACTGACAACAATCACTCCAGTCCTCATCTACACCTGTCTGACTTCACCATTCACTTGGAACCCCCTGCATACACACTTCCATTAACAAGTTCCACCCACCCACTACCTCTGCTCAATTAACCACTGCTGAGGCTCCGGTGGTGAACCTTCCCAATGCCAGCTCCCTCAATCGCTCGGATACTCCCCCCTCACTAAGATGCTTTCCCCAACTTGGAACCTCTCAGAAACCTGTCCTATGACTTAATACTATAAACTCCGAACTGCATCTGATCCAAGCAGGTATTCTCAAACTAGTTTGTATCACCTCGAACACAGGTGGTCCCCACACTTAGCTCTCCTCCTTTCTGACCACACCCCCAGAGTTCCCAACCGCTACTCTGAGCGTATCCCTGCCTACAGAGGAGCACTCAGCCTGGCTATAGGACCATACCCAGCCTAAATCACTCCTCTCAACCCAATAGATTTGTCACACAGCTATCATATGATCTATTCAACCTTCTAGACACCTATAACCCTACCCCGGCCAATCTCACCTGACCTCTCACCAAAATCGAGACTATCATTTTGCTCCCCTTCAGTTCATCCTGTCCCAATTCTAGGTCTATCAACAAATCGATCCTCACCCAAGTTCCCATCTCTAATACACCTACCTCTAATACACCCTTTAAATGCTCATGACTAAATGCCGTAAAACACGCGGTTGACATAGCTGCTTTTATCCTCGACTAGGACATTGACATCCTCATGCTGACAGAATCCTGGTTAGGCGACACCTTTGCTCTCACTTTGGACATTCTTGTCCCCCCAGGTATGCCATCATTAGATTAGACCGCCCAGGACGCTAGCGTTGGCCTAGCCTGCATATACAGAGTCTCATTCACTGTGAAACAATCTCACACTACATCTTTGCCCGCTTATGAATACCTCCAAATGCTCCCTCTACACGTTATATCACCTACTGGGAGTAATCGTCTGTTCATTGAACAGGTCATGAAAATAAACTCCAACATTGATGACCACACCAACCAAATCTTCCTTGGTGACTTCAAGGTTCAATGAAACAAAACCAATGACCCGCTCATAAACTGTTTCAAATCCTCCCGCCAGGACCTCAACCAAGCCTACAACAGTCCGACCCATAAGAAAGGAGACACCTTTGACCTTATTATTGCTAAAAAGAACACTTTATAGGTTGATGCTATTCTCCTGTGCGATTTCACTGACCACCATTGTCACCTTTTCCCTAAATATTAAAGCAATGATCTCCAAGGGCCAACCAAAGAAAGCCAAACACTGGATCCGTGACACCAGAGACTGGACTGTTCCCATGAGGAACAGGTTCAAGATTGACTTGCATATGGCTGGGGTCAACCGAAATCTGTGACTGGGTGTGAGTGCCTGAAAGGTTTCGGCGCTATGTCCATCATATCCTTGTGTTTGCTTTGTTCGCCCACAGTTGGCAGGGTATGTACAGACGTGGGTCCCCTGATCACTTTGCCACTGGTTTCAAGCTAGCCTGGCTGATGAGAGGTGTTACCCCGAAACCCGTCCCAGGATGCTTGTTTCCGGTCCAGGGAAGACCTGGCTTGGCATTTCGGACTGGGCTGTTCCCGTGAGGAACAGGATCAAGATTGATTTGCATATGGCTGGGTCTGTACTGGCGTGGCAAAGTGAGCTAAAGAACGATGATGGATTCAACCCAGATCTGTGAATTTGAGTTTCAGCACTCTGTCCATGACCGATGCCCAGGACCTCACTGAACACTATTTCAATTCCATATCCGAAATCATGGGCACCATAGCGCCTAAACAACTTAAAAGAATCCTGTCAAACGATCCAACCCCTGGTTTAACAGTAACTTTAATTTAGAATGGCAACACATCAGACTTGCTGATAGAGCATGGAGACCCAGCCCTCCTTGGCCAACCTCAAACTCCTACTTCAAAAACACAGTACCTTTAATAGGCACATTAGGAACTCCAACGTAGCTTTTTTTCAAAATCAACTAGACGCTGCTACTGACAGACCTAAGAAACTGTTCGAAATGATCAGTAACCAATCTACCTTCATAAGCGATCTTGCTTCCACAAACAACAAAGCACCTCCTAACTGTGAAACCTTTGCCTCCTTTTTTCGCTGTGAAAACATCACAAATCGCTAACGACATTGAGACCGCTCTCAAACTTCTTTCACACCAACACCTCCTGTACCCCTCCACTTTGGATAATGAAGCATGCCCATATAATCGCCTCATCTCACCCAAAAATTAATGCATCTTGGGCTACTAAGGAACCTACAAAACTGTTTGAAATCATCAGACGCCAATCTTCCTGAAGACACAATCCTGCTTCCTCAAATAACATAGCACCTGTAAAATCCTTTTTCGCTGACAAGATGTCGTTAATCACCAGCGACAACCAGACCGCTCTCAGCCTCTTACTGCCCCAACCACTCCCTCTCACTGTGGACACTGAAACTCACCTGTAAAACCACCTCTTCTCGCCCAAAAATGATGTCTCCTGGTCTAGCTTTATAACCTTTCATGAGATGGGCACTCTGCATCCTCTGACCTCCTTGAAATATTCTAACCACCTCATTGACCCCCCCCTCAACTCCTAAATGAGCCCATTCACTTTCTACTCCCACTTTGGACTAGGATAATCAATGCCTCTCTCACCCAAGGCACCCCACCCGACTGCTTAAAAATTGATCAGGTTATCCTTATTCGAAAAACAAAAAAACCCTTAATCCGACCAGTCTGCCTCCAACAACTACCGCCCCATCTCCAACATCCCTACTCTGGTGAAACTCCTAGAAAAATGTGTGCACAGCCACATAGAACAATTCCAACACTGTTAATCTGTCTTCTGATCGGGTCATAGCACCGAAACTGCTAGGGTCCACATTGTCACAATGCCTTTTGCTCAGTTGACCAGATTGAATCTTGCCTCCTGATCCTACGTGATCTGTCAGCCTTTGACACCATCAACCATGCTATCCTGATTGACCTACTAGAACATAGGATAGGCCTCTCCGACACTGTGCTAAAATGGTTCTCCTCTTTTCTGCACAACAGGACGCAGCACTTCCTAATCAATCGCACTCTTTCTGAGCAGTCTCCACTATCGTTAGGCATACCCCAAGGCTCTATCCTCTCCCTGATATTGTTCAACCTCTACATGGAGTTTCTTACTGAAATCCTCAAAATCTCCAAAATCTCCTACCATATTTAAGCTTGATACCCAACTCTACATAAGTTAACCTCCTCGAGGACATTTAGACCCTCAACAGCACCGTAAGAATGGCTGACTTGTAACCACCTCAAACTCAATGCCCTTAAAACTAAATTCTGACTGATTGCACCACTCACTACCACCTTTTTTGTGAAAGAATGACTTCCTCTTCTCTGTGCCTTGAATTGTACCCCACACATCCTTGACTCCTCCAATTCTCTCGGTATAACCTTCCCCTTGCTAACCAGTCGAGACCCAGAAATGCCACCAGCGGTTTTACAAAGGAGTGCAAATTCAACAGTGCTGTTTTATCAATTTTAGTTATTAAAAAGGGCAGATAAAAGTTTTTAAAATATGGTGCTTGAACAAGAGTTAACCTCGGGCTTCCTGTTTGCCTTTCCACCCATACCCCTCCTACTGAAGATTCTCAAGAAGATCAAGAATGACTGGGCCCAAGTTATCCTGGTGGTTTCAGACTGGGCATGGAGAGTCTGGTATCCTGAGCATGGCCATCGATCCTTCGATCATGCTGCCTCTTCAGGAAGATCTTCTGTCACAGCAACAGGGGAGGGTTCTTCACCCGAACTTGTCAACTCCCCGCCTTCTTACGTGGAGATGGAGCAGCAACCGGAGACAGCTTTTGAGCTTCCTCCCGAAGTCTGTAATGTTCTCCTGCCAGCTAGGCGTCCCTCCACCAAGACTGCGTACACTTGCAGTTGGGAAGAAATTGTGGCATGGTGTGCAGAAAATCTGTTGATCCCCTTTATGCTTCTCTTTCTGAAGTTCCGCTTTTTGTTCTTTCTTTTGCCCAGCAGAGCTCTGCTCTGAGCATTATAAAGGGTTATCTGTCTGCCATTTCTGCTGCCTTGCTGTTGCTGAAAACCCTCGTTATTCAAGTCCCCTATTGAACATTGGTTCCTCAAGGGCCGTTCTCATCTCCTAACTTCTTCACCATTCATTGTTCCTCAGTGATACCGTAATTTGGTTTTGACTTTTTTGATGTGTGCTCCTTTCGAGCCTCTACACAATTGTCCCTTCAGGCTTCTCATCTTGAAAACAGCCTGTTTGAGACATGTGTGCTTTAGATACACATGCTTTGCATACCCCTGCCATATAGTGTTGGGTCCGGATGTTAGCAAGTTGTTTTTCTTCGAAGAAGTCTTTCCAGTCACATGGTAAGGTGACTCCTCCTTTCGGGAATAGTGCGCATGGGCATCGACTCCATTGTTGGATTGCTTTTTTCCGTCATTGGGTTCAGCCGTGTATTGCTGTGCTCTCGTTCGTAACCGTTCTTCGGGTACCACTCGGTGCTCAATCCAGTCTACCCTCGATGGGATTGTTCTCAAATGCGTTTCCCTGTTCTCTGGTTATTGAATTGATCGGGAAACTCTCTATCTTCGGTCAGAATCATCGGGGCGGCCCACGGGCCTAGCCGCGTCAGTCCCCCCTTCTGCAAATGGAACGAACTCCGTTCCAATTCTGTCCTCCGTGCAGTGCCAAGTACCCTCACTCCGATCTACACCATGTTTGTAACTTGTCTATCACCGGAGCACAAGGAGGAAGACTGTAATGCCTGTAAGTCGTTTCGGTCAAAGAAAACTCTACATGACCGTCGAGTATTCGACAACGTGAAATACACACGTTATCGTCTAGTGCTGATGGCTTTGCGGGGTAAAGATCTGGATCAGTATCCAATGGAGGGTCAATGGTGTAATCATTCCAAGGGTCTACAGGCAAATGAGTGTCTTCTACATCAATATCATATTGGATGTGGAAATCCCTGATGTTCTATGTGTAAGAGAGCTTGAATTGGTAAATGTGGAGAAACTGGTGGTGGAGGGAATTGTGGGTGAGAATAAGCAGGGCTGGTGGCAAAGTCTGTTTTGATTTTCAGAGGGATTTGATGTGCAGGGTCCTCTGAAGGAAGTTTGCATTTGACAGGTGTTCCCAGAGTGTTTCGATTGTCGTCTGGTACAGAGTCCCCCTCTGACCCTTCACTCTCTCTGCAGAGTGTTTACCAAATGCCTAGCACTAGTCGCAGCTCATCTCAGAAGATGACAAATTCACGTCTTCCCGTACTTGGACGACTGGCTCATCAAAACCACCACTCACCAAAAGTGTCTAAAACACACTCAGACCACGCAAAACTTACTGCACCAATTGGGCTTCACAATCAATGTGCAAAAGTCTCATCTACAGCCTTTACAAATACAATCTTATTTAGGAGAGACTCTCAACACTCTAGCCTCTCCCAGTGCAGCCAGAGTTCGCAATATTCAAACTCTAGTATCACAATTTCAAGCCAATCAAACCTTAAGAGACAAAACTTTTATGCAACTCTTAGGAATGATGGCGTCGTGAATCGCAATAGTGCCTCATGCAAGACTACACATGCGTCAACTACAGCAATGCCTAGCACATCAGTGGAATCAGTCACAGGGTCAATTAACAGATCTAGTGTTGGTAGACAGCCACACCTATTGTTCTCTGCAGTGGTGGAACCCTCAAAATTTATCGAAAGGGCGGTCCTTCATCGACCCTGTTTCACAGATCGTTCTAACAGCAGATGCATCTCTCACAGGTTGGGGTGTTCATCGCCACAATTACACAATTCAGGGTGTCTGGGACTACAAGCACAAACGTCTCCACATCAACTATCTAGAGCTTCTAGCAGCATTTCTAGCCATGAAGCTTTTCAGTTGTCCTAGTCCGCACGGACAACATGACAGCCATGTACTATATACAAAAACATGGCGGGACACATTCTCTCCGGCTATCGTGCCTCTCTCAGACCATCTGGACCATCACAAAATTCATCTTCTGGCAGAGTACCTTCCAGGAGTCAACAATAAAATTCCGACCTCATCAGGAGAAGGAGGCAGCAAATACACAAGTGGGAACTTCATCCCCAGGTTCTACTTCCATACCTTCAACAATGGGGATTCCTACAAAAAGATCTGTTCGCCACAGTGGACAATGCAAAATGCCCAAATTTCGCATCCAGGTTCCCAGACCCTCGCTCCGAAGGCAATGCCCTATTGATCAATTGGTCAAAGATATTTGCCTATGCTTTTCTGCCTCTCCCACTCCTTCCGTTTCTGGTTCGAAAGCTCAGGCAAACCTCGCTTAAACTGATTTTGGTAGCTCTCACATAAGCATTTCGACCATGGTACACCACACTTTTGGAACTCTCGGTAGTTCCACATCAATAGCTGTACCTCAATTCCAGCCTTCTCACTCAGAACCGTGTTGAAATCAGACACCCAAACCCTAAGGAGCTCAACTTAGCAATTTGGCTCCTGAAGTCATAGAGTTTGGAGTCTTAAATCTGCTCGCAGACTGCATGACTATTCTTAAAGAATCAAGAAAGTTCACTACCAGAACTTGTTATGCAGCCAAATGGAAACAATTTGTTATTTATTGTGATAACAAAATTAATCCTCTGGATGCTTCTGTTCAAAACATTGTTTGTTACCTTCGACAGCAAAGTAATCTAGCTTACACATCTATTCGATTGCACCTTGCAGCAGTGGCTGCATATTTGCAAAACAGACTGCATTTATCTTTGTTCAAAGTCCCTGTGATTAAAGCCTTTATGGAAGGCTTAAAAAGAGTAATAACGCCCAGGATACCCCTGGCACCGTTATGGAATCTCAACATTGTACTTACAAGACTTATGGGTCCACCGTTTGAACAATTACACAGTTGTCCTTTACTGTTTCCTTCATGGAAGCTTGCCTTTCTGATTGCAATCATTTCATTATGGAGAATTGGTGAGCTACAGGCATTAACCTTAAAAGAACCCTTGTTCCAGCTTCATAAAGATAGGGTAGTTCTTTGCATCAGCCCAAAATTCATCCCTAAAGTAGTCTCTGCTTTTCATCTTAACCGATCAGGTGAGTTACCTGTATTTTTCCCTCAGCCTGATTCTGTAGCAGAATGAGCTCTTCACACACTTGATGTCAAAAGAGCGTTATTGTATTGCATCGAAAGGCCAAAAGATTCTCGTAAAAGAAAGCAACTGTTTGTCGCATTTGCTCCACCTCACAAGGGCAATCCTATCTTTAAATCTGGCCTTTCAAGATGGATTGTTAAATGTATTCAAACTTGCTATCTAAAATCTAAAAGTACTTTATCTGTACCCCCTAGAGCACATTCCACTCGCAAAATAGGGGCATCTATGACCTTTTTAGGCAACATTCCTATAGCTGGCATATGTAAGGCAGCAACATGGTCTACACCACACACATTTACCAAACACTATTATGTGGGTGTATTACCATGCCAACAAGCTAATGTAGGGCAAGCAGTGCTCTCCACCACCACCGTATCTGTTTTTGGGACCACGTCGGGGGCAGGCTAAAGCCCCACTAGGTGACTGCGTCTACTGCCCTGCACCAGTACCAACGCCGGAGGACTCCAATTCCCGGCAGCCAGTGGGGCGCGCACGACGCACGTCATCTGCAAGCACCCGGAGGCGCTTAAAAGACCGAGGCGCCTCCCGCTGCGCGTAACACTCCACCACCACCGTACCTGTTTTTGGGACCACGTAGGGGGAAGGCTAAAGCCCCGCTAGGTGACTGCGTCTACTGCCCCGCACAACGCACGTCATCTGCAAGCACCCGGAGGCGCTTAAAAGATCGAGGCGCCTCCCGCAGCGCATAACACTCCACCACCACCGTACCTGTTTTTGGGACACGTAGGGGGAAGGCTAAAGCCCCGCTAGGTGACTGCGTCTACTGCCCTGCACCAGTACCAACGCCAAAAGACTCCAATTCCCGGCAGCCAGTGGGGCGCGCACGACGCACGTCATCTGCAAGCGCCCGGAGGCGCTTAAAAGACCGAGGCGCCTCCCGCAGAGCGGGAAGCGCGCCGGCGCTGCCCGGGCCAAGGGCGGGCCCGTCCCGTGCCCGTCCGCGACAGGAAGAGGCAGGGCTGGGCCACCCCTCTTTCACTTGGCTCCAAACGCACCTACAACAAGAACATATGGTCCAAAAGGTACTGTGGGGATCTGAAGGGGGACTATTGCCAACGGTGTTTTAATTAACTTTACCCAAAGGGTGACTAATATTCAGTAACAAAGCTACCAAGGGGGACCTGATCGGGAACAATGGGAAAAAGGAAATCTATGGAGGGGGGTCCCGCTCTCGCAAGTACAAAAAAGGGGAAAAAAGCAAAAAAGTCTCAGCATGCGGCCACCAATTGTGTCCTCTCAAGCATTGAAGCAATTGTCAGTGAATGTGAGGCGATCTTGGGGGGAAATACAGGACCTATTGCGAGGGAGGAAAGTGACCTATGTAATGGGGCCCCGAAAACAAAACGGAGCAAGGTGATCCCTGCAATTTATAACAAGATTCCCTCTCCCCCCGTCAATCAATCAATCAATCAATCAGGTCATTTATAGAGCGCACTACTCACCCGTAGGGTCTCAAGGCGCTGGTTTGGGGGAGGGGGGGTGCCGTTACTGCTCGAACAGCCAGGTCTTGAGCTTCTTCCTGAAGGAGAGGTGGTCTTGGGTCAGGCGCAGGTCGGTTGGGAGTGAGTTCCAGGTCTTGGCGGCCAGGTAGGAGAAGGACCTTCCTCCTGTTGTCGCTCTTCGGATGCGGGGGACGGCGGCGAGGGCGTGGCTGGTTGATCTGAGGAGGCGTTTGGGGGTGTAGAAGTTGATCCGGTTGTTGAGGTAGCTCGGGCCTTGGTCGTGTAGGGCTTTGTGTGCGTGGGTGAGGAGGCGGAAGGTGATTCTCTTGTTGACCGGGAGCCAGTGCAGATCTCTCAGGTGTCCGGAGATGTGGCTGCGTCGGGGGATGTCGAGGATGAGTCTGGCCGAGGCGTTCTGGATCCGCTGGAGTCTCTTCTGAAGCTTGGCGGTGGTTCCGGCGTAGAGGGCGTTGCCGTAGTCCAGTCGGCTGGTGACGAGTGCCTGGGTGACCGTCTTCCTCATCTCGGTGGGGATCCACCGGAAGATCTTGCGTAGCATGCGCAGGATGTTGAAGCAAGATGAGGAGACGGCGTTTACTTGTCTGGTCATGGAGAGGGAGGAGTCCAGGATGAAGCCCAGGTTGCGTGCGTGGTCCGTCGGTTTGGGTGCGGTGCCCAGGGCGGGGGGCCACCAGGAGTCGTCACAGGCGGAGGGCGAGGAGCCCAGGATGAGGACCTCCGTCTTGTCCGAGTTCAGTTTCAGGCGGCTGGTCGTCATCCATTCGGCTACCTCTCTCATCCCTTCGTGCAGGTTGGCTCTGGCGGTGGCGGGGTCGTTGGTCAGGGAGAGGATCAGCTGGGTGTCGTCGGCGTAGGAGATTATGTTGAGGTTGTGTTGGCGTGCGATGGCCGCGAGGGGGCTCATGTAGACGTTGAAGAGGGTGGGGCTCAGTGAGGATCCTTGAGGGACGCCGCAGATGACTTTGGTGGCCTCTGACTTGTACGGTGGTAGGCGGACTCTCTGTGTTCTTCCGTCGAGGAAGGAGGTGATCCATTCCAGTGCCTTGTCCTGTATTCCGATGTTGCCGAGGCGCTGTACTAGGGTGCGGTGGCAGACAGTGTCGAAAGCCGCGGAGAGGTCCAGGAGGATGAGGGCCGCTGTTTCTCCGTTGTCCATCAGAGTTCGTATGTCATCGGTGGCAGCGATGAGGGCGGTCTCGGTGCTGTGGTTCGCTCGGAAGCCAGACTGTGAGGGGTCGAGGGATCCGTTCGTCTCGAGGAAGGCGGCCAGCTGTTTGTTGACGGTCTTCTCGATGACTTTGGCCGGGAACGGGAGGAGCGAGATGGGACGGTAGTTCTTGAGGTCGGTGGGGTCTGCTGTGGGTTTCTTGAGAAGAGCGCTGAGTTCGGCGTGCTTCCAGCTCTCAGGGAAGGTGGCGGTGTCGAAGGAGGTGTTGATGATGTCCCGCAGGTGGGGTGCGATGACAGCGTCGGCCTTGTTGAAGACGTGGTGAGGGCAGGGGTCAGTCGGAGATCCGGAATGGATGGAGTTCATTGTGCGGATGGTGTCTTTGGTGCTGATCGGAGTCCAGGTGCGGAGGGTGGTGGTGGGTGGCGTTGTTGCGGTTGTGGCTTGCGTTGGTTGGTTGCTGAAGCTGTTGTGTATGTCCGCGATCTTGTTGTGGAAGTAGGATGCGAGGGAGTTGCAGAAGTCTTGCGACGGGGTGATGTCATTGTTTCCGGCGTTGGGGTTGGAGAGCTCTTTCACGATGTTGACGTCCAATTGTTGAAGTGCATAGCCCGCCCGAGTGCCTGTCAGAAGAAGATCCTGTAGAATCTTTAAATACTGTCATTTCGCACATTAAGATAGGCCTACCAGAGGCCATTCCTGAGATTCCTATTCTAGCCCAAAATGGGGCTCTAATTGAGAAAATCATTCCCTGCTCTAACAGATTTGCTGTTTTAGAAGGCGAATCCGGGGATCTAGTTGATGAAACATCACATGGCACTAGGAAATTAGATCGCAAGACGGCCAACCATGAGGACTGTTCAACATGTCTTTCCTCTAATAGATTATTGATGAATAAAATGGGAACTCTCGAGAGGGAATTGGGTTTAATTAAAAAATTGTTGTTGGATTTATCACGGAAAGGGGAAACGGGTGGGATTAAAAAAGCATTGCCCCCAATACCCCTGCATTAGTAATACAATCGAACACAAGGGAACCCCCCCCTCATAAAACCCAAGCCTGGTGGGGGGATACGAGGAAAAGTTTCCATAGTCAGATAGGCAGTACGAAATGCTCCGGTGCTCCCCAATACGGGCTTGTATGCAGATGCGACAAAATCAGGGGGAGCTATACAAAAGTGTTACGATCAATGCCCGCTTAAAACCAACTCTGGTAGCCCAAGTACTTTGACTACAGGGCCAAGCACAGGTGGTTGCCAGAGACCTCAGTCTAATAATAAGACCCTGGGGAACTCAAAGGCCACGGTATACCTAACCAGGGTCCCAAAATCTAGGGGGGGGGGGTCATGTTTATGAGAGCAGTGAAGCCATTCATAATAAAGCAATTCACTGGATACGACATGTGAGGGGATGCAGATCAATTATCTGGGAGGATATGATCAGTGTTAAAAGACTGTCCCTGCTTAGCTCCCATACAGACTGTATTGAAATAAAGTTGCGTAGTATGGCGATGGCGGAAAACTTAGTATCCCTGGAGTATCGATCTTGCCCACCTAACCATTCTAATATCCAAATTAGATATTTTCCACTGTGGTCCAGAGATTGGATGCAGGATGATTCTGACCTGAACAAAATAGACTGACTAGATAAGGAAATGCCCTCTGTACATGCAGCCGACACACTTGTTGCTGTCAATTCGGAAACATTGATCCCAGCTACTATGGCAACCCTAAATAATTTGAGCCCGGAAGGCTCTAGATTGGGTAGTGTTGACCATTGTGAGCTTGTGAATTGGTCCCCTGATTCAAGAGTGCCCGCGGGCCCGGTCAATTTTAATCTAATGGACTTGGCCCCTCGGGCTTCCCCTGTCGGTGAGGAAGGAAACAGCGGTGTGGTCTCCCTGCTCTCCTGGAACATAGCAGGTCTCCAAAAGAAACTGGACATCCCGGAATGGAATGAGTTCATCAGCCAGTATGAGATCTGCATGTTTCAGGAGACATGGAGTACGGCACCGCTGTATAAGTCTGGGTACTCCACTTTCTATATTCCGGCAATTAACTCGGGGAAAGGGTGACCATCTGGAGGCTTACAAATATGGATCAGTGTGGCATTAAATTGTGACATCTCTAATCATAACTCAGGTTCGAGTGACATTATGCACTTATCTGTAAAAAGCCCTCACAATGACATATCGGTGGAATTGTTTAACATTTATGCTAGAGGCACACCAGGGGGACAAAGCTCAGATACCATAGCAGCTCTAGAAACTGCATTAGCAGGTGTCCCACCTTTGGCCAATATCATCGTGGATGGTGACTTCAATTGTACATATGAACCACTGATGGAAGAGGATCTAATGGGGGTGAGTGAGGAAGATGCAAGGCTGGGAATTCCCCCGCTAAATTTGCCGATAATTGGGAAATGGACACCAAGGGTGGTTCAAATCAATGCTCTAGCTATAGAATACAATCTGCGAGCACTGAACGGTAGAACCACCTCGGATCCCAATGGGTCAATGACTTTTAATAGGCCTAGCAGTCCCTCACGTATTGACTATATTTTGCTTAATACCCGATTTTGGGGGAGCTTATTAGACATGGAGGTGATTCCGTCGCAAGACAGCGATCATAACCCTCTATGCATGAAAATTATGGGGGGAAACTCGGGAGAAGTACCTAAACCCCCGTTACTGAAAACAAAAGAGGTTGTCCCTTCCAACTGTAACCGCAGATTAAAATGGCAGAAGGTGGCGTGTCAGGAAGAAACGCTGTCTGGTATCAAAGAACTAGTATTAGCGATGAGCAGGGAACTGACCGCACTTAATCTGCCTCAAGATACTACGCAGGGACCTGGCCTAAGAGATCTATATAGCAATCTTGTAGAGAAACTAGGCTTTTTTTTTACCACAAAGGTAACTAGAAGTAATAAGAACAATATGCCCAAGTGTGGTAATTTGTGGTACACGGCCAGGTGTAGGGAAAAAAGAAAGTCTATAACCCTCGCACTGCATAGCAAAGATCCCATGGCTATTAGGGATGCTAGAAAGGAATATAGTAACACGGTGTATCTGGCAAAACTGGAGTGGGAGGAGGACCACTGGCAACAGCTTAAAACAGCTGCCCAGCTAAAAGATTTTACCCTATTCTGGGAGTTAATAAACAAACTTAACAGAAGGGGAGAAGAACCCGTCTCAAACCACATAACGGACCAGCAATGGATCTTGCACTTTGCCAAACTATATTCTGGCGAGATGGAACAAGAACAAAGTCAAGGGCCACCGAGAGAGATGTCTACAGATACCACTGAGCCATCCGATTCCTTCACCATCAATGAGGTTGAATTGGCCATAAAGAGTGTAACCCCGGGAAAGGCAGCAGGGCCGGACGGCCTCCCCGGTGATTCATTCCTACACGACCCCCCATTATGGGCCAACTTCATCACCCTTCTTATGAACTTAATTGCACAGGGACATCCGGTCCCTGAGTCGTGGAAGGGAGCTGAGGTTGTAACCATATTCAAGAAAGGCGCCAGGGAGGACCCTGCAAACTACAGGCCGATTCGTTTAATCGATGCGGTTCAAAAGGTAGTGGTCAGGGTTATTGTCTCTAGAATAGGGTCTTGGCTTGATGAGGGGAACATTCTGACACACTTCCAGGCGGGTTGCAGGGAAAGGGTGGGAACGATGGACCAGGTTTTCAGATTCTTTGCGGTTTACTGGAAAACTGTTTCCATCGAGAAATACCTGGCCTTCATTGACCTGAAAACCGCCTTTGACTTGGTGCCCCGTGCAAGGCTATGGCAGGTTCTAAATGACATGGGCTTCCCACGTTATTTTCTTTAGTTTGTTAAAAAGCTCCATGAGGAGAACTTTGCAAAAATCAGATGGGGGAGCCAGGGACAACTGACTGGCAGGGTTCCTGTGAACAGGGGGGTCCGCCAGGGCTGTGTGATGGCACCGACTTTGTTCTCTCTTTTTATAAATGGGATGGTAGTCCATTTGAGAGAGAACCCGGCCGATGCCCCGGTCCTGGCGGGAGAGAAAACACCTACCCTCCTTTTCGCAGATGATACCCTGCTGATGGCTAAAACCCCTAAGGGGCTACAGAAACTGCTGGATAGTTTTAAACTGTTTTGTGATTCCCGGGGTTTGCTTATTAACACCTCTAAAACCAAGCTGATGTTATTGTCAACATCTAGAAAACCAAGGAGGATTAATATTACCCTAGATGGATCTCCACTAGAGGTAGTGGAGGCGTTTGACTATCTAGGTATCAGGGTGAATAACCGAATGAAGTGGGACTCTCATGTGACCAAAATGCTCCTAAATCTTAAAAGAGCGTCGGGGGCAATTTTGAGAAACCAACAAATCTCAATTAGTAAACCTATAGACCCGGCTCTCGTGGCATACAAAGGGAAAGCGTTAGCCTCCGCAATGTATGGTTCAGAAATGTGGGGGTTTGAAAATACCACGGAACTGGTTAAAGCAGAGAACAAGTTTATGAGGGATCTGGTGTCCCTCCCTCTTTCAACACCCTTAAAACCCCTCTTCCATGATCTGGGAAAACGTTCAATTAAGGATATAGCCGTCTTCGCCCATTATTGTTCTGGGTGCGCCTAAGGAGGACACCCGAATTGGCGAACTATGCTTTAGTGTTGGACGAATTAATTAAATTGAACAGCTCTAAGAAAATCAAGTGGTTGAATAATCTAAGGAAGCTGCTCATAGACCTGGGTCTGGTAGATGCTTGGTTGGCCCAAACACCCCCTCCCAAAGGAAATATGAAACAAATCTACTGGGAGTGGGTCCAGGCAGAGGAATTACATAGTACTAAGTGGGGGGCCCTAACTAATACATTTCTAGAGCATAAGCCCATCAGGAAGCTGGAACCTTTCTTGGACTTTATTCAAGTACCAAAATATAGATCTCTCTTTTAAAAATGAGATATGGGACACTACCATTAAATGATTTTACAGAGAGATGGAAGAGGTCTGGGTTAGAGCTAGCCACCTGTCTGGGCTGTTCTAGCCCTAGTGAGTCCCTACCACATTTTCTGTTTGCCTGTAAAGCATATAGGGATGTTAGAAGAAAATGGCTAAAACCAGTTTGTAAAGAGCTCGGAGTAAGACAATGTAAGACGCATTCTCACATCTGATACATCATCTCTGTCCCTGATCTGTGGGGTTGCAAAGTTCCTGGGTAGGGCATGGTTGATACGTACCACTATTTTAAGAAATAAATCTGCTAGTTGATTGTGGTCAAGCTAATGAAATTGAATTCCTTATATTCATCGATGTATTTCAAAACTGCCTAGTACTTTTTATTGTAAATAAGCTTTTTTAACGTTTTTATCTGTCGGATTTTAGCTCATGTATTTCACTGTTGTAATAGATAGGACATGTACCTACTTTTATGATAAATCTATCGAATAAAGTATTACAGCAACAGCAAGCAGTGCTAAGGACACTTTTTCAGACAACTACAACATCTACTGATTAGCTACCGCTTTGGGAGAATACTGCTATATAGTCTTTGCAAAGCATGTGTATCTACAGCACACATGCCTTGAACTGATTATATTACTTACCCAGTAAGCATCTGTTTTTGGCATGTAAATCTGTAGATTCATATGTGCCCTCCCACCTCCCTGGTCCCCTGTATTTGTTGCAGTTCTCCTTATTTACATTATATACACATACTCCATTCTCACCCACCATCTGGACCCCAATAGAGTGTTGTTGTTCTCCCTTGACCGCACACAAGAGTTCCAGGAGTACGACCAACTCTTTGTTGGGGTTATTGGTGCAAAGAAAGTTCGGGCTGTGCAGAAGCGGACCATCTCCCGATTGGTTGGGCTCTGCATCAAAATTTGCTACGCACTGCCCAAGAAGCAGAATCCTGAAGGTTTGCGGGCTCAGTCCACCAGAGCCAAAGTGGTCAAAATTGCTTTAACATGCAGAGTTTTGGTCTTGGATATCGGACAGGCACAAACATGGGATTCCCTGCACATGTTCACTAAACATTACTGTCTAGACAGTCCGGGCCTCAGGGATGAGCGCATTGCCCATTTGGTCCTGCAGGATTTTCTATTTTGAAATTAGTTTGCAGGCCATCCTTCGAGGATGGTATTGCTTGGGTATCCATTCACAAGGTAATGAATGTGCTGCTAGAAGTCTCAATCAGATAAACAAGCTACTTGACTTCTGTAACGTCTTATCTGGTAGAGACTGTGGGCCTGATTTAGATCTTGACTAGATTGTTCCCGCCATCACTTTTTCGGTCATCTTCCCGCCCCTCACCTTCGCAGTCCGCCCGTTGGATTTACATGTTGGCTCGTTCATGGAAGGAAGACTGCTGCAGTCCCATGGCCTCCGTCGGGATCTTTCTCCGGCATCGACTGCATACGTGGCAGACGCAGCTGTCGGAGGGAGTCCCGCTAAGATTTCCTACGTCTCTCCTTTTTTACGGGCCCCACCATCAAAACGGTCTTGAACGCCATTGTCCATGTCCTTCCTGTGCTGCTGCTACTTGGCCACGACACTCAGCCATTCCGTTGTTGCCGGAATCTAAGGTAGGCTTCTTTGGCAGATGTGGGCGTACATTCAGTAGTGTGTGTGTTATTGTAAAAATATGGACAGTACACATTACCTACTTGTATATATGGAGAGTTCCAAATCATATATGTGCATTGAGATGAAAGTAAGTAGTATTTACCTGACTCCAGACTAGAGTTGCCTCACTCTGTCAGGACTCCGCTGCCAGGACACTGGGAACATCCAAATCCACTCAGCGCAATCCCACGGGCCTCACGGCGACAGAATAGTGCTAGACAGCAGAGAAGACTGCTGCAGCGGCAGGATTCTGTCTATTTCCGCTACGTTTCTATACGGCGAGGGTAACACCGGTCTTTTCGACGGAGCTTGGAAATGCGGCTGGGCGATGGTAAAACCACCAAGATCTTAATCAGGCCCTATATTTGCAGATTGCTTACCGACCCAGCCATTCTCCCCACTCTGTGAACGGATTTCTAGGGACAAGGATGACCCCGTACAAGGTCCTAGTTTTGAAACACCAGTGGTCGATGTTCTTCATGGCTCCGCGCTTCTGCTGTGGAAAGTCGTAAAAAGTAACTGATGTCAACACGCCTGGGTGACGCCTGTGTAGGTACCCCAACGTAATTTCCGGCATGGATGATGAGAATCGAAGCCAGTTGCCACCTTCCAGTATACAGGGATGCTGCTCATAAATAATCTTCTGGATCCAGTCTGATTCCTTGGGAAATTCACAAGGTAAGGAATATGCAGCTAGATATAGTCTTTACCAGATAAGGCTTTACCGAAGGTAATAACTTTTCCAACAATGCCATTCTCATTTCTTTAATACCAAGCTAGCCTTAGCAACAAAAGAATGCCTAATTTGAGTTTCAGGTGGTTCACACCCGCATACCTGTTTAAACAATAGTGCTTTATGTTCAATCTAATTGAAAAGTCTGCTATTCTTGTCAGTACTCACAGCGGGCAGATATGCATGTGAAGGCTAAATGCCTACCACTATCTTTCAGAAAGTGTGAGTGATGTAATCCCGCAAATCCTCTCTCATCTGTCGTCTGGTATGGATTCACCCTCTAACACTTCACTCTCTCTGCTGAGCTTATATGACGTTGTTGAACTTTAAAAGATATACAGTTATCAGAAAAACACATGGTACCTTTTTACCTACTTTGATTCTTTGAGATTGTGCTGTTTCACAATAAGAGCAAACCTAGCTATCCGTTTTCACGAACTAATAATAATTTATAACAAAATAGTTCAGAGGAAATTCTGTGAATATTTTCGAGAAGGCTTGATTATCACTTTGCAAAGAAAGTTACATAAAAACAAATGCGCGTTTTGTATTAATCACATGTATTCACTTTTAAGTGATAGGAGTGTAAAATAAAAGGGGAATACCTGAAGAGAAAAAGCATAAAATCGTTGGAATAATACGAAGGCATATGCAATGAATATATTCGTACATGTAGTTACATGGGCAGTGATACATGAAAGAAGCTAGGCTACTATATTTATTAATTATTGCTGCTGGGTATAAACATTTGTTTAAAATAAGTTTTAAACATATACAAACTGTCCTTTTATATAATTTTCTCCATATGATTTACCTTAAGGATTGCCAATTTTCATGTTTTGGTGCAATTCCATTATTTTCTCTCAGATGGTGTAGTTGACCTAAGTCTTTCAAGGAGCAAAAGGTGTTAAAGACACAGATGGTAGAGGAGCCGATGATGATGACGGGACTGAAATAGCTTGTAAAGTAGTACTAGCTGAACTCAACAGCATCACTCTTGTTGTAGTCATTGAACTGGGTATTCACATGTTGAAGTGCAACTCCAGTGGATTCCAGGGGTGCAGACAGTGTTTGCAGTCTGATGCTTGCCAGAGTTGATTATGGAGCAGAAGTAGCCGGAACTGGTGGATCATCCTATACCATATATTTCATGATCGCCAACAGCCTTGTGTTTCAGTACAACTGATGCAACCTTATTGGTTGAAACACCTCTCTGATGTTTAATGATGCCAACAATGGTAATTCTAATGGGTATCCAATCGGATTGTTTCAGAACAGTTTGTGCACCAAAACGAGGATCTCACTTAAGGGGCTCAGAACTTGTAAAATTAGAGTTCAATTTGCACTTATTGTATTCGAAATTCCTCCGAAGACGGATGCCATTTTTTCACATCATAGTAGTTCAGTTGGGTTGTTGTCTTTTTCATTTATGTTGTCATTTATTCTGGCGTTATTTGTTCACTAGAAGAACAATGAGAATTGCTCAGCCGGCTATCAACTAAATAATAGGACATCTACAAAAAAGCTGGAAAACCGTGAACTGAGAATTTAAGGGATTAGTCTCAAAATAGCTTTAAAGTCAGTCAGTAAACCAGCCAAGTGCTTTCCTTCCCAGTGTAAGAATTGGCTTTTGTAGTTTGGTTTGCCCTGTTCCCATCATGCACTGGGACAGGAACAGACTAATTTGCATACAGCCAGGTTCTGAAACTGGGATGGTGCAATGAGCTAAAAAACGGTGTTGGATCTAGCCCTGATCTCTTGACTGGGTGAGAGTATTCTGCTTAATTCAGAGACTCTGTCCCTCACCACCCCTTGTTGTAAATAATTTTGTCCACCCTAAGCGTGGAAGGGTATACTCAGACATGAGTCCCTTGCTCATTGCACCATCAGGATTCAAGCAAGCCGGGCCGAAGACGGCTGTAATGCCAGAAACCGGTCCCCGGAAGCTTGTTTCCTTCCCAGTGTAAGAATTGGCTTTTGTAGTTTGGTTTGCCCTGTTCCCATCATGCACTGGGACAGGAACAGACTAATTTGCATACAGCCAGGTTCTGAAACTGGGATGGTGCAATGAGCTAAAAAACGGTGTTGGATCTAGCCCTGATCTCTTGACTGGGTGAGAGTATTCTGCTTAATTCAGAGACTCTGTCCCTCACCACCCCTTGTTGTAAATAACAAGTGCTTTTAAAAGCTTAAGTTGTACCTGCTGTCTTTGGTGAATGGAAGATGCTTTTAGTAAGTCAGCAACATGAGTTTGATATTGTGTCTGCAGAAACCTTTGAATTTCAGAAGCAGACTGGGCTGTTTGTAAGGCAAACGTTTCTGCCACAGAGGTTAGACACCTTTTTCTGTGTTAATTTTGCAGAAAGCTTATTTAGCTTAGTAAAGCGTATCTGTGATTCCAATTTTCAACCATGGATCACTTTCTAAGAATTTTCTTGGAGGAATATGCAAGATAACACAACAACATTTTACTGTTCTTTGATCGGTAAACAAAAATGTGATACAACGAATTATCCCACAACAAATCTCATTTTCCATTGTTAGTTAGGAACCGCTCCCTAATAGTGTATGAAAAGAAGGGATGAATTAAGCAGGTGTTCCAAGTACTTTACTAGAAAAAACAGGGTTCAAAGGATTATAAACCCCTTGCATAGTGATGGAATGATAGAGGAGTTAATGTCCTAGCCAAGTAGAGCATGCAGATTTGCTCATAAATGCTGGATTGCCTTTTGTCAAGCAGTGGAATTCAAATGGGAATTTCCATTCATGATAAAGGAAGGTACTGTGTATTTTTCATACCAACCAAGCGTTGTGTATTTCTGACAATGTTACAAATGAAATTCAAGCTCGGGTTTATATGCAACTGCTGGGAATGATGGCATCTTGCATCATAATCGCCCCCCATGCCAGGCTGCACATGTGTCCACTTCAAGAATCTTTAGCCAGTCAGTGGAACCAGTCACAGGGTCTATTGACCGATCTAGTGTTGGTAAGCGGCTGTACTCCTCGCTCTCTGCAGTGGTGGAACACACACAATTTTTCAAAAGGACGGCTGTTCATAGACCCGGTTCCACAGATAGTACTGACAGCGGGCGCGTCCCTCACTGGCTGGGGAGCTTACATAAAACATCACACAGTGCAAGGCCTTTGGAGTCAACAGCAGAAGTTATACACCATGTCCACATCAATCATCTAGAGCTGCTTGCAATATTTTTAGCCCTCAAAGTGTTTCAGACTCACCTAGAGGGTTCGTACAGACAACATGACAGCTATGTATTACATACAAAAACCGGGGGGCACACACTCTCTCCAACTGTCCCACTTAGCAGGAGCAACCAGATTGCAGATCTCCTCAGCAGGCAGAGGCAGCAAATGCACAAATGGGAACTCCACCCCCCAGTTCTCCTCCCATACTTTCAAAGTTTGGGAGTCCCTCACATAGACCTGTTCGCTACATACCAAAACGCAAAATGCAGAAGCTTCGCCTCCAGGTACCGACACCCGCAATCCAAGGGCAATGCACTATGGATGAACTGATCAGGGATATTTTCCTGCGCGTTTCCGCCTCTCCAACTCATTCCATTAGTGGTTCACAAGCTCTGGCAAACGTCTCTTACACTAATCTTATTAGCTCCCACATGGTCACGTCAACCTTGGTTCACAACCCTGTTGGAGCCATCTCTGGTTCCACATCAAAAGCTGCATTCATCTCACACAGAGCCATGGAGAAATCAGACACCCACTTCACAAACAGCTGAACCTCGCGGTTCGAGGCATGTGGGCTGCTAAATTCATATCTATAGCATAGATCGCCGCCTAGTGTTGGGTCCGGATGATTGCACATTGTTGTCCTGGAAGAGTCTTCGAAGTATCACGAGATAGGTGGCTCCTCCCCTGGACTACAGTACGCATGGGCATCGACTCCATCCCCAGATTGTTTTTTTCCGCCATTGGGTTCGGATGTGATTTCGACGTCTCCTGTTCGGAATCGATAAAAAAACACTCTTTTCAAGGCCAAAAGGCCTTCGCTTATCCCGTCGGTATTGTTCGCGTTCGGTCTCGTGAACACTCCAACTCGTCGAGTCGGATAGCTGAGGAGTCGGGTGACGCTTCGGTCATCGAGGCCCTGTTAACGCAGCAAGACTTAGACGGCATGGAACGAAGTCCATTCAAGAAGTGCCCCGTGTGTGGCTCGAAGTACCCACACATCGACGTACACCCTGTGTGTAATAAATGCCTGTCGCCGGACCATAACGAGACAAACTGTATGGCCTGTTCCAAATTCAGGTCAAAGAAGACTCTCAAGCTTCGGCGCGTGGCGCGCCTCGAAGCACAGCGGTCGGCCCCGGCGCCAGACGACATCTTCGAAGACCCAGAAGTACAAGTACTTCAACTACAAGTTTCACCTTCATCGGCGGAGGTCCAGCCCGAATCCGAGGCAGATGTCGTGGCTCTAGACCTGGAAGAAAACGTCGAAGAGGTAGGGGACTACGAAGAAGTATATGGGGCCGTGGAAGATAGCTCGGAGGATGAGCTATGCCCCGATCGTACTCTGACAATGGCCCAGGTCACGGGATCGCCACGCGGCCTTACCCACGACCTTCCACCTCGATCCACGGCCCCGCCTTCCGGCCCGGCTACGGACACCTCAGCGGAGCCGCCATTACAGAAATCGAAACCGAAACTCACACAATCGGTATCGACGAAGACGAAGATGGCCGACACCTCAGGGGAGCCGCCATTACAGAAATCGAAACCGAAACTCACAACATCGGTATCGACGAAAACAAAGATGGCCGACACGCCATCGACACCGACGACGCCTGCTCCGCCATCGACGCCGTCGTCTTCGGACACCTCAAAACCTTCTAAAGCTAGCGACCCAGCAAAGGTGTCGAAAGTGACCAAGGAACCAAGCTCGAAGGGTGTGCTCGAGCGGGTGTCGAGCAAGGTGGCCGAGTCGAAGTCGGCGACGGGCACCGAGCAACAGTCTGGAGTCCCGAAGCAAAAAACGAAGGCAGTCGATCCGAAGAAGTCGGCGTCCGCGCCTGCGGCTGGGGTCGGTGACAGTAGCGCAGTGGTCGAAGAAACGTCTGCGCCTACGGCGGCCAAACAGCCATCAACGACGCTCGTCTCTTCACATGGAGGTGGACAGAGGTCATCACTCGGGTCGACGAAACCATCCGCTTCGTTTACCAAGTAGGTCTCGGATTCCCTCAAGCGGATACGGGACAAGGCGTCGGCGTCGGAGCCGAGCACACCTTCAGAACCCCAACCGCTGGCCCCACCGAAGAAGACTTCGATGCCGATCCTCTACACTCTACCGCCTAAGGTGGCGCCGAAGGCCTTTGCACCACGCTTGGTGACCAAGGACTCCACAGTTTCCGGCGCAAGTCTCGGTCCTCGACAACCTCTACTGGAGGAGCAGTCAGCGCATTTTATCGACGCCGACACAGGGAAACTCACGCTGTACAAGAGGAAAATTACTTCACAGCCTCTGGAGTCGTTTGTAATTCCTCTCAAACGGAAAAGGCCAGCACCAGATACTCCAGTGCTAGTTGAACAACTTCCTCCACAGCCTAGGAGAGGGGCAACACCTTCACCCACTTGCTCAGAAGGAGATGAAGGTGAACAAGATGAGGAGTATAACTTTCCTGCAAACACAGACACTGATGATCAGCAGGACTCCTGGATAGCCACTGGTGATCACGGAGACCAGCAGGTTCTCCAGGACACTCAGGTTTATGGTGTAAAAACCTCTCCCACAGAAGACTCTGCGGCATTTAATGCTTTAATTGAGAGGGCAGCTACAAATCATAAAGTAGAGATGCATGCTGACCCTGTGGAAGATGACTTTTTATTTGACACTTTCTCTGCAGCGGAAAAAACTGTGAAAACTCTTCCTATGCTAAAGGGGGTCCTTAAACATGCCACGGACATTTTCAAGGAACCCACCAGGGCTAGGATGGTGAACCCCAGGATAGAGAAAAAATACAGGCCCGCACCTGGCGACCCAACCTACATCCGGGGCCAGTTGCCCTTAGACTCTTTGGTGGTCTCAAATGCCCGCAAGAGGGCAAACTCTCAAACAACGGGTGAAGCTCCTCCCCCGGATAAAGAGTCCAAAGTGCTGGAGGCATCGGGGAAAAGGGTGGCAGCTCAGGCAGCAAACATCTGGCGCATATCAAACACACAGGCTCTGCTGGCCAGATACGATAGGGCGCACTACGACACCCTGGAACAACTGCTGCAACACCTTCCAGACCAGTTTAAGGAGGGAGCTGAGATGCTTATACAGGAGGGCAAGCTCATCTCCAACGCTGCGATAAAATGTGCGCTCGACGTTGCGGACACAGCAGCGAGGGCGATAAACACTAGTGTTATGCTGAGGCGTCAAGCATGGCTCCGCATCTCAGGGTTCAAGCCAGAGATCCAGACAGCTATCCTTAACCAGCCTGTTAATCCAGACCGGTTATTTGGCCCAGAGATGGACACCACCCTCGAGAAAATCAAGAAAGATACGGAGACGGCCAAATCCATGGGTGCTCTCCAGTCTCAGCAATTCCGTGGGAACACTTTTCGTCGCTCAGGCAATCGAGGTGTTACCAGAGGACACTTGGCACAGCAAACGCCTTACAACAAGGGTGGGGCGCAATCCTCGTACCCCAAACAAGGTAGAGGAGGGTACCGGGGAAACAGTGCCAGAGGAAGAGGCAACAACAGCTCCCGTTCCTCTGCCTCCAACAAACAGTGACTTCCTGTCACTGCCCCCCGACCATGCAACACCTGTCGGGGGGAGACTACAACGGTTCCTCCCTGTCTGGCAGTCCATCACCACAGACAGGTGGGTACGGCAACTTATCCAGTTCGGCTATTGTTTGGAGTTAACATCCACTCCACCCAACATTCCCCCAAGACAACGTCCTATGTCAGCCGAGCACTTGCACTTATTGCAGCAGGAAGTTCTTGTAATGCTGCAAAAAGGCGCTATAGAGCTCGTGCCGGTGGAGGAAGAAGGCACAGGGGTGTATTCCCTGTACTTCTTAATCCCAAAGAAGGACGGCTCACTCAGACCGATTCTGGACCTCAGGCCTCTGAACCAGTACATTCTTTCAGAACACTTCCACATGTTAACACTGCAACAGGTTCTTCCATTACTAAACCAGGGAGACTTCCTCGCAACCTTGGACCTCAAGGATGCTTATTTCCACATACCACTCCATCCTTCACACAGAAAGTATCTCAGGTTCACCATACAAAACAGGCATTACCAGTTCAAGGTTCTCCCCTTCGGGGTGACCACTGCCCCCAGAGTGTTCACCAAATGTCTGGCAACAGTAGCAGCGCACCTCAGGAGACAAAACATACATGTCTACCCTTACCTAGACGACTGGCTCGTTCAAGCCAAGTCGGAGCGACAGTGCGCCACAGACATGTCTCACACCATTCACCTTCTTCATGGTCTGGGGTTTTCCCTGAACTATCCCAAGTCGCACCTCCTGCCAGCCCATGTGCGGCAGTATTTGGGCGCGACAATAAATACTCTGACTGCCACAGCTCAGCCGAACCAAGCACGGATCGACAACATCCAGTCGCTAATCCAACGGTTCAGACCGCAACACTCCCTCCCAGCGAGAGTGTTCATGCAGTTGATAGGCATGATGGCCTCCTGCATCTTTATAGTCCCGCACGCCAGGTTGCATATGCGTCCGCTCCAGGAATGCCTGGCACGTCAGTGGACTCAGGCTCATGGCCAGTTGAAAGAACTAGTGTTGGTGACCGGTCGGGCATACAGCTCTCTGCATTGGTGGACTCCACACAACCTTTGCAAGGGCCGACCGTTCCAAGAGCCTGTGCCACAGATTACCCTGACGACGGACGCATCTCTCCAGGGATGGGGAGCTCATGTGCTCCACTACACGGTGCAGGGACTATAGACAACGCAACAGAAGAAGATGCACATCAACTACCTAGACCTGATGGCAATCTTCATGGCACTCAAGTCCTTCAAAGTACATCTGTGCAACAAGGTCGTGTTGATCCGGACGGACAACATGACGGCCATGTACTACATACAAAAGCAGGGAGGTACACACTCTCCACAGCTGTCTCATCTGGCTCAGGGCATGTGGAAGTGGGCCATTCAGAGGAACATCTTCCTCATGGCGGAACACCTCCCGGGCAAGGACAATCAGATGGCGCATCTGCTCAGCAGATACAGCCACCAAATGCACGAGTGGGAGATACATCCATCAGTACTCCGCCCGTACTTCCAGCAGTGGGGGCATCCGGAGATAGACCTCTTTGCCACAAGGGAAAACGCAAAATGCCAAAGCTTTGCCGCCAGGTTTCCTCACCCACAGTCGCAGGGCAATGCGATATGGATGAACTGGTCAGGCAGATTTGCGTACGCTTTTTCCCCAGCGCCTCTCATTCCGCTGGTGGCAAGAAAGCTAAAGCAACACTCACTGACGCTCATCCTGGTTGCTCCAACGTGGGCACGCCAACCATGGTACACCACGTTTCTAGAACTCTCTGTGATACCGTATCAAAGGCTGCGCCTCACACCCAAGCTATTGACGCAGAACCATGGCGACATTCAGCATCCAGATCCGCAACAGCTCAATCTAGCGATCTGGCTCCTGAGGTCTTAGAGTTTGGCTACCTTAATTTGCCTTCTGAATGCATGGACATCATCCGAGAGGCAAGAAAGCCCACTACCAGAGCTTGCTATGCAGCAAAGTGGAAGCGGTTTGTCATTTACTGTACAGAACACAATATCAACCCGCTAGATGCATCCATTCCTAACATCATCTGCTACTTGTTACATCTTTACAAATGCAATCTAGCATACGCTTCCATTCGGATACACTTATCCGCCATAGCAGCTTATCTTCAAAACAGGCAGCATCTCTCTGTTTTTAGGGTGCCTGCCATTAAAGCCTTCCTGGAAGGGCTGAAACGGGTCATCCCTCCCAGAACCCCCCCAGCTCCTGGGTGGAATCTCAACGTGGTCCTCACCAGGTTGATGGGTCCACCCTTTGAGCCTCTACATTCATGTGAGATTCAATTCCTCACATGGAAAGTCGCCTTTCTCATTGCCATCACGTCTTTAAGACGCGTTAGTGAGCTACAAGCGCTCACGATTCAAGAGCCATTTATACAAATTCATTCCAACAGGGTGGTGCTCCGCACTAACCCCAAGTTTCTTCCTAAGGTGGTGTCGCAGTTCCATGTCAATCAAACCATTGAAATGCCCGCATTCTTTCCAAACCCAGAAACTGTAGCAGAAAGAATGCTCCATACACTGGACGTCAAAAGGGCATTAATGTACTATATTGACAGAACACAACCTTTTATAAAGACACAGCAACTCTTTGTTGCCTTCTCTGCACAGCACAAAGGCAACCCCATTTCCAAAACAGGAATAGCCAGGTGGATCGTTAAGTGTATTCAGATTTGCTATCAGAAAGCTAAGCGCACCTTAACGGTCCCCCCCAGAGCCCATTCCACCCGCAAGTTGGGGGCCTCCATGGCATTCCTAGGTAACATCCCTTTGGAAGACATCTTTAGAGCAGCCACATGGTCTACACCACATACGTTTACCAAACATTACTGTGTAGATGTGCATTCCAAACAGCAGGCAGCTGTAGGACAGGCTGTTCTCAAAACACTTTTTCAGACTTCTGCAGCCGGCACGGGCGGCCGCCGTTAATGGAGGGACTGCTATGTATTCTATGCTATAGATATGAATTTAGCAGCCCACATGCCTCGAACTGAATATGCTACTTACCAGTATGCATCTGTTCTTGGCATGTAGGGCTGCTAACATTCATATCGCCCACCCTCCTCCCCGGCGCCTGTAGCGGCTGCAGACCTTCTTGCATTCAATCATTAGCATGGACATCACTTACACGATCATACTCCATCTTTGCCACAATGGCTAAAAACAATCTGGGGATGGAGTCGATGCCCATGCGCACTGTAGTCCAGGGGAGGAGCCACCTATCTCGTGATACTTCGAAGACTCTTCCAGGACAACAATGTGCAATCATCCGGACCCAACACTAGGCGGCGATCTATGCTATAGATATGAATGTTAGCAGCCCTACATGCCAAGAACAGATGCATACTGGTAAGTAGCATATTCAATCTGGCCCCTGAAGTCTTAGCGTTTGGTTTCTTAAATCTTCCCCCAGAATGTATTAATATTATTGAGGAAGCTAGAAGACCTACTACAAGGGCCTGCTACGCAGCCAAGTGGAAGAGATTTGTTATCTATCGGGGTAACAATCATATCAACTCTCTTGATGCTTCCATACAGAACATCATATGCTATTTGTTACACTTGCAACAATCAGCATTGGCTTATACCTCTAAAAGACCACACCTAGCCGCAATTGCTGCATATCTCCAAAATAGACAGCATTTGTTATTGTTTTGAGTACTTGTGATCAAAGCTTTCATGGAAGGACTAATAAGAGTTATACCCCCAAAACTTCCACCAGCTCCACTGTGGAATCTTAATGTAGTCCTTACAAGGTTGGTGGGCCCGCCTTTGGAGCCCTTGCACAAGTACGAACTACAGTTCATCTCTTGGAAAACAGCTTTCCTCACTGTAATCACATCATTATGAAGAGTGAGTGAATTACAGGCATTAACCATACAAGAACCATTTTTCCAACTACACAAAAACAAAGTGGTTCTTCGTACTAATCCAAATTTTTTAGCTAAGGTCGTATGTGCATTTCACATAAATCAGTCGGTAGAATTACCTGTATTCTTTTCTCAACCTGGTTCAGTTGCAGAAAGAGCTCTATACACCTTAGATGTTAGAAGAGACACCTTAGATGTAAGAAGAGCACCCTTGTACTGCACTGAAAGGACAAAATCTTTTCATAAACGGAACAACTCTTTGTTGCTTTTGCTCCACCACGCAATCCTATCTCAAAATCAGGTATTGCAAGATGGCTTGGTAAATGCATTCAAACCCGCTATGCGAAAGCAAAGAGAAGTCTAACTGTACCTCCTAGGGCGCATTCCACTCATAAGCTATGGACCGCTATGACTTTTTTAGGAAACATTCCTATTGTTGATATTTGTAAAGCTGCAACATAGTCTACACCGCACACATTCACTAAACATTATTGTGTAGATGTGTCAGCAAGACAACAAGCCAATGTGGGTCAAGCAGTACTTAAGACACTATTTCAGACCGCTCCAACAGCTACAGGTTAGCCACCACTTTAGGAGGATACTGCTATGTAATCTATGCACGTGATCTACAGCTCACATGCCTCGAACGGATAATGTTACTTACTCAGTAAGCATCTGTTCTTGCCATGTAGAGCTGTAGAGCCACATGCGCCCACCCACCTCCCCGGATACCTGTAGCTCATGCAGCTCTCTATTTAATTTACATACATACGCATGGACATCTCTATTCTTTACTACTACTCCATTCTCACCCTCTGCGGCAAACAATCTAACAATGGAGACAATGTCCATGCGCACTATCATCAAAAGGAGGAGTCACCTACCTCGTGACTGGAAAGACTTCTTCAAAGAAAAACAAGGGCAAACATCCGGACCCAACACTAGATGGCGAGTTATGCACAGCTTGTGGCGCTACAGGCCAAAAACCCAGATGCTTACTGGGTAAGTAACATTATCCTTATCAAGGCTTTCATACATTGTTTGTCCCAATACACTCGTCCTTCCAGAATACCAACAAATGCCTCTAAGAACTAGGAACTTCTTCAAAGATTTGGAAAACTGAATGTTTGAGGCATATGAGCTGCAGATTACACACTGTGCATAGATGGCCACCTAGTGTTGGGCCCGGATGTTTGCAATTTCTTTTGTTGTAGAAAAGTCTTTGGAAGTCACGGGATAGGTGACTCCTCCTTTCGATGATACTGCGCCTGGGCATCGGCTCCATCCCCAGATTGTTTTTTCCCGCCACCGGGCTCGGATGTGTTTCCAGTGCTCCGTGTTGGAACCGATTTCCTTCGGCGCGCAATCCTCACCAACTTACAAAATTTAGTTTCAAACGCTTTTCCAGTCGAAGCTACTCTTCAACACCGAAGATTTCGATTCCGGTCATCGACGACGGCCTTCGGGCCTAACTAGGCCTCAACTCCAGGTCATTGAAAGGACGCCATTTAAAAAGTGTCCTCAATGTGGGTCGAAGTTTCCCCACACCGACCTTCATGAAGTGTTTTAACATTTGCCTCTCCCCGGAGCACGAGGCCAGAGACTGTCCCGCTTGTGCCTCTTTCCGCTCCAAAAAGACTATCCGGGACCGAAGAGCGAGGAGAAAAATAGCTCGATCTTCAGCTCCGATTCCGAACAACATCTTTGAAGAAGGCGGCAACGTTCCAGAACAACACGACGTCAACAGCAACTCCGAAGCAGAAGATTCCGAGGTCGAGGACATCACTTCAGGACAGCGGGTCGTAAGTAAGACCGTCGACCCCGTACCTTCCTCGACACACCCAAAGAAGGCCCCGGTCACACCCTCGGGTGCACACCGACACACTGCTTCTACTGCCCCACTTTCGGGCCCAGCTAAGCCTTCAGGCGACTCGGGCTCGAGACGGCCTCCTCAAGGTGCTGGCGCACACTTACCGGCACCAAAAAAGACAACTTCATCGGCCATGCCGACATCCAAACCATCGGCGCCGAAACATATCACTACTCCTTCGGCACCGAAACCCAGGTCTGAACCAAGCAAACCCGCTTCAGATTCTAAAAGACCACCGGAACCGAAAAAATTATCGGATCCCAAAAATATACCCGAGCCGAAAAAATCCTCTGAGCCAAAAAAATCTTCGGAGCCGAAAAAGACTCTTGCTTCTCCGGTTAAAGACATTGCCAAAAAACTAAAAGAAACCGATTCGGTGCTGAAACCTTCCTCCGCACCAAAAGATCGGCTACCTGCAGAGGACTTATTTTATCCAGACCCTGCTCAAAAGACTCTGGCTAAAGATCCAATCACTGGACAGCTAACTTTGGCTTAAAAAAAGAGACCACTGGATAGACCAGCTCCTCATTCAAAAAAGGACATGGCTACCTCTCCTTTAAGACTTCCTTCACCTATACCATCACCACCTCCTCCCCTACCACAACATTCCCCGGCATCCTCTATCATACCAGATGATGACAACAGGGATGATAGCTCTGATGATATAGGGGATAACATATCTGATCCAGCTACTCCTACAGGCTCACCTGACCCGTGGGATGATTATAACACCCCAGATGTCCCAAATGTCCCTCAGGATGACATATACCCCTCAAGGCCTTCTCCACCAGAAGACACAATGGGTTTCAATGAATTAATTCACAGAGCTCCGCAATATCACGGGGTAGACATGCACACAGACCCTGTTGATGAAGACTTTTTAATGGATACCTTTGATAATGCACAAAGGTCCTCATCCATTTTACTAATGCTTAAAGGAGTGATTAAGCATGCTCCTGAAGTCTTCATGGACTCAATCAGAACTCTGGTCATTAACCCTCGTATAGAGAAAAAATATAAAGCTGCCCCTTCAGACCCAGTCCAGTACCACTAGACTCACTTGTAGTTTCCAATGCACGCAAGAGAGCAAACTCACAAACATCAGGTGTAGCTCCCCCACCAGAAAAAGAGTCTAAGCTACTTGACGCATCGGGGAAAAGAACTGCGTCTCAAGCAGCAAACGTGGCGTATTGCCAATACACAAGCATTATTGGCCAGATATGACAGGGCACATTATGATGAATTAGAATCACTAATGAGGCACCTCCCTGACAAGTACAAGGATAGAGCAAATGAGCTTACCCAAGAAGGGAAAAATATTACAAACACCTCTATTCGGTGTGCACTTGATGCAGCAGACACTGCCTCTAGGGCAGTTAAGACCTGTGTTTTATTACGTAGACATGCCTGGCTACGCATATCCGGGTTCAAACCTGAAGTACAAAGTGCCATTCTTAATCAACCCTTTGATGAGCAACACTTATTCGGACCTAATGTAGATGTATCACTTGAAAAAAGGAAAAATTATACAGATACCGCAAAATCTATGGGAGCCCTGCAGTTGCAGGCTCCCAGACGTTCATTTCGACGCTCATCCTATCCAGGTGCCACCAGGGGATACTCATACAAAGCCCCTACACAGTCCACCTACAGTAGGGCTACCAAAGGGGTCGTTACAGGGGTAACAATAACAAAGGCAGAGGTAAAAATAACAACTCCGGCTCTGCCTCTACCCCTGCCCATTGACTCCCCTCCCCTCCCCTTCCCCCGTCCCATTCCACTCCTGTCGGGGGAAGACTTCAACAATACCTGCCTGCCTGGGAAAACATCACATCAGACAGGTGGGTGCTACAAATAATTCAATCAGGTTACTGTCTAGAACTAACATCCACCCAAGCAGCGTCCAATGTCACAAGAACATTTAACACTGCTCAGACAAGAAGTAATATCCCTCCTGCTGAAAAATGCAAGATAAATAGTCCCGGAGCATCAGCAAAACAAGGGAGTATACTCCCTATATTTCCTAATACCAAAAAAGGACAGATCTCAGACCTCTAAACGTTTACATACAGTCGGATCATTTTCATACGGTAACACTCCAACAAGTCCTTCCACTCCTAGTACAAAACAACTTCCTTGTCACTCTAAATCTTAAGGACGCCTACTTCCATATTCCCATTCACACAGCGCACAGAAAATATCTCTGATTTGTGGTAGATGGGCAGCACTACCAGTTCAAAGTGCTCCCATTCGGAGTCACAACAACGCCAAGGGTGTTTACCAAATGTCTAGCGGTGGTAGCAGCACACTTAAGAAGACAACATATTCATGTCTTCTGTTGTGATTTACCTCTTCCTTTAAGGAACACTTGGGTCATTACATCATAGTATGAGAGCAACGTTCCAATGTAAGGATGGGCAGTTACTGAGCTGTTACTGTTGATGGTTGCACTTAATAAACTTGCTCTTAAACTTAGAAGATTTGAGCGCTTTCATCACTGGCGACGAGGACCGAGGCTTGATTGGGGACAAGCAATGATGACCATCAACTCCCCTGTAAATTGAGAAGCTGATTTTTGATTTTGATTTTGATCTTAAATGATCTTACTGATTTGGATTAATCTCCAGTGACTCTAGCGATTTGGATTTTGCAAGAATACCATTTTTGATTAACTGGATTTACCAAGCGACTAAGTATACATTGTTGTGTAAGTTTGAATCTAACTGCTGGAATCCCCGATTTTGGAACATTTTAAAAAAGGAACATCACTACCACAAAAGGATCGAAGGAGCTGCTTGATGTGATCAAGCAAGAATACGACAATAAGTATTTTTTGTGTGTTTTTTCTCTATATATATTTTTTCATTTCATTAGTTGGACTTACTTGGGAGTATATTGTTTTTGCTCGTGCCACGCTGTGTTTTCTTTTAACTTGATCGCGTGTGCCTGCCATTGTTTGAGGGATCGCGAAGGACGTTCCATCTTCGCGCGTCGATGCTGGCAGAATCTTAACTTTGACCCTGACGTTTTGCATGGCAGAAATCAATGTGGCGGCCATCTTAGTTAAGCACAGTTCCTTCGCATTTCAATTACCGATCTCACTTTCATGAAAAAGAACTTCCTACGCTGTTACATTATGTTATGTTATGTTATGTTATGTTATAACAATTTATAATGCGCTCAGCGACCCCAGCAAAGGGGCATCCCGGCGCAAAACATTACCGGAAACAATTGTTTTTTCATTTGGATTATATTTCTGTCACGCGAAGGTGGTGATCTTGTGGCAATTTATGAGGTGAGATTTCAAGTGTGTTAAACACTATCGTTTTTTTGGTACAGTCATTGTTTGTTTTGTGGTCACATTATGTAATACTTCTGAACTGATCGAGCAATTGAGGAGGAAATACGACAGAGATACACAGAAAATTAATTAACACTTGGCAACTTAATTTCTATCTTTGTTTTTGGTGCCTATATTTATCGATACAATGACTTCGACTTCAAATATGTCACAACCCCCACCATTTCTCTCTGAGGAAGGGGAGCCTATTCTTCCATGGAAGAGGTGGAGGAATTTGTTTGATTCCTATTTGGTGGCTATTGGGAGTGAGAAGTTTTCTGCGTTTAGAAAACAGGCAATTTTGCCACACAATTTAGGAGTGGAAGGTAGGAATACTTACGATCTTATGGATCTAATACCGATTGGTGGAGGAGATGGAGAACCTGCAGACATATTTGAAATGACCATGTTGGAACACTAATTTGTTCCCAGAATTAATGTTGTCCTTGAGCGACACAGGTTTTTCACGCGCGTACAAGGTCATACTGGACGTGTTGGAACATACGTGGCTGCAATTAAAACCTTGGCGCGTACGTGTGAGTTTGAGAAATTGTCTGAGTCACTTGTGAGAGATCAGCTTGTAAGATGTACAAATAGCTCAAGGGTTCAGGTAAAGCTGTTATCAAAAAACCCTACGTTGAAAGAGGCATTGGCCATTGTAGAAGGTATGGAGAATACTTCTACTTGGGTCAAAGAAATAAGGAAAAATAGAGAAGAAGGAAATCACTTTGGTAGTGACAGTAAAAAGAAAGGTCATGACAATGTACATATGCTTGAAGATTGTGATATTATTGAAGAGTTCCCTGAAGGAGTTGCCAAGGTGACTGTCTGTGCGAAAAATAAACTTGCACAAAAGAATCCTCAAAATCCTCATTCTCAGAAGAATGTTTCGAACAGTCAATTCCGTCCTCCTTCCAGTAGAGTGTCTCCTTTAGCCAAAGAACGTGATCTAATCAACAACGTTCGTTCACGCATCAGAGAATACGATGTTTTAGATGTGGCAGTTTTTCTCACACATCGAACTTTCCTAACTGTTATGCAAGAGACTGCATATGTAACAATTGTGGTGTTAAGGGGCACTATGCTCGTATGTGTAAGTCAACTAGGAAAAAATTAGTGATTGATGATGTTACGGATGTTGTTCGTACAGTAGTGGTATCAAATGTGAAGTTGAGTGAGGAAAGTGTTGATACAGAACGGATTAGTATGCCATTCTGTGATATTGGGATTGATAACTGTTTTAAACTCATGGCAGATTCGGGTTCTCCTTTTACCCTGATAGGGAACAAAATTTGGGATTGAGGTTGTGGGATTGGAGAATGTGCCACTTTCATCCCCGGACATTGCTCCTGTGAGCTATGGTGGGTCAAAAATTGACATCTTAGGTTATATAGTGGCAAAGATCGCATTCAAGGGCAGAGAGACAACCGGAAAAGTAGATGTAGCTGTGAGGGGTGATAATCTCCTTGGGTGGAGACACCAACACGACTAAGGTATAATCCTCAACCCTGGTGCCAAGAATCCTCAGAACCAGGTAATGTTAATGGAAGAGCTGCTTAGTAGTGTTCACTATACAACGATTGATACAGTGTGTGATTCCCATAGATATTTCAGTGAGTATTCAGATGTGTTTTCAGACACACTTGGATGTTTGAAAGGTTTTGAACACAAAATAATTCTCAAAAAATCTGCCAAACCTTGTGTTCATAAGGTCAGGAAAGTACCTAATATGATGGTTGAACCTTTGAAATTGGAGATAGAGAAGTTGTTGAAGCTAGGAGTAATTGAGGAGATCGAATCTTCAGAATAGTTGGCTCCGGTAGTTTTGGCGCCCAAGGATAGTGGTAAGTCAGTGAGAATGTGTGTGGACTTGTGCGGATTGAACAAATGGATCTGGGTGGATCGTCAGCCTCTTCCGAACATTTCTGAATCCATTAGTGTGTTGAAGGGAGCAAAGATCTTTAGTGTGCTTGACCTTTCGTCGGCTTATCAAATTGTGCTTCACAAAGACTCGAGGCATCTGACATCTTTTGTTACCCCTTTCGGAGCTTACCAGTTCTTGAGGTTGCCCTTCGGGTTGGCCTCGTCTGCGGCTTGCTTTCAGAGGGTGATGAAAATGGTTCTTGGAGGCCTAAGAAATGTGATGTTCTTCCAAGACGACATTTTGATTTATGGGAAAGATGAGTGTGAGCATGAGAAAGTGTTGAGATCTGTGTTGGATAAGTTGGGAGAAAGGGGAATCACAGTAAAAAAAGAGAAATGTCGTATTGGATTCGAATCTGTTCAGGGCTCCACAAATTCACTCGACCGCTCGCATTTGCGAGTGAGATTGATTAAGGACGAGCTATTTTTAGGTCCTACTCGCCCTTTCTGGCGAGTAGGAATACAAACTTGGCACTTGACCTCTGCCTCTGAAAGCAGAGGAAATGTGACAAGATAGGAAGATTTAAAGGCATCTTTATTGCTCACAAAGTAAATGAACAATAAAAATGCTTTTAAATCTTGTTAACTTGTCACATTTGCTCAGTTTTCAGAGTTTGAGGTCAAGTTCATTTAAGTTAGGGCGAGGAGATTTTGTAGTTTACTAGACCTGCAGGTCTAGAGCATTTTTTATAATTTGTCGAGCCCTGCTGTTACTTATCTTGGACATGTGATATCTGGGAGTGGCATACAACCAAAGTTGGAACTAGTGGAGAGTATTGTTAAAGTCCCTGCTCCTGAGGATAAAGAACAGGTTGTCATTTTTAGGGATGGCAGAATTTTACTCCAAGTTTGTCAGTGGTTTCGCAAGCATTGCTGAACCCTTAAGAGCCCTTTTGAAGAAGGGTGTATGTTTTGCATCGTCTGATGAATGTGAGAAGGCTTTTTGCTCTATAAAGTCAGAAATTGGGAAAATGCCAACCTTGGGCAACTTTGATGCTAAATTCAAAACCATCTTGACAACTGATGCCAGCCTTAAAGGTATTGGGGCAGTTCTCTCCCAAATAGTGAATGGGGAGGAAGTGGTTGTTGCTTTTGCTTCAAGGGCTCTTAGGGAAGCAGAAAGAAATTACTCTTGCATTGAGAGAGAAGCTTTGGGTGTGTTTTGGGCTGTTCAACATTTTAAATTTTATCTGTGGAGCATTCCATTAGTCGTGAAATCTGATCATCGTCCTCTTGTACAGATAGTTTCATGTCACCAAAATGATCACATTACCCCCAGGTTGAAAAGGTGGAGTGAAGGGTTACAAGAATTCAATTTTGTTGTGAGATACATATCTGGGCAGAACAATAAGCCTGCTGATTGCTTGTCGCGATTACCCATTGAAGGAGAACATATCTTGGAAGTTGTTGAAAGTGTGAATTGGGTAATTGAATCGTCAATATTTAGGGAAGAATGGGTGAGGTGTGTTGAGAATGATAAGATGTTTCAATCTCTTAAAAATTTTATAACTGCAGGTTGACCCAATTATGAAGTACTTGATGGGGATTTGAAGTTATACTGGACAGTAAGGGATGATCTGTCTTTTTGGCAAGACAACCTAATGAGAAGTGACAGAATAGTTCCACCTAGTGATTTGAGGGAAAAGATTGTCAATTTGGCTCATGAGGGTCATTTGGGAAGGAGTCTCACCAAAGTGCGTGTTAGACAAAGGTATTGGTGGCCTGGCATGGACAGAAGGGTTGAATCAATTGTGAAGGATTGTCATTTGTGTGCCGTTAACGACAAGTCACGCACCACGTGTCAATCTCCTCTTTCCCCAGTGGAAGTTCCAATTGCAGTATGGACTAAAGTAGGACTTGATATTGCGGGTCCTTTTGAGTTGATGCCCTCATATGAAAAATTTGTGATATTGTTAGTAGATTATACTTCAAAGTGGGTCGTCTCAAAATGTATGGGGGTAGTCAACTCCAAGGCTGTAATTGAGTTTCTTAAGGATGTGTTTGTTTCGGAAGGGGTTCCTAGGTACTTAGTTACAGATACTGGGGTGCAATTTACCTCCAATGAGATGGACGTTTTTCTCAAAAATATTGGGGTTATTCATCAGAGGTCAGCTCTTATTCTCCTCAAGCCAATGGTCTTACAGAGAGGATGAATAGAGTGGTGAAGAGTTGTGCACAACGAGCTTTGGAGTCTAAAGTTTTGTTCAGCAGTGTACTGGGAGAAACGTGGTGGGCACATCGGACTGTTCCCAATGCTATTATTCAGAAATCTCCTTTTGAGGCCGAGTAGCCAAGTCTAAACTTAACCCGGCTTGGCTTCCAGAGAGGATTGGTGGGGATAGTGTGGTGAGTGATTTGAAGAGGAGAGATGTGTTAACCAGGTATCAACAAAGGTATAAACAATGGTATGACAATGGGATGTCTATCAAGATAAGGAAGTGGAATGTGGGTGATTGTGTGCTGGTAAAAAAAAAAAAAACATGGTTACAAAGGCACTTCCCATTTCTGTGGTCCTTTTATCATTGTCGCGATTAAAAAAAATGTTGTAACATTAGACAATGGTTGTACTTGGAACATGTCTAGGTTGGCAAAGTGTACTGAACTGAAAAGTGATTCCATGATGTGCACAGAGCCTAATGGTGATTCCATGGTCCCCTCTTCAGAATTGAACTTGAATAACAATATTGAAAGACGCAAACTTCTGCCTGTAAAGTTTAAAGATTATGTTATGTATTGATGTTTTGTTTATTGTCATTGTTTTTATTTTTCTTGCATTAGAGTTAGTTTCTTTGTTTTATTACTATTTAAGGGGGAAGTGTTGTGATTTACCTCTTCCTTTAAGGAACACTTGGGTCATTAAATCATAGTGTGAGAGCAACGTTCCAATGTAAGGATGGGCAGTTACTGAGCTGTTACTGTTGATGGTTGCACTTAATAAACTTGCTCTTAAACTTAGACGATTTGAGCACTTTTATCACCTTCCCGTAACTAGACGACTGGCTCATAAAAGCCAGCTCATACAGTCAGTGTGTACAACACACTCGCGCTACTATTCAACTGCTTCACAACTTGGGATTCACAGTAAATCACACCAAGTCACATCTGCAACCCTCACACATACAACAATATCTCGGCGCTACAATAAACACCCAACTAACACTAGCATATCCCCCTCCAGCCAGGATAGCAAGTGTACAAACTCTCCTAACAAAATTCAAACTGCAACACTCGCTACCAGCTTGAGTGTTCATGCAGCTCATAGGAATGATGGCATCTTGCATATTTGTAGTACCTCCCACAAGACTGCAAATGCGTCCACTTCAAGAGTGCCTAGCAGGCCAATGGAACCAGGTTCAAGGTCAATTAACAGACCTAGTGTTGGTAGACGGTCGGACTCATCGTTCTCGGCAATGGTGGAACACCAAAAACCTTTCCAAAGGGAGACCATTTCTAGAGCCAGTTCCTCAAATAGTCATGACCGCGGACGCATCGCTCTCCGGCTGGGGAGCTCACCTACTACATCACACCATGTAAGGCAGGTGGACACCGCAGCAAAAGTTACTCTACATCAACCACTTGGAGTTGCTAGCTGTGTTTCTAGCCCTAAAAGCATTTCAAAATCAAGTGTCAGGCAAAGCTGTCTTAGTCCGCACAGACAATATGACAGCTATGTACTAAATAAACAAACAAGGGGGAACACGCTCTCTGCAGCTCTCTCAGTTAGCACAGCAGATATGGAGATGGGCTTTACCACTAAAGATCTTCCTCTTAGCCCAACACATCCCAGGAGTACAAAACACTATAGCAGATCTGCTAAGTCGACAAACACAGCAAATCCACGAGTGGGAACTTCATCCGCAAGTTCTTCAACCGTTCTTTCAAATGTGGGGACAACCTCGGATAGACCTCTTTGCCACCCACGAAAATGCAAAATGCCCAAACTTCGCCGCCAGATAAATAATAATAATATCCACATTTGTAAAGCGCACAATCACCCGTTAGGGTCTCTAGGCGCTGGGGGCCGTCGGGAAGATTAAGCAAGCTATTACCCAGAGTCACATGGTGCTGGGCTAATCTGCCGCCGGTGCCGGGGATCGAACCGTGATTCCCATATTCCGGAGTCAGTCGCCCTGGCCGCGGCGCCACACCTCTTCCCCCACACCCATTGTCCAAAGGCAATGCTTTATGGATGAACTGGTCATGACAATTTGCGTACGCTTTTCCTCCTCTCCCACTACTTCCGTTAGTGGTACACCATGGAGAGATCAGACATCCGGACCCAGCTCAGCTCAACCTAGCGATCTGGCTCCTGAAGTCCTAGAGTTTGGTTACCTCAACCTTCCTTCAGAATGTAGGAACGTTATCAAAGAAGCTAGACGTCCCACTACTAGAGCATGCCATGCTGCTAAGTGGAAATGGTTTGTCATACTGCCAAACAACCAGATAAATCCTTTAGACGTGTCTATTCAACACATAATAGGATATCTATTACACCTTCAAAAGTGTAACTTAGCCTTAACGTCTATCAGACTACACCTCGCTACCATTGCAGCATACTTACAAAATAGACAACATCTATCTCTTTTTAGAGTACCAGCTATAAAGGCTTTCATGGAAGGAATCAAAAGAATAATTACTCCCAGAACGCCACCTTCACCAGTGTGGAACTTAAACATTGTTCTCACAAGATTAATGGGACCTCCATTTGAACTGTTACATAAATGTGAACTGCAATTCCTAACCTGGAAAGTAGCTTTCCTAGTAACTATTACTTCTCTCAGAAGGGTTAGTGAACTACAAGCATTTACCATTCAAGAACTCTTTCTGCAAATGCATCATAACAAAGTGGTTCTTCGTACTAATCCTAAAGTCATTTCACCATTCCATCTAAATCAATCAGTTGAGCTGCCCGTATTTTTCTCGCAGCCTCAAACAGTCGCAGAAAGAGCTCTGCACACATTAGATGTCAAAAGAGCATTACTGTACTACATTTAAAGGACACAAACTTTTCGTAAAACAAAACAACTTTTTGTGTCTTTTTCACCACCACATAAAGGCAACCCCATATCAAAATCAGGGATTGCTAGGTGGATTGTTTAATGTATACAAAAATGTTACCACATAGCCAAACGTACGTTAACAATTCCTCCAAAAGCCCATTCTACAAGGAAAATAGGGGCTTCAATGGCATTCTTAGGGAACATTCCCCTAGATGATATATGCAAAGCAGCTACATGGTCTACACCGCACACATTCACAAAACATTATTGTGTAGATGTGCAACCTAAACAACAAGCCACTGTGGGCCAGGCTGTACTAAAAACTCTGTTTCAAACAACTACAACAGATACTGGTGGTCGCCGCTAGGTGTGGGTACTGCTATACAATCTATGCACAGTGTGTAATCTGCAGCTCATATGCCTCAAACGGAAAATGCTACTTACCAGTATGCATCTGTTCTTGGCATGTAGAGCTCAGAGTTACACACGCCCACCTGCCTCCCCGGCTACCTTTATCTGTTCCAGTATTATCTTAATTAGATACAAATCACATGGACATCACTACTTCTTGTACAGCTCCATCACTTCCCTAATGGCGAAAAACAATCCGGGGATGGAGCCGATGCCCATGCGCAGTATCATCCAAAGGAGGAGTCACCTATCCCGTGACTTCCAAAGACTTTTCTACAAAAAAACTGCAAACATCCGGGCCCAACACGAAGTGGCCATCTATGCACAGTGTGCTACTCTGCAGCTCTACATGCCAAGAAGAGATGCATACTGGTAAGTAGCACTTTCCTGTTTTTGGAGTGACACATTGGTTGCTGAAAGTATAGTATCAGCAACCTGCGTCCGATCGCAGCATGTGCCCACTACTGGTGTTCTATTTCATTATAGCTGTCTAGAGCTTAGTGAGTATTTTGTTGGTTGGAGAGAAGCGCCTCAGCAGAGGGTTACTTATATGATCTGTAAGCTATCAGAGTTGTTTGACCTGCGTTGTACACTAAGTATGTGTGGCTTGAGGGGCTTACAAGGTTTGTTTTGTTACCACAAGTCTATAAATATTTAGGGTCTGATTACGATCTTGTTGATGGCATACTTCATCACAAACGTGATGGTTATCCCATCTGCCAAATTACAAGTTCCATAGTACATAATACAATTGTAATTTGGCGGACGGGATATCCGCCACTTTTGTGATGGAATAACCTTGTCTGGCAAGATCGTTATTGGTCCCAAAGCCTCTATCATGTCTTCTTACGGTCCATGTAAGATAGCTGAGCGTGCTTTTATCCAATGTTTTTCAGAAAACATGGGAGAAATTAATTCATGCAAAGAGTGCCCTCACTGAGCATTATGTGAGAAGTAATCTCTGCTGTGGTTTTGTAACTTCCTTAGTTTGTTCTGAGGTTGTAAAGTAGCACACTTTTATTGGAACTCAGGTGCCAAGCCTTCACTCTAACTCGATATCTTGTAACCAAGGAAAATGATATTTAAATATGCAATTTTTAAGTAAGATACAAATCAATATGATAGCACCTTGGGATCTTATAAGATCTCCATTATTCTTCCTGCAAAAAGGCAGAGCTATTACACTCCACAGGCAATTTTGTATACGCATACTGAAATCCGCCAAATTAAAAGGCAGGTAGGTACTGAGATTTAAGTGCAATATGTTGATTAAAGAAACCATTCGGTATGTCTAAGGCCTTTTTTATATGTTTTTCTCACCTGATTTATCATTGGTCTGGTATTGTGAGCATTTTATACACCATGTGTACATATATGTACATTTAAAATACTATAATCGAAGACTGTTTTATATGAATTATCAGGTTTAAATACCTGAAAAAGGGGTGTTCATTGTGGAATAACAAGGCGCCATTATACTTTGATACTGAGCTAATGAAAAATAAGCTTGATATCGCACGTTACTTCTGGCTTCAGTTAATACTGAGCCTGTACATGTGACTCATTCTTTAAGGGTACAGATCTTTGGTCCCAGCCGTCTGGTTTCTCGACAACACAGCACTCTATTTCAAAACCTAATTTTGTGCATATTTTCCCCTGAGTTCCTCCGGTACTAAAGATGAAAATGCTTCACCTTTTCACCTCAAGGTACTTTCCTTATACAAACAGGAGGCCAATCATCCTCTAATAGATTTAGGACAAAAGCATCGAATAAATAAAGCTATTCTATAGCTTTTATCTTGTGTTGTATATCTCCCTTAATTTGTATTTCTGATTCATAAACCCTATTGGGAGCTATTACATCTCCATCTGGTGTCTCCAGCTGAATGTTTTCTTTAGTTGGATCACCACCAGATGTTCCTTGAGAGTCTGACAAATTATTTTGACTTCTGCTGCACTGACCAGCAGCTCTACCCTCCAAATCTCATTCCGCAGAATTGTCCATAGTTTGCAAGGCATGCTTTGGCAGGACCAGCCACTGTGTTTTTTAACTGTGTCTTTGAATCTGAACCTCTTTACAACTTCTGCTTCACGCCCTGCTTCACTTTTCTGCCTGATACGAGTCTTTTCTGTGATACTTAAGTCTGTCTACTTCTTTATGCCCTTTTACTATCCCCAGAGTCCTGAAAAGAACAGCTATCAGGATACTGATATCGATTTTCTTTGTTGTTGATTTTTTTATTTTTTATTTTGTCAGGGTCTCAAACTATTTCAACCCCTAATGGATTGCTGCGTTGAAGGAGATAGTCTTTCTTTTTGTTTTTGCTTTCTGATTTTTCTCTGGTGCAGATTTTTCCTTAATCGTTGTTTTTGCTTTGAAATTTGCTTTAACATCCTGGGAACCGAAGGTATTGTGCTTTATAGAGGTATAAACAATGGAAATAAACTTTGGGAATACTCAATTTGCGATCTTGAAGGGGAATCCCTGTCAACCGCTATCGCAGTGCCAGAACTGCAGCTTCTCTGCGGATATTACTCAGAATTATCGGAGACTGTCTCAATTTACCCATAATTTATTTCCTAAATCCAGAGCAGGATTAGCTCCATGCTGATTTTGTACTTGTTTTTACTCTTCCGCTAGCACCTCTAATGAGGGTGTACCATGCGTTTTTGCATAAAAAATCACAAGTACCATTTCCCAAGTAGTATACTCTTCTACAGGTGGTACCATACCAAAGGGAGACACGTAGTTAATAATCAGTACCTAGACTGGGGTGTCATATAAGGTTTGACTGCGAGCTACCCAAAATTTAAATTGATCTCGTCTTTTGGGTGCCTTGCTCCATGATGGCGCTAATATTCTGTGTATTGATTACTTGCACTGCGGCATGCACTTGTACAGTTTCAAAGGCAAATGTTCCTGTGGCAGTTGTTTGTAAGACATACTGTCGAACCACGATCTTAGTAACGGTCTTACTTCTGCAGTTGTTCAAATCCATGTGCCATGATATGGTGTGTACCCAAGCAGTACGGACCAGGTGGCCCTGTCATTAATTAAGGGACCCATTCTGATGTTTTGCACTACATAGGGTAATTGACCACGAACCCATTCTTGAAGTTCTTGATCTCCTAATGAGACTTTTGAGTCATTAAATGGTCATAATTCACTCCTCTATATGATCTGTATAAAAGTTAGGTTTTAAATGATCAGACTCCAACATGGATAAAATATTTTCAAACGGTATGCAGCAGGTAAAAATACAATGATAACGGTATGGGTGGACAGGCAAGCACAGAGAATGCAACACAAATTTTTATAAAGTATCACAGTCCATAAATCAAAAAATGGGCCTTGCGCTCAACCCCCTGGGATCTACCGTTAGTCAATCAATTATTTTCACAGGTTCAACTTCGTTGATTCCAAGTCTTCTTTTATTGAAATTTTGATCATGTAATGAAGGCGACAAATGTCAACAAAACAAGTTCAATTAGACAGCCGACGCATTTTGTCCAGGAATGGACATCATCAGAGCTCCAATGGTACTCACTATATCCTCGTCCTATTACGACAGTTTTATCTCAGAATCGTTCATCGATCGATCAGTCTTATTGTGTATAATGAAAATATCTTAATTCAAATCCAAAATTGTGTATGCCTCATTAAGCGGACGTAAGTTCACTGTTCCGAAATCACAAAATTCATATTTATTCTTGGTTCTGGTGTCTTCTTACTCGTTCAGGCCTGGACTCATGTGATCATTCTTCACTTGTCTAATCTACCATCTCTAAATTTCTAGAACAAATACACGTTCAATTCTTTTTCTTGACCAGTTAAGCAGTGGGCTCAAACAGTTCTCTCGCTTCTTCCAACCACAACTGACTATTACGGTTCAGGCAGGCGACATCTGGTGTTTCTGGTACCAATGTGCCTAGGCACCGGAAACACCCGATGTCACCCACTGCTTAACTGGTCAAGAAAAGGAATTGAACGTGTATTTGTTCTAGAAATTTAGAGATGGTAGATAAGACAGTGAACTTACGTCCGCTTAATGAGGCATAGATCGATGAACGATTCTGAGATAAACATGTCGTAATAGGACGAGGATATAGTGAATACCATTGGAGCCCTGATGATGTCCATTCCTGGACGAAACGAGTCGGCTGTCTAATTGAACTTGTTTTGTTGACATATGTCGCCTTCATTACATGATCAAAATTCCAATAAAAGAAGACTTGGAATCAACGAAGTTGAACCTGTGAAAATAATTGATTGATTACAGCGCTCTTGCTATTGATAGTTTGAAGGTATGCAGCAGGTGCATTTACAAGAAAAGTTACCCGGTTGCCCATGTTAGAAACACCTCTAGCAAGGAGATGTAGTGTGACTGTGGCCCTGACATTATGCCTCTCAAAATCTGACCTTGCAACATTTTCAACAAACCGATTTAGTAAAGATGAGGTTCAACCAGAAATCAAAATGAGAAATAGCTATAGGTACCGCCTAAGGAAGCTGAAGTAGGTACCCAATATTACAATTGCCGTCTCCGCTAATTACAATATTTGGTTTTTTGACTATGCCATCCAAAATTACTCCAGAATCTAGAAATTCTCATGGTCCATGATCGAGCTTCAAATGATATGTTTTCTACATCATCCTCTAGAACAAGGCCCAGAGTTCAGTTTTCTAGACCTCTGCACTAAAGTGTAAACCCAAAACAGAAAAGCCAGTTGGGCTGTAACAACCCTGCAACCTGCAGAGCAGTATTTGAATGAGATGTGTTTTGTGTATCAATCATTTCTATGTGAAATCATAACAGCTAGAGGAACTCCAAACCCTCTTTCATTTAGGAATACCACTCTCAAGAACACTAGGAAACTGATACAATTTAAAGTTTTATTTTTAAAATCCATCCTAGGACATATGATCTAAATTGTTACTGCAATAAAAATAAACAGAATGCTAGCAGCATTGTGGTAAACGTGAACAGCAAGAAACATTCTACCATATTGTCAGTGTATGTTATATGAATCCCTCCCTCATTTCTTTACCTCTAAACTAATCTTAGCACTAAAAGAAGATCTAGTTTGAGTTTCAGATGATTCACATCCATATACCTGTTTAAACCATAAAGCTTTACATTCAATTTATTTGCATGGTCACCTGTTCTTGTCTAGGTGCACTTAAAAGCTCAGCAAGTGGCGGCTGAGTGCCTCCAGTTATCCTTCAGAAAGAGTGGGTGATATGATTCAGCATAGCCTCCAGATATCACATTCGATACAGAAACTTTTCACCAGTACCTGTGTGCACCAATAAGTGGCACTATATGGCTGTGCATGAATGCTGCTCAGCTCCAGAAATGATGTGCAGGCTTGTATAGGTGCCCACCCTTGCGCTGACGTTGGTCCTTTCTTTCTATCCCACTGGACGCAGATCTGGAGCTACCTCATCTCTTTGAGAAATTTACCCTGTTAAAAAAATTGTTTTACATGTGTGCATTGGACATTTTACCTCTCAAAATTATAGGTTTTAAGCCCTGTAAAAACTGTCGAAAGCAAATGTCTGCCACAGATCCTCGCTAAATATGCCTTGGATAGAGGCCTATCTCACAGCCTACAGTGACTGCACGTCCATGTGCATGAAGGCTATTTGAGACCAAGAGGTGAAACTCTACATTGTCAAACACTGGAAGACTGCATCAAGACAAGTGTAAGTTTAAAGTTCGACCCTGTTTGTGATGCAGAAGTTACCAGAGTCAATCAAGGGGTCTATCTTCCTTTCAATCCACCTCTTCAGGTAAGTCTAAATAAAAACATAAAATATTTAAGTGGAATCGGGCCCCTTCCCGCCACTCTAACATTTCCAAGAAGGCGCATGGTGGCACCTACCTCTCAATCTCGTTTCTGAAGTTGTTCAACATCAGAGCTGATTCTGCAACTTGTTCCAGCACGGCCATGCTCCGACTCTTTGTCATTTGGTGCTCCATGGACCAGAGAGGTTCTGCATCTGGGTTACTGCCAGTGGTTTTTCCCTTGGCGCCAGCTGTACCCTCTGAGCCAGGATGTTCTCAGACCATCTCCTCCCCCCCCTCCCCCCCGCCGTTGCGCTCACTTGTCCTTAGGCAGACTTGTTGTCTGTTTTGAATTGTTCGACTTGTTGTGACTGTATTTTTGATTCTCACACTTGACCGCAAGCATACTGCTACTTCTAACCATACCACATCTCTCTTTCATAGACATTTCTTAGCACCCTCTCGACAGCTATTGTACTTGCTGTACTTCTGTTCGCCCTCTCAACCTATTATTACACTTTTACTGTATTTCTGCTCTCCTTCATTTATACGTGTTAAGCCCACATAGTGCATGTTATTATTGCTATTTTGTGTCTTTCATTGTCCGCTGCTCTCTTTCCCGCCTGTTTTTTAAATTTTTTTTTACTGCCGCTCTTTCCCTCCCGCTTTCCACCACTGTCAGCCGCACCCACCACCTCCCAGGACCTACTAATGGAGGCTACAGCGTGACTCCAGTGAGCAGGTCCCGTGCCAGCTCCCCCTGTCGCCGCTGCTGCTTTTGCTTGTCCCTCGCCAGACTCGGTTCCTCTTTTGATTTGTTTGACTTGTTGTGACTATTTTTGATTTTCTCACTTTACCACCAGTATATTGCTACTTTTAACTATACCACTTCCCCCTTGCACAGTCACTTCTTAGCACCCTCTCCACCTGTTATTCGACTTTCTATATATTTGCTTTCCGCTCTTTCAACACCCTCTCCAGCTGTTATACGTGTTAAGCTCTCGATAGTCGGTATTATTTTTTGCCATTTTGTGTCCACTTCATTGGCTGCCACACCCCTTGCTCGCTTTCCCGCCATTCGCTTTATCAATGCTCCTTCTCTCCAGCTTCCCGCCGGCCCCGCCCACCACCTCCAAGGACCTACTTATGGAGGCTGCATCACGTACAGGCACAGCCGGCGTGTCACTAGTGCGCCAAAGGGAAGCCAGTCTGCACCAGGACCATGCCCAGCTCCAGGAACTCTAGTTCTCCTGCCACCTGACAATGCATTGCCAACGAGCCCCGAGCTCTGGACCCCGAGCCCCTCAACAACTGCTGCTTCACCTCACCTCGATCCACAGAAAGACCTTTCACCTGCTGGCACGGTCTCTGCTCCTGCTACACCTGAGCACCCGCATGCATAGTGACCATTTTCCCTCAGACCTCGAGCGCTTTAGAGCAACTTCACTGTCCCCGGCACAGCGCACAATCTCTCTGCAAGCACGCCAAAGAGATGTGGGACACCACCACTTCGACGTTGTCTTCCTCACCGAGACCTGGCTCAAACCTGCATCCATGCCCGACATCGCCACAAGAACTGCTGATGGTTACTAAATATTACACAGAGACCGCATCAACAGACACGAAGATAGGATCACCATTATCCACAAGGAAAACATCCTCCCCACCACCACTGCAGACGGCACCACCCATAACATGGTGCACCTCAACTTCCAACTACAAATCAGTAGCAAAACCACCATTAGAGGCATCTTCGTCTACAAACCTCTTGGACCATGCCCCAGCTTCAGCGACGCCATCCCAGAACTCAAAGCACCGTTAGCCATTGGATCCAAACACTACATCTTTCTCAGTGACCTGTACTTCACCTTGACGACCTTAACGACACTAACACCATCAACCTCCTCAAAAGCATGAGCAACATCGGCCTTGCATAACTAGTCACCAATCCCACATACATCGGAGGACACACTACCCCATATTCACAGCCAGCGACCGGGTCAAGTACAGCCATGTCATCAAGCTCACCTGGACTGACCACGCCAAAAACCACTTTCTACCATCGCAGGACCCCCGGCATTGCCTTCAAACCACACAGCACCACCCACCGAAGCAGGAAAAAAGTAACCGAGAGCCAGTGGACCAACGTCCTCAACACCTCCCACCCTAACTCCTGTCCTCTTTCAAGAACTTCTCCGCCTGGATCACCGACTCTGCCGACCTAGTCGCCCCTGTCAAGACCACCAAACTCAAGAGATCCCCCAAACAGGCCAGCTGATACACTGCAAAACTGAGAATCGCCAAACTCGACTGCAAAAGACTTGAAAGTAAATGGCGAACCAGCAAAGATCACAGACTGAGCCACATTCAGAACATCCCGCTGCCACTACCACAGACTACTCAAAAAAGTAAAAAGAGCACCCCCAAGCGAAACATATTGAAGCCAGCTCCAACTGCAGCAAATAACTATTCAACGTAGTCAAAGGGTTCTCCAACCCCTCAGCCACAAAAAACTTTGCACCCTCCGAGGAACTCTGCAACACTCTGGCAGACTTCTACCATGACAAGATCACCATCTACAAAAACTTTGAACCTGGGCTCCCGAGGCAAATTTCAACCACCTGGATCCCTTTCACCGTATGAAACCCAACCGCCATCATGAACTCAGTCCACTCAGGAACATCCATGTACCCATGTCCCCACCATATCTACAACCTCATGAGTAAGACGATCAGCAGCGAGCTAACCAGTATCTTCAGCACTTCCATCTCCTCTGCCACTTTCCTTGAAGAATGGAAACACACAGAGGGAGAATGTTGCGCCGCGGTGCGCGTCCCCACCCCAAAGCCAGACGGGGAGCACTGGGTCAACTTCTCTAATCAGCTCCGACACCTGGGCCCAGGTGGATGCACATGGCCGGCCCCTCCGATGTCTCCTGTGTGTCCGGAGGCCCGCTCAAGCGTCGCAGAGCTGCCCCAGTCCGGAAGAAGGCACCCCCCCAGCCGGCACCGGTGAGGGTTTAGGACACCCGCCGACCGGACCCAAGGCCCCCAGGCGTCACCGATCTTCTGCAACAGGGCGATGTGCACTGACAACTGCACCGTGGCCAGTCAAGATGGCCACCGTTCCAAGGCCGGTCCCCCAGCGTACGCTTGCCAGATCTCACCTCTGCGGCGGACTCCTCAGCACCAGGTAGGCAAGCTTGTTACATGCACAGTCCGGTGGCTTCCGGGCCTCGAAAGGCCTTGCTAGGCCCGGAGTGCCGATCACTGAGGCCCGTGGTGTGAGTAGTGTGGGAGGGGCACCACTATGGCGTTGCAACGACAGTGCGATCCGTCCGCCCAGATTCACTCTCAGCAGTCCCCAAGGACGGGTCGTTGTCTACGCACACCCTAGGCCACTCCAGACGGGACCGCAGCCATCTCCACGACGGTAGCGGCGATTGGCAGCCGCGGCCCAGCCTCTGCTGTTCTCCGGCTCGTGCGCGGCCGCTGTCAGTCAGCAGTGGGAAAAGGCTCTCTGGCCCCTTGTCGCCGCCGGATAACACGAACATAGTGCCAATATCGGCAACATTCACCATCCACCCATGCAGCAATCTCCTAGGGAAATAACCAGACAAGACACCTTATTTGTGGAGAATCATTGCTGCAGGTTTATTAGCATTACAAAGATGCCAAGATTGGTGAGTTAGTTTACGGGTGATCCCAAGGCAGGCAGCCCCTCGCAGTCTGCCACCTGATGAGCCAAGTTACACCGGGGCCCTGCCCAAAGGTGTTTGCCATATTTATTTTGGGGGAGGATAGACCCCTCCCACCAGTGGGCCCCCATAGGGGGGCGGAGCCTGCCAGGCAACCCCCGGTTGCTCAGGTCCACAACCGCCCGTAGGACTAACGGGTCGCCGTCGCTCATCCAGGGTCCAACCGGAGGACCTCCCTGTGGATATTTGGCCTTTTCACCGTTGTTGTGCTCCTGCAGAGGGTACCCATATGTACCTTGCAGCCTCTGGATCGCCCTGTAACTCCGCCACAGCTCTGGGTGTGGCCACTGTCACCCCAGAGCCCCCCACCAAAATATTCCTCCTTTCTTACACCCTGCTCTCCCTAAAGCCTCCGCCAGATCCAGTAAGAACAGATCCATACCAACTTTGGACAGGTGAACCCCATCGTCCTCGCAACACCCTGTGGTCTTAGTGTGCAGTAAACCATGACTGATGAAACCAAACCCCCTTTGCTCTGTGAATTTCCTCATTGCGCTGTTGACCTTCTTCCGCGACTCCATGGCTTCCCCTGATTGTGCCCCCTGCCACACTAGCCGGGGTGTTATCTCAGACCACCATATATCACAGGTCCCCAGCTGACTGCTCAGCTTACACCTGGTCACAGTCATTTCATGGAATAGTGCCTTCCTCCCCACAGATGCCAGGTCATTCCCTCCCAGGTGTATCACCAACACATTCGGAAGGGAAATTCCCCCCTCCCACCCTCCCCAGTCTCTGCTGCAGCTTCTTCAGCAAGCATGTCCAACGCATGCCTGGATATCCCAGCCAGATAATGTCTGTGGCCGTGAATCCGTGTCTCCATTTCCTGTTCTCGGCCAATCGCACAACGCCAGAGTGGCCAATCACCCAGACCATTGTCCCTGGCAATTAAAGAGATGAAAGTTTGCAAGCTTTTTACTCTCTTCACATCTACGTATTAACTGTACATATTGTACCACACCGCAAGCTACCGGCATCTGGTGCCGCAAAATTGTTCATGTCAAATGTAATATTGCCTCACTGCACATCTTTAATAATTAGATTTACTTATTATACCACCCTGCACACCACCGGCAACACTTGCCGCAAATTGTCCTTGATGTCCCAACATTTGTCCATATCAACTCCTTCCCCAGTCTTCAACCCAAAACAGTACCTTCAAGGCCAGATGTATTTTTTGTAACACTGAGACTCCCAACGCCCCACTTGCTTAATTCGTTCAGCTGAAAGGCCTGCCCTAAACGCTGTGGTAGCTGCTCCTATGCGGAATGAGTGGCTGCAAAAACGTTTACCTTCTATCTTGTTTCCTGACAACGCCAAACAAGCCTGCATGATGCTGTGTACTTCGAACTTAGTGAGTGCATGTATCAATAGGTAACCTTCAGTTGCTGGGCGCAGCGCTAGGTAGGCGGCGAACAGATGCACTTGGGTAATACTTGGCAGTTTAAAGCTGGTACAGTACAATCATCCTCCCCTCCCCTGTCAGTTTTTGACCTCTTTAACACTATTGTGAGGTCGTCTCCCACCAGGCTCGCCTCCTGCCTGCTCAATGCAACCCCAGATTTGTCCAGCTTGGACCTTGCCACCAACGCACCTACTCTGAAGGGCCCAAAAAAGGCCAGGCTGAAAGTGGCAGAGAACAGTGCCGCTTCAAAAGGTGAATTTGTAGCCTTGTGCACCCAGTCCAGCATCCCTTTCAGTGTTTCAAAATCAACAGGGGACCTAGTGTCTGGCAGTCTAGGTTCACACCTGGCCCAGCCCTTAAGCGCTGCCCTGATCAAGAACGATTTTGTTGGATCCTCCTGCCCCAGTAATCTTGCATGGTGGCTTATTGCTAACAAATGGCCCGCTAGCCAAGAATGGCTCTTCCCTTCGTCCTTGGCTCATATAACAAACTTTTGCACCCTGCTTTTGAGTGTTGTCCTCCCTTCTTCCCAGGCTCCTGCCACTGTACAAAACTTAGCTACACAAGCTCTGTAACGCTTACTGCTCCTTGGCGCCAGGGACAGCTCGCCCAGCCCCCTCAGTCGCATTTCCACTTCAGAAGGAACCAGAGGTGAGGTAGAAAATGTGTCATGTCCTCTCTCGCTCTCGGCGACGCCTCCCGGAACCGGCGCCATTGGAAACGAGAGAGTGTCAGCTGCTATATTCTGCACCCCCTGGATGTGTCGCGCCCTGCATTCTACATTGTTCACTAGGCAAGCCCGCACCAGTTCCCTCAACAAGCATAAAACTAGGGGACAAGTCGCCGACTGTGAGTTGACGGCCTGAACTACGGCCATGTTGTCCGACCAGAAAACTACCCTTGTAGCTGATAGTACTGCCGGACAAAGGTGAAAAGCTAGCACTATTGGAAACAATTCCAGTACTGTAATGCGGGCCGTGATTTTCTTCTTGCGCCACGAATTGGGCCATTTCTGCATGCACCACTCCCTGTCCAAGATCACCCCAAAACCTTCTCTACCTGACGCATCTGTATAAAGCGCAAGTTCAGTACTCTCCGCCCAGGGTGCCCTCCATATAACTGAGCCGTTGAAATTCGCCAGAACAGTAGCCCACATGTATACATCTTCCTTCATACCTTTGCTTAGCTTCACCATGTGGTGTTTCTTGTTTACCTTTGTCGCTGCCCTGGCTAGCCTACGCGCAAACACCCTCCCAGCTGGTATAACTCTGCCTGCAAAGTTAAGTTTGCCCAGCAGGCTTTGAATGGAGCCAAAGGATGCCTTCTCCTGACCTAATAGTGACTGAATCTGGTTTGCCAAGTCCTGGACCTTGTCAGCTGGCAGTCTGGACTCTCCTTTTATGGTGTCAAGTTCGATCCCCAGGAATGTTAATACCTGTGCCGGACCCTCTGTTTTCCCTGGCGCGAGTGGAACACCCAGATGACAAGCCAACTCTTCAAAGTTCTCCAGGGCTCCCCTGCCTTCGTGCCTTCCCCCCGAAAAAAAGGAAGTCATCGAGGTAGTGCGAGACAGCTACCACCCCGTAGCTTGCTTGCAGGGCCCACGGAAGGAATAGACTGGTGTTTACAATAAAGAGATGGAGCTGTGTGCATTAACACAGCACAGCAGCACCTGTCTGTAATCTGTCCTTGCCCCTACCCCGTCCCCTTCCGCCAGAAAATACTGCCAGTGCTGGCTGCATCACAGCACTTCTTTTCCTAACTTTTAGCCACGATGCAGAGTAGCCACGCAGCTGTACAACATGGCTAAAACACATTGACAAAGCCAATTGCTCTTGCATAGGTGAGACTTATTGGCTTTGCCAATGCTTGTTCCTTCATGTTTTCCTCTTATATATGCGTTTAAAGCTCAAATCTAACACTTCAGCACAGATATTGTTAGGTATGCAGAATTGTGAATTGTATTTAAGTGGTTATTACAAGAGAAAACAGTTCATGAAAAAAACTCGTTGGCCTTCTCTTAGGAAAAATGTCAGTTTTTACCTCCTATTCAAGACACAGCTGCTGATTTTTAACTTTGTAAAAAAAAAGTGTCTGGGGTCCCTGCATGGCTGTGTGTATATTAAGTCAAGGTGCACATGATACAGAACTAGGATTACCAGTGAGGAACATTTTCTTATTGATTCATCACAAGCCCTAGTTGCCTCTTTCACCACAGGCAACAAAAATTAATATATGGGGAAAAGAGGATTGATCTGCAAGATAATCCTAGATCCTGCATTTACCCCGTTATATATTTCAGTTCTGCATGAGAGCACATCATCTGAGAGTTTTAAATAACTGATTGGACATACTCCACTCAGCATTCAGTCTATTAGAAGTTAAATGTTGAAATGTTTGTCTGCCATGGGCAACTTTCATAAGAAATTGTTCTGCAAAGCAGAAATGTATTAACTTTTAGCGATGAGTCATTCAGCTCACATGTACACTAGTAGTGTTCAGAGCACATCTGTCTTTCCGAACATAGTATTGACAGTTTCAGCTAAAATATTATTTTCTCAATTCTCATCTTTGCACAACATTCATAGGAAGCAATTTTATTCAGCAGTACAGGTGATCTGCACTTTCTAGTCTACAACTTCTTTTGAACTATTGTTCTAGAGACACAGAAAGCCTGCATCCCACCAGATGGCTGCCCGCATGCATCTCTAATCGCCATACTGAGTTGGGGAAATCTCTTCAATAGAATTTCTGGACACGTTCCTCTGCTGTTCCGTATTATTTTTTTTTTAGTTCATGTAAAATGCGGCCTGGGATTAGGTTTTCTAGGCAAAACATTTTTCCTCAAAGCCAACTTATCTCCTTGAAACAGAAAACCGGGTGCGCTGTAACCCACAAAATACATGCACATTATATGAGGGCGGTGTATTCTGGGCAACAATCAGTCCTGTGAAATTCACATGAGTATTTTTTTGTTAGTGGGTTCCAAATTTATTTTCACAGTGAATAGAAATGCACACAATGAATATATGTTAGGATTTGAATAATGTGTAATTTTGTAACTATAAAGGTGAAAAAATGGTAGCAATAAACTGTTGATAAATATATTAAAACGAATTGCAAAATGGTAACTATTTCAGAATGTCCTTGAATGCAGAGAGAACTCGTCTCTGTTTTCCATATCCTCCCATCTTGCCCCTAACTAAGCTGTCTTAGTACTAAAAGGGCATGTATGAGTTCCTGAGGTGGCCTTCCTTCCGCATGTAATTAGTCAAGCAACAAACCTGTTGTGTATTGAGAAGGTCGTTCTCTGCTTCTGAGCTTAGTAAGTTAGGACGTTTCAGCAAATTGGTAAGGCTGAGCTGGCTCAGAGAAACTGGCTGTGGCCTTCACAAAAGAAGTTTACAGCTGAGCATGCTCCAACCAATTCTCACAGAAAGTTAAAGATGTCCGTCTCTGTCTTATACTTGTCTCTACCCAGGTCAAATATACTTTTAGGAATATTTTGAAAGAAGCAGGCCTCATATTGAATAATGTCAAATGCAAGATTTAACATATTAATATTGTTACTATTTCAATTAATTCTGTAAGACATACATCATGTAAATACATATTTGAATAATTGATTCTCTATCAAACTATAATAAAACGAATGTTATGCGTTATACGTGTGCGAACAATACTAAATGCAGCAGGCATTTATAAATGAAAAATATGCACTCTAATATATGAAATGCAACAGGGGGGAGGTACATAAGCATGAAACGTAAAGATTACATCAGTAGGTAGATTCAGGGCAGCTAAATTGGCCACATCAAATGAATCATCCTGTACTTTGCTAGGACGTTTCAGCAAATTGGTAAGGCTGAGCTGGCTCAGAGAAACTGGCTGTGGCCTTCACAAAAGAAGTTTACAGCTGTGCATGCTCCAACCAATTCTCACAGAAAGTTAAAGATGTCCGTCTCTGTCTTATACTTGTCTCTACCCAGGTCAAATATACTTTTATGAATATTTTGAAAAGGAGCAAGCCTCATATTGAATAATGTCAAATGCAAGAATTAACATATTAATATTGTTACTATTTCAATTAATTCTGTAAGACATAAATCATGTAAATATATATTTGAATAATTCATTCTCTATCAAACTATAATAAAACAAATGTTATGCGTTATCCATGTGCGAACAATACTAAATGCAGCAAGCATTTATAAATGAAAAAATGCACTCTAATATATGAAATGCAACAGGGGGGAGGTACATAAGCATGAAACGTAAAGATTACATCAGTACTAGATTCAGGGCAGCTAAATTGGCCACATCAAATGAATCATCCTGTACTTTGCTCTTAATACTTATCCAAGGAGCCTTGTACAATTTCCCCAAAAGGTCTTAAAGAATCAATTTGATAGCTGCTTATATAGTTTTTCATTTCTACACTACCCCTTTAATTTTTCTCTTGTTCTCAAATCTTCATAGAGATTGACAATTAGGAAAACCTGGAAATAGGAGTAGAATATTGTAACCTTCATGGTGACTGTTGCCTGTAGTCCATGGGGAATCGGCAAATCTCAAAAGGCACCTGTCTACCCTCTCCATTAGCCAACACACTGCACCAATGTATTATATTTCAAAAACATTAACTGGTATGTAGTGTGCCTATGTGGTAGAAGAGAGCACGGCCACGTATGCATTTTATTGAAGGAAGAGTACCATCTGAATGAAGTTTTGAATTGAATAGCTAAGAGGGGAACTTTACAGTCCCATAACTAGGTCAAGGGGTACTTGCAGACTGTAAATACGGGAAGATCAATACGCACTAGAAGGAATAGTCAATGTAACTTTAGCCTTCACTCACATCCTTTGATATCTTTCGGTTCTCTAGCTCATGGTTTGTGTTACACAATTGACCACTGAGTTGTCAATGTCCTTGCATGGGATTTACTCTCCAGCCTGTTCTCTCACTTTTCTTCTTTCGAGCCTGAGATTTAATCTGCTCTCTTGTAATATTTTTTCTGTCCTGTTGTTTTTGTGGCCTGGGACTTACACTCCCTGCCGGTGATGTCTCTTTCTTTCTTACACAGATCTACAAATCGACAAAGTGCAATGATATGCAGCAGTCTGGCAGCTGTCCCCGTGGACCCTTCTGTGCATTCGCACATGTAGAACGTATGTTGCTTTTCCCTCCTTTTCAAGTCTCCCAATGCATGCTTTTTTCCTTTTTATTGTTTTACATAGGAACACTGTATTTGATGGCACATGAAGACCTTCAAGTCCAGTTGAGTTTGCAGATTTTCTACCTGTTCTTAGTAAACATACCCTGTGTAAATTCCCTGTCAATAGAATCCTTCATCCACACCCAGTGAATTTATATCCTAAAAATATATTTGAGTTTTCTGCAGTGCTAGACAATTACTGCAAATTATTTTGCAAGAGTGTGAATGTAAGAGCTAAGTTGGTTACAATTTGTCATGTGTAGAAATGTATAACTTGTCTGAGGCTGTTGGACCAGCTATATTGGAAAATGAGCCTGCAAATATTTATTCTTCTAGACTCTTTGGCCCTCATTAAGCAAAGCTCACAATTCCCGGGGGGGCCTTAAGCCCTGTTACCAGCCCCATTGAGAATTCCAAGAAGCACGAACGTACCACAGACCTCTCATGTTTACCCCAGGGATTTCGAGAGCAATTAAAATCTCCAGGGGAACAACTGGGGAGAGTGAGGAACCAGTAGGGGAATCGGACCTGTGATTGAAGATCAGAAGCAAAATTCCTAATTATCCAGGAGGAACCTCAAGGTTTTACCTAAATCACTGTTAATTTAGCACCCCGGAGATAAAGGGACTCGATTATCATTAATGTCTGGGGTGCAGACTTAACACCCTCTAGACCAGGGCACTTGTAAGGAGTCCCTTTGTGAAATCATCAGTTTAGCATTCAATACAGTTTCTTGTGAAATTAGATAATTGACACTGGTATACAAATCCTTTAACTTTAGAACCCAAGAATAGGAATTGTAGAACTGCATTTCTGATGGATACAACTATGGGTTCCTCACCTTTTGAATATCCCATTGTGCCAGCTTTCTACGGAAACTTCTCTTTACAGCTCTCCCACATCGATGATGTCATAATGCCACTCCTCCCCACCCAACTCCGTTTGACGTCATTGGAGCCATAAAAAGCCCTCGTCGGTGAGCTGTCAGTTCCCTGTTTCCCGCGTCTTCAACGCGTAACTTTTTTGTTCTGTTCTCCGATAGTGTAGCAGTTTTGTCTTTTGTTGGTAATAACATTGTTGCAATGGATAATGTCTTTGTCTAGAAAGTCTGGATTCAAGCACTGCAGGGAATGTAAAGGTTAGATGTTAATTACTGACCCGCCAACAACAGGCTTTGTCTTGGTTCAGATCATGATGTTGATGCCTGTTCTTCCTGCCAGAAGATGAATCTAAAGTCTTTGAAGGAGAGGGTGGCTAAGCTTTTTATGGTCAAGGAAAGATTTGAGAAAAGAGGACGTTGGAAGTGTCCTCCCTTTTCAAAGTCGCCGCCTGCCCACTCTTTGAAATTGTCCAGAAGGAAACACAAGAAGAATCTGTGTCATGGTTCTCAATGTCACTCTTCCAAGTATGTTTCCCCGAAGGCGGTGTCCCCAGATCCAAGAGTCCATGAACAAAGAGGTTAGATTTCTCCAACTCCCTCTTCACATGTAACTCCGGCGTCTCCGAGTCAGAGAACGGTGACACCGTGTGGGGGTCCGGAGTGGGAGTCAGTACCGGATCCAGATCTTCCTCCACCTTTGTGGCTCCTAGGCAGGAGCAGGAGCATCCGGCATTCCTGGCTCCAGGGTTCGATCTGTTGAATTTCCTGAATGCTATGTATAGCATTTCTGCAAGGGCTGGGACTCCATCTGATGTGCCAGTGGTCCCCATGGGCATACATGCTTACTCTTTAGGAAGTTTTCCGACACACTACCAGCAGGCACCGTTCCTGCCATTTATGCCAGTGACTCAGTTGAACTGGCCTCTACCGATGCTGAGAAAGGAGACGCTGTCACCAGTAGAAGAGGTGCAGCAGGAATTCCTTACATTGGTTCAGTCCTCTCTGTATTTGGAGGTATCCAGGTCGGCTCCACGTCAACCTACTCCAGTTCCTCATCCATCTGAGCCGACGTGGCTGACGCCACATCCACTTGCGCCAGTGTTGAAATTAAGCTCTCGAACACAGGCCCAGAGTCTTTTGGAGGAGGAACAGTATTTGTTTGAAGGAAATCAGGATTTGGAGGGAGGTGATATGGTGTCCTTCCATCCTGAGTATGAAGGTTTAGAGGTGGCGAGTGGCCTTGATACTTCACCTAAGTGGGAGTTGTTGTCCCCTAAGGGTATTGATCCATCAGAGTTTCCTGCCTTATCATTCTGTGATCAGAAAGGCGGCGGAGATGCTGGAATTGTCATTGCCGTCTACAGAACTGAAATCAAAATTTGTTGGAGGTGCTTCATTCTTCCATATCCTCATCTGAGCCTTGTTACCTTTTATTGAGGCCCTCACTGAGCCTATTCTTGAAATTTGACAGACACCTATGTCGTCAGCAGCAGTGTCTAAATCGAATGCACAACGGTATATGCCTACTCCAAGGAGCCCATTGTTTTTGTCCACTCATTCTACCCCTGCGAGTTTGGTGGTGCTAGCGTACTGCTCTTCAAAGTTGACACCTGTTTTTTCCCCCACGATTCCTGCTGACAGGGAGTCTAAAAGGATGGAGCAGTCTGCAACGAAGATCTTCTCTTCTGATATCATGGCTCTAAAGTCTACCAATGCAACATGTCTGTTAGGACGTTATATCCATGCATTGATGGAGTCAGCCAAGGAAGTGGTTTCGAAATTTGCAGGTGATCTTCAAGGACATTTTTCAGAGTTGCTGAATGAAAGCCAGGCTGCTGCCCGCCAGGTAATTCAGTCTGGCTTGGACACTGCAGAGTCAGTTGCGAGGGCGATGTGGTCTTCTGTTGCTACGAGGAGACATGCTTGGCTTAAGGGGGTCTGGCTTCTTACCAGATGTTCAAGCAAAATAGTTGGATTTGCCATTTGATGGTTCAAAAGCTGATTCTGCCTTTTAAGGTTTAAGAACAGTAAAGCGACAGTGGGGTCGTTGGGCCTTCAAACATATCCTAACGAATATAGGTAGTTTAGCTAGTTCCGAGGGTTTGGCCGGAACTAAACATTTATAGGCATAAGCCAATATCAGCCACAACAGCAAGCATCCATTCCCCTCTACAGAGGTTATAGTAGGCGGGGCAGAAGCAAACAATGTGGAGTTGCCCATCAGCCTTCTTCCACTTCTTCCTCCTACTCTCCTTCCAGTGTCGCAGGAAAACAGCCATAGTTCTTCCATCTTGGGGCGTGCTGGTCCAGTGGGAGGACTGTTGACCTATTTTCCACCTCAATGGAGATCTGTAAATACAGATCTTTGGGTTTTGGACATTGTGGAAAAGGGGTACTCTGTACCCTTCCAAGAGTTTCCTCCACCTTTTCCTCCCCAACAGGGCTTTTGTTAAGAAGAACATCTTCAGCTCCTCTAACAGGAGGTTCAAATTCTACTTCAGAAGGGTGCAGTAGAGTTGGTAACAGAGCAGGTTTGGGATCAGGAATGCTAATCCCGGTATTTTCCGATTCCCAGAAAGGACAGTTGCTTGCTGCAGATCCTGGACCTCATGATTTTGAACATGTTCCTCAAGCAGGAAAAGATGCTGATCCTTGCACAAGTGCTTCTTGTGGTGGAGAAGGAAAACTGGATGGTTTTGATCGAATTGTAAGACGTGCATTTTCACATACCCATTCTGAAATCGCACAGAAATTCTCTGTTTTACGGTGGGGTCTCTGCATTATCAGTTTGTGGTCCTTCCGTTTGGTCTTACTTCCGCACCTTGAGTTTTCACAAAAGTGATGCTGGCACATGAGTGCCCTCTAGTGTTGCCTCTATTGCGGTGGTTTCAACACAGCAGAGATCTCCGAGTCGGTCAGGATTTTCAGAGACACTGCGGTGGATCTACAGTGGTGGGGTGTGTCTGGCAATCTGTCTCTAATGATGCTGTTACACCTGCCTCCTCTGGTGGCCACAGTGATAACGAATGCCTCCACTCTAGGGTGGGTAGCTTATCTGGAGATCAAAGGCCTTTGCTCTCCAGAGGAAAGATTGTTGCATATCAATCTTCAGGAATTGCAGGTGATACGACGGGCTCTCAACGCCTTCCTACCTTCCCTTCGCTGGTAGCCAGTTCAAGTCTTGACAACCAATACTACTGCAATGTGGTACAAAAACAGGGAGGAGTAGGATTGTGTCCTCTCTGCAAGAGGCTCTGCAGCTCTGGTCCTGGGTTCAAGACCATCAGTTTGCCTCTTGGCAAATGTCTTGGCCGGAGTTCTGAACATGTGTTCGGGCAGACTGTCAATACTTTTTTTCCGATCACGAGTGGCTTCTCCATCTGGAATTGGTAGAATACATATTGGGGCTATAGGCAACCGCCTCAGATAGAACTATCTATTTGCCACTTAATCTTAATAGAAGTGGCAAATCTATCTGTTTGCCACTTGCCACTGTGCCTAACAAAAATGAATGTGTCCTCATGTAATGCAACTGGTGCCATGTAAAGCGCTCTGATACCCGGTCAAGTTTGCGCTATATAAAACTCTGTAAAATAAAAAACAAATAAGAGAACACAGACTACCTGTTGTTCTGCATCCTTCAGTATCCGTTGCAGGGAGATCTGGGGACGTTTCAATTGGACTGGGGCGCCCAGCTGTTCTACTCGTTTCCCCCAGACCCTTGATTCCTTGGGTTCTGAGGTAGATTTGCCAAGACCGGGCACAAATCATATTATTAGCCCCAGATTGGCTTTAAAGGGTATGGTATCCAGACCTTCACCTCTCTCTGTGCCCACCGCTCGTCTCCCTCATAGGGCAGACCGTCTTTCACAGTCGCAGGGGCATGTTTTACAATAACCCCTCCAGAGCCAGCACCTACATGTCTGGAGATTTAATGGGGCAACCTGAGTTTGTTTTCCTCTTCCTCTTGATCCTGTGGATGTTATACTATCGGCCAGAAGACACTCCACCAAGTAGGTTTATGCTGGCATATGGGGCAAGTTTGTGAAGTGGTGTGAAGAAAATTCCATTGCCCCTCGAAAGTCAGTTTTCTGACATTTTACGCTTTTAGCTGTCGCTAGTGCTCAATGTTGCGCTGTTGCAACAGTAAAGGAGTATTTGTTGGTCCTTTCATAATTCCTCTGCTTACCAGACCAACATTCCCTTTTTGTTAAGGTTTATTAAGGGACTTAATAACAGGTTCCCTATAACTTCATTTATTATTACTTAGTGGGATCTTAATTAGGTTTTAAACTTTCTTATGGGTTCTCCGTTTCTGCCGTTACATTGTTGTCCTTTGAGGTTGCTTACTTTTAATACAATTTTTCTAGTCGCCGTAAGGTCGGCTATGCGTGTTAGTGAATTGCAGGCTTTAAATGTGAAACCTCCTTTCACAACTTACCATTCAAACAAGTTGGTATTGAGAATTCCAGGCTGCTTTCCTGCCAAAGGTGGTTACTCCCTTCAACTTGGGCCATTCTATTACCCTTCCTTATTTATATCTTTCTCCACATCCTTCTAAAGAGGAAGAAAGGCTTAATCGTTTGGAACCTATAACAGCTGTGAGCTTTTATGTGGACCGACCTCTTGATCTCCTGTTGAATGATCAGCTGTTTGTTGGCTATGTGGGCAAGATGAAAGGAAAAACAGTTCATGAAAGGACATTATTCAGATGGTTTATCCTGTGCAGCAATATCTGCTGCGCAATGGCTAACAAGGATCCACCTGAAGGTAATAGAGCACATTCTACTAGAACTAAGTCGTTTACTTCCGCTTTGGCTAGAGGTGTCCCTGTGGTTGACATTTGCTAAGCGACAACTAGGGCCTCCCTCCATACTTTTGCGAAACACTTTTGTTTAGACTCTGAAGTAAGGATGACGGTCAATGTGCCCGCTCAGTGTTGCAGTATTTTTTTTGGTGCAGGCAGGCACCCACCACCAAGTGCGGGACGGCTTGGGGATTCTATTCAAAAGGTGAGGAATCCACAGGTAGATGTATCCATCAGAAGTTGTTCCTTACCTTCGGTAACGCTTTTTCTAGTGGATACAGTATCTACCTGTGGATTCCTCACTGACCCATCCGCCTCCCTGTTGTCTGCGTATTCCAAAAGCAGAGGTATTGTATGTTATTTATTTTGTTTATACTTCTGAATGTAAATAAGTTTATATGTGCGTGTATATATATACGTTTAATCTTTTATTTGATACCTACCATGTGCTTCCACATGGATACTGTTGGTTTCTCCCACTCGCCTCGAAGGCACAAAAAAATGGGTGGAAACTGACATCAGCACACCGACGAGGGCTTCTTATGGCTGCGATGACGTTAAGCAGAGCTGTGTGCGCAGCCGTAGCATTATTATGTCTTCATCGATGTGGGAGTGCTGTAAAGAAAAGTTTCCATGGAATTCTGGCGCGTTGAGATATTCAAAAGGTGAGGAATCCACAGGTATATACTGTCTCTGCCAGAAAAAGCATTACCGAAGGTAAGTAACTTGTTTATCTATCTTTAATAAGTAAGATCAGCTGGGTTAGGAAATTGACCCACGGTTTCAAATCCTTTCACCTCATCGACCGGTTGAGTGAAGAAAGGCACTAGATTACAACTCACTTCTCACCGATTTGTTGAGCTAGGTAGGAAATAAGCACATCTAAGATTATATGTAGGGCACAAAAGGCCACAGTCAGCATTCCGCCATTAAAACTTTTGGATCTGGTAGGCTATTCCCACATTTCATGTGAAAAGTTGGTAAAGTTTCAATGGAAAATCACACTGGCTGTTTCTTTTGAGTGTATTCTGTACTGCCCCAGCCTACTCTCCTCTGTCCCTACTGGTATGTTTTGAGCCCATTCCTACATTTACAGGAGGCATTTTGAGTACTAAAATAGCCCACTCATCTGAGACCCCCTCCCTAGGTACTTAACCTCCCCTTGACAAGGTGACCAACTTTGCAACATGGTTACTTTTTCATTTTAACACGTTGGCAACCACATGCAATGAGAGGGCTATCTAAATTCCAGTTTCAAAGGCCAGTATAAGCTCCTTATTTTGGTCTTCGAGGCATTTGAGGGCCTTGGCGCCCTTAACTAGAACACCTTGCCTGCTATTCTAGGAGCAAATTGTTCCCTGGTAGCTTTCAAGAATGATTTTACAACCCATCCCATCTTATCAAGGTACCAAACCCATCAGTACTGAAATATACTTCCCTCCTCCTTCCCTTAATAATGCTCCCAAATGCACCACATTGACTATTTGGTCTTTGAAGGTACTATCACCTCGCATATCAACAGATCCAATTGAAATGAGTGAAAATGTGTAAATTAATTGTATTTAGTAATGTTAATGTCTCTTTGCCATCCCTCAGTTCGCAATGTATCTTCCAATTTTTTATATACCTAAATAGTGTACATTTGATCTGTACCATGATTAGTTGCTATCTATAGTTGTTCTGGTATACATGCTCCTTTATTTGCAAGCACGCCTGTTTCTTTACTAAACACAAATCAAGCAGAAGCAAAGACTGACACATAGCCAAGGAGCTTGACCACTTGCGTGGTAGTGAAATTTGTTTTGCAAGACTTTCTGCTCTACTGCTTCATAAAGTTTGTGTGGCAGGTTATAAATCTTCCCATTGAAGATTCCCTTGGACATCCTCTTATGCTACTAAGACATTAGTTTCAAAGAATACAGTTTTTGTAGATCACTTTTTCCTACGCTTGGGCGCAAAGAATGCATGCCTTTATTTGTTGTGTGTGCCTTAAATAAATGCACAAGTCTAGACCCTGTATTTCTGGAACCAGTACCCAGAAGCACAATCCATTTTATGAGGTTTGTCCACCTCAACTCTCCTGAAGGTGCCTGAAGTTCTTTACATTTTGATTGCCTGGAGGTAAGTACATTAAGACTTAAAGCAGAGCTTGCGCTGAGGAATTAGGTCAACTTTCTTATACCATGAATGCAGTATCCAGCTAGGGAATGGTGGCTTGGCCCTTGCATGGGGGCCAATCAAGGGGGTTGTTGGGATTACTCCAATGGCGAAAATCCCTTTGTCCCATGGATCTGATATATGCTCCAGCTTCATTTGATCACATTTTGGATACATTTCAGCTTTCTTCGATGGTATTAGCTTTAGAGGAAAAGCCTGCTGGGCTCCCACAGGCGGAGTGGCAAGATGCATATAAACTGCTGAGATCCACCCCATTACACCTATCAAAGTCACCTTTACTCTGGAGAATGACCTGTGAGCATAGTCTGATAAGAACCTTCTCAGGTGTTACATTCATTGCAGGCCTGTTTTTGACTGCAGGCAATGTGGGGTTCATTGGATACCATTCATGTTAAATACTCACATTCCAAGTCCCTGGGGATGGTTGTTGCTGTAACCAAAACAGCAGGAGGAAACCAAGAGGAATCTGAGAACAAAGATGTGGCTGACACCACAAAAGAAGGCAGCTTAGGTAACAAAACACAAAGGGGAACCCAAGAGCAGTCCATAGAAGCCCAAGGTAGGTTGAAGTAGGTCAGATACAAAAGTGTATTGGCAATCCATAGAGTAATGGTAGGTTATGATTTAAAAAATAAGGGACACGTTGTTCTGGATTTAGCAGCACCAAACAGTAGGATGCTCTGTTGAGCAATATGGGGAGAGGGGTTGGCCTAACGGCTAAGGCGCTCGACCTCGGACCTGGGGATCTGGGTTCGAGTCTCGGTAACGACGCCAAAAAACCCCTGTGATTCTGGGCAAATCACTTAATCTCCCCGTGCCTAAAATGAAAGTGTGTCCTCATGTAACGTAACTGGTGCTATGTAAAGCGCTCTGATAACTGATTCGGTTTGGTTCTAGTTCGCGCTATATAAAACTGCAAAAAAAGAGAGAAAAAATATCGTGAAAGTGAACTGGTAGTTGTTGGAAACCTGGACTTGACGTCCTCTCATGCTCAATGTATCCCTAGGTGCTGGTGGGAAGTGTAGTTCACCAGCCCCAATCTTTGTCAAGAGCAGAGAGATCAAAGAAATACCTGAGCACATGCTTTCAAACCTAATGGCCAAATATAGTATCCACTGGATGCATAACCTGTTCTCGTCGTATAACTGTGCCTAAGAATCCAATTACTAATATATAAGCATTCCTGTTCTTTTGTTTGTTATTGACTGTTTTTCTTTATTTTTTAGAAACATGTAAAAATCAGTGATTAACGGTTTACACTTAAAAATCATGCAATACAGCTTTTCCTGTGCTTATTAACAAATGTGCTTTTATTTATTTCCTTACCATGTTCACTTCTTTTGTAAATAATTCCTCTTTTCCTTCCATAATAATTCCTTGAACCCTTTCCTTGAATTTGCTATTTTAACTAACCTCTCACTAGTTCTCTCACCCACCCCCCTTAACCAGTGCTCAAATTCCTCTTCTAAGCACTCCAGTTCCACCCATGCGAAGGACGTGCATGGATAGAGATATTCTTACACCTTATTACTATTTGATTGTTGCCAATAAAACAACCCTTAGCATATATGAAACAGTGGGGTTTTGTCTCCCTGCAGAAAAGGTGTGACAATTGAACACAGCACTTTTCTTTTGTGTTTGTTCAGTGTGCACTTTTACAGTGCATTTCCATTGAGGTTTGGAGGGGAAAACTATCACAGCTAAGTATGTTCCCATTAAATGCAGGTGTGTTGCCAAGTGCAAAGGCTTGTTTCAGCTTCATAGGTTCCAAGCTTCATTTTCACATTCAGGCATTAGGAATGAAAGTTGAATGAGGTAACTTGGAGCTGTATCATGAAAAACATCCAGCCTCAGTATGCAAGCCCATAGTTGGGTCTAAGCTGCTTTGTTTGACTGAAACTGCACTGTCTGCAGCACATACAAGGAAGCATAGCATTAATTGCCTGGTTAGGTTTTTGAACTGTACTGGGTGAAGCTCATACACTGACACACATATATGATAATCGTAGCACAGTGCAACTAAAACAGTGCATGGACTCCATCTGGGCTTGCACATGGTTGCTGAAGATGTTCAAAAGTTGATGATACATCCCCTAATCTTTTTGTATGTGAGGATGTCCCTCATATAGACATGCTTTTCAAACAGTCATTGTAGGAGGCTAGCTTAGTATATGGTGCTCACTTATCTAATTGATGCACGTTGCACTAATCCAGGCAACACTTATGGTTATTTTAGTGCTGTTTGATAACCATAGAAGACTCTCAAAATGGTAGCTGTTGAGAGCAGCCTTTGGGCTCATTTTGAAGGAGTGTTAAGCAGCTTATTTTACTAGTTTAATCTTAGGGTGTACGTTAGATGAAAAGAACCACACAGTGTATATATAAAAATACTTCTATTTATTACACTACACTCACTAACACATTGGTCTATCTCCTACCCAGAGATATCATCACAATACACAACAATACTTCAATTGCAATAAGGTAAGTAGCACAAAATACAATGGTCGCCAAGGGAAACCAAACCATATACCAAGAAAGTGGAATGCAAACTGAAAGGAGGATGGGACCTGGACCAGAAGACCCATGGGAACCAGGAACTAAAGGAACCACCCAAGGTAAGCACCCAAGAACCCTACAGAGGCTGTGTGCAGAATGGGAACACCGCTATGTGACCAACTAAAGTCAGCAGAGAAGTCGCAGTTGCAGTTTTGAGGAAGGGCCCTTCCCACAGGACCCTGAATAGTTCCCTTGGAGGATGTAAGCTTGGAGAGCCACCCCGCCCGCGAATGCCCCGGGAACCAGGTTACCTACACCACGGAAGTTAGGGGCACAGTGGTGAAGTGATGTCGGAAACCTCGGTAGATGAGAATGAAAGACTAGGCAGAAATTGCCTCTGCAGAAGAAGGTGAATAAGTCTGATGGAATCCAAATGTGGATTATATAAGTGAAAAACATGCAAGCAGAGGGGCAGAGTATATGCCACTCAGGAGTGACCAGGAGGCATGAAAGAACAATGCCTACCGATGTTGGATGGTTCAGTTCAGGAGCTTTGCACGAGCAGTCCCATGTTGCATGTCAGTGACTAGGTGGTCGGTGTCTGGCGGGAGTACCAACAAGCCTTGGTAGGCGCAACTGGCATGGGGAATGAAGGAGCAATGTTGGGACCAGCACGGCCCAAGGGACTCACCAATAGCAGGAGAGTCAGTGCAGGCCCAAGCATGCAGGGGTCCCACTAAAGCAGGAGAATGTCCTCAATAGGACCCACAGGCCAAAGTCTCAGGAGTCGCAAGAGGCCGTAGAGCAGCTCACCAACAAATAAGGCCCACAATGCAATGGATATGGTGAGAACGCTGAGCTTACGGATCAGAGATACTAGAGAAGGGAGCTTCTTGTAGCCCGAAGATCTCTGAAGTGCAGAGTCAACAAGCCATGGCAACAGCAAGTGCACAGAAGTTGGTCCCTGCGGTTCTGACCAGGGATACTGGCCTCAAAATTGCAGAGAGGACAGGTCAGGCCTCAAGGGAGTTGCAGAGCCACCACCTGTCTTGCTGAGTCTCAGTAAGTCCATAGGACGACAGGAGCAGCAGACCAGTCAACTTAGTTGCGGTGCCTGCGGATGCAAAGGAGTGACTCCTTCACTCCAAGGGAGATTACTTCAGGTGTCCTTGATGCTCACAGGTCTGTTGAAGAACCTGGAAGAAGTACTGATACAGATGAAGACTTGCAGAACAGCAAGACCAGGAGCAGCAGGAGTCTCCCTTGGTGCAGTCTTGTTTCCGGACAAAGTCCAAGTGTGCAGACGGACGAATAGTGACGTGGTTTCAGTCTTGAATCTTGTTCTACAACGAATCTGAGGACCTACACACAGGTGAGTCCTTAAGTACCCTAAGGAAAGGGTTCAAACAACTCTAGGGTCCCTCCCAGAGGAGGGGCTGGACAGAGGGGAGGATACTTCCATGTCCTCAGGCGAGTTTTGCGCCAGAGCAGGAGTCCGAGTCTCACGGAACTGGCTCAAACTGGAAAATGCAAGGAGGGCACCAAATGTGCCCTTCAAAAGAGTCTTGCGGCATTGGCAAGCGCCCCCACCCCAGCCCAATACACTACGTCCTGTCTGGGAGATGGTCACACCTCCCTGTGACAGGAAACCTATTGTACTACCTCCCCTCCTCGAGCTCAGCTTAGCAACAGGAGGGAGGATTGTGTCTGTGGTCGGCAGCAGCACTAGCTTTCTGTCAGACCCTGAAAGGCCGTTACTGGGACCGCACAAACAAAGCCTAGAGAATCGACTTTAAGGTTTGGAGGAGGGTCCTGCTCATGCAGGGGAACCCTCACACTTATTACCAAGCACCCTGCCCTCAGTACTGAAGAGTCTGTCATAGGAGTGACTTATAGGTTTTAAGTGTAGTGACCTCAGATTTAAGGAAACGTATTTCTGTCGTGAGAGGTGCAAGCACCAACTCACACAGGCTGCAATGGCAGGCCTCTAGTCACAGTTTAAGCGGACTCCCATGGGTGGCACAATACATGCTGCAGTCCATGGGAGACTCCAGGTGTACCTATGCACTGGGTACCTTAGTACCATACATTAGGGACTTACAAGTGTACACCAGTAGCCAATTGTTGATATACCATGGTTAATTTAGGTCAAAAGCACAGTGACTTGGGTCCTAATTAGCAGGATTCCAGTCAGACTAGGTCAAAAACACACTGACACCAGGCAAAACATGGGAGTAATCATGCTGGAAGGATCCTACCTTCGTACAATCATGATACACACTTAATAAGAGCAGTTACTCAAGTATTGGAACTTTCATAGAGTCACATGATTTAATCATTCCCCGTCGTCGAAATGGGAGTCCCCAGTACTATATAATAGTAGTAGAGTGATGACTATAAAGCAAGAAGGCCCTAGGCCTTTTACCTTTGTAGTCTTTTAGTCACTTTAACATAGAGACCAAACTTGTCTTCCAGCCAATCAGGCTACAACACCCTTTGGAACACTCCTGAGAGAAGCTTTAGTACCTCAGATTTTTTATCGCACGTCATGCTAGGCAGTTTCCTCTGAGCTCTGCTCAGCTTTCTCTTCAGATAGTAGGCCTCGGTCTTTAATTCTTGACTACTGTGAAGGTTTTCACCTTTATTTTTCTCAGGTAAAACACCATGCCTGTCAAGGAGAAGAAAAGTATATTAGACCCTGTTTTGGCAAAAAGAGATTACATTCTGAAAACCCTCAAAAGACTTGTATTTACTGTTTGTATCCGAAGCGTTCACAAAAGACTGTAAGGTATGTCGTAGCTTTTCTTCAAAAACGTTAAAGGACAGAGAGGGCAGGCTACTGATATGTCTCCAGAAGCTCAAAACAAGAAAGGAGCTCATCTCAGATTCAGTCAGTGAGAACTCTTCTTCTGGGAGATCCCCACAAAGAGAGAGATCACCATCTTCTCGATCCACTTCGCAACAGCCTAAGAAAGCCTAAAAAAGACCACCCATGGGTCTTATAAACAGCCCCTCCAAACCAACGTAGAGATCCAAATCTTATTCTAAAGACAAAAAAGAAGCTCATAGCTATTCTAAAAGGGCTAAAAAAGCATCTTCTGAGCCGGCTACACCACACCTTAAAGTCTCTTGTGAATTTTAGAAGTCCTCCTCAGCTTCTCACTCCGGCACATCATAGACAACTACTCCTCTGTCGACTACAATGTTGTCGCCTGCACCCTCGACAATGAAGATGTATACAGCAGCATCGTCGACAAAGGTAACATCATCAGTCTCTTTACTGTCTTCGGCATCCTCATCGACTACCTGAACCGCTAGACCCTAGCTTTTGGGCATTCGCCTTGCGGACAGTGCCAACGAGGTTTCCTCCGTCAACCTTAATCTTAGGGCCGACAGCTCTGCCGACAATAGCTTCGCTGTAGACGCCTCCACCGACGATGGCTAAATCTGTGATGTAGTCGGCAGCCTAATCAACTACCTCGTCAACAACACCTTCGACAAAGGAAAAAAGACTGGAACAAAGAAAATCACCACTGGTAACCCCGGAGCACAACTCTCCTAGCAAGGTGACAACCCCTTATACCTACTCACCTTTTGGAACAGGATTGGAGATTCTGATGATGAGTCCATTTGTAGTGACAAACAATCCGTCCCAGTTACATGTCAAATGACAAGAGGAGGAGGAGGATGAATATTATGATCAGAACTATGATCAACAATATTATGCCACTCTAACAACCTTTTCATGAGGACCTAGTTTGTATGCCCAGTTCTTTAATCTCCAACTTGCAATCCATGCTGTTGGATTGAAGAAAAAGGTTTCCACCTTACACTTCAACAGCTTTCCATCCATCTGTGCCTGCCAGGTCACCTCCACAGCAACAATCTATGCCTTTACAAAGACCTTCATCTTTGCCTCTTCTAGGATCCAATTCACCCGGTACTACCCTACTTCACGACCCAAGTACCTTGGATGAAGAACAAGAGGAGGACTAACGTCAAGAGCCCAATGCCGGGTGGGATGACTGTATAACCCCAACCCAATCATCTCCTTCTCTCTTGACGGCAGAGTCACCTCCAGAAGATATTGGAGGCTTTCACAATCTACTAGAGCAACTAAAAGATTTGTGCTTTCTGTGCCATCCAATCAAAAATAATGTTTTATATGAATTTAAGGAATAGTTCCAGATGAGTGTATATTCCATGCCTATTGTGGACTACATTTGGGAAGTAGGTCTAAAAGTGATGAGAAACCCGGCTACAGTCACAGCAGTTCTTCTGTGGCCTGTTAAAAAAAATATATGGCCCAGGAGCATGCGCCGGCCTATCTTATTGGATATCCCAAGCCGGATTCAGTAATTCCTCAGGCAGCTCAAAAACGCTCCACTCCGATTTCCGCTCCTCCCAACAAGGAGGGCAGACATTTAGACAACATTGGGAAAATACTTTCATCTATGTCAGATTTGACAGCGAAAGCACCTAATTCCCTGGCTGTACTGGGCAGATATGATAGATTGTTCTGGGCTGACATCACCCCATACATAGACCATTCCTCTGAAGAGGCCAAATTAGAAGCAAAAAAGGTTTTGCAGGAGGGACAGTGGGCGTTAGCAATAATTGACTGCACCATGGATATTGCCACCACTACATTTCACCAACTTGAAGGTTCAGCAGTACTTCGAAGTCAAGGCTGGCTTAAGGCTACTTCCTTTCGTCCTGAAGTACAGAATAAGATCTTACACCTCCACTATGATGGGTAAGATTTATTCTGCAAGCATGTGGATGAGGCCATAAAAAAGGATAGGGACACTGCAAAGTCACTCTGAATACTGCAATTCGGAAAGGCTTCCTTTCGTGGACACAGATATAGAGGTATTCTGGCATATAGAGGATGATATCAACAAAACAGGCATCCCTTCTACTCCTTGGACTCCCATCAGTATTGTCCATAGTACACCTAAAGACAAACCCCTAGAGTGGCTTACAACAGACCTCCGCCCAGAGGAGGAGCTGCCAAGGAAATGAAGCTAATTGACACCATTGATAGATCCCAGGCTTTGGCTTCCCTGATCATGTCACCTCTCATACTAGAGGGCAATATATCCAAATTCCTACATAATTGGAAGGACATAACATCCGATCACCGAGTCCTAGACCTTGTACAATTCTGCCATGCTAAAGAATTCTTCTAGATTCCTCCTCTCAACTCTCCACTCCCATTTATTCCCAGACATCTACAGCAACTCAAATTAGAAGTCAGAAACATGTTGCTTATAGGTGGAATAGAGAAAGTCCCTCTATCGCAGCAAGGTACATGATTCTATTGAGGCAATGGCGGCCTATCCTTGACCTTCGAAATCTCAACATCCATCTCAAAAAGCAATCATTCTGCACGATTATGCAACAGAACCTTCTCCTATGTCTCAACCAATGAGATTTTATATCAACCCTCAATCTCCAAGATTCATATTTTCATATTCCCATCCATCCTTCCCACAGGAAATTCCTCAGGTTCTCTATAGCCAGCAGGCACTACCAATTTAGAGTCCTACCCTTTGGTGTAAAATCAGCCCCCAGGATTTTCAGAAAGTGTCTAGCACCGATAACTGCATTTGTAAGAAGACAAAAACACCAAGTCTTTCCCTATTTGGGTGACTGGCTGATCAAGACAAATTCCTGAGATGATGCACAGAGGCTCTTCAAGGAGCTGGGTCTCACACTCACGTGGAGAAATCAAGTCCACAACCCTCAAATGCCACCACCTTTTTAGGGGCAAACCTGGACACAATAGTCAACTTAGCCTATCTCACCGTAGAAAGCCAGCTAAAGCTTATGGTATTGGCCAAAGCCATCCAGAGAAACTTTTCTATACACCTTTACAAATTATAAGGGATGATGTACGCATGCATTCCACTAGCTCCATTTTGTAGACTACGAATGCGTTCACTCCAGGACCAACTAAACCTCCAATGGACACAGGTCAAAGGGAATTTCAAAGATCTCATAACCATATCTCCGGTTGTATTCAAAGCCCTAGTTTGTTGAACTGCAGGGAGGAACACCTCTCAATAGGCCTCCCCTTTTTTCCTCAACCATCACCACTGGTCCTAACCACCGACATGTCAGTTGAAGGATGGCGTGCTGCATATCTTTAAAACCTACAGGTCAGCATTAAGTGGCAACAGACCCATCGGAGATCTTGCATCAATCTTCTGGAGCTGAACGCAGTTCATCTAGCCTTGCAAGCTTTCCTCACCAAGTTAACCAGTTCACAGGTCCTCATGAGAATAGACAATACACCAAAAATGCACTACCTAAACAAGCAGGCAGATACCAGCTCTCTGCTCTTTTCACTAGAAGCACAGAACATTTGTAATTGGGTCATCCAACATGGGGTTCACCTATGAGCAGTACATATCCCAGGAAAACAAAGCCAGATGGCGGACACACTCAGCAGATTGAAATCAGCCTGCCATGAGTGAGAGAGATGCATAATGAAATGGTGGACCACATATTCTCCCAGTGGGGTACTGCAAATCTCAACCGTTTTGTGAAGCAACAAAACACCAAATGCCGATACTTTGCAAACTGGTGTAACCATTTGGGATCATCCGTGAGTACATTTTTGATGGCATGGTACGGAATCTTTGGTGACACGTTTCTGCCCATTCCACTCATCCCCACACAACTCACCAAGATGAAGATTGAGCCTTGCAGATTGATTCTCATAGCCCTGACATTGCCTCGACCGCACTGGTTTGCAGACCTTCTGCAACTTTCGGAGAGACCTCACATTCCATTGACCATCTTGCCCTACCTCTTAACAATGAAAATGGGTCAGGTCCTGCATCTGAACCCCCAATCTCTACACTGATCGGCATGGTTCCTGGGCAAAATGAGTTTGCCCTTCTGAACATTCCTCCAGATTAGAAGGGCATACTTTCTAAGGCCAGAGCTTTCAGCACTATGAAGACCTACTCTTACAAATAGAAGAGATTTTGTCTACGATGCGAACAGCACAGAATTCATTCTCTCTCTTCCTCACCAGAGCCGATATTACCTTACAAGCTGCACATGGCAAGTTCAGGTTTGGCTCATGCCTCCATTAGAGTTCACCTGGCGGCCATTTCTCGTTTTGTCTCTCTATGGTCATCCAAAATAATACAAGAGTTTTGAAGGGACTTTTCAGGATCTTCCCACCATTCAGCCCTCCACCTCCTTCCTTGCAATTCAACATTGTCCTTGCACAACACATGAAACAGCCCATCCACAGATGCACCTTAAAGTTCCTATTCGGGAAAGTAGCTCTACTGGTAGCTCTCACATCGGCCAGATGTGACATTGAGGTTCAAGCCCTTATAATTCAAGTACCTTTCTTACAAATTAGACCAAGCAGCATTATTCTATGTACAAATCCTCAATTTATACCTACAGTCCCCTCAGAGTTCCATCTCAACAAGCCTTTCATTTTGAAGACTTTCTTTCCGAATCCTTCAACACCAGGAGAAAGGGCTCTTCATTCATTGGACATCAAGAGGTGCATCGGGTTCTACCTTTACACAACTAAGTCCTTCCAAAAGATTAATCAATCGTTTGTGACATACAGTACACCAAGAAAAGGTCAGCCCCTCTCCAAGCAGAGCATCGCTAGGTGGATTTCCGCTGCCATCTGGTTTTGCCATTAGGCAACAGGGAACCGTTCGACATTCGTTCATGCTGATTCTACTAGAGCTGTGTCAACCTCAACTGCACTGTTTGTCGGTGTGTCTGTTCAGGAAATTTGCAGGGCTGCTACCTGGAAGAATCTGTATACCTTTATGCAGCAATACTGTGTGGCTCACACAGAGTTGTATGCCGCTCCTCAAGCAGAAGTAGCAGTGGGCCAGGCAGTTCTGAAGCATCTTTTCCATTAAAGGTTAGTTAACTATTTCTATCCTACCACCATCTATTTGTTTGTTCTGCCAATTGATTTGGGATAATGCTGTTGGGTTTTTCATGTTCAAATTTTCTCTAATATTCATAGTGGTACTGTTCTGTATGCTATATTTACAGAGATGCTTGCTTTCAGATATTCGTATATACATTTCAGATATTTACCACTAAAATCTTAATGTGCCTCACTACTCTTTGATACTCTGATTCAAGCATGTGAATCTATGAAAGTTCCAATACTGGAGTAAGAAAATCAGTTACATGTAACTATAGTTCTCACGTATTGTAATATTAGCATAGATTCATATGTGATCTGCCTTCTTCCCTAGACATGGTCTCCTTTACCTTTCTTCATGTTCTCTGGCACTTGTTCTATGGAAAGTCTGAGTGGAACTTAAGGGCGTTGAGGTGCCTGCCACCGGGTGCAGGGATGAACTGCACCTCTGCTCTTTGCAATGAGAGCATGCATTCCGTTCAGAATGCATGCTTTCCTTGTTAAGTATAGGATTGCGACCGAACCCTACTTATTTGCCTGGTACCGACGACAGGAGGTTGTTCGGTTCCAGTTCCAAACCGATGCCGGATGGACTCCGGTCTAGCCGACATCAGAATCAGGCCCTAAGTCTGAAAGCTGCTCTCCACAGCTACAACCTAGAGAGCTTTCAAAGGTTGTCTAAGACCACTAAAATCACCATAAGGGCTGTCTGGATTAGTGCAGAGAGCTACACTTACATAAGTGTGCATCATATATAGGCTAACCAGTTTTAGGTTTAAACCTATAATAACTGATGAAACCCCACCAGAAGGGAAATAGCCCTCATCAGTGTGAACATATAAACGCTGAATAAAAACCTGCACAACCACAAACTAAATGCCATTGAATGAAAGGAAAAGGAGAGTATAAGAATCATTTGTATTTATTCTTGAAGGGGCCAATACAATATAACTTTACTAAATTGGGTAGCAGTAAGAAAGACTGGGCTAACATTGTTCTGCTTGAGTTTTGTTGTTTAAGGATGCCACTAAAATATTGTTTCTACTTCCTTTTTTCAGTTTTGTGGTCTTTGGTCTAAAGATACAGGGGTTAGAAGCATGTTTTATGTGTTTTAAGTATTTTATAAACTGTAGAGCACAGCTTTCCAAACTTCATGTTGGTAACACACCTTTTTGGCAATATTTTTTTGGGCACAGTAACGCGAGCGAGCGCAGCAAGCGATCCCGAACTACCTCAGGAGTGTTTGGGGGTGTTCTCCTCCCCCCCCGAGAAATTTTTGAAAAAGTAGTGGGCAATTGGTGCATTTCCAAGCAAATTTGAGAAAGCAGGAAGGTTAATAAAGCAATTGTTAATCTGTTCTAACAAAGACAGTGACTGGCAATACTGAGTGTAAGCAAGTTTAGGTTTGTGCATGAAACAAGAATATAATCATGCACACTTTGACACATGCCCCTGTGATTTACGGCACAAAAAGGGCGGGTGCACGCACTGCCAACCCTTTCAACCACGCACAAAGTCCGCCTGCTGCCTTGCTGAATATGAGTTATACAAAAATCCGTCCAGGAAGGGGGAATTGTGAGTGATAAAACAATCATGCAACTTATCAACTGGTCTCTGTACATTGAACTCAGGTGGGCCCGCTTTCCTCCGCGCCGCACCCCAAAAGGCAACAGAAAATAAGACAAGTCGTATGTTTTCCATTCAGCACTTCGAGGTAAAATTAACTGCATATAAGAGATAAGGACAAATACATATATGTCCTAGAAATTGTAAATATCAAAATGGATGGGGACACAACATATCTCCCGAAAACAGTTCATTGATTTTAAAATAAAATATATGATTTGTAATATAACACACATACATTTCCAAAACATGATGTCCTTTGAGTAACAATATATAAATATGTGCAAGAATGAAAAACTTTAAATAAAAACAACAGCACTTACTATTTTATTAAGATGAATGAGGTGGATAAGATGAACACAGGTGGTCAATATTTGGTGGAATATTAGATAAAGACACTGATGCAATCATAGTTTTGGATGTCAGCATTTGGAAAGTAGTGATGAAAGTTATCTCCGAGCAATGTTAAATGGTCAACAATCAGCGGACTGATATCACATTTCAGCTGGCACTCAGCAGTTTTGGAAAACATTTCAAAATTTCCTTCGTTCACTTTGCTTTTCCAGATTGCTCTTTTGTCTCTCATAGCACAAGAATTACAAAATGGGAATAAAAAGAACAGCACTTGTTTTACTATTTTAATGAGATATATGAGGCTGATAGGATGAACACAGCTGGTCAATATTTGGTTGAATTTTTGATTAAGACACTCGCATTTCATCAGCAAGCATTTTTAAGCATCCACGTTTCAGTGTCTTTAAGTTTATCATCGGTGAAAAGGATACTTCACAAATGTATGTAGTAGAAAACTGCTAGAGAATTTTTAACGCTTTTTTACCTAGGTTTGTATGCATTTTGTAACAGGGACCCAAAAGCTGTCTAAATCACCCTCTGCATGCATCATGAACATACTGCGATCATTTTTTATTTCAGCTAATTCTTTCTCTTCAGTAAGAGAGAAGTTCCCTGTTGCAGTTGAAAGAAATGGATTTCTTAACCAATCATAGTCTTGGATTGCAACATTTGGAATGTAATGAGAAACTTTCTCTCCGAGCAATGTTAAATGGTCAGCAATCAGCGGGCTGATATCACATTTCATCTGGCACTCATCTGTTTTGGAAAACATTTCAAAACTGCCTACTTTCACTTTCCTTTCCCAAATTTTGTATTTTGTCTCTCAAAGCACAAATGTTATCTACTGCTGTTAAGATATGTTCTCCTTTTCCTTGCGTACTGGTGTTAATTTTTTTCAAATGTTCAAATATGTCAGCAAGATATGCCAATTTTGTGCACCATAGTTTGTTTTGAATTAGACCGCAGATTTCGTGCTGCTTATTGTCCTCAAAAAGTTTAAGCAACATTTCCCGCAATTCGTATACACGACATGTGTGTATGATTCCCTCCTGAGGCGGAAGCCGGGAGGTTGCTGTGTCACTCTGCTTAGAATATAATTATTTTACTCTGTTACCACCGCTTGACTCACTAAGCTCTGAAATCGACTTTTAAAAATTGTATCTCCTGATTTGCTTGATTAACTAAGCTTATCTTTTAATCTGTTTGTACACGATCGGCTTGACTCACTAAGCCTTCTAGCCCTCGGTAACCAGGAATTGCACTTTGCTCTCCTCCCGCCCCGCTTGAACCACTTAGCGCGGTCTCAGCACCTCCCCACCCCCGTATCTTTACACTCACCGGGTCAGTCCTAGCCGACTTAGAGGCTGAGGGCATTTCAACATCCCCGGGCGAACTTAAAATCCGCAGCGGCCATCTTAGGTGGGGAAGCGTCGGACGCTTTCTAGTGGCCAGCATAAAAAGGGATAGGCACGCCTCCGCGCAGCGGACGCGATCAGCGGTCGCGACGGAAGCGCGCCGGAGTCGTGCCAGAGTCCTGCCCGTCTGCGCCCAGGACGCTGCCGCGGCAGACACAAACTCTGGCCATCTCTGCCTTCCTCCTATCATCTCATACGGTAGAGAAACACTTCTTAATCTCGATTCTAAAAAAATTTCTTTTACGCACATCCCTTCTCTTGACCTCTTGTCACCACCCTACAAACCCTGTAGCACACGCAGCGGTGACTACAACTCTAGAACCCAATGTCCCCTCCTACAGGCGCCCACCCGTCTCCCCCCTGCTCATAAAAATATTACCATCAAAGCAGGCCTGATCAACTGCCACTCACTAGCGAAACACTCCCTAGACATTGCTCAGACACTGGAGGACAATAAGTGGGATCTCCTCTTTCTTACCGAAACCTGGTTAGGGGATGAAACCAACCCTGCACTATGCCTAGCCGTTCCACCAGAATACAAAATCCTGTGCGCCAACAGACAGAACTCCCATCCTGGTGGAGGAGTAGCCATAATTTACAGATCACAATGGTCCATCTCCTCCTTTACTTATCCCCAAATTGAATGCATTGAAGCACTACCTTTTTGTATTAGACTGGCAGCTAACCTTACATGCTCAGGCTTATTAGTATACCGTCCCCCCAAATCCAAAACTGTCCATCTCCCGGTTCTCCTTGACTATGTACTGCAGGCAACCTCCCCCTATGCAAACTTCACTTTGATTGAAGACTTCAATCTCCACGTAGACAATACCAATGACCCCACCATTCTTAACTTTCTTTCCACCTTATCGGATGGAGGGCTAAACCAACTCATTTCGGGCCCGACCCATAAGGCCGGACACACTTTGGACCTTATCTGTACTAATTTAATCGATATTTTCATAAGTGAACCTATCCCTGTGATCTGGTCTGATCACTTTTTTTTATCCCTTTTTCCATTTCCTTCCACCACCAAGATCGATCTAGACCTCCGACCAAATCAGTAAGCCACAATTGGAGCAAGATCTCCCCAGACAGCCTAGCCGCTCATCTTCCCTCCCCTGCCCCTAAGGTAGCCACAGATTTGGACACCAGACTGTCCAATTTTAACTGTTGGATTTCCTCCGCTATTGACCAACTTGCCCCCATCAGGCCTATTAAATCCTTCCGAGCCACCCCTTCCGCACCCTGGTACTCGGACGAACTCCGCAACTGCAAATCGGCCTGTAAATAGTTGGAGAGACGTTGGAGACAATCCTACTCCCCGGACAACAAACTTAAATACAAATCTGCCCTTAAAGACTACAGGAAGAGGATCATCGACCATAAAAGAATCCATCTAGAAGAGAAAATCAATCGGGCACAAGACTCATCAAGAGAAATTTTTAATACCGTCAGAACCTCCACTGACTCACTGGCCCTCAAACGACAAAATTGCCACTATTTATGATTCTTTCCCTAGCAATACCAGCTCAGGCAATAACGAAATATACACAGCCAGCCCCAACTCTGCCCCTGTCTTCACTAACTTTGATGTGATTACCCTAGATCGCTCTCTGTCAGAACTATTAAAATGCAGATCAGGCTCTCCCACTGACCCCTGGCCGGCTAAACAGTACAAATCCCTTGCGCCCTTACTCAACCCCTTTCTAAACGGTATTTGGAATGACTCCTTGCAGACGGGCATCTTCCCCGACTCTTGGAAACACGCCAGACTGGTCCCCATCCTGAAAAAAGCCAATGCAGGCCCTAACGAACCAGCTAATTACAGGCCCATCTCTTTACTCCCCGCACCAGCCAAAGTTCTCGAAAAGCTAGTGCAACAGCAGCTGGCTAGCTTCCTGGAGGCCAATGGCGCTTTCCACAACTCACAACCAGGGTTTAGACCCGGATATAGCACCGAGTCCGCACTTATTGAGATGGCCGATGCCATACGATGGAAAATGGACGTGGGATCAAGGGCGGTGTTGGTGCTGCTCGACTCGTCGGCAGCTTTCGACACCGTCTCCCACCCCGTCCTTCTCGATCGTCTCCAGGCAAAAGGCATCCAAGGCAAGGCCTTGGAATGGTTTGCTTCTTTCCTGTCCAATCGAACACAAGCAGTGTTCACTCCCCCATTTACCTCGGACAGCCGCCCGCTTATTGGGGGAGTCCCTCAAGGCTCTTTACTAAGCCCCCTCCTGTTCAACGTTTATTTCTCCCCCCTGGCCGAGATTATTGCTCAATCAGGAATCAAGGCTACCTCATATGCTGATGACATTCAGCTTTTGTTTTCTTACGACACCCCCTCACAAACTACCTTTGATCCTTTAAAAAACTGCCTCCGCCACATCGCACGTTGGATGGATAACAACTCCCTCCGGCTTAACGCCGGCAAAACCGAGGTTCTCTTTTTTCACCAGCCCTCGCCACTGGCCCCTCGACCTGAGTATGCCCCCCCTTCCAAAGGAATCAGTAAAAAATGTAGGGGTAATTTGGGATTCCAACCTTTCATTTCATAAACAAGTTCAGACTGTATCCGCTGCGTGTTTTCCAAAATCAGGATGGTGAAAAAGTTCATCAATTTTCTCCCTAGCCACACAAGGAAAACAATCGTTCAGGCATTGATCACCTCCCACTTGGACTATGCCAACGGTTTGTACATAGGTTTATCCTCGGGTCTCCACCGTCGCCTTCAGACAGTCCAGAATGCTGCAGTACGTTTGGTCTGTGGCATTTCTCTCCGTGAACATATCACACCACACCGGCGAAATCTACACTGGCTACCAATTCACAAAAGGGCAGAATTCAAAGCACTAACTCTGGCCCACCGGGCTGTAAAGGGAAAGGACTCTGCCTACCTCTCCTCCTGCCTCCGTCCCTACAGCAACACCAGACTTCTCCGATCCAGCTCAAAACACCTTCTTACCACCCCCAGATTTAAAAAAGCTCGCTCTGGGGGCAAAACCTTCCAAGTGTGTGCCTCTTCCCACTGGAACAAGCTTCCCATTTTCATCCGGACGATACAGGAAGAACTCACCTTCCGTAGAGCGCTAAAAACCTTCCTCTTCTGCTAGTTCCACCTGAGTCAGACATAGTTTCAGTTTACACAGGAGCGCCGGGACACCCCGTTGGGGTAGCTGCGCGCTATATAAAACGCACTACATAAATAAATCAAGCACCCGACCTCTTGAGAGCCAACGAACGTCTGTGTGCAGTAGGAGCTTTTTAAACCTTGCCCCCATTTGTTCACAAATATGAGCAAATATTCTTGATTTAAGAGTTCGGCTTTTAATGTATTTGACCATTTGAATCAATTTGTCCATAACTTCCCTTAATTCATTCCCAATGGTTTGCACGACTAGTGACTCGCGATGTAAAAAGCAATGAGTAAATATGATATTTTCATTTTCTTTCTTTGCTAAAGCTATAAAAACTTTTGTTGAGCCAACCATTGATGGTGCACCATCCTTGCATATCCAGACACAATTTAACCCGCAAAAATTATTTTCCTTCATGAAGCAATCTAAAGTTTGAAATATATCCTCACCTCTAGTTCTCAATGGAAGTTCTAGGCAACACAGGAATTGCTCAATAATTTTCAGTATGAATGAAACGTATAAAAACCAGTAATTGAGCTAACCCACTGACATCTGTTGATTCATCTAGCTGCAATGTAAAGATCATATTGTCGTCTTGAAAAATATCCTTCATTTGCAGCTGAACGTTAGCAGACATATCTTGAATCCGTCTTCCAATTGTGTTATCTGCCAAAGGGATTTTATTAACTTCAATCTCAAATTCTGGCCTAAACATTGTTCGAACAAAAGCACAGCAAGATTGCCTTATGGTGGTTTCGGCAACAGTGTGTTTCCTTGTTTTTGGCAATTATTTGAGCAACCAAGTAACTTGCCTTTTGAGCTTTCTCTGATGTCTTCATTCTCTTTGAGAATGATGCAGACTGCTTCCTTGTAGATTTTGCAGGCTCAATAAAGTATTCTACTGGTTTTTCTGACAAAACGCAATTTTACCACAAAACACAGCCATTTAATTTATTTGGTACCATACTTTCATTTGCCAGTATTTCCCCACAAACTAAACTTTGGGGACAAGGATGGTTTTCATTACCAGAAAATGTTAACCCCAGTTCCATATAAGCATTATTATATAAACGGGGATTGGCGATTTTCCCTTTCCACTTCTTACATACTGAGAAAGACCGTTCAGTTGATTTTTGGGGACTTTGCTCAATACCTGCTACATTTTGTTCTTCGCAAACGTCATCATCACCAGCTTTTCGCTTCAGAATTATAAACTTATCCATTTTGAGTTTGTTTTCCTGCCGAGAAAATGAAGAAATGTGGAAATCTAGAAATAGGAAGAACATGAGATACGAAGTTTAACAATCTCACGCCTTGCTTACAGTCTTCATTCTCTCCAGTAACATTTCAGGATTTGAGTAGTAGATAATCATGTGAAATCAGAGCTTTGAGCACAAGGTGGGACAGAAGTAATAACTGCATTGACGCTGGCTCTGGCAGTCTCAGGATTCCAAGTGAGCTGTCCAGAACCCACAAGTATATTCCATCCTTTATCAGAAGAAGGCCCTTACATTTCCATGCCATGGTCTTCCCCACCAAACTAGATTGCTTACTTTCCTAAAAAAACAAATCGATGTCTCATTTTTAATCTACTTATTTGAACTGGAAGCAATCAAGAGATAATCACATAAACAATCCCATATTGCTCTGCTAGGACACTGAAGCCTTTTTGACTGGACCAGAGACAGGCAACCTAAATGAGGTAGCAGTCTGGCGCGCGGAAAACATGCCATTGAAGGTGGAAGCACCACGCCAACATTGCCCATGGGAAATTCTAATTAAGTTGGAGGACCACGTTTCTGAAACCTCGAAAATGGTTTGGAAATCAAACTGTTGCCCAAGCCGTGTTGAAAATAATGGCTGCCATCTTTCACAAAGCTAGTTCTAATCTAGTCAATATTATCATAGGCCTTAAGATTGGCCTATAAAACAATAAAGCAAACACAAGGAACTGGTAGACTTAAATACATGCAAATATCGAGTTGGTCCAGAACATATAAAGATTTACCATTTAGAGGAACTAAATTTCCACTGGGCATTCACAGCAACCTTATTACTCTTTTAGTTGACAAACCTCCCACTAAGAAGGAGATTTCACTTTGGTATAATCTAATCCTTGAAGAACTGGATGGCGAATTCTTGCTACCGGTACAGCTTTGGTCACCATATCTAAGTATCCCCAACCTACAAGATCTTTGGATTACATCATGTTTTATGATGTGGGATATCGTCAAACCGGCATGGTTACGCAGAAACCATATTTTTACCATGCACCGAGCTTATTATTCGCCTGAACGACGATCTAAATTTAATCAGGGAAATAGGGTTGCTTGCGCGAGATGTGGGCTCTTAGCCGCAGCAGATACACACATGTTTTTCGAATGCCCTCATCTTTCTCTGTTTTGGGAAGCCATAAGTAAGACCCTTTTAATATTACTTGGCACCAATATTGTTCTAGATCTTACCTCCGTAATCTTCGGCATTGTGGATCGGGTTCCAACATCTGCAAGGAAGTTGATTTTCTATTCTTTCCTGCTTGCTGGGAGGGAGATATGCAAGAAGTGGAAAGACTCTCTACCTCCCGCTATTAATGACTGGTCTACCTCCGCCCTACAGGTCTCCAGGTTAGATTTGGCTAGAGCTGGAAACAGTGACAAAAGATCATTCTGGCACCTCCTGAGGTGGGACCATTGAGAACCTGTTTTTTTCCCAGGTCCAATGATTAAGCCATCAATCCCATCTTTGGGTATAGCCGAATTTTTATGCTACTTTGGCATTTTGGCTGCACTCCTAAGACCTCCATATGGTTTTCTGTCTCTGCAAAGCTGGTGTATGCACTACGGCTGAGGGATGATAGCCCCGTTCCATTTCCACACTCCCCCCCCAGTTGAAAATACTGAGGCAGCATGGTGCATGTATATATCGGCAGATTGCACAATCAGAACCTAGGTGGCATATGAGGACCAAAAAAAAAGGAACTGGTAGACCGAGCGCTGAAAATTTACAGACACTCCTCCCCCCCCAGGCACAGATCTAGGTTGAATCCATCATCATTCTTTAGCTCACTTCGCCACCTCAGTTCAGCCCCAGCTATATGACAATGAATGTACACTAGAAGAGTAAGCAGTAAACACAGAGCTGGAATCTCAACCAGTTTTGAAAGCCAGAAATATTAACAAAGCATTTCCTTAACAGGAAAAAAAGTGTGCTTGAAACGTGACTTTTGGAATGTACAAACAACCCGAGTGCAACACTATCATAATGGCTAACTGAACTACTCTAGTTTTACAGTTATATTCACAAACCTCTCAATCCAGCCTACAGTAAGGCTCACTTTAGTGCACAATTAACTGAGCTGTCATAGGATGGTAAGGATGTAACACAGGTTATTTGAACATGGTGTTTCAAGTCTCCAGCTTTACAAATAAATGTCTGGATTAGAATTAGAGAAGCCGAACTGAGGCAGCTTGCTTCTGTGACTGCATGATCCACATTAATGAAAAAGTATCTTCTGAATAGACCTGGTTAGATTTCCAATTACCTCAGGATTGATCATTTACAATATTTTTGTGGGACAGTTATTTGGCGATGATCCTGAGGGTTTGGGATTAGCTTTGACTGCACTTTGTATGTGCTTGTCGCACTACAGACTTCGTTCTGTGCAGTCCAATAAATTGTTGACTATTTCAATAGCACTTCATTGGTCATTCTGAAAATAAAGGCACATGTAGCCCATAATTGACTGGACGGGTCTGGTAGTTAAAAGGTTTTTCTTTGGCCCCTCATGTGAGCACTGGTGGCACACAGGAACATTGTGCACCTAGATAAGTAGATGCTGGCTGTGTCTGTGCAGACAGGCCTGGACATGCAATGCTTTGTTTTTATAGGGCAAACTCACCTCAAAAGGTATTCAATATGCTTGCAAAAATAAAGCACAAGAAACGATCAAGCTGCGGCCAGTGCAACTGTAAGCACGAAAGGCCTTTGGCAGGGGATGGGCATGAAAACTAACCTTGGGCATAGCACAGAAAAACATGGTGTCAAGGCTCTGCTGTAAGAGCCAACCAGGGCACAAGTGGAGGGGTACACCCACACTGGCCTTTGATGTCTGCCAGTTTATCGACTCAAGCACGTCTTACACATTATGCACATCATGCACAGACAGACAAAGGGCGACACCTCTCCTCTCATTTTTATCCTCCTTAATTCGTAGTTAAACGTGCCCTTTAAATTGCAAATAGCAGCTGATACTAAAGAAACAAACACACATACAGGGGCCAATACATTAACGCTGTTGGCATAAAATTAATATGCCGCCAATCTCGGAGGTGTAGTTTGTATCCCATGGTGCTAGGTTAGTTTACTAGTATGGCGCCAATCTCGGAGGTGTAGTTAAAACTAGGTGCTCATTGGGTCAATTAATTGTATCTCATTTAGTATAATATGCCTCTTTTAACTAGGGATGAACCGGTCTTGTGTAATCTCCTTACAAAGTTACCAAGTTATTCCAGTTTAGCTGTACAGACAGTTCAGTCCTGGTCCATTATTTATATATTGGTCCTGCGCTAGTGCTGTGTCACACATTTTTCTTTCATGGATCAAGAAGTGCATAGCTATCATGCTACCACTGCATTGGGACGTGGTGTCCCTCTGCAAGACATCGGTCAGGCAGCCACATGGGCCTGGCTGCAAACTTTTACTAAGCATTATTGCCTTGACAGTCAAGTCCGGAGAGATTGCTTCTTTGGCCGTTCTGTTCTCCGTGACTTTCTGGTGTGATCTTGGTTCGCAGACCCACTACCGGGGTTGGTATTGCTGGGGTAACTAATCTAAGATAAGGAATCTATCACTAACGTGTTTCTTTCAGATGAACCAAGTTACTTACCTTCGGTAACGATGTATCTGTAAGAAACCCTGTAAGAAACATTAGTTAGTGATAGATTCCTTCCCGCCCCACCTATCCTCCCCGTTCTGCGAACTGATTTCTAGGGTTAAGGTTATCCCTTTCAGGGCCCTAGTTTCAATGCACCAGTGGTCAGTATCTTGCATGGCTCTGCGTTCCTGGTGCGTAAAGTCATGTACAGAACTGACGTCAGTGTGCGTGGGCGCGTCTAAGTAGCTCCAACGTAGTCATCTGGGTGACTACGACGCCAACGACGTACGCGGAGCCGCACAACGACGCCTACTGACGTGCGGGGGTACCGCTGACGAAATCTTTCCATATCCAGTCTGGCGCCTGGGGGTAATTCTAAGGTAAGGAATCTATCACTAACTAATGTTTCTTACCGAGGTAACAAACTTGTTCTTTAGCACTAATTTGTTCCAGGAGGTGCGATGGCATGTTTCGAATATGCTATCAAACATTTGTACCCTGAGCACGCCTGCTGATCCGCCAGCAAATATTGCACTGCAATTTTTTTAATTGTTGTTCTTTTATGAGAAATGCCAATAAAAAAATAAGCTAGAACCGATTTACTATCACATTTGTCCAGGGCAATTTCTTTGCAACAGGTTTTTATAGATAAATGTTTAAGATGTCTGTTAGAATCGGTTTTTCAAGCTCCACCTCTTGACTCCAACCGGTTTCCTCTCATACACCTTGACCCCTAATAATGTGTTTCCGGAGTACATTTTTTTCAATGCCAGCACTGTTTGTAATGATCTATTAAAGGAAAACTTTAAGTATTATTTGTAAACATTTCTAACATATGGGTAGCAAAATATCACTGTCCATGACCGTCTTGCTATGCAACTTTGTTTCCATCAATCTCAATTTTAACTTGGGAGACACATCACCCCATTAGATTTAAGGTAATCCCACCTAATCAAGAGGACAACAATTTGCATCCCTTGGATGATTTTCACTAGGTAGTCCAAGTTAAATGTTTTAAACTTGAATGGGGAAAATACTTTTGTAGCACCCCTACACAAAGCCACCTCAACCTTGTCCTCCAGTTTATTGATCAAGAGATGGGACTGCACTGGGAGGCAAGAATCCAAAGCACACCAAAATGTAATTATTGTGTTCCTCGATCAATTCAACATTGTCTGCAAAAAGTCCAAATTATTTAGTACAATCTTATATGTGCTATCTGAACACACACAATCCACAAAAAAAGAATCTGTATCTGTAGAAAGTTTTCCGTTATCACTTTTTTATTCCATACACAAACGGCAGCCGACGTGCGTGTTGCCCTCCTGGGCTTCCTCAAGGCTTATTTCAACTTTATTTATGTATTAAATGTTCAACGCCAGTCGAAATCATAAAAGTATCATTTGCCTCTGAAATCTTCCCTTTTTGTCTAATAGATCGTGATATTAGTGAAGTCTATTGGGGTCGAAACATCAGGCTTGTTTGTTCAAGTATTGTAACGTAAAGTCAGTCCATAGAAAAAGGGACCATATTAAGTCCACTCACAGCGCCAGCCTCACTTCTGCTGCAGGACTCTTGGAGTCGCTCCTGGCCCCGGAGACCCTCCAACACTCACAGCCTGAGACCCTGACGATTATTTTTTTGTGGACTGTGTGTTCAGATAGCACATATAAGATTGGAATTAATAATAATTGGGACTTTTTGCAGACAATGTTGATTTGATCAAGGAACACAAGAATGACATTTTGGTGTACTTTGGTGTTTGAGATAAAATTGTATCTAGACTACATTTGTAGATCAAATAGTGTAATACTCAAGGTGGGTGAGTATTTGGCACCATGTGAGCACCCAAGACAAAATGGAATCAAATTGATCTGATGTGGTATTTACTACTAATGATCTTATGTTGATGTGCAGGTCGAAGTACCATATCCACCAATTGTTTCTGATATAAGAATCTCGTTTATGATCTGCTGCATCATGTATAAAGAATAAAGATATAATTGTATGCCAACCGCCTTACCTAAACAACAAAATCACCAGAGCATGGGCTCCTACATTATCACAAACAGACCCTGCCTTTTAGCAGAGATACTGATCTAAAACATGAAAGCAAGCACTCATGCCTTGCTCCAAACTTTGGAACGGGCCACCAGATAAACATAAACATGAGACAGCCTCCATGTAGATGCCCCACTCAAATACAGCGGGAGAGGAGGCAAGGTGTTAATGAGTTTTCTGAAGTTGAAGCACAAGTAGAACATGACTTGACCACATTTTCCAGCTTTGTATTCTTCATCTCAAATGTTCCTCAGGTTCAAAACAAGAAACTTCCTTTTCTCAAACGGTAATGGATTTCTTAAGGGGGAAATGTTTGTGAGCTATGATGCTAGCTGTAGACTAGAAAACGTTTCCCTCAAATGCTTCCTGTTTTCTTTCATGGCAGTCTTCAGGAATTGGTTTAGTTTACAGCTTCTGCTACATAATCTGACATTGTCTCAATGCCACACTATTTCCTCTTTATTAAGGTACTCCTCATTGCCCGGACATCATTCAAAGTTAAAAAAAAACTGTTACTCCCTTTCTGTCATCAGGGACCTTATTCATGCGGTGGATCTTGATAGTGGCCATTGGAATATGTCCAGCATTGACATCCATGACCAAGAGGATGACTATTTCAAGAACTGCAAATTTTACTGATAACTGCAAACACTCTTGATTGCTTTTGGTGACAACATGATGACAGGACCATACTCGTTAATTGGCAGCCTCATTGTCAAGGCCCTTAGTTGAAAGATTTTTGATTCGTGTGTCTATTGATCTTTTTTTTAAAACATTCCTATACAACATCTTTGACTATTAGAATGGTTACCTGGAACACCAGAAGGTTCAAACTGAGAAAAAGGAAGAGCAACATATTGAGGTGCCTAAGCAGATGATGGATTCATAACAAATAATAATGATGTATCGTGGTAGTTCTATGAAAGAGCAACCTCTCAGATCGATGACTGAATTTCCACCTCCACCCTGTTTGCTAAAGTCACCTTTAACCCAGATCTTTTGCCTGGGGAGAATGTTTGCATTGTCAGAATTCCGTCCAGCATTTGTTTGCTCAAATCAAATCAGGTGTTTGTTAAGCGCGACTACTCACCCGTAAGGGTCTCAAGGCGCTGCGGTGGGTGGCGTGGGCTGGGGGTACGCAGGTTCCAGTCCATCAAGGAGGGGGTCTGTCTAAGAGCCAGGTTTTGAGGTTTCTTGCGAAGATGGGGAGCGATGTTAGCTATCTGAGGTGAAGCGGAAGGTCGTTCCAGGCTCTGGCCGCGCGGATGGAGAAGGAGAGGCCACCCGATCTGGTCTCTCTGGTGCGGGGGACCAATGCGTAGGAGAGCTGGGCTGATCGTAGGGTCCTTTGGGGTGTGTGGAATTTGAGTCGGTTGTTCAGGTATGCTGGTCCGGTGTCGTGGAGGGCTTTGCGAGCGTGGGTTAGCATCTTGAAAATGACTAGCTTTGATGGGGAGCCAGTGGAGTATGCGCAGGTGCTGGGAGATGTGGCAGTGTATTGGCAGGTTGAGGACCAGTCTTGCGTGGCGTTTTGAATGTTCTGTAGGTTGCGGGTGAGGTTTTTGTTTATTCCGGTATAGAGTGCGTTGTCATAGTCGAGCCTGCTGGTGACCAGGGCGTGAGTGACGGTCTTTCTGTGTTCGAGAGGGATCCATTTGAAGGTCTTATGTAGGAGGCGGAGGGTGTGGAAGCAGGAGGACGAGACAGAGTTGATCTGGCGGTCCATTTTGTGTCCAGGATGATACCCAGGTTGCGTGCGTGGTCTGTGGGGGTGGGCGGGCTTCCAAGGGCGGGGGGCCACCAGGTGTCCTTCCAGGCGCCTGGTCCATGATGAGTACTTCCGTTTTGTTGGTGTTTAGTTGTAGGCAGCTGTTTTTCATCCATTTGACGACAGGTTCCATGCCTTCTTGAAATTGGTGTTAGTTGGATAGGAAGAGGATGAGTTAGGTGCCGTCTGCGTATGACACAATGTTGAGGCCATAGGTTCTGACGATGGGTGCGAGAGGAGCCATGTAGACGTTGAAGAGCGTAGGGCTTTGGTAGGACCCCTGGGGCCTCCGCAGGTGGTAGGTGTAGGGCCGAGGTTTGCTGTAACACTTTTCACCCTAAGTGGGATGGGTATGCCCAGACGTGGGTCCGTTGCTCACTGTACCACTGGATTCAAGCTATCCTGGCTGAAGAAGGCTGATATACCCTGAAACCAGTCCCAGGATGTTTGTTTCCCGGTCCAGGGAGGACCTGGCTTGGCAGTTTGGTCTGGACTGTTCCCACGGGGCACAGGGTCCAGACGGAATTGCATATGTCTGGATCCAAACTGGGGTGGCGTAGTGGGCAAAAGAACAATGGATTTAAGCCAGATCTTTTGACTGGGGGAGAATGTTTGCATTGTCAGCATTCCGTCCATCATTTGTTTGCTGTAACACAATGTCACCTTCTCTGGCATCTGCTGTGCTGCTATGCTGTCTTTGCCTACAGTGGCCTCACTGACCTTACCACTTGCCCAGCCAAATGGATTGACGCCAGATTCATCACTGTCAAGATCCAGGGTAAGTAATTTGATAGAACATCTTTTAATCCATTCAGCACAAGAGGGTTTGCATGATGAAGGCTACCATCCACAATTTGAAAGTGTGGAGAAAAAGGAACACAATTCGGAGGAATCCTACATTCCTAGGGGTAAGCTGGCAACTCTCCCCTCTTTAGGTGGGTTTCCAACATTTAGACACTTGTGAAAAATGTTGACATTAGCTTGGAGGAAAAAAAAAACTTATATGCGTGCTTTTTTTAAAGTAATTGTCTAGTACAGAAAGAAACCATCTAAGCAATTTCTGTTCAAAACTCCTATAATTGTAAGGAATCACTCACAGAACTTGTTGAGCTCCTTCCTATAATGTGTAAATCAGCCTTGTGTTGGAAGTGAATGAAGTAGTAATGAGACTATGGTTGGCATTGAAATCTGTGCATATGTTCAATTCCAAGCATTTCTCTTGCAAATCAGACGTGATGGTAGCTTTAACCTCAATGAGACAATGAAGTGAAATCCACATTTTCTTTAAGAAACCTCTTCACAAAGAATCTGTGGAAACAAAGTGGTTCTCTAAACTTGTCCATAGTCTGTTCCTAAATTTCCTCCACTCACCTGATGTCATCTGCCTTCTACATTGTTCAAAATCCGTTGAGACCAGCCTGGTTGTTAAAAGGCCCATTGTAATATTTACACAGAGTAACCAATATTCCTCCCTTTCATCACCTGCCCGTTGTGTATGTTTCTTTAGTTAATGAACATACCTCTCCCAGATAATGAATTTTCAGTGTACTGTGTGCACTGTGCATTAAGCAGTTATCTCAATCCCAATTCCACGGGAATCAGTACAACAGCAATAGTGTAGCACATCACAACTTCACTTGAAGTAATCTGAAGAACACTTTTGTGGAGAGCACCACACAACCTGATGCCAGAGCATAAATGCAAGTGGGGCAGGCAGCTTTGAGAGTTAAAAAAAAACATCCAATGATGATCCCCCGTCTTTCTTCTCAAGTGAAAATATGGCTTTTATTAGATGATATTCCTTCAGCAGACTTCATGTTTAAAATATCTGTCGCATATGGAGACCTCAAAACATTTCATGATACCTAATGGTGTCAATCATATCCTGGCTTGCACAACCATCATGCATTGCCTACTAGACATATTGACATCCAATCCATAAATCATGCTGTCACGAATTGTTTTAGTTAACTTTTGCTCAGGAATGTGTCCAAATTCCCTAACCTGTCCAGGGATATGCTTAAAACTTTAATCGGTCACAGAAGCACAATTCTGTATAGTTTTCTTTAATAAATTCTGAAGCCCTCATCATAAGACTGAATAACTTTCTGTGTTTGAGAAGCTTCAAGTAACAATTGATGACTCCTAAAAAATGTCAACCAGTACAGCTGTAAAATGGGATGCTTGCGTTTGCATTATCTTTAAAGCCTAGTGCGCTGCAATGACTGTGTAGCCAAGTTTGTGGAGCGTAACCCTGCTGGACAAAGAAGCCATAGGGGGACCACATTTCCCCCCATCCCTGGCGCCTGGAGGCGCTTTAAAACACAGTCGCCGGCTTGCGGCCGGTGTAGCCTGAGTTTGTGGAGCGGCACCCTGCTAGCTGATGAACATGGGGAGGAGAAATGCTACTCCACAAGACCAAAGAGTGGAGGCCATTAATACTTTGGACTCTTTCCTCTTGAAAGATACAGACTTGTTGTCGAAAGAGATAGAGCAGAGGGAAGACTGTCAGTGAGGCAAATTCATTATCCCTTCCCACCCCTCTCCCAAATGTCGATAGGCTATCCGGTGCCGTTATTGATCTACTCACACAACATAAGACTCCATTAATGGTCCTCTATCCCCTGCCTCGTGGTACAGCCGGCCAATATTCTCCTGACTCCCTTATCGAGCTGCTGGTTAAAAAGAAGAGAGGGGGTAGGCCGCAAAGACTGACAAACAAACATTGCACCGGGTGGGGGCAAGGGCTCCCCTCTGAAGATCACGAGTGGTCCAGGGAAGTCCAGGGAACAGCCCACACAAGAACTGGAAAGCATCATGGCCCGACTGCTACAGCCTGTATTAAAGAGTCTTAAATGAATCGAGGCTGAGCTTGCAAAAATTAGTGAAAGAAGGGGAAGTGCCTGTGCTTGTGAATGTATTGGTAGGCCTGCTGAACTGGTACAGAAGGTACATTGTGCATGCCAGTGTAAGTGTAAAAATCCTTCTCTCATTAACACGCAGCTTATAGTCAGACCAGAGTGTCGACAGGATACCTCATGTACCCAAGTTAATAGGGAGACACCTGCAGCTGCGTGAAGAGGGCAAAGTAATGATACACTTTGATTGGCTGACTCACTTGTAATGAGGTAATGAGTAACCTAAATATTTACCCAGTTATTGACAATCATCAACTGTGTAGTGGCCTCTGCACCTTAGTAACATCTAGACAGGCTACCGCTCACCTTGATGTACCCCCTCAGAATTGACAATCCATACATCTACACTGTACTGCAGATTCTGCTAGACCAAGACAGGCTGCCCAAGGGGAAGGTCAGGGAGTGCACCAATCTCACCATAAGTTTAGCTTGAATCTCAAGGTCTAAGAGGGAAAATGAAGACTGGTCTAGGATTAATAATTATTATGACCTAGTGTTCCTTCAAGAAACATGGGAAGTTGGTCTGGTCTATATTGATGGGTTCTGTGTAATTCATACCCCTGCTATTCCTTCCTGGTCAGGCAGAGCTAGAGGAGGCTTACTAACTTTGAAACATCTTCTGCGTAAGGATACTTGAGATCGTTGTCCAGTCCTCTTATTACCACCTCATAGTATGTAGTGGCTTTGGTGTAGAGGATATGCTCCTAATCAACTACTACAACAACTACTTTGAGGGCAACACGACCAATGTAATCCACTCACTTGAAAAAGCAATTGAAAAAGTAATAACCACCTACCGCAAACCCTTACATATAGTGTGGGTGGGTGATTTTAACGCCCATAGGTGCCCAAAAACAACAATGCCACTATGTGGGTTGGTAGATGAAGAAGGGGTTGTTCCTAATCATTTCTTACATACTCAGTACAGGGATGAACTGAACAGATTCTTGGTTACTAGAAACCTGGTAATACTATATCCTGTGGACGAGCAAATGGGCACTATGGTAAAAATATGTTCGAGGCATATGGGCTGCAGATGGTACATTTATGAATAGATCGCCATCTGGTGTTGGGCTCGGATGATTGCACTTGTTTTTCTTCTGGAGAAGTCTTTGTCGTCATCGATGACTCCTCCTCTAGGTGCTAGTGCGCATGGGCATCGGCTCCATCCTTAGATTGTTTTTTTCCGCCATCGGGTTCGGATGAGGATCGAAGCGCTCCGGATCGACTTTGATAAAGAAAGTGATATTCGGCGCGTAACCATTTCCAATTCGACGGTATCGTTATCGAACGCGACTACACTTCCATCTCGACGCGTTTCGAAGAACGAAGACTACGGGAAGACCAGCTCGACGTAGTCCAGCCCGGAGTCCATGGAAAGGACTCCATTCAAAAAATGTCCAGCGTGTGGTGCTAAGTTCCCACACAAGGACCTACACGAGGTGTGCAACCTCTGCTTGTCCCCTGAACACGAATCCAGGGACTGTGAGGCCTGTGCAGCATTTTCCTCAAAATCGACGATTAGAAACCGTCGAGCCCGAAGACACGAGGTATCGAGAATGCAGTCACAAGCAATCCCGGAGCTGTTCGAGGACCAGCACCCAGAAGAGGAGGAAGAAGAGGCCGACGAGGCGGGGTCTGAAGCGGACGAGTCCGACGTCGAGGAAATCGACGTCCAACAAACCGTGAGTGACGACATCCCTTTACCAAAGAACAGACCCCGCACGGTGTCGACCCCGCCCTCGAGCCCGGTCAGACAACTGAAAAAAGTTTCCGACGCCCCACCTTCGGGCCCGGCAACGAAACCGAAACACTCGGTCTCCCATCATGGTGGTTCCGATAAACGGCCCACCCCGACATCGACACCAAAGCTCCATATCAAGGAAAGCTCGAAGTCGAAACAGTCCATGTCGACACAGAAACACGCTTCGACGTCGAAAACAACATCGACACCGAAGACACCCTCGACACCGAAGACATCGGATTCGAATAAAATCTCGGTGCCGAAAATACAAATGGACAGTCAGAAGAAAAAACACCTTTCGGACCCGAAAACTCCGGTACCGACACAGGAATATAAAACCGATCCTAAACAAAAGACTCTGTTTATTGATCCACAAACTGGCAAGGTAGTCACAGAACTACCCAAAAAGAGGAAAAATGAACAATCGGACGACAAAACTCCTCCGAAGAAGAGAACAATGGGGACAAATACAACTCCTCCCCCTTCCCCACATCCTAGAGACACACCCTCTTCTCCTATTCCTCACAATAGGCCAGCTATTCCTCCCACACGACCATCTACACCTACAACAGATGTAGAAAGTGACACAGGGGAGGGAGAGCATCCTGGGGATGATGAAGACACGATCCCAGAGGACGCAGACCCATGGGAACAGTACAATGTAGGGTCAGATAACGATAACGACCCTGAATTGTATCCGTCAAAACCTTCACCTCCTGATGATAATACTGGGTTTGCACAACTCATTGATAGAGCAGCAAAATACCACAAGGTAGAACTACATGCAGAACCTCAAATAGAGGATTTCCTATTAGAAACACTACCGGCTGCACAAAAAACATCAGGAACACTACCAATGCTTAAGGGCCTTCTCAATCACACATCAGAGATATTCAAAGACCCGGTGAGGGCTAGGGTACTGAACCCAAGAATTGATAAGAAATATAGGGCAGCTCCAAAAGACCCAATATTCATCAAGGGACAAATTCCTCTAGACTCACTAGTGGTCACAAATGCTCGTAAGAGAGCAAACTCTTTATCTACAGAAGAAGCTCCACCTCCTGACAAAGAGTCTAAGCTAATAGATGCTTCTGGCAAGAGAGTTGCATCTCAAGCGGCAAACAGCTGGCGCATAGCTAATACACAGGCACTACTTGCAAGATATGACAGAGCGCATTATGATGAGTTAGAGAAACTCATCACACATCTCCCTAAAGAACATCAAAAGAGGGCAGATAAACTCATACAGGAAGGGAAGTTAATTACTAACACTTCAATCAAATGCGCCCTAGACGCGGCAGACACTGCAGCAAGATCCATAAACACAAGCATCATGTTAAGGAGACATGCATGACTCAGGGTTTCAGGGTTCAAACAAGAGGTGCAAACTTCATTACTGAACCAACCTTTTGATGAGAAAACACTTTTCGGCACAGGGACAAATGAGGCCTTAGAAAAGATGAAAAAGGATACGGAAACGGCTAAATCAATGGGAGCATTGCAACAGCCGACCCAAAGAGGTTCCTTTCGTAGGTCCGCCTATAGAGGAGGATCCAAAAATACAGGTACAAGCCAGCAACAAACCTCTTTTACACCGACATCACCCAGAGGTAATTCTAGAGGTAGTTACAGAGGTAACAACAGCAAGGGGAGAGGACGCGGAAACAACAACAACCGCAACTCTCCAACCCCAAAGCAGTGACTTCATACAGCCCCCCCCAGACCATATAACACCGGTCGGGGGACGCCTATCACAGTTCCTACCTGTCTGGGAAAACATCACATCAGACAAGTGGGTGAGACAAATTATCCATCATGGTTATTGCCTGGAACTCACATCTACCCCACCAAACATCCCCCCCAAACAGCGTCCAATGAAACAAGATCACTTAACACTGTTAAAACAAGAAGTACTATCTCTGCTACAAAAGCATGCCATAGAGAAGGTTCCAAAGCAACAACAAGGAACAGGAGTGTACTCCCTATACTTCCTAATTCCAAAAAAGGATGGGTCTCTAAGGCCAATACTAGACCTACGACCTCTCAATGCATACATAAATTCGGAACATTTCCACATGGTCACGCTCCAACAAGTACTTCCTTTACTGAAGAAAGGGGACTTTCTTTCTACACTAGATCTAAAAGACGCTTAATTCATATCCCGATTCACAAAGCCCACAGGAAATATCTAAGGTTTGTGGTAGAAGGACAACATTATCAGTTCAAAGTCCTTCCGTTTGGTGTCACGACGGCGCCAAGGGTGTTCACAAAATGCCTAGCGGTGGTTGCAGCCCACCTAAGGAGACAACAAATACATGTCTTCCCATACTTGGACGACTGGCTAATAAAGGCCAAGTCACAAAGAGAATGTCTTCAGAACACACAGAAGACAATTCACATGCTGCACCAACTAGGGTTCACTGTGAACTACACAAAGTCACACCTGCAACCAAGCAAGGTTCAACAATATTTAGGGGCTACTATAGACACAGAAAAAGCCAAAGTATACCCCAATCCAGTCAGGATCCAAACAATGCTTACAATCATTCAAAAATTTCAGCCACAACACTCATTAACAGCAAGAGTGTTCATGCAGCTATTAGGGATGATGTCATCCTGCATACTGCTAATACCATATGCCAAACTACAAATGCGTCCGCTACAAGAATGTTTAGCGACACAGTGGAATCAGGCTCAAGGACAGATTACAGATCTGGTGTTGGTAGACGACCGCACACACCGCTCTCTGAAGTGGTGGAACACAACAAACATTGCCAAGGGGCGGTCGTTCCTAGAACCAATTCCACAGGTGACAATAACAGCGGACGCATCGCTTACGGGATGGGGAGCGCATATGGAGAAATATACAGTACAAGGAAGATGGAGTGTGCAGGAAAGAAGGCTGCACATCAATCATCTAGAACTACTAGCAGTGTTTCTAGCATTGAAAGCCTTTTTAAATGCATGTTACCAACAAAGCAGTCCTGGTCAGAACGGACAACATGACAGCAATGTATTATATTCAAAAACAGGGGGGGGACGCACTCTCTCCAACTATCCAGACTAGCGCAGGAAATTTGGAGATGGGCCATTCCTCAAAACATCTATCTGTTAGCAGAACACCTACCAGGAGTTCAAAACCAGATGGCAGACATCTTAAGCAGACAGTCCGAACAAATACACGAATGGGAACTGCACCAAAAAATACTGCAACCATTCTTCCAAAGATGGGGACAACCAGAGATAGACCTCTTTGCCACTCATCAGAACGCGAAATGCCAAAGCTTCGCGTCCAGGTACCCACACCACCTGTCGCAGGGCAATGCGTTATGGATAAATTGGTCCCAACAAATTTGCATACGCTTTTCCCCCTCTCCCACTAATCCCATTAGTGGTCAGAAAGCTGCAACAACACTCAATGACCATGATACTAGTAGCACCCACGTGGGCACGACAACCGTGGTTCACCACGCTCTTGCAACTCTCACAAGTGCCACACCAAAAGCTAAGAATTCTACCCATGCACCTTACACAGAACCATGGAGAAATAATGCACCCAGCTCCCACACAACTGAACCTAGCGATCTGGCTCCTGAAATCCTAGAATTTGGGTACTTAGATCTACCCCCAAATTGCAAGGAGATAATTAAGCAAGCGCGACGTCCCACCACCAGAGCATGCTACGCAGCTAAGTGGAAGAGGTTTGCTATATACTGTACCACTAATAATATCAACCCTCTGGACGTATCAACAAAGGAGATTATTTGCTACTTACTACACTTACAGCAATGTAATCTCGCGTACACATCTATCAGAGTACATCTAGCAGCTATAGCAGCGTACCTACAAAACAGGCAGCACATATCCCTGTTTAGAGTGCCAGCCATAAAAGCCTTCATGGAAGGCCTTAAGAGAGTCATTCCACCAAGATTACCACCTTCCCCAGTCTGGAACCTCAACGTAGTACTCACCAGACTAATGGGACCACCTTTCGAACCTATGCATAGGTGTGAAATACAATTCCTTACATGGAAGGTGGCCTTTCTTATAGCCATTACCTCACTCAGGAGAGTAAGTGAATTACAGGCATTGACAATACAAGAACCATTCCTACAATTACATCAGAATAAAGTGGTTCTTAGAACAAACCCAAAGTTCTTGCCTAAAGTAATTTCAGCATTTCACATCAATCAACCGGTGGAACTACCAGTCTTTTTCCCAAAACCACAGACGGTAGCAGAAAGGGCCCTACATACACTAGATGTCAAAAGGGCCATTTTGTACTACATAGAAAGGACACAAAATTTCAGGAAAACTAAACAACTATTTGTAGCATTTTCCCCAACACATAAGGGCAATCCTATCTCTAAAGCAGGCATCGCTAGATGGATTGTAAGATGTATACAAATATGTTACATAAAAGCAAAGAGAACATTAACTGTTCCTCCTAGAGCTCATTCTACACGTAAGCTAGGAGCATCTATGGCATTCTTAGGAAACATTCCTCTAGATGACATATGCAGAGCAGCAACTTGGTCTACACCACATACCTTTACAAAGCACTACTGTGTTGATGTGCAGGCTACACAACAAGCCAGAGTGGGCCAAGCTGTATTAAAAACTCTATTTCAAACAGTTGCGACAGACACGGGTGACCACCGCTAGGGAGGTAACTGCTGTATAATCTATTCATAAATGTACCATCTGCAGCCCATATGCCTCGAACGGAATATGCTACTTACCAGTATGCATCTGTTCTTGGCATAGAGGGCTGCAGAGTGGTACATGCCCTCCCTGCCTCCCCGGAAACCAGTGTCTGTCCCAACATTGTCTTATTTAGATACATTTACATGGGCATATCTTTATGTATTATACTACACTACTCCATCTAACCGTACTATGGCAAAACAATCTAAGGATGGAGCCGATGCCCATGCGCACTAGCACCTAGAGGAGGAGTCATCGATGACGACAAAGACTTCTCCAGAAGAAAAACAAGTGCAATCATCCGAGCCCAACACCAGATGGCGATCTATTCATAAATGTACCACTCTGCAGCCCTCTATGCCAAGAACAGATGCATACTGGTAAGTAGCATATTCCTTGTGGACACAATATATGGTTCCACGCTAGATTACCTAGTGGTGGCAATCCCTTTTAAGAGGTTTTTAACCAGATAGGAGGAACCTTTGCTTCAATTTTTAGCGATCATGTTGTGTTGACCTTTCAATTTCAATGGAAGTGTTGCTTTGATAGCGCGTTTACGAAAAGTTCTAGTACCACGAATAGCAAGAAGGAATGTTATAGTGTTAAAGTGGACAAAAATAAATAAGGATGTATTACTACCTACTGTAATTGGGTGCACCCAGAAAGAAATATCAACTTGTCTTGACTTGCATAGTGACCCGCAAAGTATAGTCCAGGCCTTTGTTTCACTGTTGATTGTGGTGGAAAGCCATTTACAATCCAAGAATAAACCTTGTTTATCAAAGAACCCGCGCTGGTTTAATATGGCTTGCACAAAAACACTCAGTAGCCTACACAAACCCCTAAAGGAAAGGCCAAGGAACATTGCCCTGGTCAGCTCTGTCCGGGCACAATACAAAAAATGTAGGCGGGATACACTTATGGCTCTAAAAGAGGATGCCTGGGACAAATGATAGCTTGCCTCACTATTAAAAAGCTCTCAAAAATTCTGGGAGATAGTCAACTCACCATTCTTGAATCAAGATACAGACCCCTCGAAGTATAAATGTGGGGGAGAACGCATAGGTGAATCACTATTAAGTTACATTTGGGTTAGCCGTAGATGGGGTAAACCGGACTAATGACCACCCAAACTGTGACGTGTACATTCCTATTACCTTCTCAATGACAAAGGTGGAAAATTGCCTTATCCAATGCAGTAGCACAAAGGCTCCAGGCCCTGACGGTGCCCCTATTGATTTCTTCTTTGATTACCCGGAACTCTGGATTCCATTTCGGACCAATGTTTTTAATGCAATTGCTAAAGGGGACCCTCCTCTCCCCCCCCCCCCCGCTTCATGGAAAACGACAGTGACCGTGACAATATTCAAAAAAGGGGATAAAGCATTGCCTAAGTACTATAGGCCAACTTTTGGATGGAACATGTAAACTAATGGCCCGCTTTTTGTTAAAGAGACTTGTGGAATGGGCCGCTGACAAAAGTATTTCAATTCCAGTCCAAAATGGTTTTAAAAAAGGGATGAGGGACACTGGATCAGTGCCTAAACTTAAATCTAATTGCAGCAAAGTATACCTATGTCAATGGAGGAAATGTTTTTATGGCGTTTATGGATCTAGGAGTGGATGATAGCATTATACTTTTCATCCACCAGTTATACTCCCAGTCTACTGCATGTGGTAGGAACGGCAGCGAGGGCGAATGCACAAGATGTTTCCTAATCATCTGGGGGTTAGGCAAGGTTGTATCTTAGCCCCTTTTTTTTCTCATTGTATTCCAACGTGTGGAATCAGCAGAGAGTCTAGAGGTGTCTGAGGTACCCAAGATAAACAAGAAACAGCTTCTTAAACTGTTATACGCTGATGATGCTGTATTGGGTGCCAGGGCAGGTGTAGCACTGGAAAAATTAATAAAGGGAAACAGCCCAAAACATTGCCTTCATTTTTTATTACTACATGGAAAATTGAAATAACTAAGACTTTTTTATACTTGGGGTTACTTTTTAAAAGTGAAGGGACTTGGACAAATATGATTGAGAACAGATGTAACACACTAGAAAAGAACACCATGGCCATATGTTCATTCATAAAAAATAAACTGGGCACAAAGCCATTGGAACCAATCAAAAACAATATTGCGCCAAAGCTATCGCTTCAGCTACATATGGAGCAGGGATTTGGGGCATGTCCAAAGCTGAGCTATTGCAACAAAAAGAAGATATATTATTTAAAAATTGTATTTTCTCTCCCGGAAGGTTGCTCATACTACATCATCCACCAAGAGCTGAATGTCCCATTTACATCTGATTTAATATTTATAGCCTTGGTCCTACTCTGGCACTCAATTTGCAACAGAGATACCGTGGAATGCACCCAAAACATTATTAGAGATTGTTTATCCCTTGACAAGGCGCTTCAGGTTCCCTGGCTGCGATATGTAAAGGCCACACTGTTAAAGTTGGGATTAGAAACCCTATTTACACATCCCCTTACATGCATGTGTACCTCAACAGTGGAAATCAAATCTTGCTCAAAAGAGTTTAGGGAGAATGAAAGATATGTATTAAATTGTAACAAAATCATGGTGGCATTATATTTGGGCCTTCCACCTGTTCTTGGTGAAGCAAATTCATACTTGACATCCGCAACAAAATGCTCGACATCGATTTGTACTTCTCAGATTTAGATTACATTTTATTCCTTTCATGCTGGGCTTTTCATCAGGGACATACTCAATTAACAAACTTTCAGTTTGCCCCTGTGATGGCATATCTATTCAATCTAACCTTCATTTTATATTCTTCTACAAATTTTATTCCTGTGCACGGAAAAGGTATATTCGCCCATTGTCCTTGAAATCTCCGTTTGTACAATGTTGCCCAGCTCTGTTTTTTTCTCCAAATGCTCCCTGACCCGTGTGTAAATTTCTCTGTTGTGTCATACCTATGTATGGTTTTATCAAAAAGATCACTTAGTCGATAGCTTATATTTTAGCAGATTGTGGCACTGCTTAGCGCTTTACACTTTTTTATGAGATGAGGACGCACCTAAGGGTCGCGCCCCCTCCACCCCCTTTTTTCTAGTTGATACAATCTTCTTTTACCTGGAGGCAGTAGATGGCAGACAAAGTGACTCGTTGTTTTCAAATGAACTTGTTTCTGTACCGCATTAAGCACTTTACGACTTATGGAATGAATTTACCATACTTTAATCAATGTTTTGGCTAATGTTTTAACATGGTTCCTATCTGTCTTTTACTTCGTGGTTTTATCGAAATCTGATGGTGGTGTATCATAATTTCAAAATGTGAACAATATATTTTTTCACTTTTATGATCTTAATGTTTAAGATCGAATAAAGTTATAATGATGATGACGACTGTGTTGATTGCTGATGGATGGAGTTTGCTCCCTAAGATTCCCCAAGATTCCGGCAGGAACCGAGAGTGGTAAATAGACTCTTTCACGCCACTCATGAGACTGGGGCTCCCTTTGTAGTCCTTCAGTAGCAATACTACTCTTCAGGCATTGCCAATAGTAAAAAAAACAATAAGAAAAGGTTTCATTTCATTCTACTGCCAATGTTGAAGAGGCAGAACCAGTCCTGAAGTTGCTTGACGTAACCCTTTTAGAGCTTGTCTGTCAGGGTGCCCACTTATGTTAGTACACATAGACTAGTTCAAAATGTAGTTCTTTTCATTTAGGGTTAAAAATAAAATGTAGTTAACATCTTTGATTTTCTTGTGCGTATTCCTTTGGGATGAAATGTTATTTCTCTGACAGCCTTGCAACACTGAATGGGCTTACAGTTGATAACTTAAGGGACATTCTGCCAGAACATCTAACTTCAGAGCCAGGAGTGGATATCTGGTATCAAATCTGCAGCTTAAGCATTACTGCTGTGTGCAAACGTAATGGGTCCATGATGTCACCCAATGATGCCATCATTGCATAGTCTTTGGGGTGCCAAAGCCAAAGAAAGTGCAAGGTTATTGGTCCTTCAAGAAATGGTTCAAAATGCCATAAAGTCAAATAGAGCACAGAGGAAGGAGATAATGAAGTGAGTGTGACAGTGTGTGATTGTAAGTGCACTAGACTCATCACCATGTAGTGGGGTGAATGAGGTTGTGCCAAATACTCCCTTTCATTTCTGTAATCTACTGTATCACTACTTGACATTTAGATAGCACTTGTGTGACCTTGTACCTCAGCCTTGTTTGAAGTGGCTGCAAGCCAGTTTGCATCTGTGGCTGTAAAAACTATGAAGGTGTGAGTAGCTGATGAAGGAAGAGCTCAGTGACATGCGTGGAGTACGAGCGGGGACGAGTGCTTCTAAACATGTAGATTGATGCTACTCTTAGGCATGAAGTATAAAGGAGACAAATTAGAACAGTTAGATACTAATATCCAGTGGATAGTGCATTTCACCACATTATACTTGAAACGATAAGCATAGGTCAAATGACCATCCATGTGGCAGTGAGCAGGGAAAATAAATAAGTAGATAGCGATCTACTGCTTTGTTCCCGTGCACATATATTGCTGTTTTATAGAAGGTGTTTCCCACATTAATGTTCGTGAACTACTGCCCATGAGTTTACTGTGCATGATAAAGTAAAAGACATTTTGTACAAGGGACATCAAGATGAAGCATATTTTCTCCCTTTTGCTCAAGCTTTTAAGAATGGCATGGTGGACATATTAGAGAAAGCAGCCCCTAGAGCTAAAGAACTACTGGTTGATTCAGCGTGATCTCTTTCTGAACCAGTCTTTCTTTGGCTGAATCTCTAGGAGCATATTTGGCTAACTCCAGAAGTCCTAATGCATGCTCAGCTTTACGCTTTGCTTCCCACAGAATGGTCACAATGATTAGAAAGGTACTTGCTGAATAGTCTCTGGCTCTGAGAACTGTAAATATGGCCAATACATTCAGAATCTATTATTATACTTTGTGGCAACAGCTGGTACACAGAGCAGTGATCCTTGCACACACACCTGCTGAATTGAAGAGGTGATTGTTATGGTGATATCCACCCTCTCTTGACTTTGGTCATCTGATTCCCACATTCCAATTTATCTCAGTTTTTTAAATTTACACCCTACATTGGAAAAGGCTCTGGCAGTTGTGGACTTTATTGCAAATCATAAACATATTACACAGGATGAAGAACATTTGGTCTGTGACAAAGTGGATCTCACATTGGAAAAATCTGAGCAATCCAAACAGACTACAAGGTTCATGGGCCTTTGTTACTCCTAATTTGTTGTGCGCTTTACAGAGGACAATTTTAGACTCAAGGACTTGCATAAGTAATCATCAGAATGAAAAATTCAAAGTGAGCTTTATGGTGCGGATTTTGGTTTTAGTGATGGTGATTGAATGGGCTTCCTAGTTATAAGTATGTCAGTTGCTTATTTCAATTCTTCCATCACACAGCCCCACCAAAGTACATTTCCTACTACTCTATGACAGTATTAAACAACTGCTAGTGCAGACATGGCTCAATAACATGAATCTGACAGCTACAATGCCAAGTCACTTGGAGTTACCATAAAAACTGACCTCACACTCACGGACCACATCCCCTGGAAAACCACGACTGCCTGCTACCAGTTTTCTCTACTATCAGAAGTGAAAGCATTCCTCCCAGAAAATGACTTCAGAACTCCTTTAGAAGCCCTCCTGCTCCCACACCTAGACAGTGTTAATACCCTTTCCACATGGACTTTTGGACACCGTACTAGCCCTCTTGAAATGTATCCTACACACTTCCAAACCTTCCATCTTTGTTGCTCTACTGGGAAAGATTATGATTGTTAGAGTTAATTTTAGAATTTAAAGAAGATATCCATGAAGAAAAATTTGTTACAGCTAACTAACATTTTTTCTTCTCTATCATTGGGTCTTCATTCATATGTATAATCAACGAATATAATAGTAAGTGTATCCATTCCTAAGGCCAGTCGAAAAGCCGTAAGATATGGAAGTGAAAAACAAATCCTTGGATAGTTAGCGCTATAGCTACTTGAGGATTAAAACTTGAAAGCAATGTATACTTTACCATAAGCCTGTTAGTGGTTAGTTTTGAGACTTCTTTCAATCAATTTAAAGTTTTCTGAGGGTTGGACTATTTATTATGCTGAATTTAAATAAAGTCCATATAAAAAAGAACCGTTGTTAACAGGTAGGTATGTTTTTTTCATACCTTCACTGACTGACACTTTTCAGATAAGGGTGTTTGTGCCAGCACATAAAGGGCATAGATCCTTTTAATCATACTGGACGCCTATTAAAGTTTGTTTTTTGAGGTTGACATGCTGCATGGCTTCCTACATACTACCAGCATCTCGGTGTGGGCTAAGGATGAGGTATTTGCATGAACACTGAGTTGGCAGTATTTGCATCGATATTGATAGCATACTGAACTGCTTTTGATGCGGCTGTACATTGCCGGGAATTAGTGTGATGAATGCCAATCTGTTAACTGGCCAGGATTTGGCTATCCTGAAATGTAAATTTCAGTTGGTGAACATTTCTTCCATGATTAGGTTTGGGGCACATCTGTAGAAACGGAATGTAAGTCACCTATTACCTTAACAGTGACACCTTCATATCAACTTGTTGGAGCTCTTTGTTATCAGGATGGTTCAAACTAACCTCTTTTTACTAGTGCAAGGCCGGCAAATGGTGTGTTGAAATGGAATCCCAGTGTTGTGCACTACATCAAAGTGTCCAGAGCAGTGAGCTATTTATAGCTGTGTGAGCTTCAAATATTGCAACCCAAAGGGAGTCTTCATCCAGATATGCTGGCAAACCCTTTCCGTGAGCAGGGGTAGCCCCAGATGGAACTTGCGGGAATGCAAAGTATGTTCTGGTTTTGGAAATGTACAAGAAAGGATGTGCAAGCCAGTGTATTCCTTCCCCTTTAACATTTTCAGACAGTTCTGACAACAGTGCCTCTGAAGGCTTCAAATTGGATGAGGTTTGTGGATTTTCTGCCTTCTATGAAAGGAAAGGGTGGGCGGCTACCACTCTTTCTTTTAGTTAGTTTGGAATTTAATTTTGGACAACTGTGATTTATTGGTCATGAACTTTCTTATGCTCGATCTAATGTGGATGTCATATCGAATCACATGTTTCCACTGTAAATGTTGTTTAGCTTATGTTGATTATACTACGAGAAACGACTGAATCTAATTGTCTCTGTATTATCTGAAGTACTATATGAAGCTGTCATCCATTAGATGTAAATCTGTCTGTGCTTCCCATCTTTTCAAGAAGTCTGATGATCTTTATTATTTTGAGATCCCTCGGGTTGTACATTGTTGAAAGGATTGATGAACAATTTTTCTGGGAGTAGGAGCTCCAGCCAGAAGGGTGGGTAAGTTGTGGACCCTATCAGAGATTTGCTATACACTGTCCTTTCCAAAGACAAAGTGATTTTGAAGGTTAAACCGTCGCTCCTTCCTAAGTTAGGGACACAATTGCACCCTAACAATCCTATTCCACAGCAAGCCTTCTTTGCTCTACTTCATCCATTTAAGATGGTGAAGAGGCTACATAGATTGACTCATTACAAGTAAAGTTCTCCTGGATTCAGGTTACCTGGCAGCTGTTACCTGTGGAAGTGCTTTGAAATATATAGCTGTCGCAAAACAGAAGATTTCCTGAAGGATAGTGGTCTGCATCCGTGAGTGCTGTGATGATAACTAACTGGAATCAGCCTTAAGAGCTAGCAACCACTCTTGAGTTTTGAGGGGGGTTCTTTTGCAGAGGCTGTACGACACCTGCTTTACCCTCTATACTTTAGAAAAGCGTTATTGTATTGCTTCATATACAAGGGTCGAAGCCTCTGCTATAAGATCCGAGTTCTTCACCTTTTCACTTGTCTGAAACCCCTTCATGGAAATTGTTAAGCTTTGCAAAAATGTTTAAAAAATGAAAAAATGTCTATTGAGAATAGTATCTGTTCGAAGAAAAGGCAACAACTCTTTGTGAACAGTTTATGTGAAGTAGTTTGTAACTTCTAGAAATTCATCATCATCCACCAACTCTGTCCTCTGATCGTGTTAAGCCTACGTTGCTCAAAATATGAGAATTGAAGGGACAAGCTAGGCAAGAACATTTGTTTTCAGTTTCCTGCCTCCCGAACATGTGACACTTTGGACTTAAGTGGCAGGACTCAAGTGGCATCACGTAGCATTGTGACAGTGTTTTAAAATAGTTTACGGAGTTCTGTGTTGTTGCGGACTAATTTCAAACATGAAGACCCTGCATACACCTGCCTGGGTGCAAGCAAGAGTTTGCACCTGACATGGAACACTCTTCTTTTGTAACCATGGTTATCAAAGGTGCATAACTTATTCTGTTGTTCTTTGTCCAAGCCTGTGAGTCGACAAAAGATCCTGTGCTGGAGAAGGACATTCTATGTACCTGTATATTACTCCAGTGTTTCTGTCTATAATAGACTCGCCTACATACCACTATAATCATACAGTTTTTATATGCTCATTCTTTTGGCCTATACATGTTTCCTTGAATAGTCCAAACAATTTGAATGAGCTCCTCATGTTATTTTATGTACTTTTATTTTATAGAAGTATGAAGGATTTACTGTCTATTATTTGCATGTAAACTTATGAAACATAGCAATGCTGTGGAGAGTTGTACTTACCAATAATTAACTTATATCTTCTCAACTTGTTTGAGTAAATCAGTGATGCTTGTATTTTTCTGTTTTTTTGCAGACACTCTTCTTTGTGAGGACCTGCAGTCTTCATCAACAGTGTCAAGCCCAACACAGACTGGTCCCATCATGTACATGCCATCCGCTGCAGGTGATTCTGTTCCAGTGAGCCCCTCAAGCCCACATGCCCCGGACCTTGGCAGTGTATGTAGAACATCTCTAGCGAGCAGTCCATCATTGCTAATTCCTTAGTATTCTAACGTCATTGTAAATGTGCTCTGTAGTGTAATCTCACCTTGGATTCTTTGGATATTATCACTAGGTTTGTAGTATACAAAGGTTTTTAAATAGGGGAACAAGGAACAATTGTGCTTGCAACAGCCCCCCAAATACTTGTTCTGTCAACCTCTCATAATAGCCTCTGATTGCATTACAATTTCAAGTGAGGAATTCATTGTCTTGTTCATTCCTCCCTTACCTATAGTTTGCAGCTTGAGCATAACAGATTTGCTACTCTCCTATAAAAGGAAACTTAAATTCATTATAACAGAAGGATAAATAGCAAGATTATCCTTGCATATAAAGCAATTTCCCGAATTACTAAATAAAAAGTTTCTGATGGATACTTCTAACAGCAGATTCCTCCCCTTTAGAATTATCCCAGGCACCATCCGGACAGGATTGGGATAATTTTATAGCAGGGTTCCCATAAACCAATAGGTGACTCCTTGTGGTTCTGCAGTGACCCTATACTGCTCATTAGCGGGCGAATCTAGCTGCATATAATTGCCATTCTGCATGCTAAGGACAGTTCCTGTCTTTCTGTTCCCTTCTACATGCATCTGGCGTTTCGCTTCTATCTTTGTCAGTTTTCCGCCGACTCCAAAATATGTCCTTAGGCATTATGTCAAGGATGATGTGTCTCCTAAAAATAACAAGATTCCAGACCTAACACGACCGCCGGAACCAAATGTTAGTAATTGATCCACACAACATGTTTTTGGTGCTTGGACTAAGGTCACGACTCGGAGCTGTGCAATAAATGCTTTCTTATGCACACAAAGGCCATTCACAATCTCGTTCAAGAAGCATGTCCAGCGCAAAGTGCCATTCATGCGCTGTGTCTCACAGTATGTTGATGTGCCAAAAGCTCAAGAAAGCATAGTGGGACTTCCCATCACTCAAAATCAGAGGAGAAGACGCGCAAGGGCATCAATCGAAAGATTATATGTACAAGAGTATAATGGCTTGGATCTAGTCCTTCTGCTAGTCCTGGTGTGCCCCAATTAGTCAGGTAGTCATCATCCCCGGACCTAATAGCAGACTTCAAAAAGACCATGCTGCATCTATTTCAGATACTTCTGGCTTCCTCTGCCCTGTCTTTGCGGCCTACCGAGCCCCAAAGGGCTCCAGTTGGGCTTTTGCCTGCAGGCCCCTCCACAGCACCAGCTGCCCCAGTGGGATCAGTTGTCGGCTTTCACTTCCACCCCAGCCCTTGGTTCCACACCATTCCCTTCTGTGCCGGTGCTGACAACATCACCACCTGCTTTGGCACCAGTCCCATCTCCAACACCAGCCTCCAACCCTGAGACTGCTTTGCCTCCTCCAGGCCAATGTTGCTCTATGAGATTGCAAAACGGCAACCAGTCAGTATGCAACCAGATTCGAATTCACGGCCTCAACACTAGTAGTATCAGAAGCTAGAGATTTTTTACAGATCCAACTCTGATTTAGCTCAAAGTATGCCCTCCTAACCTGTTCTGTAATAGCAGACCTAGTCCTTTCAGGGCAGAGGTCATTTCAGCAGTCAAGGCCTTTCACACCAGCAGGGACATCTCTCGTCTAACTCCACTTCCCCTTTAACAGGCCCACACCCTTCTGGTAGGAGGCATGATACAACATATCCTCCCCAGCTGGAGATCCTTCACATTCGACAGATAAGTCTGCAAAATATTCAAGGTGTTCTCATCCAGGGGATACTCATCATTAGTCATAATCTGTGAATTATCCCCACCCATGTGCGGGATCCTGGAGATATATATATATATATATATATATATATATATATATATATATATATGTGTGTGTGTGTGTGTGTGTGTGTGTGTGTGTGTGTGTGTGTGTGTGTGTGTGTGTGTGTGTGTGTGTGTGTGTGTGTGTGTGTGTGTGTGTGTGTGTGTGTGTGTGTGTGTGTATATATATATATATATATATATATATATATATATATATATTTCTGTAGTAGGGGATCTCTGTTATAGTCATAATCTAGTGAATAGTCCCGCCCATGTGCGTGGACCCTGTAGAAATCAAAAATAATCTCTTAAAGTGTCAAAAAATGCAGACCTGCACAGACACTTGAGAGAATTAAAGACAGATAATGCAGCCTATAAAACAGGCTACACTGTCCAGTACTTCAACTAGAAATTCCACACAAAAAAAATCCACAAAACAGCATAGCCTGTACAGATTTCCCTTGCTTCAGCAACAAAAACCCTCTGGAATGATTGAGAGGAGGATCTGGACAGACAAGCCCCATAGACTGCCATTATGTGGCTCAGAACAGGATACTGTGCCTTTAAGAGAACCTTCCAGAACTTCACAGTATCCCAGAATGCACTGCAGGTCCCTTTTACTTTCAGTTCTTTTTTCTGGCTCCTGCAAGCAGGACCCTGGAGCATTGAGCTCTCCCTTTTCAAGGGTTTATTGGTGATTTTTCACTATTAATTTCGTTTTGAGTGCTTCTAAAGTACTTTAGTGCTGTTCTTCTTGGGTTTTGCTCCTTTTTGATGTCAAATATGCATGCATTATTTGACAAATGCCCGGAGTGCTCCAGGAAGAAGGCCAAATCGGATTCCCATGAGGTGTGTATCCTCTGCCTTCCCTCTTCCCATGTCCCAGAGGAGTGTGAGATTTGTCAGGGCTTCTCTGGCAGGACCCTGAAGGAAAGAAAGAAGATCAGGCTTCAGGGACTCGAGGAAAGAAGGCTGAAGGCGCAAGGTGGGTCTGGAGGGGCTCCTTCTGCCCATGCTGGGGCCTCTGGGGGGCTCCCAAGGGGCAGGAAGACCAGCAAACGTGCCCACTCTCCGTCTGGGTCGATTGCAGCGACCACGACGTCGAGAGGAATGACTGCGGTCTGTTCCCCGTCCCCCCAGGACTCTGGGGCGAAGCGCCTTCGGCGCTCGACGTCGAGGGATGTGCACAGACCGCCGTCGAAGTCTCCAGTGACGATTTCGTCGTCATCCTCGTCGGTCTCGAAGGGCCCGGCGTCGGCGCTCGCTGTCGAAGCGACACCGCCGTCGGCAAAGAGGAGGAGAACATCGTCGTCGAGGGGATCCTCGTCGTCGAGGAGTGGTCCGCCGTCGAGGCGGAAGAGGCTGCCGCCGAGGCGGTCGAGGTCGCCGTCGAGGCGCAAGAGGTCGCCGTCGAAGCGCAAGAGGTCGCCGTCGAGGCACAAGAGGTCGTCGTCGAGACACGAGAGATCGACGTCAAAGCGTACAAAGACGACGTCGAGGCATGGACGACGGTCGACGCCGAGGAAGAGACGCTCGACGTCAAGGGGCCGACGCTCGCCGTCTGGTCACCGTTCTTCGACGTTGAAGAAGCGGGAGAGGAGGCCTGATGCCATGGGAGGCTCTCCGACGTCCCAGGCTGGTGGTGGATCACCGGGCTCGGTATATTCCGAGGTGTATACGCCTTCGCAGGTTACGCCTCCGCCGCCATTGCCGAGGGGTCCCCCTCCGAGGGTTCCTACCCCTCCTCCTTTGCCTCCGCTTCCGCAAACCGTACCTCAGCCTCAGGTGCCACTGAAGCCTCCTCCGGTTCCTCCGAGGTCGTTTTCGTTGCCCAGGTTTCCGACACCTCCCAAGGGGACTCCTAAGCCGCAGGCCCCGGCCAAACCTAAGACGCCCGCGCCGGTGGAACCGGCGGATCGCCCGAGGCCTAGGAGGTCAAGATCGCGCTCCGGACGGAGAGGAAGATCTAGGAGTCGGCGCAGATCCTCCACTAGATCTAGACGCTGCCATAGGAGGCGAGGATCCAGGTCCCGCACGGACTCCTCCAGGACACAACCCTATTCGCCGACCTTGTCGGATTCCCCGGGGACAAGGGTGTCTCCGGTGGACGACATCAGCACGTTCCAGGAGGTTCTCCTGAGGGGGGCGACAAAGTTGGGGATCACGGTGACGGCTCCTACACCTACGACGTCCGTGATATTTGAGACACTTCACAAGAAGCATTTGTCTCGCCCCCTGCTGCCGTTGGTGCCAGGTTTGGTAGAACCTGCGGAGGAGCTGTTCCTTACGCCTGCGGTGGTGAAAGCCGCTCCCTCCCGACTTCTGAAGAAGTACAGGGCCCCGGATTCGGACCCGGCTTTCCTGCGGATGGATCCAGTACCCGATTCCGTTATAGTGACGGCTGCCAGGAAGTTACACTCTACCTCCCCGTCCTCCACCGTGCCGCCTGATAAGGAAAGCCGATGGATTGACTCGGCTGGGAGGAAGGCTTGTGGGACTGCTTCCACTACCATGAAAGCCTCCAGCGATTCGGCTTTGCTGGGACGGTACGACCGTGCCCTGTGGGATTCCCTGCAACAGTTCACGGATCTTCTACCACGAGACAAGAGGGAGGACTTCCTAGAGATCCTTAAGGAAGAGATGCTGGTTTCTAACCAGAACATCAGCGCGGCTGCGGATATCTCTCTTTTGGGAGCCCATGGTTATTGTCATGGGATCAACCAGCGCCGTCATGCTTAGCTCAGGCTAACGTCACTCAAGCCGGAGGCCCAGCAGCGTTTTCAGGAGAGACTCTGTTCGGAAAACATGCCGATGATGAGATGGCCCGCATGAAGGCGGAGGCGGAGACCCTGACTGCGGTGGGCTTGGAGAAGCCCAAAGAAAAGAAGCCCTACCGACCGTTCCAGAGACGGTTCGGTGCACAGGGCAGAGGGCGAGGACAGTCTTCGGGACAGCAGCAGCAGCAACAACAGCAGCAGTTCCGGAGGCCCTTCCAGAAACGCCAGAAGGGTAGAGGTGGACAGCAGTCCTCTACAGCTAACAAAGGCCCGGCCGGGTCTTGACCCTGAGCGGTTACTTCCCCTTCATCCGTTACCCGCTCCGGTGGGGGGAAGCGTTCAATTTTTTATAGCAGAGTGGAGAAAAATTACTCAGGACAAGTGGGTGCTGAATATTCGAGTGATCCGTTTTTTTTGCTGTTTATTCTCCTGCAGCTCGCGTTTTGGCAGCTTATTAAGGACTGCGCAAATGTCTTTCTATACTCTCCTTCTAGGATACAAATATATATCCTTGGGATGGTCCGCCTAAGAAATCTGTATTTATTATTCAACGGCCCTATATGATATATTTCCTTATTCCTGGCTAGGAATACTTACTATAGCTCTGGGTCTTATTACATTGATCAGAGTTCCTTGATTCAACTTGACTGCACTATTGGAAGACTGACCACTTATTATATTTGCCCTGACGAAGCTCCTGCTAGAGCGAAACGCGTTGGCTGTCTTGTGCACCTGAAAAATAAGAAAATAAAAAGAAAATATATTTTTGGAATAAACATTTGGCTCCATTGATTCACTTCAAACTTGGTGCTGCCTCCATTTAGTCCTGGGTGCTGAATATTGTTTGCAATGGATACAGTCTTCGGTTCACCAGCCCTCCTCCATCGATTCCTCCGGTCAGCTCGCAGTATCAACTGCGCAAGCTCCAGGCGGAGGCCGATATCCTGTTAAGGAAAAGGGCGATAGAAGACGTACCTCTGTCTCAAAGAGGAAGAGGTCTGTACTCCCGGTTCTTTCTGGTCCGCAAGAAGGAGAAGAACGAGTTCAGGCCCATTCTGGACTTGCGACAGGCGAACCAATGGATTCGCAGAGAGAAGTTTTGCATGCTGTCGTTGCATCAGATTTATCCTCAGTTGCAACAGGGAGACTGGCTATGTGCAATAGACCTACAGGATGCGTACTTCCATGTGCCCATTGCACTCAAACACAGGAAGTTCCTGCGATTTCAAGTCGGCGCCAATCACTATCAGTACACGGTACTTCCATTCGGGCTGAAGTCTGCGCCCAGAACTTTCTCGAAGTGCATGGCAGTAGTAGCGGCACACCTGAGGAAGAACAAGGTGTTTATCTACCCGTACCTGGACGATTTGTTGATCAAGGCCTCCTCCTTCTCGGAAGCTCAAGCGCACTTCCAGAAGACGTGCGTTCTTTTGAACAAGCTGGGGTTGCACATCAACATGCCCAAGTCCGGTCCAGTGCATTCAGTACTTGGGGGCCACCATCGATACGAGGTCAGCAAGCGTGTCTCCTTCGGAGGAGCGACGATTATCACTCCTTCGGAAGGCTCAGGCTCTTATGATCACTCCATCTACAACGGTGAGGAGGGTGTCTTCTCTATTGGGATCGATGGCCTCTTGTATCTTCCTGACGCCACATGCACGGCTGCACATGAGACCACTGCAGGAGTGCTTGGAGGATCAGTGGGACCAGAGGAGAGGATCTTGGGACGACAAGATACGACTGTCTCTGCATGCTCTTCAGTCTCTGAAGTGGTGGTGTTCAGCGGAGAATCTCCTCAGAGGGGTTCCCTTCCACAAGGACATTCCCACTCAGACTATCGTGACGGATGCTTCTCTCCAGGGCTGGGGAGCGCACTCCGGAGACTTACAGATTCAAGGGACGTGGTCCCCGACGGAGTTCATGTACCACATCAATTTCCTGGAACTCAGAGCTGTTCACTTGGCACTGAAGGCCTTTCACCCGGCCTTCCAGACCGACTCTCTGCTTGTACAGACGGACAATACGACCACGATGTATTCCCTCAACAAGCAGGGGGGCTCGAGATTGCGCACCTTGTCGCAGGAGGCGCAGGCGATCTGGCACTGGCTTCTGGCCCGAGGACTGACGATAACGGCTACCCATCTGCCAGGTGTGCAGAATGTTCAGGCAGACACACTGAGCAGACTGATTCAGGAAAACCACAAATGGGTCATAAACGACGAAGTACTAGGAGGAGTCTTTGCAAGGTGGGGGACTCCAGACGTAGATCTGTTCGCCACTGCAGAAAACAGCAAATGCCGAGACTTCGCCTCCAGGTACTACCAGCCGGGGACGCTGGGGGATGCGTTATGGATCAACTGGTCGAACAGCTTTCTGTACGCTTTTCCACCCATTCCCCTGATTCCGACGGTTCTCATCAAGCTGTCCCAGTCCAGGGCGCGGATGATACTGATTGCCCCGGAATGGTCCAGACAGTGGTGGTTCACGGACCTGCTTCACCGGTCTCTCCTTCCTCACATGAAGCTGCCGTGCAAGCCGGACCTTCTCACGAAGTTCGGGGGGCAGATGTTGCACCCCAACCTCTCGTCTTTGAGTTTGGCGGCATGGCTCCTGAGATGCAATATGGCCATCTTAATCTCCCGGAAGATTGCATGGACATACTGAAGGAGGCTAAGCGACCTTCCACTAGGACTTCTTATGCTTACAAGTGGAAGAGGTTTTGCATCTGGTGCAAGTCCAAGAACTATGACCCGACGACATGTAAGGAAGATGTCATCCTTCCATATCTTCTACATCTGGCGCAGTCTGGCCGTAATGTCCATTCCATTAAGGTTCATCTGGATGCATTGACTGCCTACAGGAAATGCCCTTCACAGACTTCTTTCTTCCAGATCCCTGTGATCAAAGACTTTTTGGAAGGCTTGAAGAAAGTGTTCCCTCCTGTCAGGCTTCCTTCGCCTTCATGGGAATTGAATGTGGTGCTGTCCAGATTGATGAAGGAGCCTTTTGAACCTGTTCATAAGGCTTCGTTGCAGCACCTGTCCTGGAAGGCGGTGTTCCTCGTGGCCATTACATCGGCCCGCAGGGTGAGTGAAATTCAGGCGTTGTGTTGCCAAGAACCTTATACTGTATTTCATGCTGCTAAGGTTGTTATGCGTACTCACCCTAAGTTTCTTCCCAAGGTTATTTCTGATTTTCATGTCAACCAGACTATAACTTTGCCTACGTTTTTTCAGAATCCTTCATCTCCAGCGGAAAGGTCTTTACATTCCCTGGATGTTCGGAGGGTGTTGAAATTTTATCTGGATAAAACCAAAGATATTCGTAGGTCGGACCAATTGTTTATCAATTATGGATCAGTCAGGACAGGTCTTGCTACCTCTAAGCAGTCCATCTCGAGGTGGATTGTGTCCTGCATACAATTGTGTTACCAAAAGGCTAATAAGACCTTAGGGGGCAAACCTAAGGCTCATTCCACCAGGGGCAAAGCTGCCACGACGGCTTTGCTTCGTAATGTTCCCATTGCAGAAATCTGCAAGGCGGCCACTTGGAAGTCGGTCCATACCTTTGCTAAGCATTATTGCCTGGACACTGATGCCAGAGCAGACGCTCAGGTTGGGCAGGCTTCGCTGCGAAATCTGTTCGCACAATAGTGGTGTTTTTCTCGTTTCTCCACCGCCGCTTAGGTGTGGGGATGGGCTTGCCATTCTATTCACTAGATTATGATTATACACAGAGATCCCGTACTACAGAAGGAGTAGTTTCTGTCCTGTAACTCCAGTTCTGTAGTAGGGGTATCTCTGTTATAGTCATAAGCGCCCGCCCTCCTCCCCGGTGGAGAGAGAGAGATGTTCATGTAAGGAATGCTACAGGTCTGTCGTGTTACGCCTTCAAAAAGAACTGAAAGTAAAAGGGACCTGCAGTGCATTCTGGGATACTGTGAAGTTCTGGAAGGTTCTCTTAAAGGCACAGTACCCTGTTCTGAGCCACATAATGGCAGCCTTTGGGGCTTGTCTGTCCAGATCCTCCTCTCTATCATTCCAGAGGGTTTTTGCTGCTGAAGCAAGGGAAATCTGTACAGGCTATGCTGTTTTGTGGATTTTTCTGGTGGAATTTCTAGTTGAAGTACTGGACAGTGTAGCCTGTTTTATAGGCTGCATTATCTGTCTTTAATTCTCTCTTAAGTGTCTGTGCAGGTCTGCATTTTTTGACACTTTAAGAGATTATTTTTGATTGCTCCGGGGTCCACGCACATGGGCGGGACTATTCACTAGATTATGACTATAACAGAGATGCCCCTACTACAGAACTGGAGTTACAGGACAGAAACTACTCCATATATATATATATATATATATATATATATATATATATATATATATATATATATATATATATATATCCTAAAATGTTTGCAACATGGCAAAAATGCTGAAATTACATAGTTTGCATTGTAATAAAATACCCACCTAACTATAAGGAAAAGAGGTCACACACTTGGAAAGTTGTCATACAACAATCCTTTATTTTCACAAGGAAAAACTTGTAATTACAGACAGTTGCCTGTAGGCTGCAGAGCAATAATGAAACAAAACCTGGCACCTTGTCTTTAAGGCTTCCAAGGGTTAGGGTACCCTACCTTTAAGACCTGCAAGGAGACCCTCTGCTCCCATCATGCACCACAGATGACAGTTAGGCCAGTTCTTTTTTCCGGCTCCTTCTGTGAGAATCCTGGAGTTTGAGCTCGTCAGTTTTTCAACTGATTCTGACTATATTCGACATTTTCTTTGAACATTCTAAATTTCTTGGTTCCTAGAACTATATTCCACTGGTTTTCTGATTTTTACAAAAAAAAATTCCAGTCGGAATTCCTGCTTTATTTCGAAAATGTCCTTCCTATGGCACTGTCGGAGACACACTCAATGTGTATTGTGTGTCTTCCTTCTTCACACAACCCTGACCAATGTTACCATTGCCAGAGGTTTTCAAAAACGCATCAAGATCTGTGCCCAGCTGGAGAGGGATAAAAGCCATCATGGTGGTGGCCATGGAGACATCCAAGACGCCTCTTCCAGCAAGCACCATCGAAAACGGCGTAATTCCACCTCCCCTGAATCCAGAAAAAAGCAGGTGACAGAATGTTCGACGTCGAGATCGCCATCGAAGAGGACGAGGCACTCTTCAGCGTCGAGGGACAAGTCACTGTCTTGACATTGTAACCCTCACCACATGCAAGTAAGTCGACATCGAGGCACAGCACTTCGGGCTCGAAGGCTTTGGGTCTGTTAACGCCGCGTCGACGTCAAGGCTTCCTTCGACGTCAAGGCATTCTCCGCCACCCTCGAGAGGGTCGGCGTCGAGAGACACGCCGGCGAAGACCCTGCCACGAGTGGACAGACTGCCGATGTCGAGAACTTCGTCATGATCAAGGTATTCAACGTCGAGGAGGAAGAAGTCATGTACGGTTGACGTCGAGAGTCCCCCATCACCGCAGGCGGTTGATGTCGAGACCAACATCGAGGACAGGGCGGCATTCACGCAGCATATCGCCGCGGAGATCGACAACGAAGGTGGCGCAAACCTTGTTGACATTGAGGCGTTCGACGAAAGACAACACTGCAGCGGCCTCGGAGGAGGCTCGGCGCAGATCGAGGTTCCGGTCGACATCAAGAGCCCATTCCTCCCCCCCAGGGCTGAATATTGTGCAGATTTTCCCTGAGCGATCTCCAGGGACTGGCAGACAGAATTGTTGCAGTCTGTCTCCATGGTGGCTGCAGGACCTCGGAGGGACAGTCGACCGCAGAAGTCCGGGCTCAGACTATTCTCAAACATATTCGCCATCTAGGACCACAAAAGACCCTGAGAGGGACGTTCCTGAGAAGCCTTCAAAGTCTCATGCCAAACGCCCCAGGTCGCATTCCACTCGCCGGTCACTGGGTCGTCCCAGCCCGCGTCACGAACCTGCACACAAGAGGAGATGATGAAGATCATCCACGTGGTCTTAATCCAATAGGTCCTCTGCTCGGGACTACTCACCAACCCTTTCTTCTATGCCACCTTCAAGGGTGTCTCCCAAAGATGACATTGGGACTTTCACTGATGTACTTGGCAGAGGAGCTAGGAAACTGAATATCAGTTTGTATACTCCTGTGGTTCCCACATCAGTCATTTATGAAACATTACACCATCGTACGGCTCCCAGGCCTCTGCTACCTTTGGTACCAGAGGAGTATCGAAAAGGGTTCACCCAAACAGAGTCACTGGGACCTGGGTAACATAAGTACTGAGAAAGGGGGGTCCCAGCATGAAGTAACAATTTCAAAGAGTAAAGTAATGATAAAAGTAAATTCAATTGGCCTGCATTGTTGTTTATTCACAATGTAGGTATATTCAAGTTGTCATCAATTTAAGCACAAAATCACAGATACTTCATAGTGCCCCAGGGGGGAAGAGGGAGGTGATAAAGTGCAAGGAAGTGTGGGTATAGGATGGTGACAATGTAAAAACGGCCAATCGGCCTCACTGTACTGTATATCAAAATCCAATCATGGACACAACGAAAGACCGTGGGTTCAATATAGCATTTCATATTAATCATGCTCCACATATTACAATAAATGTTCAAATCATGGGGTGAAGCTGAAAGAACATATAAGCTGTTGACGTTTCGACCCTCTACTGGTTGCAGGTATTAGTTGTAACCTTGCATCGGGGTCTTCATCATGACGGGGGAGGGGGCAGGCAACCTATTTAATGAACAATAAATCTGCATTTTACTGGAAAGTTACAATGCATGAATAAGATTCTTATTACGATAACATGATTCAGCACACTAAAAAATGGTAGACAAGACATACCAGGGGTTGCTCGTCTCCAAGATGGATGAGGTTGAGGACGCTCTCAGAAGGAAGATTGTATCCAGGTCCTATAATGGAGGGCATATTGGTCATGGCCCTAACAATAAAATTATCCAATAGTTGAAAGTAATGTAAAATTGCACTCACATATAATGTTGGTATGTGGCGTCCTACAGATCTACGGAAATAGAGGATGGTGGTTTGGTAGCAAACCTGGTCATCAGCGCGGCTGCGGACGCCTCAGATCTTTCCGCGCTTGCACACGGCATCTGCTCACGGCGCTCAGCATGGCTGCGCCTCACAGGTCTTAAACCTGACGCACAGAGGAGGATTCGCAACCTGCCTTTCAACGGCTCCTCCTTATTCGTCTCTCACGCAGATGAGGAGATGACAAAGATGAAGGCCGAGCTGGATACGGTCAAAGCAGTTGGACTAGACAAGCGGAAGGAGTTCCGCAAACGCTTCCGCCAATACGACAAGCGCCCCTTTCAGCAGAGGGTTCAAACCCCTCAATGGTCCTCCCAAAACCAGCAGAGGTCACAATTCCAGCAGAAGCGTCCCAGGAGAGGAAGGGGGAACAATAAACAGCAGCAGTCATCCTCCAAGCAGCCTCCAAAACAGTGAAGGATTGCTTCCTCCGCGCCCATTCGCCACTCCGGTAGGAGGGAGTATCGTTTTTCATTTAGAAGAGTGGAAATCCATAACAAAAGAGAAATGGGTGCTGAATATTGAGCAGCATGGCTTCTTGTTGAGGTTTAAGTCTCCTCCCCTGCAAGTTCCTCCACAGTTGAAGTGCCTTCCACAACGACACAAGCTACTGTTACAAGGCGAGGTGTGTACCCTTCTCTCCAAAAAAGCCATAGAAGAGGTCCCTCTCCTTCAGCGAAACCAAAGTGTATATTCGCGGTATTTCCTGGTCCAAAAACAAGGTGTAACCAAAGAGTACAGACCTATCCTCGATCTGTGCCTGTTGAACAAGTTTATAAGGAAAGAGAAATTTCGGATGCTAACCCTGCACCAGATATTCCCTCACCTCCACCAGGGGGACTGGATGTGTGCCATCGACCTGCAGGACACCTACTTTCACATTCCTGTGTCAGTGAAGCATCGCAAATTCCTCAGATTCCAGGTTTCTCGACGGCACTATCAGTACTGAGTACTTCCGTTCGGGCTCAAATCGCCCCCCCTCCCCCCCCGAACATTCTCCAAGTGCATGGCCATGGTGGCTGCATACCTCCGCAAGCAGAGAATCTTCGTCTATCCCTACCTAGACGACTGGCTCCTAAAGAGTTCCACACCTTCACTACTACAGCGCCATCTCACCTACTGTCTCCAACTACTTCACTCCCTGGGTTTGCAAGTGAACTACAAGAAGTCAGTCCTCAATCCGGCGCTTCCCTGGACACCACAAGGGCAAGCGTGTGTCCTTCGGAGGAGAGGTTGTCATCATTCCTGGTCAAGTGCCGCGCTCTACTCAACGCTCTCCTACAGCCAGACAGGTGTCGTCGTTGCTGGGGTCGATGGTCTCATGTGTCTTCATTCTTCCCAATGCCAGGCTTCACATGCAGCCTCTGCAGCAGTCCCTCGAAGATCACATGGGCCAGCTTCAGGTACAGGGGTCTCTGGTCCAGGACACAGCGAAGTTATCACATCAACTTCCTGGAGCTAAGGGCAGTTCGTCTGGCTCTCAAGTCTCTGTACCCGCATCTCCAGTCCAGTTCCATCCAGATTCAGACAGACAACACTACTACAATGTACTATCTGAATAAGCAGGGAGGCACCAGGTCAAGGGTCCGGTCTCTAGAGTCCCAGACCATATGGAAGTGGCTTCTGGCGAGGGGTCTCACGATCGTGGCCGTCCACCTTCCAGGGACCTTGAACATCCAAGCAGAGACTTCGTAGAAGCGCACGATTGGGTGCTAAACGACAAAGTCGCGCAGGACATTTTTCAGCAATGGGGAGTGCCAGACCTCGACCTGTTCACAGATGCGGCAAATACAAAATGCCCCGTCTTCGCGTCCAGATTCCCACAACAAGAATCACAGGGGAATGCCCTTTTGATCAGATGGTCGCAGACATTGCTGTACGCTGTTCCACCACTCCCTCTGATCTCGGCGGTCATAGAGAGATTTTACAGGACCAACACCAGAATGATCCTGATAGCTCCAGGGTGGCTGCGCCAGTGGTGGTACCCGGACCTTCTGCCGCTGTCCGAGGCCCCACACCGGAGGCTACCCTGCCGCCCGGACCTGCTGACCAAGAACGAAGGGAAAGTGTTTCATCCCAACCTCTCGTCCCTGCGATTGACCGCATGGCTCCTGAGGTCATTCAGTACGGACACTTAGACCTCTCAGCGGACTGTATGAATATTCTCAAGGAAGCAAAGAGGCCCTCCACCAGGAAATCTTATGCTTTCAAATGGAAGAGATGTTACCTGTGATGTAAGGACAACGCTTATGATCCGATCAAGGGTCAGGTACAAGTGACCCTTCCTTATTTGCTATACTTGGCTAAATTCAGCCTGCAGTATTCCTCCATCAGGGTTTACCTGGCCGCAATTACGGCATACAGGAAGTCTCCGAACCAGGGAACCTTCTTTCAAATGCCAGTGGTCAAGGACTTTCTGGAGGGACTCAGGAAGGTTTATCCACCAGTGAGATCCCCTTCTCCACCTTGGGAACTTAACATTGTTCTTACTAAACTGATGGGTGCTCCTTTCAAGCCTATTCATAAGGCGTCTTTGCAGCATCTGACCTGGAAGGCTGCTTTTTTAGTAGCCATCGCATCAGCCTGCAGGGTGAGCGAGATTCAGGCGGTGTGCTGTAAGGAGCCTTATACAGTGTTTCATGCCAATAGGGTGGTGTTACGTACACATCCGAGCTTCCTTCCTAAGGTGGTCTGGGACTTTCACATCAATCATGTTGTTACTCTGCCCACCTTCTTTCCTAAACCTTTGACTCCCCCTGAGAGATCTTTACACTCTTTAGATCTTCGGAGAGTATTGAAGTTTTACCCTGCCAAAACGCACACACTTAGGAAATCTGACCGGCTCTCTATCAATTACGGTTCCTCTAACACCAGTCTATATGCGTCTAAAAGATCCATTTCTTGATGGATTGTTTCTTGTATAGTGTTATCCTACCAGTTAGCTAACACGACTTTACAAGGCAACCTAAAGCACACTCTACCATAGGGAAAGCTTCTACCACAGCTCTCCTTCGCAATGTTCCAATGTCTGAAATCTGTAAGGCAGCTACATGGCAATGGGTGCATACCTTCACACGCCATTACTGTCTAGATTCTGATGCACAGGCTGATGCCCAGGTTGGGCAGGCTTCTTGGAGGAATTTGTGTGCATGATTGCAATGTGTATGTAATGTTTTCTTGTTCTGTATACTCTGTTGCTCTGCCGCGAGGTACTGGGTATGGGCTTGCTCCTCTATTCGCAGATTATGACTATTGATGAGTATCCCCTGGATGAGAAGGATTAGTTACTTACCTGTAATCCTAGTTCTCATCCAGGGGTATACTCATCAAAGTCATAAGCAACCCTCCTTCCTCCCCGAACGAGCATTACTAGGGCTGTTTTATATTTATTGCATCCTCTACTCAGGTGTGTCTACATAATGCACCGTCAAAAAGAACTGGCCTAATTGTCATCTGTGGTGCATGATGGGAGCAGAGGGTCTCCTTGCAGATCCTAAAGGCAGGGTACCCTTGAGAAGATCGTCAACAGACAGCTTGCCGCCTTCCTCAAGACTAACGGATCCCTCGACCCCTCGCAGTCCGGTTTCAGAGCCAACCACAGCACCGAGACCGCCCTCATCGCAGCCACCGACGACATCCGAGCCCTGCTCGACAACGGGGAAACAGCGGCACTCATCCTCCTGGACCTCTCTGCAGCGTTCGACACTGTCTGCCACCGCACCCTAGTCCAACGCCTCAGCAACATCGACGTCCAAGAGAAGGCACTGGAGTGGATCATCTCGTTCCTCGCCGGAAGAACACAGAGTCCGCCTCCCCCCGTTTCGATCCGAGGCCACCGAAGTCATCTGCGGCGTCCCGCAAGGATCATCACTCAGCCCCACCCTCTTCAACGTCTAGATGAGACCTCTTGCTGCCATTGCACGCCAACACAACCTCAACATCATCTCCTACGCCGACGACACCCAGCTGATCCTCTCCCTCACCAGAGACCCCGACACCGCCAGAACCAGCCTACATGATGGGATGAAAGACGTCGCCGAGTGGATGAAGAACAGCCGCCTGAAACTGAACTCAGACAAGACGGAAGTCCTCATCCTGGGACCATCGCCCTCCGCCTGGGACGACTCCTGGTGGCCCCCCACCCTGGGCACCGCTCCCAAGCCAACAGACCACGCACGCAACCTGGGCTTCATCCTGGACTCCTCCCTCTCGATGACCAGACAAGTCAACGCCGTCTCCTCATCATGCTTTCACACCCTTCGCATGCTTCGCAAGATCTTCCGATGGATCCCGACCGAAACCAGGAAGACGGTCACCCAGGCCCTCGTCACCAGCCGACTGGACTACGGAAACACCCTCTACGCCGGAACCACAGCCAAGCTACAGAAAAGACTCCAACGCATCCAGAACGCCTCCGCCCGACTCATCCTGGACATTCCCCGACGCAGCCACATCTCCGGCCACCTGAAGGACCTGCACCGGCTCCCCGTCAACAAGAGGATCACGTTCAGGCTCCTCACCCACGCACACAAGTCTCTCCACGACCTGGGCCCCAAGTACCTCAACGACCGCCTGACCTTCTACACGCCCACCCGCTAGCTACGGTCTACTAGCCTCGCCCTCGCCGCCGTACCACGCATCCGAAGAGCCACCGCCGGAGGCAGATCCTTCTCCTACCTGGCGGCCAAGACATGGTACTCCCTCCCCATCCACCTTCAGCTGACCCAGGACCACCTCGCCTTCAGGAGACAACTCAAGACCTGGCTGTTTGAGCAGTAGCGGACCCCCTCCCCCCAAGCGCCTTGAGACCCTTCCGGGTGAGTAGTGCGCTATACAAGTGTCATGATTGATTGATTGATTGATTCAGCTCCATATCAATATTCTGGAGCTTCAGGCAATCCACCTGGGTTTGAAAACCTTCCTGCATCAATAATGCAAAGGCATTTGCAAGTCCTTATGGACAACACATCTAACATGTGGTACTGTAACAAGCAGAACAGAGTGGGGTCCTGAATCTTCTTCTAAGAGGCTTTACGTCTGAGGAGGTGGCTGGACCAGCAGAGCATTTTCTGGTAGCTAACCCTCTAGCGGGATCTCTGAATGTCAGAGAAGATAAGCTGAATAGACGTCAGCTGTTGAATCATGAGTGGCATTTTCATATTTAGGTGACAAGGGACTTCTCTTCCCGGGATCCTCCTCAATAGTCATAAACACTGAATAAGTGCAAACTGTCGAATGAGGACCCTCTTTTTCTTAAACAGGGCCCTACTCTGGATTCTATTATTGTGGCATATTGGGACAGAAAAATCCTCCGCATGGTAAAGACGTTTACCCCTGCCCTGAGTCCTCAACTGTACTGTTGTCTGGATCCCTAATACTGATTTTTATTTGGTCATTGGCGAAGATGGATCATGCGTGTGCACCATAACATAGGCCTGTCTCGTGAAATGCGGTCTTGCTGGACTGGGAGGTGCACCAAAAGCTCTACCGTCCTAGTGGTGTAATGCTGCCAGGAGTTGAGAAGTACAAGCACAGTGGTTTTTGGCAGCAACCATGTAGTGATCAGTAGTAGGGAACAAGACCTTTTTAATCTGTGTCACACCAATGAGCCTACAGGCTAACTCACCTTTTTCAAAGTTCAGTTGCTGTGTGCTTAATTCACCTTTGGTCTACATCCGGTAGATGTGGAGTGCTGCATAGGACAGGAGTGGTGACTGTGTTAGTTGTATGTGTGCCTGGCAAGGGTACAGTACAAGCATGAGGCAGTACTATGAGGTACATTTGTGGTTAGTACATGTGTGTGTGGTGCATGTATGCCTATAAGGACTACATTACATGAGATGTACTGTGGTGCAGTGCGTGCGCAGGGACTATATGTGCTATGTGCTTGGGTGTATATGTGCTTGTGTGAAGTACAATATATGAAGGGTGAAGAGCTGTGCAGTGCACATAGTGTGTGTGTGTGTGTGCTGGCAGTGCATGTTTTTGAAATAACTCCCCCTGGTTAAAGTCAGGAAAGCTTTAGTGCTGAAAAGTGCATGCAGACTGAGTATGTGTAATGAATGCATATGTACATGTTAGGATGCAATGTGTAGAGGTATTTGTGAACAGCAGAAAGTGTGCTATGAATGTACACTGAGTGAGTGTGCCTGCAATGGTATGGAGAACCTTGGATTTTATTTTGGGAAGCCTACCTGGTAAAGACATGAGGAGGAGAGGAATCTCCACCAGACTGATTTTTGTATTGCTGCATTCCTTTGAGCTGGGTAGGGACACACTAGAAGCAAGAAAGAGACTCAATTTAAATCTCAAAGGACTGCTCTTTGATTCAGTGATAGATCACAAGGAAGTGCCCTGGACACTTCTCAGGAAGGGAGATGGGGCTGAGAAGAGAATCATAGAGAGATTAAACCCTTTGATGCACATATCAGTGTGGCTGACATCCAGGTGTAAACTTGGACACTCCCATTAATTATGTTGTGGGCAATCAGCTAGAGAGGTGCCCTGCTGTGACAGACCTCTTTCATGAAGGGAGATGAAAAGTGCCCACTTCAAAAGAAGCAGAACCCCCAAAAATTAAAAGATCCAAACTCTAAATTACATTTGGTGTCTGAAAAAGGACTATTAGAAGAGGAGGTTAAGTCCCTGACAATTTCTGAGTAGCCAGATTAGATGTCATATTAGACTTCTGCCTGTGACCAGGTCTGCCAGATTGGATGTCTGCAAGACTTCTGCCTGTGACCAGGTCTGGGGTCCAAGTCTTTGCTACTCTCCCTGCTGGGTAACTGGACATCACCCAGGGAAACCAAGATCACCTAGCCTGTAGTACCCCGCGCTTGCCTAGACTAGTGTGCCCTGTCAGGAAGAGGAGAGCATTGGAGAGAACAGGGTCCTGTGAGGCGTCCTACCGTGAGGACTCCTGTTTGAAGTGTGAGGATTCTGCCGGGCACCAGTTGAGCTGTCGCTCGTACGCAGGATTATTTTTGGTGGACCTCAAATGCCAGGAGAGGGCCGCAATTGAGTGAGCTGTGTAAAGCACTGTGCAGGTTTTAACACACCCATATCTCCGTGCTGAGGTGACCCCGTATCCAAGAGGGGGCCACAGGTAAAATACAACTCCCAGCAGTGCCTAGACTCATGACTGTCTGGGCCGGTGCACTTAGACTGGAAGAGCATACACCTGTATCGCCACGGACTGCAGCAACCATCAATCAATCAATCATGGTTGGTAAAGCGCAGCTACTCGCCCGGATGGGTCTCAAGGCCCTGAGGGGGTGGGTGGTGCACGCTGCTCTTTGGTACTCGGGTGGCATCGAAAGGGGCGGAGGGATTCCCTGTCCTATCGGGTACGTGCAGGCCGGGCACTCATCCCGTTGAACAACGTCAACTTGCTGCTTCTTCAGGAGCAGAGAGCTGTTCCCGAATCTAAGAGACTTCCTGCAGCACCTCTCCAGAGCAGCCCAACCTCTCTAAACTGAGCAGGACTTGTAGGTGTGCGGTTGAAGGCTTTCGCTGCGTCACTGAATTCTTCTGTGCTGTGAGAACTGGGCCAGTTGGTCCTCAGGGAAATCGCTTCAAACTGTGCTAGGGCACCATAGACATTTTTGACTAAGTCCCAAAAGGTCAGAAGGGAGAACTCTTGAGTATGTCCTAAATGTTTGCATTCCCTGATGCAGCCACCAGTGAATGGGGAATAACTGAACACATTACACGAAGAAGGGTGAGACAGGAATTTAACAGACAACTACTAGAACCCCAACCTCATGGGGATTGTGTTGTTGCATTTGAATGTCTCATTTCTTTGCCTGTGTAGAGTTACTACACAGGCAAAGAAATACAACTTTTCTTATAAAAGCAGGTACTTGGCTGGACCTTGATTTATCGTTCGTACCGTTTGCATTTGAGTTATGAGTCCTGTTCACTGACCTGTATCTCCTGCTATAAACCTTCAGGCTGCCTTCTTCCATATACCGATCTTAAAGAAACCTAGACAATTTCTGCAATTCGTAATAGGTTCCAACCATCTTCACGTGAAAGACTGGCTAATTATGTTTTAATGCTTTCTCAAGTCTGGATCTTATCTTCGAGTCAATGTAAAAAAGTCAAATGACCTACCCGGTACAAGAAATACACCCTCGGGGTCAATGCCATCTTGTATAATAATGGTCTCTCACACCAGTCTTCACATGAGACTATTTCAACAATGGCTGGAGGATCCATGGAACCAGTTCTGAAACAGCTGGGAACAAATGAACTCTTTCACAATCTTTCACAATTCAGTCCCTTCCATGGAGGTCCATGTCACAAAACGTATTGGGCAGGATTCCTATTCATCAAGCGCTCCCAATTCAGACTCTAGCCACAGATGCTTCTCCCCAAAGATGGGGTGCTTACATGAACCATTTGCAGACTCGGGTTTGTGGTTAGACAAAGAAAAAACGTACTATATTATCCTCCGAGATAAACATGACATAACATGTATTTGTAAAGTGCACGTTCACCCATAGGTATCTTGGCGCTGAATAACAGATGTTCATTGTTACCCAACTCAATGGTACTCATTTTATGGACCTCAGATGGATGAAAGACCCGGCCGGGATTGGAACCTGTGACCATGAGGTCGAACACAGACCCCTGTAGTGGACACATTAGTCCACTGAGCCATCAGACCCAGCTGGCTGAAAGAGCAGTTCAACTAGCGATCAGGACGAACTCCCTGTTAATTCAGACGGACAATACAACAATGAAGTATTATCTGAACAAACTGGGAGGAACACGTTCTTGACCCCTGTCCCTCGAATCTCCTACCATATGGAAATGGCTCATTGAGAGGAACCTAACAAATACAGAGTGCGCCTTTCAGGAATTTAGAATGTGGAAGCGGACTCTCTCAGTTGGACTATTCAAGACAACCACAATTGGGTTTATAAGGCGAAGTAGTTGAAGCAATTTTTCAAGAATGGATCTGAACTCTGGACTTATTTGCAGACGCATAAACCCAAAAATGCCAAGATTACATCCTCAAATTTTACCAACCAGGGTTGAAAGAGAATGCTCTTTTAATCTATTGGTTAAGGACTTTTTTTATGCTTTTTCTGCATTCTCACTTATTTTCGCAGTTTTGATGGAAATGTACAAATCCAAAACTAGAAAGATACAGATAATGCTGGAATGGCCATGTCAGTTTCGGTTCAAAGATCTTTCTCATCTCCGAGTGCCCACAGAGGAGGTTGCTGTACAGATAGGAGATTTCCTTTGCAAGCTCCGAGGCCAAATTCTGAACCTCAATATTCCATCTCTGTTTGACCGCTTGACTCCTAAATTTCTGCAATGTGGTCATTTAAACTTACCATAAGACTGCATGGACATTTTGAAGGAGTCCAAATGCTCTCGAAAATGTTCTTTTTCTAACTGGAAGAGATTTTGTATTTGGTGTTGGAAGTCATTAAAAAAGTGTTCTTTCCGATTATGTCTCCGTCTCTGTGGGGACATAACATTGTTTTATCTAAATTAAATTGGACCCACACTTGAACCCTTTCATAAAGCCTCTTTACAACATCTAACATGGAAAGTAGTTTTCTTAGTTGCAATTACTTCTGCGTGCAGAGTTAGGGAAATCCAAACCTTGTGCACAGCTGAACCATATACAGTATTTCACAGTAATAAAGTAGTAATGAGAACTCATCCTGGCTTTTTCTATAAAGTAGTGTATGACTTTCAAATTAATCTTATGATTTCCATGCCTAACTTTTTTCGTAATCCAGCACCTCCGGCTGTGAGATTACTGCATTCATTTGATGTATCAAGAGTTTTTAAATTAAATTTAAATAAAACTAGAGACATACGACACGATAGGCTCTTCATAAATTATGGCTTTCTACAAAGCAGTCAGTTTCACAATGGATAGTTGCTTGTACAGTCTTTGCATACCAGTTGGCAAAGAGACCCTTACCTCGTAGACCTAAAGCTCATTCTACTCAAGTTAAAGCGATTAAGATAGTCCTTGTTAGGAATTACCCCATTCCGGAGATTCGTAAGGCTTCAGCCTGGAGCTCAGCCCACACTTTTACTAGGCATTGTTGTCTAGATTTAAACTCCAGGGAAGATACTCAAGTAGGGCAGACATCTTAGAGGAATCTTTTTGGGAATTTCTCGTCCTCCCTTTTGTGGGATAGGCTTGCTTTTCTAATCAGCGCTTATAGCTATTGATGAGGATCCATTGAAAGAGAAGTAAAGGTTGCTTACCTCTAACCCTGGCGGTCTCCCAGGGGAATCCTCATTATAGAGGTAATCAAAAAGAGTGCACCCGCACCATTCTCCCTGATCAAATGTCTTGTCTTAGAATGATAGTGAGGCCCTCAATGACCACTTTCCTCAGTGTTATAGTCTCCCAACTGACTTACTCGTGGCCACATGAATCATCCTCAGACCTTTGCTCCACCAGGAGGTTGAGTACCTTATCTAAGAGACATGGCAGGATCTGTGCAAAAAAAGTGAACTAAAATTGCTGCTGTCCCAAAAAAGTATTTTAATTATAAGAAGCGGGGTAGTTGCAAGGTTAAAAAGTAGTAGGATATGATAGAGACTATTAATGGGTCCTGCACATTCAGTGAATAATAAAGATACAGAGGGGTGGAAGTCAACATGTTTCAGCCAACTGGTGCCCAATTAAGGCTCTCAGGCTTTCTTGAGGTCCAAATTGCAAATCAGATTCAAACGATACCTGGTGGGAAAATGTCCCCCTGTAACTCTGTATTGTGCTCTAATGCACATTCATCTGGAGGCGTTTCTCGAGGTCCCCTGAAACAAAAAGATATATCTGAAAATGCATTCTGAGCAATATATATTTATATAATCACACATTGTTACATAAATTATTCAATAATATTTTCTTGAAAAACCTGGCGAAGTTGTCTAATAGAGAGGGAGTCTCATGTATACATTTCCATGGGGGATATCTATTAGTATCCAAGCATATGGTGGTAATAACAGGAGAAGTGAAAAAGGCATGGATTTTATATTTTAAAATGGGAAAATGTAGTTAAAACGGCTCAATAATATTCAAAGAGTGAATCGCAGAAAGAAACAATTATGTATACTCAGCAAAATGGATGTACATAGGTAGATAGTTTGTTCTGACCTTGTGATTGAATAACCAAGGTGTAGAGCTCAGCGTTGATGAGTATACCCTGTTGCAATGAACAAGTAATTCTTATTTCAACTAAAAAATCATGTAAAATATTTAGATATGATACCTTGACGTTGAGAGAATGAAGCCCCTCACGGGCCAGGAACGAGGCGGGTTATGTTCTTTTTGTTTTAAAGACTGTAGGAAAGTTTTATTTACAGTAAGCAATCGAAGTTATAGCACCCTGATTGCCAGTAAGGAAAAAACACACTTATATGACGGCGATAGTACGCTGTATGCATGGATATGTAACAAGCATTTCGTGCCTGAATATGGAAAAAAAAGAAGAAACAAGCATTGAAAATGCAATAGGTCTCGCAATAGAAGAGTTTGACATTTTTCGTTTTGCATATGGATGAGTGGCGTTGCGTGGATGAGTGGCGTTGCGTGGATGAGTGGCGTTGCGTGGGTGAGTGGCGTTGCGTGGGTGAGTGGCGTTGCGTGGGTGAGTGGCGTTGCGTGGGTGAGCGGCGTTGCGTGGGTGAGCGGCGTTGCGTGGATGAGCGGCGTTGCGTGGGTGAGCGGCGTTGCGTGGGTGAGCGGCGTTGCGTGGGTGAGCGGCGTTGCGTGGGTGAGCGGCGTTGCGTGGGTGAGTGGCGTTGCGTGGGTGAGTGGCGTTGCGTGGGTGAGTGGCGTTGCGTGGGTGAGTGGCGTTGCGTGGGTGAGTGGCGTTGCGTGGGTGAGTGGCGTTGCGTGGCTGAGTGGCGTTGCGTGGGTGAGTGGCGTTGCGTGGCTGAGTGGCGTTGCGTGGCTGAGTGGCGTTGCGTGGCTGAGTGGCGTTGCGTGGCTGAGTGGCGTTGCGTGGCTGAGTGGCGTTGCGTGGCTGAGTGGCGTTGCGTGGCTGAGTGGCGTTGCGTGGCTGAGTGGCGTTGCGTGGCTGAGTGGCGTTGCGTGGCTGAGTGGCGTTGCGTGGGTGAGTGGCGTTGCGTGGGTGAGTGGCGTTGCGTGGGTGAGTGGCGTTGCGTGGGTGAGTGGCGTTGCGTGGGTGAGTGGCGTTGCGTGGGTGAGTGGCGTTGCATGTGTGAGTGGCGTTGCATGTGTGAGTGGCGTTGCATGTGTGAGTGGCGTTGCATGTGTGTGTGGCGTTGCATGTGTGTGTGGCGTTGCGTGTGTGTGTGGCGTTGCGTGTGTGTGTGGCGTTGCGTGTGTGTGGCGTTGCGTGTGTGAGTGGCGTTGCGTGGCTGAGTGGCGTTGCGTGGCTGAGTGGCGTTGCGTGGCTGAGTGGCGTTGCGTGGCTGAGTGGCGTTGCGTGGCTGAGTGGCGTTGCGTGGCTGAGTGGCGTTGCGTGGCTGAGTGGCGTTGCGTGGCTGAGTGGCGTTGCGTGGCTGAGTGGCGTTGCGTGGTTGAGTGGCGTTGCGTGTGTGAGTGGCGTTGCGTGGTTGAGTGGCGTTGCATGTGTGAGTGGCGTTGCATGTGTGAGTGGCGTTGCATGTGTGAGTGGCGTTGCATGTGTGTGTGGCGTTGCGTGTGTGTGGCGTTGCGTGTGTGTGGCGTTGCGTGTGTGGCGTTGCGTGTGTGAGTGGCGTTGCGTGTGTGAGTGGCGTTGCGTGTGTGAGTGGCGTTGCATGTGTGAGTGGCGTTGCGTGTGTGAGTGGCGTTGCGTGGGTGAGTGGCGTTGCGTGTGTGAGTGGTGTTGCGTGGGTGAGTGGCGTTGCGTGGGTGAGTGGCGTTGCGTGGGTGAGTGGCGTTGCGTGGGTGAGTGGCGTTGCATGGGTGAGTGGCGTTGCGTGGGTGAGTGAATGGTTAGCTGTTGCTTATGCGACGTATAGCACTTAATACTAAAGTAGGCAGACCTTCTTAGCCTTTGTGAGAATAATAGCAAAATAAAAATAAAAACCAGATCAAGTCAAGGACGCAAACGGCACCATGCTATTGTTTATTTACTCAGATGATTTGCATAAAAATGTAACTTGTGAGCACGTTTCTCTAACTCTCCAATAATCCCATTACAACACTTTGTACAAATGAGATTGGGACTCATCCTTCCGAAGTCGAGAAAAATGTGCAACGCTGTGTTGAAGTTAATTTTTTTAATTAACAAAATGCAAATAATGTGGAGAGATTTCAAGTGATTCAGGAATGGGCGCCCTTGTAAAGAGAAAGTACGGCCGGCCTGGGCAGTGATAGGGGAGGAGGGAGGAGAAATGCGAGTCACGGCAGCAGCAGCCTTTGATGTGCCTGCCGGCCGGCCGTGAATAATTAGGGGGTGAGAAATGCGCTCGGAGGGCTGCCTTTGATGTGGTAATGCGAGGCAGGCAGGCAGGCGGCTGGTGGCATTGTGCACGCGCTTTTTAGGGCTTGCGCAAGCGCAATGACCTAAAAAGCACATGCACTTGAAGGAATCGCCAGTGGAATCGCCAGTGGATAAACACTGGATAAGCCCCTATAGAGCTTCGCCAGCTATGCGCTGAAGCGCATCAGCAGGCGAGCCCTAAAAATATGGGTCAGTGAGCGGGTCCACTGTTAGGGGAGATCGAGCAGCGAAACAGAGGCTTGAGGGCTTACTTGTACTATTGGTCCCGTGCTGTCTGGTAACGTCCTTCCCGGACTGGGTGTGAACGGTGGTTAGACGTGGGTTTAAATATCTGAAATGCCGACAGATGTGTGGATAATTTACCAACTATGAGATGGGGATAGTCAACAGCGTAGAAGTACTGTGCGCAGTGTTTATTGGACAGAGAAGAGGTCACGTGTGCCGCTCCGGAATAGACATAGAAGAAATATTTTGGAAATTAATTTTTGTTTAACAGTATCTCAAAGGTGCTTTTAAAAATTTATAATTTCAGCCCACTTTTGTAAAAGGAGGGGGAATGGTTGATGTAAAAATTCTAGGTGTTCTTTGTTGCATAAAAATATATAAACATAGAAGTCGTAGTTGTTGAATCGCCGTTTTATTCATTTTGGAATAGGGAGGAGTGTTGTGGTTGTTTGTCGTTTGTATTCTATTTTCTGTAAATTGATACAAGTCTGTCCCTGCATATTTTTCAGACTTACAACTGCCTTCATTGCAACATGATAAGTAGCGGTCAAAAGATGGCAAAAGTCATATTTGTCAGATCATGGTTCTGTTGACTAAAAGAAAATGTTCGCACATAGTTGGTGCCTGTGGAAATATAAAAAAAAGGTGTTTTAATCGTACGACATTATCGGTTAAAAGGGGGCCAAGGTGGGAAGGGATGACCAAAATATCTCCTCTCATGAATGGCAAACATTCGTAGAATAACCTTATTATTCCAAAGGTAGTTCAAGAAATGATCATTTTTCATCGTTGGTGTACTGTATACTGAAAAAGGGTTACTGAAAAGGGGGGTATGGGGGGGGGGCAGAACAGTATCATTGATTCATTTGAGACTGGCATATGTTGTCATTCTGGCCAACATTGAACGTCTTCAGATGATAAATCCATTGTTCCTACTGCAGTAGATTGTGATCTACATGTATATCAATGAAATCAAGAGTTTTCAAGGACGACTGATTGTAGGTCTTTTTCTGAATGTCCCATAGTTAGAACATGAGTGCTTATGCTTGTAATGGATTTATTTTCATCTGATATTACTCCGATGTTCCCCTATGTGTGTCTTCAACTTTTTACAGGTCATTCTGATGTACCACAAATCTCATGGACATGTGATCATCACATGTACTGTGTTGCAATTTGTGTGTTTTCTAAGTATCCATGTGAAAGTAGGCCCAAAGTCTGTGGTTTTGGTAGTTCTTGTCAAATGAGATATTGTGCATGACCCACAAGGTTAATGAATGTCCAACAATTGGAGCATTACCCCATACTGTAGAGATGGTACTGGTCTCATGTATTACTGTTTGTTTGTCTACTATGGACCAAAAAGTCCTGCATATTTTTTGCTCTCTTGGGGGTAAACCTTGGTTTTTCCCAATCCAATGGCCCTGAGGTTATTATTCTCCAGTTTTCCTTGATTACTTTTTTCATGAGTTTAGAAGCAATGTTCTTTGTGGTGACACAAGTTAGGACATCTTGTGTTCTCTTGGGTTCTTTTTGTTGTAGAAGAATTTCTCAATTCTGTTGCTGCGTTGGTTAGTTTTGCTTCTCAAGTCTGTTTCATAGTTCAATTGATTGCAATTTATAGTCTTCGACATTACTGCAGTTATGTCTGAAGCGTAAAAACTGACTGTACGGGAAATTTTCTTTTAGGGACCATGGGTGAAATCTGATGAAAAGGTTGGTTTTATCTGTCGGTTTTTTGCTATCATTTTGTTTAAATGTTCTGATTTGAAATTGTGACATCTAGAAACGGAAGGGAGGTCTTATTATCCTTGCCGACTTTCAGTTATTTAAACCCATGTCTAATCACTGTCCACACCCAGATCGGGAAGGACGTTTCCAGACTATTCCCAGGACCAGGATCATATCGACATCAACACTGAGCTCTACACCTTGGTTATTTAATCACAAAGTCAACACAAGCTATCTACCTATTTACATCCTTTTGGCTGAGTATATGTAATTGTTTCATTCCTAACAAAGTATGCTTGTCTCCCTTTCTGCCATTCACTCTTTGAATTTTATTGAGTCTTTTTTACCACATTTTTCCATTTTAAAATATAAAATCCATGCCTTTCTTACTTCTCCTCCTGTTATCCCCACTATAAATGTGAATATTAATAGCTATCCCCCATGAAAACATATAAACGTGACTCCCTCTCTAGATGGAACCTTCACCAGGTATTACAAGAAAATAATATTGAATAATTTACGTGTGTGTGTGTATTGGTCATAATGCATTTTCAGATATATCTGTTTCTATCAGGGGACATGAAGAAACACCACCAAATAAATGGATATTCGAGCATTCAATACAGAGTTCCAGGGGGACATTGTCCCACCAGGTATTAGAGGAATCTCATTTACTATTTGGTCCTGAAGAAAAGCCTCCAACCCTTAATTGGGCCCCAGTTGGCTGAGAACTCTCCCCAGGGCAAACACCATCTACATTGGCGTGTGGGAATGGATTAGCTTGAGCAGTGACACATCTCCCCAGAATAACACACATACACCGTAGTGTGTAGAGAAACATTGTCCTCTTTACCAACACCTATCTCCAGTACAACATGGATGTGCAGTGAGATCAGGCAACGAGAGGCCTCTCTGCTGACACCTCTCCGTAGAACAACATGGATACACAGTACAGTCTGTAAAGAAAGTGGTCTTACCACTAACGCATCTCCCCAGGATCGTAGGTGTCTGTAGTAGTCTTTGAGAAAAACTTACACCTCTGCTCATAGGTCTTCCCAAGCTGACATGTATACATAGTAAGCTCTGGGGATAATCTGTCTTTTTGCTGATACATCACTCTTTGGTGATTATTCTGCGTACTAGAAGGTAGAAAGACACTGGCCCCTCTCCCGTGACCTGTTTCTGGATGAGGGTGTACAAATTAGGGTTTAAAAAGGGACTTACCACTCTGGTTACAGCTCTCCCCAAGATGACATATGTACTAGTAAACTCTTCTGCATGTTAAAGAAATACAATGTCTTGTATCTTGAAGACAACTTATCATATTCTACTGTGATGCTTGTCGCATGATTTACATATCAAATATTTTGAGGTCTTGTCTCGGCATGCACATTTGTAGCCATAGCCTAACCTGAGCTCATCTCTCCCTGCTAATTTGATGGCTTGCCCGCCTCTAGTCATTTCTCTCTCTGCTGTAGGCTGCAGACAGTTGTTAATGTGTGCTCCATTCCTTACCATTGCACAGAGCATGCACTCCTGAGTCTATTTAATGATGTCTCAAATGTTCTGCCAGCAAAGGGAGAAATCATATTTGGCACCTTGACTTTAAGTGGGAGGGGAAAAGTGAGGAATCTCTACAACAGGCATGGCAAAAATAAGTATAACTGTTAGTGTTGTTTGTTGAAGGTGTAGTGGTCTTCAGAATGTCACAATCACTCGCTCACCTGTAAGAACTGCATTTTCATTTACTTTCACCCTATTGCTGTTCAAGGCAATGTGTATCTCCTTCTCAATCTTTTGGATGTAATCACAGTTATAATGGCCTCATTGCCCTGTGCACTCTGCAGAGGGGCCAGGAATTAGAGGCACAATATACTAAACACCTTTCTGACCCACTGAATGGTATTGTGAAAATCTTATCCCTCAGCCTCAACTCCAATGCTCTGTCATTGCCCATAATAAACCACCACCTACAGTCGGAGTTTGCATGGATAAAAAAACAGCATATAAAAATAATTCCAGCATATTAAGTACTGGCTTGAGATGTCAGAACTGGCCTACGACAACTAGGCCGGTGTGTATTAATGCGCTTTTCTTACACTATCTACTTTATATTTGGCCTGCCAAAAGTTGGAAATACAAGCTTGTGTATGTAAAATCATGTCTATGTGATACAGCAGACAGAGTTAAAAGTGACATAATTAGCATTGTATTTTTGAAGTTGGGAGCTAGCATCACAATTTCTTTGTATTTGTATTTAGCAGCCAATTCCAATGGCGAGTACTGGAGCACAACAAATTAATTCACAGTAATATCTGGTACAAAATGGCACTCTTCTCATGATTATCTAAATACAGCATAGCCATTATACCCTATCCAACGTTTTGTAGGATTTCACACCACAATCAAATCACAAGTAGAGGTGTCTTACGCAGATTTTGAACTGGGGAAATCCAATTTTTAGCTTCAAGGATTCCAAGCAAAAGCTCTTAATGTCACAGGCCACTACTTCTTAAACTTGACTTAAACGGCCCAAGTCAAGCAGCTCCCAATCTCAAATACACTTTGCCCTATTTGGGTCTCACGAGTTTATGAGACAATACTTTCATCTGTGGTCCCAGCTTTATGGTGAATCAGCAGATAGTAATACTTATTACTGAAGAGAGTGGTATAGGGGGGTATGTCCAGGAATGAGGGTACACTGATGGGGTTACTGAACCGATTTAATAAGAAAGTGTGGAGTTCAAGATTCAAAGACCTAGCAACTGTGGAGGTCCTGGATTCAGTGAAGGAGGAGAGCCTGGGGAGAGAGGACTCTAATCAGAAGGGGACCAGACTCAAGGCTGCGGGAGTAGCAAGGCCAGAAGGAGAAAGGAAAGTGGAAGAGAAGAGAAGCAAATGGTGCCATGCCAAAAGCCTGTTGTCTACCTGCCCATGATAACCCTGATGATGCAGAACTTCACGGAGAAGAGGCTAATACTCCAGGATTCCCCCCTTCTCCCCTCCCATCTTTGTAAGTTCCTTATGACTTGTTGCCAATTAGCTCACTTTGAGGGATGTTTTCTTATTGCACACTGTTGAAGTTCATACCACCACCCCAAGTTCCATATTTTCGTGACATATAGGCTGCATTAACCAGCTGTAACTTTCCAGGTCATTACCTTCAGGACACCCCTTTATCTTCCGTAAAATCTTATGATGGTTCAAAGTCCTGTCCTTTTCAAAACCTAGAGTGCATGTGCCACTAGAGTAAGCAATGTATGTTATGACAACCTGTATCTGCTTTGCAAAACTGTCACAAGACCCTATTAAATGGAGCTGTATGTGTGAAGTACACCTTTTTCACGAACATTGCAAACACATGTTTGGAGATGTGATTGCCACAGATTTATATAGCTGAATGCAGTTTCTTGTTGCACATAGCCTCGGCTGCAACACAGAGATGTTAACCTGCTGCACAGAGAGAAAACAAATTAGAGATAACATTGCTCTGCTCAAATCTTTTTTTATGGTGATGAATGTCCATAATAGGATATTAAATGGAGTAGCTTCACTACTGAGAACAGTCTCTTGGACAATAGTGGGTATTGAATGTGAGGACACACTGCGCTCTTCCTCAAACACCTCCCTTTGAGGACAGGCATGTGTGCTGGGGTGTAGACAGAGATAGACCTCCCTGCTGAAACTTTTCCCCAGAGTCACAAACTTTGATAATGAAGACTCAGGCTTACATTACCACACAAACATATATAGTAACATGTGCAAAAGAACTCCCCTCGGTCACGTCTGCAACAACTAATAGCAGTGCTTTGTAGAGTATGAAGATGCACTGGCCTCTGCCAGTACCTCTGTCTTGTATGAGAGGTCCCTATACGACATTGAACAAGAAGTGATCCCTCTACTGAGACCTCGCTGTTGTATGACAAGTCAAGTTACTAGTATTCAAATAAAATGACTTCTCCATTACCAACTCTCTGTAGCATAAAAGGTGTGCACAGCATCATATAGATACATATACATGCTGGAGCATGTCTCCACTCCCTGAAGATGGAATTGGCAATTTTAGTCAAAATTACAATACTGTAATAATATTCAACTCTTTAACAACTATTAAGTTAACAAATCAGCAGTAACTAGAAACTTTTTAATACAACATAATTTTACAACATAGCAAAACAAAAACTATATTAATAATCTATTTCAACTGTAAAACAAAAAAACCTCAATCAACTTCAACAATTTATAATGTTTTCATCGAATTATGATGAGCATCCTGGTGTAAGCCTGCCAAAGAATCTTTTTTCTGGCTGTTTTTTTTATGAGGCCAGGTGTTAAAAAGGTCTCAGCAAAGATTGTCATGCGTACAGTTTAAAAAAAAAAAGTAGTTTCTCAAAGGATAGCTCCTCATGAGCTTTCACATCTTTTCAGCCTGGATACACTTTGCCTTCTCGGGTACTTACGGCTGAACAACACAATAATCATACTTCACTTAATAAGTGTGAGAAAGTGCCATCTTTCTTGCATTGGTATGCCCCCACTTTTTGCCGAATTGCTGATGTGCTTTGACTGAGTGTGCCCTGGGCTCCTGCCAACCAGGTGCCCAGGGCCTGTGTTCCTTCCCTAAAACTGTGTTGAAACTAAAACCCAATTGGCATCTCTGGCTACCTGTCAGCCCCTAGTAAATTGTGCCCTCGGTGCCCAGGGCATGGTGCCACCCTTAGGGGCCCTGTACCCTGACACCGACTTTGCAGGCTGAGTACCTAAGTACAGAACTAAACAGAGAGTCAACATGGCACACATCCCTGTGTGCCATGCCCCCAAGCTCACTGCAATCAAAATTAATGCATGCATATAGTACCTACGTAACCAAATGAATCACGTGGTTCATGTGGTAGGGCCTAGCTGTGCCCCATGGACTCGGAGGGGTTCAGTATCCCAGCAGTTTGCTAACAGGATACCTCCCTCGTTTAGCACCTAATCATGCCTCTCCCATCCGAACGCATGCATTAATTTTGATTGCAGCACTTTTCACTATTTAGCTCATTGTGGCATCTCTTAGGAGTGGCGAACACAGGGCTGGTCCCTGTGTAGTCCTGAGGAAGTGCTTGGGGTATGCATGAAACATGTTGACAGGAGTTGATAGGCACACCTAAACACATTGCTTTTGGGTATCCTAATACTTCCACCCCGATTTTTAAAGTTACCACCTGGAAGCAAGAATAAACTATTTAAAGCTTACTAGGCAGGTATTTTTAACCATTTTCACATATTCCACTCCATCACTACACTTGCACCACACATAGTCAAACTATAAGTGCTCCTACGTAATTCGCCAGTCGCAGCACGCCCCAGTCCGCAGCGGACTGGGATGGCCCCTATGATGAAGCATGTCACCGTGGGGCAACCCTGGTGAGTGAGGGGACAACAAGAAAAAGAGCAATACTCCTTTTCTATCACTATATCCACTATTCCAACCCCAATGAATGTTGTGAATAGGACTATAGTTAGTAGCTAGGCTCTCGATTTCTGTCCCTTAGAGATCGGTTTTTGCAACTAAGTGACCAGGAGCTCAGCTCCCACAGCCATGTGGGCTGCTTGCATGCAGCCACCAACCAAAGGCCCCCTCCCCTCCATTGGATTGCATTGGGCCTACTCTCCCTGCACCCGGCTGGCCTGTGTTGCTGATGGTGTACCTACTGTACCTTTCCGACCCTGGGAGACCCCTGAGTTTATGCCCAGAACCTTAACTCCACCAGTCGAGTACTTACCTAAAAGCCGATAACTCACTTTCCTTCCATAGGTTAACATTGACTGGTTTTCACTTGAAATTTCTTCTAAGTGTGAAGGTTTGAAACTTTAAAATATGTCGATTTTTGCAAACCACAAATATTCTTTAAAAATCGTGCCAAATACCAAAACGTAATTACTTACCTGTCTGAGGTAGAGGTCCCAGTGCTGAACTTAGGAGTCCAGTACTGGAATACAAAAGTAACGAGAACCTACTTTCCCTGTGACTAGAATTTCCTCCCATAGGATAACATTGGTTGGTTTTCACTGAAAAGTTTCTGAGTGTCAACTTTGAAAATACATTTATATTCTTTAAAAATGACAACTGTAACCAAAACACTTTTACTTAACTGTTTACAGCTTATGCCCCGGGACTGAATCCAGGATCCAGTCCTGTGTTTAGAAAAGTAATCCTTAAAGTAATCAACTGCATTTATGTAGAAAAACCCATTGAGCTCAATGATAAATTGTATTTGAATTTGTGTTGCCCTGTGCTTAATTTGTGCCGGTGCTTAGCACCGGCACTTATTTCTTAGGGCTGGGTCTACAATGGAAAGAAAGGGAATGCCCTTGCTGTTGGCGCTCCGAGGTGGCCTGTGAGCAGCACTGCCACCTCAAGCAAGACCTCGCTGCAGAAGTATCGAAGCCTTGACATTGCACCCGGGGGCAGAGACACAGCGTGAGTCCAGCGAACCACAGGCACAGCTGCAACCCTATTAGTGTCTGGTGCGCCGCGCACACGTCCTCCGGAGCTCACCAACAAGCTGCCTCGTGGGTCCTCATAGGCGCGTGAGCGTTACCTTAGGGCTACACAATGTCCTCTTCCTGGGGCTTGCACAAGCAGTTCCGAAGCAAGCAACACAATACGCGATGAACGTTCACCCAGCCAAACCACTACCATTTAAAAGTAGTAATCAAGTAATAACTCCAAAATAACCCTCCGCTGGTTTATCCATCCTACACAAGCCACCCCTATCTGGGAAAGTGGACAGGCTGCCCCCATACCACTTGTAGGGGTGAGTGAGCGTGCCCGACTGGACTTTAACCCTGCACAGGTTCGGTTGACTCTAGAGGCGAAGGGAGCGGCTAAGTGCTGAAAGAGAAAGCAGACCCGATCCCGACAGGATAACAATGGCAGAGTAATAGTGAGTGGCAGGTCTTTCTCTAACTGGTCTCAACACGGAACAGTTTGTCAAGTGAAGTAAAAGAACACTGCGGTGGCCAGAAAAGAGGTCAAAGTGCTTAACTTGTGCCAGTGCTTTGCATCGGAACTTATTTATCCGGGCAGGTCTACACCATAACGTGTGACAAAACACTTATACCGAGTACACCTGTTCACAAGTTCCGCACTCTCACTCGTCTCCCCGGTGAAGAGCTGCGCCGGAGTGGCGATTACAAAACCATGCCTTCATTCAGTGATGCCGGTGGGCGGGACACTGATTGGAATGATTTTGATCCTGTGTGTCTACGGCAGCAGCGTGTTTACGTATGTGCGTAACCTTTTGAAAATTGCTTGCTGCCAGGCCACCTTATCATCACTAAGAGGCACACACAAATGACACACTGGAGCAGTATAGTTTGAAGCAGCAGCAGGCCTGAGGTAGGCATTTCTTCCATATCTAAATGGATAAAGATTTATGACTTTTTAGAATTAATAAAATGTTCAAGATATAGGTCTGTGAAGCTGCAAGAGCCACAGGACCCCAGGCGCACTCCCGGACATTTTGTAGCAATTAAATTTTTTTTGTGATGGTCATAGACACATCACTTGGCACTTCTAAAGTGACTGTGGCATGCAGCCGCATCTGGCTGGTTAAGGCTGGGATCATGGTTAAGCAGGGTTCAACTAGCCTCAGCGCGAAGAACCACATTAAGAGGCACACATGCACTGGCGGCACTGGTTGTCCGGCACTATTATTTTAAGCAGCAGAGCTCATTTAGGCATTCTGCCAATTTTACTAACAAAGGATTGATGGTGTAAATTAATTAGGAGGTATTTTGTAATGTCATGAGACCTCGGCAGCAAAAAAAAAAAAAAAGATCGCTGAAGGCCAGGCAAATATTTGAAAAGGAAGCAGCAAGATGAATACTGGATGGTGTTTCACTTTTACCATGGATTTGTTATAGTCACAATCGAATACACACCCAGGCTGATTGTTAAATCGTGCTTGTGGAAAAGACTAGTTTTATTAACGAATCGTCATTTGGGGTCTTGATGGGGGATGCAGTGAGGAAAGCTATTTTTCAAATGGAGAAAAAAAAACTTTTAATGTGCAACTGCACGATTTTTGGTACTGACACATGTATAAACATACACTATGTTCTATGTTCACTTAAATCGCGCGATGGGTTATCCTCTGCATCAAACTTTGCTATGCTCTGGCCAAAAAGCAGCTTCCTGAAGGCTCAAAGTGCCATATAGTTTCCACTAATTAGTAGGAACTGCACGTTTGTGGACAACAAACTTTGAGATGGTGCCAGTCTGATTCTGTGCACACCTGCAAGATATGTTGTGCCTTAGACCTGCTAGCTCACAGTGCCACCATAAGACTCCCTAAATCTGGGCAGTCAGCTGCTGGCAAAAGATTCAGTATTTTGGGACCTCTCAAAGTCAGCAGAAGTGCCTCCTCGGATTATATCTGTAAACAGATGTTTATATAGAGAAAAGAGCATCCTTGCCTTCTGCTGAGATTGTGATCAGGCTGCCATTGTTTGTATTCTGCAGATAGCTGTGTCGCCATATAGACCTAAATAAACACATTTTTACAACATGTGTAGGCCATGTACATAATGCCAAGGCAATATGATAGTGTTCTTGCAAAGTTGATTTGTGTAAGCAAGGTCAGTGTTTCTGGGATGCTAACCCTAACGCACATGTGTGTTAAATGTCGATGTGAAAAGTGAAGGCAGCTTTAGGAAAGATCCGTGTACATGTCAAATTGGCAATGTTTCCTACTGTGACACATGACACTCACTCTTGGAGCATAAGTCGACAAAGAAGCTATCTAAAGTTAGAAATCCTATTATATATCACGATTGTGAAAAGACAATAAGCTTATTATAAAGGCACAAATGGTGATGTCCAAAAATCTTGTTTGATTGATTCCTTTATTTTTCAATAGAAAGAAACGAACAGCCGACGCGTTTCGTCCCGGATGGGACTTCTTCAGGGCTGTGTTTACATAAGAAAAAACATATAAACATACAATTAAAATCATGAACTAATGTATAGCTCAGCCGAGCAACAGTAGTCACAAGTTAAAAAAGCATTACTGCTAATGTTTCAAAACAAACAATCTTGATGTTCATGGTTGCTACATTTAGAAGCCAAAAGTCATGGCCTCCCCCAAGAAGGATCGAGAGAAAAAGCTACCTTATTCACTTTTGAATATTCATTATAACATTTTTAATTTTTTACATTTGTAAATATATACAATAACAGCAGAAACATGTGTAAAACTTACATGAAAGCTTATAAGGTCATGAGAGGGCTGTAAGGCTCACCCCCTTAGCAACATGAGAAAAAAAAAAGGTGATGGATGGACATGAGAGATAGACATGACAGCTACATAACTTAAGGGTATGGTAAGTACAGAACCACCTACCAAGAATAGAATGGTAACTCCTCGACGATGTGGACGATCGTGTGGCGAAGGCAGGGGTGTGGTGATCCCTGTTGCAGTATGAGTAGGTAGAGTGAATCTATTACAGAAAAAAACAGAAGAAAATGACCCATGAGAATCCAATCCGGCAAACATAGTGCACCATGTGAAAAGGGGATGTACCTCCAGATTTCTGGACATGAAGAAAATCCCCTTTGTAAAACGAGGGGGAGGAGAAACAACATAATGGTGGAACGGAATAGATGACTCACGTTTAAAAACAACAGTAACTGGAGAACTTCATATAATTTCTGTCCTCCAGAATAAGTGAAGAAATGGGCTTGGATGTTCACTATGAGAGAGGAGAGGGAAAAAACAAAGGGTTCTATTTCAGAAGAGTTTAGCTCAATGTTTTTCGATCGATAATTTATACTAAGTTATTAGGTATGGTTTGTTTTTCGGGGGCGAGAGGCACGATCATATTACAGGGAAATAACACTAATATGTGTGAAAATAATCATTGGAGAAGACTTTAAATATGCTCCGTTTAGAGTCACATCTGAGCTGTGCCTTCTCACTTTAAATATTTATAAAGGAAATAATTATCCTACAGATTGTTGCTATAGCCCTGAGGAAGTCTTTATGGTGGTGATACACCAGAGACGAAACATGCATGTTGGCTGTTTTGTGGAGATCTAAAAGATACATTTGTGTGAAGAATACTTTCTCATGAGTCCATGTGAAGAAAAAGAAAAGAAGAAATATTAAAGATCAAGGATACTTTACTTCTGGACATTTATTATTGGTTGAACTATTTTTTGAAGAATTGTGAAAAAACATAAGAAGGTTTATGTACTTCTTTGCTCAGGGGTTCCTACCAAACGGAAACTCTTTTTGCAAATTTAGTTATTTGCAGCTTGGCAGTATAGGGTGGTGACTGTCTGGACTCCCTTAGTAGCATATGATTTCATTATCCATCAAGTTACACCTTAACCATCAGATTTTGCGAAGAAATTACCTTACTACCCCTTGTTTTGAAATTAAGTTATTAGGTATGGTCTCCTGATATAGTCCCTGCTGAAGATGTAATTGTGCTCACTTTCAAGAGGGTGCTTACAAGGGTCATCGTCCCTCCACTAGGGGGACAGTGGTACCTACAAAGAGAAATCCATGCAGGGCACTAAATGTCTGACACTTACCCTTAAGGTGGAGGTAATGAAAAGGGTCTTATTTATTCTGGACAGAGACAAGAATATACGAGGTGCACCATCCATAGGTTGTGCACCTTGACCTAAAGATCGTACGTCGCCTAGCCTTCCTCTCGCGCTAAGGGGGTGAGCCTTACAGTCCTCTCATGACCTTATAAGCTTTCATATAAATTTTACATGTTTCTGCCGTTATTGTATATATTTACAAATGTAAAAAAATAAAAATGTTATAATGAATATTCAAAAGTGAATAAGGTACCTTTTTCTCTTGATCCTTCTTGGGGAAGGCCATGACTTTTGGCTTCTAAATGTAGCAACCATGTACATCAAGATTGTTTGTTTTGAAACATTAGCAGTAATGCTTTTTTAACTTGTGACTACTGTTGCTCGGTTGAGCTATACATTAGTTCATGATTTTAATTGTATGTTTATATGTTTTTTCTTATGTAAACACAGCCCTGAAGAAGTCCCATCCGGGACGAAACGCGTCGGCTGTTCGTTTCTTTCTATTGTAAAATAAAGGAATCAATCAAACAAGATTTTTGGACATCACCATTTGTGCCTTTATAATAAGCTTATTGTCTTTTCACAATCGTGATATATGGTGCACCTGTGCTTATCAATTCAATACATGTTAAGTTCTGTTTAGGACTATCATTGTGATGGCGGGTGTTTTATCAGTGTGCACATAACCCCCAGTTAACCACTTATAAAGGGGAAAATACTATTGAGGTTATTTTGGATCAGGTGCATTTCTATGAAGGTTCCACCATATGCTATGTTTTAGTGTTAGAAATCCTATTACCAAAAATGCAACAGCACATGTAAAATGAAATGGTCTTACAAATATGAGAGCTACAACATATAGGGCAATTTAAAAGAAATTTGGAAGTAAAAACCAGGCCGAATAAGAAGTTCCCACCACACTGAAGAGGCAGATGTTTGCATTCCGAATGCCAGACGTAACATTGCTGTTCCCAAGGTTCGCAGACGATGATCCCAGAGGCACATCTCAGAGCAAGTTGATAGAGCAAGTATGTTCCCATCCACCCCCCACAGCAGCCGCTGCGGGAGCCAAAACAGTCAATTGGTGTTTTGTCAAGACAGAGCCAATATCCAAACCACCAGACGCAGAGCCAACCTAGGGGGGCTCAAACAACGCATCCAGGATCAATGGAATCCTAAAGGGACATCTGTATAAGTGGGCCTTCAGCAGGCCCCTCAGTATGGGTATGTCCAAACATTTAACCATTGCAACCCTAAGCACAAGTCCAGGTCATACTCGTAAGTGCACAGTAGACCACCTCGGGCTGTATGCAATGAAGCCATACCGGCCGATATTACAGGAACCAATGTTCATCCAGTTCTTGAAGCAACGGTGCACCAAAGCAATGAATCATGCCTTCACCGCACAGGAGGACATGAGGCAGTGCCAGCTGCATTTGTTCTCCAAATGGGACATCCAGTGCGGAGCAAAACCATTAAAAGCAATATCCCTGCAATTTGGAGCAGGTCTAGCGGAAGACCTCCAAAGGCGCATCCGGAAGGAGTGAACAAAAATTGAATAACTCGAAATACTGTCTGAAACGTGCTAACCAACCCAGAGCCAATGCTTCTGAAAAAGGCTGCTATTCCAGTTGTACTAGACATGTTACGAATTCGATGTTCTAGTTCCCCAAAATGTCTTGGGAAGTTGGCGCAGAGTAGCACCTGTATGTCAGAAGAGGAATGCGCCACCTGAAGATGTTATGGTATGTTATTTGTTATGTTATTTTTATACTTCTATAGCGCACGGCCACTCCACAGAGTATCCCGGCGCTTTATCGAAGGTACCCACCAGAAAAGGGAGAAACATAACACTGAGGGGACACGCAAGCCGAAGTTAAGGTCACATCTTTTTTAAAGGAGGCTTTCAGTTTTCTCAGGGCATCAAAACGCACATTGGTAAGAATAATCGAAGGCTATGGTGTATCCTCGATAACTGTACAGGCAGGCAGAAACAGGACTTGTGTTAATCAAATAACAGTGAAAAAAACGGTCACCACATAAGCAACCCCTGGTTTCATCCCACAACAACCTTGACTGTTCAACAGTAGGTAACTCCCATTTGTAGAATAATTTGAAAATCGGACGAATCATGGAAGTTGGAGAACCTTTCAAGTAGCAAGACAAGTTTGCCAAAGGGGCTTTACATGCTCCATGCAGCGAAACAGCTTTGCATACTAGGGACCTGCTCAAGGTATTCTCGCAGTCGGAACCGCTAAGAAAAAGTCAGTATCTTTATTCCGACACCAGAATTTGAAAGGAAACTCCCAATGTTAATGTATATACCCTTCACCCAACGCTTCATATTTGCCCACTTGATGGTGTTGTAGACAGTACTGAAAGTGGAAAGTTGAGATCGGTAGTGTAATGTAACCATGGGCTATCCAATCCGATGATGCTATCTCAGCAATGGTAAAAGTAAATTTCTCCAGTCTTTCTATATGTAACTTAGTGTTTTTTTGACGTCTTTCCGTGCTATGGCTATCTGTTGATTTGAAAGATGTATGGTATCGTGAAAACAGATTCATGATAATGTGTTGCCACGGCACGTATGCCCTATTAACCTTGCGCAGTCTTTCAGCAGCCACTTGTTTAGGACGGCATAAAGAAAGCTTTTTTTTTTACATGCTTTTCGAGGACCCATAAAATTTCCAAAGGTCCAGGTCATCAATTAAAAAGGGACAAGTGCTGTTGTACCTGAGACGGTATTGAGGTTTTTAGCCAATCAAGACACAACTTCCCAGCACTAAGTTGTTACCATCCCCAAATGATCAGTGCACATGTTCGCATGTTGAGCCTATTGTCTGTAAATCCCTTGTTGTTACTTAGGAATCAAGCCTGACTTCTGTTTGTATCTAACCGCCAGACTAACCATCCCTTCCAATTGGGGTCTGATGAGTTATGGTTACTCTTATGCAGCATGCTCTCTATGGTATTTTCAGTGTACAGTGTTAACTGCTGCCAGTTCTCAAATTGTGTGAGTGGGAACCGGTGGTGTGTTCAAATCTTGGCAAGGCCAAGACATGTTGTCTGTTGTACAGATTTGTTCAGGAAAATCATTTGTTGTGGTATTAAACAGGCTCTAAATAAATCCTAAGTTCCCTAAACCTGTCAATCTTAAATCCCCCCAGACAGAGTTTTCATCTATTGTGTCCTTCCAAAGTTGAAGCCATGTACAGAGAGCTAGGAAAGGAAAGAAACAGACTAAATCAGCTTCATGTCTGTTAAAAATGTTTTCTTTGCAGGTGTCGGTGCAAGCCTATAATAAAGAGAGACTGGGTCAGAGATGTCATACCCAGAAAAATAATCAAACTTCAGTGCAAACCCTTTTGAACTACCCTTTGGTGGTGTAGGGCAGTGGTCCCATTGTGCAAAGTTGAAAACCTCATGAGGAATACTAGCTTCATGTAGAAAATAATGCCCGTAATGTTGAAAACAAAACATCTCATAATAGTTAGCTGTACAATCATATACATTTTAAACAATTGTGGAATTTGTAAAATTTCAGTGGGACTATGCAGTCAATGATGACATTTTCTTATCCGCACACCATCTGCTTTTTGACGATCTATCTAAGATGTTATTTAACGCTATGTTAAAATCACCCGCCTGTATAATGGGGTCAGAGAAGCCTAATAAATTCAAGAACATTTGCTCAAGTGGTTGGTATCTTCCATGTTAGGGCCATAGTAGCCCACAAGGGTATAGTTTTGGTCATACTCTACCAACTTAGTTATGACCCATCTCCCTGCTTTTTCGATAATCCCTTCTTTGTACACTTTCGGATGTTTCTTTATCAAGGGGAGAGGAGTTGGCCTAACGGCTAGGGCAGTCAACCTCAAATCTGGGAAACTGGGTTCGAGCCTCGGCAATGACGCTGAACATCCTGTGTTTCTGGGCAAATCACTTAATCGCCCCGTGCCTAACCAAAAAAAATGAATGTGTGTCCTCATGTAACGTAACTGGTGCTATGTAAAGCGCTCAGATACCAGATTCAGGTCAAGTTCCCTCTATATAAAACTCTGCAAAAAAAAAGATAGCCACACCTTTTGCACTGGCATTGTGACTCGTACAAACCAGTTGTACCCATTTCCTAGATTTAAATAGAGCAGTTTACTCTTCCTCGGGCAGGTGCCTCTCTTGCTAGATGATGATGTGGGCTGGGAAATGCATTCGGTATTAGAACAATCTTCTGCCTTTCACCTGTAAACCATTGATATTCCATGATAGAATTGTTTTGGGGACTGCCATGTCACAACTTTACTCCCCCCTGTACAGCGGGTGTTAGGGAACATGGCGGCCGGCTAGCTGCGGCTCGCAGGAACACTCAGCAATGGGGATGTACATGCTTTGAAGCCACGCTACAGGAAACCCCACAGAGAAAAGGCATTTTCTGCAACTTTTTACCAGCACATACCTTATAATCAGAAAACCTGTGCAGCACCATTGGGCTCAACGCTGATGCAGTGTAGCCACGGGGGATACAGCTGGTCTAAAGGGCAAGACAAAGTGCTGGGTAATGGGAGGGCAGAGAGTTGGTCCAAGGATGATCTTCTGTGGGAAGGAAGGCTACGGCTGCAATTGCAAGTGCGGAGGACACAGCCACGAGCAAGGGGTCACTGCGATTAGCCCTTTAGAAACAGAGGCTGTGGCATTTGATGATTCTATACCTCCTTCAAATGAAGAGGAGGTGAACACAAGGGTGAGGAGTATGGGGGGACTCAAGGGCTAAGACTAAAAACATGGCGCTCAGGGATCCAAGGGAGAGCGTGAACTTGCAGGACAAAAAGTTCAGGTATGTGCTAAAAAGCACCCATAAAGTGTTGTGCAAATCAAGTCCCCAAGTCACTAGTAAAATACCACCACGTGGCAAACCAGTGGAGGCAGAGTACAGGAAAGTTAGACAATGTGCTAAGACCCGGTTATTGTCAAAAAGCACACGTTCATTGATGAGGCTCATCTTGGAAGGGGAGGCCAACAAAAGTTAGGGAATTAATGCAAAAGGCCAAGATTACCCCTCACTCTGGACCTACTTTAAAATACTACCCAAGACCCTCTGAGGAATGTGTGTAGCTGGCGAAAAAAACTGGTTAATTTGCCAGCTAAGACTGCCACTCTGGAGGGAGTAGTGAAAAAGCTAAATTCTGCAGAAGAAACAAAGAAGACATCTGCCTCTTGAAGGCAAATGAAGAGGTGTGTTAAATGAAAATAGAGGCCCTAAAAAAATTACCAAAGGAGAAACACTTGAGGGTTTTAAATGTCCCGGAAGTACTAGAGGATGATGATTTGAAAAAAAAATTTGTATGACTGATTAAAGCTGGGGTCAAAATAAATTAATTGGATCAGGTTATTTTAAATGACATTCAAATAGTGCATTGTGACTCCTTTAGAAAGACCGCTAAAAGAAGCAAACCCAATAAGATGCATTTTAGGACCTGCACGGTATTCTTTTTAAGTGCTTTGAAAAAGAAATCGCTGAAAGTGGATGGGGTAGCGTTCGAAATCAAATCGGATGTTTCCTGTGTGAGCTGGGAAAGAGAATAGACCCACTAAGGAAATAAAGGGGCCACGGCACTGCTGAAATTTCTTGCTGCCCTCAGAGTCCTGTACAACAACAAGATGTATAATTTTGGAGAATGTAAGAAGGCTGAGAGTTGGTCAGGATTATTTAAATGTCTTTATTCGCAAAAAGAAGGTTACCACTCAGTAGCATGTGTACCACATATACAGTCGTTTTGTCACAGAATTAAGTGCGGTACAGCATAAACAATTGTATGGAGTAGCATGAAATACAGTGTAGCATTGTTTACATTTTCCAATTTTCTCCCCAAAAAGAAAACCAAAATAGGTTCGGAACATCGGATTCGAGTGTCGGACCAATGATACATCAAACAAATAATACCAATAAAATAAACCCCCCAAAAAGATGTGTAAGTGGAGGCGAATATAAGAGAGCCATTCAGCCGGTTCATCAAATGTAAAAGGACAATATCAGCGCCCGGTGGGCGTATGCAGTTTCATGGTACGTTGCAGGCCAGGGCATATTAAGTTCGGGGCTCGCGAGAACCGGCGGCCTCCCAAATACAAAAACACACCACAGATAGCCTAATGGGCGGCCACCCATACCACTCCCCACAATCACAGTATCCATGCATGCAGCGGACAAGAAACCCACGGCCTGGCACAGGGACATAACGACACATTGCCACCAGCACAACATGTTAGCCCACGCCTTCTTGTGTTATGGAATTAATCACCTTGAGCTGCCGTTCTTGTGTGAGCTTCTCGATATATGTGCGATATGGCCCCCAAATGTCCTGCGGCCGGGAGGCTACCGGAGTCTGTTCAGAGTATTCAACACTGTTCACATTGCAGTACGACATGCTGCGGAGCCAGGCCCGCGCACTGGGAGCCCGCCTGGCACCCCACAGTAATGCAACACCTCTCTTCGCCAGTAACAAGTCAATGGCAGCCAGCTTGCGTGTAGAACGTGGAAAGTTGACCACATAGCCAAGCAGAGCTACCTCAGGAGTGGGCATCAAGTCCAGTTTTAACATATCCCCCAAGAGACGGTGTACCTGAAGCCAATAGTCATGTAATCGTGGACAGGTCCAGGAAAGATGGGCAAAATCAGCATGCGGTGCCCGGCACTTAGGACAACAGTGCGATCTATTTGGATCAATCTTGTGGGCTAGAACAGGGGTATAATACATCTGTCTCAGAAATTTAAAATGTATAAGTTTATGCCTACTGTTCAAAGATACATCTCTCGTGACCACACAGCACGCCTCCCACTGATCGTCGGTGATCGGATTGCCCAGATCCCCCTCCCATGCAGCGCGCACCCCTGCGTCCCGTGAGGGAAGGGCGGCAAGACATAACCTATACAGTTTAGAAACAATGTGTGATCCGGTCTGGTTCTGTATTACAAATGTGAGCATCTCAGCTTCTTCCGGGGGGAGTGGGAATGTGCTGAATCGGCACGGAGCATGGATCTAAGTCTGGTCAACGTGAATGAGTACATGAATGTACATTCAGTGAAGCACTGATCTTCCATGACGGAGAAAACATGTCCCTCCGGGAAAAGATCCCCAATAGTGTCTAAGTGGAATTTGGACAGTGTACGCTGCACCACCCGTTCGTCGGTGAGAGGAAGCCAGTAGGGATTAGGCAGGGGAAGGGCGGGGGAGTAGAGTGTGTCGATGTGAAGCAATCTACGCAATTTATCCCAAGCCCAGCACGTGGTGGACACAGTCTGTATGTCAAGCGGGTCTCAGGGAAAGCCTTTGGAGAGGAGGGACCTAAGCGGCACCGGAAGCACAAGGTCCGCCTCCGGTTTTAAATGCAAAACCCTGGCATCAGGATGGAACCAGTAATAGGCATACGACGCCTGTGCGACTAGATAAAACAGGTAAAAATCCGGCACTCCGAATCCGCCTCGCTCATAGGGGAGTGTCAATGTGTGCCATGATACCCGTGGGTTCCTGCCGCCCCACACCAACTTCAATAGCAGTGTTCGAAGTGCGTAAAAAAAATCTTGGTGAGGGGTATCGGGATATTGTGGAATAGGTACAAAAACCGTGGAAGCACGATCAACTTAATTATGGCGATGCGGCCTGCCATGGTTAGAGGGAGGCGAAGCCATCGCTCCATATGATCTTCTAAGAAATCAAGAGCGTGTCCATAGTTTAAGCGGACAATTGACACAGTGTCGAGGTGAACATGAATCCCCAAATATTTAACAGAGTCCGCATTCCATTCCAAAGGAAAGGCGCAATGCCATTCGGAGGTGGATGGAGTAAGAGGGAAAATCACCGATTTGTGCCAATTCATGCGGAGGCCCGAATATTCTCCAAAACGGGTTATCTCCAACAACAGTGGCTCCAGATTAGTCTGCGGCATGCGGACATACAGAATCGTGTCGTCTGCGTAAAGCGAGACATGGAGAGGGCCAGTACGAAACTGAAGTCCCCTGTGCAGATGTTTCTCTTGGAAATGCCGCACCATAGGGTCCATCGCTAGGATGAACAGTAGTGGCGACAGCGGGCATCCTTGGCGGGTGCCTCGCGAAAGAGAAAAGCTGTCTGTGAGTGTGCCATTCAGACGTATTCGCGTGGTAGGAGCGGTATACAACAACTCCACCGTTGCCACAAACATCTCAGGCATTCCCATTCGCCTCATGATCGACAAAAAAAAGGGCCACTCCAAAGTGTCAAACGCTTTTTCTGCGTCCAAAAACACAGCTGCAGCAGGGAGAGAAGGGTCCATCCTGTGTATCACAGAGAACAACGTCCTCAGATTGAAAGAGTTGGATCTGTGAGGGACAAATCCGGACTGTGCCGGGGATATAATCGATTCCATCAGGAGCGATAAGCGTATGGCAAGATCCTTCGCCAGGATCTTATAGTGCAGGTTCAGGAGGGACAGTGGCCTGTAGGACCCACAAGAAGCAGGATTGCGTCCCGGCTTCGAGAGAAGCACAATTCTCTTCCAGGGGATACTCATTAATAGTCATAAGCACTGAATTATCTCCGCCCATGAGCGGGAACCCGGAACACATAACAATATACATATATATGTGTAAATATATCAAAAAGTACATTGTACTAAAATAATTATACACATATACATGTATAACAACCATAATATGCAGCCTAACATATACACATAGGCTAATGAAGCCAACCTTACACACGTTCTGAAGCATGAAAATATGCTAAATATAAATGCAATAAACAGGCATGAGCCCAAAATGCATTTCATAACCATGAAAAACTTTTATTTTCATCAAAGAACCTGTTGTAAACAGTTATTAGCCTAAAAGGCTGCATATGAAAAATTGTCTGTGTACAGAAAATCAGACTGGCACCCTGCCTTTAAGGCCCCAGAGAATCTGCACACTTTGCCTTTAAGGCCTCTAGGAGAACTCTGTTCCCATCATGCACCACAGGTGACAGTTAGGTCAGTTCTTTTTTCCGGCTTGTTCTGTGAGGAACCTGGAACTTGAGCTCTGCTCATTTGTAGTATTTTCTGTCAGAAGTTGGTTTTTTCTTACCTTTTTTTGACAAAAGAATATTTTGGTGGTGTTTTCTATCTTGTTCTGACTAACTGTTGGTATTTTTTAGTCAGAATGCCACCTTTATTTTACAAATGTCCTTCCTGTGGGAAGAAGATGTCAAAAACGGATCCACACTATGTTTGTGTGGTGTGTCTTCCAGCTTCTCATAAGGTGGAGGATTGTTATCACTGCCTCAACCTTTCTAGTAGAACTTTAAGAGAAAGGGAAAAAATGAGGTTGCTGGGCCTCCTGGAGAGAGAAAACCGTGGTGAGAAGAGTTCCAAGGGCTTATTCTCCTGTTCCAAGCCATCTTCTCATCCTAAACGTCGAAGATCAGCGTCTCCAGAAGGTAGATCTAAGAAAACTCGACTCCAGGGAGCGTCGCCGTCAAAAAAGACATTGTCGACGTCGAAGAGGGCTCCGTCGACGTCGAGGACTTCGCCGGTGAGGCAAGGTTCAGCATCGAGGCGGTCGCCGTCGAAATCTCTTTCGACGTCGAGACTTCTGGTGTCGATTGCTGTAAAGACGACGTCGGGGGTGCCATGTCCGACGTCGAAGGCTCGTGAGAAGTCGACGTCGAGAGAAGAGAGGCGTCCGACGACGAAGGTGTCGACGTCGAAGGATGGTGTGTCGACGTCGAAGGATGGTGTGTCGACGTCGAAGGATGGTGTGTCGACGTCAAAAGATGGTGTGTCGACGTCGAAGGATGGTGTGTCGACGTCGAGGAAAGTGTCGACGTCGAAGGAGAGACCGAGGTCGAGAGAGAGACTTACGACGTCTTTGAAGAAGAGGTCGACGTCGAGAGAAAGGACGACGTCGAAGGAGTCGACGTCGAGACCTAAAAAGAGAAGATCAAGGTCTCAATCGCGACATAGGTCGATGTCGAAGTCTGCTTCGGGCTCGAAGCATGGAGTGTCTAGGTCTCCCCCACCCGAACATGGGTCGGCGTCGAGACTATCCAGACCGGCCTCTCGGACCTCAATTAGGTCTTTGTCGAGGTCAGACATCAGTCCAGAACATTTGTCTTCTCCGCGTGACCAGCAAGACGACAGGTCTGCGGTGGGACAAGAGGTAGTGCACCAGGACTCGTCTGTGGTGGCTCATTCGGGCTCAACCTCAGGACAAGTGTCGGATGATAGACAATTGGTGCCCAGACAACGGACTCCATCTGGCTCATTGTTTTCTGAGCACAGTGTAGTTTCCAGAGCCTCCAAGTCTTCCACTGGACTGAATATTGTGCAGGTGTCACCTGAGGCTTCACCTGAGCATGTAGGGCGGCCTAGTAACTTGTCTCCGAGGTGGCTGGAAAGCCTGAGACATTGGAAAATGCGTCCAGATGCAGGACTGATGGGGATGAGGGCTCCGGTCCCTCAGACGGAGCTGCATAGAAGATCACGCTCTAGGTCCTTAGTGAGAGAGAAATCACGTTCACGGGAACGAATGAGGCAGCGATCGGCAACTCCTCCGAGGCGGAGTAGGTCTCCTTCCTCATCTTCTACGTCTTCGAAGTCTTCTTTAAGATCTTCCTATAGAGACTATTCTCCCACAATCTCATCTACTCCTCCTTCCAGAGTGTCTCCAGTGGATGATTTGGGCACATTTAATGATGTGTTGTGACGTGGGGCGAATAAGTTCAAGATCAAGATGGCAGTTCCTCAAATAGCAACGTCAGTCATCTTTGAAACCCTACATCACAAGACGACTGGTAGACCTCTTCTGCCGTTAGTGCCTGGATTAATAGAACCAGCAATGAGAACTTTCTTAACTCCGGCCACGGTGGGTTCTGGTCCTTCTAGGATTGCTAAGAAGTACAGGGCTCCAGCAGAGGATCCTTTATTTTTGCGTTCTGACCCTCCTCCAGATTCACTTATTGTGGCGGCAGTCAGAAAAGCACATTCTGCGGCATCTACCTCTTCTGCTCCACCTGAAAAGGATAGTAAGAGTATGGATTCCTTGGGGAGAAGAATGTGCAACACCTCAGGTTCGGTCATGAGAGTGGCCAGTGCGTCAGCCTTATTGGGTCGCTATGATCGTCTGCTCTGGGACTCAGTGACTCGTTTTGCAGATAAACTCCCTAAGGAGGATCAGAAAGACTTCCTGGAAATAGTGGAAGAAGGAGGATTGGTGGCTAACCAGAGTATTAGTGCGGCTGCTGATGCGGCGGATCTGTCAGCTCATGGTTATGCACATGGTGTTTGTGCTAGACGTACGGCTTGGCTTCGCCTTACGGGACTTAAGCCAGAGGCGCAGAGAAAGATGGTGAATTTACCTTTCAATGGTTCGACTCTATTTGGCTCTCACGCTGACGACGAAATGTCTAAAATGAAAGTGGAGTTGGACACCCTGAAAGCTGTCGGTCTTGAAAAGAAAAAAGAATTTCGACGTCGGGGTAATTTTCGTCCCTTTGACAAAAGATCTTTTCAGCAGAGGGGCCAACAGTCGAATTGGTCCTCGCAAAATCAAGGCCAGAATCAGCAGAGGTCGCAATTTCAACAGCGACGACCTGGGCGAGGCAGAGGCAATGGAAACAGGCAGCAATCCTCTGCTACCAAGCAGCCTCAAAAGCAATGAACGGATGCTTCCTACACAACCGTGTGCCACTCTGGTTGGAGGAAGTATTGTGTGGTATCTGGACGAGTGGAAGCAAATCACAAAGGACAGATGGGTGCTGAGTATTATTCAGAGCGGGTACCTTTTGAGATTCAAGAAGCCCCCTCCTTTCATTCTCCCCTTAAGGATGGTTCAGTGGAATATAAGGCGCTTGCAGCAGGAAGCGAACGTCCTTCTGAAGAAGAACGCCATAGAACCAGTACCATCTCAACAGAGAGGTCAAGGCCTGTACTCTCGATTTTTTCTCGTACAGAAAAAAGGTCCAGCTACGGAGTTCAGACCCATTCTGGATCTGAGAGTATTGAACAAATTCATTCGGAAGGAGAAATTTTGAATGCTGGCTCTTCATCAGATTTTCCCTCAATTACACCAAGGGGATTGGATGTGCTCCATCGATCTGAAAGATGCGTATTTTCATATTCCGGTATCCAGAAAGCATCGCAAGTTCCTCAGGTTCCAAGTAGGGGTTCATCATTACCAGTACTCAGTACTCCCTTTTGGCCTGAGATCAGCTCCCAGAAAATTTTCAGAATGTATGGCGGTAGTGGCAGCTTGTCTTCGAAAGAGACGGATTTTCATATATCCGTACTTAGACGACTGGCTTCTGAAGAGTTCATCCCCATCGCTACTAGAAGAACATCTATCGATATGCCTCCAACTCATGTGCAAGTTGGGTCTGCAAGTCAACCACAAGAAGTCCATAATGAATCCCACCCAGAAAATCCACTACCTGGGTGCGCAGCTGGACACAGAAAACGAAAACGTGTGTCCTTCGGAGGAGAGATGGTCATCTATCAAGGCGAAGTGCGTGCTTCTCCTCCAGTATGCTCGTCCGACAGTTCGGCAAGTATCCTCTCTCCTGGGGTCCATGGCATCATGCATATTCATCGTGCCAAACGCACGTTTGCAGATGCGTCCTCTGCAGCAGTGTCTGGAAGATCAGTGGAAACAGAGTACGGGACGCTGGGAGGATCGAATTCATCTCCAACAGTCGGCAAGAGATTCCATTCGGTGGTGGATGAAGAAGGCACACTTGATGAAGGGAGTTCCTTTTCATCAGGACCCACCAACGCAGACTCTCATCACAGATGCCTCTCTCCTTGGTTGGGGGGCACATATGGGCCCTCTTCAGGTACAAGGGCTATGGTCAGACTTCGAGAAAGGATATCACATCAATCTACTCGAACTCAGAGCGGTCCATCTTGCTCTCAAGTCTCTGGCTCCATCTCTACAGACTCGGTCCCTTCTGGTACAAACAGACAATACCACAACAATGTATTATCTAAACAAGCAGGGGGGTACCAGATCCAGGACTCTGTCCATAGAAGCCCAGACCATCTGGCATTGGTTACTTGCAAGGGACCTGTCCATAACAGCAGTTCACCTACCAGGAAGTCTCAACTCAGAGGCGGACGGCCTCAGCCGAGACTTCGTCGAAGCGCACGACTGGGTTCTCAACGAAGACGTCGCGCACAGCATTTTCCAGGCTTGGGGAACACCAGACATCGATCTGTTCGTAGACGCGGCAAACACAAAATGCCCCGTCTTCGCGTCCAGGTTTTCCCAGAAAGGGTCTCAAGGGAATGCCCTTTTGATAGACTGGTGTCAAAATTTTCTGTACGCCTTTCCACCGACACCGTTGATACCAGCAGTGATCAACCGGATGTACAAGACCAACTCCAGAATGATACTGATTTGCCCGGAGTGGCCACGCCAGTGGTGGTTCCCAGATCTCCTCCAGTTGTCCATCAGGCCACACAGGAGATTGCCTTGTCGCCCGGATCTTCTGTCCAAGCAGCAGGGGCGAGTGTTTCACCCGAATCTGCCCTCCCTGCGCTTGGCAGCATGGCTCCTGAAGTCATCCAGTACGGACATTTACAGCTGAATCCGGAGTGTATGAACATTCTTAAGGAGGCAACGCGGCCTTCTACAAGACAATCCTACGGATTTAAGTGGAAACGCTTTTACCTCTGGTGTCAGAGTAAAGGTCTTGATCCTATTCATGGTCAAGAACAGGTGATCTTGCCTTATCTTCTTTACCTTGCTGAGTCTGGTTTGCAGTTTAGTTCTATCAAGGTTCATCTTGCTGCAATAACGGCTTATAGAAAATCGCCTACACAGATATCGTTTTTTCGGATGCCTGTGGTGAAGGATTTTCTAGAAGGGTTAAGGAAGGTTTTTCCTCCAGTCAGGTCTCCTTCTCCACCTTGGGAGCTTAATGTGGTATTGACTAAGTTGATGGGTCCACCATTTGAGCCCATACATAAAGCTTCTTTGCAACACTTATCTTGGAAGGTAGCATTCCTGGTAGCCATCACTTCTGCTCGTAGAGTGAGCGAGATTCAGGCTCTGTGTTGCAAGGAACCATACACAGTTTTTCATGGAAACAGAGTGGTGCTTAGGACTCATCCTGCTTTTCTACCAAAGGTGGTGTCGGATTTTCATGTGAACCAATCCATAACATTGCCTACTTTCTTTCCAAACCCTTCGAGTCCGGCTGAGCGGACTTTGCATTCATTGGATCTAAAGAGGGTTTTGAAATTTTACTTAGATAAAACAAAGTCGTTGAGACACACGGACCGTTTGTTTGTGAACTATGGTCCTACGAATACTGGTTTGGCAGCATCCAAGAGATCCATTTCTAGATGGATAGTGTCATGTATCTTACTGGCTTATCAGCTAGCCCACAAGTCTTTATCAGGTAGACCTAGGGCTCATTCTACGAGAGGGAAAGCTGCTACCACAGCTCTCCTTAGGAATGTGGCTATGTCAGAGATATGTAAAGCAGCTACTTGGCGTTCAGTGCATACGTTTACACGTCATTACTGCTTGGATTCTGATGCGCAGGTTAATGCACAAGTGGGACAAGCATCACTCAGAAATGTGTTTGCTGTTTCTAGTTAAACACTGTGTTGTTAAAAGTGCATCTATGCATTTATCTGTTCGCCCGCTTCTAGTGGGTATGAGCTTGCTACTCTATTCAGTGCTTATGACTATTAATGAGTATCCCCTGGAAGAGAAGGATTAGTTACTTACCTGTAATCCTAGTTCTCTTCCAGGGGTATACTCATTAAAGTCATAAGCACCCTCCCGCCTCCCCGGGCGAGCAGTAGCATTGAAGTTTTTTCAATATGTATTATGAAGTTTTTAAGTGCAGATTCCTGCTAAAAGTTTACTGTACCGTACAAAAGAACTGATCTAACTGTCACCTGTGGTGCATGATGGGAACAGAGTTCTCCTAGAGGCCTTAAAGGCAAAGTGTGCAGATTCTCTGGGGCCTTAAAGGCAGGGTGCCAGTCTGATTTTCTGTACACAGACAATTTTTCATATGCAGCATTTTAGGCTAATAACTGTTTACAACAGGTTCTTTGATGAAAATAAAAGTTTTTCATGGTTATGAAATGCATTTTGGGCTCATGCCTGTTTATTGCATTTATATTTAGCATATTTTCATGCTTCAGAACGTGTGTAAGGTTGGCTTCATTAGCCTATGTGTATATGTTAGGCTGCATATTATGGTTGTTATACATGTATATGTGTATAATTATTTTAGTACAATGTACTTTTTGATATATTTACACATATATATGTATATTGTTATGTGTTCCGGGTTCCCGCTCATGGGCGGAGATAATTCAGTGCTTATGACTTTAATGAGTATACCCCTGGAAGAGAACTAGGATTACAGGTAAGTAACTAATCCTTACCGCCTCCCTTAGCGTCGGAGGTAGCGTTCCCATCTCTAGTGCCTCAGCGTAGACCTCGACCAATTTTGGCACCAGGTCCTCCTTGTATTCTTTGTAAAAATCAGCGGAAAAACCATCTAGTCCCAGCGCCGAAGAGCCGTTCAAGGAATCAATGGCTTCCACTATAGAGTCTGGGGTGATTGGAGAAGCAAGAAATTCCTGCATATGTTTCTCGAGATACACCATTGCAATCTCGTTTAAGTAGGGGCCAGGGTCGCGTTGTTCGCCCGTAAGTGTTGACTTGTAAAGTGTTTGGTAGTACGACAAAAAGGTGTCACATACCGCAGGTGTGGTGTGGTGTCGGGAGCCTTGAGTATCTATTATGTCTGTGATGTAGGTCGCCTGTCGGGGGGGGGGGGACGGAGCAGTTGCGCAAGAAGTTTCCCTGGTCTGTCACCTTCCCCGTATTGACGCGCCGTGTGGTATTTACCCATGAATTTCAGCTCTCTATCAGCAGTATCCCTGAATTCCGACAGTAGTTCCAACCGCTTTGCCTCAGCCAACACGGACGGTTCCCTGGACACATCCCCATCTACCTTAGCTATGTCCTTTTCAAGACTGGTCAGAGTGTCCGAATCTCTTTCAGGGCTCCCACATGTTTAGCAATACAAACCCCGCGGATGGTGGCCTTGAATCCCTCCCACAGCGTGGCCCAGGAGCTCACAGAACCGGTGTTTATGTCAAAGTATTCTTCAATAGCGCCGCGGATCTCTTCAGTAAAAACCGGATCTAGCAGGGCCCTCCCTGGAAACCGCCACTGTCTCTCATACCCACCCAGTCTGGGAATTAGCAAGGTCAGTACAATTGGGGAGTGATCTGAAAAAGTTCGCGGCAGAGTGGAAAGAGCATCCACCCAACCAGCGACCCCAGGGTAAAGCAGCCAGTAATCCATTCTCGTGCTAGTTCCGTGGAACCCAGAATGGTGTGTAAATTCCGGCACATGTGAGTGTAGCCTGGCTTCTATGTCTATCAGGGAGAAGTGAGAGCAAATATCAGCAAGCACACGTCTGGATCGGGTTTTGGAGTCCGGGGAGGTGGAAGTACTATCCCTATCTGGGTTCAGCACCACGTTAAAATCGCCCCCCATCACTAGCAGATCCACATCAGAATTAAGTAGTGTCAGTTGAAGCTCCTGAAAAAAGGCGGGGGAATCAACATTAGGCCCGTATACTCCTAGCATGGCGACCCTGTAGCCCATCAATTCTCCCTGCAGTAACACGTATCTGCCTTCCCTGTCAGTGACACTTCCAGTTGGCACAAAGGGAACACTATTATGTACAAAAATTGCAACGCCCCTGGCATAGCTGCTGTAACTGGAAAAAAGTCTGTGTGTACCCCAACTCTTAGCTACCGATGCGTCTGCAGATGGTGCCAAGTGTGTTTATTGAAGAAAGAGTGAACACGTGGGCACCACATTTCGGTACCCTTAAAGCTGCACAGCCAGAAACGAATTCAATGAATCAATTCATTAAACCTCTTAATTTTTTCACAATTTTCTCCAACATATTTCATCCGTTTTACTTTTTGCTTCTCATCAATTCATTTTACTCATTTATTTGCCATTCTTTCCAATTCAAAAAAGGTCCAGGAATGCCAGTTGTTTCCTCATGTCACATTTATTGGTTACCCAATGCATTTCGGGAAAATTTCCCTTCTTCGGGGGTATGCCTATAATACAAAAGAATGAATCAACTAGTGTTCGCTTGTCTTAATTAAAAATACATAAAACATGCTCTACGCACTGCTAGTTCTCCCTATTCTTCACTTTTTGTAATCTCGTATATTACATTCCTGTGCATATCCGATATTGTTTACATGTGTAACCTTCTCCCTTGTCTTTATAAATAGTGCCAATGTTTGCTCAACAACCCGCCCTTTCTTTAATCTAAACATCAGATGCTGACCTACAAATTCGTCACGCATCTTTAAACAAAGCAGCTTAATATTCCGTTTTCCATGCAACCTTTAAGTTCAGCCAGCTTACCGTGCCATGAGTCTATCTGTATTTTAGTCGAATTCTCTTCAACATATCCATCTCCATTGTATAATGTTAACATTCATTCCGCGGAGCACGCCGCTGAAATGCTCCTGTTTGTTCTTCCGAGGAGTGTAGATTAAACCTTTGCCGGTTTCTCCTTCCCTATTTCAATTAAGCTTCCCTCAGGTGCACGATCACGTGCTCTCCAGGCTCTCGCTGTACTCACATCAATCATCCTAACGATCTAGTCACGTCATTCTGCTGCTACTGATGTAATAAACTACAATACCCATAACACATCGGCTTAACCTGCACTCCTGCTCAGTCTTCGAATGATTATGTCCATTTATTTCAATTGGGACAGAGCGCATAACGAGCTTGCACGCCTACAAAGACTAATTGATAGAGTACATAGACGACAAACATTTACACAGAACAAGGGAACTTTTCAAGAGAAGGTGTGCATCCCATTATCCTGAATCTGTTACTGAATGACTTTCTGTCCCAACGTGAGATTGCACCCCATAAATTGAAGTGACCGGACAAACAAGATTGAAATAAATGGACATAATCATTCGAAGACTGAGCAGGAGTGCCGTTTCCCCATTACGCCTAAAGATTATGATGCAAAAGAATCTGATTTAAACACGGACCTTTTTATTCAGATTTAATGAACACTATGTATGCGAGTAATTTCCTTTATGTGCATTGTTTATCCTTGTCTAACAGTTTACCAGTGAAGTGTCAGTATATGTTTGGGCGCAGGTTAAGCCGATGTGTTATGGGTATTGTAGTTTATTACATCAGTAGCAGCAGAATGACGTGACTAGATCGTTAGGATGATTGATGTGAGTACAGCGAGAGCCTGGAGAGCACGTGATCGTGCACCTGAGGGAAGCTTAATTGAAATAGGGAAGGAGAAACCGGCAAAGGTTTAATCTACACTCCTCGGAAGAACAAACAGGAGCATTTCAGCGGCGTGCTCCGCGGAATGAATGTTAACATTATACAATGGAGATGGATATGTTGAAGAGAATTCGACTAAAATACAGATAGACTCATGGCACGGTAAGCTGGCTGAACTTAAAGGTTGCATGGAAAACGGAATATTAAGCTGCTTTGTTTAAAGATGCGTGACGAATTTGTAGGTCAGCATCTGATGTTTAGATTAAAGAAAGGGCGGGTTGTTGAGCAAACATTGGCACTATTTATAAAGACAAGGGAGAAGGTTACACATGTAAACAATATCGGATATGCACAGGAATGTAATATACGAGATTACAAAAAGTGAAGAATAGGGAGAACTAGCAGTGCGTAGAGCATGTTTTATGTATTTTTAATTAAGACAAGCGAACACTAGTTGATTCATTCTTTTGTATTATAGGCATACCCCCGAAGAAGGGAAATTTTCCCGAAATGCATTGGGTAACCAATAAATGTGACATGAGGAAACAACTGGCATTCCTGGACCTTTTTTGAATTGGAAAGAATGGCAAATAAATGAGTAAAATGAATTGATGAGAAGCAAAAAGTAAAACGGATGAAATATGTTGGAGAAAATTGTGAAAAAATTAAGAGGTTTAATGAATTGATTCATTGAATTCGTTTCTGGCTGTGCAGCTTTAAGGGTACCGAAATGTGGTGCCCACGTGTTCAGTTTTCAATTGCAGCGCATTGGGACAGAGCGCAAAACGAGCTTGCACGCCTACAAAGACTAATTGATAGAGTACATAGACGACAAACATTTACACAGAACAAGGGAACTTTTCAAGAGAAGGTGTGCATCCCATTATCCTGAATCTGTTATTGAAGAAAGAGGACATCCCCCGGTGTCGCGCTGCATAGTTCAATACCTGTTTGCGTTTCCGTGTGGTATTCAAGCCCGAACATTCCAAGTCATCAGTGTAAGTGGACGGGCCAGACTGCCTGCCTATCCCGGCCATTCCACCAAACCAGCAACACTGTCCAGTAGGAATGACCCCAGCTTCTCGCTCCCAACCTCCACACAATCATTCAAGCAACAGCAAAAAAGAAAAAAGGTATCCTAAAACATTACACATCCCGCCCACCACCCAGCCTCCCAACTGCCCAGGAGAGGCAAGCCCCATGAGTGCACGTTCGTAACCAGCGAATCTTCAATCAAAATAGTGCTAGCTGAGAATAAATGTAGCAGGTGGAAATAGTGGGGATCAGATATGCTCTATCCTTCCAATTTCCTTGATTTTCAACTGTATTGCTTCTTCTCTGCTATGGTTTTTGGAGTCTTAGGGATACTATTGGGCTTTTATGCCTTGTGTTTTTTGTTTTTCTAAGTGTGCACTCTGTATGCGGTGCTTCATAAGGCTTCAAGCCACGAGGAAGGCATGGAGGGTTCTCCAAAGGTGGGCAGAGTGCAAGGGCGGTTGTAGAAACAAGGGCACTGGTTGGGGAGCATTTGGGAAAAAAGAAATGGCATTGCGACCAAGGTTTGCCAGTCCATTTGTTTCACAGTTCTTTATGTACAGTAATGCACAGTCTATGCCAAGCAGCATTATATATATCACATGACAATATACTCAGTCAAGATTCACACTCTGCCCACAACAATACATTTCTCATATGCAATCCTCCGCAGCACCAGTCCAGCCCAGTGGCACACCACTTCCATTCTCCCAAAACCTTACCATAGCAAGAGGAGGGTCACCCACTGAATGTCGTCCTCTCTGAATAGTATCGCTTGACGTGTATGCTGCAGTGTCGATAGCGAGGACTTCAGTGTTCGTCTAGGGGGTGTGTCTGCAAATAGGTTTTGAGTGGCTGCCAGATATCACATGGATGTGAGGTGGGGGGGCTGAAGCGAGGCATATATTTTGCTTGTAGTATCACAATATACTAGGTCTCTTAACCAGGCCTTCACCGTTGCGGTTTGTGTCCTACCCCAGTGCAGGGAAACCTGTTGCTTTGCTGTCAGTAGGTCTATCGCGGTGAAGCGCCGTATATTCTTCTTTAGGGGTTTTACATACCCCAGTAAAGTCATTAGTGGTGTTGAAGGCAGTGTGTGTTCTATCATTAAGGATAAGTGTCCAAAGACCTTCCCCCTGTATGCCAGCACCGGCCTACAATTCCAAACCAAGTGTGCAAAATCAGCTCTGTCTGCAGTGCATCTAGCGCATTTGTGAGAAGTGCCATCGCTCCATATGATCTTCTAAGAAATCAAGAGCGTGTCCATAGTTTAAGCGGACAATTGACACAGTGTCGAGGTGAACATGAATCCCCAAATATTTAACAGAGTCCGCATTCCATTCTAAAGGAAAGGCGCAATGCCATTCGGAGGTGGATGGAGTAAGAGGGAAAATCACCGATTTGTGCCAATTCATGCGGAGGCCCGAATATTCTCCAAAACGGGTTATCTCCAACAACAGTGGCTCCAGATTAGTCTGCGGCATGCGGACATACAGAATCGTGTCGTCTGCGTAAAGCGAGACAAGGAGAGGGCCAGTACGAAACTGAAGTCCCCTGTGCAGATGTTTCTCTTGGAAATGCCGCACCATAGGGTCCATCGCTAGGATGAACAGTAGTGGCGACAGCGGGCATCCTTGGCGGGTGCCTCGCGAAAGAGAAAAGCTGTCTGTGAGAGTGCCATTCAGACGTATTCGCGTGGTAGGAGCGGTATACAACAACTCCACCGTTGCCACAAACATCTCAAGCATTCCCATTCGCCTCATGATCGACAAAAAAAAGGGCCACTCCAAAGTGTCAAACGCTTTTTCTGCGTCCAAAAACACAGCTGCAGCAGGGAGAGAAGGGTCCATCCTGTGTATCACAGAGAACAACGTCCTCCGATTGAAAGAGTTGGATCTGTGAGGGACAAATCCGGACTGTGCCGGGGATATAATCGATTCCATCAAGAGCAATAAGCGTATGGCAAGAACCTTCGCCAGGATCTTATAGTCCAGGTTCAGGAGGGACAGTGGCCTGTAGGACCCACAAGAAGCAGGATCGCGTCCCGGCTTCGAGAGAAGCACAATTACCGCCTCCCTTAGCGTCGGAGGTAGCGTTCCCATCTCTAGTGCCTCAGCGTAGACCTCGACCAATTTTGGCACCAGGTCCTCCTTGTATTCTTTGTAAAAATCAGCAGAAAAACCATCTAGTCCCGGCGCCGAAGAGCCTTTCAAGGAATCAATGGCTTCCACTATAGAATCTGGGGTGATTGGAGAAGCAAGAAATTCCTGCATATGTTTCTCGAGATACACCATTGCAATCTCGTTTAAGTAGGGGCCAGGGTCGCGTTGTTCGCCCGTAAGTGTTGACTTGTAAAGTGTTTGGTAGTACGACAAAAAGGTGTCACATACCGCAGGTGTGGTGTGGTGTGGTGTCGGGAGCCTTGAGTATCTATTATGTCTGTGATGTAGGTCGCCTGTCGGGGGGGACGGAGCAGTTGCGCAAGAAGTTTCCCTGGTCTGTCACCTTCCCCGTATTGACGCGCCGTGTGGTATTTACCCATGAATTTCAGCTCTCTATCAGCAGTATCCCTGAATTCCGACAGTAGTTCCAACCGCTTTGCCTCAGCCAACACGGACGGTTCCCTGGACACATCCCCATCTACCTTAGCTATGTCCTTTTCAAGACTGGTCAGAGTGTCCGAATCTCTTTCAGGGCTCCCACATGTTTAGCAATACAAACCCCGCGGATGGTGGCCTTGAATCCCTCCCACAGCGTGGCCCAGGAGCTCACAGAACCGGTGTTTATGTCAAAGTATTCTTCAATAGCGCCGCGGATCTCTTCAGTAAAAACCGGATCTAGCAGGGCCCTCTCTGGAAACCGCCACTGTCTCTCATACCCACCCAGTCTGGGAATTAGCAAGGTCAGTACAATTGGGGAGTGATCTGAAAAAGTTCGCGGCAGAGTGGAAAGAGCATCCACCCAACCAGCGACCGCAGGGGAAAGCAGCCAGTAATCCATTCTCGTGCTAGTTCCGTGGAACCCAGAATGGTGTGTAAATTCCGGCGCATGTGAGTGTAGCCTGGCTTCTATGTCTATCAGGGAGAAGTGAGAGCAAATATCAGCAAGCACACGTCTGGATCGGGTTTTGAAGTCCGGGGAGGTGGAAGTACTATCCCTATCTGGGTTCAGCACCACGTTAAAATCGCCCCCCATCACTAGCAGATCCACATCAGAATTAAGTAGTGTCAGTTGAAGCTCCTGAAAAAAGGCGGGGGAATCAACATTAGGCCCGTATACTCCTAGCATGGCGACCCTGTAGCCCATCAATTCTCACTGCAGTAACACGTATCTGCCTTCCCTGTCAGTGACACTTCCAGTTGGCACAAAGGGAACACGTTTATGTACAAAAATTGCAACGCCCCTGGCATAGCTGCTGTAACTGGAAAAAAGTCTGTGTGTACCCCAACTCTTATCTACCGAAGCGTCTGCAGATGGTGCCAAGTGTGTTTATTGAAGAAAGAGGACATCCCCCGGTGTCGCGCTGCATAGTTCAATACCTGTTTGCGTTTCCGTGTGGTATTCAAGCCCCGAACATTCCAAGTCATCAGTGTAAGTGGACGGGCCAGACTGCCTGCCTATCCCGGCCATCGCACCAAACCAGCAACACTGTCCAGTAGGAATGACCCCAGCTTCTCGCTCCCAACCTCCACACAATCATTCAAGCAACAGCAAAAAAGAAAAAAGGTATCATAAAACATTACACATCCCGCCCACCACCCACCACCCAGCCTCCCAACTGCCCAGGAGAGGCAATCCCCATGAGTGCACGTTCGTAACCAGCGAATCTTCAAGAACAATAACCATATCATGAAACAAGAACATTTCCAACAAAAGAAAACCCTAATAAGGTAAGACAATAAGGCATGAGCCAGAGGGGCGGGCAACGCCACCCCATGCGGGTGGATCCCACCGGCGGCCCGATTGGTATCGGCCATTTAGCTACCCACTGGTAAACCACATCAAGTGTGAAACAACTTCAGCAAAGTCAGGCTATGGGGTGAACGAAGGTCTTCAGCCCAGACCGGTTTCTGCAAAAAGGTCTACACTGTTCTGAGTGTCCACTCAAGGAGGGGAGTGCGCTGCAGTATTGGAGGCCTAAGGTGAGCCCTGTTTTTTTTAGCCTTGACAAAAGTCCTGCGCCTCTGCCGGGGATTCAAAATGCGGAACCTGCCATTCACATCCACTTTCAGTCGTGCGGGATATAGCATGCCATATTTCAAACCAAGGTTCCGCAGAGTCGCCTTGACGCCGTTGTACTTGCGTCTCGCGTCCTGCACCATCATCGTAAAGTCTGGGAAGAAGGATAGCGTGCTGCCTTGCCATCTCACCTCTCCAGCCTCACGCGTGGCGCGGAGTGCGGCATCGCGGTCGCGTAAGTTCATGATCCTGACAATTATGGGGCGCGGAGCTTGACCGGTGCGAGGTTTAGGCCCCAGCGCCCTGTGAGCACGCTCCACCACAAAACCAGCAGCGAATGTGTCCCTCCCAAACAGCTCAATGAGTAATTTTTCGACAAAAGTGTCAAAGCGCCCCGTCGCTGTTGTCTCCGCCACGCCAAGTATGCGTATGTTGTTCTGTCGGCTGCGCGCTTCCAAATCCTCGTTTTTTATAGCCACATCCTTCAGAATTTTCTCAACACGTTCCAGCCGCTTAAGTGTTTTGGCTGCGCCATCCTCAACGTCCGAAACCCTAGATTCCACCACATCCAGGCGCCTGTCATGGGCCTGCACCCTGGTTCCCATATCTGCTCGAGAGTGTCAAAGCGCGTATCAAGGCCCTTGAAGCCCGCGCGCATTTCACCCATCATGGCGGCAACCATAGCAGCAGCATCACCCCCTTCAGGCGCGCAAGTCGCCCCGGCTGTAGTACTGGGCTGAGGGTCCGTTGTCGTTAGGGAGGTTTTATCAAAACTCAATTTCCTCTGGTTGGGGTCTTTTTTCCCCATGGCGAAGCCCAAGGATAGCGCAGTGTTGTGACAAGCGCGATGCGAGTTTGTAGCTCATATAGGGCAGGCAACCAGGCGCAGCAAAGCCAGTCTCAAGTCCAGTCGTTCGTAAGAGGGCGTAGGACCTGCTCCTTACAGCGTGGAGTTAGCAACCAGGCCACGGAATTCAAAAAACGGCATGAAGACTGCCGCCGTCCGATGTGTAGGCCACCAGAAGGGAGCACAGTCCTTCAGCAATAAACAGCAGGGTAGAACGCACGCAGTTCCTCATGCCGAGCTGCCACCGACACTGCAGAAGCCTATTGGGGAATACACGGTGTCTCCTTGCGCTGCCAGGGCTGGTCCGCCAGCGATCTCAGGGAGGCCACACCACAAACGCCCCCCCCCCCCCCCCCCTTCCCACCGCCACGCGAGCGCCCCCATCCGCCAGTCCTACCGCGAGCTTCCAAATCGAGGCCCCGGCTCCAGAGTGCGCCCAGGCCCTAAGGCCCCGACTTCACCCCCGGGCCAGGAGCCCCCACCCGAAAGCCCACGGAGCACCCACAGCGAACGCGGAGACCCGCAGGCGGAGCAACAAGGGCCCGCAGGGTCCGCGGCGCAGCCCAGAGCGGTACTCACCCGAAACCCGGCGCGGAAAGGCAAAGATGGCGCCGTGGCCCGCCGGCCTCAGCTCCCCTCCGCCGAAGCGTCTACACCAAGCTGTTCCCGCTTCGCAGGAGCCACCCAGGTGGGCAGGGTGGCTCTATCTGTCGGATGTAGTGCCGATGTGGGGCCGAGGATCGCCTTTTCACTGCATTTCAGCCGCCTACAGGAGCCCGCATGGAGGAGCTTCACAGCGAAGCAGCCATTCCGGTCGCCGCCGTGGCCACGCCCCCAGAGTTGGTCAGGGATATAAATCAAAATAGTGCTAGCTGAGAATAAATGTAGCCGGTGGAAATAGTGGGGATCAGATATGCTCTATCCTTCCAATTTCCTTGATTTTCAACTGTATTGCTTCTTCTCTGCTATGGTTTTTGGAGTCTTAGGGATACTATTGGGCTTTTATGCCTTTTGTTTTTGGTTTTTCTAAGTGTGCACTCTGTATGCGGTGCTTCATAAGGCTTCAAGCCACGAGGAAGGCATGGAGGGTTCTCCAAAGGTGGGCAGAGTGCAAGGGCGGTTGTAGAAACAAGGGCACTGGTTGGGGAGCATTGGGGAAAAAAGATTTTTTTAAAAGTCCTTTATCTGTAAGAAATGGCATTGCGACCAAGGTTTGCCAGTCCATTTGTTTCACAGTTCTTTATGTACAGTAATGCACAGTCTATGCCAAGCAGCATTATATATATCACATGACAATATACTCAGTCAAGATTCACACTCTGCCCACAGCAATACATTTGTCATATGCAATCCTCCGCAGCACCAGTCCAGCCCAGTGGCACACCACTTCCATTCTCCCAAAACCTTACCATAGCAAGAGGAGGGTCACCCACTGAATGTCGTCCTCTCTGAATAGTATCGCTTGACGTGTATGCTGCAGTGTCGATAGCGAGGACTTCAGTGTTCGTCTAGGGGGTGTGTCTGCAAATAGGTTTTGAGTGGCTGCCAGATATCACATGGATATGAGGTGGGGGGGCTGTAGCGAGGCATATATTTTGCTTGTAGTATCACAATATACTAGGTCTCTTAACCAGGCCTTCACCGTTGCGGTTTGTGTCCTACCCCAGTGCAGGGAAACCTGTTGCTTTGCTGTCAGTAGGTCTATCGCGGTGAAGCGCCGTATATTCTTCTTTAGGGGTTTTACATACCCCAGTAAAGTCATTAGTGGTGTTGAAGGCAGTGTGTGTTCTATCATTAAGGATAAGTGTCCAAAGACCTTCCCCCTGTATGCCAGCACCGGCCTACAATTCCAAACCAAGTGTGCAAAATCAGCTTTGTCTGCAGTGCATCTAGCTCATTTGTGAGAAGTGCTGGGATCAGTTTTAGCCAACAAGTATGGTGTAATGTATGCACGGTGCAGGTACTTAAAATGTAACAGTTTGTGGCGGTGGTTGCCTGACATGTAGTGCGTTTGTGCACAGCAGTATGCTCATATTGTCAGTAAATGGCATTTCCAAATCTCGTTCCCAGGCTGGGCGTGCCTTTGCACCAACTACGGGTCTACTCTTCAGGGACATGTGATATAGTCTCGATCAGATGTGTCCCATCTGGTGTAGTGATCAATAAAGGGAGCGGGGGCAAATCTGCAGGTTCACTCGTCTTCTCCGGGAGTGCCTCTGCCTGCGAATTCCAGACACGGCGCAGTGCAAATCTATCCATGTAGGACGCATCTCTATGGAGGGGTAGCTCTCCAGTGGGTCGTAGTTGGGAGTCTTCAACGGATGGATATTTCTAACTGATGATGCCTCAACCTTAGACTAATTCCCGACTCAAGTCTGAATCCAGCAGCAATTGCACTGGCTGTTGGCACCATCAGACTCCACAGCGGCCCTGGAAGTGACAGCAGTAAGCATCATATAGGCCCTAACCCTCTGCACTGACTTCAGTTCCTTTCTTTCCTAATCCTTTGGCTATGGAGCAGAGCTCTCAAATTCATAGGTTCTACCGACGTAACATTTTCCACTATCACCAGTGAGCAAGAGAAAATGTGTCTGCCATAAGCCCCACCAAAAGATAGTTTTGTGTTGTCGCAAATGCAGGAAGCAATCCCAGTCATGGCTTCACACCACGTTTGTTTCTGGGGTCTAGATTCAGTTCACAATTTGTAGTCATGTAACAAATGCGCCCTGATGCACCTGAAGGCAGTCAAGGAGTAGGAAGAAAAACTCTACCCCACAGAGCAATAGAAGACATCCCATCCTTGAAAGAGAAGAGACTCCACTGGCTTGAACTGAGAAGAGCTTTCAGTATTTATTTAGGGTGCATGGGGGGACCACTTTGTAGGTGAGCCACTGTTTGTAGGTTTTGTTAGTGCTAAGAAGGGGAAGGCAGTGCAGAAATGGACCCTGTCCAGGTGGATTATCTTGTGCATAAAGACATTCTATGCCGTGGCCAAAAAGGAACTCCCCCTAAGGGTGACTGTTTAGACAGTAAAGTCCCTAAAAAGGGTAATTTTGCCCACTCCATGCCGCATGACCTTTTGGTGCAAAACCTCTGCCTTTGTGAAAAGTACTTTTTGGGTATCTGTTCCTAAGGTGAGGAATCTGCATTTAGAAGCATCAATCAGAAGTAACGCTCTTTCTGGAGGATATTCTATCCAACCGCAAGGTATTGAAGCCGAGAGTATAATACTCCCATCTGTCAATGGCTAATCATGGATTTCACTTTTGCTACACTCCCAAGAAGAGTCTTTAACCCAGACATAAAAACTTATGAAAAGTCATTTTTTTCAAAGTAGGAGATTCACATTATTGAGGAGATAAAAAGAATGTGGGATGATTTCAAAGATGACTCTCCAACAAAGTTGGTAAATGTTTCTGATTTCTGGCTTGATACATTTATACAGTGAAAAGCAGAGAACTTTGATATACAAGTGGAGGATGAGGTGAGAGAAATCATTTTAGTTGAGGGACATCTTCAGCTGCACCCATGCGCCGCGGCCAGGGCGACTGACGCTGGAATCTGGGGATCACGGTTCGATCCCCGGCGCCGGTGACAGGTTAGCCCAGCACCATGTGACTCTGGGCAATAGCTTGCTTAATCTTCCCGACGGCCCCCAGCGCCTAGAGACCCTTGCGGGTGATTGTGCGCTTTACAAATGTGGATTTATTATTTATTATTATTATTACCCATCATGTGCTGTCTGTTGATTAGAAAGCATATAATGAATCAGACTTATGAAGTGTTTATAAACCTAGGGTCCTGTAAAATCTGGGAAGCCTAAATTGAAAATAAATGCAAACCAGCAACATAACATATTATATGCCGACATGTGATTAACATGGCTCACACACTGTCCCCATGCACTGGCCTGAAATTCAGAATATGAGAATAGGAAACGCAATGCAGTTGTGGGAAGATAAGTCCCTGTTTCATCATGTAACTTGCTGATTGTGAGTAGCACTATAATCCATAACTGGCACGTTATAACCTTGCACAATGAAATGACGTGCAGGAGTTGATACATAGTCACTGAGAGCAAGCCGTTTCTGATGGTTGACTAGACTAGATGAGGCTAAAACATTGGCCAGAAATGTGAGCACAGTTTTAATAAATAACACTTTGATGTTACGAGTCTTAGAATTTTATTTTTCAGTACATATACATTTTTAATTAATAACCTGTTATGAATATTCTTTGCTTAAGCAAGTATATGACACCCTGGACAAGATTAAGCAGGAGACCGAATTGCTGAATTGAGGCTCTAGTCATGAGTGGTCTATAAGAAGATGTTGTCAGTATAAAAGACACAATGTCAAAAGTTGTCCTATAAAGGGTATTCACATAGCTGCCAACAGCAAGCTATCTCGCAGACAAAAAATAGGCACCTAGAAGAAGCACAGTTTCACTAATTGGAAATCACACTGAAAGAGGCGCCTTCATATAGAAGCCATGGTATTTCTGTATTTCTATAGAGCCTCAGTTCCCCTGGACACCAGCAGCTAAGCTGGGGCGCGGTTGAAGCTATTCTGTGATGACTGCAAACAGGTAATTCTGGGATACAATAACTTAAAGATACTGTATCCAGTTCAAACAAACCTTTTGGTAAAAGCATTAAAACGGGAAAGTGTGGTTGGATAGGTTTGAAGACAATTGTTTTCTTCCCCTTTCTGCTTTCCTGAGCTCCAGAAAAATGCAAAACATTGTCTGCAGTCTGAGATCAGGCATGTCTGGAGAAGTTGATTGAGCTTCTACCATTGCACTTTTCGGTTCCTGAGGCAGCCGTCGCAAACTTTAGCAAGTAAATCTATCCTGCTCCACAAATATAGCGCCATGTTTGGCATCTCATGTTTTTGCTGTTGGCAGAGTCAAACCCTGGTATCTGTGAATAATCGCAGGGAGCAGAGTCATGAGAGCAATAGTCAGCACTGACCCAAACTCTAAGGCAGCAGCCCTTTTTGTGGCATTCCTCGGGAATGCAATTAGGGAAAGAAGGTGCAAGAATTCTCTTGACTACCTTAGAGTTTTCTGTTGCATTAAGGAGACTTAACATGGTGCTTGTGGGGGAGATAGGTGTGCATAGAGGTCAGTGCTAGCAAGTTATTTGGGCCAGAGAAGAGATGTGTGACTGGAACTGTAAGTTCTCTGATGCAGTCAGTGTGTAAGGATGGGCACTGGTAGGGCTTAGTGGTCTACATCAGAAAATTTGCCGGTGTTCGTGGTCTTTGCTCAGTTCCGCACAGAGATGGCATTCACACAGAAGAGTTTTCTCCTTGACTGGGTTTTAATGTCTCAGACAGGAGAATGGTGTACACTAGAGGATGGAGGAGCTGATGCACATGTATATACTCTTCCTGGGGAAGGTACTCAGTTGTAGTTACTACTGTTGCAAAAAATCCAGCAATGTAATGGGGTAAAGAAGTAAGCTACAGTGTCTGATATTTCAAGTGATTTCTAGAGATCCATCTCCCATCCACACCTACCCTCTGAATAAGAAGGAGAAGCCTCAGACGAAACTGTAGTAGCCTGGAAAAATGGAGTGGAAACATTGCCTGCTTGCATGGAGGCTGTCAACATGGAGCGCCTGCAGAGTTACCACCTGTGTCCCCTTCTTCCAATTGCAAGCTGCTTGTATCATTCTCATCGCCATGGCTTAAATCTTCTTCTGCCCAGCCTATATCCAGGCTCTCGTCCCCAGAAGAGTTAGAGGGGTCTGACATTGAATAAAACTTGTCTCCAGAGTCACCCTCCTTTATAGGTCCAGAATTGTCCCTGCCTACTCCTTGCTCTCCCAACGGGGGATTCAAGCTCCCTGTTTTATCTTTCCCCCTAGATCTTCCGCCATGGTTTCTGTCAGTTGCCACCTTTTTTTAACCGAAACGGAGAACTATGGAACCCTACTCACAGACGAACCAGGGTGTGTACTTTATAATCAAAACAGCGGTTCCAGTGGCATAATACATGTACTTTATAGTAAATACAAGACATAATAGCAATAGCAGCTGAGGGTTACGGGGACGCTAGAGAGAGCAGAAAGGCTCACAACACCAGGGTTCATATACAAATTGAATTTGTATTATTTACAAGGAAAGATTTAAATGACATATAAACTGTACATTAGGTTACAAAAAACAGTGTGGTGTGTCCCAAGTGTATTCAAAAGAACCAAGGAAACAGTTGGGTGACATAAAGTGAGCAATATTTACAAGGTTTCAAAGGAATGTGTTTTCAAAAGAATGTAATGCGACCAATACATAATAATGATACAATGTTCAAGCGACACTATGTCTTCATAGGCGCTGTCTACGTGGTTCGCTTTCACAAAGCGTCGACGGCGTTTCGACCCGACTCTGAATAAGGGATCTCGTCAGGACCAACAAAATGAGGGACATCTGCAATGTATGAGCCTTTCTTCTCTCTCTAGCGTCCCCGTAACCCTCAGCTGCAATTGCTATTATGCCTTGTATTTACTATAAAGTACATGTATTATGCCACTGGAACCGCCCTTTTTTAACCGGGCATTTCGGGTCTTTTTGGTTTTGTTATTTACTGGCATTGCACACCCTCCAACATGTGGCCCCATAGCAATGTCAAGTTTCCCCCAGACTCTATGATCTCCCTACAATCATCCCCTGTCACCCTGCTTCCAACACTCACCTCTTTACCATTGAAGAAAGAAGTTGAAGAGATAAGCTGGGTTAGTGCTTCCTGGGGTAACGAAGGTCCCCCATCACAGAGGCCTTGACTGTAGTCTCACCATCGGTCGCCATCTCTGTAGCCTATTTAGATCTTACTGTCTGTGCCTTGAAGAGTGCAGGCACCGTTTGCCTACCGTGAGCGGGGGCTCCTCCTTTCACTGTCTGCTCGCCTGAGTCGGGAGGCACGCGACCAGCTGCGCTCCACTCTCCAGAGCTGGCTCCACTCCTACCTCCAGTTACCTTTGCGGAATTCGCGAAATGCACTTCCGTGGGCAGCCCACAGCTCTTTGCGCTTCTTGTTGCCTTCGAAGGCATTGGGCGTGTTGTAGAATCCTTCCACATCCGGAGGAAGAAGAGATCTGTGTGGTAAAGTCTTGAGGGTGCTGGTGGATTGCAACACCTCAAACAGAGCCGCCAAATCATGCCCAGAAAGAGTCCGGTTTCATAAAGACCACGGCCACCATCTTGCCCCTATAACCCGGTCACAACTAGAATGTTGTAACACTAGAATGTCGTAAACATCGAGAGCACTGTAACATCTCCGCAAATAAGTCTGAAGACCCGGCTGGGTCATTAGTATGGGACTATCCTTTCTCCCCTAATCTGGACAGCAGTGTGGTGGCTGCTGGAGGGGTGCCCACGGGGGCCAGGATATTGGAAAATCCAGAAGAAATCTCGCTCTTCATTATTTATCAGAGTATCATGGCCCACAGGGAGGAGACTCTGGCAGAGAGCCTGAGGACCCAAGGCACATGTTGTAAACTACAAAACTCTATACGTAGAGTTGCGAAGTCCTGTTCGGACTTCGCAGTAAGGATTGGGGAGGCAGATGCCCGGATCTCAACACTGGAGGATGAGCTTGTTATACAGAGAACCCTCACTGATTCCCTAAAAGCACAAAAGGAAGATTTTATCTGGAAATTAACTGACCTGGAAAATGGTGCTAGAAGGAACAATTTGCGGGTTCTGGTTGTTCCAGAAGGCATGGAGGGAGCTGATGTCCGGAACTTCATGGTAGAACTTTTTACAGAGGCATTCCCGGAACTCATGCAATGGAACTGGAAAGTGGAGATGCAGAGGGCACATAGATTTCCCTTCAATCAACATAAAAGAGCTGGACAATCCACAACCCAACCCAGAGCTATTCTGATCTGTTTGAGTAACTTTTTCACCCGGAAAGCAGTATATTAATTGGCTAGAACAGACCGGAAAAGGTCAGGAAAGGGATGCAGATTTTTTGTAAGGCCCGACTTCTGTCATGCGACAGTAGCGAAAAGATGGCAGTTGTGACAATTGATCCCATTGCTTCAGGCAAAGGGAGCGCAGGTATTTTTGCTCAACCCAGCCAAACTAAAAGTTATTTGTAAGGGCCAGACGCAGTTTTGTACTTGCGTAGTACAAGCAAAATAATTTTTGCAATGGATTTAAGGAAGATATGTAAATATAATGCTGCTTTTGCATATGATCTGATTAGCTGATGTCTACTTTGGAAGCCAAGTGTTTTTTCCCCTCTTTTTCCTGACCTCTTTAGGGAGAGAAGAGGATTCCAGGTGGGTGGGGATTGGCAGTTTATCATCACCTTTGGTCCTTATACCTCATCAAGTGGGAGTGCGGGGGTAGGGAGGGTGTGGGGTAGGTTGGGCTAGTGGTGGGGGGGCTCCGGGGAGGAAGGGGTGGGCAAAAAATGATTAAAAAAGAAATATTGTACTGTCAAGGGAAAGGCACAGATGGAGAAGGGTCTTGAGAGAATTTGGCGGGAAAGCCTCTGCTGTGGGAATGGGTAAGGTGAATATATGTACAATAAATGTGGGGGGCCTAAATGACAGGAGTAAACGAGCTAGGGTTGCTGCGGATCTGAAAATGCAAGTGTCCGAAATAATTTGTCAGCAGGAAACACATGTCCCATGGGGAAAATGGGATATCTTGATGATTAGTGGCTACACCTTGGCTGCTTGCTGTACTCAAACTTCCAATATAAGGGGGGGTAACTATACATGTTAAAAATGATATGGGGCCTGTCATTTGGGTAAAGGAGGATAAATGGGGCAGATGGGCTGACATTCTGTACTATCTATGGTTTGAACCAGGATGAACGAAAATTTTGAATGATCTAGAAGTTGAGTTGGCAAGCTGGCCAGAACCGTTAGTTATCTGTGGGGATCTGAACATTAATCTTGATGTGTGCTGGGATCCTAGATCAAAATACAAAGGTAGGAAGCCATTGGTACATAAAGCTTTGGAAGTGTTAAAGACAAGCGTTGATTTAGTGGACGTATGGGGTGTGAAGCATCCTTTAGATCCAGGCTACACGTATTTTTCATATCCTCATAGTAAATGTCAGGCTAGATTATTTTTTTGTGTCATTATCAATCGGAAATGATGTGGGAATTAAGAAATTACCTAAACTATCTGACCACAACTCATCAATTTTGGAATGTGTAACGCAGCAGGGTGTACTGCTTTACAATGCCTCCTTTATGCAACACATACGGAAATGGATTAAACAGTATTTTGATGTGAACCGCTATAGTACTTCTTGAAGCATGGTCTGGGATAGCTTTAAGGCGGGTATGCTGGAGGAAGTCCTCAACTTTGTTGGGAAGGACAGGCGACTGGAGAAAGAGGAATTAGAGGGTCTGATTGGTAGATTAACGCTTCTAGAAAAGGATCATAACCTGGATATCAGTCAAAAGCAACATGTGACAGTAACATTCCTGCAGCAAGAAATTGCAAAGACTAAAGCTGAAATCAGTAGCTATTCTAATAGGAGGTGTGCATCAGCGTACCAGGCTCATAAAGAAGACAGCTATGAGTACGGAGAATCTGTGAGTAAACATCTGGGGGTCCGTACAGAACAGAAGTCAGAGAGGAATAACATTTCGGGAATTAAAAGGGCAGGATGGCTGGTATGTCTCAGGATTGAAAGATATTATTAAAGTATTTGAATGCTTTTATCAGGATTTATATCGGCACGGGGATATATATCGCTCCTCCCCTAATTGGATAGAGAGTATGAAGAATCTACAAGGGATTGACGATGAGACGCAGAGATTACACTGGAGGAGATGATAAACGCCTTACAATCTATGGCCTCTGGAAAGGCGGCTGGTTCAGATTGTATACCCTTAGAAGTATATAAGCTATTTCAGGCGGAACTTGCACCATTACTTGTAGATCTGTTTATCGGGGTACAATATAGTGCACGTCCTGGACAAGGGACGGATATAGTTATCTTTTAAAAAAAAGATAAGCCACCAGACAGTCCGGCCTGAAATTGGCCGATTTCACTCATCAATGCCGATGCTAAGCTCTACTCTAAAATGTATGCGTCACGGCTGAGTACGATTATAGCTCAGGTTGTCTTCCCCTGGCAACACAGCTTTATTCCGGGGAGGGGAACCACTGACCATATTAGGCGAAATTTCGCCTATTTGATGCAACAGAAGTATTAGGGGAGAAGATGGCCTTGATTCTCCTAGATGCAGAAAAGGCCTTTAACCGTGTGGCATGGCAGTATCTATGGGGTATTTTGGAACGGAAGGGGTTCGGTCCGGGTCTCATTACAGCAATATGAGCAATGTATTTTAGGCTCTATGCTAGGCTACAGATCTTGGGCCAAGAGTCAGGCTGTATTGAGGTTGCCAGGGGAACAAGGCAGGGTTGCCCCCGCTCCCCAATTTTGTTCGGCTTATATATAGATCTGTTTATTCAGCAATTACTCCAAAAACGGTGTACAAAGCCAGTATCCATCAATGGTTTTGACACCAAAGTAATGGCATATGCGGATGATATCGCTATTGCAACTTCAGATCCAGAGATGGCGGTGATAGAAATAGAGAAGCTGGCCGAGGAATATGGTAAGACCTCAGGATATCTCCTAAACGCAGATTGTTTGCAATTCCAATACTCTCTGTACGGATAATCGTAGATCAGATGTAGCAGGGTATCTTGGGGTTAGAGTCTCCAGCAGGGTTAGTGAAGTGTGGCCAATAAATTTACGCCCCATGATTAATAAAATCAGTACAGACTTAAAACGTCTGGATAGGCTACATCTTACGATAATTGGAAGATGTAAAATCATAAAGATGATGATTTTCCCTAAGATTTAAAATCTTTTCTGCTCCATTCCCTTAGAAATTGAAGGTCATTTGTTAAAAAACTGAATTTTCTCTTTATTGGTTTTATTTAGAGGTATAAGAAAATTAGTCGATCTTTATGGCTTCTAACCCTACCACAAGATAGTGGAGGATGGGCGGTTCCGAATATGCTTTGCTATTATTATGCTACTTTTCTACAACAGATGGCGGAACTGGTCGTAGCGGGGAATGCAGGTGTCAATATCAGGGGCCAGGAGTATGATACAGCTATTCCTTCCATTTACGAGTAGGTTATGGGTAGATTGGCCTACAAAGTGCTGCTTAGACAACTTTAAGCCAGTTATTACAAGAAAACACGATTTAAGTGTATGATTGAAGTATGGAAAGTGTGCTCTAAATTGGTGAAAATTATGAAGATACCTATATATAAATGATATTCACCGCTGTGGCAGTCCTCCCTGTTTCCTGCAGAGACCTATGATGCCGTGAGTAAAGAATGGGAACAAAAGGGTATAATCAGAATTGGGGATTTATATAGGGCCAATCAAACCCGATCGTTTCCTTTTCTTCAGGAGTGATATGATTTAATGGCGGGATCATATCTTGAAAATATTCAGATTATCAGCTATCTCTCCCAAGCCCGGCATAAGCAGCTCTCTTTAAATAAAATTCCATTATTGGAGGCATTTATGAGTTCCTGCTCTAGGATTAAACACATTTATAAAATGTTATTGGATTCAGTTCCTGAAGACCTAGAGCAGGTTGAAGTCAATTGGACTCGGAAGCTGGGTGATGGAGATGTACATTTATACAGGTCAATTGCATTAGGATTGGACATTTTTTCTAGCTGCTAATCTACAAGCCCAACACTATCAAACGATTTTTAATTTGTACCTCACTCTGGCCAGATTTTTCAGTTGGGGGAAGAGGGAGGACGATATATGCCCGAGATGTGCTTAGGGACAGGTGATTTGGTGCATATGTACTTTTTGGGTGGGAAGTTGACACACTTAATAGAAGGGATTGAGTAATTTCTGTATGACTCATTAGGCAAGTGAGTTGTTCTAACCCCACTGATGATGTTATTGAGCCATGACAGTAAGGTGCGACTGGATAATCTACAGGTGAATTTTACATTCAGCGTAATCGCAGTTGCTCGGCTGCTTATTGCCACTCAGTGGAAAGACGTGAAGCTCCCTACTTACCCCAGTATTGGAACTTTCATAGATTCCCATGCTTTTAGATTCCCATGCTTTTGAATCATTCCCCGTCGTCGGAATGGGAGTCCGACGACGGGGAATGATACAAAAGCATGGGAATCTATGAAAGTTACCAATACTGGGAAACTAAAGTTACAGGTAAGTAACTTGTTTTCTTATCAGGCTTGGCTAGGTCGTTTTTTCGCTATATATAATCTTGAAGAAACATTGTATAATTGTAAAGGTGGCTGTGGTGTTAAGAAAGGGTGAAAGATCTGGACACTAATGAGTAATTGGCTTACAAGGCATAGTGGGGGTAGGGATTGGTTAGATTCTGGTTTGTAACAGAGGGTTGACTACCCCCAGTAGGATGGGGTGGACGGGTGGATATAAGGGTTTCTGGGAAAACGTTATTTATTATTTGCAGGTTGCCACCTGAATTATTTATTTCTGATGTGTTCCCTCCATCTTAGGTAATGAAAAGCTTAATAAAAGTATATTTTAGTAATCTATGTGGAAATATTTGTACATATTAATTTGTGATGCAACCATGTTTGTTTGGTTTATAACTGATCGATTACAAAAAAGGAGGCTGTCAACCTAATACAGCATATTGCCTGCAACAGAAGTTGTCAAGTCTAGGTGTAGAGTCCTAACAATGGATCCTGAACTGAGAGCTGTGAAATGCAAAGTTGGCTTCCGCCGCTAGAGATTTAATAAAGTCATGGCAGAAAAGAAATTGAAATTCGACAAAATGCTGCAGATAATATAGATAGGGGACCAAACCGAGTGCAGCAAAAAGACGGTAGGATTAAAACAACCTAAAATTGGTGCCATTGAATTCATACCCTTCCTGAGGTACGTCATTTGAAGGAGGTGGTGAAGACCTCTCTCAGTGAAGTGGCGAAGTCATGGGTTGAGATGTGCCCTTTAAAGCAAGTAAAATGTCAAGACTGCCCTTTATGGTGGCTGAGTGGTGTTCAGGAGGATGGCTACTATGCTGACTATTCAACAGGCTAATCTGTGAATGATGCACTTAGAGCAGCTACCTTTAAGAATGTGCTAACCTTTGAGGACCAAAGAAAGTTGATTTTTCCTAACTTAAACTTGGAAATACTGGGAAGCAAAAAAGGGCTCCTCAAGTTATACAAGATGAACTGTTGGATATAAATATATTCTGTCCTTCACTCTGCAAAGCTCTCTGTTACACAAAGGGGAAGTGCACTTGTTTACTCTGGGTCTGGGCACACTAGTTTTTAGACCAATTAAACATAATGAAAGATCAATCATGAGTCTTGTTTTATATGTGAACCATCTATGCTGTGAGGATGCAAAAACACAAGTCAACAGCAGATGACCAAGGTTGAGCACATTAACTTCCTCTGTTTCTTATGTTGTTGTGGTGCTACCGCTCTCTACATCCACTGCCACGGATGTCTATTTGTCGCAAGCACTATCAAAATATGAGAGGAGCACTCAATAATATGATTAACAGACAAATGTTATTCAATTGATATGGATTTTCCGTTCTTCTTTATTCGTTTCTTTATTTCTGTTCTTTACAAAATGCAGAGGCACAGCCAACGCGTTTCATTCCCTTTTTTATGTGCCTTGGGAATTTCGTCAGGGCAATAATTTCATCGTCTCGATCCCGTGGTTGAAGGGAAAGGCTCACTGTAGGCGCAGACGAATTGTTATCAAATACCGACTGTCCAGTACCTTCATAAAAGGTGATATCCCAAGGAGAATTCAGGTCCGTTCCTCCGTGCGTGGGAATGGGTAGTGCTTGTGAACAGGACGAATAAGAGTTCTTAACCCCGAAGGGCCGCGGTAGGTCCTGTATACAGGGGGTTCCTTATGTTGATAACTGCCGGGTGGCATCTGTGTAAGTTACCAAGAGTAGTATGAAGTACTACCGGGATACCTTTGATAAGGTTCACGGCACCGACAGTTCCTTCGTCCGTGTTCGGAGTTGTGTTCCTATGCTGTGATACTAGGGGTTCTCCCTGAGTCAAGTGTTTCATTTTCATTCTTATGAAACAACAAGAAGAAAACAGGTTACTGTTCCCATCTGTGTCAGTGGGAGCGTATCTGCACATGGTATTTATTGTCCTTACAATGAAAAAACCATGCCTTACATCCCTTTAGACGAGTGAACCTAATGCTGCAGTTTCGAGATGTGGTAACTACGGTTTAAGTAATTATAAACATGTATATTGATATGTTTTAGGCAGTGTGTACATGTTGTTATAAAGATTGAAACCTAAACACAAAAAAAACACGTTACAATACCCAGCACAGAAGTTTCTACTGCTGGTAGAAGAAGTAAAAGCTTTGTTATACCTTTTACATGAAAGGGACCAAGGGATCTATTATTTTATGTCCAAACTCGTAGCAATATTTTTGAAGCTTCCAGTTATTTTTCAATCAAAGATTAAAAGCACATCCTGAAGTTAGGATGAATGTATGTAGCTTTATGCAACTCTGGTTAGCTTCATAGAAGGACCCCAGTACATACATTACATTGTCAACACCTACAAAAGATTTCAGAGTAGCACTTTTCCGACCAGCTAATGGCAAAAATGCACCGCCTGTGAAAAATCTATTTGAAGCCTCAAAATCAGTTTTAACATTACCGAAGGCAGTGGTGAGAGGTGAAAAAAATTGTTAATGTAACATTCTGGTTTGTCTCAGATTTAATCCTTGTATACTTGGTAGGATGGGCCTGACTTGCCTTCAGGGTTCCTCTTAACACCTTACAGTAGCTGTTCTGTCTCCTTTCAGATGCTGTGCAGGACCAGCAGCTTTGGCAGTCCCTCAAATGTTTGTGGGTCACCACCTAGCCTACGAGGAAATCCACACAGCTGGGAGAGCGTCTGCCTCCCCACAGAAACATCTGGTGCGTCCTCTGGCAACTACAAGAAAGCTCCAGGTTTTGAGAGAGAAGACCAAGTGGCAGCAGATTACCTAAAGAGTTTGAAAAGCCAGGTTAGCAGACTTCTGTTTTTGGAAAACAATTCATATAAAACATTGGACTGCTATAAAATCCTGTATTTTCAAGAACAACAGGTACGACTATCCACATACCCAGAGCTAACTGTTAATTTTGTTGCAGCTAGACTCTCCGTCATGCTATACCACACACTGTTTGTTCAGAACACGTTCGCGAGAACAGCAACCATACAATCACAGCCTAGATAAGCAACATGGGGCTCATTAACAAGAATTCTGTCATTCGTAATTCGACCAATTCAGGCGTTGCATCCAAGCCACAAAAATCCCATTTGTTTTCTCCTAGCTATTTCACCAGCTAAAAACTGAAATCAAGTGAAATGGCTAGGTGATAACAGATACAAAAAAAAACACTAGACTTGGTGTGAATGCCCCAATTCTTGCATGTCATTCTGTATTTCTTATGGGGCTAACTTATTATGGCTTGGTATTCCTGCATCACAAAGGCACTAACAGACAGAGTTTCTGATGGATATTTCTAAGCCCAGATTCCTCACCTTTTGAATATTCCTTGTAAAACGCATCTTAAATTTGGCCCCCTGGTAACAGTAAAATTGAAATATTTCTTTAGGATATGAGATTCTCCATGGCAATTGGTGCAGATTAAATTCCCTTCTCCATAATAAGAAGCAAGGCCAAGCTCTGGGATATTTTCTTAACTCTAGTATTTAGCTATTGCTATCAACAATGTAGGTTTCACGCCTCCTGGACAGGACGTGTCACAGTGCCACTTAATAACCAGCATTGGCATAGCCAGTAGGTCTCGCTTTTGGGACCTTATAAGTATTTGGTTATGCAGCACAATATCCTTGGGTCAACAACATTAACTGTTGCTTGATTAAACACTTATAAGGTCCCAAAGGCGAGACTTATTGGCTATGCCAATGCTTGTTGCTTAGATATTTAAGCCAGGTAAAAAAAATTCAGAAGGTACAAGAATGGGCAGATGTAAAAGCCTTAATGATGATAGTTTATATGCAGAAGATACAGTCCGAAATGGAGACGGCTATTACTTTACACCAACTTCCTAAGGCGTCTTTTCATCTCATGCCAGATGCATTTTTATAGTTTTTTTATTGTTATTACACTATTGCAATTAAAAGGTAACTTTAAATTGTTAGCTTTTTCTAGTATAGCTTCTTATAGCAGTTTAGAAATGTTGAAATATTGAAATGTCTCATAGCACTAAAGAGCCTTGCTAGCTGTAAAAGTGCTCTTCACAAACACTTATGTGCTCTTATACCTGCTTTGTTTTATAGTTTCTTTTCTTAAACCTTCACTTCCTAACCCTTCACAACACAGTATTGCCTTTGGCAGCAAGGCAATTTATAAATGCTTTGGTCTGAGCTGATTTATCCTGTAGAAATAATTACACTGCATTCAGGCCCGCTGCTCTTGTATTTTTTACTAAATGTTTGTATTTTATTACAATGCTTTTTATTGAAATGATCTTTGAATAATGGCGCATAGGTGAAGCATGAGAAGGAAACAACAGGAGATCCTGCGTGCATAATGATCCGACAGATGTGCCCCAGGTCTAATCCCCATAAGCCTGGGAATCCCTCTGATAGGGGATGTTCTAAGAGACCAGCTGGGAAGAGCCTGCTGCTCTTTTATCGCGCCTTCTCTTCAAAGGCTTCCAGTGCCTCCTTCTGTTTCTTAAATTTGCTAAGAACATTACATCTGAATGCACGCTAGAGCAGCACCCACCATAGCAAGTCTGAAAGGAAGGCAGAAAGAAGCCACAGAAAAAGAGGCACCTGTGCAAATAGAAACACAAAGGCCATAATGCTGCACCTTTAAAACTGGGAGCAATGAACATAAGCTGCAGGCTGCATAGTACATTGGGACCTTCAGGCCGAAATGGTTTTCAAAAGGAACAAGCATTGGCTGCAATTTCGCAAGACGCACGGCTGCGAGACGCGCTCTGTGGAGGGGAGGGGCGAGCGAGGCAGAGCGAGGCGCACGCGCGGTAGAGCAAGAGGAAAGCCATATGGCGCCCGCGCACATGCACGCAAGCTGTAGGCCGGCACTGGCAGCATTTTTTGAAGCCCTTACTAAAAGTCTTGCCAGACCAGTGCATGCGCTTGGTCAGGCGAGACCTAAAAAGGATCAAAGAAATCAACTGAATATAGGCAAAAAGCGCTGTTAGTTTCGGTTGGTTAGATTTTTGAAAAAGTATCTTGAAACAGCACCACACTTGGGTAGAAGAGGGGGATCTAATTTCTACTGAGCAAGCTGGGTGTATGTATAATTCTAGTACTCTTGGTAGAGTTGCTATGCTTCAATTGATCACTGAAAAATATACATTGATTCAAGGGCAACCGGTCTATGCAGCATTTATAGATTTCTCCATTGACTTTGTCGGGTGGATCGGCCAACACTATGGGAAAAATGACTCCGTCTGGGGATATTTTCCAAAATTGTGACAACTAATGGATTAAAGAAGGGATATCTTCGGGCGGCCATTCGTTTCTTGTTGTATGTATTGGATTTGCCTCAAGAGATTAATGGTATTAAAGAAGATCCACCAAGAATAGGGAGGTGTCCCTTCCTGTGCTTATTATGTGCCAATGATATCATCATTTTTAGTTTACCCTCAAAGGGCATTAATTGTCTATCCCTGCTTCACCAGTTTGCGATTTCTCATATCTTAAAAATAAATGTCTCCAAGAATAACATTTTATTTTTTTAGAAATTGAGGTTTGGAAAGCCCTACAAAGAATATTGGTATATCGGAAAGGAAAACTGGAAGTTGTGAAATCCTATGTTTATTTAGGAAAGATTTTCTCTAGCAACTAGCTTGTAAATGACCACATATCTCAGTTCTAGTAGAGAGACCTCTCTGGTCAGTGGGTTACAAGCTTTTAATAATGCTGGTGGCCGTAGACTTTTTTTTTTACACTTGCTATCTGTATATAAAGCATAAGTCCCTCCAACCTTGCTGTATGCAGTGGAAATTATATATATATATATATATCAGGAAAAAGGCATTTTTCGATCAAGTGGAGGGTCAAGGTTTAAGAAAAATCTGTAACTTAAATACCCATGTGGCAGTTGAAGCAATAAGATTAGAGTGTGGGGTAGTTAGATCGGGTGCCGAATCTGGCAGCCATGATAGTTGGGTATATTGGTTGTTATTTAGTGATGAAAATTCATTAAGACTCTATGCATTTGGAAATCCTTAAAGTTAAGAATGAAATGTCGATACTCCATACATTTTTTAACAGTGCTTTACATGCATTTAAATTTAAAGCAGAAAACTCTTATCTCGTGGTCAGCTATTCAGCTATAAAGTTTTTAAAGCAAGAATCTGACAGTTTTTTTTTTATGGATTCTGAATTGTGTATTAATAAGAATATATTTGGTGTATTAACCTCATGTTCAGTTAAGAATTCTCAAATATTTGCCCACTATTGATCATGGAGTTCAGTGATTCTTGATGTTAGTGCGACAAAATATTTTGCTCTTACATTGCATGACAGTGGCATGGTAAACACCATAGGGAAAGGAGAGTGTATGTGACCTTTGTCATTATGGCGTTCAGGATATGGATTAGGTACTATTTAAAAAGCTTTGCATTTAAAGTGCCGTATTTTTCAGAGACGCTTAGTTTAATAAAATAATGTACGCTCTGTAATGGAACCCGTGCTTTGATAACCTCACCAGCAAATAACATGTTTCTGTATTGTATGTATAGATTTAAAACATTTAAAAAATGTTTTTATATTAGAATGTCTTAAACTCCATAGATTGGCAACCTCCTGCACAAAACAGATGTTGACCACAGACCCGGTGTGTTTGAATTTGGGGCACAGCTTAAGATTGTGTTATGAATGCAGCCTCATGCATTCAAAGGTGATATTGGACTGTGTGTCACCGGATACTGGAAGAAGTAGCTTGCTGCTCGAATATCACACTCCAAGCTGAGGGTGCAGTCCTGCTCCCAAGACCGCTCCACCAAAAACTCATTGTCTTGGTCAAAGCCCAAGTGGAAATATAAGAACATAAACCGCAGTGGGCACAACCGTCTTGCCGCTCTATTAAATGAGAAGCCTCAAGGGCGTAAAGGTACCATTTAATCTTGTGTTCGATCTACTATTTATGAACTGATGAGTTTATCCCGATGTACCCAAGTTATCCAGTATTGGGGTATCTTTCATACATTCACATACTTAGAATCATCCCCACCGACGAGGTGGAAGTCTCGCGGTATAATAAAATATATCCATAATAGTCATAAAAAACATTATACAATAGGGTACTATGGACAGCAAAGTCACTACATTAGCCTATCTTAATCCTTTTGTAAAAAGTACCAAATTTGGAACACATCCAATCAGGCTGCAGCACCCTCTTAGAACACTCCACAGAGAGGCAAACCCTCAGATTTTCTACTGCACGTCATGTAACAGGGAGTCTCCCTGAGCTCTGCTCAGTTTCCTTCACCTTTGGTTGAACCTTGTGAGTAGCTAGGTCTGGTTCTTCTAAGAAAATCTTATTGTTGCCTTGATCTTCATGTGGGAAGAATAGACTACATTTTGATGATCCCCACAAGGAATGTATTTACTGTCTTTATCCAGCACCCAAGGTTAAAGACTGCAGGATTTGTAGAACCTTCCCTGCCAAGACTTTGAAAGACAAAGAAGGAAGATTGCTGGTTTGGCTGGAGAAGTTTAAGGCTACAAGTGATGTTGTTTCAGGAGATGATGGCATTGTTAGTCTTTGGGTGTCCACCCCTCTAACCAAGAAGAGGGATAGATCTTTTGATCCCCCTGAGCAACAGAGTAAGACCTTGAAGAAGCTGCACTCTGAGACTGGTCAGTCTTCCTCTAGATAAGAGAAGATTTCATTCACTTCAGAGGAGAAATCTGGTGAAAAAGGAAAGTTTTCTGTGCAAATTGCCTCAAAACAGCACAAAACTAATTCTGAGTCTATCAGGACCCCATTGACGTAGAAAAAAGCACAGTCGACGACGAAATCTCCTCAGACGGTGAGTGCTTCCTCTTCGTCGACGAAGAACATCCCGTTGTCAACGACAGCATCGTCGATGATGATATCATTGCCTGCTTCGCCGCCAATACCAACGACGACGACTACTCATTTCTCGTCGACGCCAACCTAGTCGCCGTCGGGTCACCGTCGACGACTGCAGCGGCTTCGACGACAACATCGTCGACTATAGTTTTTCGTTGATGATGACAACGTCGACTAGCTTTTGTTATGGCTATCTCAGCTGGGACTGACTCACCGTCTATGTACATCTCGTCGACGCTGAAGCGTAAAAGACCTTCATCTTGACAGATTACACCAGTTTTTACGTCAAAATTGTCGTTGTCGTTGCAATCTTCACAAAACTATTATCAGGAGGTTTCGCACATTTCACCCTTGCCTCCTAGTCACTATCCGGGGGAGTCAGATGATGATGGACTTTTTAGTCCAGCTCGTAACCCTTCTCAACTCCCGGATCAAACATCAGGATGAAGATGATGAAGAAGAATACTATGAGCCTTGTGAGTCTCTGCGAGGTCCTCAAGAGACTTCATTTCAGCAGGCCTTCATTTAAGGCCTATGGCCTTAATGCAAGACCTCACGGCTATGTTATTAATACACATTTTCCACCAGCAGCGTCTGTTCCAACACAACTTCCTACGCCTCCTGTTTTACAGATTGCAGATCCTTCCGCTCCTATCAATGAACCTCAGGAGGTTTTACCTGTGCAACATTTAGGCCAGGATGATGATGAAGATACTGTTGCAGGGGATGGAGAATTACCAAATTCACCCACGACTGTGGATGAATACTTGATTCCTACGCAATTTTCACCAGTTCCTCAGGCAGTAGATTTGCCTCCTGAAGATATTGGAGGTTTTGATGCGATTATGGAGAGGGCAGCAACCTGATTTCATCTTCCGGTATCTGTGAAGCAAACATAGTGTTTTCTTTATGATTTTAAAGACCAGAGTAGGAAGTCCGTCCTTTCTGTCTGCATAATTGATCATATATGGGAAGAAGGAACAAAAATAATGAAGAATCTATTTTCAGTGCCTGCGATTCCCCCTAGAATTGATAAGACATACAAAGCACCAGATAATCTTCCTGCTTGCCTGTCCGGATATCCTAGACCAGATTCCGTTATATCACAGGCTGCTCAACGTAAGTCTTGGAATCCATCCATTCCTGTTACAGCACTGCCGGATAAGGATGGGGGCACCTTGATAACATTGGTAAGAGTTTCATCACCATGGCGGGTGCTTCAGTTCGCGCTACAAACTCACTGGCGATTCTAGGGAGATATGACCGCCAACTATGGTCGGATATTGCCCCATATCTCGACTACTTACCTGATGACAAGAAGCAGGAGGCAAGAAAAATTCTCCTTGAAGGAGAAAGAGTGCATCCAAAATAATTGATATTTCTATGGACCTAGCGTCCTTTGGCTTTCGTCAACTGGCTGGAGCAGCAGTCCTCAGACGACAGGGTTGGTTGACATCTACCACCTTCCACCCTGAAGTCCAAACAAAGATTTTAGACATGCCATTCGACTGTGATATGATGTTTTAAAAACATATAGATCAGGCTCTGCAAAACATCAAAAAAGATACTGACACTGCCAGAGCCCTCGGCACCTTACAATATAGAAAGACTCCTTTTGGGAGTCTAGAGGCAGAGGATTGTATTCCTTTCGTGGCAGCAGCAGCAGCAGCAGTCCTACAGAAACCCTCCAGCTGCCGTTTATAGACAGCAGAATAGAAGACGACAACCTCAAGGCAGGGATTCTGCTAGAAAACAGTGACGACTTAACACCTGCAGCAGCTCTGCCACACCTTATTTACAGGAGTCCAAATGTATCCCAACATCTCAACAATTGGAAAAGGTTAACCACAGACAAGTGGGTTTTGGATAGTCTCACATTTGGGCACACCCTGCAATTTGTCAGCATCCCTCCTCCTCACTCACCTTTAAAGAAACATTCTCCACATCTTGCTCTTCTCAGGAAAGAAGCAAAAACCATGCTCTCGAAACGAGCGATAGAAAGAGTCCCCCGCTCTCAGGTGGGGAAAGGGTTTTAATCCCGTTTTATTCTAATAAAGAAAAAGTCAGGGGAATGGAGGCCTATCCTGGATTTAAGAAAGCTGAACAAATATCTTCAAAAGAAATCCTTTGCATAGTCACGCTTCAAGAAATCCTTCAGCTTCTGGACCATGCAGATTTAATGACAATATTGGATCTCCAGAATGCATACTTCCACATCCCCACCATTCACCACAAACATTGGAAATTCCTTCGTTTTCACTGTGGCAAGTGCTCATTTTCAATTCAAAGTCCTCCCCTTCGGTCTACATTCAACACTGAGAGTCTTTATGAAATTCCTGGCCCCGGTGGCGTGGGGGGAACGCCTTCATAATGAGATGGACAGGGATCTTTGCTTATGCTTTCACCCCCTTTCCGTTGCTCCCAAAACTTTTGCGCAAACTCAAAATGGAACCATGCTGCATGATTCTCATTGCACTGCTGTGGTCGCGTCAGCATTGGTTCACAGAGCTTCTCCTCCTGTCCAAACGCAGACCTTACCGCCTCCCTGCAATTCCGACCCTGTTATCAATGAGCAATGGCCAGATTCTTCATCCTCGTCCAGTCCAATTGCATCTTCATGCATGGTTTCTGGATTCACAGAATTCAAGGAGATAGATTTACCTCAGGATTGTAGAGAGATTCTTGCTAGGGCAAGGGCTCCGTCTACTTTAAAAACGTACGCTTTGAAATGGAAACAATTCTGTTCTTGGTGCAGTGAAAAAGATATACATCCTTTAAGATGTTCTCCAGATAAAGTTCTGCTTTATTTTCTATTGTTATCTAAGTCTGGTCTAATGTTTACGTTAGTTAAGTTACATTTAGCGGCCATCTCGACCTACAGACGTTCTGCAGGAGCTGCATCCCTTTGCTCTAATCGCTTGATCAAACAATTTCTAAAGGGGCTTTTCAGAACTTTTCCACCCATCAGAGCTCCTCCACCAGAATGGAGGCTTAATCTGGTCTTACAACAGCTCATGAAGCATGCATTTGAGCCTGTTCACAAGGCTGACCTCAAGTACCTCTCCTGGAAAACAGCATTTTTAGTGGCGCTCACCTCTGCTCGGAGAGTCAGTGAAATCCAGGCTTTCACTATCAAACAACCTTATTTGAAATTCACCAATGATTATGTCCTCGGAACTAATCCAACATTTATTCAGAAGGTTGCCTCTGCATTCCATCTTAATACGCCTGTTACACTGTGTTCTTTCTTTCCAAATCCATCTTCCTCTGCTGAGAAGTCTTTGCATACCTTGGATGTTAAAAGGTGTCTGTAATTCTATATTTCACGTACTGTGTCCATCAGAAAGTCGGATCAATTATTTATTTCCTATGGTGGTCAAAAGCCAGGGACAGCTGTGACGAAATCCACTATTGCAAGGTGGATTGCATCTACTATCCAATTCTGCCATTCTAAAGCTGGACATCCTTTATCTATGAAACCCAAGGCTCATTCCACAAGGGCAGTGTCCTCACCTACTGCTCTTTTTGCCGGAGTACCTTTGGAGAAGATTTGCTGTGCTACAACTTGAATAAATTTGCACACTTTTACACGGCATTACTCTCTCGATCTGGCGACCAAAGCTGAATCAGCAGTGGGTCAAGCAGTGTTGCGAAACCTTTTTAAATAAGGTAAGCCTCTGTAGGGAGGTGATTATATAATTACATGTCTCTATATCTATCTATATATATATATATATACATCAACCAACGAATCTCCAAAACCACCTCCAGCTCAGCAGAACTAGCGAAGAAGGAGAACAGACCACTAAGATACGGCAAGATGTTCCTTATTTTATTGCCAAGTATCACAAATGACGCGTTTCGGGCGCGAAAACCCTTGATCACACAACGGTCACAGCAAACTTTTTCATTTTTAAATGCTTTAAAGTGCACGCCCGCCAACATCATGTTACTTAGTCATGTGACCCTAAAAAGTGAGAAAATGCTTTGTGAACTCCATACATACAAGTATATATCTATGTGTATTTCCCAAGTTGCTGAATACATCCAAAAACAGATATAAATATAGCAGCACTATTGAAAATATATACAATCACTGTTTAAATACAGATAATCATTATAATACCAAAGGAACAACTTAAACTGAAATACAATATATGCAATAGTATAGACTCCACAATTACTACCTAAAACATGATCAGATAGTATATACCTGTTTACATACATATTGTCTTCTATTGCAAATCATTTTATATTGCATAAAAAAGCCTCAAATGTGGTGTTTATTCCTGTATAAATACAGAAAATCTCATCACACACATATATCCCTTGATAACCTATGTTGTTAAAATGTATTCAATACCTCTGGAGTTCATGTGCAAAAAATAGCAAAAAAGTTTTATAAAGTTACTGTGCAAAACAACTGTGCAAAACTCTGTGCAAATAGCTCATAGAATGTGCAAACCGCATGATAAATAACAACCATCAATATCATCAACAATAATTAACCAAAATCTTGGATAAAAATTGTTAAAAAATATAAATAGCATTTTCAAACATTATCATAGCGGTAAAATGTAAGTATAAAAAAGAAGGGAAAATGTGTATAAATATTTACAACATATCTGCTGTCCAATCTGTATGAAAATTGTTGCCAATAAAAACTCATCATAATAATTCATATCCCTTCACAGTATGTTAAATGCTATGATATTAGGGAACCTATATGTCATGCAAAGAAATTCAAACTTGATCCCAAAGCCAGCAAAACGATTTCTCATAAAAAGACTTCTCATAAAAACCAACTCATTCAGTAGATACTAGGGAACCTCAATATCTACAGGAAATGATGCAATTCCTCCGTATTATTTAACCCATTTGGCTACTTGCTGTCAAATTCTAATATCATCTTAGTTTCATATTGACGCAACTGGTGCTCACGATTTCCACCCCTACGTGATTTGGGGATAGCTCCTACCACAAAATACGTTAGGCACGCCACATCGTTATTATGCCATCTCTTAAAATGGCGTGCCACTGGGTGAGCTGGGTCCGAATGCAGAATTGCTCGAAGATGCTGCAAAATCCTGACGTGCACCTGTAGATTGGTACTGCCAACGTATCTCAATCCACAGGTGCACGTCAGGACATACACAGCATACTCCGTTCTGCAATCATAACTGCCCGAAATTGCCACATCTTGAGTACCGAATGGGGTCCGAAAATGAGTAGTGTTAATCCCAAACTTGCATGCTCTGCAGCTGGAACATTTTCCGAACCCTTGTGCAGGTTTGAGCCACATAGTGTTAGAGATTGTTTCAGGACTAATTTTATCTAGAACTGTCCCCATATTTTTAGCTCTTCTAAAAGTTATAGTAGGGCCATCAGACAGTCTGGAGCCAAGTACATTGTCAGTTCGAAGAATCAGCCAGTTTTTCTTAACAATGGCCCGGATCTTTTTTTCTTCATCACTGAAAGATGTTATTAGTCTTGGACAACTAGTTTTAACAATCTCTCTCCCAGTGGCATCTTCAGATTCTAACATTTCGACCCCAGACTCTCTATTATCTAAAAGGCTTTCTTTAGATCTTGTTTCTACCTTTTTGATTGCTTTTTGTAATAGCACATCAGAATAACCACGTGCTCTTAATCTACACATCATCTCACTGAGGCAACAGTTAAAATCCAACTCAGTACTACATATTCGTTTTAATCTTAAAACCTCTCCATAAGGAATATTGGAAATTATGGAGAGTAGCATTTCCAGCCGTGGATTTCCTGAATAAGGTAGTCTCTATTCCTTCATTATGGATGTAAACTTTCACATCCAAAAATTCCACAGAAGTCTTGTCAATATGGGAAGTGAATTTTAAATTGAGAGAATTCTGATTGATTTCATTCACAAAGACATGGGCTTCCGATTCTTCTCCTTGCCATAAGATGAAAATGTCATCAATGTATCGGAGATAGCAAATTATTTTTTCTTGACACCAAGTCTTGTGCTGTATTTGTAGGACCTGTTCCTCCCACCAGCCAACGTGTAAACATGCGTAGCTGGGGAGAAACAGGAACCCATTGCCACTCCTCCCAATTGTTTGTATAACTCCTTCCCAAACAGGAAAAAGTTATTGTGTAAACACCACTCAATAAGTTTGATGAGAGCCTTGTTGTGTTCATAAAATTCACATGGTCTGCTAGTCAAAGAAATATTCTACAGCTGCCATTCCTTGTAAGTGATTAATACTAGTATAAAGCGACTCAACGTCTAACGTTATCAACAGCATGTCATCACTCCAATATAAATCTTTGATTTTGGCCAAGAAATCACTTGTATTTTTTACATCACTCGGTAATTCCTTAACCAAATCTTGAAGAAAAAAGTCAATATACCGACTCACTTGTTCCCCGGCACAGAAATAATCGGCCTACCGGCTACTGGCATAGTTTTCTTGTGAATTTTTGGTATTAAATATAACACAGGGAGGACTAGGAATTCATTGTTCATAAATTTGAACTCTTCGCTGGAAATCAGCCCCTCTCTGCGCCATGATGACAGTTGTTTGAACAGAGCCTCTTTAGCTTTAGAATATACCTTGTAAGTTGTTTTCTCCTAGCAGTCTTTTTATCACACAATTATCTATTGGCCTCCTTGATATAATCCTTCTTGGGCCAAATCACCAAATTTCCTCCTTTATCAGAGTTTTTTATTACGATTTCATTGTTGTCGCTGAGTTTCTTGATTAGGTTTGCATATTCCATCTTTTTATAGTGAATTTTCTTGCATTTTTTACCCTTCGTTTGTTGGTATAATTGTTTAATGTCGTTGATAACACAATCATGAAAGGTATCTACCGCGTCTTTTGGCATTAAAGGCATAAAACTTGATTTCTCTTTGTATAGGCTTAAACCCGCTCCCTTTTGTGTCACGTTAATTTTACTCAAGCGTACCTGCGTGGCTAAATCCGAATCTGGTCCAGATGGTTGGGACAATGTCGCTGCATTGAGATCATGCAGAGTTAGGAGGTTTGATATGTCAGAGGATAATATTTTATCGTTATTGTCAGGCGCTGTATCCTTCGTGCCATCAATATTATCTTTTGCTGTCTTCAAAGCAAAGAATATATATATATATATATATATATGTGTGTGTATATATATATATATATATATATATATATATATATATATATATATACATGTGTGTATATATATATATATATATTTATGGTGTATTGTTTCTTTCTGGTTTTCAGACTGTTTCTCAAATATCCCGCCATTTCAATGAGATCCAGAACAGAAAAACAACAGATTTCAAATACTATGTAATTGACAATGTCCCCCTTTACGTAGAGGAGGAAGCAGGGATGCAGTACTCAGAAGATTAGAAACTAAGCTAATTTTAGAATTATACAGCAAAAGTCCACATGGTCTTAATACATCGGAAGACCTCTATACATGGCTAGAAGTCTGTATCCTATGATGTGAAGTGATGTATGAATTTTAGGTTAAATATATGTACCCATTTTAAGTATTTTATATATATATTTATTTGCTATATATTCCTCCTCTCTTCCTCATGGTTTCTCTGAATATTATTTTCATGGGCTCATGACATAAGAACATAGATTTTTAATGCACGGATATACAATATCTCATTATGCTGGCTAGCGTAATGAGTTTATTTTTGCACTTTGAACAATAATTTTGCACAGTAGTTTGCACACAGTATTTTTTGCACAACATATATTACTACATTTATTATCAGGATGTATTAGCTACCATTTTAGGTTGTGACAGGTTAGTATGGCCACTATGGGCGACACATAAATATACAATCTACTGATTTACCAATTGATATGCACCCGAAGGGCAACAGGATGTTTTAAATGGTTTATAATGGAAAAGATTTATCTTTTTAAATTATTTATACTTATTTCTATGCTTTTAACACTTATTTATACAGTTATTTATAAAGCATATACACCTGTTACTCTGAATCGGATTAACTGTCAAAGAATTATGTCAGTAACCAATACAGAACAACAAACTGTCTAAATTATTTTTTTTATTTTTATTTTTTTATTAAATTTTGTCAAATAAAATATACCAAAAACAAACATAACATTACACCATGTAATCAAAAAAACAAATCAACATAAATACATATCCATCCATAACACAACCACTGCTTGTGCATGATATAATTATATAGACATCACCAAAGTCCATCGCCTAATTCTCTCAATGCCAACAGAAACCATAACACAATTCTCCCACATAAATAACAATCGATCACATCAAAATACAGCAAAAGAAAAAGAAATACAAGAAAGAAAAAAGAAAAGAAGATAATAACGAACTGATATCATTGCCAACTACAAATCCCAGTCATTGTGTAACTTGTATGCACGTAGACATATTTTCATGATCCCAAGAACTGCTCTCCCTACATACCCTGCCCCCCCAGCCTCATGCAAAGCAATCCATTACTCAAACGTATTAAGCAAATATTCCCGTAACGGCTCCCAGGTGTCTCTTGGTCTCGAACTAATGGGCAACTTCTCCGCATAAGTGTTAAGGTTATCTCGGCAATACACCAAATCCTTGAGTGCAGGACGGTGCCTATTCCCCCACGTGATCGCCACCCTCCGCGCCGCCATTCGCAACGCCAATCGCACAAAAGTACCATTCGCCCCTTTCACATGCGGCGCACAGCACAGCAGGCACACCAGAGGAGTACATGGAAGATCCGAAGCCACCATTTCTCTCAAACAATTCACCACCTCAGTCCAAAATTCTGCCACTTTCCTACAGTCAAACGCCAAATGCATAAAATCTGCATCATCTTGACCACATCTGTCACAACAGACAGTCACGCGCAGCCCATATCTATACAGTCGCGCCGGGGTATATTACACTTGATGAATGTATTTAAAATGTATAATCCTGAGATTACCATTCATACAGAGTTTCCCCGTCAATCCGCAAATATGTTTCCAATTATCTTCTGAAATAGGGCTAGTCAAACACTCATTCCATCTGATCCAACTCTTATCGACTACATCCACCGTTTCATCTTTAATTAGTTTATATAGTTTAGAAATCAGACTCCTATTGGTAGGCGTGGTGAGAACAAATTGTAAAAACAGCAGAGCAGGAGGCTCATTTGGATATGTGGTGTAATGCGCCCTACCCGCATGTCTCAACCTATGAATCGCAAACCTGAAGAGAAGTGATTGATTACTATACTGTAGGTCCTCTTGCGAGACAAACTAACCGTTTGGGTAAATATCTTGCATGTGAGTGAGACCAGCTTCTCGCATCACCCTCATGGATGGAGCTTCATGCGTAACGGACATGTGCGCGTGATGCTCTAAATACATACTCGGCACATAGAGCGGCAATTTCTGTGCTAGTTGCCCAATTCTCCGCCAAGCAGAAACCGTGGCGTCAACCGTGTTGATTTCCGATTTCGGAGTACCCCGTGAATGATGAGTGACCACGCTGTGCAGTGGGATGGGAGCCACATCTCCCTCCTCCACTACAACGTGCGGTGTGAAGGCATGCGGTCTGTACCAATAATATAAATATTGAGCCTGTGCGCTGAGATAATACGTATAAAAATCCGCCGCCGCAAATCCACCCCTCTCATACCCCCTGGTAAGGATCGACCACTGTATCCGCGCAGCTTTGCCACCCCACGCCAGTCGAATTAACTGGCTACTGAGGTTCTTAAAAAACTCCATGTTGAGCATAATCGGCACGTTCATAAACAAATAGAGAAATCTAGGTAATACAACCATTTTGATGAAGGCAATGCGTTCCGCCAGAGACAACGGTAGCAAAATCCAGTTATCAACCATACTTTCCAGTTTCGAGTATGCCCTGCCATAGTTCTCCCTGACCACCACAGTTGGGTCACGGTGCACCTAAACACCCAAGTATTTAACGGGTTCCGTAGACCACACCAGCGGGTATTCCAGGCTCGGTTGAGCGGTTCCGGATGTTAGTGCAATTATAAGCGACTTATCCCAGTTGATATGCAGGCCGCATAGAAGACCGAATCGGACGTATTCCCGGAGGAACTGCGCCAGATATCTGGACGGTTCACGCACAAAAAGTACCATATCGTCAGCGTACATCGATATTGATACCGGCCGGTAGTTAAAATTAAGTGCGGTCTCCATATGTCGCTGACGGATGACACAGGCCAGAGGTTCCAATATGATCGCAAATAGCAATGGCGAGAGAGGGCATCCCTGTCGAGTGCCTCTCTCAATTCGTAATGAATCAGATGTCAGTCCCCCTACCAGTATTCTCGCTGATGGTGCCGTGTAGAGTACCGTTATGCATTGTGTGAATAATGGGGGAAACCGCATACGCCGCAAAACCCGGTGCATATAGTGCCACTCCACCGAATCCAACGCCTTGGCGGCATCCAGTAACACCGCCGCTGCTTCCAGAGTGGGCTCCAATACATGAAACATAGAAAACAGCGTACGAAGATTGTGCGAGGTGGAACGCTCCGGAACGAACCCCGACTGATCCGGTAGTATCAGCCCCTGCAGCAGAGGCTGCAGTCTGGTGGCGAGGATCTTTGCCAAAATCTTGGCATATATATTAATTAATGAAAGTGGGCGATACGACTCACATCTGTCCGCCGGCTTGTCTTTCTTAAGAAAAGTGATGATAAATGGTTCTCTCAGCGACGTGGGCAACATCCCTGTATCATACGCCTCCACGTATACTTTCAAAAGATCTGGCGCGAGCAGATCAGCGTATTTCTTATAGAATTCTACTGTAAGCCCATCTGGGCCGGGCGCTTTGCGGTCAGGCATCGCGGCTATCGCCAGTTTGACGTCCTGCTATGGGCAGGCAGAGATATTTTCGTTGTACGTCAGACAGCCAAGCACAGGCTATATTCTCCAAATATGCGGCAAATTCTGTCTCCAAAGTCATACCCCGTGAGCTATATAAATCCGTATAAAACACACAGAACTGCTCCGTGATAGCCTCTGGAGTATAATGCTAGACTCCTGTATCATCCACTATTCAAACCACGCGCTGCTGCTTGAGACGCTCCCAGCGTACGACCCGGCCTGCCCGCCTCACCATATCGTCTGGCTGTATATCTACGGGACAAATACTTAATCTCTGCCTCAGCAAACGAATCATACTCCCCAATCAATTCTCGTATCCGAGCTAGCTTAGCCATCTCAGGCTGAATCTCGTAATCCCTTTCCAAGGCACATAATTCGTTATCTCTAAGTATACCCGCTGCCGTCCCGATGCACACCCCCCTGATGGTGACCCCCCCCGATGGTGACCTTAAAGGCCTCCCAGAGTGTTGCAGCTTGCTCAACAGTGCCTTTATTTAACACGAAATATTGAACTATGGCCTCATGTATTGATTTTTCATACAGGGGATCCAGAAGCGCGCCTCCGACTGCAACCTCCATGTAAAAGGACGGTGCACCACCCTCGGACATCTCAGGACCAATCTCACCGGATTATGATCTGACAACGTGCGAGCAAGGGACGCAACATCCTCAACCCATTCCATCAGCTCTCCACCAAGCAACCAATAGTCTATCCTTGACCGCCTTCCATGCATAGGCCCAAATTCTTCCATAGCCCGCAGTACTCTCGCAGCAACTCTAGGGGTGCGGTGCAAAATGGGGTTTGATTTAACTAGCTGCACATTCAGATAAGTGTTCAAATCACCCCCCCCCCCCCCAGATAATAGGGGCAGTCGGCCAGTCTCTCAACTTTCCACAAATGCGGTCAACACACCCCAGGTCATCCACTATCGGTCCATACATATTTATGATGATGACCAGCGTGCCTCACAGTTTCCCACACACCATTGCACATCTGCCATCGTCATCTGTGTATGTGTGTAGCGCCTGAAAATCCATCCCTTTCTTGACCAAGATCATCACACCTCTCGCATATGAAGAGTACGAAGCAGCCAACCGAAAGCCTGCCCACCTGCACATCACTCCACGCTCAGTTAACTTAGTCAGATGTGTTTCTTGCATCAAAGCTATTTTTATCTCATGTCTATTTAAGTATGCAAGCACCTGCCACACTTTTTTTGGAGAATTGAGACCTCGAACATTCCAGGTTAGCATCGTACATTTATCCACCATCAGACAGTATAATTCCAATTATCTATGGCTAGCAACTCAGGACCCAGAGGGGCACAGCATAAACTGTTGTGAGACAGTACAATTTCTACGAGAGCATCACATTGTGGCTTACACAGTTGACTAAATTCAATGCAAAAACAAAACAGACGAAATCATCACAATCCCTCCCCCCCACCTCCCACTCCAACCTCCCAATCAGGTCGAGACCATTGAACCCCCACCCACCCGCAAACCAACAGTCATGTGGGGACTACCCTCTTGGGGAAGAGGCTCAGCAACGTGTACACGCACCAAGGTGCGGCTGCCGGAACTACCCAAGTGTCCCATCTGCCTCTGCACAATCTCACATTGCAGCAAATAACAATCAGCAACCCCAGCTAGGATCTGTAAAAAACAGTAAGGAAGAAAAGGACCTCCACCCCCCGCTCCTCCCCAACGCCGCACCTGACTTGCGTCATACTAGTCTAAACAGGACCAGAGCAAGCATATTCAGAAAGGCACACAAGCAGCCATCCGCTATTGTATCATTAATCTGCATCGTCCAGTCCTGACACCGCCTGTTCATCATCCACCGGTTTCCGTCGTGGCTTTGCCTTGCAAATGTGTTTGGTGAACTTTAACGCAGATTTCGCATTGGTAAAGAAGTGTGACTGTTCCTCGTGAGTGATCTTCAATTTCGCCGGGTATAACATTGCGTACGGCAGAGCCGCCTCTCTTAGCAACTTCTTTACTGCCACAAACTCCCTTCTCGCTGTCTGTACAGCCGTCGTGTAATCTGAAAAGGAGGATAATTTGTCCCCCTTGTACATCACCGGTTCCTTTGCCCTGGCCTCTCTCAGAATAGCGTCTCTATCTGCATAGTTGAGCAGGCGCGCAATGATCGGGCGCGGCGCCGCCCCCGGTTTAGGCCTTGGACCCAAGGATCTGTGTGCCCTTTCCACTATCATCACGTTAGAGAGGACGGATCCAAAGAGTTTGCGCAACATGCCATTTACAAAGGGCTCCATTTTAGATATGGGCGTGGTTTCTGAAAGTCCAATAATGCGCACGTTATTACGCCTGGAGCGCGCTTCTAAATCCTCATTCTTTGTGCTAATCACCTCAAGTATCTTTTCCATTTGTAGGATCTGTTTGCGTGCCGTAGCCTGTTCGTCATGGCCATCAGACACGCGGTTCTCAAGAACGTCCAAACGGTGCTCATGCTTGTCCACCTTTTTCTTAACTACATCTAATCCAGTCGCTAATGCGTCGATTTTGCTGTCTATGGAATTCCTCTCCGCCCCTAACTCCAGAAGTATCGAACTGGTGTCATCCTCTGCATCTTCCGTGAGGCTTGAAGCACCACGCGAGTCATTTTGATCACCCATGCCATCTGTCGTGCGCGTCAGCCTTTTATTGTCAAAGTGAAGCTTAGCCTGTCTAGGCTCCGACTTCACATGGCGGTCTGCTGTGCAGCCAAGTAGCCCAGTATTACCAAACAGCCAACTGGAGAACAACCTGCAATGTAGCCACTCCACTCGACAAGCTCCGCAGCTGCCCCGCCGTGCAGCACACTCCCGTGGGCCCAGCTTATCGCCCTCAGAAGTCGACATTGTGTAGTCCGCCAACTAGCGAGGCTCCTCTAGGGCAGAGCCCAAGCGTCCCGCCTCGCGGCGCCGCCGCTCCTCACAGCTGGGTCACAGCAGATCAAGCTGCACAAAGGTGATCAGTCACTGGCGAGCGGAGCCTCTGACACTCAGCCCAGCCGCACAACACTCAGGGCAAGCACCCGCAATTCAGAACTGGCACTTTTGCCGTCTCTCGCAACCATGAGGCCCTCCGCAGCCTCTCAACCGCTCTCGACCGTGTTCCGGCCGACAGCGTGCTAAGAAGGCCGACAGGTAGCACCCTCCCCCCCCCGGCGCCAGGAGATAGCCCAGTAGCCAACCAGTATACAGTAAGTAGCACCCCATGAGACCCACGCCGCCCGGCCAGCTAGGCCCAACTCTCCAGAGCGCCTCACTCACCCCACCGGAGCCGTCGGTGCAGGCCCTGCCTCTTCGCCGTCGACCATTGAACATCCGCGTCCCCCAGCAGGGCAGCGTCCAGTCTCAGGGACAGACGGTATCCAGGCAGACTCGTGTAGCAGGGCGCAGGCTGCAGTCCATCAACCAAGAGGGCCACGCTCAATGCCATCCAAGGCCCACCTCCGCAGCGGGGGGACACTCTCGCCGTCGGGCCGCGGCACCTCAGGCAGCTGGCCTCAGCTTCGGAGCAATTCGCACGCACCGATTAATCCCTCAAAGCCGGCCACCACGTAATGAACGCGTCTGGAATCTCCTCAAGCAGAGAGCGGTCAGGCCTCTTGTCGCGCCGGCGCCATTTTTCACTCTCGCCGCCGTCGCTGCCTCGCTCGGTCCGGGTACAGAGCGCAGGATAGAAGCCTCCCACACTGCATCAGTTCATGCCACAGACATCTCGGGACCCTCTGAGGGGGATTTTTCGTATGCAGTAGGTTTCTCAAGGATGGTATTTGCCCAGTGTAAGGTTCCGGCGCGCGGAGCTCCCTTAGCCATTCCGCTGCGCGCCGAAGCCACGCCCCAACAAACTGTCTAAATTATCATTTCATGATCAAGGGTAAATCGTAACAAACATGAAATCTTACTTGACTCTTGTTTATCCAGACTTAGTAGCAAATATATATATATAAAATGTTCAATGTGTCAGACACAATGTTAACATGTATTTTACAGAAATGACCTTTAACCATAAAGCCCACAACTTAAATTTTCACAATATCGAAAACAGTTCCTATATTTAAATATGCAATGAAATGAATTGTGGATAAATGTTGGAACAATGATAGCAATTTTTTACTGCAAGTAATGGCATGTGTGAGGGAAAAAAATGTAGTATAACAAAAACTGAAGTATTTCGTTTATGTTGTTTGGCAATGGTAGCACTCTGGCACTTTAAATAACAAGAGAAGCTCACTGGCAGATCATGTGATCAAGGGCTCTGTGAAGCCCGAAACGCGTCATGGCGGCCGAAAAAAGTACAAAATAAAATAACGCTGCAACAAGATAAGTGGAATCCGTTCCGTTATTTCTTCGACTAATGGTGAAGAAAGGAGGTATTGAAAATATATATACCGCCTTCCTTCCTTCATATATATATATATATATATATATATATATATATATATATATATATATATATATATATATATATATATATATATATATATATATATATTCACTGAAAAAACCATAGGTTATAGACCATATATAGTTAGGAATTAGCATTTAAAAAACCTTATTTTTTTTTCACCCGCGGGAGCCTTTTATGGCCCCCACATCAAAAGTAGGGGGTCAGGGGGGTGTACCCTGCCCCCTTTTGCTCATTTCCCCCCTTTGATTCTTGCCACCTCTTGTGTCTCAATCCTACCGAGACACAAGATGGCGGCCGCTGCGGACTGTTTCGAATGTTTACAGACACCCGAGAACCAATCAGCTTGCCGTGCGCAAGTCGCGTGGAGCGCTCCCCGGTATGCGTACCGGGCGCGGCTCTAGATATATATCTTTTTTTAAACCTAATTTACTCAAAATTCACAGGACCACATATCTTGAGACCTAGCAAAGGCACATCGGGCAAACAATAAATACAATTTTGCAAAGTTTCGTGGAAATCCATTCAGCCGTTCGAGCTAAAAGTGAGGCCAACCGCCCTATGGAAAATTGCATGGCAAAAACACGTTTTGGGACCCCCCTTTTTTCTCGGCCCCCCCTTGACGACCCCCCCCCCAAATTTTCAGGGGCTGCTCAGAAACAAAATGTTCCATTTTCCTGAAAATTTCAGCCAATTCCGTCCACAAACGCCAAAGTTATTAGACATAGAATTTTCAAAAATCCCATAGAGAAAAAATCCTAACTATATATACCTACTGGCGACCGCCAGTAGGTAATATATATATATATATATATATATATATATATATATATATATATATATATATATATATATAGATGCATATGTATATAATGTTTACCCTTATTATGGTTAGAATGTGGTATTGCATTACTGTATTGGTTTTTACGAGGTATCTATTGTTTTTCTTATGATATCCACTATACAACTAAGGATTATTTGCTGCTAACTATTCTGATTCTAAGCATGTGAATCTATGAAAGATACCCCAATACTGGATAAGAAAACGAGTTACTTACTTGTAACTTCAGTTATCCAGTATTGGTATCTTTCATAGGTACACATGCAACCCACCCTCCTCCCCGGAGAGGCTTACCTTATTGCTAGTACATATTTACTGCCACTCGTGCTACGAAAATCTGAGGGTTTGCCTCTCTGTGAAGTGTTCTAAGATGGTGCTGCAGCCTGATTGGCTGTGTTCCAAATTTGGTTCTTTTTTCAAAGAGGACTAAGATAGGCTAACGCGTAATTTTTTTATACCGCAAGACTCCCACCTCGTCTGCGGGGATGCTTCTAAACATGTGAATCTATGAAAGATACCAATACTGGATAACTGAAGTTACAGGTAAGTAACTCGTTTTCTTCCAAGGGCTGTCGGTGACACTGCTGCATATCTTTGTCACTCTTTGAGCTCCCCCTGGTGCAACTTTTGCCCAAGGATCCTCAGGAGCTCTCATTCAGATTACCGCCAGTGGATCCATCCTCAGTGTCATCTCAAGCCGTTTGGCCCATCACGGGTTCAGCACCAAATCGAGTGCAGACTTCCACCCTAGCTCCGAGACCCATTTTAGTCCCTCCAGCATCAAAGCAGATGCTGGAGAAGAATCCCTTACCAACTCTGATGTCTAAACCTGAACCGGAGTCTGCTCCAAGTTGACCAAGGTCACACTCAACCTGCTACAATGCACCCAGTCCCCATCCAAATTGAGTCTGAGCCTATGCTTACACTAACTCAGAGGTTCCACTGTGTGTTTGGCTCTGACTCACACCGGGAGCTTCCGACTACCCAGAGATGTTGATGGCAGGGATGGAGATGATTTACCTCCCCATTATGATAACAAGCTTTACGTGACCTTACTAAAGGTACCTCTCCTGAAACAGGGTTGAATGTTCCTCTTGGGTCTCCAATGGAAAAGGGTATTTCCTTTGCTTTGGTAATTCGACGAGTAACTGAGATCCTGGACCTACAGCTCAATTTAGTGGAAGTAAAGACATATGTCCATACAGAAGTTTTGTAACCTGGGTCAGCCTCATCTGACCCCTTCTTTCTAATTAAAGAAGCCCTTACTGACACCCTTTTGGGCACTAGGTCCAAGCCCTGTTCATGTCTGCCACTGAATAGACCGGTGACCAGACGTCCTAAAACGGCTCCTGGTGACCCTCATGTCCCTAAATAGGATCCGACTTTCAGAGTGTCTGCTGATCTAAGCTTCCATCAGCAAGGTAAAACCCAATTCATTTCCTACAACCCCAACACCTCCCCCCCCCCCCCCGGACAGGGGGCTGGAGAAGATTAAGGCGTTTAGAAAACGTATGTTCTCCTTGGTTAGGTTACCATTGACGCCTGTTTGTTTATTGGACTGGAATATGCACACCCTCTAGGACATGGCCAGCGAGATCTTGCCGGCGGGCACGGAAGAACTTAGGCCATCCTTGGCTCAGACATTCGTGATTTGTGCTGTCCTTGATACTTCTGGAGTGAGCAGTTGGCGCCAATATGGTACTCCATCAGATCCACAGGTTTCTCAGCAAAAGTACAGGCTTCCCTTATGATATGCCTTTCGATGGCTCACATCCAGTTAGCGAAAAAGCTGATTTTGTCTTAGAATGCTTTAAGGAGAGTAGGTCACAGCACACACTTCCTGTCTTTCGATACCTGCCAGACAATTTTCTTACCCGTTATAGAAATTCCCAAGATACTCCAGGGGGGTTAGCGAACAGACAGTGCCAGTCTCCCGAGCCCCCTCTGCCATCATCCAGTTCTTTTGTGACGGGGGTTCTGGATCTGGCAGGCTGCATAAAGGTCATCCCCAGCATCAGTCCTCCCAGGCTCCCTCTCCTGCTGCAACAGCCTCTAAGCCAATTTAGCTTGCAATTAGTGACACACACCAAACCTGTGGAAGGCAGAATTCAATACTTTCTTTGTCAGTGGCTATCAATCACATCCAACAGATGGCGGTCTACAAACAATTCAGCATGGTTATGCCCTGCTGTTTCTTTTTGCCTTTCCACACCTCTCTCCCATACCAGAATGGCTCTCCGAGTAACACAAGTCTATTATGATAAGGAGATGTGAGCTTTACTATCCAAAGGAGCCATCTAGATTGTTCCACAGTTGGAAATAGGGATGCACTGTTCTTTTTTTCTTGTGGAAAAGGAGAATGGAGGCCTTTGGCCTATTTTGAATCTTTTCCCTCTGGATGCCCGCTAAGGAAGGAGAAATTCAAAATGCTCACACTGGGCCACATTTTATCTGCCCTGGATCTAGCTGACTGAATGGGCCCTGCTGAACACCTACTTTCATGCATCATGCAGTACCACAGACGTTACCTGCGCATCAAAGTAGGCAAGGAACCTTTACAGTTTGCTGTGTTCCCCTTTGGTTTCACCAGTGCCCTCGGGTGGTCACAAAAGTGATGGCAGTTGTCCCCATCTATCTTCAGAGGTTGGCAAAAACAGTTTCCCCTAATTGGACAGCCTACTGTTGAAGACAGGCTTACTAAAGTCAGCCGTAGGCCACTTCCAGAGTATGATAAACCTCCTGACTTCATTGATGTTTCTTGATCAATGAGCAAAATTTGCTCCTGATTCCTTTTGTAGAGTCTTCCTTTTATAGGAGCTGTCTTAGACATCGTGGAGTAGGGCATTCCCTCCATTGCAATGATTCCTAGACGTTCTGGTTATGATCCCTATGTTTAAGCCCTGGATTTCGATGAGAGCAGCTCTGAGTCTTCTTGGCCGGTTAGCCTCCTGAATACACAGGGTTGCATAGGCAGACTCTGCAATGGAATGTTAAGTCCCAGTGGGCCCAATTCTAGTGAAACCTGTCACATGCCATCCATGTTTCAGAGGTGACTGCATGCGATCTGTAGTGGTGGCTGCTAGACTGCTTTTAGACCAGTGGCACACTCTCCCCTTTCCCACACATAGCTTACTGTGCTGTCAGAAATGTCACTGCTGGGTTGGGGAGGTCATCTGGGGGGAGGAGAGATCAGAGGACTATACACTCTAGCAGAAGCCAGTCTCCCTATCATAGTGTTGGAGTTGCAAGCCAGTCTGGCGCTGAAGGTTTTTCTATCATCCTTCAATGGTAGGCTGATAGAGGTTCTCACAGATAGTGCCACTACTATGTGGTACTGCAACAAGCATGGTGCCTTGCAAACACAATAAGATGATGGACGGTGTGCGGAAACTTTTCAGACATTCGCCCCAATCACAAATCTGGGTTGAATCCATCATCGTTCTTCAGCTCACTAAGCCTCCACAGTTACCCAGCTATATGCAACTTAGTCATGACCCTGTTTCTCAGGGGAACAGTCCAGCCCAAACTGCCAGGTTAGGTCCTCCCTGGACCAGAAACAAGTATCCTGGGACCACTTTCAGAGTGTTAACCCTCATCAGCCAGGCTAGCTTGAATCCACTGGCAAAGTGAGCAAGGGACCCACATCTGGACATACCCTGACCACTTATGGCGAACAAAGCAGACACAGTAAGATGATGGACAGGGTGCTGAAACTTTTCGGACACTCACCCAGTCACAGATCTGGGTTTAATCCATTGTTCTTTTGCTCACTATGCCACCCCAGTTAGGACCCAGCCATATGAAAATCAGTCTTAACCCTGCTCCTCTTGGGAACAGTCAAGCCCGAACTGCCAGACCTGGTCCTAACCTGGACCAGAAACAAGCATCCCGACCATTGTTTTGAAGATCAGGAACTACTGGGCCTATGTCTAATCCTGCAAAGGCTTTGTAAAATGAGTTTGGAATGCCATCTGGCCCTCGTGCCTTGTTGTTGGGAATCATTTTTATAGCTTGCAGGACTTCTGTTTCAGTAATGGGGCTGTCGAGGTCTTAACCAAAAGAGGCCTCAATATCTGGAAAGCACCGCTTATCGAGGTAGGCTTCCTGGAGGGCGACATCTCTAGCTTTGCGTCTAAATACCATGGTGTAATAGTCTGTGAAGACTTTTAGGATGTTCTTCATTTCCATGTAACTCCGCCACTCTCCATCCCGTATTGAGGGTATATAGTTCCAGGAACTCTGTATGCAAAACTTGTTTGCAAGTAATCTATTGGATTAATAACCACGTTTATAGTGCAGAAGCTTCATGGCCAAAGTTTGCGGTCCAAAACTTGTCTGAAAAGGCCTCCTACTCTCCCCTAGCCACCCTAGAGCTCTAGAAGTCTTCCTACTGTCAGAACGCTTAAACTCAAGTTCTAAGTGTTGTATTGTGGCCTCCAGCTCTAGCCGTTTAGCCTAAGAAATGTGGTTGTGTGACTTATGAATTCACCTCTAATCAATGCTTATGCAGCATCCCAAAGAGTCGCTGGCGCTATACCGTCTGTTTCATTCTCCTTAAAATATTTCTTAAAATATTTCTCCAGGCCTTCCTTAACATTGTCCTGATGGACCGGGTCTGAAAAGGCTGTCAATATTCTCCACATCCAGAATTGAGGTCGGGCCCAAAGGATGTAATGACAGTGTGACATAGACCGGGGCATGTCCAGACAGCACCCGAGTCCCTATCTCAGAGGATTCCTCCCTAGAGCGAAACGACTGGGTAGAGAAAACATAGTCAATCTGGGAATGGGACTTATGGACATGAGTAGAATGTAAAGTCTCTATCAGTCTCATGGTAAGACTTCCAAATATCAATCAGCTGATCATCGACGAGGCCCTGTGTCATGGAATTCTGGGGGTGGACTGTCTGTAATGTAGTGTGAGACCAGTCCAGCTCGGAATGAAGAGCTACATTAACGTCACCCACAAATATTAAATCTGGTCCAGATTAGCTGATAAAAAGGGAAGCAGCCAAGATTCAAAGTAGTCCTTGTGGTCGTGTGGACTGAATACCGACATCAAAGTGATTGTTCTGTTCATAATTGTCCCATGGATCACTAGCACCCGTCCCTCATATTGTTTAATCATGTTCATCCGCAAGGATTCCGTATGACCCACCAGTATAGCCACCCCCCTGGCCTTTATGCGTGCAGTAGAGTGGAAGTGATGGGGGAAGTATCGGGACCAGCACCTCCTAACGTCGCCTGCCAGAAGATGTTTCTCCTGCAGGAATGCCACATCTATCTGCTTTACGTGTAACCAATCCCGCTGTACTGGCGAGTTTAGGGCTTGGACATTCATTGTAGCCACCATCAAGAACCCCCTCTTGTCCTTTCATTGTGTCTGTGATGGCGCGATAAGAGCCTTGTGATCGAACCATAAGTGTCCCGGTATGACACACACGCCCAGGATCTCCTCTCTAAAGGATATCAGCCTTCATAGCGTAGCTGTCAGGCCAAAAACAAAAAAATAAAATGAACAGCAACCTAAAACTTAATAGAAAGGTCCATTGGAGGGGCGGAGGGCCCCAACAGAGCAAGCCTGCTGCATACTGCACGTCCTAAGAATGCCAGAGATCCCTCTCCCCCTTCCTGGGTATCATCAACTGGTCACCTACCATACTTAGGCTAGTACGCTTGTTGCACTACTATTATTGCCCCTCCCACCACCCCCCATTGACAATCAAACTACAAAATAGCTCAGGTCTATTAAGTTGTTCCTCCCTCTCCCCCTCCCGAACCAAAAAAAGGCATACCCCAACCTCACCACAGCCATTGTCCTGCCAAATGCGTCCACAAGGGCCATATTTGACCCACAGCCCCCAGTGGCCGCATCATATCGGCAGAAAGCCACTAATGATCAACCTGACCTGCTTCGAAGGAACCATCCAGTAGGCCTCTCCATCGAAGTCCCACAGCAACCTCAGGGCTCATCTTATAGGGTGGACACTCAAGGGGAACATTGATGCTCTCGAGCCACTCATTGTGCATCCTTGTGTCTGCATCTTCAGGTTTGTTGTGATTGCCACTTTGGCTGCAGAGATTCAGTGCAATCGCCTTTGGTGTCTTGGTCAGCACTAAACTGAAAGAGGTCCAGGTCCTCCTGCTTGGTATAGAGCGAGAGACCTATCAATCTCTCTCCAATAGGAAGAGAAGTCTGACCGGGAACCCTCACCTGTTGGGAATCTTATGAGCTCGCAAAAAGTCAGTCACAATTTTCAAAGATTTTCATTTTGCGAGAGTCTGGCTAGACGTGTCTTGTAATAGCATCAAGGTGGACCCCATAAGACTATTGACTCCCTCTGTCTGGCCATCCTCTTCTCTTCCTTACGTCAGAAATGGTGGACTCTGGTGAGCCTATTCTTGGACTGGAATATGTTGACTACCCTGTAAGTGCAGTCTAGCACGATGGGCGAATCCAAAGGGGTTTCCAACAATGAGTCAAATAGGGCTTGGAAATAAGTCATCAGTTCAGAGTCCGGTACCACTTCTGGAATACTCCATATCCGGATATTATTCCTCTGGGATCGATATTCTCCATCCTCCACTTTATCGGTGAGCCACTGCCATCATCAGTCGAGCTCAGCCACCCTTGCGTCAATCTCATCTCTCTATGCAGCGCCCTCCGCAGTCGCTGATCGATCTGACTATCGAGTTGTTGCACCACATGATGCAGCTCACTGAGAGATTTGAAAAAGGCCTTTTGCAGGAAGCTCCTTTCCTTTGAGAAGGCTGCCATCATTGTTCGAATGTCACCGCAGGTGGCAGAGGAGTTCATACTCCCACACAGGCTACCCTGGGGAGTAGCATCACCAGCCAGCAGAAGTCAGCAGGGACTCAGTGGCTGTCTGGAACCCCCTAAGAGGTCATTGATAAAACGCCCTTTTTGTTCTTTGCACGAATGCCTGCCATTGTGGGTCTGGTGCCAAAGCTTATGCACAACACATCAAAGAATCATGTCTGTAGCAGTCACTGGGTTCTACCAAGGCAAACAGGGGCCTCCTCGAAGCTCTGCGCTCTGTGTGTAGTGCTGAGGGGCGCGCTTCTATTCACTAAACCAACTGCTCCAATAGTATGCTCCCTGCGGACTCTCCACCTCCGAGGGGGTCCCCCAGCCTCCTAGGTGGTCCAGTCTGCTCCTTTGACGTCCTGTGGTCTCCTGAGCTCCTGAGCTCCCACAGCACCCTCTTCAGGGCAGGAGGTGTTAGAACTCTCTGCCCTCCCCCTGCCCGAGCAGGGAAGCCGTGGATGCTCCATGGGGAAAGGTACCTCTTTCTGCAATCCTGCACCCCCCTCTGGCAGTGGTGAGCCACAGGCGTGGTGTGCGGCCCCTCTCCGCTATCTTCCTACATGCAGGGGCCTCGGCAGCCAGGCAAACTGCCAGCACTCCCCTCAATAATCCACCGACGAGGTCACATGAGCTCATCATTGTCACATACCAAGCCGTTGGAAGCAAAAGAGCGAGACTCAGTGGGCCAGCTGTAGCACCAGACTCTGGGCCTCGGTGCTGGAATCCCCACCCGAACCGAATGCAGCTGCCATCTCACCTCACCAGTTGGTGACCGAGGTGGAGTCCATCCCGAGTTTCTCCTTTTGTTCGCCTCGCGTCCTGGGAGCCAGAACCCTGCCCTTCTCATGAAGAAGACTCTCCCCCCCCACCTCCATTGACATTTGTTAGGATCCGAGGGGAGTCAAAGGGGCAATTTTAACTTGTTGTCAGCCCGCCGCCCCCGAGCTCAGGGAGGATGCGTGCTCATGGGTCCCTTCGGTGGCCACGCCTTTGAGCTGTGCCTTTTTTAAGGTTTTTTTTTTCTCCTAAATTTAATCTAAAGCTTTTTTAAATGCTAGTGATTTGTGGGTGTTAGTGGTATAGGAAGTGTTGGTGCATGTCAAGATCTGTGTATAATATGTTGGTCTGATGAATTATGCGGTGCAAGAGGTAGGGGACAACCCCCTACAACCCTAGGTTATGAAGGATCAAGGAATCCTACAAGTAACTGTGACAAAAATCCTATGCACAGGCTGTTAGTATTCTATGAGAGTTCATCATGTAATTGGAGCACAGACGTTAGTAAAGTCTCATAAAGTATTTTCTTTGTCTTTTTATTTAAAAAAAAAAAAGTCCAGCCAACACGTGTTTCATCGCTTGGGGATTACCCCCGACTTCTTCTGGGCTGGAAATGATACAACAGGTATCGTATCAACATAAATACAAATAATAAGATAAACAGTATGGTGAGCAATATCACCTCATTGTTGGAAAGGTGAGCACAAATCATCTTAAAAGTGGAAACCCTATACACATCTAAAATCAATTCAAAGTGACTATGAAACAGTAAGATCAGTTGAGTGATCACATGAGCAGAATTGTTATTTGCAAAAAGTGAGGCGTGAAGTGTGTTCTTATTATGCACGGTACAACCCACATGAATAAACTCAATTGTAAACCGAGGTAAGACAGTGAGCGAACCATACATAAACACCTACAAAGGATAGTGAAAATTATAATTATCTGCTACGCCTTTCTAAAAGGAGGTCCTACCATTTCAGGTTTTCGTATTTTATGTCGAGTAATCTAAAATCAAACACATAAGGGCAAAAAGGTAAAAGCTCTGGCCAGGTAAACAAGGAAACCAGAGGTCATTAGAACTGCATCAAAATGAGATTTCCCTCATCACTCCGCCGGTTGTAATTCCGACCCAGCTGGTCAAAGTCAGAATCCTTTATATCCAAATAAAAACTCCAACGGTTATGTATGAAACCTAAAAGAGTAATAACGATCATAAGTAGCAGTCCATAAATGCCCCAAAAGCTTCAACATAAATATCCATTATTACAAGGGCCTCATGCCCCTTACCCTGGTATTAATAATTCGGTGGTCAGTCCGTGCCGATGTGGATTTAACGCATTGTCTGCAAAAAGAAATTGCACGATCTGTTAATGCAAGTAGATTCCCCATTAGAGTTCAACCTAGCTAAGAATAAAAGTTCGATAATCATGATAATCTATTTACATGTCTGAGATTCCTCTTACCTGCAGAGAGTACGCTGTGGTCCGAGATCGGTGCCGGGTGTGTGTTCTGTGCCGGGTGCGGACAGGAGCGCAACCCGGAAGTAAATATAAACGGACATGGGATCCAAAGGCTAGAGCGTAACGCTCCATCACTGTGTTTCAAAACGTCAGCGAATGTCTTTGTTAACGTAATAGATGGACAGAACCCTATTGTTCTGCCAACACCTTATTGTGGTAGACACTGTTATTTAGACGGACGTACATCACTGTTCATCTAATAGTGCCACTATCACAATAAAAGTATAAATACGTCAACATGGTGGACTCAACCTATTCCGTGCTCAGAGTCATGGTGGGCGTGTGCGCACTATGGCCGGGGGCTGTCCGAGCCATGCCCAGGATTGGAATGTCCCAGCACAGCGGCGGATTTCTCGCCGCAGCGAAGCGGTTAAAGCTGGTTCACTCAACATCCTTTTGAGCGCAGAGTATTTTTAGATTATTTTCTGACAAAAAAATTATCAAATGTTTGGCAAAATGTTCTCCAGGGATCTCAACATTACAGTGGTCCATATCCAGAATGCTCAGGTGGACACATACAGCAAAGTCATTCAAGAAAATCAACAGTGGATTATACAAAAAAACAAAAAATGCCAAGCTTGGCCTAAAGTTCTACCAACTGGGCACACTGGGAAATTCCCTATGGATTGACTGACCAGGCAAATTTCCTTATGCCTTTCCTCCAATTCCCTTTCTGCCAACCATGATTATCTAAATCCAGAAAGATTCTAGATCTTTAGAAGCTCAAAGGCATGATTTAACATCTTAACCTCCCCTCACTGAACTCTGCTGCATGACTTCTGAACTCATACAATATGGCAACCTAAACCTTCCTCAGTAATGCATGGTTTTGCTAAGAAAAGCCAAGAGACCATCTACTAGGACTTCCTATTCCTTCAAAGGCAATAGATTTTGCATCTGGTGTTCTCAGAAAAATGTTAATCCTCTTACTTGTCAAGAAGAGGCTATTGTTTCATATCTTCTCCATCTTGCTAAGGCAAAATTGAATTTCTTCTGAATTAGAGTACATCTCGCAGCTATGACAGCTTATTGAAAATGTCCTTCACAAACGTCCTTTTTCACAATGCCTGTCATCTTAAAACAAATGAGAATAAGTTTGTAATATATATTAATTGATAATCAACTTTATCTTTGGGGCCCTCATTGTTTTCCTGGTGTTCTGGGTATTGCTCCTACCCCTGCTCGGATAATTAACTTGGGTTGTTCCTAGACAACAAGCTCTCTTTGGATCATCACATTACTACCGTAGCCTGCACCTGTTTTGGTGTTCTGAGATGGCAAAGGAAAATTCTCTGGCTACTTCTGGTTTCAGCTTAAAGTGAGTGAGTGAGTGAGTGAAGGTATTTATAAAGCGCACTAATGCCGAGGCGTCTTGGCGCTGTGCAAGGCAACAAGCTGAGAGGCATGACCACGATCCTATCTAGTGAAAAGCCACGTTTTGATTTCCCTCCTGAACTGCAAGTGGTTGGAGATTTGCCTAAGCTGTTGAGGTAAAACGTTCCAGAGCCTTGAAGCCAAATGGGAGAAACTCTTCCCTCCCCAACGTTGTCTATTGATCTTAGACACCAAAGCCAGCCCGAGAGAGGCAGACCTCAATGGGCGGGTTGGCATGTACCTGGAAAATAGATGTTGAAGATCGAAGGCCCCCATTCCCGCCAGTGCTTTGTGAACTAGGCACAGCGCCTTGAAATCAATACGCCTCTGGACTGGGAGCCAGTGCAGCTTCCTGATGGCCTGTGAGGTGGAGTGGTATTTAGGCAAACCAAGTAGCAATCTGGCAGACGCGTTCTGAATAGACTGCAGTTTGGCCAGTTGTGCACACCCCGCTCCCAGGTAAAGGGCATTGCCGTAGTCTATTCTAGAAAAGACCGTGGCAATTATGATTGTTTTCCTGAGATGGTAAGGAATAAACGGCCAGATCGTTCTCAGCCCCTTAAGCACAAAGAAGCATGCAGACACTACCTGGTTTACCTGTGGCTTCCAAGCCAGATCCTTATCAAAAATGAACCCAAGGTTCCTTGCTTTCACCACTGGAACCGGACAAGCTCCCGCAGAAGAAGGCCACCAGGTATGGTTCCAGAGGGATGCTTTCTGTCCAAACTCGAGAACTTCTGTCTTTTCCGTGTTCAATTTCAGAAAGTTCGATTTCATCCACTGCATAACTGCCGACATACAGTAGGCGAAATCAGCTAACTTCGAGTCTGCAGAATGGGGCATAGAGACGATCACCTGAGTGTCATCAGCGTATGACACCAGTTTAAAACCCAGGTTCTTTATTATCTTAGCCAAAGGGGAGACATAGATATTAAACAGGGTAGGCGATAACGCCGAACCCTGAGGAAGTCCTCCAGGAAGGGTAAAATTATCTGACTGATGGCCATTCCATGAGATGGCTTGTTCCCTATCTGACAGAAAGGAGGAGAGGAGATCTAACGCTAGGCCCCTGACACCGATATCCTGCAACCGTTGGATAAGTACCTTGTGGTTTACGGTGTCAAAGGCCGCCGTGAGATCCAGTAGAATCAGCGTGACCCTGCCTCCCTCATCCATCCCCTTCCGGATTTCCTCTGCTGCCATCAACAGGGCAGTTTCAGTTGAATGATTAGCCCGGAAGCCGTGCTGAGTGCTGTCTACAATGTGCCATGTCTCAAGATAAGAGGATAATTCCACATTCATGGCTTTTTCCACTAGCTTAGCTGGCAACGGCAGGCAGGAGATAGGGCGATAGCTCTTCTCGTCAGAAGGGCCTAGCTTGGGCTTCTTTAACAGGGGCCGAATGCAGGCCTTCTTCCATATTAGTGGAAAAACTCCCGAGCTCAGCACCTGATTCAAAACCGGCAGTAGTAGGGCACTGATTTCTGTCGGTGCCAAATGAAGCACAAAGGGTGGACAGGGGATCTATTGGAGAGCCTGACTTGGTGCTCAGCAATAAGTCAGCCAGCCTGTTCACATCCAGCCAGGAAGAAGATGAGAGAAAACCTTGTGCATTACATATACCGTTGCCCCCGCTTTGCACTATGGGTGTCCTGTCTGATGTTGTAGACAGATCATTGTAAACAGCTAGCACCTTACTCTGGAAGTAGGTCGCCATTTTATCAGTGAATGCCTTATCTGGTTGGAAGCTGTTGTTCCGAGGACAGCTCAGTAAGGTGTTGACTGTGGAGAACAATTCTCTACTAGAATGGGCGGCATCCTGGATCTTCCTGGAGTAGTACGAGGATTTGGCCTGAATGATTAAGTTCTTGTACTCCTCTAGTGCAGCACAGTAGTTTATTCTCTGTGCTGAGTCATAGTTCATTCTCCAGATCCGTTCTTTCTGCCTACATTTAATTTTAGCGGTTTCAGCTCTGGTGAATACCAAGGGTCAGAAACCCGTTTTTGACGCACTCTTAGTGTTTTCTCCGGTGCTACCAAGTTGGCAGTCTTCAAAAGGCTAGCTTGGAGAGCCATGGCCCCCTGGTTGGCATCTGGGCAGGCCAATACTCTTTCCTCAAGAGAGCCTAGTAAGTCAGACCTTGTAACTGACTTCCAAGCCCGATATTTCCTGGTGGAAGGCCTGAATCGCCTTCTGTGGGGGGCGATGGGGAGCAGAGTAGTAAAAAATACGGCAGAGTGGTCAGACCATGCCATTGGAGTTATATTTATTATGACAACGTGAGGCATACTGGTACAAATGCCATCCAAGATACGACCTGCCTTATGGGTAGGTTCATTGACCATCTGATGGATATTGTGGCAGGCGAGTATATCAAGGAGAATGGTCGTTTCTATGTTATTAGTGTCCTCCAGGTAAAAGTTCAAATCTCCCAGAATGGTGTAGTAATCATGGACGTTAGTATAGGTACTAATCATTTCTAGGGTCGACCGTGGTATTATTCTCTACCTGGGGACGTTGAAGGCTGCACTTGGACGCCTACAGGTACTTCAGAATCCGAATGCTTTTTCATCTTCCTAAACAATCTTCACCCTTTTATCTTTTTGAGGCCTTCATTAGCTCCCAATTAGCAAGCGAGTTCAATTTAAAACACTATGTTGTGTTTAAAGCCTTGGCAAATTCTGGTCCACTCTACCTTCGGTCACTAGTGGCACCCTATTGTCCCAGTTGGGCTCTCTGCTCTAGTAATCAGAATCTTAGTTTGGCAAGGCTCAACAAGGTTTGTCCTTCTCCTTTTTTGGCCCTAAATTGTGGATCTGTGCCTGTCTCTTTGAGATCATGTAAATTTCTTAGTATGTAAGCTCTTGAAGACGTGGCTTTTCTAATTCTCTCTTATTTTCTGTCATCTCTGTTTACCTTTCACTGGAAAACTCTTTTTGATAGCCATGCGCTTTACAAATCGGCATAATAATTATAGTAATAGTGATTTTCACCTCTAACTACAGCGCATAGAGAATGTAACAGCCAGACTCCTCCTGGATCCCCCTACAAAAACCCACATCACCCCCTACCTCAGGGAACTCTACTGGCTCCTTTTACAGAGAAAATGCTAGTTCAAGCTCCTGACCCATATATAAAAGCCGTACACAACTACGGACCTGCCTACTTGAACCACCTCCTGAACTTCCCCCAGCTCACGAGACACCTCGCTCTGAGTCCCTTTCTCTAATCCTCACCCCCCACACATTCAGATGTGCAGGTTGCTCCTTCTCCTTCCTAGCAGCGAAGACATGGAAGGAGCTACCCCTTATTCTACGGACCTCCCCATCTACCTCCCCATCTCTTTCAGAGCACTGAAAGTCCTTGAAGACCTTGCTATTCGGCTAATCAACTGGACCCTACCAGTGCTTTGAGACCCTCACAGGTGACTAGAAATCTGCTGATTTTTGACGATTGAGTGCCTGGCAGCAAATTACTGTTGGCCTCTTCGTTCTAAGAAAAAATCATTTGCGCTACTCCATTAAAAAAAAACAAAAAAATAAAAGATCCATTTTGGCTTCTCTGAAACCACATACACAAGAGAGGAGGTCGTTATTGATTCACTTTAGGTAGCACCCGATAGACATCATGGTCAACTCAATTCTAATATGGAGTACATTGTATCTTAGGCACTCTAAATCCAGATACTGTTCTAACTTGCCCGACTGTGATTTTTTCGTATTTTGATCCCCTGGCAGTTTGCTATTAGACCCTTGACATCCCACGTACCTATAGTTGCAGTCCTTCGGACCATCCGGTAACAGCCCTTGTCTACTAATATATCAGGAGAGCACATTTTTCACTCTTTCTTTACAACCTCAGACAAAGACACGTGGTGTTAATAATAGTCACGGGCCTATGTGTGCCTTTAGTGCTTGATGCCCTACATACTGACTTGCAAATATAGTAAGAGATATATGATAAAGGAACATGTTCTAATAGTGTAAGGACTCTTTATATTATACATAGCAGCTATAAGGTTCCCTTGGTGATGGATGGCTATCGATTTTTCGTATTGAAACAGCAACACTCTAAAGTCTTATGTCCTCCTTTCTTGCTGTTTTTTTATTGGACCCCTTCGACTGTACTGATGGTTGACGATACTTACACTGCTTCACTGTACGTATGTATACGGTTACCATACTTGAATTACTGTACGGATAAATTGTCATTTCTGTATCCAAATGGTGAATTGTCAGTAGTTGGCTGTACTAAAGGTTGAAAACTTACGCTGCTCTCTTTCATTTGAATTTCAATGCTGGGTATTTGTTCTACACTATAATTACGGTACTGACTTTAATATTTTGACTTTATACACATTATCCAATACTGGTTTCTTTCTAGCAATCTCTGCCATTTGTGCATGATTTATGCATGTTATCCTAATGACTACTATTATTTTTTATAATTTTCTCAAAAAATATTTCCTGCTATTGGTTCATTGCTTAATATGATAATTAATTTCATATTATATATATGTAATCATGTTATGGACTTTATTTTTTCCTATCTATATTTTTTGTAATTCGTCTTTTTCAAATCTTTTTTCTTCTTTATTCTTCTTTCTTATATCCTCTGTTGTTACCCTATATTCATATATATGTCATTTACTGCTGAATATGACACAGGGGTTTTTCCATTGCACGATGTGACAATTGTGGTGCTAAATGCACGATAGCTCTAAAATTGGTATACTTTCAGTCTTGGGTTTTTACTCTTTTGGTATTTGTTGATTGCTGTTTACTCACTGTTTTTTGTTATCTCAGCGTTGAAAACGCCCGGGCTCACGGGCCACAAGGGGAGAAACACATGTTGGCTGTGCTGCTCAACAAGAGTGTTTTATTATAAGCACAAAACACTCCAAATTAAACTTGGAGACACAACGTGTTCTTGACCATTATATATTTACCTGTGTCCGCAGTGATGACGCTTATTGCTAATGGATATGATTGAATATTGACAAAAAATAGTACTTGTTCAGGTACCTCCTCTTCTATTACTGAATGCATGGGTCAGGGGTTTTCCCATTTCCATGGACAAGTGTCATCGGATTTTGCCTCATTCAATAACTGGTGTTATTACCCCTACAACTACTCGCTCATCAACATACACAAGAGGCTGTGTTCAACCATATGCCCAGTCTTTCTGTCATACTAAGTCTTCTGTCCACTACCATTTATAGATCAGGGCAAGTGCATGGGAACCCTAGTTTACAGTCCTGAAAATGTCAGGAGTCGGTTTGCCCTTCATTATGGAGATTGACACCTTAGATCCTTGAATTTAGCAACTCCTTCTCATCTCAGGGGTCGAGGACACCTATTGATGTTAGCCGGTACATCTCAACGTCCAGCTATTTAAAGTAAAAAATAGATGCCATTTAAATCAAAATTGTTTGTAATTGTGTGTTTGTTGAATAAGTTCTGTCCTTACTGTTTGACTACCGTTAATGTCCAGATTTTGATTCTATGGCCATGAAAGAGGACAAACCAAAGGTTTCTCTATTCTGCCATCTACTGGGAAGGATGTAATCATTAAGAACAAAGCCAGAACTTCCCTTGGTAATGTTAATGGAATTTTGAAGTAGTTCGCTGACAGTACCTGAAGATGCATCAGGATTTTCAACTATCTCATGTTAAAGGCAGTTGTCCGTTCTTCACTGATATCTGCAGTCACAGTTTTTGTTCAGTTCACCAGCCTTAAAAGTGAGATGATGACAATTTCCTCTATCTCCATTCAAGTGGGAATATGTAATATGTTGCAGACAACATTGCTCCGGCCCCTATATTATTATGTATATCTATTTGGTTTAACCCCCACACCACACTAAAGCGTCAAACTGTATTGTATTGTCTCACCTGTGACCAAGAAGACACCTTGGCTTCAGTATATCACGAACCGGGGCAAACATGTTGGGTAGAATTGAGCGATATACTAGTTAAAAAGTGTGACATATCCAGGGCCAAGAAATGATTTTGTGAGTTTAAAAATAACATAAGAGAAGGCAAGGAGCTTCTAATACCCACTGTAAAGGATTACATGCTCATCAAGACCACTGCCTCTGTGGATCCATATCTGCATTAAGTGTTTTACAAAATTCTGGTTCAGGCGGGTTTGCTGTCTCCTTTTTTTCCCCTTGTGTCAATACAATTCTGTGTCTGTTTTGGTGTGACTTTGTGTTGAACTTTCTTGCAAACTCACTAACATTTTGTATTTTATTTTGTACATTTTATCAACGTTTGATCTTTACATTTTTAAAGCCAGTTCTCAGAGAGTATCATTCAACCAAAAGTGCAGCAGCACTTTACTTTTTTGCAGACGCTACGTAACCCTCTTGTGTGTTATGCAGTTGTCTGATTTCTGAAATCTGTGGTTGCAGGAAAACTGCTCTTTTAAATTAATTTGTTTTATCTGTATTTTGTTAACTTGGGATTCATTTCTTTGGTCCCATCATGTGTCACATGATGCACTTTATGATTATTTGCTGTAATGGAATAAAGAATATATCAATATAAGTAGAAGTAACCATTAATAATAATTTCTTAATATTGTTCTGTAGCCCCTTTAGTTATGACCTGCTGTATCTTGGTCTTGACTATACTTTGAAATCATTTTCAATACAGTTGCTCAAAAAGGAAGCTGTGGTAACAGAAGCAGGCTAGGTGATAAGAGGACATGGAGAACCTAGCAGCTTGCTTTTTTTTGTCCATAAAGCACCATAACAGGTACTCGGTTTCCATCCTCTGGAAGAAGTTTTCATGTGTGTGACTAGAAGGCTAAAAATGCAGGTTGCTATGTTGAGTAATTTTTACTTACAGTAACAACTTATGTATCTTAGTCTTGTAGTTACTTTAGCCAAACAGCCTACCCTCTAATCCATTCAACTCTGACCTGGTATGTAAGGGTCAGACGCATTTGCTATTACAAGAGGTACGAGACAGGGTTGCCCGCTCTCCCCACTGTTGTTCGCAATAGCAACGGAGCCATTGGCTGCGAGGTTACGACAACACCACACGCAAAGCAGTATTGGCTTCACTTCTAGAGGGTTGCTGATATCAATGTATGCGGACGACATGACAATTTACCTGACCAACCCCAAAGAGAATTTTGACGTAGTCATGAGAGAATTTATCAGGTATGGCGGACTAACGGGTATACAAATTAATTGGTCTAAATCGGTAATGCTTCCACTTACTGATGACACCGAAAGGTGGGAGTCTGAATTCCCTATCCAGTGGATGAGGGGGGATGTGAAATATTTAGGTATATGGATCAGTAGATCCATACTGGAAGTATGGTTAGCAAATTATGGGAGAGTGATTGACTGGTTGGAGGACAAGGATCAGCGGTGGAAACGCTTGCTGCTCGCCCTGACAGGGCGGATAGCCATTACAAAAATGGTTGTTCTTCCGAAATTGTTGTATTTATTTGTTAATATTCCCCTGCCATTGAACACTCACTTCTTCAGGAGGCTCAGGACTGCGGTACTGGAGTTGGTATGGGCGGGGCGTCAACCCCGAGTCACTTGGAGGCTTCTGACTCTTCCGTTCTCACAGGGGGGCCTTGGAGCTCCTGACTTTGAACTTTATGCGTACAGTGCGCAAGCCCAATATTTACATTATTGGCAACACCCTACTCCTTATCAACCGCATGTTACTATTGAATTAGATATTGTTGCACCCACTCCACTCTGCGGTCTATCATCCCTATAAACGATCCCACACGGACATAAACACGGTTGAAACTACGCGCTGGGCGTGGCAAAATATTGCAAAACGTGCGGGTAACAAGGAATTATATTCGCCATCCATGCCGCTGGGTGGCAATCCACTAATCGGTCCCTTAACAGACAGGGCGGTGACTGAGCGTGCCAAAAGGCATGGTATAACGATGGGAAGCGACCTGTATCCAGAGGATGCGTTCTTGACACTCCAGAGGATGTGTGGTATGGGAGAGCCCACGGCTTCTGACATGCTGTTATATTATCAACTAAGGGTGGCATGCAGAGCTAGATATTCGGACTTCCCAAAAGCCCCGGCACCATTACTGGCATTAGAAAATATACTGGTGAATGACTCCCCTAAGAAACTGATTACGCGCATTTACAGCATCACACAAGAGATGTCCCCAGTTGTGCTCACCACATCCAGGGAGGAATGGGAGAAGGAGGCAGATATAACAATCACAGATAAACAGTGGCGGTTCTGCTGTTCCCAGTTGGAAAATCCATCACCCAATTATAGGCTCAGACTAATACATTTCAACTACTTACACAGAACATCAACGAGGTAGCGCCAGAAGGCATTGTTATGGGAACATTTTTAGTTTAAAGTTTCACAGGCAAAGGGGAGACAAGATGGCGGATGCAGCGTTGTCCGAGTGAGACAGGCTCTCTCCTACTCCTCACCAGCATATCCCCCGTCTATCTGACTTCATAAACTTGAAAAGGAAAACTTGATGAACGGCTTCTGAGTTGCTGGTAATCATTGAGGGATGCTTTCGTTCTCAGCGGCTTCACCGGCTTCAGCGGACCCGACAAACTTACCACTGCGTTGTGTTTCGCTCTGCCCTACAGCACTCCGTGGACTCTTCGACGATTGCCAGACGCTGCGGCGGTTCGCGGCTATTACAAGCGCCCGTAGCTGCTACATTGCCTAATCTTTGCTTGTATTCGGGGCAGGCATCTGAACGGCTCACGGAAAACCAGTGCTGGATTGGGATCCCGTTTTTTTTCACGCGCTGTACAAGCGGATCCTATGCCACCAAAGAACGCTACCGGCGCTGCTATGACCGGCAGAGGGAAGGGCCAATGCACTCGGGCCACATCGGCAACCGCAGCAACAGCACCTTCTATCCTAATAACAGCGGCTCCTCCTAGCAAACCTGTCTTAGCCAGCGGCGTCATGGACATGATTACTCAAGTAAGTGATAATGCCCCCATTGCTGATGCAGCGACTAGCAATGTGGTTCAAAGAGGCAGATCCTCTTCTTTGGACTTGGGTAGCCTGGAAAATAATACCGGTAAAGCCGATGGTATTAATCCTAGAATACCGGGCATGTTTAAAAAGAAAGCTCAGCTGTGCCAGAAGTAGTAATTGCTCCCACTCTGCAACCTCAACAACCTGTGACTTTACAACAACAACAGAAAACAATGGGGGTATCAGTTAGTAAGGAGGGCCAAACAATTCTACAGATGGATATTCTCAATCCCGGTCTATGGATCCTCCAACAAGTCATCTCTGATTCAGATTCGGGGGACTCTGCCGGTAAATTTTACTCTAAGTCTGACTTATCCAGCTTATCTGGCACTGACAGTATTGATAAGGACTCGGCTGATGATAGGAGTCTGACTAACTCTGTTCCACTGGAGGAAGACGAGGGTAGCTCCGTGGGAGTCAATACGGTCCGAAGAGCTTCTCTCTCAGCTTGTCTTCCTGCGACACGAATATCTCCTACTCAGCACTCTTTAAATGATGGGTCCCCTCTTTTGGCCCCTCCTCATTACGAATCTGTCTCCTTTGGTGAATACGGTATAATATCATCACTCAGAGAGTCTGCAGGTCTGGCTGATGGTATCAATGTAAATGCCGATGAAACCGATGCCCATCAAGGGAATCAGACTGCACCAGACTCTGAAATTACGCTTGCAACAATTTTACAAGCAATTACATTACATCGTGACGAGACAAGGGCAGAGGCTTTGCGTGTGCATGGGGCGGTTCGCAAACTTCAGAACACAGTGCGCCGGATTACTAAGTCAACTAGCGAACTGACTATACTGGTTGCTGAAGCTGAAACAAGAATTTCAACAGTTGAAGACGAAATTGTCCAACAAAAATCAGAAGTGGCCGCATTAACTGCCCTTAGAGATGATATTAATTGGAAGTTAATTGACTTGGAGAATAGAGGGAGAAGAAATAACCTTCGAGTTTTAGGTATTCCTGAAGGCTCTGAGGGGAGTAATATCCGGCAGTTTGTTCAAGAACTATTCTCGGAAGCATTTCCTGACTTAATCCAATGGGACTGGGAGCGTGAACTGCAAAGAGTCCATCAATTTCCCTTTCATAAACGTACTGGCAGTAACTCTACCGATGAGAAACCTAGAGCTATTTTGATTTGTCTAAATAATTTTCTTCTACAAGAAATTCTATATGATTTAGCTAGACCTGATCGAAAGAGAAAGGGAAATGTTTTTTTGTTCGCCCTGATTATTGCCAGGCAACAGTACAACAGCGCTGGCATCTCCGACAGCTGATACCCCAGTTTCAAGCTAAGGGAGCTACTGCTTCTTTGTTAAATCCTTCCAAGTTAAAAGTTATTTATAAAGAGAAAATGTATTTTTTTGTTTCAGAGAAAATACAGCTAAAAATTATCTAGCTACAATAGCTTAATGTTGTGTCTTGTGTTTTGACCTATCGTAGCAAATAGTACAAATGGCAATGTTATCTCTTTTTTTTTTTTTGCATTTTTTTTTTTTTGCATTTTTGGCTACAGTAATGACGTTGAAACGTTAAGAAGAAGGAAAAAATGTCTTTCTCTGCTCTTTCAGGCATTTTCTCTTGCGTTTCTTCATTGTTTGTATTTTGGGGGCAGGGATGACTGGTGGGGTGGCAGCCAGCTTCTCTCTCCATCAACTATGGGGACTTGTCAGTCCCTTTGTCTCCTTTGGGTGGGTCTCAGGGTGGGTTTCAGGGTGGGTTGGGCGGGCTTTCAGGGGAGGCGGGATTCGGGTGGGGCAAGGAAAAACAGTAAAAGAATATTTTGGGCAGCACTATTTTGTGATCTTGTCAAATCTTGTCATTTAATTGCTCTATGGGTAGATTCAAGTAACTACTGTGTGATTCTCTTTCATATAAACTGTCTTGAAAATGGGTAGATTTACAATGTGTTCATGGAACATTTGTGGCCTAAATGATAGGAGGAAAAGGGGCATTATGGCTCAGATTTTGAAAACTAGGAGAGTCGACCTCTTGTGCATTCAGGAAACTCATATAGCCTGGAAGAATAGGAACTGGTTTAAAAATCTCGGTTTTGAATTAATTGGCTGTTCTCGACAGGGGACAACCATAAGAGGAGTCGCGGTTTTAATACGGTATGGGTGGGGTTTAAGCATACGTGTTAAAGAGGACCCCTTGGGTCGGAGGGTAATCAGTGAACTACGGCTTGAAGCCACGGTTTTGACTATTTGTACTATCTATGGGCATTACTCAGATAACCCGGACATGTTAAATCAGTTAAGTATAGAATTAGCACTGTGGCCAGCTCCCCTAATTCTATGTGGGGATCTTAATTTGCATTTGGATGGGCAAGTTGACATCTCTAGTAATTATATGTATGGTGGTAAGAAGAAAAATGTATTCAAGGCTATCAAAGGGATCATTGATGAATTTGGGCTGGTTGACATAGGTTATCTAAAGGGAGGTGGTGCTCCGGGTAGTACTTTTTATTCTGCTCCGCATTAGAGACATTTTCGTCTTGATTACTTCTTTGCAACAGCAGGATTTATAAATTCTGACAAAAATATTAGGTTTGAAATCTTTCCTAAAGTAATCTCGGACCACAACCCTATTATCTTTGATATAGAAGTGAATTCTAGCTCACCCTTGAGGCCTTGGACCTTTGAGCGGAAATTATTACTTGATCCCCTCTACATTGAATATATGGGGAAGTGGATCCCTGAGTTTTTCTTAATTAATCAAGGTTCGTCATCAATTGAAATGGTGTAGGATGCTTTTAGATCTGGGGTCAGGGGAGAAACGCTCAGTTACTCAATCTACAAACAACGGGAAATGCGAAAGACAGCAGATATTGAGCTGGGTAAATTGAGAGATATTGAAATACAGTTGATGACGGCTTGCAGTAGAGGGTCAAATACTGACCTAATCTTAAAAAACGTAGCTATTCAGAAAGCAAGAATATATCAAAACTTTGCTACAGACCTAGCCCAACAAATTGCTGTCTTCAGATCTGAAGTTTACGAGGTGGGAGAAAACTCGGGGAGACTGTTAGCGAAGAGATTGCGACAGAAGGAGGTTTCTGCTAGGATAGATAAAATCATGGATGATTCAGATAAATTATACAATACTCCTTCGGAAATACTAGGGGTCTTCCGCGAGTTCTATCGTAAATTCTATACAGATTATATCATCGGTGGTTCTGAAGGAAGGGTAGCTGAGTTTAGGGCAGCCTTACCTAACATCATCTTGACACCCGAGGAGTTTGAGCAATTAGATGCCCCAATTACTTGGGAAGAAATAGATTAATCTCTAATGTCATTAGCTTTAGGCAAAGCTGTGGGACCAGATGCTATTCCTCTGGAATTTTTCAGAACTTTCCGAACCATTCTCAAAAAAGAATTGACTACACTTTTCCTGGAAGCTCAAAAGGAGAAGGCACCACCCTCGTGGCGGTCTTCCATCATTACTGTTTTTCTTAAGAAAGATAAATCGCCCCTACTACCATCTTCTTTTAGGCCCATATCGCTAATTAATGCGGAAAGTAAGATTTATTCCAAGATCCTGGCCTCAAGCTTGTCCAGTATTATCACACCTCTGATTTCAAAATTTCAACATGGGTTTATTCCCTCTAGAGACACGGCGGATCATATATGCCGTTTAATCACATTTCTGGATTGGTCTCAGGCCACCGGCTCTACTATCGGGGTAACCCTGTTGGATGCTGAGAAAGCATTCGACAGGGTTGCCTGGGCATATATGTGGGATTCTTTGACCAGTAAGGGATTTGGCTCAGGTATCCTAACCGCTCTGAAAACTATGTATCAATCTCCCATTGCTTCCATACGGTTGGGTGGCCAAATATCTTCCTCGTTTCCGATTACCCGCGGTACACGGCAAGGGTGTCCGTGCTCACCCCTTCTGTTTGCTTTCTATATAGATCCTTTTTTAAATCGTTTAAATTCGGCTGTAAATATTAAACCAATCCACCTAGCTAAAACAGACTATCGAGCCCTAGCTTATTCAGACCACACAGTCGTAGTCACAACAGATATAGAAACTGCAATCCCTGCCATTAATGATTTAGCGACACAGTTTGGATCTTTTTCAGGATATAAACTGAATCTATCTAAAACTCAGACTTTATACGTTGGCGATAACCCCCCTACTACCATAGTAACTGTTTCTGAAGTTACTTATTTGGGAATCAAGATATCACTACCTGTCTCCAAAATCCCAGAAGTGAACTCTAACCCCATATTGGCAAAAACCAGTGTGACATTACAAAGAGTAGATCATCTCCACCTATCTCTGTATGGTCGAGCTAATGTTTTAAAAATGCTGATATTACCTACATTTTTATATATGTTTCGTACAATCCCCATCAAATTTCCTTTGATATTATTAAAAAAATTAGAGAGGATAACTTCAAGATTTTTGTGGAGCTACAAACAACAACATAGAGCTCATAAAAAGATGATTCTCCCTAAAGAACGAGATGAGTGGAGTATTCCCTACTTATCCAGTATTTGGGTGTCTTTCATAGATTCACATGCCTGAATCATTCCCCGTCGTCGAGACGGGAGCCTCCGGTATATAAAAAGTAATGTCCTAAAGACATACATAGAAAAGAATAGGCCCAAAGGTCTCACCTTAGTAGCCTATCCACGTCCTTTTGCAGGAAGGACCAAACAGAGCAGGCCTCAAGGGTCCCACCTTGGTGGCCTATCTGGGTCCTTTTGTAAAAAGGACCAAATAAAGTAAAACAGCCAATCAGCTACTACCTCCTTCTAGAACCTTCCTGCCAGGAGCCCAAGTCTTTCAGATTTTCTACCGCACGTTGTGCTAGGGAGTCTCCACCTGAGTTCTCCTCATTTCTCTTTTTCTTCAAAAAACTACTTTAATTATTCTCTACAGTTATGTCTGATAGTCAGAAGAAGGGTCTTTTCCGGGCTTGTTCCTCCTGCAGCAAGAAAAGACTTCACATTGAGGATAAACATGAGACATGTTTATATTGCCTCTACCCTCACCACCAGGCAAAGGACTGCAAAATATGTCGGACCTTCTCCAACAAGACCCTCAAGGACCGAGAAGGTCGACTTCTGTTGTGGCTCAACAGGCTCAAGACCAAGACTGATGACTTGGTGTCTGAAGGTGAGAGTGTGTCTGGAGTGTCGCATTTTTCCTTGAAGAGGCCAAGGGTTTCTTCCCCTAGCCCCACAGACACCCCTCCTATGAAGACTTCTAAAAAGTCCTCAGAGGGCAAGCCATCAGTGTCTGGCAAGGACCTGCCTGTCCCCGGGAAGCAGCCACTGGTCCCGGCGACAACGACGACAGCGTCGATGGTGCATTCAGCACAGAAAACCGTCTCGACGTCGACGACGACAGTGTCGACGACGACTGCCTCATCGGCTTCCTCCTCGACGACGAGGACGACGCCTTCATCGTCGGCGAGTAGACCTACGCCGTCGACCATCCCGGTCACTCCATCGACGACGAAGATATCGTCGTCGATGACGAGACCCTCGTCGAAGGCGCCGACGACGACGACACCGTCGACGAGAACAACGCCGTCGACGAAGTCTACCTCGTCGACGAGGATCACCCCGTCGACGGTGGGAAAACCGTCGACGACGAGTACACCGTCGACGGTGGGGACTTTACCGTCGACGAAAATAACGTCGAAGAAGACATCGTCGTCGCAGCCACCGTCGACGAAAATACCTACCACGACACCGTCGCTTCCAGCGTCGACGTCGACAGGACCCTGGAAGGAGTCTGCACTCCTATCCCACGCCATGGATGCCTTTCCACCGCAAGTGAGCCATGTCACTGTGAAAATGACTAAACGGCCTATTACGCCGCAGCAGACCTCGCCCGGTAGGATACAACAACTTCCTCCGGCCTCTATACTACAAGGTCAGGAGTCGGACGAGGACTCCTTTACGCAGGCTACTAGTCCATCGGACCTAGTCCTAAAATGCCAAACCACAGACGAGGAACCGGAAGAGGAGGAAGACCTTCTACAACAACAGGTCCAACCTCCATCCCAGACACAGGTTACTCCTATGGTGTGTCTCCCCGCATCCATCGTCTCGGACCTACAATTCCTCATCCAGGATTATAAGGAAAGGTTCCCGGAGAAACATTCTGCGTCAGCACCTCCAGCTGCACAGGCGCCAGCTCCTTCATCTCACCATAGACCAACTCCCCTGGTCATTGAGAAGACACAGGTACCAATTCAGGACGCTCCCTCATCTGAAGATGAGGAGAGGGAACAGGAGGAAGGTGAAGTCGATGACGACCAGTCGGACCCGGATGCAGACCAAGATTATGTGGCACATTCTCCAGCATCTCCGGATCCACAGACCTCGGAGTCTCCACCCGCAGACATCGGTGGATTCCACAACATCATTGAGCGGGCTGCCAAGAGGTTCCATATGTCCATGGAAACTCAGGAAACTGAATGCTTCCTTTATGACTTCAAGGAGCCCACTAGGAAGACTTCAAGATCAATCCCCATAATTGAATACATCTGGAAGCAGGGCAAACAAATCATGCAAGCACCTGCTTCTATACAGGTGGTGGTGCCCAGGCTTGATAAGAAGTACAAGGCCACCTCCACGGCACCGGCATGTCTAACAGGTCACCCCAAGCCAGATTCCGTGGTGACTCAAGCGGCGCAGAAGAACTCTCGAAATCCGGCCTCGCCTCTATCGACGCCACCTGATAAAGAGGGCAGGAAACTGGATGCCGTTGGCAAACGCTTTACTACCACTTCGGCCATGACGGTCAAAGTGGCTAATTCAATAGCCCTCCTGGGCCGCTACAATCGCCAACTCTGGGCGGACATTGCACCCTATCTTTCAAATCTGCCGGAGGATGTCAGAGAGGAGGCACATTCACTTCTCTTGGAAGGACAGACCTCTGCCTCAGAGCTCATAGATTGTGCCATTGATGCCGCCATGACTGGTTTCCGGCAACTGGCAGGGGCTGCAGTCCTGAGGCGACAGGGCTGGCTCAAGGCCACCACTTTCCGCCAGGAGGTGCAAACCAGGATATTAGATATGCCTTACGATGGCCAGCATCTGTTTGGAGGACAGATTGACGCGGCCCTTACCACCATAAAAAAGGACACGGATACTGCCAAGGCTCTGGGTACTTTACAATTCCGGACCCAGTCCTTTCGTGGCAACCGGGGAAGAGGACAACCTGCATACAAAGGTTCCTATCAGAATCGGTCTTCGTACACATATTCACAGTCCAAGCCGCAGTTTCAACAGCGACAACCTCAACAAGGACGACAATCTTCTTACGGCAAGTCCAATTACCGAGGAAGAGGCCAAAAACGACCTGCTGGCAACAGACAATGACTTGTCTCCCTCGCTAGCCCCTCCACCACTACATTCTTTAAGACTTGGAGGGAAACTGAAATACTTCCATCGCAATTGGCAAACTATAACAACGGATCGGTGGGTACTCCAACTCATTCGATTTGGACATTCCCTAGAATTCACCTCTATCCCCCCAACAACGCCACCGTGCCAGCGATCACACAGGCACCTACGATTGCTTCTTCAGGAAATAGCTTCCATGCTGCAGAAGGGAGCGATAGAGAGAGTTCCACGGGCCCACAAGAATCAGGGTTTCTACTCTCACTTCTTCCTAATCCACCAAAAAGGAAAGAAATGGCGACCAATCCTGGATCTCAGGGCACTCAACGTGTTCCTAAAGAAACAATCGTTTCGTATGGTGACTCTGCAAGAAATCCTTGGTCTGCTGGAAAAAGGGGACTACATGACGTCCTTAGACCTCCAGGACGCCTACTACCATATACCTATTCTCAAAGGGCACAGGAAGTTCCTCAGGTTTGCGGTGGCAGGACAGCACTACCAATTTCGGGTCCTTCCATTTGGCCTCAAATCGGCCCGAGGATCTTTACCAAATGCCTATCACCGGTGGCAGCATTTCTTCGTCAACAAGGCCACCAGGTGTTTCCATACCTGGACGACTGGCTGGTGAAGGCACCGACGGCGGCCGCCGCAGCTTCATCCTCCAACGCCTGTCTGGATATTTTCCACCGCCTAGGACTGACCCTCAACACCGCCAAGTCGACTCTGGAACCCACCAAGGTCATCACGTTCCTTGGAGCGACTCTGGACACGGACCGTGTCAAGGCTTTCCCCTCTCAGGAGAGAAAAATCAAACTCATCTCCTTGGCCAAGGCAGTGGCTTCGCGGAAGACTCTTCCGGTCCGCACGTTCAAGTCCCTCCTTGGCATGATGTCTTCATGCATACTGCTCATTCCACACTGCCGCCTAAAAATGCGTCCACTTCAGGAGGCACTGACAAAGCAATGGACTCAAGCCACAGGTTCTTTCGAGGACCGCATACGAGTCACTCGACCCATTATCAATCATTTGCAATGGTGGACATCTCTCCACCATCTGTCAAAGGGTCTGCCGTTCCTGCTCCCAGCAGAGCCACACGTAATAACTACGGATGCGTCCCTGGAAGGCTGGGGAGCAGTCCTCCAGGAACTCCAGATCAACGGCAGATGGACTACACAGGAAACCAAGCTCCATATCAATCTGTTGGAGTTACGGGCGGTTTTCCTAGCTCTACAGGCGTTTCTTCCACGCATTCGTCACTCCCCAGTGCTCGTCAGGACGGACAACACCACGACGATGCACTACCTGAACAAACAGGGGGGCACGCGTTCCATCTCGTTATCTCGAGAATCGCAAAGAATCTGGAACTGGCTTCTGGCACATGGAATAGCGTTGAAGGCGGAGTACGTCCCGGGCAAGGACAACGTCTTGGCGGACGCACTGAGCAGGGAGAAGTCTCCTTCACACGAATGGGAACTGGACAGGGAGGTGCTGGACCGTATCTTCCAGGAGTGGGGCACCCCGAACATAGACCTCTTTGCCACCAGAGAGAACGCCAAATGCCCAAGCTTCGCAAGCAGGCATCACCACTCAGGAACCCTCGGGAATGCATTTTCCATCGCATGGCGCAACGTCTTTGCGTACGCCTTTCCGCCATTCCCACTGATACCCAGGGTTCTCAGGAAGATGAAATCGGAACCCTGCACTCTGATCCTCATTGCTCCGTCCTGGCCGAGGCAGCACTGGTTCACGGAGCTTCATCGCCTCTCTGCCCGGCCCCCTCTTCGCCTGCAGCAGTTTCCGGCCCTGATCACGATGTCTCAAGGGCAGGTTCTCCACCCGAACCTGAGCTCTCTGAAGTTATCAGCCTGGCTCCTGAATACCGCGAATTCAGCCATCTGAACATCCCGCAGGATTGCAGAGATGTCCTTGCGAAAGCTAGAGCGGTCAGCACTAACAAAACCTACTCACTAAAATGGAAGCGATTCTGTTCCTGGTGTGTGGATCAAGGCTTGCACCCCTTCCATGCCACTCCACAGCAGCTGCTACCATACCTGTTACACCTTGCGCAGTCAGGCCTTGCGCATGCATCCATCAAAGTGCATCTAGCGGCGATTTCAAGGTTCACAAGGACGGCTGCAGGCCCGTCTTTGTGGGCGGACAGGCTCATCAAACAATTCCTAAAAGGTCTATTCAGGTCCTTTCCACGACCTCGGCCTATTCCTCCATCGTGGCACCTCAATGTGGTTCTTCATCAACTAATGAAGCATCCCTTCGAACCCATCCATAAGGCTGAGATCAAGTTCCTCTCTTGGAAAACGGCCCTCCTCCTGGCACTAACCTCTGCCAGAAGGGTCAGTGAATTGCAGGCTCTATCCATCCAGGATCCTTTTCTTCAATTCAGAGAGGACAGAGTCATTCTGAGGACTAACCCTTGCTTCATTCCAAAAGTCCCCTCGGACTTCCATCTTAATGAACCAGTGGTGCTTAGATCGTTCTTTCCGAATCCTACCACGGCAGCTGAAAGAACTCTACATTCTCTAGATCTAAAGAGATGTCTTAAATTCTACATCGATAAGACACGACACTTTCGAAAGTCATCCCAGCTCTTTATTGCCTTTAGTAGACCAAGGCTGGGGATGCCCCTCACAAAGCAGAGCATCTCAAGATGGATCTCTTCTGCGATCACCTTTTGTCACGACAAGGCCGGACGGCCTTTAGACTCACGAGTCAAAGCTCATTCGACTAGAGCCATGTCCACGTCTGCGGCGCTGTTCGCTGGAGTGCCGATACTGGACATCTGCAGAGCGGCGACATGGAAGTCCCCGCACACCTTCACCAGGCACTACTGCCTGGATACTGAGCTGATGAAGGATGGAGCAGTGGGCCGAGCAGTGCTTCGCCATCTATTCCAGTGAGGTGAGCCCTACTACATCCCTCCATCCTTTACGGGTATGCACATTCTCTTACTGTATTTATATGCCATTGCATTTTGCGCTTTGTAGTCATGTGATATGTATTATCTACATGTTCCTACCTGATGTTCATACAGAATGTGCATAATGTATTGCTCGCTACTCTGATTCAGGCATGTGAATCTATGAAAGACACCCAAATACTGGATAAGAAATGCGTTACTTACCTGTAACTGCAGTTATCCAGTATTAGTGTCTTTCATAGATTCACATGCACCCTCCCGCCTCCCCTGGCTGGGCTCACCTTTCTCTCTAATGAGTTTACGCCTAACTAGCTTGGTGCGTACGAAAATCTGAGAGACTTGGGCTCCTGGCAGGAAGGTTCTAGAAGGAGGTAGTAGCTGATTGGCTGTTTTAATTTATTTGGTCCTTTTTACAAAAGGACCCAGATAGGCCACCAAGGTGGGACCCTTGGGGCCTGCTCTGTTTGGTCCTTCCTGCAAAAGGACGTGGATAGGCTACTAAGGTGAGACCTTTGGGCCTATTCTTTTCTATGTATGTCTTTAGGACATTACTTTTTATATACCGGAGGCTCCCGTCTCGACGACGGGGAATGATTCAGGCATGTGAATCTATGAAAGACACTAATACTGGATAACTGCAGTTACAGGTAAGTAACGCATTTCTTTTTATTTTATTATGCAGCTGCCGTTCTACAATTTATTAGTCCACCTGTTACTGGTGATAAAGCTCATATCCCAATGTGTGATACCCCATCCATTTACGAGTTGCCTATGGGTGAAGATATAAAGGGATGTTTGGTGAGGATAATTGAACCCAGTTACTTTAAGAAAACTAAATTCAAGATTTTAACAGCTGCTTATATAGTCTGGAAAATGGTTAGGTGTCATATGGGGATTCCTAAATTAAATATTTACACTCCTTTGACTGCATCAGACCTACTACCCTATATTTTTCGCGACCAAATTGCGACTAGATGGAAAACAAAAGGACTTTATTGCTTAGGGGATTTTTTTAAAGAGGGACAATTAGTCTCCTTTTCTGACTTACAAAGTAATTTTGGTTTATCGAGAAATGACTTTTAAAAATTTCTCCAAATACGTAGCTTCTTACAGCTCTCAAACTCAGTATCCGAACATGCAATGATCAAAATTCCCCTTATAGAATATCCGTTGAAAAAGACATCAATTGGCTTATATTATTCCTGTTTGATTCAAGAATTTCCGGATGATCTGGAAAATTGTAAAAGTAAATGGGAAATTAAGCTTGAGATTCCCGAAGTTAATATATTGGAATCTATAGCGCTTGCCAACCGAGTTCTTATAACTGGGAGGATGCGCTTACAATACTTTATGGCCATACATGATCTATACTATACCCCAAGTAGGGTTTCCAAATGCAGTCTGAACACAGGTACAAAATGTAACAGGTGTGGCCTATATGCTGCGGATGCGCTCCATATGTTTTTCTTATGCCCCAGACTTTCTGAATTTTTTTCGAACATTAAAAGGTTTTTAGTTATGATTTTGGGGCGTACTATCAGTATAACGGGTGAGCTGGTACTGACTGGGTGTGGCTCCGGAATTATTGATCAGCCAAGGCCCAAAGCTACGAAATGTTTTTTGTTTATCTCTATGGCTGTAATTCGGGCGTGTATCACTAAAGATTGGATCAATCCTGAGCCGCCTTCCTTTTTTAACTGGCGGGAAAGACTTCTGTCTATGTATAATTTGGAATTGGCTGTATATAGAACTAAAGGGATAAGGAGGAGGGTTATGGGAGGAAAGATATGGGCTCCTATTACGGAGTAGATTTAGATAAAATCTTTGTAAGCATTGTACCTATATTTCTTTTCTTCTTTTTTTTTCTTTGTTTCTTGTTGTCTAAATCTTCTTGCTTTTGCTGACTGCACTTATCTGTAAATTCTGTAACCTTTGATCTGTATGTGCTGTTTTCCTTGCAAATAAAATAAAAATTAAACAAAAAAAAAAAAGCTTCACAGGCAAAGGATTGATATATTATGTAGGCAACATGGCAGGGTGGGACACGGTTTATCAATAAGACGATGCACATGTTATTAATTAAGCACTGGTTGTTTTTTCTATTGATGATGGTGATCTTGATGGGCTTCCTTTATATACTTTATACAACCCAAACTTGCCGCGGGACCACCGAGTTGTCGGCCACATGGCTGTGTTATATTAGAGCAAATTAATATCTGCCGGCCTCAGGGTTGTAGGCGCATGACTGTATACCATGTGCGTTGTTTAATAAAGGTTTTTGAAAATTAAAAAAAAAAAAAAAAAACTCTGACCTGGTATTATACTTCAGCCCAATAACAGAGACTAAAGAGACTTTGAACCTGTGCATGTCCAACCTTTTTTGTGTTTCTTAAAGTGCCTTGCACCTGGTATTCTTGCAATGATATATTTATAACACATGTATAACTTAGGACTACACATACTAAAGTTACTGTGGTAAGAAAGTGTCTGTTAAGCATTTTTAAAAGATTTCTTCCTTATGGTTTCACTGATTTGTTTTATTTTACTTTAGACAAAGATGAAGTCCTTTACAGTGGAGCACAGAAATCAAGACCAACCCCTTTTACAGCCCAAACAGGTATTTTGTCCTCTACTATTAAAGAAAAGAGTAATCTCTGATCTTGTCTCCATAGTTACATTTGGAGTTACACTGTCCACTGCTACAATCTTAATTGTCTTTTGCTATGGCTTAGATAGGTTTGCTGTCTTCTGCAAGGGGGCACATCCCACCTAAATGGTTCCATATGCCTCCGCTATTGCCCAAGCAGGGACTCTGTGCTCTGCTACAATTCAAACAGATAAACAGACAACCACCTTCTAGATATCCTGCCTACATCTAGGTACATTTAACTCCAGCTTCTGATGGTAATTCTTTATACTTTTGAAGACTGGTCTAGATTAATCTTTGCTCTAGATGTCCAGTTTGTACTATAATTTGTCAACTGTATGTCCCAGCAATCTAGACCTACATTGGGACATTAAGTGCCATTGAACTGTAGCAGAAGCAATGCCTAGCGCTTTTAGGAAAAAAATATAACCTTGAGTATTGAACAACTGTTATCACATCTAGGCTGTGTATTAGCCGCAGCCAAGAGTACTTGTACCTTTGTCCTTATACTTGGGAAATACTTGTTTAAGCATATTAAATATGTAATTTACTCTAATTTCGACCTCTGAACTGGAGCCAGGGTCGACTTCTCGCCTTCCTCCTTTTCCAAGAGCCGGAGCAACCCCCGCTCAGATTAAAACGTTATACGAGGTCATGTGCCACATATTTGAGCAGGCTGACCCCTCTGGTGAGCCTTCAGGCCCTGCGGAGTCGAAAGGAGCCCCGTCTGATTCGACGCCGTCGGCTCCAGCCACGGTGCTGGTGGGGACTCCGAGATCAGATAACAGATCTGGGTCGATGCCTGTCGTGCCACCGCAACCTCCCCTGGCGTTGGACCCGAAGTCTGTGCCTGCTGCGTCGCCGATGCCCATCGGCGATGCCAGCCCCATCCTTATCCCCGACGACACAGAGTCAGAATGATGTCGCTCACCGCCAATTCAGACGTTGATTGAACCCAGGAATTTGATGTTGTCGGCTGAACACTTTGTGGATGTAATGGGCTCAGGAGAGGAATTGGAGGGGTCTATGGACCCTCTAGAACACAGTATGACTCTGCAGAGCAGTTAGACTGGTATGGGCAACTTGGAGAAGCCAGTGGACTGGATACTTCTCCAGATACTAGCATGCTCTGGAGGAGGAGGGGGCATCTTATGCCATGGTGTATAAGAGAACTGAAAAGGCTGTGGAAAACCACAGCCTGCGTGGAGCACAAAAACAGACAAGAACGTCTCAACAAATTAATCAAATTATTCCAAAAGGCTCATGTGCTCTAAGGCATATTTGTTTATCATTCAATGATCAATCATATATTAGATGCACAATACATAAAATGTGAATCAACGATATTTGAAATTATGCACTTGATTGCAATGCATTCAAAAACTCCAACAAAATGATATCACATTTGCAAGTTCAAAACCACATGAGTAATTTTACACATTCAGCAGATTTCTAAAGGACAATCCCAATGCATTTCGGGTTCAAATTGAACCCTTCATCAGGGGATAAATGTTATTAGTACGTAGAAGCTTGAATCGTACAGCTGTGTCCTCCTCAGGGACCTACAACACAATAAGTCTGAGAGCCCGTATTGCCCTTTAATGAAGCGCTTACTGATGTCCTACTAGGCACATGATCCAAGCCTAGCACAGAGGCTCCTGTTAATAGGACAATTGCCCGCCGCCATCGCCCAGCTCCGGGCGAACCAACGTTCCTGAGCCAACACCCCATCCCAGAAAGCTTGGTGGTGCAGGCCTCCAATTCACAGGGCACGTTCCCTTCCACTCCTCCGTATAGGGAATCTAGAGGCTGAAGTCATTTGGGAAGAAAATGTTTTCTTCCGACAGCCTGGCATTGCGGCCGTTTCTCCCACTCCCTTTGGGAGACGGTTGGGCAGGTGCTGCCTCAAGTCCCGGAGGAGGGCGGGGCTGTGCTCTCTGCTCTCTCAGGCAGATAGGGATGGGAGAGATGCAGCAAAATTCACCATAAGGTGTGGCATTGAAACGACGGATGCGCGCGGCAGATCGATTTCCACAACAGTGGCCTTGAGACGCCACACCTGGCTTAGGACAACTGCCTTTTCGGGTGATGTCCATGCAAATCTGATGGACATGCCCTTTGGTGGAACCCGTCTTTTTGGGGAAAAGGCAGATTCGGCCCTAGTGAGGTTCAAGGACTCTCGAGCTACGACCTCTCTTCTACTCCTCGTGGCCAGTCTACCTTTCACCCCTGTTGTGGCAACAGAAGGTGTTTCCAGCCGCAGCAGCCATATCCCAGCCACAGTCCTTCGCAGGCTTCTCAAGCTGCGGCGGGGTCGTGGATGGGGTTCATTCCGGCCTAGGAATGGAAACCAGAATTTGTCAGCCATCCTACCCTTGGCAACGGCAGCCTCCAGGCACTCCTAGTCTGATTCTGCAAGACCACACCACTCCAGTTGGTGGGAGAATCCATCATCGCCCCCCCCCTCCCACCTCCCTGGAGTTCCAGAACATCGAACAAGTGGGTCTTGCGGATCATTCAGGAGGGCTGTTCTCTGCCTTTCCTTTCTTTTCCTCCTCCCATTCTGTCAAATCAGGAATGGCTGGCAGAGCATCATTTAAAATAAGTTACAGCTCTCTTGGCCAAGGGAGCTAGAGAAAGAGTCCCGGTTTCAGAAGTAGGCAGTGGCTGTTGTTCCCGCTATTTTCTGATTTCCAAGAAAAACAAAGGGTTGCGGTCCATTTTAGAACTTTGGACCATCAATCTCTTCCTCAGGAAGGAGAAATTCAAGATGCTCACTCTACTCAGGTCTGTCTGCCCTAGACCTAGAAGACTGGATGGTAGCGTTGGACCTGCAGGATGCGTATTTTCACATCCCCATTCTGCCGGCCTACAGGCGCTACCGGTGGTTCAAGGTAGGCCGCAAGCATTTTCAGTTTCCCCTTTGGTCTTACCAGTGGCCCTTGGGTGTTCACCAAGTTGATGGCGGTGGTCGCAGTTCATCTGCGCAGGTTAGGGGTATCAATCTTCCCCCTTCTTTGTCTGTTGAAGGCGTCCTAGCCCCAGTCTGCCGTCTCCCACCTTCAGACTATGGCAAACCTCATGCGTTTGCTGGGGTTCTCTTTAAATGTGCCAAAGTCACACCAGAGTCCTCAGGTGCTCCCTTTCTTCGGAGGCGTTTTAGACACAGTGCAGTTTCAGTTCTATCCTCTCAAGTAGTGAGCCCAGGATATTCAGGGTATGATTCCGATTTTTCGGCCTCTATCCTGGATTTCGGTGAGACAGACTGAGGCTGTTATGCATCATGGCCTCCTGCATCCTCTTGGTAAAGCATGCCGGGTGGCGTATGCAGCCTCTGCAGTGGAACTTGAAGTTCCAGTGGACACAGCTTCAGGGAAATCTCCTCAACGTGGTCCAGATTTCAGAAGGAACTGTGAAAGATCTGCTGTGGTGGTTGAGGAACCGCGATTGAGTCAACGGCATACCCCTCTCCCCTTGTTTCCGCTTCCTGTTTAGCGTACCTCTTATCTTTACACTGAAATATCAATTCAATTCACCATAGACAAAACCCATTACATGCACTGTTTGAATTGGTCTGTTTTCACCATTCAAAATCATTTGGTGCTCATATGATTAACCAGAAATGTTGTTTCTCACATGCTAAACGTTTCACATTTTCCCTATATTTTTAAGACCCCCCCCCCCCCTCACCCCATTTAAACAATTTGCTAGCAGCGCCACAAAATCATAACAAAAGGGATGTTAAGTAAAGAGATCTGATTTGCAATAGAAAAAGGCCTCACTTGTCTCTGCCCAAGTAACACATTTTTTGATCGTACTTTCAAATGGATTCAGAGGAGAAAAGGCTATTTCTGCATTGTAGGATCTTAATTGAGAATCCTATATTTGCGATGTGGATCCCAAAACACATCTTTAGCTATGTCTTTTGTCTATAATCCAGCAGGAAGGGTGAAGAATTCAACATGTTGAATGTTACTGAAACCTATCACAGGCTAGCATTTACAAATTGAACCCATTAAAAAGCATGTGAAATTAAACCTTTCTCAGACTCTCGCCAGATTCAGTTGTGCTGGATCTAGGTGCGTAATCTCTCCTTGGTTCTGCGTTAGCAGTGTTGGTTAGAGATGTCATTTTTGGTGTGGAACTACTGAGAGTTCGAGGAGTGTTGTGAACCATGGTTGCCGTGCCCATGTGGGAGCAACTAGGATCATTTTGAGAGACTGTTGCTTGAGCTTGTGTGCTAATAGTGCGAATGAGTAGGAGTGGCGGAAAGGCGCACGCAAATCTGCCTGACCAGTTCATCCATATCGCATTGCCCTTGGACAATGGGTGTGGAAACCTGGCGGCGAACGTTGGGCATTTTGCGTTTGCATGTGTGGCGAACAGATCTATGTCTGGGTGGCCCTACATGTGGAAAAATGGTTGAAGATCTTGAAGATGAAGTTCCCATTTGTGGATCTGCTGTGCCTGACGACTGGGCAGATCCGCAATCTGATTGTGCACTCCTGGAAGATGTTCTGCCAGAAGATATATATTTTGTGGAATGCCCATCTCCATATACTTTGTGCTAGCTGAGACAGCTGCAACGAGTGTCTTCCTCCTTGTTTTTCTATGTAATACATTGCTGTCATATTTTCCATGTGGACAAGGACAGTTTTGTTGAGAAGATGTGCTTGGAACGACTTTAACGCTAGAAATATTGCTAGTAAATCTAGGTGATTGATGTGAAGCAGTTTTTGTTGGGTGGTCCACTTGCCCTGAATTTTATGGTTTAAGAGATAGCCTCCCCAGCCGGTGAGTGATGCGTCCCCTGTTAGCACTATCTGTGGAATTGGCTCTAGGAATAGCCACCCTCTGGAAAGGTTTTGTGTGTTCCACCACTGCAGAGAGTGATGTGTGCGGCTGTCCACCAACACCAGATCTGTAAGTTGACCTTGAGCCTGATTCCACTAACGTGCTAAGCATTCTTGTAAGGGGCGCATCTGAAGTCTTGTGTGAGGTACTATGAAGATGCAAGAAGCCATCTTTCCTATGAGCTGCATAAACACTTGAGCTGGAAGAGAGTGTTGTGGTTGAAATTTTGTGATGAGGGTTTGCATATTGTCTATCCTGGCTGGATTGTGGTATGCTAGAGCTTTGGAAGTGTCTATGGTGGCCCCTAGATACTGATGTAGGTAGGAGGGCTGTAGATGTGACTTGGCGTGGTTGATTGTGAACCCCAAGTGGTGTAGCAGTAGAATTGTTTGGTGCGTGTGATGAACACATTGACTGTGTGACTTGGCTTTTAACTGCCAGTCGTCCAGGTATGGAAACACATGGATTTGCTGTCTTTGCAAGTGTGCAGCTACCACCGCCAGACACTTTGTGAAGACACTGGGTGCTGTGGTTACCCCGAATGGGAGAACCTTGAACTGATAATGTTGGCCTTCCACTGTGAATCTTAGATATTTCCTGTGAGCATGGTGTATGAGAATATGGAAGTAGGCGTCCTTGAGATCTAACGTTGCTCGAAAGTCACCTTGTTGAAGTAGTGGAAGGACTTGTTGAAGAGTGATCATATGAATGTGATCTGACTGTATGTAGAAGTTGAAAGGTCTGAGGTCCAGTATTGGTCTGAGAGTACCGTCCTTTTTGGGGATTAGAAAATATAGGGAGTAAACTTTTGTCCCTTAACGCTCTAGGGGAGCTGGTTCTACTGCATGTTTTTAAAGCAGTGAGAGAACTTCTTGCTTGAGGAGCATCAGATGTTCTGTGGACATTGGACGCTGTTTGGGCGGTATGTTGGGGGGAGTTGCAGTAAGTTCTAGGCAGTAAACTTAGTGGATAAATTGTCTTACCCACTTGTCTGTAGTGATAGAATTCCAGACAGGTAGGAACTGTGAGAGTCTCCCTCCGACTGGAGTGGAATGATCCGAGGGAAGTCACTGTTAGTGGAGGAGGTGCGAGTATTGTTACCTCGGCCTCTCCCTTTGTTGTTATTTCCCCTGTACTCACCTCTGAAATATCTCTTGTTGGTGGATGTTTGTGTGGGACCTTTGTAGGAGGAGGAAGTAGTATCTGTACTGATGTTTTTGGATGCATCCCGATAAAAGGAGCGATGAAAGGAGCCTCGTGTAGACGGAGACTGTAATGCACCCATAGATTTTGCAGTCTGTGTCTTTTTTCATTTTCTCTAATGTTGTGTCTACAGCTGGGCCAAAAAGTTGTTCCTGATTGAACTGCTGATTGAGGATAGTAGTTTGCACTTCTTGTTTGAAGCCAGAAATGCTAAACCATGCATGTCTTCACAATAACACACTAGTGTTGATTGATCTAGATGCAGTGTCTGTCTGTTGCATCGAGGGCACATTTAATGGATGCGTTTGTTATTAACTTGCCTTCCTGAATCAAATCATTGGCTTTGGCCTTGTATTTGTCAGGCAAATGCTGCATTAGGCCCTCAAGCTCGTCGTAGTGAGCCCTATCGTATCTGGCAAGTAATGCTTGTGCATTAGCTATCTTCCAGTGATTAGCTGCTTGTGAGGCAACTTGTTTGCCGGAAGCGTCTAGCAGTTTTGACTTTGTATTGAGGTGTGGCATCACCGGAGGTCTAGGAGTTGGCCCGCTTCCTAGCATTGGTCACTACCAGGGAATCTAAGTGGAGTTGACCTTTAATGTAGGTGGGATCATTAGGGGCGGGTTTACATTTTTTATCAATCCGAGGATTGAGAATCCTGGTCCTGACTGGGTCTTTTAAGATGTCTGGAGCATGTTTAATGACACCTTTAAGCATGGGTAATGTATTTACTGTCCTCTGTGACTTGCAAAAGTGTCTACCAGGAAGTCCTCCTCTGTGGGGTCTGAATGCATTTGCACGCCATGATAATGAGCTGACTAAAGCCAATGTTGTCATCTGGGGGAGATAGTCTGGTTGGGTATGCCTCTGGATCAGGGAGGCCTGGAGGATCTACAGGGTGACTGTAGTCATCCCATGTGTCCTGTGGTATGTTAGTGTCATCATCAGGATCATTGAGTGGTCATTATTTCCACCCCCACCCCAAAGGTCATCATCATCCTGTGGTGGTGGTCAGTATGGAGGAAGTATAGGAGACTTTGGAGGAGAGAAAGACTCAGTAGGAAGAACAGGAGAAGAGGGTCTAAATGGTGAAGTTGAACAGTCTTTTTTCTTCACAGGCACTTCAGGAATGTGTGGAGTGTCGAATTTTCTTTTGGTGGAGGGTCCACATGTAGTGTTTTCTGTTTCGAATCGATGGGATTTGGTAGAAACAGTTCCTTCTCGTTTGCGTGTGCTTTCGGTGCCGATTTTTTTCGGTTTGGGCGTGGTTTAGGTTTGACTGGAGCCTTTGAAGGGGTTTTTATGTCCTTCTGCTTCAGTGTCTGTTAGAAACGGGACCCCCGGCCGGCCAAGGCTCACGCCAAAGTCAGTCAGGGATCACCATTTCTAAGTCAGGGCAAGGGAGTCACACACCAAGATAACCCCTGCTCACCCTCTAGGTAACGTGACGCGAGCAGCAAGGCTAATCTCAGAGGCGATGTGTATAGCCTTTGTATTATAATAATAGAAACACATTAGATAACACACACACTTTACAATGTGCCAACAGGCACGGGCAAGATTTACAAGGGATTATGTACAGGACAGGGCCACCTGGACCACTGTCAGGGGTATACACTTTTTAGAAATAATACTTGTAGGTATAACACTTAGCACATCAACATATAATGACTGTAACACAGAAATAGTAAATGTAGCATACAACCAGTAACTACTGGTAAAGGGAAAATACCTCCTAGGCCACCCTAAACACTGTAGGGAAATCACGCAGGGAACTAGGACCTTATCATCAGGATCTATGGAAGGAAAACCATCACCTAAGCAGGTCACTTTTAGCAAAGGGAAGGAAACCTAAAATAATCACCTAGGCAAGTAACATTTAGCAAAGGCAATAAAACATCAACATTCCTCTAAGCAGGTCACTTTTAGCAAAGGGAAATAAAAGCATAAGGAATCACCTAAGCAGGTCACTTTTAGCAAAGGTAATAACATAAACATTCCTCTAAGCAGGTCACTTTTAGCAAAGGGGAATAAAACATAAAGAATCACCTAAGCAGGTCACTTTTAGCAAAGGTAATAACAAACAATTGCACATGAAACATGAAAACACATTCAGAGGTGCAGGTAGAACATTTGCGCAGAAATCACATAAGCAGTAACTCATAAATTGCGCAGGGTGCTTGTAGCACAACACTAGAACTGTCCCTCAGGCCAACTGGCCTCGCAAGGGCTGGAAATGCCCTGAGTCTCAATGTCAGGGAAGGCTGCGCAGGCAGCACAGAACAAAAGCCTAAACGTAGCAACTGTCCACTAAGTGCTGGACAGTTGTAAATCACAGGTAGGCAAACGTTGGAGCCACGTGGGCTCAAGAACACTGGTGGGGAGGAGACACTGTGTGGGAGCCTCGGGGCTACTGACCACACTCGTGTCCCAAGAGCCCCTCTGGGCTCTACATCAACAGAATAGCGATTGAGAGCTTCTATGCTCTAACACAATAAAAATGGCCCCAGAGCCTCTCAGGCTCTGAAAACAAAATGCAGCGCCTTTCTATGGGAGTCCCCTCTCTGGGGACTCAAAGTGACAATGCCTGCCAAGAGCCTCGCTGGGCTCTAAATCAACTGATGCCCCCGGGGCACCTCGTGGCTCAAAGGAAATGCTCCCACTCGTTGGAGCCTCTCTTAGGCTCGGCAAATGGTGCCCGGTGTTGGGGGAGCGGCCCGCTGCCTGCCGGGGCCGCTCTCTCGCCAAAAATGCACCCTTGGAGCCTCTCAGGGCTTCACTCTTCAACTTAGCGCTATCTCGCGCTACCGGAAAAAGGGAGGGGGCGCGGGCACCGACAATGTGCCCCGACAAGGTAGAGCCTCTCTGGCTCTAAACAAATGCCCCCTGAGCCTCCCCCTGCCCGTGCACACTCACCGGGCTCTCAGGTGGAGGCTCCTCGGTTCTTCTGGCTCTGCTAACGTCGGGCGGGGGACTCCTCTCTTTCGTGCTCCGCCCGGGGCACACGTCCAGACTCCTCGGCGGGACACCCAGGGGCTCTCTCTCTCCCTCGGGAGCCCCGGAGGAGACGGCCGCTTCCTGCTTCTCGCTGCGGGGGCGGGACTTCCGCTCCTTCTTCCCGGGGCCGCGCTATGATTGGCCGGCCAGAGAGGTGCTTCCGGGTCGCCGTGGGCAGCGCGGCGGCCCGGCCGGGTCTCCCGGGCTGCAGCGGTTATTTCACACGGAGTGGGCTCCCGTGTTAAATAAATCAAACAAATATGCGGCGTGGGCAGCCGCTCGAGCAGCGAAATGCAGGGTGGGCACCTGCCTTACAGAAAGCGCTCTAAAACGATGAACAGCGCTCCTGGACAATAAAGCGCTCCCAAGCGCTATGGGCACAGAAAAAGCACTCGCAGGCGCTTGTGGGTACAAGCTACAGCGCCAGGACAAAATAAAGCGCTCTCAAGCGCTAGAGGGGTGACCACAGCGCTCCCAAGCGCTGCAATTCAAATAAAAGCGCTCTCAGCGCTAGGAGGGAAAAGCCAAGCGCTCCTAGCGCTATAAATCAGGAAAGGATCCAGCAAAGTCCTTGTAGGTAGGCAGGGGGCAAGGCTGGGCCCAGAGCCAGCACACTGGGTCTCCAGGCAGGGAGACAGTCCAAGTGGCGGTCCTCCTGGCCCCAGCAGCAGCAACAGCCCCCTCTGGCAAGGATCCAAAAGTAGAACAACTTCTGTGGGGACACAGCCCCATTTTTATACTGCTAAATCCTTTGTTTCCAGGGTGCAGGGTGGGGGGAAACCAGTTGCAGCTGGCTTGGGAGTACCCTTGATGGCCCAACCACCCCTTTCATTCACTGGGGAGGCTTGGGTCGTTAGACAAACCACAGGGGGGCGGAGCCAGCATTGTGTGGGGAAAAACCCAGCCCATCCAGGACCCAGGTGCACTCCTCCCACACATCACTCATGCTGATCTCACACTCACCACCGGGCAGACCCATCCAGACTTCCTGGAGCCTGGCATGCCAGCCAGCTCCAGCCAATCACGCTCCAGTATCCTCACTGCACACATACATCAATGTCCAGAAGTAGCACCTCCCTTCTAGACACATACAAGCCGCACATACCATTGCGCAGCATTCATTCTCACGGGTTCATACATACCCAACTCGAGCCTGCACTCCCCACACATCAGGAACTAACATGGACACACACATTCTCCATGCATTCCTATGGGAGGGCAGGCCAGCCATACTACACACACGCACTTTACTCTGGGGCACAGGGAAAAAGTGCGCCAAGACCCAAAAATCACTAACACTGGGTCACAAATAAAAGCAAAAAGATTAGGGGTGAACCTGCCCTAAGGCCCAAGTCCAACACAACCCCCTTCCAGCCAAAACGCAGGGCAGACCAATCACCACCGTGATGGGCTTCCCTGCTTGGGGCGATAAAACAAGGACGCGGGCCCACAACTGCAGGGACACCCTCCTGTTTTACGCCACGGTGAACCCCTAGGGTTCCTTCTAAAACTACTGTAGGGACTAACTGGGGTACCCCACTGGTACTCTCCAGCTGCCCTCGGCCAGGACCAGGCCCTAGGCCACCCAGGTACCACTGGACCCTGCCTACTCACAAAGTGGGGGGTAGTAACCCCTGGCACATAATAGCCATTCTCCACCCTTCCTGTCTGCAAGACAGGGCTAGACTGCCACTGGTTCTCCAGCCTAGGGTCTACAACCTTAGGTGGACCAGGAGTCTCAGGGAATGCTCTCCTCCCCTTACCTCTTCTCCTAGGGTTCCTCCTCCTCCTGCGAGGGGTACCCTCTAAACAACATTCTCCCAACCTAGGGTTTAACCCCTCAGGTTGCACCGGGGTCAGAGGAGGGCTCTCCCACCCTCTGCACCCCCTTCCAGAGTCCTGCTCCCTCCCAACCGGGGCGGTACCTCTGGATGAAGAACTGGTCAGGACACTGATTACAGTAGTCCCACCCTTCAGGTCAGGCTGATCCTGAACCTGGCCTTCCAACCTCTGGTCTAAAACCTTTGGTGGAACCAATGCCTGGCACTCCAGGACTTCTGGGGACTCACATACTATCCCCCAATCACTCCTTTCGCTGGACTCCTGTACCCTACCTACTGGAGCGGTACTGCCAGACTCTAGAACCATAGAAGCTCCGCTTACAGATGCTCCAGGTCCTCTACACACTAGCAGATCTCCCTCAAGTGAACTAACAGGCAAGTCTAGGTTCCCATCCTGGTGTTCCCTAAAGAAACCATCCAGGCTCTGTGACAGGGCTTCGGGCGTCTGGGGACTCTCGGTCACACACTCACTCCTGCTCCACTGAGACAGGCAGTCAGCCCCTACACCCTCCTCACTAACCTGGGACCTAGCTGGGCTACTCTCACCCTCCTCCACCACACTGGGCTGGAGGACACCTGACCCACTACTGTTGGAATCACTCACTAGTGACTCTAAAGAACCTCTCGCACTTTCCCATCGGTCGGCTTCCTCTGCCAGCTCATATGGTTCAGACAATCCACACCCTAACAGGTGTTGGCGCAATTCTGGATAAACAACACTGAGCAACTGCTCTTTGAGAACCATATTGACTACTCCGTCCACCTCATTGTCCGAGTTAGCCGTCAGCCAACCCCACATCACATCAGAACAGTCATCCACAAAATACTGCCACTCCTGGTGAGGTGGTTTCCTAAGGTTCCTGAATTTCAACCTGTTCTCCTCCTCTTGGGAAACAGGTACCATACTCGGGGAACTGGGAGTGGGACTGTCTACACTAATATTTAAATAGCTGCCACCACTGGACTCAACCCTCCCTGGGGAATCCAGAAAATCAAATTTGCACTCGGGGGATAACCTACCCTCTAGGGTTACCTTCTCCCTGAACAAGGCCCTTTCAGCCTCTAGCTTGGCGTGCTCCAACCTGAGCTGTTCCATCGCTAGCTGATGCTCCCGCTCTTCCCTCCTATCCAACCACTCCTCTGGGGACAGGACAAGGGATGGGGCGCTGGTACTGACACTGGACCCAGCAAGGGACTCCCTATCTATGGGGTCCTCACTGTCTGCTGGCGCCCATTCACTCTCATCCACTTCACATTCTTCAGGGCTCCCCACAGACTCACCATCCTCATGACGTGCGGCCCGGGCCCTATCTCTCTCACTGTGCTCAAGATCCCACTGACCCTTTTGCCATTGGATCAGGCTGTCCCTAAGCTGGGACTGAGTATCCGACTCACTCACCTTCATGCCTCCCTCTTCACAGAATCTGACCAGCTCTGACCTACTGTACCTAAAAAGACCACAGAGATCAAAAACAGGCTCCATTTTGGCGGACGTTCTCAAGAAGAGTTTGACACAGGGAACCTGGGGGTCTGAGCTTACACAGGAGTACACAATTACAAAAATTCAGCAAGATTCCTATCTCAGAGAACTTGCACTCCACTGTCCAGTGTAACACACCACTCATTTACCCCCCCCCCCCCTGGTAAGGCAGTTTCTACCACCCCTGACTTCTCAACCTGACCATAAAGACACAGGTACCAATGTGGGAGTAGGGCGGGGAACAAGGTACTGGACACAAATCACAAAATGACACCTTTCAGGAGAAGCAATACTGATCTTCCCTAAAAAACAATAATCCCCAAAATGTGTTTATCTAAAATTGCAGAGTTTTGTAGTGTGGCCTGTCGCCACTGTGGTACAGCGCAAACGCAAGTCCAATCCGCACCGCTTGCCACCAATGTTAGAAACGGGACCCCCGGCCGGCCAAGGCTCACGCCAAGGTCAGTCAGGGATCACCATTTCTAAGGTCAGGGCAAGGGAGTCACACACCAAGATAACCCCTGCTCACCCTCTAGGTAACGTGACGCGAGCAGCAAGGCTAATCTCAGAGGCGATGTGTAAAGCGTTTGCGCGCGCACCCCAGCGACAACACCCTAGGCCCACCACAAAGGAAACTCCACACAAGGTTATATCAAAAATAGACTTTGTATTATAATAATAGAAACACATTAGATAACACACACACTTTACAATGTGCCAACAGGCACGGGCAAGATTTACAAGGGATTATGTACAGGACAGGGCCACCTGGACCACTGTCAGGGGTATACACTTTTTAGAAATAATACTTGTAGGTATAACACTTAGCACATCAACATATAATGACTGTAACACAGAAATAGTAAATGTAGCATACAACCAGTAACTACTGGTAAAGGGAAAATACCTCCTACGCCACCCTAAACACTGTAGGGAAATCACGCAGGGAACTAGGACCTTATCATCAGGACCTATGGAAGGAAAACCATCACCTAAGCAGGTCACTTTTAGCAAAGGGAAGGAAACCTAAAATAATCACCTAGGCAAGTAACATTTAGCAAAGGCAATAAAACATCAAAATTCCTCTAAGCAGGTCACTTTTAGCAAAGGGAAATAAAAGCATAAGGAATCACCTAAGCAGGTCACTTTTAGCAAAGGTAATAACATAAACATTCCTCTAAGCAGGTCACTTTTAGCAAAGGGGAATAAAACATAAAGAATCACCTAAGCAGGTCACTTTTAGCAAAGGTAATAACAAACAATTGCACATGAAACATGAAAACACATTCAGAGGTGCAGGTAGAACATTTGCGCAGAAATCACATAAGCAGTAACTCATAAATTGCGCAGGGTGCTTGTAGCACAACACTAGAACTGTCCCTCAGGCCAACTGGCCTCGCAAGGGCTGGAAATGCCCTGAGTCTCAATGTCAGGGAAGGCTGCGCAGGCAGCACAGAACAAAAGCCTAAACGTAGCAACTGTCCACTAAGTGCTGGACAGTTGTAAATCACAGGTAGGCAAACGTTGGAGCCACGTGGGCTCAAGAACACTGGTGGGGAGGAGACACTGTGTGGGAGCCTTGGGGCTACTGACCACACTCGTGTCCCAAGAGCCCCTCTGGGCTCTACATCAACAGAATAGCGATTGAGAGCTTCTATGCTCTAACACAATAAAAATGGCCCCAGAGCCTCTCAGGCTCTGAAAACAAAATGCAGCGCCTTTCTATGGGAGTCCCCTCTCTGGGGACTCAAAGTGACAATGCCTGCCAAGAGCCTCGCTGGGCTCTAAATCAACTGATACCCCCGGGGCACCTCGTGGCTCAAAGGAAATGCTCCCACTCGTTGGAGCCTCTCTTAGGCTTGGGAAATGGTGCCCGGTGTTGGGGGAGCGGCCCGCTGCCTGCCGGGGCCGCTCTCTCACCAAAAATGCACCCTTGGAGCCTCTCAGGGCTTCACTCTTCAACTTAGCGCTATCTCGCGCTACCGGAAAAAGGGAGGGGGGCGCGGGCACCGACAATGTGCCCCGACAAAGTAGAGCCTCTCTGGCTCTAAACAAATGCCCCCTGAGCCTCCCCCTGCCCGTGCACACTCACCGGGCTCTCAGGTGGAGGCTCCTCGGTTCTTCTGGCTCTGCTAACGTCGGGCGGGGGACTCCTCTCTTTCGTGCTCCGCCCGGGGCACACGTCCAGACTCCTTGGCGGGACACCCAGGGGCTCTCTCTCTCCCTCGGGAGCCCCGGAGGAGACGGCCGCTTCCTGCCTCTCGCTGCGGGGGCGGGACTTCCGCTCCTTCTTCCCAGGGCCGCGCTATGATTGGCCGGCCAGAGAGGTGCTTCCGGGTCGCCGTGGGCAGCGCGGCGGCCCGGCCGGGTCTCCCGGGCTGCAGCGGTGATTTCACACGGAGTGGGCTCCCGTGTTAAATAAATCAAACAAATATGCGGCGTGGGCAGTCACTCGAGCAGCGAAATGCAGGGTGGGCACCTGCCTTACAGAAAGCGCTCTAAAACGATGAACAGCGCTCCTGGACAATAAAGCGCTCCCAAGCGCTATGGGCACAGAAAAAGCACTCGCAGGCGCTTGTGGGTACAAGCTACAGCGCCAGGACAAAATAAAGCGCTCTCAAGCGCTAGAGGGGTGACCACAGCGCTCCCAAGCGCTGCAATTCAAATAAAAGCGCTCTCAGCGCTAGGAGGGAAAAGCCAAGCGCTCCTAGCGCTATAAATCAGGAAAGGATCCAGCAAAGTCCTTGTAGGTAGGCAGGGGGGCAAGGCTGGGCCCAGAGCCAGCACACTGGGTCTCCAGGCAGGGAGACAGTCCAAGTGGCAGTCCTCCTGGCCCCAGCAGCAGCAACAGCCCCCTCTGGCAAGGATCCAAAAGTAGAACAACTTCTGTGGGGACACAGCCCCATTTTTATACTGCTAAATCCTTTGTTTCCAGGGTGCAGGGTGGGGGGAAACCAGTTGCAGCTGGCTTGGGAGTACCCTTGATGGCCCAACCACCCCTTTCATTCACTGGGGAGGCTTGGGTCGTTAGAAAAACCACAGGGGGGCGGAGCCAGCATTGTGTGGGGAAAACCCAGCCCATCCAGGACCCAGGTGCACTCCTCCCACACATCACTCATGCTGATCTCACACTCACCACCGGGCAGACCCATCCAGACTTCCTGGAGCCTGGCATGCCAGCCAGCTCCAGCCAATCACGCTCCAGTATCCTCACTGCACACATACATCAATGTCCAGAAGTAGCACTTCCCTTCTAGACACATACAAGCCGCACATACCATTGCGCAGCATTCATTCTCACGAGTTCATACATACCCAACTCGAGCCTGCACTCCCCACACATCAGGAACTAACATGGACACACACATTCTCCATGCATTCCTATGGGAGGGCAGGCCAGCCATACTACACGCACGCACTTTACTCTGGGGCACAGGGAAAAACTGCGCCAAGACCCAAAAATCACTAACACTGGGTCACAAATAAAAGCAAAATGATTAGGGGTGAACCTGCTCTAAGGCCCAAGTCCAACAGTGTCGAGTCTGAAATCTTTTTCGGATCCGAAGGTTTTTGAGGTGTCTTTGGTTCCGAGGCCTTTTGGTTTTTCGGTGCCAAACTACTTGGCGCCGAGGTCTTTTTAGCGGCAGGGGGATATGTTCATGCTTTTGGTACCAACTGTGCTTTTGGGGCACTGGTGTGTGGCTTCCTTGGTCCTGAGCCGCCGGAAGGCTTTTTTTTTGTCTTCGGAGCCGGGCCTGGAGGCGGGGCTTCTGAAGTGTTCTTTCGGTCTCGGCTAAGGCCTTCAGGCGCAGTTTTGATAATTTGGGTGGGGTAGGGTCAGGTGCAGTTGTACTCACTTGTTGACCTAGAGTGGTGTGGTCATCGAAGTCGTCGTCATCGGACTCGGATACAATATCGAGCTCCTCTGAATCTTCTGCCTCTGGGACGTCGGGCCTTCATTGAAGATATCTTCTGGCACCGGTGCCGATCGTTGTGCCATGATGTGTCGTCGAGCCCGGTAATCACGGATAGTTTTCTTGGATCGAAAAGAGGCGCAGGCCCGGCAATGTTTTTCTTCGTGTGTAGGCGAGAGACAAAGGTTGCATACCTTGTGATGGTTGCTGCGTGGAAATTTAGCTCCACACTGGAGGCGTTCTTTAAATGGAGTCCGTAGGCCGAATGGCGTCGATAGGCCCAGCGAACAAAACAATACCGTAGATTGTGATGTTTTGCGCGTCGAAGTGGTCTCCAAACATGGTACTGAACCGGAGCGCTGAAGTTACATCCAAACTCGATGGCGGAAAAAAAAACAATCTAACGATGGAGTTGATGCCCATGCGCACTATCGTCCAAGGGAGGAGTCGCGTATCTCGTGACTACAATGACTTCTTCCAAGACAACAACAAGGTGCCAGTATGGCGATCTATGCAAAAGTAAGAATTCTGCAGCTCATATGCCTCGAATACATTAGTTAGTGATAGATTACTTACCGCCCCACCCATCCTCCCCATTCTGCAAACTGATTTCTAGGGTTAAGGTCATCCCTTTCAGGGCCCTAGTTTCAATGCACCAGTGGTCAGTATCTTGCATGGCTCTGCGTTCCTGGCGTGTAAAGTCGTGAACAGAACTGACGTCAGCACGCGAGGGCAGCTTCTAAATAGCTACCGCAACGTCATCTCGTTGACCACAACGCCAACAACGGACGCGGAGTTGCACAACGCCACCTTCTGACGCACAGGTGTACTGCTGACAAAAACTTTCCGGATCTAGTCTAACGCCTGGGGGTAATTCTAAGGTAAGGAATCTATCACTAACTAATGTTTCTAACAGATATATCGTTACCGAAGGTAAGTAACTTGTTCAATAAGAGGCAGACCGGGGAAGAGCAAAAATCACTGCGCAGCCCCAAGCACCGCAAATAAGGCTGCACCTGCCTTAGCGCGCACCAACCCTCAGAAGAAACGGACAGGGCTAAGCTGCCTCCCTGCGCGCCAAACTCAGGAACGAAGTGCAAGCAAACGCGCCCGGAGGTGTTACCGCGGGACAATGTCGCAATACATACCCCTGCCGGGGCGTCGTTAAATGTATGAAGCAAGGGATACAGACTCAGATGGGCGTAAAAGGTGAAGGCAGCGGGGGACAGGGCTCGCCTAGACTCGACTCCTGCAGCACGGTTCCTCTTCTGAGGAAAGCGCGACCGCAGGAGCAACGAGATGGGCAACACCCCGTAGCGGGCCTTCAAAGCACCGCAGAAAAGATGGCGCCGGCATGGTAAGAAGCGCAAACACTTCCGCGGCCGGTAGAGAATCTGCAATCTAAACCGAGATTAGTCAAGGCCACAGTAGCAAATAACATTACCCAGCGAAGCCAGAATGAAAATCGCTACAGGGAAGCAATGAATAAATACCGAAAACAGGCAATACAATGATAAACAGAAAACAAGAAACAAAAGTGTGACTGAACTGGCTGCGAAGCAGCCAAGAAAGAGGAGGGACAGACAAAATGGAAGGACTATGTGCTGGTTATGGACACTATAGAAGGACTTATTGTGGAACCTCCCTTGGTGTTTTGGGAGTTGAAGTTTTTTTTAAATAATGTTTTTTCTTGTGATTAATTCAGAAAAAAGGAAAATGTAGTTTTTCTGGCTGCTATAAAATGTGAATGTTAATAAAGGCAGAGAAAGAAAAGCATAATCTGAGCCTCCGGTCCGGACATAGAATTGTCAGTCAACAATGATCTTTATTGCTTCGGACTGGTCCAGGCAATAGTGCTATCTGGACAGTCTACAAACGTAGTTTAGGCCACACAAGAGGTTTTCATGCAAACAGAAGTCTTGACCAGATCTCAGGCATGCAGGTTCATATCGGAGTAAGCTGAGCGCCCCAAACTGAGGGCATTTTATTCCTTTATATGAAGAAGATTTTATATCTGGTGTTGACAGAAAGGCTGTGACCCCATCACCTGCCAAGATGTCGCTCTTCCATATTTACTGCATCTGGCTCAATCAAAATTACAATTTGCATCGATAAAGGTTATGTTATGTTATGTTAAATAAAATTTGTAAAGCGCACGTACGCCCATGGGCTTCTTGGCGCTGAGGAGAGATTAAAAAAAACATAACAAGAGGGATGCCAGCAGGAGTCACTATTTCAAGTAGGCCTGTGTAAATAGGAAGGTCTTAAATGCTTTTCTAAAGGTAAGGAGGTCCTTACTCTGTCTAAGGGTTAGAGGCAGAGAGTTCCACAGGGAGGCTGCTAGAAAGTGGAAACAACTGCCTCCCTGTCGCTTTCTCTTGAACCGGGGTACCTCAAGTAGGTCTTTGTGGGCTGATCGCAGACTGCGCGAGGGGGTGTATCTCCCTATCAGTTGCCTTATGAACAGGGGACCCTTGCCTTGTAAGGCCTTGAAGATGATACATCCGGCTTTGAATGCGGCTCTCTGAGCCACAGGTAGCCAATGCAGTTTCTCGAGCCCTAATTTAATCGATTCCCATTTAGGTACCTAACAGATCAGCCTGGCAGCTTGATTCTGAAGGTGTTGCAGTCTTCTGAGTTGGCCTACAGGCAAACCTAGGTAGAGACTGTTCGAAAAGTCGATGTGGGAAAGGACTAGGGCAGTAACTACTTGAATCAGGGCTGAGTGGGTAAGAAGGTGTGCAATTTATTTTATTTTTCTTAGTTGGAAAAACCCTGAGGAGACTACTGTTCCGATCTGAGAATTTAAGGCAAGGTCCTCATTAATGGTCACTCCCAAACTCTTTACTGATTAGGACTTTTTGGGAGGGAGGCCCATATCTGAAGGCCAGAAATGTAGGCCCCAACTAATCTCGCTCTTCCCGGGCAAAATCAATTCTGTTTTCCCCGGGTTTAGTTTGAGATGGTTTAGGGACATCCACCTCTGAATCTGGATCATAGTTGCCTGAAAGTCTTCAACAGCATTAGGTGAGTTTAATGTAAAAACTAACTGTAAGTCATCTGCATAGTTGTATGCAGTGACTTTGTGCTCTCTCAAGGAAAACAAGAGGGGCCGCATGTATAAATTAAATAATAATGGGGACAAGGAGGAGCCTTGGGGGACCCCACAAAAGGAATTAATTTTAGAAGCTGTGAAAGACCCTAGCCGAACAGACTGGGTGCGTTCAGATATGAAAGATTGCAGCCAGGCCAAGGCAGAGTCTCTGAGGCCGGCCTGTTCGACACGGTTGACCAAGATGGAATAGTCAACCGTGTCGAATGCTGCAGACAAGTCCAGAAGCACCAATGCCTGATGTAGATTTTTGTCGGCATTAGACCTCAAGGTGTTCTGGACGGCCAATATCACTGCCTCTGTGGAATGACCAGGCCGAAAGCCTGCCTGGTTAGGTTGCAAATAACCAGAATCTTCCACAAAGTTTGAAAGGCAATTGGTGACATGAGCCTCCAAAATCTTTGATAGGTAGGGCAGAAGAGATATAGGCCGGTAATTAGTGAGGTCGAAAGGGTCTATACCAGGTTTTTTAGTGAGGGGAATCAATAAGGCCTGCTTGAAACTACGGGGTACCGTCCCGGACATGAGTGAGTTGTTGAGCAATGGTATCATGCCATGGGGGATGGCACGACCAATTTCCCTTATGATATGAGGGGGACAGACGTCCTCAGGAGATCCTGATTTGACTCTAGTCAATAAGTCTAAAAAAACTTTTGAGTCGATGAGAGGAAAAGAGTGTAGTGTTAATGGGTTGAAAGAGCTGCCATCCAAAGGGGCGCAAACTGGGAGTTTGGATATATTCTGTTTAATCGCAAGTATCTTTTCGCTAAAAAAGTTATTTAGGGAATTACAGAGTGTTTGTGTGGGGACTACCGGAGGGGAGGTTCTATCGTCATTACATAATTCATTCACAATTCTGAAAATTTATTTCGACTTGTTGGTGGAACTTAAGATTTTCGTTGAGAAGTAGACAGTCTTTTGATTATGTAAGATTTTTTTATATGCTTTCCTAGCTAGACAGTAGGCTTCCCTAGCTTGTGGCCAATAGTTAGATCGCCATACTCTCTCCTGTTGTCTAACTTCCAGTTTTAATCTTTTTAGCTCAGGTGTAAACCATGTATGAGCATCCATGCTTCTAGAGCTACCAAAGCAAATAGGGGGAGCATGGACATTGATGGCTGTATTTAGCCATTCTTTAAACCTAAGGTCTGCTACCTCCACATCAGTACTCTGTGGGGAAAGGGAAGTGTTTAAAGAGTTTTAAAAAGCTGGCATATCCACAGAGTTCCATTTCCGGGTGGTCCTGCTAGTTTGCAGCTTGAATTGGGTGACTTTGTCTATATGGAATGAGAAGCCTATGCTAAAATGGTCAGACCAGCTGCAAGGTTTTATGTCAATGGAGTGTACTGGTAGGTTCAAAGACCAGATTTGGTCGAGACTGTGGCCCTTCTGATGGGTCGAGGTATTGATCTGTTGTGTTAAATTAATATCATTGTCATTCTTCAGAGACTTCAGAGACTTTATTATTTCCTCCTTCTGAATCTCCAGCTCCCCATTAGGAATTGAAATTGGTACTAGCCAAATTGATTGGCCCATCATTTGACCCCGTTTACAAGGCTTACTTGCAGCATCTATCATAGAAGATGGGCTTCCTCACAGGAACAATGTCAGTCCATAGAGTTAAGAGATCAAAGTATTATATGATGCCTTATGTAGTTTGCAAAATGCTGATGAAATCGCTGCTGTGCGTCCTTCGTTCTACTGTGTGTGCTGGCAGAGCCTTTGTTTGAGGAAAAGGTTATTTAGCGCTTTTTGCCTGGAAGCGCTACTGAGCTGTGCTCTGATTTCAACTTCAGCGCCTGCACCATCACAGCTCGCGTTTCCCGCTGCGCGGGAAACACTCGCATTCCTGTTCGGCGGACTGTGACTGACAACAGGACTTCAGGAACCACAAACCTCTTGGCCCTGGAGCACCGCCCTGACACGCCCCCCTCACCTGGCGATAATTGAGGAGTAGGCGCGCTGGAGCAAGGTGAATGCTGATGAAATCGCTGCTGTGCGTCCTTCGTTCTACTGTGTGTGCTGGCAGAGCCTTTGTTTGAGGAAAAGGTTATTTAGCGCTTTTTGCCTGGAAGCGCTACTGAGCTGTGCTCTGATTTTAACTTCAGCGCCTGCACCATCACAGCTCGCGTTTCCCGCTGCGCGGGAAACACTCGCATTCCTGTTCGGCAGACTGTGACTGACAACAGGACTTCAGGAACCACAAACCTCTTGGCCCTGGAGCACCGCCCTGACACGCCCCCCTCACCTGGCGATAATTGAGGAGTAGGCGCGCTGGAGCAAGGTGAATGCTGATGAAATCGCTGCTGTGCGTCCTTCGTTCTACTGTGTGTGCTGGCAGAGCCTTTGTTTGAGGAAAAGGTTATTTAGCGCTTTTTGCCTGGAAGCGCTACTGAGCTGTGCTCTGATTTTAACTTCAGCGCCTGCACCATCACAGCTCGCGTTTCCCGCTGCGCGGGAAACACTCGCATTCCTGTTCGGCGGACTGTGACTGACAACAGGACTTCAGGAACCACAAACCTCTTGGCCCTGGAGCACCGCCCTGACACGCCCCCCTCACCTGGCGATAATTGAGGAGTAGGATCGCGGGACGCGCGCGGGCGACGCCGGGCTAAGCCCGGGCAAAGGGCGGGCCCTCTGTGGCCCTCAGTGGCCGAGGTAGGCCGGGCTGGGCCCTGGTATTTATTCACCTTCCTGCATAAATCCTTGTCGATGTTCATCGCAATAGATATTTGAATGAAAACACGCGGATTGATTTTTCTGACTGTAATTTGTTATTCGCTATTGTGCAATTATCTGCTTCTCCCGGTGGATCTATATTTATATTTTTTAATTGGTTTGTGTTTTTATCCGGGACTATCTATCTTGCTTAAGGTCTAGTGCATTCACTAGCATTATGACAACAAAGAAATTACGCTCTGGGAAAGTCTTAGGGGAAAAAGTATGTTCAACAGCTGAACCCATTCTACTGCGGAAAAAGTCTGAAAGTAGTGCTCTATTGAAAGGCCAGATGCAGTTGGAACACATTTGGGAAAAATCGATGAATATACCCTCAAAAGACCGAACATTTTTAGATGTTGACTCATTACCACAACCGCAATCACAATCTAGTGTGGAAATGGATTGTAACAATGATTTATTGTCTGAAATGATTACGTCTCCTCAGCCTCAGATACAGGAAGTAAAAATCCCAACTCATCATCATAATAATATCAATGAAAGTGAAAAGGCGGAGAAAGACGTGGTTGATGTTTCTATTTCTACTAGTATTGATTTTGATCTTTGTGGTCGGTATATGGACAAGAATCTCCTGACCCAGGTTGGGGACAGTAAAACTCCGATTAGAGCAACTCCTTCTGGAATGCTGCTATATAGCAGCACTCCTTCAATTAAATCTAAAGATAATTTATCTACACATAGTGAGTTGAACTCTCCTCAATTTAATCTATCGGGGATCTGCTCTTTTGTTCCATCTAGTTATCCAAACAATAAGAAACCAATTTCTGAGTCTCTGATAGCTCTTGAGCAAATTCTGTCCTCTATACTGCTTCTACTTGGCAAATTTGCTGTGAACTCTGATTGTATTTTGTCTTCTGTGACTGAGATATTGAAAGAAATGTTGGCTAAAAAAGCTGCGAATGAATCAATCCCTCCCACTGAACCTGTTGTTCAAAATGTGGTAGACTGTATTAATCATTTGGAGGTTAATACCCCTTTGAGAATGTCTGTAAAGGCAGACATTCATAAGCCTCTTAAAAGCCCTATTTTATCTTCCCTTGAACCGAGTAACGATTTAAAACTTATTGTCAAGGAAGATAGTGTGGTAGAGATAGTACAAACGGTAGAAAATGAACTTTTCCCCATCTTTACTCATGAAAAAAAGGGCTCAGATGGCTTGCTGACAGGGACTAAAATCATAAAAGCAAAACTAAAAGGGAAAAATAGGAAGTTGCTACGCAAATATAAGAAAAAAAGGCCAAGGCAAATTATTTTTCAAAAACATATAATATCTGAAGTACAAGATAAATCGGGCAATAGGGATAATTCACTGCTGAATTTTTCTATTAAAGAGGCAGTGGAGGACTCAGCTAATAATGTATTGGAGGATACCTCCGCTGTGGGTTATACAAACGAGGTAATCCCATGTCCCGTGTTAAATGCGCCCGAACCTCTATCATTGACGGTTGAAGTTACGGGAAATTCCCCGTTAGTGCCAAAAGTATTAAACCCAACGGCACCTATTTTCCGCCCTCAGCCAGATACAACTAGAGGCTTAAAGATTCAGCCCGTAAAAAGCGATTTGACATTTGTGGACACATTGATATTGGACTTTTTTCCACTGTTTGATCAGGATGTAAAAATGAATAGGTCTTGGCTGCTTAATTGCTTTAAAGAGATTGATAGTCTAAAACTAATTTTATCAAACGATATTGATTTAGTCTTACCAATAAGATCGGTTACTGGGCAACGAACAAGGGTAACATTCTATTCAAAAATAATTACTAATCTTGTTCTTCAACAGGCAGAATTTTTCCAATGTAGAGGAATTGACGTGTTACCTTGCTATAATAATGCTTTACGTATTTCCTCTAGAGATAGTATTACAAAGCCAGCTTTTGCACAGGATGAATATCTAACCTGTAACAAAGACCTAAAAATTTGGGTCTCTAGAGGTAAACGAATGGTATCTCAGGTTCTCCCATTACCTGATAACACAGATATTCCTTTAACAGAAGACAATCAGAGGTGGAATTGGTTACCCGGGGTTTTATCTACCAATACTGCGAGTAACCCACGACTCTTTCAACATCTTTAACAATAATCTAAAAATTGTCTCTTGGAATGTAGCTGGTCTGTATAATTGCCCCGAGAAATTTGACTTTTTAGCCTCTTTAAACGCAGATGTAATATGTCTCCAGGAGACATGGTGTATAAATCTCCCCTATCTAGGGAAAGAATACTTTGTCTTGGAGGCTCCTGCAAAACCTTCTAAAAAAGGCCATGCAAAAGGTGGAATTACTTGTCTTTTATCCACCTCGTTACAACGGCAATTTACGCATTACTCAGACTCTAGCAATCTTTTTCACTCTATAACTATTCGGAACCTAGATATAGTGGGTTCCCGGTCCTCATTTGTTATTTTAAATGTATACATTCCTCCCGAGGAAATTTTTAATTCAGTTCTAAAGCGAATGTTCTCCTATGTTAAACAACTACTGGAGGTTGAACACCCCCCCTATATATTGTTGGTTGGTGATTTAAACAGCAAACTATCCAACTTTACTTTAGACATGTTCAGAAATAAATTTAAGGAAGAAGCATATAATATTCCCCAAGTGCTTTGGCCTACCAGAATAAAAACTAATAAAAGAGGTTAGATCCTCTTGGAGGAACTTAGCCTCGTAGAAGGGCTTATTATTAATGGTAGAATGCCCTCAGACACTCCTGCTAATTATACCCATGGATCTTTCAGGGGTGAGTCTATTTTGGACTACGCCATTACGGACTATGATACGTTCTCCTTTATTATAGATATGGTGATCTCTCACTCTCCTTTGAGCGATCATAAACTAATTAATGTAACTATCTCATTAAGTCCCTCTGAAGCTAATTCCTGGTCCCTAAAGAATAGAGATCTTTCCATTGATCGAAAATCAGGTAGATGTTTTTGGGGCTCTAAAACCAGGAAGGATGTACAAAACCTCCTTGCCCAAACCCTACTAGAACTTGATCAGTGGGAGGGTATAGAATTTTTACAACTCGAAAAATTTATTAAAAAAATTACTGGCTTAGCCAAGAAAAAGGGAAATCCCAAAAGATTTCATTTTTCTCCTAGTTCTTTACTTTTATTGAATAGGGAGATAAATGACCTTATCAGGAAACAATATCTCAACAGATCTGTGGAAAATGAGCGCCAGTTAGCATTATTAAAACGTAGGAGAGTGAGATTGAGAGCTAAGTTAAAAAGAGAAAAAGAAGACTCTCTTTGGATTGGATTAAGAGAGGCTTTAACCTATAATAAATCTAGAGAATTTTGGTCCATAATAAGAAAAGGCTGTGGTTCCATCGTAACTCCTAGTCCAATATCCATTGCTGAAAACGTTTGGACTCTATTTGTGACTACATTATATGCTCCGAATGGTGTTATGGAGGATATATGTAAGTCTGGTCCTAATAGTGAGCAAAAAATAATACTCCCTACTGAAAAAACCATAGCCTCAGTGATAATGAGTATGCGATCTACCGGAGCTATGGGCCCTGATGAACTCCCCATGTCAATAATTAAGCAGGATGTCACTTCTTGGAGTAGGATTCTTCTTCCAATCTTTCAGGCTTGCTTTTTATCAAGAACTGTCCCCGATTCTTGGAGGGGAAGTATATTAATTCCGATATTTAAAAAGGGTGATCGGATGCTGCCTTCTAACTATCGTCTAATAGCTTTATTAGATGCAATAGGGAAAATTTTCGCTAAATGTCTTTTATTGTTAATTATGGAATGGGCAGAAACTTACATGATTTTACCAAAGGAACAAACAGGTTTCCGTGAAGAGCATGGAACGTTAGATAACTTGACATTATTGCAGGTGATTACTGACAAATATGTATGTGTCCGTGGTGGTGGCGTGTACGCCGCATTTATTGACTTCTCCACGGCGTTTGACAAAGTGGATCGTCCAACGCTGTGGAGAAAGCTGGCTGTGTTGGGGATGCCAGGATACCTACTCGAACTGGTTAGGTCCCTGCATACGAACACATGGTGTATGGTGCTACAAGGAGGAGAAAGGGGCCTTACCTCTCCCATCCCCTCCCAGAATGGGCTTAAACAAGGGTGTATATTGGCGCCCATATTGTTTTCCCTGTATTTGGCCGACCTACCATCCTCTATTTCTGCATGTGAGGGATTCGCTCCGATAATTGGAGGGTCTGCTATATCTATTTTAATGTATGCAGACGATATACTTGTTTTAGATTTGACCCCGAAGGGTTTATCTAATCGTCTGCTTGCATTGAACCAATTTGCAGTAGCACATCATATGAAAATTAACACATCGAGAAGTAAAATCATGTGTATTTTTGGTAAGAGAAAATGTAGGTCAGGTAGTTATAAGTGGTTTATCGGGGGACAAAAACTCGACGTGGTTAAAACGTACACCTTTTTAGGTAAAATAATATCAGCGAATCTTAGTGAGAAGCCCCACATCGAACATAACTCTCGTAAAGCGTTGGCCCATGGTATGGGGTTATGTTCGTTATATAATGCCACTGGGAAGAGACATTTCTCACTTTGTTTGGAGGTTTTTAGAGCTAAAGTCCCATCTACTCTACTATATGGAATCGAATTAGTAGAGTTGAAACATTGGGGATTTCTTCAAAAAACAGAAGGAAAGGTACTGCGGAAAATTTCATCTTTGAACAATGCATGTTCTACTTCTTCATGTAGGTTGGAATTCGGACTTCGAAGTTGTTGGACACAGGGGCTGGTCGCACTTGTAAGATGGGTAACCTGTTTGGCGAGAGGTAAACCTGGTACCCTAAGAGAACTCATTAAAAAGGAATTATTGGGCAATTTTAATGATTTCTCTTCTTTAGTAAAAAACTTTAGGAAAGCAGTAGCCCTGTTAGAGTTGGATGAGAGTACTTTATTTTTACTCTCTCCTCTAGAACTAAAAGCTAAACTAAAAAGCGCATCGTGGGAATTATGTTATAAGTTGGACACCCTTGCCCAACCCAGATTAGAGGATAGGGAATTTCCTCTAAAAACATATATCCCCAAGCAGACACAACAATATCTAATCTGGAATATCCCCCATGGAGTTCGTAGACTATGGTACCTTTTACGACATGATCTGCTCCCTCTTAATTCACTCCTAGCAAAGTGGTATGGGGGATCCCCTTTATGTAATTTTTGTAATAACGCTGTACAAGATCGTAACCACGTTTTGTTTATTTGTCCTGTATTACGCTCTTTGCGCCATAAATGGTTAAAACCTGTTTGTTTACAATTGGGAATTGTAAATGTTAAATTGTTCATACATGCACTTTACTGCCCTCCAAATGAACTTTTCTGTTGTAGAATGTTTAAATATTTTAAAGGGTTTTTAAATATTTATTAATGATGACAGGGCGATGTTGATGATTGCTTTATTTACTGATAACTGTTGTGTTTTCTTCTTGTTGTATGTTGTTATCTTATTATTTTCTCTGTATAATGGTCTGTCTAATTTTATGTGGCCCTCATTGAGAGCCAAAACATAATAAACTTTTTGACTAGTGTCACACCACCATAATAATGATCCTAATTTTTTTCAGCATGTACGCAACAACCATGGTGCTAACTCACGTCAGACATTCATTCTGCACAGTTCAGAGTCAGGCAGGTTTACTCAGTAAGCAAAAGGGAAAACTTGTATATTCCAGTGCTAACTCGTAAAATGTATTCTTCATTTGAAGCAAGGAAAAGGTTACTACTTGGAATTATTTACTACCTGAGTAAAGTGCATCTGCAGAATTTAGGACTTTTCCTCATTAAATATATTTTTATAAGGCTGAGAACTTCAAAATGGCAACTATGGTATAGTTAGTGAAAACTCTTCAGCAGAATGACTGGCTGCCAAAAGTGCATCTAATGGGAACCCAGTTTCACATTATCATTTGGCCGACACGCTGCCAACATCTCAGATGTTGAATGCTTTGTAAAATGGTTAATAGCAGCAAGGATACACATTCTATTGTAAATTAACTGGGCACTGTGGACTGTTAGTGACTCCTGCAGAATCCTCTATCACTTCATGGGTGAGATCAGATTGACATGATAGTAGATCAGTTGCTCTAATTTACGCAATTTCCGTTAAGGTTATTATTAGTAGTGAGTATTCCCCTTGTGGGAACATGGATCAAAGAAACTTCACTAAGGCCATATTAAAGTGGTGATTCATTTGAGATGGTACTGGAATGCATGTCTACTCCCAACAATTGACAGATTAGAATTCAAGCTTCTCTTTCAGCGTTATTGCAAACCCTTTTCAACCAGTTGTTAAAGCAGCACAATGTCGGAGGAGGCTCCTAGTAGATTCCCATAGCTTCCCCAAAGTGGTGTCTGTCTCTGTGAAAAAAATAAAATGTACATGTATTTCACAACCCCTCTTATAGGTTGCATACTTACAGGTGCGAAAAGTGTTTGGAATATAACCAACATCTAAGAGAATCTCTTATTCTTGCAGGGTGTAGATAATGGGCTTCACCCTGGACCCTCAAGATTGATATACACAAAAAATGTGATATTTTATAATAGCTTCCATTTTGTGCTATATTCCTATGTAAATCATAAGAATTATCGCAATAATGAAATACCTCTGTGGTAATGATTATTTTTAAAGCAAATAAAATATAGAATCCACCCATTATTCATCACAGATTCCGAACAAGTTATTCTAAAAATTCCTTTTTGCCAATAGCATCACCTTTGCACACAGTATGTTGCTATGTCATGAAATACCCCCTCATTTCTGCTGACCAGAGGGTACTCCGTTCAGTGTTCCAACAGACAACAAACCCCCCAGCAACAGGTCTCTCGCTCCCATTTTCTAATTAATTATATGGCTTTCTCTGTTTACTATTTCTATGGAGCAGTTGGAGGCCTACTCACTCAGAAACCAATGTTTTCACCACCAAGCTGAAAACAGTTCTTACATTTGAATCCTTTCCAAAGTATTAATATGATTAGTTTTCAAACCATTGGTCAGTTTATGGAGAAGCTGCTCTCTCTGCATCCGCTGTTACCATCCACGAAAATAATTGGAAATTCCCCTTTAGCAGAAGCAACCTACAGCAGATGCCATGGGTCAGTTTTGCGCACACAACATTCTGTTAGCTTGCACAGAATAATACAGAAAGCTTATAGGTAGTTTGAGGCCAAAATCACTTATGCTAAGTAAGCACATTTGCAGCATCACTCAGTGTACAAACATGTGCTTCAAAGAGCCAATCATGCTCTCAAGTTACAACCTCTGTTTTAACATTGAATCTTTCATAGCTTCACTTGCCATATAATTACTCCCATCCCTCAGCCAGAAATGCTTGTTATGATTAACAAAGCAGTATTAAAGTAAAGCATTTAATACAGTAGCCTATCCACTCTATTGTGACCATTGGCTTTTATAGACTTAAAGTCTATCTCCAGAAATCTTCAAATTTTCTACCACAAGTCCTATTTTAGGAAGTCCTGTGCATTAGCTATATGTTTGTGAGAATTCCTACAAATGAATGGTAATTATTTTGAGACTTTCAAGAATTGTCTACAGATAAAAGGAACCTATTGCTTTTCAGAAGGTGTTTGACTTCCTGGGTTTACTTTCTCCTAAGACTGAAGCCGCACAGAGATTACTTGTCGGGATCTGCTCCTGTATGCGCCTACTAGAAGAAACTTCAGCTAAAACTGAGAAATGTGATATATGCCATAGATTTTCATCTAGTATTTCTGAAATGACTGTGATCCTTCTGTAGCGAAGATATCACAAACATCTCAGCAGACTTAGGCAGACTACCTCACTACTGTCTGGATAACGGTTAAGAGGTCTTAACCATAGCTGTGCTTTTATCATTTACATGGCCCCAATGGGCAATTCGTCCACAGTGCTACCTAAACGTTTACCTAACATGCTTCAGCTGAACTTTCTGTTGCTGACCTTGTTGGTGGCCATTGATAATCTCTTATGCAGATGATTGTTGGATCCCTTGTCTACACCCTCTTCTCCCACGAAGAGTATGCAGTTGGAACTCTGTGCTGCTGACTGCATCATTTCCACAGTCATTCCACGGATAATGCTTCCATGACCACCTTCGTATACCCTCTTTGTAGAAAAGATCTTTGAGGCATCAGTCACCTTGTGGAAGGCCCTTAATGGTATCAAAGACAAAGCTTTATGCAACCCCAAAAAAAGTATGTATCACAAACGAGGGAAAATAATTATTTATAAATGTGGTAAATAAATAAATAATACCTCTATTTTTGACTAGATATATAATAACAGATAGCTCAATAAATAAGAGTCAAGATTCGAGGTAGTAGGAGTATGCAGGTTTAATACAGCATAAAGGACAGGAACAGGACAACCTGCACGGGAATAGGATGGCAGCGCTGCACGGGGCAGGGACAAAGGAATGGAATGGGTAACTTTTTATAACAGTGCACAAGTATATATACTTAAACAAAATACATGATGTTCAATACAATAGGCGTAACAGTAGGCAGGGCCTATAGCAGTCGCGAGAGATAAGGCAGAAAGTAGGTGTAACAAGAGGCGTGAACAGGGCGTATACATAGACATGTGATGTAAACGTAACGGAATAGGTCACAAAATGGGGCGGAAACATGGAGGGGGCTACCTAAGGAGCCGGGACCTCTAACCTAGTGGTGCGCGCAAGCTGGCAATGACGTGTTACTAGGGAGAAGCTGGGGGCTATGACTTCTGAGCTAGAAGGAGAGACGAAAGTCTGGAGAGTCAGAGCGACATGTACCTAAACACTATCTAGTATCTGATGTTTAGAGAACATGTTGATAGAATCCAAACGTTATCAGGGCAAAGGCTAACAGACACTAAGACTGGTGCATGCATTATTCTACATGTAGTGTGTGTTGAGGAATATTAAATGACCATAAATACAGTATTTCTCTTACATGGAGACGTAAAGGCTAGACGATGACTGAAACTATTGATGCGATTCAGTAGCTTAGGAATGCAGAGAAGGAGGGCTGGACTGATAACTAGAATCATAACATACTCTTGGCAGACTGGCAGGCAGAGCCAGGCCGAGCCGGGCACTGTGAGGCAGGAAGTAAGTGAAGGGTCAGGGATACAGGTGGGGGCTGTATCGCTCCTCGGAGAGGGTTCAGGAGACAGGAGCTGAATCTGAGTCCGGGCCCTTTTGAGGCCTAGAAACGGGGACTTTACAATGAAATAACGTGCACACTGAGAAACGTGGCAACGTAACTTTACATAGGCCTAATACTCGTAGCTTTCACGAGAACTGGAAACTGGCATACTAGAGATGGACACAACTGTAATTGCGTCTTTAATCGATCATGGGGAATACATATGCATATTAATCATGCACATATAGCATAAGATGGGGAACACGTAGGGACACAGAACATGGCAAAATTTACTTTTCCACATTCCCTCCTTGTCACTACGTTTCCATCAGGAAACATCAATATTCATGATACCATCTATCATTTCATACAGTATCATTTGCTCGTCTCGAATTGTCTTGGAACGGGATCTAGGACGGGACTTGGGACTAGGAATACAAGAGGTAGCACAAATGCCGCAAATCGCAGGGCCACATTGTATACAGAGGCAGCAACTGAATATGATCGCTACTGCAATACCTAGAAATGACAATACTTTCCATCCCCAGGCAGAAATTATACTCCAGAACCAACCGGACCATGTCCAGGTGCCTGGATTCTGGTGTAACTGATGGGCAATTTTATGAAGTCTGGTTATAGCTGAATAAACAGACGGCGCGTTATTAGGAATGAAAATGCAGCAACTAGATCCGATGACTCTACATGCTCCTCCTCTATCGGCCAGTATGACGTCAAGAACGAGACGGTTTTGGAGCACGACAAATCTCATAGCAGATTGCTCTTCGGTTAAGTTACCTAGGGCAGAGGCAGTCTCATTCACTACTGCTTCAAGAGTTCTTGTTAACCTACGGATTAACTTACTATTCTGGATAGGTCCTATAAAGAAAAAGAATCCTCTATTGAAATCTGTATACTGTTCTAGAGCAGTTTCAGTTTGATCGACAATCGGGGACTCGATCTCCCTTCTATGTCTAATGTGTACTAGATGTGTGTTTCTATGATAATCAGATGGGGCTAGGAAAACTGGTGGCAGTAGGAAGGCAACGTAACAGGTTCCCTCCCAATCGAGGGGCAGACGAACATATGTGGTCTGACCACAAACAAAATAAGAATGACGTGAAGCTTTGAAAATAGATTTCCCACTGTCACTATACTCGACAATAGTAGTACAATCACTATGTCCTACATGTACGGAACCATTATTTCGGACACATAATTCGCCTTTGACTGGTAATACTGAAATAGCAGGTAAGTCTGGAGTAGGATCAGACTGAACATTCAGAACCATGAAATTCGAAGAATAATTACCCAAATTATAAACTTCATTTTCTAGATCTAACCCTGTTCTGTGGGGAAGACCTTGCTTGGCTGGAAAACATGTACTGTTCAGAAGGGACATATCAGTTGAGGATGACGTTAACGTGGACCATGCTCCACATGAACCATTATGTGAAAACGGATAAGGAAACAGTGGCAGAACTCCCTTCGGTGTCTGGAAAGAGGGGAGTCGACCACACACCCAACAATTAGTGGCATTGCTGGTCTGGTGTGAATAATGCAACATACGGATAAATGTGTTATTGCGCATAGCAAGACGATAAGATAGTTCGTGAGGAGGCAGATCACTAAACGTGTGCTCTACTGTAGCATTAGAAAACTTATTTACATGAGAAATTGGAAAACATAAATGAAATGCATAACTCGTGCAGGTAATCATCAAGCTTAAAAACAATATAAAACTTAGAAAAACGATACATCGGATAGAGTTTTGACTAACTCTCTCACTATGGGGGTCTATCTCATACATGTCAGATACCTGTCTAACCGTTTCACCTAGGGGAGGACTTAGACAATTAAACTGGCTGACTTATTTTACTAGACCGTAGCTTACTTTTATACTCCTGCTGCGGAGTTTTCTCTAACAGGGAGGGCTTGATATCAATGTCATTTGCGGGACAGTCCTTAAGAATAGTATCTTGGCAGTCTTTAAAATCTTGACAATCCTTGGAAATGTTCTTGGAAACAGTTTTTAGTCCGTGAAATTTCTTGACGTGTGACAGGTGCACCCACCCCTTCCTGCCTTCCAACTTGACGGCAGTACGGGTGGTTAGAAGGACTAACTTCGGCTCCTTCCAGCGAGGCTCCAGCGGACTTGAACGATCAAAATTGCGGACGAGGACCAGGGTGCCGGGAAGGATCTCGTGTGGCTTGACTTCAGTATTGTCGGGAAATGCAGCGGCAACCTGTGAACGACAAGAGTGTAGGGCAGACATCAAGGAAGCTAGGTAATCTGTCAGCATATTACTGGAAACATCGGTAATACTTCGGGGTCTAGGTGTACCCCACATATTCGGGGGGCGGCCGAATACGACCTCATAAGGGGACAGACCTGATCTGGAGTGTGCGACCATGCGCATATAAAACAAAGCGACTGGCAGAGCAACTAACCAGTCTACACCTTTTTCTTGACAGATTTTGGCAATGCGGATTTTCAAGGTTTGATTATGTCTCTCTACGAGACCGGCTGCTTCTGGATGGCGTACACAATGGAACTTCCACTGGTACCCTAACAAAAGGGAAACGTGTTTCATTAGTTCGGATGAGAATGGCTGGCCGTTATCAGAATATACGACCCTAGGGAGTCCATAACGGGGGAAGAATTCACGAACCAACTGCTTGGCAGTGGTTGCGGCTGTGTAATCTGGGACTGGATATGCTTCTGTCCACCTGGACAAAGCGCATACAACTACAAGGACATACTTGAAACCTCGACATCGCTCCATCTGAATATAATCCATCTGGAGGACTTCAAAAGGGTGGTCAGGAGGTTGGAATCCACCTTGTTCCACCGGGACACTTTTACCTGGATTGAACTGGCAACATATCATACAGGTACGGACTTTCTGCTTGGCTGCAGCTCGTAAATGCTTGTTAAACCAAATGTTCTGGATACTGTCTAACATGGCTTTTTCTCCTAAGTGTGCTGGACTATGTGCGGTATTGATAATGACTTGAACCATTGAGTCGGGGAGAAACCATGTGGCTTTTCCCCTCGTCAACCATCCCTGATCTGTCTGGACCCCTCCTTGTTCGGACCATTTCTTAATTTCCTCGGGAGTAGCATGTAACTGGATATCTATGACATCTTGAGTAGGGTCCTTAACTGTCATACAAGTAGTCTGTTCGAGAGTGGATGTCGGTGTCTTGTTAACTGGTATGTCTGGAGTCTGTGCTGTAAGCTTGGCTGTTCGATCTGCTAGATCATTACCTTGGGAAATAATGTCAGTAACTTTCGTATGTGCCTTGCACTTCATGATAGCGATAGATGTCGGTAAATGTATTGCATCTAACAGAGCTTGAATAAGGAGACCATGCTGAATCTTGGTTCCATGAGAAGTCATGAAACCTCTCTCCTGCCAGAGCACTCCGAAGTCGTGTACAACTCCGAATGCGTAGCGTGAATCTGTGTAAATATTAACTTTCAGGTTCTTGGCGTGTATGCAGGCTTGAGTCAGAGCAACTAGCTCTGCTGCTTGAGCAGACAGGGTGTCAATACGGTGTGTTTCAATAACTTCAGTGTCAGTAGTCACTGCATACGCGGCTACTAGTTCTCCTGTACTCGTTCTCATACATGAACCATCCACATAAAGTGTCAGGTCGGGGTCTGGTAATGGAATATCTGTCAGGTCTTGTCTTGGCTTAGTCATAGTGTTAACTACTTCCACACAGTCATGTGTGGCAGGATTTGAAGTAACTGACGGTAACAGTGTAGCAGGATTTAGAACGTTGCAGCGTCTGATTTCTATGTGTGGCTGGAACAGTGTCAGTTCATAACCTGTCAAACGTGCAATTGTCAAGTGCTGAGTCTGTGTTCGGTTTAAAAGAACTTCCACGGAGTGTGGAACTTGTACTGTCAAGGAATGTCCTAATACTATGGAATCACTTTGTCTGATAGCTAGTGCTGTGGCTGCAACTGACTTGAGGCACGCAGGCAGCGCCTGGGCTACTGGATCTAATGTGCTCGAAAAATAAGCACAGGGCTTGTATTGTCCGGCTTGATCTTGTGTGAGAACAGATAATGCTGTACCATCGCGTTCTGTGACAAAAAGCGTAAAATGCTTACTGTAGTTCGGTGTAGCTAGAACAGGAGCTTGGCATAAAGCTTTCTTTAATTCATTAAAACTAAGTGTATGTTCAGATGTCCAAGGGAGAACAGTCGATACGGCTGCCTCCTGTGTCGTTAACTGTATCAGTGGCTTGGCTAGAAATGCATACTGAGGAATCCATTGTCTGCAGTAAGAAGTGAGGCCGATAAAAGCACGTACCTCCTTCTGTGTCTTGGGCTGAGGGAGACTCGCTATTAACTGGATACGGTCAGGTGTCAACTGCCTACCCCACTTGGACAGCAAGTGGCCTAAGTAGATCACTTGCTGGACACAGAATTGAAGCTTTGAAGGGGACACCTTGTGCCCCATCTCGGCTAGGAAGTACAGAACTATAAGTGACGCTCGCTCGCAAGCACGTTCAGAACGGGCAGTGATCAGTAGATCATCGACATATTGGAGCAGGGCAGTGTCAGTTGGCATGTGAATATTGTCTAGTTGTCTCTTAAGTGCTTGACTGTAAATACTAGGACTTTCTGTGAAACCTTGAGGAGCTCGTGTGAATTTATAGCTCCTTCCATTTAAACAGAATCCGAAAAGGTACTGGCTGTCTGGATGAATGGGGACACTGAAAAATGCGTTTTTGAGGTCTATGACTGTGAAAAATGTAGCCTCAGAATCAATGGCTGTCAATAGGGAAGAAATATCTGGAACAACTGGGTACTGGGGAATGATACATTTATTAAGTTCTCGAAGGTCAATCACTAATCGATATACTGGGGGTGCATTTGGATCAGTACGTTTCATGACTGGAATGATAGGAGAATTACATACATTGGAGTCAGTTTCTACAACTACTCCTTGAGCCATAAGCTCGCCAATAATTTTGGATAAGGCTGCTACAGCCTCAGGTGGCAATCTGTACTGTCTGATTCGTGGCAAGACTATACCTTGCTTGAGAGTCACACGATGGGGTGTGATTCGCATGAAACCAACATCAGTTGGACCTTGCGCCCATAGATGCTGCGGGACATTAGACAATCTCGGATCAAAATCTCGTAGAACATAGTGACCCTTAAAGTCACGTAAAAACAAACGTATTCCCTCTGGGGAACAACAAATAACTGCACCTAATTCTTTCAGTGTCTTAATACCTAACAAATTTTCTGGACATGACTTCGTAAGCAATAGATCAGTAGTTCGGGACAATGGACCTACTTCTAGAGTAACTGGCTTTGATATCTCGTTTACAATAGGCTTTCCTGAAAATCCAAGGGAAACATTTCTAGAGCCTGAGAGCGGAGCCCCTGGAACCTCGTCGTGACTAATGGTAGTCCTACTTGCCCCTGTATCAATCAGAAACTTTCTGTCTTTCCCTAATACTTGGCTGTGAACATAGGGACCTTCTTGATCTACAGGAATCTCGATGAGAGGCAAGCCTACCTCCCTCTCTAGGCTGTTTCATGAATACGCTTGATACTCTGGATACTCGGATTGTGCATACTGGTACATCTGCTGTGTAACATGCTGTGTTGCAGCTATAGGCTGCGGTGCTGGAACTGTCTGTTGTGCATTCTGTGGTGACTGAGAAGTCTGTGAAACTTGTTCTTGTCTAGGCGGACGTGGTCTTTCTTTAGTTTTACCAGTGGCTATATTGTGTTTCAGAACTGCACACTCGTTTATAAAATGACCTGGTTGTTTACAATAATTGCATGTCCCTTTAACGGGAGCTGCAGGATGACTGGCTTGATTCGGACCCCTCTTCTGACTGTCTTGTGGAACAGATTGTGCAACTAGTACTTTCATTTTCGTGTCTTTCATACGTCTTCTCTCGTGTTCTTGCTCTTCTCTGATTCTATTCTGGTGATACTGGAGCATCTGTAACATCTGTGACGGGGTACTAGCTTGCCATGTACTTTCGACTTTCAAAACTCGATTTTTAACTTGTGGACTTGAATTCTCGACTAATTTAGTAACAAAAAGATGAGGGTATGACTCGCTACTCGTCTTCAAACCACTGTTTATTATAAAACATTTCTCAAATCTAGAATAAAAATCACTAGTATCTTCGTCTGGTTTCTGTTTACAGGCTGAGATTGCATCCCAGTCTTCCTTTTTAGTGGCTAATAATCTAGGCAAAACTTGTATTAATAATTCTGGTAATTCTTTACATTTGTCTCCAAGACCGGTACCTGGTACTCGTATCTTATCTTCAGCTTCTAGAGCTGTCCAATCGATCTTTTTCTCTCCCACCTCCCAATCCTTTTCCTTGAGTTTTTCATATATGCCCGCAGGCAACAGGACTTTTAACATTTTAATAATATCTGGATACGTGTATTCTCCCATACGGAGCATGTCTTTTAATTCTCGGTGGAACCCTGCTGGATCTTTGTCGTGACAGGGAATTAATTTCTTCATCTCTAAGAGTTCCATCTTGGTAACCGGGGTGTAAACAAATACTCGTTGCATTTCACCACCCGCTGTCCTAACTAGGTGTACTTCTCGTAACGGATGCTGTCTATCTATATAAAACGGTTTACTTTCTGGAGGTGAGACATGAACAAAATGCGGATTTAGGAACGTTCTATATTTGTGGCGCTGTTCTAGAATGACACTAATTAAATCGGTGCCTAAACCTTTCCATCTATACTGGAGTAACTCGTTCAGGACATCATGTAACGGACCTGGATCAGAATGTTGACCCTCATACAGTGTAATGAGGTGCTGGATCATATACATACCCACCAGTCGCTGCTCGGCTGGGGGCAGTTTCAGAAACATTTGTGCCACTATTTCGTCTGGAAAAGTGGTAGAATCAGTAATCCATCGGACTGCTGATCGGGCTAGTTCTTGTTCATGCATGGTACTTAACTCACTATAACCGATTCGTGATTTCAGAATGTGATCGGTAGCTTGAAATACTTGTTCTAGGGAGCCTTGTTCTGGTGCTGGAAGAGGAACAGTTTTCTTGTGTTCTAGGCGTAAATGTCGGTCTGGAAATCTAGATTTACCTACATACGCTATTCTGGCGGTGTTCTCGTCGTCTACCTCTTCAGTAGGAGAGTCATTTTCTTTCTCGCTTCCTAGAGCTTCTTTGCGTTGTTCGTGTAACCTTATTATTTCTTTACGTATTTTCTTGTACATACTCTCTATACTATTGAGTGTCTTGTGCTTACCCTCGGCTATATTATCACTCCACTTTGTCAGAATTTTCATTTCGGTCGGATCTTTAGTCGGGGAATCTTGTTCCCTAATTAAACAATTGATCAGAAACTTTAACAGCATGAACTGGATCTCAGATTTTCTGTGAGACATGACTTCACCAATACTTTCTGGATCTTGTCCTGTACGAATGAAACGATACATTCTGTCTAGATCTTCTTTCATATTCGGTAGGGTGTCCAAATACTCGGTCACCCGCCTTACACGTAATGAATATATAACCATACCATCATCACCTGGGACCGGATCATAACGGCATTTGGTAAGAGCTCGTCTGATATCTGCAACAGACTGATGTTTGGGCGTGCGCTGTAACGCACGTTCATGTAACTCGACTGACGTTACACGTTTGTGTGGCGGCGGGGTTCCCGGAGGACCTCCTCCCGCGGCCCCTAAACTGGAATCGTCGACTGATACTCTTCGTGCTGGCAGAGTGACCAGTGTAGCGGGTACTTGTAATGTAGGCTGGACCGGGGGTACCGTAACAGGTGCTGTAACAGGTGCCCCGGTGACTGGAGGAGCAGGATTTACATTATTTACAGGAGCTGGCGGAACAGGATTTGCATATTCTGGGACTGTGTCGTCCAAATAGGACGAGAGAAAAATATCAGCTGCGGTCGGTTTGTGACGTAGCTTGGTCGGAACTAAGGGTGGCGGAAAATTACTGGATGCTTCCGGGGTTGCTTTTGGCAAGCCCTCGGCAAGAAGAGGATACATACCCTTAATAAGGGCATTCCTCTGTCTGTCTGACTGTTCGGTTTTAACTCGTTCACCTATTTCGATTAATTCCCTTTCTTGGGCTCTTTCTAAGGATTCTCTACTTAATTCTGACTTTCTGATTTCTTTTTCGGTTCTTTTATGAGATTCTTTGCGCCATAACTCGATGGCATCTTTCTGTGACTGTCTGGCTTTCTTTTTCCATAATGCTTCTTCTACTCGCATGATGCACTCGGCATCCCATGTACCCGATACGGGCCATCTATACTTTTCTTCTAACTGTTTGGTGTACTCCACCCACAAATCTAGATATAATATGGCACTTATGCCATGCTTTTGATACATAAAATGACCTGGACTGTCCCTAGGCGGGACAGGAACTGCTTCCTCGAGCAGACCTTTTCTAGTTCTTAACTGACATAATTTCGAGAACAGAGGCATGACGTGAACTGGGATCTGGACACAATACAATACACAATGAACACAATAATGACTTGAGACTGATCACTCATACCACGACATTAAAAACACATTGAAATGACATTTAAAATAACAGTTCGAACAGAAACATTACCTGGAATACTTGAGAACAGAAACACATGAATTTCTCGAGACTAGAACTTACTAGAGTTACTAGATGCACTGCTGAAACAGTACGAAACATACCGGTCTCATAAAGAGACACGTCAGGATCCGCATCCACCTAGGTGGATACTTCGTGTTGGATTTGCGTACCCAAACCCACGGACCAGAGACAAATTAATTGACCCTGTCTAGATACTACCCCAGCAACGGTACTCACCGGGCAGCAAGAACGGACGGCCTCGGACTGGACTGGACTGCTACGACGACGGACTACGAACTTCGGACTTCAGTTACGGGTGGGCCTCCGGATACCTCGGACCTTGGACTCTCGGCTTGGGCTGTGGTCGGGACTCGCCGCGTTCCTCCACCGCCTCGTCTGGATGCTGGACCGCAACCTCCGTCTCCTCCGTGGGCCTGAGGGATACTTGAAGCAGAAATATCTGCACGTGCACGGTATGGTTCCGTCACGGCTGCAGAGGATCAGGGGGCTTGCGTGGCTTCTCCGGCGCGTGGGGAAAGGGCAAGTCCCTACTCGGGCGCCATTATGTGGTAAATAAATAAATAATACCTCTATTTTTGACTAGATATATAATAACAGATAGCTCAATAAATAAGAGTCAAGATTCGAGGTAGTAGGAGTATGCAGGTTTAATACAGCATAAAGGACAGGAACAGGACAACCTGCACGGGAATAGGATGGCAGCGCTGCACGGGGCAGGGACAAAGGAATGGAATGGGTAACTTTTTATAACAGTGCACAAGTATATATACTTAAACAAAATACATGATGTTCAATACAATAGGCGTAACAGTAGGCAGGGCCTATAGCAGTCGCGAGAGATAAGGCAGAAAGTAGGTGTAACAAGAGGCGTGAACAGGGCGTATACATAGACATGTGATGTAAACGTAACGGAATAGGTCACAAAATGGGGCGGAAACATGGAGGGGGCTACCTAAGGAGCCGGGACCTCTAACCTAGTGGTGCGCGCAAGCTGGCAATGACGTGTTACTAGGGAGAAGCTGGGGGCTATGACTTCTGAGCTAGAAGGAGAGACGAAAGTCTGGAGAGTCAGAGCGACATGTACCTAAACACTATCTAGTATCTGATGTTTAGAGAACATGTTGATAGAATCCAAACGTTATCAGGGCAAAGGCTAACAGACACTAAGACTGGTGCATGCATTATTCTACATGTAGTGTGTGTTGAGGAATATTAAATGACCATAAATACAGTATTTCTCTTACATGGAGACGTAAAGGCTAGACGATGACTGAAACTATTGATGCGATTCAGTAGCTTAGGAATGCAGAGAAGGAGGGCTGGACTGATAACTAGAATCATAACATACTCTTGGCAGACTGGCAGGCAGAGCCAGGCCGAGCCGGGCACTGTGAGGCAGGAAGTAAGTGAAGGGTCAGGGATACAGGTGGGGGCTGTATCGCTCCTCGGAGAGGGTTCAGGAGACAGGAGCTGAATCTGAGTCCGGGCCCTTTTGAGGCCTAGAAACGGGGACTTTACAATGAAATAACGTGCACACTGAGAAACGTGGCAACGTAACTTTAGATAGGCCTAATACTCGTAGCTTTCACGAGAACTGGAAACTGGCATACTAGAGATGGACACAACTGTAATTGCGTCTTTAATCGATCATGGGGAATACATATGCATATTAATCATGCACATATAGCATAAGATGGGGAACACGTAGGGACACAGAACATGGCAAAATTTACTTTTCCACACCAAGGCTGAGCAAAAGGAACTCCACATACAACAGCCAAAGACTTGGTTTTTCAAACAATGGTGGGTATAAAAATGAGATCTAGATGGGCACTCCTTTTATTTCACTTATTTTTTAATAGACAAAAAGGATCTCTGTGCTGTTGCTTGCCAACCGAGACATTTCCATAAGACCGAATTAAGGAAATCTGCATAAATAAGTATTGTATATAAGTAGGCTTTCCTGCTTTCAGTTTCTATTTTTGGTAAATTCTGGTGCTTTTTTTCAGTGTTTTCCAGTGATTTCAATACCTTAAAAAACAGTGGTTACACATTTTCGCGCCATTAAAACAAAGTGTTTTTCCTGTGTTTATGGAACTTTTTGCTTTTATTATTGCTTGCTTTCTGCACTGATAGTGCATGATATATAAACAGTGTATGAGGTCCGAATGCATTTTTACAAATCAAACTTATCGTAGTACGCATACAATAAATACTTCTTCAGTGAATCTTTGGTCATGCACAATCGCTCTTTCCTTCTCATGTAAACTTTTATCTGTCAAAAGGCCCTCTCAACATTGGCACTTGACACAGTCCACGCCAAAATAGCCAGTACACAATTTGCTAACTCTGGCCACTGGCATGGCTTTCCATGCCAATAAAGGTGCACCTGAAGATTGTGATTCTCTGCTACAGGTTCTGTAACATATGCGTTGGACTGGGCACATATGCCCTCAGAGTTATTGAAGTGGTCAAAAATGAGGCACCACTTTTGAAACTCCAGAGAAAATTTCCCTTTACTTAAGGGATCTATAACTTGTGCAGAGTACCACAGTGAGGCTTCATTGACCTCAAATGCCGTGGTTGGTGAAGGGATATTTCTCATACATTGTAAAATAAAAGTTCCTGAATTGCTCCTCAACATTTCTTTGCTTACCAAGTGGCATGCACTATAACATGGAACATGTTGCAGTACCAAAGTCACTAAGAGTGTCGTCCAGCCTACTCTCAAGGAGATGTTTCACATCTACACAAATTATGCTGAACACTTGCCTGACAAGGGTGTTTTCAGACTCTAGTTTTTTTTATTATGTCCACTACAGCAGTCATGCTTTCCTGTAAAAATCTAAGAATGCAGTAGTGTACTTTTTTTCAAATCACCATCAATATGTGACCCAAGATCCTCACATTTCTAGCTGTTTGCATCATCACTCAGTAAGGGTTCTGTAAACGGTTGCCATATGGATAATATAGCATCCGTGGCTTCTAGAACTGAGAACCACCAACTAAGTGACACAATTGGGATGACTCTTTCTTTGATGCCACACAAAGCACAAAATGAGAAATATTTGTGTTTTAGTTCCCAAGCATAACAAAACAGTGCACCAGAATGGACTAAAAAGTCAATCTCATTCTTCATTAACTCTGAAGATTGTAAAGATGCTTTCAGATTGCCATCTAACAAGTGGCAAGGATCTCTTACAGGGAAGAACTTCAGCTCAGGTATGGATGTTGACAGGTCATCACACAACTTTTTCATACACGTTGCTGAATCACTGTAAATACAAACAATATCACTCCAATCTTTGTTGAATTTGGTAAGAACTTTTTGCAGCAGCATTATAAGTGACACTGCATTCCATGTTTTCTAAAAGTCTGGTGTCATGTTTTCACCGGTATTCCAGATGCTTTATGACTGCACGCTTTTCATATATACCGGTCACTATACCTTGCATTGAATTTTTAAAGTCTGAGGTGTTTGGCTATTCACCTACTATCAATTCTGACTCACTAGAAAAGGGGGGCTGATGTATCAAGGGTTTTTACCCATTCTCTGTGGGTAAATGTGATGGTACATATTGGGAAAGATTCTTATGAAACCTACATTTTTTCCTATCAGTGAAAGACTCGGATGTAGCCAACAAGTCAAGTATGATTTAGATATTTCCTGATTCTCTACAGTTTATAAAATAAATAAACAACACCTAAAACATGCTTCAAACCCCTGTATCTTTAGACCACAAAACTGAACAAATGATGAAGAAACAATATTTTAGTGACATCTCTAAACAACAAAACTCAAGCAGAATAATGTTAGCCCAGCCTATCTTACTGCTACCTTATATAACAAAGTTACATTGTATTGGGCCATTCAGGAAGAAATAAAAATGACTCTTTCACTCTCCTTTTCCTTTCTTTGAATGGCATTTAGTTTGTGGTTGTACAGTTTTTTTTCGGTCTTTATATGTTTACACTGGTGAGGGCTATTTCCCTTCCGGTGGGGTTTTATCAGTTAATATAGATTTAAACCTAAAACCGGACAGCCTAAATATAAGTTTATGTTTCACTACATCGCAGTTGTAAATTGTGCCTAGGGATTTACATTTGTAAGACTGAAAAGCTGAGACATAAGAGTAAATAAATATCTGAAAGAGACACGTTAGTATTAGGTTCCTTACCTTAGAATATCCCCAGGCATCAGACTGGATCCGGAAATTTTTTGCGTAGCAGTACCCTTGCGCGTCGGTAGGCGTCGTCTGCGGCTCCGTCGTCGTGGGCGCCGTGATGACGCCGTCGGAGTACTTCGATGCCGCCTCCGCGTGCTGACGTCAGTTATTCTTTTTTCCGCGCCAGCTCTTAGATCCGGAAAAAGTGGTACCTTAGTCACTTTTTGACTAAATCTTTTTGATCTCCTTTTTCGAGTCTTCAACTCCGAAACGGTGCCGGTAGGGATGCCAGGTTTTAAGCCCTGTGAGGATTGCGACCGGCTGATGTCGGTCACGGACCCTCACCGTCGGTGTCTCCACTGTCTCGGCGTCGACCACGACGACAAGACCTGTTCCGACTGCCGGGCCCTGACTTCGAAGGCTAGACGGGAACGGTCCCGTAAGCGGCTCGAACTCCGGCAGTCGGCCCGGGAACGGTCCCGTAAGCGGCTCGAACTCCGGGAGTCGGCCCCGCGCCAAGAGAGGTCCCGGTCCGGACGGAGGTCGAGGGACCGGTCGCGGGAGCGGAGCCATCATAGCTCCGGGAGTCGACATCACTCCTCAGGGTCGAAGTCGTCAGGTAAGCAAAAGAAGTCGAAGAGATGTCATCGCTCTTCCGACTCCCCCCAACGCTCGCGCGATGCGGCCGGGGGTTCAGGTGGCACCGCCCCCGCGGCTCCGTCGGGGTCGAAGGCGCCGCGTCCGGCTTCATACCCTACGGTCCCTGGGCCTAACGCGACGCCCGAGGAGATCGAGCGGTTCCTCATGGCCATGAGGTCCCTCTCTCCTCCGACGGGCTCCGCGGCGCCTTCGGGCCCAGCGGTCCCGTCTGGGGGTCCTAGCGGGTCGGGGGCTTCGGCCCCGACGCCGTCGGGTGCTTCGGCTCCGGCGCCGCCGGCGCCGCAGGACCCCGCTGATTCCGGATCCGGGTCGTCGCCGGTGGATTTGACGACCTCCCCGGCGCCGACCCCTCAGGTGTCACCTCCGGCGCCGTCCTCTGGCGGCGCCGTCCCCGACGCCTCCCTCGACCCGGTTCTGGCGCCGGTGCGGCGCCGTTCGGGGAATTCATTTTCCATGAACCGGCCCCATCTTTTCCTAACCCTGAGTACCAGGAGATGGGTGATGAGGAGGATTGGGAGGGGTCTGAGGACCCTCTGGCACGTGAATGCCAGTCTCAAGAGGACTGGGCAGGTGAACTTGGGGAGGCCAGTGGTATAGACACTTCGCCTGACACTGGCTTTGTCTCGCCTCCTACCGTGGCTACGGAGGAGGGGGCAACCTATAGTGTGGTGTTGATGAGGGCGGCCAAGGCCTTGGGCCTTGAGCTCCCCGTCGCGGCCGTGAGGACTAACCTCCTCACCGAGGTCAGCCGAGCCTCTGCTGCCGTTTAATGAGGCCTTAACCGACGTTATCCAGTATTATGGGTATCTTTCATAGATTCACATGCCTGAATCATTACCCGTCGTCGGGGTGGGAGTCCCCGGTATATAAAATAGTAATGTCCTAAAGACATATATATATATATATATATATATATATATATATATATATATACTAATAGGCCAGAGGCCTCACATTAGTAACCTATCTGAGTCCTTTTGTAAAAAGGACCAAACTTTGGCCAGGAGCCAATCAGCTACTACCACCCTCTAGAACCTTCCTGGAAGGAGCCCTAGTCCCTCAGATTTTCTACTGCACGTCGTGCTAAGGGAGTCTCCACTGAGCTCTGCTCAGGTTTCTGGTTTTTCTGGATCTTATCCATATTTTTCTATATATATTTACTCCTGTGAAGGAGAGCTAGAGTCTACTATGTCTACCACTGCTAAAAAAGGGCTCTTCAGACCTTGCGCCTCGTGTAAGAAGCTGAGACTGCATGTAGATGACAAACATGAAGACTGCCTCTACTGTCTCTACCCTGACCATTCTGCCAAGGACTGCAAGGTCTGCCGCACTTTCTCTGTCAAGACTCTAAAAGACAGAGAGGGACGCCTGCTTCTATGGCTTCAGAGACTGAAGGACAAGGATTAAATAGTCTCTTCAGGTGATTGCGAGTGTTCCTTCAGGAGCTCACACTCCTCTTCTAAAAGGCCGAGACAGACATCTCCAGGTCCGTCTACTTTGCCTCCTCAAAAGAAGACGCCTAAGTCTTCAGAGGGTCGACCAAAGACCATGGCAGTGAAGATTTCTCCTCAGGAAACCACCTTCAAAAAGCCTGTGCTAGTGTCTTCTGCCATGCCTGTGACAGCGTCGACAGTCACCATCTCTGTCGACAGCTTCTGCCTTCACCACCTTGACGACATCTACTTCAACTTCGTCGTCGTCTGGTAGGTCTATAACATCTATAATTCCTGTTAAAAGGTCGTCGACGACGACGCCGTCGTCGACAGCTCCTTCGTCGCCGAAGCCAGCGTCGTCGACGAAAGTACCTTCGACGTCAACGACAACCTCGTCGACGAAGTCATCGACGTAGCCGTCGACACCAGCGTCGACGAAGCCGTTGACACCAGCGTCGACGATGCCGTCGACGACATTACCGTCGACGAAGACGTCACCACTGCTGTCGACCAAGAAACTACCATCGACGACGATACCGTCTACAACATCGTTGTCGGTACAGACGACAGAGAAGTCTGCGGTGGCTGTCAGTTTCTCACCGTCGACGACCACCCCGTCGACGGGCCCGTCGACGGAAGGATCTCCCAAGCTGAAGTGTATCTATACACACTTCAGGATGTCATCGCATACGCTGATGCCAGAAGCGACGTCTCCTAGCAGAGTCCAGCCACTGCCGCCGACTAATTTACTGGAGACTGAGGACTATGAAGATGGCGCTATGTTCTCAACCGCAACAAGCCCATCACAGCTGCTTGTTAAAGTACATGAGATTTCGGACAACGAAGACATGGATCAGGAAGAAATCCCATATCAAGAAGAATACCATTTGCCTCCTCCTTCACAACCTATGGTGTGCCTCCCGGCTTCAATTGTCACGGACCTCCAATTCCTTATAGCGGATTACAAACAGCGGTTCCCACCTACTCCGACACCTCCAGTGGTGCCAACTCAAGCTGTTTCATCAGCTCCTCCTCCTCGCCATAGACCACCTCCACTGGTGATTACCCCAGATCCTGTGTCTCTGCCTCCGCAACAATCTTCGGACGACGAGGAGGCAGTGGAAGAAGACGAGGAGGGTCAACAGGAAGAGGGAGAAATACAGGATGACGAGTGGAACGAATACGTCATCTCACATCCAGCTTCCCCTGACCAGACTCAGGCGGACTCCCCCACCAGAAGACATCGGGGGGTTTCACAATATTATAGAACGAGCAGCAGCAAGGTTCAAGATAGAAATGACCACACAACCTCAGGACTGCTTCTTATACGACTTTAAGGAGCCATTCAAGAAGACGGTCCGGGGGAGGAGCCTAGCTCGCGACCGAGATGGCCGCGCTTTAGCTCGGCTCCGTTCGCCCGCCTGTATTTTCACATTTATCCTGCTGTTATCCTGCCCCGGGAAGCCCTCTTTGCTGTGTGGTAGTGCTACGACGCCCTGCAGGCACTTACCTCTTGTTCCGGTTGTCCTGGCTGCTGTGGATCCGGTGCTGTGCCCACGATAATTTTGGGGAGGCGGACTGGCCTGGATCTTCTTGCTGGCTCCCGGCCCGGACGGAGCCCGCGGTGCTGCCCTTCGGGGCGCGGTGGAGGTGGTCGGAAGGCCGTTGTTCGTGTGGGCCGGAGGTCCTTCCTGGCTGATTCCCGTGGGGGGGAGGCCTTTGGTGGAGGCGCTGCCTTCCATTGCCGAAGCTCCTCGTGTATCCGGCTTGCTCCCCCTTTGTTCTCCGGTCCGGCCATTTTGATTTTGCCGCCCGGACTCGGAGAACGGGACCGGCGGCGTTGGGTGGCCGGTGAGGTCCCTTTCTTCTGGTGGCCCCCCTTCCTGCCCGGGGTGCTCTGCCGCTGGTCGGCGCGACTACACTTGCCTTGCCGTCGCCCCGGCGGAGGTTGGCGGCCGCGCGGCCTTGTTGGGCTCTCAAATGGCGACCGACCCCAATTGTCTTGGCCGGGCCTGGACGAGCGCTGGAGGCCCGCCGCATGGCCCGGGTGACGAATACTGTAAAGGTTTTCCTACACTTAAAGAGGTCCTGGATGCCCTGCTCTCCTGGCGACTCTTGGTGGCCGCGCCTGTCATTACTTCGGAGATGGTTCCTCGCTACGGGCCTCCCGGGCCCCCACGGCCGGATGTGGCTTTGCCGTTGCGGGGTGCGGCTGGAATTATCCTGGCAGAATTGGCCCCGGCTACGACCGCGTCCGTGGGTGTGCGGAACTTGATGGTGCCTCCTCCTCCGGCTTTGCCTCCTTTGCCTCTGGCCCGGGAACTGGATTTTGCTCGGCCTGACCTTCATGACTCTCCCGGTTCCTTTTTGCCGCCGCTGCCCGGCGATCTCTCCTGTGCTGGCCCAGATGGGTCGGTTTCTTTGGACATATCCTTGGACCTGTGCCTGCTTCGTTTGCTACACTTCGTGACTTTCCTGGATCTTCCGTGTTGTCCTTCACGTGTATTTTCTGGACTACCGTTGGATTTTCCTGCTGTCTGCCTTCTGTTCTTCGTGGCCTGGACCTCGCTGGACCGGACTGTTCCCACTTTGGACAAACAGGGACAGGGCTGATGTGCACTGGCATCTGCGTGCGGTAGTCTTGTACTGGTTTGGATGGTCAACGTGTCCTGGTATGGTTATATGTGACTGTTTGGTGCTCTTGGACTGTAACCTGATAATCTTTGGCTTCCCGGGGTCTCGGACCTTCGACTCAGGCGGGTGGCCGGGTGCGTTTCCTCCTGTTTCCCGGCCCTCCCCCGTGTATGTGTATGTATGTGTCTCCCATCCCGTGTTCCCTTCCCTTGCCCTTCCCGTTTTTGTCTTCTGTTTCCGACTTCACTTTGCTCCGCTATATTTCGGGTTCTAATTAGGGCGACAGGCACGCTGCGGGGGGGTAGGCCGTAGCCTTCTGCAGGGGTGCAGGGTGGGCTTAGGGGTGGGTGGGGGGGGTCTGTCTCTATTGGGGGGTCTTTTTCCCCCCTTATTTCTTCCTTTTTTTGTTCTATGGCTCTTGTGTATTCACCTTTTCGGGACTCTGTCTCCTCATGTGTCCCCCTGGGGAGTTTCTGTGGCGTTCGTATTCCGGTGTGTGTCTGATTGTGGCCCGCTGGTTATTTTGGTATCGACTTTTTGGTATATCACTTGCCGGGTCATGTTGTTCTGTCTTGTCTCCTGGGGGTGCGTGATTTGGTGGGAGTCCCTTCTTTTGTCCCCTTTTTCCCTCTTCCCCTTCCTCCTTTATGGGGGTCTCTTTATTTCCGTTGGGGTGCGTATCGTATTGTATTTTGCAATGGGGGCCTTTTTGGTTCTGTCTCCTCAATTTGGGTGGGGGCGGTGATGGGTGAGCGCGGTTTGACTGATGCCATTGTAGCTTCTTTGTACTCCGATTATGTGTATATTCTTTGGTAGCTATGTTTGTATGGCTTATTGTTTCATCCTGTGTTCATAAAATGGCGGCTTGCCGCGGCCCCTCCCTTGTTGTTTCTTCCACGGCCCGTTATTCTTCTGTTCCCCCGCCCCGTATTAGAAAATTAACCTTTTGTTATCCTGTTTGTGCTGATTGCTCGATGGCCTTTGTGGTTTCTCCTGTGCTCCTGGTGCCATATCCTGTGAAGAACCTATTCTCCTTTGCTACGTTTTTTACCGTGTGGTGGCCAGCCCGTGGGGTTGTAGGCACGTATTTGTGAGCTTTCTTTGTACAATAAAGGTTTAAGAAAAAAAAAAAAGAAGACGGTCCGGTCAATCCCGATTATCGACCATATCTGGGACCAGGGAGTAAAGATAATGCAAAACCCCTCATCTCTCATTCCAGTGCCGGCCAGACTTGATAAAAAATACAAGGCCCCGTACAAGACACCGGCATGCCTTACAGGCCATACTAAACTGGACTCTGTGATAACACAGGCCGCGCAGCGGAAATCCAACAATCCGGCTGCCGCACTGACTGCGCCTCCGGACAAGGAAGGCCGTAAACTTGATAACATCGGGAAGAGGTTCTCGTCGATGTCGGCCATTAACGTCAGAGCGGCAAACTCGCTTGCGCTCTTGGGACGCTACAATCACCAGATGTGGGCAGATGTAGCCCCATACCTAGGCTCACTGTCAGAGGAGCAGAAAGACGAGGTCAAGAAAATCCTCCTTGAAGGAGAGCGGTCCGCCTCGGAGATTATTGGCGTGGCGATGGATATCGCTTCAACAGGATTTCGCCAGCTGGCCGGGGCGGCTGTCCTTAGGCGCTAAGGCTGGCTGAAAGCTACATCTTTCCGGCCGGAAGTCCAAGCCAAGGTACTGGACATGCCGTTCGACGGCGAGCTTCTCTTCGGAAAGCATATCGACGAGATGCTCCAGGGTATCAAGAAAGATACCGAGACCGCAAGATCCCTTGGAACACACCAGTACAAGAATACTTCCTTTCGGGGCTCCAGAGGAAGAGGCCAGCAAACAAGAGGTTGATACCAGGGGTACAAATCCTCCTATGGCTCGTCCCAGCAATACAAACCTCAATACCAACAGAGGCAGCAACAAGGCCAGTCTTCTTACAATAAGTCCTCCTTTCGAGGGAGAGGAGGAAAGAAAGAACCCCCCAGAAGACAGTGACTTCTTTCTCAAACAGGCCTCCGTTTCTTCTCCATGTTACGTAGTTGAAGGAAAAATTTCCAACTTCCTCCACAATTGGCAAAAAATAACTACGGATCGTTGGGTTCTCCAACTGGTTCGATTCGGGCATACTTTGGAATTTGTGGACACTCCTCCTTCGAACCCTTCATGTCCCATGCCACACAGGAATCTTCATCTTCTTCAAGCGGAACTCTCACTAATGCTTCAAAAGGGAGCCGTGGAAAGAGTTCCCAGAGGTCAGAGGGGGAAAGGATTCTACTCCAGGTTCTTCGTGATACGGAAAAAGGAGAAGAAATGGAGACCTATACTGGATCTACGGAACCTCAACACATACCTCAAAAAGCAATCGTTCCGTATGGTATCCATTCAAGAGGTGTTACAACTGCTCAATTCCAGGGATATCAAGGTGTCCTTAGACCTCCAGGACGCCTATTTCCATATACTCATTCACAAAAGTCACCGCCAGTTCTTAAGATTCACAGTGGCGAGCAGACATTATCAGTTCAGAGTGTTGCCATTCGGCCTAAAGTCGGCGCCACGCATTTTTACAAAATTCCTATCCCCAGTGGCAGCCTACCTTCGCCAGCAGCATCACCAGGTATTCCCCTACCTGGACGACTGGCTCATCAAGTCTCCCGCTCTAGAAGGCGTGAACAGGTCTTCGAACGCCTGTCTTCAGCTATTCGAGAGTCTAGGACTTACACTCAATCAGGAAAAGTCAGTACTGCAGCCCTCTCAACGCCTCATTTTCCTGGGAGCAATTCTGGACACACATCAAGAAAAGGCCTTTCCATCACAGGAACGTCAGGCCAAACTGAGGTCGCTGGCAACACACATTCAACTCAAAAAGTCCATCAAAGTGCGACTTTTCAAGTCACTGCTAGGAATGATGTCCTCCAACATCCTCCTAATCCCACACTGCCGCCTCCGTATGCGTCCCTTACAGGAGGCGTTATCAGCTCAGTGGGTTCAAAGTATGGGATCCTTCGATGATCGACTCAGCATCACCCCGTTCATGGTGAAGGCCCTGAACTGGTGGCTTCAAATAAAAAACCTGAACCAAGGCCTTCCATTCCTCCTTCCAATCTCCCCACACGTGATAACAACAGATGCATCATTGGACGGGTGGGGTGCGTTCCTACAGGAACTTCAAATACATGGTCAGTGGTCGCCAGCCGAGAAGGTGCTCCACATCAATCTGTTAGAGCTAAGGGCAGTGTACCTGGCTCTTCGAGCTTTCCTGCCCAGAATCAGGAACTCCCCGGTGCTTATGAGGACGGACAGCACCACCACAATGCACTACTTAAACAAGCAAGGGGGAACCCGATCCATGACGTTGTCTCAAGAATCGCAGCGAATTTGGAAGTGGCTTCTCCAACACAACATCTCGCTGAGGGCAGAGTACGTCCCAGGAGCAGACAACACCCTGGCGGACTCTCTAAGCAGGCAACGGACCATCTGCCACGAGTGGGAACTCGACCAACAAGCCCTCGACGCAGTGTTCTCCCGATGGGGCAAACCAAACGTGGATCTGTTTGCGACAAAGATCAACGCAAAATGGCAACATTACGCAAGCTGGCTTCCCCAGAAGGGGTCTCTAGGGGATGCATTTTCGATGACATGGTGCAACGTCTTTGCCTATGCTTTTCCACCATTTCCTGTGATCCCCAGGGTCCTCAGGAAACTGAAAGCAGAGCATTGCACCTTGATCCTGGTAGCCCCAGCGTGGCCACGCCAACACTGGTCTACAGAACTCTACCTTCTATCGCTGGAGCCTCCGATTCCTTTCAGGCCTTACCCGCATCTCCTCACCATGAACCAGGGACAAGTCCAGCATCCAGATCTGACATCTCTCGGATTATCGGCTTGGCTCCTGAGTTCAGTGGGTTCCAGGACTTAGATATCCCTCAGGACTGCAGGGTCGTCCTGGCCCGGGCCCGGGCTGACAGTACCAATAAGACATATTCCCTTAAGTGGAAGAGATTCTGTTTATGGTGTAAAGCTAACAAACTGCACCCGTTCTCGTCATCTCCGGCACAACTGCTGCCCTACCTGCTCCATCTAGCCACCTCAGGATTGGCCCATGCCTAAATCAAGGTCTACCTGGCAGCCATATCTCGATTCAGACGCTCTTCGTCTGGTGCTTCTCTATGGTCCAATAGACTGATCAAGCAGTTTCTGAAAGGCTTATTCAGGACTTATCCTCCAGTGAGACCTTTACCACCTACATGGCAGCTCAACATTGTCCTGGCGCAGTTGAGCCGATACATGAAGCGGATCTCAAATATTTGTCATGGAAAACAGCCCTCTTGCTAGCTCTCACGTCAGTAAGGAGGGTGAGCGAGCTACAGGCTTTCTGTATTCAGGACCCGTTCCTTCAGTTCAAACAGGACAGAGTCATTCTAAGGACTAACCCCAAATTCATACCAAAGGTTCCGTCTGCTTTTCATCTAAACGAACCTATTGTCCTGAGATCTTTCTTCCCTAATCCATCTTCGATGGCGGAAAGATCTCTACATTCCTTAGATCTGAAGAGATGTCTGAAATTCTACCTTCATAGAACGGCACAATTTCGCAAATCCAACCAATTATTTATTGCCTTCAGCAGGCCCAGGAAGGGCCTACCATTGACAAAGCAGAGCATTTCAAGATGGATCTCTGCAGCTATCGCCTTCTGCCACCTACAAGCGGGTCATCCTCTGCCCGCCAAGGTTCGGGCTTACTCCACTAGAGCGGTTTCCACCTCCATGGCGCTCTTTTTTGGGGTGCCCATTGTCGACATTTGCAGAGCGGCGACATGGAAAACACCACATACATTCACCAAGCACTACTGCTTGGATTCTGAACTTATGAAGGATGCAGCAGTGGGACAGGCGGTGCTCCGTCATCTATTCCATTAGAGGTGAGCCTTCTTCCTTTCATCCCACCTTTCCATTTTACTGTTTGCACATTTCTTATCCTGCTACTGTTTGCAGTTTCTTTCGTTACACTATTGATAAGTTATTATCATGTGTCTTACATACTATGTTATGCGAAATGTGCTGCCTACTACTCGCTACTCTGATTCAGGCATGTGAATCTATGAAAGATACCCATAATACTGGATAAGAAATGCGTTACTTACCTGTAACTGCAGTTATCCAGTATTGGTATCGTTCATAGATTCACATGCAACCCACCCGCCTCCCCTGGAAGGGCTCACCTTGGTTCTCTCAGTAGGTACTACTTAGCACTGTGCTTATGAAAATCTGAGGGACTAGGGCTCCTTCCAGGAAGGTTCTAGAGGGTGGTAGTAGCTGATTGGCTCCTGGCCAAAGTTTGGTCCTTTTTACAAAAGGACTCAGATAGGTTACCAATGTGAGGCCTCTGGCCTATTAGTATATATACATATATATATCACCGAAATCTTCAAACCTCCACTTGCGCGGCGAAAGAAGAGACAGACCCCACGATATCCAGGCAGGTTGTTTTATTCACAAGCCTTCAAAATGCAACGTTTCGAGTACTGGCGTACTCTTGTTCACCCACCATATATATATATATATATATATGTCTTTAGGACATTACTATTTTATATACCGGGGACTCCCACCCCGACGACGGGGAATGATTCAGGCATGTAAATCTATGAAAGATACTGTAGGAAGGTAGATCCCTGACTATGGTTGCCCCCAACTTTTTGCCTGGTGTTTTGCTGGTTTTCTGACTTAGTTGACCTGGGGCCCTGCTATTCAGGACCCCAGGCCTACTGCTCTCTCTGTAAAATGGATTCCATGTACCTTAGGTACATATCTAATTGGATACTGAGTCACCTTATCAGTCCCTGTACAGTGTACCTTAGGTACCCAGGGCATAGGTGTACCCAGGGCCTACCAGGGGCTGCAGCATGTATTATGCCACCCCTGGCTGGCCATCCAAATCTGACACAACTGGCTGCACGACAGCTGGGGCAAGGTGGTGTAATCACCCTTTGCTTTAGATATAGTATACCTATATCTAACCCTAAAATGGACACACAGATCTCCTATCAGTCACTCCTATGGCAGGCCTTGACAATCCTGAAGGCAGAGTGCTTGGAATCGTGTGAGATGGTGCTCTGGCATGAGCTGAGCCTGTCTGCGGCTTTCGGGATCCATCCCTTAGCCGTTTCCATGATATTGCATACCATATACTCTTAAGTGCATTATAATCCTCGCGGTTATATGCCAACTCTGGTATCGCTTTATCAAAACATGTCGAGTAAGGTGTCATACGAATTGGAATACTAACCCCTCGCCAATTCTGGCGACGGGGTTAGCATTCCACCCTTCTAGAGGGACACGACATGTATGTAACCTGTAACCCCGGTTAAAGTCAGACATAGCCTCAGCTCCACAAAATGGATGCTGCCACCGAGACACAAGTCTGCCCTCCTGCTGCTGGGAGTCCTCCCAGAGCAGGAGGCAAGGACAAAGGGTTTCCTGCCAGGGGCGGTGCCAGCACCGTCCCAGACAGGGTTTTGTGTATCCGAGGTAGGCAGGGCTTCAGAGGAAGGTGACTGCAAGTGGCACCCCGGTGCTCACTGTGCATAGGCCGGCTGAAACCAGTTCCAGGGGCACTCCAGCCCCTGGCCTGGGGAAAGCCCGCCAAAGGAGAGGGGTGTAACCACCCCCCTCCTGGTCCCACCCATAGGGCAGGACTTAGTCGCGTGCCAGCCCCCTTTTCCCAGATAAAGGTAGGAGCAGGCCCCCTTCCAAATTAGATCATCTTTGGAATCAAGACACGACTTTCTACGAAAGGACTTCAAGATTTCCTTCTTCAAGATTCTCCCTTGTGACTAAGGAGTAGTCACCCTGCATCCGCAGGCACCATCGCAAGAACACTGCGGTCTGCTGTAAGTCCTTCCTCCGGAATCTGACTGCCCAGCTCGACAAGACCCGGCTTCCCTGGCACCTCCGACCTCTACTCACCTCTACAGCCAAGCTGAGAACCGTGAGTGCGACGAGACCTCAAGGGACCGACTATTGCCAAGACTGCACGACTTCTGCACAGCAAGCCCGCCGAGTAATCTCCTGGCGAGTGCTTTGGGGTCCGAGAAGCCCCAACCCTGAGCAGCTCCAGCACCGAAGAGCAGCCCCCCAGCATCTCCACGATCGGCGTGGGGCCCTTCTGCTTTTTGCTGCTCACCGCGTTGTTTGGCTACTAGCCCGCTGGCTTGTGGCCTTCTGAACGACGCCCGACGACATCACTGCTGCTAGTCTGGTTGCTTCAGACTGGCCCTTGCTCCCTTCCAGAAGAGGAGCACCCCGGACCCTCCTGGTCCACTCAAGACGCCATTTTGAGTCCACCGCGTGGGCTTGAATTAGCCAAGGCTTTGTTGCCCAATCCTGGGTTCTTCGACGCCGACAGCTTCATCCATCGTGGGACAGCTCGCCTCTCCATCCTGGTCGCCGACAACGCCTCCTGGTCCGTGAGATCTGCAGAGCACAGCGTCGCCCACTCACCTAGTCGAGGTGACTACCATCCGGTGCCCTCCTGGTGCCCACTGACTACTGGCTAGTAGTCACGAACTTGGTCCCCTCTGTTTTCAGGTGTCATCCATCTTCAAGATCCAGGCTTGGATCAACTCGAACTCTTTTCACTGGTCGCCTGCCAGCATCTTTCTTCCAGGCTCCTGGTTCGTCGACGAGGATTCCCGACGTCTTTTGAGGCCTATGCAGCTGCAGCCCCTGGGCTAGGTAACTTCGGCATTTCGGTGCCCCAGCATAGCCTCACTATCCAAGGGTCAGGATCCACTGTCGTTTTCTCCCTACCAGGTCGGGTTCGCCCGTGAACAGTAACTTTGTGAGTTCTAGCTTCCATAGGCTTTTTCCCGCCTTACGCGTGAGAGTTCCCACTCTGCACGTGGTGTCCCTAGGCCTCCTGCTCCTAACCTGAGTGTTTAGTATTGTAGGCCTAGCGTTTCTAAAGCCTCTGAGAATTGTTACTTACCTGCTAGTAATTCGCATTCCACTTTTAGAGTATATGGTTTTTCGTGCCCCTCGGGCATTTGTGTATACTGTGCTAACTTAAGTATTTTTATAAGAGTTTTGTTGTGTGCTTAGCTCCCTGTCTCATAAAGAGCCAGGGTAGTCTTGTTATAAATAAATACACTGTTTATTTTCATAACAACTTGTGTGGTGTCCTTTCACTGGGTGTTCAAGGGGTAATGTGATGGTGAAACAGCTGGCTTAACACGCCCTCTAGAGTCTTAGCCTTAGACTGCTCGTATCCATGCTACTAGGATAGCTGGTCTATAAGGTTGACTTACAACCAATCATCAATAAGGGTTGTTTGGACTGATATATAGTGATCACTAGAACAGTGAGCACTGCACATCAGGCCAACTTCTCACATTGGTGAGCAGCGGTTGGGATTTGAGCTTGCTGTTGTTTTGCCACACATATCCTAAGAATATCTTATGAAAGATCACATAAGTACTAAAGGTACATATAACTTAGCTTAGAATACTCTGAGTTCTACTGAACCAGCTGTTGTAGCTCCTAGGGCCTAGCACACCCTAAACTACAACTCTAGCAAGGGATCAGTAGGCAAACATATAGTGTAGGTAAGTGCACCACTTACACTTCACTAGAAAGAGCATGTCTACCCAAGGAGAATCTACTGAGACTCCCCTTGTGGATGTTGACCTCCACAGGTCAAATCAAGATATGCAGCTCTCAGTTTTCAGGAGATGAGACAAGTGTGTACCTCCAGAAAACTGAAACAGGGGTCTAACCCCACCATTCCCTTTTTAATAGGTCTCTTAGAGACTTATGATGCGAGAAAGCTTTCTCAGCTAGATGGGAATATGCCAGCCTTAGAGGGTACCACTGGGGATCCAGACCTCCACAACACTGTAAATGCAGTTGGGGAGGAGGATCCTGAGGAACTCTCTGGGGATGAGGTAGACAAAGGTCTTGAGGTAGTCAGAAGGCTAACTAGGGCCAACATAGACTTACTTGGGCTAGGATCTGGGGGACCCCCAGTACTGACCCTAAGTAGGCCTAACCTTGGAGTTAGGAGAGATAGATCTCTTTCTAGGGACTCCAATAGATCTCTGCACTCTAATGCCTCTTCTCAGAGGAGAAGGAACTCTCCCCAGAGGAGATTGACTTCCCCTCAGAGAATGGAGCATGAAGCTAGGATGAGACAGGCTACTCTGAGGATTGAAAGGGAAGAAATTGCCCTGGCCAAAGAGAAGCTTGCCTTGGCTAGAGAGCAGCAGATGAGTGGGTTAGCTCCCACTGGTGGCAGCAATCTCCCAAGAGATAGAGAGAAGGGTTTAGACACTAAACACCTGACTAAGATAGTGCCCCCCTTTAAGCAAGGGGATGACATCCAGAAATGGATGGCTGCTCTGGAGAGGGCCTGCACTGTGCAGTGCATTCCCCAGAGTCAGTGGGCAGCTATACTGTGGCTCTCCTTTGATGGTAAAGGTAGAGATACGCTCCTCACTACAAGAGTGGAGGATGCTAATGATTACCAGGTCCTGAAAAATGCACTGGTTGATGGGTTTGGTTTAACCACTGAACAGTACAGGTTGCTGTTCAGAGACACCCAGAAAACTCAGTCTCAGGACTGGTCTGACTTTGTTGATTGTGCCACTAAGGCTTTGGAAGGCTGGCTACTGGGTAGCAAGGTTACTGACTTCACAGGATTGTATAATCTTATTATGAGAGAGCAAGTCTTAAATAATTGTCAGAACCAGTTATTACACCAGCACCTGGTAGACTCTGATCTGACCTCTCCACAAGAATTGGGTAAGAGGGCAGACAAATGGGTCAGAACCAGGATTAGGCCCAAGAACCAAGGTGGTGACCAGAAGAAGGAATCAACCAAGCCTCAAGAGAAGGGTGGGAATAAATCTCCAGATCAAACCACATTAGGGCCCCAAAAATCCTCTATGGGGGGTGGGTCCCAGAATCCTTCTAATAACCAGAAGAAACCTTATTGTTATCCCTGTAAACAGGTGGGTCATTTGAAAACTGACAGCAGTTGCCCAAAGAATAACAATAAGGAGAACATACCCCCAAGTAACATTCCCAAACCTCCTGTTACTATTAGTAGTAACCCCCCAGGTGGTGGGAGTGCCCCCAAGAATTTGGGTGCATTTACTTTGGGAGTTCCTGGGGACTCTGGCCTAACCAGGTCCCCAAACTTAGATACTCTTGTCTGTGAGACTGGCATGGGGTTTGCCAACTTCACAACTTGTCCCAACATTTTGGGCAAGTACAGACAGGAGCCCCTCATCAATGGTATAAAAGTTGAGGCCTATAGAGATACAGGGGCTAGCATCACTATGGTGACTGAGAGTCTAGTCCCCTCAAGGCAACTTTTACCTGGTGCCACATACCAGGTGGTAAACATTGATGGAGTGAAGAAAACTCATCCCATGGCAGTAGTAAATCTCAGCTGGGGAAGTGTCACTGGCCCCAGGAGAGTGGCAGTGTCATCCAACTTGCCTGTAGATTGCCTACTGGGGAATGATTTAGAAACCTCAGCCTGGGCTGAGGTAGAGCAAGAAACCCATTCTAGAATGGTAAACCCCCATGGTAAGGTTAGTGGGGCAGTGTTAGCCACAGCCCCAGTCCAAGATGTCATCCCTGAACAGGTCAGGAGGGTTGTGCCAGTCACAACCCAATCTCAGACAACTTCCTTCCCAGAACAGGTTGTCAAGGCTGTAATGGTAACAGCCCACACCCAAACTGAGCCCCCTCCTGAAAAGGTTGGTGGAGTTGTGATGGCCACAGCTCAAACTCAGACAGATAATAGTGTTGTGAAGCCTGAAACTATGGATCACTCCACTCAGACAGAGAGTATTGAGGAGGAAGAGAAATCTCCCTCCCACCAGACTCTAGGAAAGGATCAGCCTCCTCAGGGAACTGATCTGACCCCTTGTGAAGAAACTGCCACAGAGGTAGTCAGGCCTAGCCTGGCAGAACCCCTGATGTCAGTGGACCCTTCCAAGGTGGGACCCAGTCTGGAGCAGGTAACCTGCCCCTCTCTACCCTGCCTCAGTCAGCCCAGGGCTGTAGAGGTCAGGGAGGCCAGTGTTGGACCCCAAAGGGTCCCCTGTCCAAAAGAACCCCCCAATCAGCAGATTAAGGGCACTGAAGCTAGTAGTCCTAGCCAAGTGAAAATAAAACAAACTCCTGAGGGATCCCCCTTAAATTTAGTTAGGGACCTCCCACAGATGGACACTGTTGGGCACAGCCAAACTTGGGACCTGAGGGTCCCAGACCTGACCTGTCCCTCCAGTAAGCCAAACAGAGGGACCCAACCTCCAGCTGTAGGTAGCCAGAGGTTGACCCTGAGAGCCCAAAACAACTCAGTCTTGGAAAGAAAGGCCTCTATGGTGGATAGTGATTGGAGGAAGCTGAGCCCAAAATTAGTGGAGCCTCACTTCAGTACTCCATTTCAGCACCAGCCTTTTACTTTGCCAAAACACACCACAGGTAGAGATTCCCTATGGTGGAGACCCTCAGACACCCTTAGGGTGAGGGATTGCTTAGTGGACCATGAGATAGGGGGTAACCATGCCAGTGCTGGTACTTCCTTATATGGCCATTCAGGCAATATAGGCTTACCTGGCAAGGCTAGCCTTATCTCCTTTCGTTTGGGGGGGGGGGGGGGGTTATGTAGGAAGGTAGATCCCTGACTATGGTTGCCCCCAACTTTTTGCCTGGTGTTTTGCTGGTTTTCTGACTTAGTTGACCTGGGGCCCTGCTATTCAGGACCCCAGGCCTACTGCTCTCTCTGTAAAATGGATTCCATGTACCTTAGGTACATATCTAATTGGATACTGAGTCACCTTATCAGTCCCTGTACAGTGTACCTTAGGTACCCAGGGCATAGGTGTACCCAGGGCCTACCAGGGGCTGCAGCATGTATTATGCCACCCCTGGCTGGCCATCCAAATCTGACACAACTGGCTGCACGACAGCTGGGGCAAGGTGGTGTAATCACCCTTTGCTTTAGATATAGTATACCTATATCTAACCCTAAAATGGACACACAGATCTACTATCAGTCACTCCTATGGCAGGCCTTGACAATCCTGAAGGCAGAGTGCTTGGAATCGTGTGAGATGGTGCTCTGGCATGAGCTGAGCCTGTCTGCGGCTTTCGGGATCCATCCCTTAGCCGTTTCCATGATATCGCATACCATATACTCTTAAGTGCATTATAATCCTCGCGGTTATATGCCAACTCTGGTATCTCTTTATCAAAACATGTCGAGTAAGGTGTCATACGAATTGAAATACTAACCCCTCGCCAATTCTGGCGACGGGGTTAGCATTCCACCCTTCTAGAGGGACACGACATGTATGTAACCTGTAACCCCGGTTAAAGTCAGACATAGCCTCAGCTCCACAAAATGGATGCTGCCACGGAGACACAAGTCTGCCCTCCTGCTGCTGGGAGTCCTCCCAGAGCAGGAGGCAAGGACAAAGGGTTTCCTGCCAGGGGCGGTGCCAGCACCGTCCCAGACAGGGTTTTGTGTATCCTAGGTAGGCAGGGCTTCAGAGGAAGGTGACTGCAAGTGGCACCCCGGTGCTCACTGTGCATAGGCCGGCTGAAACCAGTTCCAGGGGCACTCCAGCCCCTGGCCTGGGGAAAGCCCGCCAAAGGAGAGGGGTGTAACCACCCCCCTCCTGGTCCCACCCATAGGGCAGGACTTAGTCGCGTGCCAGCCCCCTTTTCCCAGATAAAGGTAGGAGCAGGCCCCCTTCCAAATTAGATCATCTTTGGAATCAAGACACGACTTTCTACGAAAGGACTTCAAGATTTCCTTCTTCAAGATTCTCCCTTGTGACTAAGGAGTAGTCACCCTGCATCCGCAGGCACCATCGTAAGAACACTGCGGTCTGCTGTAAGTCCTTCCTCCGGAATCCGACTGCCCAGCTCGACAAGACCCGGCTTCCCTGGCACCTCCGACCTCTACTCACCTCTACAGCCAAGCTGAGAACCGTGAGTGCGACGAGACCTCAAGGGACCGACTATTGCCAAGACTGCACGACTTCTGCACAGCAAGCCCGCCGAGTAATCTCCTGGCGAGTGCTTTGGGGTCCGAGAAGCCCCAACCCTGAGCAGCTCCAGCACCGAAGAGCAGCCCCCCAGCATCTCCACGATCGGCGTGGGGCCCTTCTGCTTTTTGCTGCTCACCGCGTTGTTTGGCTACTAGCCCGCTGGCTTGTGGCCTTCTGAACGACGCCCGACGACATCACTGCTGCTAGTCTGGTTGCTCCAGACTGGCCCTTGCTCCCTTCCAGAAGAGGAGCACCCCGGACCCTCCTGGTCCACTCAAGACGCCATTTTGAGTCCACCGCGTGGGCTTGAATTAGCCAAGGCTTTGTTGCCCAATCCTGGGTTCTTCGACGCCGACAGCTTCATCCATCGTGGGACAGCTCGCCTCTCCATCCTGGTCGCCGACAACGCCTCCTGGTCCGTGAGATCTGCAGAGCACAGCGTCGCCCACTCACCTAGTCGAGGTGACTACCATCCGGTGCCCTCCTGGTGCCCACTGACTACTGGCTAGTAGTCACGAACTTGGTCCCCTCTGCTTTCAGGTGTCATCCATCTTCAAGATCCAGGCTTGGATCAACTCGAACTCTCTTCACTGGTCGCCTGCCAGCATCTTTCTTCCAGGCTCCTGGTTCGTCGACGAGGATTCCCGACGTCTTTTGAGGCCTATGCAGCTGCAGCCCCTGGGCTAGGTAACTTCGGCATTTCGGTGCCCCAGCATAGCCTCACTATCCAAGGGTCAGGATCCACTGTCGTTTTCTCCCTACCAGGTCGGGTTCGCCCGTGAACAGTAACTTTGTGAGTTCTAGCTTCCATAGGCTTTTTCCCGCCTTACGCGTGAGAGTTCCCACTCTGCACGTGGTGTCCCTAGGCCTCCTGCTCCTAACCTGAGTGTTTAGTATTGTAGGCCTAGCGTTTCTAAAGCCTCTGAGAATTGTTACTTACCTGCTAGTAATTCGCATTCCACTTTTAGAGTATATGGTTTTTCGTGCCCCTCGGGCATTTGTGTATACTGTGCTAACTTAAGTATTTTTATAAGAGTTTTGTTGTCTGCTTAGCTCCCTGTCTCATAAAGAGCCAGGGTAGTCTTGTTATAAATAAATACACTGTTTATTTTCATAACCACTTGTGTGGTGTCCTTTCACTGGGTGTTCAAGGGGTAATGTGATGGTGAAACAGCTGGCTTAACACGCCCTCTAGAGTCTTAGCCTTAGACTGCTCGTATCCATGCTACTAGGATAGCTGGTCTATAAGGTTGACTTACAACCAATCATCAATAAGGGTTGTTTGGACTGATATATAGTGATCACTAGAACAGTGAGCACTGCACATCAGGCCAACTTCTCACAGATACCAATACTGGATAACTACAGTTACAGGTAAGTAACGCATTTCTTCTTTTGGGCACTTGGTCCAAGCCCGCTACGGGTTCGCCCATAGATAGGAACGTGGCCAGACGCCACCGCCCGGCCCCGGGCGACCCATGTTACCTGTCCACCCACCCCACCCCCGAGAGCCTGGTTATCCAGGCATCCAATTCCCAGACCGCGTTCCCGTCGGCTCTGCCGGACAGGGAATGCAAGAGGTATGAGCAGTATGGTAAGAAGATCTTCTCATCCCTTAGTCTGGGACTGCGGTCTTCCAACACCGCATGCCTCTTGGGCCGCTACACTCTCTGTGGGATACGGTTGCGGAAGTGCTGCCAGAGTGTCCGTTGGAGGTACGGGCCAAACTTGGCCAAGCCCTTGTGGAGGGCCGGGATGCAGCCAAATATTCTATCCGGTGTGGGCTGGATACCACCGACTCGCTTGGTAGAGCGATGGCAACGACAGTGGCGGTCAGACGTCACGCCTGGTTGAGGTCCGCCAACTTTTCGGCCGATGTCCAAAACACACTGATGGACATGCCGTTTGATGGCCATCGCCTTTTTGGCGACAAGGCAGACCATGCGCTTGAGCGCTTTAAGGACTCCAGGGCTACGGCCAAGTCCTTGGGCCTCTCGGCCCCGCGCCAGCAATTGGCTGCCTTTCATTTCTTTCGTGGCCACGGAAGGGGTGTACCCACACGTGCTGCCAGCCACGCTCCGCAGGGTAATACCCAACGCGGTGGCGGCCGTGGAAACCGCCGTGGAGGCGGTCTGGGACAACGGCGAGGTCAGTCCACTCCTTCCCCCGCAGCATCCGCCTCACAACCCTCCTAGTCCGTGCTTTCAGGCCCATGTGACGCTAGTGGGGGGCAGGGTTCGCCATCACCTCCTCCACTGGCGCACCGTCACATCGGACTGGTGGGTGCTGCAGATCGTCCGAAGGGGCTACTCCCTCCCCTTCGAGGCGACTCCTCCAGCCATGCCACCGCAGAACCACCGTGTATCGGGGGATCATTTGCGACTTCTGCAGGAGGAAGTTACGGCCCTCTTGGCCAAGGGGGCCATCGAGCGCGTTCGTGGGCCAGAAATAGGGTGTGGTTGCTACTCCCACTACTTTCTGGAACCCAAGAAGGGCAAAGGGGGCCTCTGCCCTATCCTGGACCTACGGAACATCAACGGCTTCCTCCGGAAGGAGAAGTTCAAAATGCTGACACTGGCTGAGGTCTTAGCTGCCCTCTTAGCTGCCCTGTACCCAGGAGACTGGATGGTAGCGTTGGACTTGCAGGACGCTTATTTCCACATCCCCGTCCTGCCGGCCCACCGGCGCTACCTGCGGTTCACGGTTGGCCTCGAGCACTTTCAGTATACAGTGCTCCCCTTCGGCCTTACCAGCGCCCCACAGGTGTTCACAAAGGTGATGGCGGTGGTCACAGCTCATCTGCGCAGGTTAGGGGTTTCAGTCTTCCCCTACCTCGTCGACTGGTTGTTGAAGGCGGGCTCGCCCCAGACAGTCGTCAGCCACCTCCAGACTACGGCAGATCTCCTGCACCAGCTGGGGTTCTCCATCAATGTGCCAAAGTCACACCTGTGCCCCTCTCAGAAGCTCCTCTTCATCGCAGCGGTTCTCGACTCGGCGCGGTTTCGGGTTTATCCACCCGAACAGCGGGTCCTGGATATTCAGGCTCTGATTCCCATCTTTCAGCCGTTATCCCGGTCTCGGTCAGGTTGACGCTGGGGCTTCTGGGGCTGATGGCCTCCTGCATCCTACTGGTGCATCACGCCAGGTGGCGGATGCGGGCTCTGCAGTGGAACCTGAAGTTTCAGTGGGCCCAGCATCACGGCAACCTGTCCGACCACGTCCTGATCTCGGAGGGCACTGCGAGACAGCTGCAGTGGTGGCTCACGGACCGCGATTGGGTCAGCGGCAGATCCCTCTCCCTTCCCCAACCGGAGCACGTAGTTGTGACGGACACGTCCCTCCAGGGCTGGGGAGGCCACATTGGAGAGGCGGAGATCAGAGGCCTCTGGTCTCCGGCGGAGGACCGGCTCCACATCAACCTGTTGGAGTTACGGGCGATTCGTCTAGCACTGAAGGCATTCCTCCCCTCTGTCCGGGGGAGTGTAGTGCAGGTGTTCACGGACAACACCACCGCCATGTGGTAATGCAACAAACAGGGCGGGGTGGGGTCGTGGACCCTTTGCCAGGCGGCTCTGCGCCTCTGGCAATGGCTGGAACGCCAGGGCATGACCTTGGTGGCTCAACACCTGGCAGGATCTCTGAACGCCAGGGCGGACGAGCTCAGCCGTCGGTGCATGATGGATCACGAATGGCGTCTGAACTCGGACGTGGCGCAAGGCCTCTTTCAGCAATGGGGAGAGCCTTGGTTAGATCTATTCGCCACCGAAGAGAACGCGCAATGTCATCAGTTCTGCGCGTTGGAATTTCCAAGGCGGCACTCGCTCGGAGACGCTTTTCGTCGCGAGTGGAGTTGCGGTCTATTGTACGCCTTTCCGCCTATACCACTTCTGCCCAGAGTGCTGAAGAAGATCAAGCGCGACCGGGCACAAGTCATCCTTGTGGCTCCGGACTGGGCACGAAGGTACTGGTATCCAGAGCTACTCTGTATGTCAGTCGATCCCCCGGTTCGTCTGCCTCTGCCAACCTTCTTCCCGCCACCGCATCCTTCTAAAGAGGAAGAGCGGCTCCACCGTCTGGACCCAAAACATGCGCTCTCATTCTACTTGGATCGCACACGCCAGTTCCAGGTGGATGACCAACTCTTTGTTGGTTACTTGGGCGCTAAGAAGGGGAAAGCGGTACACAAGCGGACCATCTCCCAGTGGATCATCTTGTGTATCCAGGCATGTTACTCCTTGGCTAAAAAGGAGCCCCCTGTTGGATTGCGGGCTCATTCCACCCGAGCCACGCGACAACTGCCCTGGGCCGGGGAGTGCCCTTACAAGACATCTGTCAGGCAGCTACGTGGGCATCGCTGCACATGTTTGCAAGACACTACTGCCTGGACAGCCAAGTCCGGAGGGATGGCTTCTTTGGTCGTTCTGTCCTCCAGGACTTTCTGGTGTGACTATTGGTTCGAAGACCCACCACCGGGGTTGGTATTGCTGGGGTATCTATTCTAAGGTAAGCAATCTAATACTAACGTGTCTCTTTCAGATGCACAAGTTACTACTTGTGTAACGATATATCTGTAAGAGACATTAGTTAGTATTAGATTCCTTACCGACCCACCCATCCTCCCCGTTCTGTGAACCGATATCTAGGGTTAGGGTTACCCCCTTTCAGGGCCCTAGTTTCAATGGCACCTGTGTTGGTTTTTAACATGGCTCAGCGCTTCTGGCGCGGAAAAGCTGTGTCTAAGAACTGACGTCAGCACACGGAGGCGGCGTCTAAGTACTCCGACGACGTCATCACGGCGCCGACGACGGACGCGGAGCCGCAGACGACGCCTATCGATGCGCAAGGGTACTGCTACGCAAAAAATTTCCGGATCCAGTCTGACGCCTGGGGATATTCTAAGGTAAGGAATCTAATACTAACTAATGTCTCTTACAGATATATTGTTACACAAGTAGTAACTTGTGCGTATGTACTCATTGTCCTTCTGCACCTCCAGTCATAAGATCAACTGTGTAATCTTCAACTTCATGATATTATTCCATTGCTAGTTGAGAAAAGTGTGGCAACTGAGTGAGGCAGGTGGGTGGGCAGCATGATTGTGGGTGGAGCAGTCCATCATGGGCTTCCTTTGTTTTTTCACTGAACATGTTTCCCTCTTATAGGATGTGCTAGGGATTCTTCCTCTGGGCAGCCCACTCACCTCCAGCATCTCCTCCAGCATCACCTCCAGCCTTGCTGCAACTCCCCCAAGTCCAGCCGGGATCAGCAATATACCAGGAATGAATGCAAATGCGCTTCCCTTCTACCCAACTAGCGACACCGTTGAGTCTGTCATAGGTAATGGGGCGAAGGAATTCTCAATGTCTCAAGAAAGAGGACTGATAACTAAAAATGCCAAAGCTTCATTGTATGTCATGGAAATGCATTTTCTTGATAGCTTGTCTGGCTACCAATCAGAATTTCTCCCTCTTATAGACAATCCCATGTGTGCAGAGAGAGAATTCTTCTTGAGATAAATGTGTAGTGGTCAAGAAAGCACGGTCTCTGTCTATGGGTAGAGAGGTGGACAAAAAAAAGCGTGTGATGGAGCAAGAGAGACGGAGTATGTGTACTTGCGTTTATGTGCGTGCAAGCAGGAGTTTAGAGAGCTTCTGTTATTAACTGAAAAGGGCATATACTGTGAGTGGAGCTTTAAAATTTAATAGTATTTTAATGTTTGATATACTTTATATTGCCTACAGGTAGCTGCAGTAATGTTATTGATATTGTACAGTTCCAGTTGGATTCTTCAGTGAGCTTTGAATTATTTGAGCCGGTAAATGTTAGGAACATGTAGGGTGGAATGAATATTGGTCTCCTCCTTTTACAGCAATGTAGCTGTTCAGCGGATTGTTTTCCACTTAAATACCCTAAGCTGCTCATGAGAGGTTTCTTTTGGCTGAGACTGTGGGCGTGGGTCTTTGTTTGTCAGGGTAATTGTATAGAGTTTGTCAATGATGTCCTTAAGATTAGCTCTCTTCCTTAAAGTGGACATGTTGCACTTATTAAAGCTAGGGAAAAGCATTGAAGGCTGGAATCTGATAGAGACTTCTAGCTGCAGATTCCTTACCTTAGAACAGGGGTCTCCAACCAGTAGCTTGTGAGCTACTGTAGCTCTCCAGCTACCTCTAAGTAGCTCACCTGTGTGCAGCCCAGCTTATTAAATTCAGAAACTTTTACTTGGTTATACTACACTAATATTATTAGAAGCTCTCAGTACAAAAAAGGTTAGAGACCCCTGCCTTAGAATATTCCCCAGGCATCAGACTGGATCTGGAAACGTTTGGAGGAGTACCCTTGTGCGCTGGTATGTGGTGGCGTTCGGATGCACGTGGCGTCTGCACCAAATGTGACGTGCACGGTATCTATATAGGTGCCACCTCAGCACGCTGACATCAGTTCCTTTCTTTCCGTTCCATGTAGCGATGATCCGGCCTCAGATACGGGTCAGTCCCTTATTTACTGGCTTGTTTTGACATTTTGTTGAACTCCTTGGAGATTTTTATCTTGATGTGAAGGATGGCACCCAAGAAACAACCTAGTTTCCAACCATGTGGGACGTGCCCCAGGCAAATGTTGGATACAGACCCCCACATGGTATAATTGTGGTGTCTGGAGCAGGACCATGAATCCAAGACCTGCGTGGAAGCTGCGCCATGCATCCCAAGGCGCTGAGGGAGTGAACCCTCAAGCTCCTTGTCATCCGATGTCAGTCGACCCCCTGACACTCGAGGTCCAGGCACCATTCACGGAGCCCTTTCATACATTTGTCGTCGCATTCGAAGTTGTCTGGTAAGTTCCACAGACACAAGAAGTCAGAGGTCTCCATCTTAGCTGCGTTCGTCTAAGTCTTCTGATGAGACGTAGACGCGTCGACACTCCAGGCCCAGCGAGAACCTGAACCCGGGTCCTCTCTACACTTCAATGATCCGGAGTGACCCCAGCCCAGTTAAAGGAGTTTTATGAGACCATGCACCTCATATTTGCCGACCTGTCCCCTCTGGAGCACAACTTGATCCACACCAGCAGGTCCACCCTCTGGGGCAATCAGGCCCAAGTATCCCATGTTGGATCTGGAGCAGCATCAGTGGACCAAGACTTTCCTCAGCCCCCTCTCCAGTTCAATCGCTGCCTACGCCCCTAGGCTGCACTGCCTCATTATTCCCGAATCCGACAAGGAGCTAAAGTGACTTCAATGCTGACTGGGTCCATGCTTACTGGAACAGAGCCAGTGCCTTATTTATTTGACATGCCTGTAAAGGGAGACAAATGGGAGGGGTCTATGGACCCTTAAAAAGAACAGGACATGAAAGAAGAACCCTGAAAAAGAATAGGAACAGGTCAACTGGTATGAGGAACTTACGGAGGCCAGTGGGTTAGACACCGCACCTGACACTTGTGTGGTCTCTCCTACCACTGTGGCTACGGTGGAGGGAGCCTCTTTTGCGATAATGGTGTGTAGTGTAGCTGAAGTCTTGGACCTTCAGTGCTCCCAGTGGGGGTCAAGACAAATGTCTTGACTGAGGTGCTTCGGCTGGGAGTTGCCCCTTCTGAGCTTCTTCTCCCATTCAATGAAGCCCTATGGGTATCCTACTTAGGGCCTGGTCCAAGCCCTACAAGAGTCTGGACGACTTTGGCAAGAGAATTTTCCGCCAGCCTAGCACTGCGGTCGATGAACACAGCAAGCCTTTCTGGCCAGTACTCCAGTACTATATGGGGCTCACTTGGCAGAACGATTTCATCGTTAGTGGCCTTGTGGCCCCACAGCTGGCTGAGGGCGACAGGTTTTTCAGGGGATGTCCAGTCTTCCCTCATAGACCTGCCCTTCAACAGCTCTCTCATCTTTGGAGAGAAGGCGTATTTGGCGCTGGAGTGCTTTAAAGACAGCAGGTCCTAGGGCTTGTCTACATCTCCTAGTCAACCTCAGTCTGCCTATCCCTCCCCTTTGATGGCCACAGAAGGGATCTCCAGCCACACCACCACAGCTTTTTCATGGCAAGGGCACAGGTCCCACAGATAGCATGGGACAGGTGGCAAGCAGTCGAGTCAATCCACTTCTCCCCCAACATCCGCTGCTTCAAAGCCTCTTTAGTTTGCCCTTCGACCATCAAGGGCATCCAGTTGAAGGCAGGATATGCCATCACCTGCTCCACTGGTGCTCCGTAAAATCGGACTGGTAGGTTCTTCAGATTGTTCAAATGGGCTACTCCCTCCCCTCTGTGTCTACCCCACCACCCACTTACAATCGGCGGATAGAGGACCATCTTTCCTTGCTCCGGTGCAGGCTGTCTTGGCCAAGGGAACCATAGAGAGGGTTGTTGTTATTATATTACGTACTGGTGCCAAAAAAGGATGGAGGACTTCATCATATCCTAGTCCTGAGCCTTCTCAACCTTTTCGTGAAAAAGGAGAAGTTCAAAATGCTCACCCTCGCCCAAGTTCTGTCTGCCCATGACCAGGGAGATTAGATGGTAGCGTTGGACTTGCAGGATGCATTTTTCTACATTCCTGTCCTGGCTGTCCACAGGGGTTACCTGCGTTTAAAAGTGGGCCAAGAGCACTTTCAGTTTGTCATGCTCCCTTTTGGCCTTCCCAGTGGCCCTTTGGTGTTCTTGAAAGTGATGGCTGTGGTTGCAGCTCATATGTGGAAGTGAGGGGTTGCAGCCTTCCTCTACCTCGAACAGTTGGTGGGATCGCCCCACGCAGTAGTCTCCCACCACCAGACTACGGTGAACCTCCTGCACTTGCTGGAGTTCACTATCAACGTGTTAGTCTCCTACCTCCTTCTCATACTCTCTTTTTCATTGGAGTCATTCTGGACATAGTGCAGTTTTGGACCTATCCTCCTGAGCAGCGAGTCCAGGATATGGATCCAAGCTATGATACTAATGTTTCAGCCTGTATCCTGGATTTTGGTGAAACTGACTCTGAAGCTTTTGGGCCTCAGGGCCTCCGGCATCCTCCTGGTTACTCATGCCTACTGGCATATGCCGACCTGAAGTCCCAGTGGGCACAGCATCAGGGGAATCTCTTCGACATTGTCTAGATCTAAGAGGGGACCGCAATAGATCTGCAATGGTGGCTAACGAACCTCGATTAAGTCAAGGGCAGAACGCTCTCCCTTCCCCCAACCGGAGCTGTCAGTAGTGACAAGTGTATCACTCCTGGGCTAAGATGGCCTCCTGGGGGAGGTGGTGTTCAGAGTACTTTGGTTTCCAGCTGTGTCTGGGCTCCACATCAAGTTGTTGGAGCTCTGGTAGATTTGCTTGGCTCTGAAAGCCTTTCTTCCTTTGATTGATTAAGGGAAGACTGGTGCAAGTACATCGAGGACAACACCACCGCCATGTGGTTTTGCAGAAAGCGGGGTGGGGTTGTGTACCCTTTGTCAGGAGGCCATGCATCTCTGGACATGGCTGGAACATCAGGGCATTTCCCTGGTGATTCAACACCTGGTAGGCTTTCTGAACGCCATAATGGGCAAACTCAGCCGCAGTTGCCTAGCGGGTCATGAATGAGGTCTTTTTCTCAAGTGGTGCAAGGACTCTTTCAAGAGTGGGGAGAGCCATGGTTAGATTGGTCTACCACCTCTACGCGTGCACAATGTCAGCAAGTTTGTTTGCTGGAGTTTCCAAGCAGACTCTACCTCAGAGATCCTTTTTTGTCTCAAGTGGATCGATGGCCTCTTGCTCAGAGATGCTTTTCCTCTCGAGTGGATCTCGGGCCTCTTGTTGAAACCAATACCTAGCCTGCCCAGAGTTCCCAAGAAAACCAGGTATGACTGGGCCCAAGTCTCTGGATTGTGAATAGAGCGTCTGGTATCCCGAGCTGCTGAGCTTGACCATCGGTCTTTGTCAGGCTGCCTCTTCGAGAGGAATTTTTGTTGTAGCAACAGGGCACTATCTTAACAAAGGCCAGTTCGGGGTACGCCTGACGCGAGAACAAGTTTGTCATAGTGTGATTCCCACAACGTTGACCATCTACCTGGATCTATTACAACTTTGGGCACAGTTAAGGTTCTCCAGTATTAGGGGTGTCTTTCATAGATTCACATGCCTGAATCATTCCCCGTCGTCGGAGTGGGAGTCCCACGGTACATAAAAAAGCAATAAAATGCCATAAATATGTAGTAATACCAATAGAAATGAACCAGGAAGTAAAACAGCCAATGGTACAGTAGGCAAAAAACTTCCACATCTATGACTCTCATAGTCATTATGTATAGTCCAAACTACAGCCAATCAGGCGCCAGCACCCACCAGAATGTTCTCCCCAGAGGCTCAGGCTCTCAGATTTTCTACCGCACGTCGTGTGAAGGGAGTCTCCCTGAGCTCTGCTCAGTTTCTTACTTCTAACTTCATTTGTGTCTTCACTTCAGGATGTCTTCAAAGAAATCTCTCTTTAGAGCCTGTGACTGCTGTGGTAAGCTTCGGCTTTTTGAAAAGGATCCACATAAAAAGTGTATCTATTGTCTCTACCCAGATCACCAGGCCTCTGACTGTAAGATCTGCAGAACCATGCCTCAAAAGACTCTCAGGGATAGAGAGGGTCGTTTACTTCTGTGGTTGAAGAGGCTAAAGGATTCTTCTAATCCTGTTTCTGAGGTAGGAAGTGTCACCTCTGGTTCTACTTCAGCCTCCAGGAAGAGGCCTGCGCCTGAGGGAATGTCATCTCCCAAGGCTAAACTGCCTAAAAAACAACCACCTGCTAAAGGACTGGATCAGCCTTCTACTTCTCAGGCTGTCCCCACCTCCAAGGGCATGGAAGGCGCTTCTGCTTCCAAAAAGGGGAAAAACCTCAAGTTTCCCCTATCTTCTGAGAGGATTTTACCACGGACTTCATCTCCGCCTCCTGTGATGTCCTCTTCAGCTTCCTCGTCGACGAGAACGACGACTTCAGTGACATCTACGGTAACATTTTCTTCTCCTAAACCTGGTATGGTTATGTCATCGTCTACGGCGTCTCCAACGATGGATTTTGTTTCTGTGAGGCCTGTTTCGTCGACGTCCGTCGTCGACGCCTCTAAAGGCTTTACCGCCGACGAAAAAGGCTCCGTCGACGAGCTCGTCGTCAGGCTCTACGCCGTCGACGAAAATAACACCGTCGACGAAGAGTGACTCGTCGACGAAGACGGTCCCGTCGACGAAGAGTGTCCCGTCGACGAAGGGTGTCCCGTCAACGAAGAGTGTCCCGTCGACGAAGAGTGTCCCGTCGACGAAGGGTGTCCCGTCGACGAAGGGTGTCCCGTCGACGAAGGGTGTCCCGTCGACGATGAGTGTCCCGTCGACGAAGACTGTCCCGTCGACGAAAGGTGTCCCGTCGACGGCGAGTATTCCGTTGGCGAAAAGTGTCCCGTCGACGAGAGGTGATCCGTCGACGACAAAACCATCGGGAGTTAACCCTCCGACGACGCCGCAGTTGTCATCATGCACGGCACTACAAGTGTGGTCTCCGTCGACGGTGTTTTTAACACCACGGCAAGCAGCAGAACAACTGCGCAACACTGCAATGAGGCTTTCACCCCTTTGTATTTCACCTCACAAGGTGTCCTCTGAAGTGCCAGACCAACTTCTGGATTCTGACAGTGACAATGAGATGGTCCAGAATACTTTTGGGCAAGCCACTAGTCCATCGGAGTTACATATTAAACTTCAAGATGAAGAATATGATGATTCTCACTCTCCTGTTGAGGTATCGATGCCTGTGAGTACCCCTGTTGCTCAAGTGCCTGTGGATTTAATATCAAACTTACAATTTATGCTGGACGATTACTATCGGAGGTTCCCACCATCGGAATCGGCAGGTTCTGGACAGGCAACTCCAACTTCGGAAACGCCTCCACCCGTGCTCCCACCGGTGTGTCCACCTTCACACCCACAACCTGCTCACGAAGAAGACCCGCAATCCTCGGAAGATGACGACCAGCGGGAAGAAGGAGAAGTGGATGATTTATCGGAGTGGGAGGACTATCAGGTACAATCTCCTTCAACATCTCCTCAGACTACGTCGGCCTCCCCTCCGGTGGATGTAGCGAACTTTCACTTGTTGATGGAGCGTGCAACCGCACGTTTTCATATGAAGATGGAGCATACGCAACAAGAATGTTTCCTTTACGATTTTAAGGATCAGCCCAGACGACAAATTAGGACAATACCCATCGTGGAATTCATCTGGAAGGAAGGTGTTAAGGTGATGTCAACGCCGGCTTCCATTCCTCCAGTCTTGCCAAGAATTGATAAGAAATATAAAGCTCCCGACAAAACGCCTGCATGTCTTCTTGGACAGGCAAAACTTGACTCTGTAATTGTCCAGGCGGCTCAGAAAAGAGCCAGAAATCCGTCCTCTGCAGTTACGGCGCCGCCGGATAGAGATGGCAGACGCCTAGACTCAATCGGAAAACGAGTTTCCACCATGGCTGCAACGACTGTCCGTGCTGCCAACGCATTAGCCATCTTAGGTCGGTACGACCGTCAAATGTGGTCTGACATCTCACCATTTATCGATCTCCTCCCTGAGCCATCCAAGGCTGAGGCACTTCGAATTCTCCAAGAAGGTCAAAGGACCTCTGAAGAGATAATCGATTCAGCTGTTGATGTTGCATCTACAGGATTTCGTCAATTAGCAGGAGCTGCGGTTCTGCGTAGACAGGGGTGGTTACGTTCCACTGCTTTCAGACAAGAAGTCCAAAACCGAGTTCTAGACATGCCATTTGATGGCGAATATTTATTCGGCCCCAAGGTAGAGGAGGCTTTACAGACTATCAAAAAGGATACCGAAACAGCCAGATCCTTAGGCACTCTACAATTCCACAAGCCGCCCTTTCGAGGAGCGAGAGGACGAGGAACGTCCTTCAATAGAGGTGGATACCAGCAACAACATCAACAATCCTCATACCGTCAGAGTAATCAGCGCTACCAAACACAGCGCTACCAGTCTTATGGGCAGAAAAGATCTCAATACACCCCAAACAGGGGTAAGGCTACCTACCGCGGCAAGGACAAGCGACAATGAAACTTTTCACCTGCCACCATCGTCTTTCCACCCTCACAAAAGACTTGGCGGAAGAATATCCAAATTTTACTCCAATTGGCAGTCGATAACAACGGACAAATGGGTCCTGGATATTGTGGCCAGGGGCCATGCCCTAGAATTCGAAAAATTCCCCCCAAATGTACCGCCAAAAGGCCCGCCTCCAGCTCACCTGAAGGAGCTGCTTACCCAAATCAAAATGATGATACAAAAAGGAGCGATCGAGAGCGTTCCTCAGAGGATGAGAGGACTAGGATTTTACTCCAGGTTCTTCCTGATCAGAAAGAAGAACGGGGAGTGGCGCCCGATCCTCGATCTTCGCGCCTTAAACAAATATCTAAGGAAATTGACATTCCGGATGCTATCTCTTCAAGAAATTTTGCATCTTCTAACAGCAGGAGATTGCATGGTCACCCTAGACCTCCAGGATGCATATTTCCACATCCCCATCCTACCTCGCCACAGGAAATTCCTTCGCTTCAGGGTGGCTGGCAGGGACTACCAGTTCAAAGTCCTTCCTTTTGGACTACGGTCAGCTCCAAGAGTTTTTACGAAAGTTTTAGCTCCAGTAGCTGCACACCTCCGGCTGGAGGGAATACAAATTTTCCCATATCTGGACGATTGCCTTATAAAGGCCAATTCTCATGGAACCGTTCAACGTCACCTTCAACAGTGTCTGCACCTGTTTCAATCTCTAGGCCTGACAATAAATTTCACCAAATCCCAAATGCAATCGTCTCAAAGAATAGCATTCTTAGGAGCGATGTTGGACACTCACAAATGCAAAGCTTTCGTCTCCAAGGAGAGACAAATGAAAATAAGTCGGCTAGCACAAGATCTCATGCAAAGAAAGTCAGTTTCTGTCCGACTATACAAATCCTTTCTAGGGATGGCATCGGCTTGTATTCCATTACTTCCAAATTGCCGACTTCAAATGAGGCCGCTTCAGGAGGAACTAACCTTGCAGTGGCAACAGGTTTCAGGCACTTTCGAGGACCTCATTCAAATCACACCACTCATGAAGGAGTCTCTTCTGTGGTGGACACAGAGGTGTCATCTGAGTCAGGGTCATGCGTTCCTTCAAGAAACACCAAGTCTCACCATCACTACAGATGCATCCCTCGAGGGCTGGGGGGCTCACCTACAAGGCCTCACGATCAGCGGCAAATGGACTGCGCAACAGAAACTGTGGCACATCAATCGTTTGGAACTGAGAGCCATCTTTCTTGCCCTCAAGGCGTTTTGTGCCATCATTCAGAACACCAATGTGTTGATAAGAACAGACAACACAACAAGTATGCACTACGTCAACAAACAGGGGGGAACTCGATCTCTTCTCCTGTCTCAAGAGGCGCAGGAATTATGGACATGGGCTCTTCACCACAATGTACAGTTGCATGCGGTGCATGTTCCGGGAACGGAAAACGTCCTTGCGGACGCACTCAGCAGGACAACGATCACCACCCACGAATGGGAGCTTCACCAGGAAACAGTGGACCACATCTTTCATCAGTGGGGTTGGCCAGACCTGGATCTATTTGCGACAAGTACCAACAGCAAATGCCTGAGCTTCGCCAGCTGGCACCCCCACAAGAATTCTCTGGGGAATGCGTTCTCCATCGATTGGTCCCTGACGTTTGCGTACGCTTTCCCACCGATTCCGTTAGTCCCCAAGGTTCTGCGGAAGATGAAGAAGGAACCTTGCCGACTGATCCTGATTGCGCCCCGATGGCCGCGCCAGTATTGGTTTACAGAGCTCCTCCTACTGTCAGAGAGCAAGCCAATTCAGTTACATCCAATCCCGAACTTGCTCAGTGTTCAGGAAGGTCAAGTCTTCCATCCGGACCCAGCATCGCTGAGATTAGCGGCTTGGCTCCTGAACACCATGAGTTTGCACACCTGAACATCCCGGCAGACTGTAAAGAGGTGTTGGCCAAAGCTAGAGCACCCGCTACCATCAAGACATACAGTCTTAAATGGAAACGCTTCTGTATCTGGTGCCGTTCAGCAGGTGTTCACCCTTTTTTTAGCAAAACCTGAGGAAATTCTTCCTTTTTTCTTGCAGTTGGCACGAACAGGTCTGTCCCATGCTACTTTAAAGGTATTTCTGGCTGCAATATCCAGATATCGACAGGATGGGTCCAATTCTCTGTACTCAGCAAGAATTATCCAACAGTTCTTTAAAGGCCTCTTTAGAATGTTCCCTCCTGTACGTCGTCCACCTCCTTTGTGGCATCTGAATGTGGTCCTGGGTCAACTCATGCGTCACCCTTTTGAGCCCATCCATAGAGCTGACTTGAAGTATCTTTCGTGGAAGGTATCACTGCTTTTAGCCTTAACATCCGCCAAGAGAGTTAGTGATATCCAAGCTTTCACTGTACATCATCCTTTCCTTCAATTCACAAGCGATTCTGTCATACTTCGCACAAATCCCAAGTACATTCCTAAAGTACCTTCGGATTTCCATCTGAACGAACCTGTTGTTCTTAAATCGTTTTTTCCAGACCCGCAAACTCCCGCGGAAAGAGCTTTACACTCGCTTGATATTAGAAGATGTCTTAAATTCTATCTACAAAGAACGTCTACTGTACGCACCTCTGACCAGTTGTTCATTACCTACGGTGCGATTCGTAAGGGGCAGGCAGTATCAAAACAGACTATTGCAAGATGGATATCTGCTGCCATTGCCTTTTGCCATGCACAGGCTGGGAGACCTTTACCATCTGCGCCCAGAGCGCACTCTACAAGAGCAGTCTCCTCATCTACGGCCTTATTTGCTGGAGTCCCTCTTCAGCAGATCTGCAAAGCGGCTACTTGGGCGAGTCGCCATACCTTTACCAGACATTACTGTCTAGAATCCATCAGCGAGGCTGATACTTCTGTGGGTCGAGCTGTTCTACGGAATCTGTTTCATTAAGGTGAGCCTCTGTTTCCCACCTCCTTGTTTTCTGCTGTCAGACGCTTCTTATGTTATGTTTTCACATATTTCCATGATTGCATTATGTTATGCTTTATACGATATGTGTATATTCACTGTGCATTGTTATTTGCATTACTAACTGACAAGCTGGGTGTTATGAGCGTCTGTTCAGCAAAGATATGTACTGCTAGCTACTCTGATTCAGGCATGTGAATCTATGAAAGACACCCCTAATACTGGAGAAGAACAATAGTTACTTACCTGTAATCTGTGGTTCTCCAGTATTGGTGTCTTTCATAGATTCACATGCAACCCGCCCACCTCCCCTCAGAGGCTTTTTAGGCTATTATGGTTTACCTTCACTCCTTGCGAGAAAATCTGAGAGCCTGAGCCTCTGGGGAGAACATTCTGGTGGGTGCTGGCGCCTGATTGGCTGTAGTTTGGACTATACATATTGACTATGAGAGTCATAGATGTGGAAGTTTTTTGCCTACTGTACCATTGGCTGTTTTACTTCCTGGTTCATTTCTATTGGTATTACTACATATTTATGGCATTTTATTGCTTTTTTATGTACCGTGGGACTCCCACTCCGACGACGGGGAATGATTCAGGCATGTGAATCTATGAAAGACACCAATACTGGAGAACCGCAGATTACAGGTAAGTAACTATTGTTCTTACCTTTTGCCAACTCCTTATTCTTGTGGTTGTCGGACCAACCTGCTCTCACCTGGTGTGGCTAAGTTCTTTAAAGGACTGCAGCATCTGTTCCCCCCTACACCCTTCATCATGCCTCTATGGGGCCTCAATCTAGTCCTCACTCTTTTTATATGTGCGCCATTCGATCCTCTGCACAATTGCTTTATCAGGCTCTTGACTATTAAAACTGCCTTTTTTTTTTTGATGGCCATAGAATTGGGCAGGATAGTCGGTGAACTGCAAGCGCTCTCTGCGCACCCTCCTTATAGCACCTTTTACTCAGACAAGCTGGTTATTCGGATGCATGTCTCGTTCCTCCCAAGGGTTGTGGCTCGATACCGTGTAGTTCAGAACATCACCCTACCTACTTTCTCTGCTCCACCTCATCCTCTAAAGAAGAGAAGAGGCTACTGCCTCGGCACAAAAAGAGCATTGTCGTTCTACCTTGACTCCACAAGAGAGTTCCTGGTGGGCAATCAACTCTTCGTGGGCTATGTGGGAGCAAATAAAGGGAAAGCTGTAAAAAGAGAACCATCTCATGATGGCTTGTCCTGTGCATTAAGATCTGCTATGCATTGGCCAAGAAACAGCCCCTCGAGGACTAACGGCTCACTCCACCAGAGCTAAGGCTGCAACCACTGCGTTAGCACATCTGTTAAGCAACAACTTGGACCTCACTGCACACGTTCACCAAGCACCACTACCTGGACAGTCAGGTCCATTGTGACAGGCATTTTGCCTGTTTGGTCTTGCAGAAGTTTCAAATATTGATTTTGCAGTCCCAACTCCTGGGCTGTATTGCTTGGGTATCTATTTTAAGGTGAGGAATATGCGACTAGAAGTGTCTATCAGATGAACAAGTTACTTACCTTCGGTAACGCCTTATCTGGCAGAGACTATATCTAGCTGCAGATTTTTTACTGATCCTCCCTGCTTGGCGAATCAACTACTGTGTAGAGAACACCAGGCCTAGTTCCTCCCACCAGTGGTCACTGCTCATTGTGGCTCTGCTCTCCTGGCGTGGAGAGACGTGAAAGTATGTCGTCAACACTCCGAGGTGGCGCTTGTATGGATACCACGTTTGTCACTTCCAGTGAGGATTATGCCATGCAGAGCTGAAATATGCCACCTACCGGGGCTCAGGTGTACTGCTCAAAAATGTTCTGGATCCAGTCTGACCCCTGAATAATATTTTAAGGTAAGGAATCTGCAGTTATATAGAGTCTTTACCATATAAGTCTTTGCCGAAGGTAAGTAACTTGTTCTTATTGGTCAAGGGAGTTAACATGTGGGCCGCTCTTGCACATGCCAACTGTCTTATTTGAAAAGACATCTTCTTCAACCGCATCCTCACCCATCCCCCACCCGCCTACCTTATTATGTGTCTTCTATTTTTCTCCAGAGTTGCTAATAGTCTACCCATTACCATGGTCACCTTGAGCTAGTTCTGTTTTTGTATCCACAAAACACCCGCACCTAGGATACCATCATCTTGCAGATTAAGAAGGGTAAAAAAGAAACAGCAAGACTACAGGACTTTTCTGTTTATGCATCCAGGATCTGGAACAACATCCAGGTAGCAATCAGCAACGCCTCAACGCTGCTCCAATTTAAGAACGAGATCAAGACTAACCTCTTTAGAGAACACTACATATCAATGCATTACCCGCCCATAACCCAGGTACCAGTCTTATCACTGGTTATTTTTACCCGTCTTTGACCCTTTACAGGGCTCCACTGCCTTTTGGCTAGGTTCATGCTATAGAATTACCATATACATGGATAAATACATGCTACATAGTTATGGATCAGAGCCAATAGCAGACTCAGTTGTAAAGATTTCAGCTTTTTATGAACCTCATTACTAATGTGATCAACAAATTCAAACTCTCTTCTATGATGACCACCAAACGTTAACACCATTTCTGTTTGGCCATCCCATTTATCTCAAGTGATTGCTGTTCTGGAACTAGCCCCTTCCTGTGAGGTGGGTCCTTTCCAAAGTCCATCCCTGTCCTTTCTATCAGTGTGAAAAGGACCCTTGATCATTCAACCAGTGTATTGCAACTCCCCAAGCCTACAACTGCTGTTGGATTTTTTGCCCTTTATCTAACTCTAATTTAGTCCTGCCAACTTCTGCTCTAGTCCTGCCAGCTTTAATTCTGTGCTATTCGAGGCCTTCTGCAAGTCCAAAACTTTGGCCTTGAAAGAACTGTCCTAGAATTGGTACCCAGTACCTTGATGTTTTTTGTGCTTTTTTTCTACTAGTGCTCTGAGGCACTACTTTCCAGTAATGTGTGTTACAACATGACAGGCAGTGTGACTTCTGAAAGGGACGCACTTTCCTCAGAGCCTCTGCAAAAGAGATGATGATCCAACCACTATCACAGTCATTTACAGGTGCTCTGCATACTGTGACCTGTAGATTCATACCAATAATGGGGAAAAGGTTCAAGTCCTGGCATACGGAGAGCTGTTCGCTAAAGAACCTGACCACACTAAAGGTAGCTCTGATGGTGTCAGTTAGCAACTCTGCCTCTCTGTTTCTTTGACTCTGATCTCACTCCCTGGCTCACTGTCTTATTGCCCTTTCTTAGTTGTGCCATTGCCTGACAGATGTGTTCCTTTCCCTACTAATTGTCTTTCTGATTTACCCTACCCTCCATCCTTGTGTGATCCCTCTTCATTAGTTCAGGTTTCTTATCTCTCCTCCTGCCTCATGGTTCTAGTTTCTGCCTTGAGCTCTCCCCTTTTGATCTTTTTCTTATGCCTCTTCCAATTTCTCTGTTCATGGTCCCTCCTCATTCTCACAGATCCCTTCTTTCTCTTCAGTGTTTTTCGTAGCTCTTTCTCTTTCATAGTTTATCACATTGCCTTTTGTCACATTTGATGTCTGATTCCACTTCTTGTCTCTGATCCTTCGTCCTTTCTTTCCTAGTTGAGTTTTGACTGTTTTCATCCCTCCCCTCTTTCTCTTCCAGGGGATCCTCATCAATAGTCATAAGCATTGGAATATTCCCGCCCATGCGCGGGACCCCGGAAACAATATATTATATGTGCCCCACATATATTATAGACATATATATATATATATATATATATAAAAATAAGCAATTGCAGCCAAATAAACAATAGAGCTGGAATATGCAGTGAAGAATTTCCACAATACAGTGAATTCTGTATTAGAAACATGAGAAACAACACCAATGCTTGTTTAGAAACTGTTTTAATGTACAGAAAACAGCAGAAATTCTCATAACACACTGTAAGCATATACAGCTCCCAGGCTGCATTGCAAAATCCCAGTCTAAAAAGACTGAAAAGCTAACCTGTAGCTGAATGCACTAAAACTGACGCTGTGCCTTTAAGGCACCTCTGCCCCTAGCTTCCCATCATGCCTCAGGGGTTACAGTTAGGTCAGTTGTTCTTTCCGGCTCCTTCAGGAAGGACCCTGGATACACAGCTCCACACTTTTCTGCCTTTTTCAGTCAGAAAGTCTTCTAAAGAACAATTTTTTTGATTTACTTTGACTTTTCACATCATAGTCAAGTAAATAACTGCTTAGCAGTCAATTTTTTGTGAGGTTTTTCCTTTTAGGATGCCCTCACTTTTTGATGATTGCCCTTCTTGTGGCCACAAGAAGGCAAAAACAGACTCTCATGAGGTCTGTATTTTATGCTTGCCAGAGGATCATGATCCTAAAGACTGTTCTCATTGTAGAAAGCTGTCTGACAGAACACTTAAAGACAGAGAGAGGAACAGACTCTATAGTCTGGCCCAGAAATCCATGAGAGGAAGATCTGCGGAGAGAAAGAGTTCAAAGAGACCCAGAACTCCCTCCAAAGGCAAGTCAGAACGTCCATCAACCTCAGCACCGGGCTCGGCGCTGAAAAAACACTGATGGACAGTTCAAGAGAAAAAGCTCCGTCGGCGTCGAGATCGACGTCGACGAGGAAATCGTCGTCGAAAAGAGGTTCGCCGTCGTCGAGGAAAGCTCCGCCGTCGTCAACTAGGCGACGATCGGCGTCGAGAGAAGCCACGAGATCGCCGTCGACGAGAGGTTCGGCTTCAAGACGAGTCAACTCCGCCGCCGTCAACCAGGCGACGGTCGGCGTCGAGAGACAGATCACACTCGCCGTCGTCTCGACGTCGACAGGCTTCGAAGAGTGTAACACCTCCGTCGACGTCTCCACGGAGGCGCTCGGCGTCGAGGAGCAAGAGCCCCCTCGGACGATCGTCGTCGAGGAAGGGATCATCTAAGGCACGTCGGCGCTCGTCGTCGAGGATGTCCGATCCTCCGCCGTCGCCACATGCCAGGTCGATGACATCTCCGTCGCCGACAGATCAACGTCGGCCGACGTCGAGAGCTCCGTCGACGGCAGGACTAGACCGTTCGACGTCGAGACCTCCGTCGACGGCAGGACTAGGCCGTTCGACGTCGAGACCTCCGTCGACGGCAGGACAACGCCGTTCGACGTCGAGACCTCCGTCGACGGCAGGACAACGCCGTTCGACGTCGAGACCTCCGTCGACGGCAGGACAACGCCGTTTGACGTCGAGGGACCACAGATCATCGTCGAGGCATTCAACGCCGAAAGTTATCGCCCCGTCGACGCCACAGAGGCGTTCGACGTCGAGGGAAAGGCTTTTGAGACGTCCTCCAACACCGGTGAGACGGAGATCACCTTCAGTGCCTTCGACAGTCCTGGTGACACAATCTGCTTCACTCCATTCCTCCTCAAGTGCCTCGGGGTCAACCGGGTCATCTTCAAGGAGTAGGAGTCCGGTTCAGAAGAATCCCCATCGGGGTTACACTTCACATATAAGACTTTCGCCAAGATGGTACGCTCCTTTGAGTAATTGGAAGGATTCTAAGGCACCAGAGAGACTTCAAAGGTACTTGAGTCCAATCCACAGGTCTCCTCTTCAGCAAGCAGAAGAGATAGAGCGATCACGCTCACGAGAGAGAAGAGTGGACAGGTCACATGCCCCTAGGGTCTCCCGATCACCAAGGAGGGAGCAACCCAAATCTCGAACACCGAGAAAGGAGGTACGAGATGTGAGATCGAGATCTCCAATACATCAGAGGGTATCACGTTCTCCTCGAAGGGAGGAACGACCTAGGAGATCTCCGGTGAGGAAGGAGCATTCTCACCACAGGAGAAGAAGAACTCCTTCATCCTCTCCTCCAGCTTCGCCTAGATCTTCTAAAGGGGACTACTCTCCGACGCTGGCAGACAGCCCTCGCTCAAGAGCTTCCCCTCTGGACGACGTCAACACGTATTTGGACGTTTTGCAAAGGGGTGCTTACAAGCTGAATATAGAAATGACCACTCCAGAGGTGTCCACTACTGTGATTTTTGAGACTCTTCATCACAAATCATATGCACGGCCGTTGCTTCCATTAGTCCCAGGAATAATGGACCCAATCAAAGAGGTTTTCCTCACGCCAGCAACGATCAGAGCAGTTCCGGCACGTATCCAGAAAAAATATAGGCCGGCTGACTCAGATCCTATCTTCGTTAAAGGTGAGCCTGCAGCGGACTCAGTTATTGTAGCCTCAGCTAGGAAGAATCACACGGTCGCTCCTTCTTCGTCAGTTCCTCCTGACAAAGACAGCAAGACGCAAGATTCTTGGGGACGCAAGGTGTGCAACACAGCAGCTTCATCCCTAAAAGTCTCTAGTGCATCAGCCCTTCTGGGAAGGTACGATAGAGCCCTATGGGACTCCATGGAACGATTCAAAGAGAAATTGCCCAAGGAGGACCAGAAGGACTTTGAGGAGACCGTGACGGAGGGCTGTTTGGTGGCAAACCAAATGATTAGTTCATCAGCAGATAACGCCCTTCTAGCTGGACATAACTACTCACATGGAGTATGTGCGAGGAGATCCTCTTGGCTGCGTTTAACTGGGCTCAAGCCAGATGCCCAGCAGCGCATACTCAATCTGCCTTTTTCCGGATCTTCACTCTTCGGGGAGCATGCCGATCAGGAAATGGCCCGGATGAAGACCGAGTTAGACACAGTAAAGGCAGTAGGTCTGGAGAAACAGAAAGCACCGTTCAAACGACGCTTCAAGACCAACAAGAACCGGGGAGGCCAACAGAGGGTTCAAACCCCTCAATGGTCTCAAAACAAGCCGCAAGGAAAGCCACAATACAGAGGAGGAAGGTCAAGCAGAGGTAGAGGCGGACATAATCAATCCTCTACCACACCTAGAGGAGGCAAGGCCTGAGCAGTGGCTTCCTCTGTCGCCGTTACCCACTCCAGTGGGAGGAAGTGCTGCACAACATCTGGCAGAGTGGGTCAGCATCACGAAAGATCGGTGGGTGCTGAATATACTGCGCAATGGATATGCGCTACGTTTCAGGAAGAAACCACAACCGGCTCCTCCAAAAAAGTCTCGCTCGTACCATCTGGAGCTCCTCAAAAAGGAGGTGAGCGTCCTCTTAAAGAAAAACGCAATCGAAGTGGTACCTCTCTCCCAAAGGGGGAAAGGAGTGTACTCAAGATATTTCCTTGTTCCCAAAAAGGACCAAGAAGGCAAATTCAGACCAATTTTGGATCTTCGACTCCTCAACAAAGTGGTGGTCAAAGAGAAGTTTCGCATGTTGGCACTCCATCAAATATGTCCTCATCTACAGATCGGAGATTGGATGTGTTCGGTGGATTTACAAGACGCGTACTTCCACATTCCTATTACACCAGGTCATCGAAAGTACTTGAGGTTCCTGGTAGGGTCCAGGCATTACCAGTTCAAAGTGCTCCCTTTCGGACTCAAATCCGCACCAAGGGTCTTCACCAAGTGCATGGCAGTGGTAGCGGCGTGTCTACACAAAAAAGGTCTCTTTGTGTGCCCATATCTAGACGACTGGCTCCTGAAGAGTCCGTCTCCTCGGCAAGCCACCAAAGACTGTCACCTGTGTCTCCAACAGCTACACAGGCTCGGCCTCCATGTAAACTCAGAAAAATCGATCCTGCAACCCACACAAACTATCCACTATCTGGGAGCAGTTCTAGACACAAAGTTAGGAAGAGCGTTTCCTTCGCAAGAGAGACTTTCTTCCATGGGACAAAAATGCAAAAAGTTACTTCAGATTCCTCGTCCAAAGGTGCGAGACGTAGCGTCTCTGTTGGGCTCCATGGCGTCCTGCATCTTCCTAATACCGAACGCCAGGTTGAGAATGCGGCCTCTTCAAGAGTCGGTGGAGGATCAGTGGGACCAAGCGTCTGGAGATTGGGAGGATCGAATCATCCTGTCTCAAGCAGCGCTGACCTCAATACAGTGGTGGACTCGCCCTCGGAATGTCCTGCAGGGAGTCCCTTTTCAGCAACCTCTGCCTTCTCTGTCTGTGGTAACGGACGCATCTCTAGAAGGCTGGGGTGCTCACATGGGTCATCTTCAGATTCAGGGTCGCTGGTCGACCAACCTTCAGACATACCACATCAACATGCTGGAACTTCGAGCGGTTCATCTGGCGCTCAAGGCGTTCCTTCCAGCAATAACAACGGACAAAGTCCTGGTTCAGACGGACAACACTACAACTATGTTCTATCTGAACAAGCAGGGAGGAACTCGATCTCGCCCTCTGTCTCTGGAAGCCCAGGCGATCTGGCACTGGCTTCTGGCTCGGGGACTGTCGGTGGTGGCAGTACACCTTCCAGGCGAGTTAAACACAAAAGCAGACGCACTCAGCAGGCACTTCGAAGATCAGCCAGACTGGGTGCTAAACGACGAAGTGGTCGAAGAACTCTTCCGTTGCTGGGGTCGTCCAGACATAGACTTATTTGCGGATGACGAAAACGCCAAATGCCACGCCTTCGCGTCCAGGTTCCACCGGCCAGGGACGCAAGGGAACGCTCTCCTGCTGGAGTGGACAGGAATGTTCGCTTATGCTTTTCCCCCTCTGGCACTGATTCCGAAGGTGGTGGCCAAGCTCATCAGATCGAGCATGGACATGATCCTAATTGCTCCGGATTGGCCGCGACAATGGTGGTATCCAGATCTGTTACATCTGTCGCGGTGTCCACACAGACGGCTGCCGTGCAAACCAGACCTGCTGAGCAAAATGGACGGGAGGATCCTGCATCCCAACCTCCAGTCGCTGAACCTGACTGCATGGCTCCTGAGGTCTTGCAATATGGACACTTAAATCTGCCTCCGGAATGTATGAATATTTTAAGAGAGGCGAAGAGACCTTCCACAAGGACGTCTTATGCGTTCAAGTGGAAAAGATTTTTCATTTGGTGTAAGGACCATGGCTTTGATCCCACCAAAGGGCAAGAAGAGGTAGTCCTACCATACCTCCTATACTTAGCGACATCAGGGTTGAAATACGCTTCTATTAGGGTTCATCTATCTGCCATAGTAGCGTACAGAAAATCACCTACACAAACATCGTTTTTTCAGGTCCCGGTGGTGAAAGATTTCCTTCAGGGTTTAAAGAAGGTCTATCCCCCTGTGAGAAATCCTTCTCCTCCCTGGGAGTTGAACCTGGTTCTCTCCAGACTGATGTCTACACCGTTTGAGCCTATACACAAGGCCTCCTTGCAGCATCTCACTTGGAAGGCGGCCTTCTTGGTGGCAATAACCTCTGCGCGCAGGGTTAGCGAGATTCAAGCACTCTGCACCAAGGAACCTTACACTGTGTTTCACCACAACAGAGTAGTAATGAGGGCTCACCCTTCTTTTCTTCCAAAAGTGGTATCGGATTTTCATATAAATCAAACGATTACCCTTCCTTCGTTCTTTCCTAATCCATCGACCCCAGCTGAGAGGTCGTTGCACTCGTTAGATCTTAAACGGGTGCTAAAGTTTTACCTGGAAAGAACAAAGGACACCAGAAAGACAGACCAACTCTTTGTCAATTATGGTGCAATGAGGTCCGGGTTTGCAGCAGCCAAAAGATCCATCTCCAGATGGATTGTCTCTTGTATCAAACTAGCATACCAGCTGGCTGGCAAAGCTTTGTTGCAATCACCCAAAGCTCATTCCACTAGAGGGAAAGCAGCCACAATAGCTTTTTTGCATGACATTCCTATGTCAGAAATATGCAAGGCTGCGACATGGAAATCAGTCCATACCTTTACAAGGCATTATTGCCTAGAGTCTGATTCCAGAGCGGATTCTCAAGTAGGGCAAGCCTCCTTGAGAAACCTATTTGGGTAGAAAAAGGCCTATTTTTGGGCCTACGGATACAAATGTTATCTGTTGATTCCTTTGCCCGCAGGGATGTGGTGAGGCTCGCTACTCTATTCTAATGCTTATGACTATTGATGAGGATCCCCTGGAAGAGAAGGATTAGTTACTTACCTGTAATCCTAGTTCTCTTCCAGGGGTATCCTCATCAAAGTCATAAGCAACCCTCCCGCCTCCCCGGGCAAAGGACTTTGTTTATTTATTAGGAGATGTTTTTTAACCTGTTATTACCATGGTTTGGTTTTCAGTCTCCGAAAAGAACAACTGACCTAACTGTAACCCCTGAGGCATGATGGGAAGCTAGGGGCAGAGGTGCCTTAAAGGCACAGCGTCAGTTTTAGTGCATTCAGCTACAGGTTAGCTTTTCAGTCTTTTTAGACTGGGATTTTGCAATGCAGCCTGGGAGCTGTATATGCTTACAGTGTGTTATGAGAATTTCTGCAGTTTTCTGTACATTAAAACAGTTTCTAAACAAGCATTGGTGTTGTTTCTCATGTTTCTAATACAGAATTCACTGTATTGTGGAAATTCTTCACTGCATATTCCAGCTCTATTGTTTATTTGGCTGCAATTGCTTATTTTTATATATATATATATATTTATATATATGTCTATAATATATGTGGGGCACATATAATATATTGTTTCCGGGGTCCCGCGCATGGGCGGGAATATTCCAATGCTTATGACTTTGATGAGGATACCCCTGGAAGAGAACTAGGATTACAGGTAAGTAACTAATCCTTACTGTCTACTTTCTCCTCCGTTCCTGCCTCGTTGATTGTCATTTGAGCACCATTACCACCTCTCTGAGCTCTTCCCTTCTCCTTTCTCTCTGTCCCTTCCTCCTTACTTTCACTCCTGTTGTTTTCATCATCTTTGATCACTTATGCATCTCTTTGCCCGTCAGATTAGTCCAGGACCCTCCATCAATGTCTTATTTCTCCCTTCTTTGTTCATGTTTGATCTCTTCTATCCTTCTCATTGCCGGCCAGATTAGCCCTGGCCTCTCCAGCATTCTCGGTTTCTCCTTTTTGGCCATGATTGCTGTTCCTGATCAGTCCCCTAATTTCTGCTCACTGTCTTTAGTCTGTACTCTCCTCTCTCTTGTCAGAGCTCTTCAGTCCTCCCTTCTTCTCATTGTCTGTCTGATCTACTTTCTTCCTCTGCTGACTCCTCTCCTGTTCCCTTTTCTTTTCTGTCCACCCCCTGAAAATTTCTTAGTTCCCTTTGTCTCTGCCCCCTCCCACAGAGTCTGCGTTGGATGACTTGGACCTCAATGAGTTTGGAGTGGCTGCTCTGGAGAAGTCCTTTGATAGCAGTCCAGCCCCCCACTCAGGTGGCATCATGAGAGGTAAGAGTGCAGGTAATCATCTAGCAACTGGCTTATTTTCTGAATGATTTGATCACATTTGTGAATCCTGTGATTCCTTTGCTGCTGTACTGCATAATTATCCGATTTATGATCCAGCATTACTTATAAATGTATTGCATTTTAGAGGGTAATTCCTGCACGCACAACTGATAAGATAGGGTAAGAAATGGCATTAACCAATCAAGAAATCTTGACAATGAGGTCCCTCTTGTTATTTTCATATTAAGAGCAGATTTTTTTAAGCATCTTTCACTCCATTGCATCGTCTCCAAATGTGGGCCTGTAAAAGACGTGCCTTCATCTACCTTTATAATCTGTGAACCTGTAAGGGACGTTTCCCACCCTATTCTCACAGCCAATTTCTGTCACCTTATTCATATTTTAACAGTTACTATTAATAAATATGTACTACCTCTGTGGTATATTTTTCTAAGCAGATTGCTTTTCTTTATTTTAGCCTTCTATTATCCTTTTGCACTGGCTCCCTTTAATTTAGTTGTCTTTTCGATTGAACATACAACATTGGTTTTTGTGTCTAATCTGCATTATAAGTAATGAAAATACATGGAGTTGTCCCATTAGTTGCACTTAATGCATGTGGCTATGTTTATTTTTCATTGGTGAAGATATTCTAAAAGAAAGTTAAACAGGACATGATATTATCTGTTGAGATAGCTTTTCTTTTTTAGAGTCTGCCCATTAGACTAATATCTGCAGATTCCCCAGGTCCTCCTGGGCTAAAGCCAGGCTGATGCCGGACACCCTTTGGCGACAGATTGTGTTTTGTCTGCTTTGTTTCTCGATCTAAAGGGAATTTGTCTCTTGGAGTGTGTTTAGGAATTTTGTTTCATTCCTAAGCCCATCTTCACCCTTGTTCATGGCTTTGTTTTCAGCTTGAGCTAGATTCATTCTCCTCTAAGAAAGTATTATACTGTCCCTGGAACTCAAAATGTAAAAGTATTGGTTCTGCACACAGAACATTCGTGAAAGTGTGAAAGAGAGGCCAGCCTTACTTAAATTATCACCATTTATTTAATCTGTAGCCCAATTACCAGAATATTTTCCATTAATTTACTTGTTTACAGCAAGATACCCTACCATGCAGATGTTTTTCAAAGGGGTGCTCTGAATTATAGTCTCCAGATGGTCATGCACTAAACTTCAGGCCCCTTAAGGTTCTCGATCTCAACATGATTGCCAGACACTCACCTCAGTCTCCTGCTTCCCCATGTTTCATGCTAAAGCAACAAAGATCAAGTACTAGAGGAATCTATGTAGAATTCCACTTTAGAGCCTTCCAAGACAACCTCTGTGTGAGCTGTTGTTTGCTCCCACACTGGCCTTGAATCACAAATAGGTACAGTTGTAGATGTTAGCCTTTTGCCAGCTGACCAATGTATAATGTTTGTTTGCCCAGTCAAAGGTGAAAGGCACAGTTAAGGTTACCTTTTGCCAACTCCTTTATAGTCCGGTAATCGGGCTGCAGGAGAGCCTTTTCCTAGAATGTAGAGCAGACTACACTAAAGGAAAGGTACACAGAAGTAAAATAAGAATTTGTGGATTATGAGAGATCCTGACGGGTGAGCGCCCAGAAGTTCCACAGGGAATGACAGAGCACCACAGTGGCCCGATGGGTCTTACTGAGTTCTTCTCAGAGAGCCTTTGTCCCTCTCCTGCGCCCTTTTATAACTGATAATAGTTAAACTACTGTAGTGCCATGACCGGAACATCATGCAGCTAAGGGCTTGCAAGAATGGGGTCTTCACCATTGATGATGCAAAATTCTTGATTTTCCCAGAGTTCACTGTGGCAGTCAAACAGCAATGATGATTGCTTCTAACTGAATATCCAATACATTGTATTGTTCTCGGCCAAGCATAATGTTTTGATGAATGGTAAAGCCATCTTCTTTATGGGCATTTGAGCAGCAGGGAGCAACTGGTGAGAAAAGCGGGATGTGAGAGCCCATCCTGCCTGCCACATTACCCAAGATCTCATCTGCCTCCAAGATTTAAGAGGTGGACTAAAACATGAATAGACCCACACCCAGACAGATTCTAAAGGATCGAACGGCGACTGTGGAGGGGCCACTGAGGTTATTAGAGCCATATACAAAGGTAGGCAATGCAGAATATGTTGTGTAGAGTAGGTGAAACAGACAACATTTTGGGATCTCACCGGATGGATCTTTTGGTTACCCCTATGATTTTGGATTCTGCACAAAGAATTTGTTGTTACTGTGCAGCTCAGAAGGAGCCAAATGTAGCCTACTATAAGTCGCTGTGCATTATTTCATACAGAGATTTATATTAAGGGTTTCCCTATATGCCAGTGACTTGCTGGTTTACACCAGTAACCCCGCGGAGGTGCTCCCTAGGGTGGAGGCTGCTTTGACCGAATTTGGTCTGTACTCTGTTCACCAGATTAATAGCTCCAAAACCGAGGTAATGTGCTGGGGGGTGGATAATTGGTCAGGCTCCCGTAGTAGCGAGTTTAAGTATCTGGGGATAATTATAGCACAGGACCTAACTACCATCACCCAGATAAATCTGAAGAAGGTGGCCAAGGAGATTGACTATCTTTTCTCCAGATGGTAAAACCTCCCTCTCACAATATATGGTCGTGTGAATCTGGTTAAGATGGTCATCTTGCTCAAACTGACGTATCTATTTAGTACTATACCTTTGTTTTTTTCTGATAAGCTTCTGGGGGAAATCCAGGGTAAAATAGGCAGCTTTATATGGGCTAATAAAAACTCCAGGCTGTCCTGGAAAAAGTTAACACGAAAACTTTTAAAGGGGGGCCTGGCGTTGCTGGATGTGCTCTGGTATTCATTCTCTGGTATTCATTCTCTTTCCAGCTAAAAAATGTATGCAGTCTGCTCTCCAGCCCTGATGACTCCAACTGGGGTCGAATCTTGACTATAATGGCTAATCTTGAGGGGGGAGACACCGGTTTCTTGTATAAGTTTGGTGCGCCAACATTTTTCAAGAAGGTACGACTGAAGGTTTTAAAACTAGCGCTTCACGATTGGAATAAAGTCAAAGGGAGATGGGGTATAAGATACTACTCTGACTTAGCCCCAATTGTGGATTCTCCGGGATTGCCCAAGTGCCTCAGGGATGGTTTAGCGCCCCCATCAAGAGAGCAGGCATTAAGATATGGTCTGACCTCGTAACATCTGAGGGGGTACTCCCCTGGGAAATTTTGAGAGCAAACATAGGGGACTCTTTTTCTAGACTCAAATATGTGCAACTCTGTTCCTGGCTGAGAAAGATAATATAGGCGGAAATTGGGAGATCGAGAATGCCCTCCAAAGTCATAACCCTAGGAAAAAAGGAGTGGGATTTTGATATAGAAGCCTGTTCGATGCAGAGGACTTACAGCCCCACCCCCCCTACCCATGCTGAGGCCTCTGGGGGGCTCCCCAGGGGCAGAAAGACCAGCAAACGTCCCTATTCTCTGTCGGCATTGATAGCACCGACGACGGCGTCGAGAGGGATGACTACAGTCTGTTCGCCGTCTCCCCAGGGCTCTGGATCGAAACGGCGTCGACGCTCGGCGTCGAGGGAACTGAATAAACCGCCGTTGACGTCACCGGTGACGGTCTCATCGTCGACGTCGAGAGGTGACCCGGTGTCGGCGCTCGCCGTCGAGGCGACACCGCCGTTCGCCGTCGGCGAAGAAAAGGAGGTCGGCGTCAAGGGGATCCTTGACTTCGAGGATGACGTCGAAGTGTCACAGGCGTTCGGCATCGAGGAGACGCTCGTCGTCGGGGCGAAGGCGGTCGCCGTCGAGGCGAAGGCATTTGCCGTCGAGGAGGAGGCGTTCGCCGTCGAGAAAGAGGCATTCGCCGTCGAGAAGGAGGTCTCACCGTCGAAAGGGGGTCGGTCGACGTCGAGGGACCGATGGTCGCCGTCAGGGCGATGTTCTTCGACGCCAAAAGGCGCAGAAGGAGTTCTGGCACCAGGAGTCATTCTAGCCAGCGGCATGTACCGATAGGGGACTCTCCATCGCCTGAGAAGAAGGGAAAGTCACCGGGCTCGGTGTACTCTGAGGTGTATACACCTCCTAAGACGAGGTCGACTCCACCTCCTCCTCCCTTGCCCAAGGAACCTCCGCCGCGGACTCCCACCCCGCCTCCACTTCCACCTCCTCAACACCCTCATCCTCATCCTCAGCCTCTTCCTCGGCTTCCAACTGGCGGACAGCCTGTGGTTCCTCCGAGGTCAGTTTTGCTGCCGCGATATCCGACTCCGCCTAAGGGGACCCCTCAGCCGAGGCCCCCAGTCAGGCCACGGTCGCCTACTCCTGTGAGGCCTGTGGAGCGCCCGAAGCCAAGGAGATCGCGCTCTCGCTCCGGTCGGAGGGGGAGATCGCGGAGTCGTCACAGGTCGTCAACGAGATCAAGACGACGCCACTGGAGGCGCAGATCACGGTCCCTTCTGGGACCAGAGACTACTCACCGACTTTGTCGGAATCCCCTGGGACGAGGGTGTCACCTGTAGACTACATCGTCACATTCCAGGATGTTCTGCTGCGGGGTGCAGCTAAGTTGGGCATAACGGTGACGGTGCCTACACCTACGATGTCTGTGATTTTCGAGACGCTCCATAAAAAGCACCTGTCTCGACCATTGCTGCCTCTAGTACCGGGCTTGGTAGAGCCCGCCGAGGAGCTGTTTCTCACTCCCGCGGTGACAAAGGCTGCTCCCTTCAGGCTCCTTAAGAAATACCGGGCCCTGGATTCTGACCCGGCTTTTCTTCGGATGGATCCGACACCGGACTCTGTCATAGTGACGGCGGCTAGGAAACAACATGCCACCACCCCGTCTTCTACAGTAGCTCCTGATAAGGAGAGCCGCTGGATAGACTCGGCAAGCAGAAAGGTCTGTGGGACAGCATCTACTGCAATGAAGGCGGCTAGTGCAGCGGCTTTGCTAGGGCGATACGATCGCGCCCTATGGGAGTCCCTCCAGCAATTCGCTGAGCTCCTTCCTCGAGAGAAGAAAGAGGACTTCCAAGAGATTATGAAGGAGGGGATGCTGGTGTCGAACCAACTCATCAGCGCTGCTGCTGATGTCTCTTTTGGCTGCACATGGATACTGTCATGGTGTCAACCAACGACGCCACGCTTGGCTTCGCCTTACATCGCTCAAGCCAGAGGCTCAGCAGCGGGTGGCCAATCTGCCTTTCTCGGGGGAAACCCTGTTTGGCAAGCATGCGGATGACGAGATGGCCCGCATGAAGGCGGAGGCCAAGACCCTGACGGCCGTCGGGTTGGAGAAGCCCAAGGAGAAGAAGACCTACCGCCCATTCCAGAGACGGTTTGGGGCGCAGGGCAGAGGGCGTGGGCAGACTTCGGGACAGCAGCAACAACAGCAGCAGCAGTTCCGGAGGCCCTTCCAGAAGCGCCAGAAGGGCAGAGGCGGACAGCAGTCCGCAGCAGCGAACAAAGGCCCGTCTGGGTCTCGGCCCTGAGCGGTTACTTCCCCTACATCCGTTACCCGCTCCGGTGGGGGGAAGCGTTCAATTTTTTCTGGCAGAGTGGAGAAAAATTACTCAGGACAAGTGGGTGCTGAATATTGTTTCAATGAATACAGTCTTCGGTTCACCAGCCCGCCTCCACCAATTCCACCGGTCAGCTCGCAGTTTCAGCTGCGTGAGCTCCAGGCGGAGGCCGATACCCTGTTAAGGAAAAGGGCGATAGAAGACGTACCTCTGTCTCAAAGGGCAAGAGGTCTGTACTCCCGGTTCTTTCTGGTTCGCAAGAAGGACAAGAACGAGTTCAGGCCCATTCTGGGTTTGCGACAAGCAAACGGATTCGCAGAGAGAAGTTTCGCATGCTGTCATTGCATCAGATTTATCCTCAGCTGCAACAGGGAGACTGGCTATATGCTATAGACCTACAGGAAGCGAACTTCCATGTGCCCATTGCACACAAACACAGGAAGTCCCTGCGATTCCAAGTCGGCGCCAATCATTAGCAGTACACAGTACTGCCATTCGGGCTAAAGTCTGCGCCCAGGACATTCTCGAAGTGCATGGCAGTGGTAGCTGCACACCTGAGAACGTGCGTTCTCTTGAACAAGCTGGGGTTGCACATCAACATGTCCAAGTCTGTCCCAACTCCGGTCCAGTGCATACAGTACTTGGGAGCCTCCATCAATACACTGTCAGCAAGCGTGTCTCCTTTGGAGGAGAGACGATTATCACTCCTTCGGAAGGCTCAGGCTCTTATGACTGCTCCATCTACAACAGTGAGCACGGTGTCTTCTCTACTGGGGTCGATGGCCTCTTGTATCTTCCTCACGCCACACGCTCGGCTGCACATGAGACAATTGCAGGACTGCTTGGAGGATCAGTGGGATCAGAGGAGAGGGTTTTGGGACGACAAGATACGACTGTCTCTGCATGCTCTTCAGTCTCTGAAGTGGTGGTGTTCAGCGCAGAATCTTCTCAGAGGGGTTCCCTTCCACAAGGACATTCCCACACAGGCTATCGTGACGGATGCGTCTCTCCACGGCTGGGGGGGGCGCACTCCGGAGACTTACAGACACATGGAACGTGGTCCCAGACGGAGTCCACGTATCACATCAATTTCCTGGAACTCAGAGCTGTTCACTTGGCACTGAAGGCCTTTCATCCATCCTTCCAGACCAACTCTCTGCTTGTACAGACGGACAATACGACCACGATGTATTACCTCAACAAGCAGCGGGGCTCGAGATCGCGCACTCTGTCGCAGGAGGCGCGGGCGATCTGGCGTTGGCTTCTAGCCGGAGGACTGACGATAACGGCTACCTATCTACCAGGTGTGCAGAATGTTCAGGCCGACGCACTGAGCAGACTGATTCAGGAAAACCATGAATGGGCCATAAACGACGAAGTACTAGAAGAAGCCTTCGCAAAGTGGGGGACTCCAGACGTAGATCTGTTCGCCACTACCGAAAACAGCAAATGCCGAGACTTCGCCTCCAGGTACTACCAGCAGGGGACGCTAAGGAATGCGTTATGGATTGACTGGTCGAACAGCTTTCTGTACGCTTTATCACCCATTCCCCTGATTCCGGTGGTGCTCATCAAGCTGTCCCAGTCCAGGGCGCGGATGATCCTGATTGCCCCGGAATGGCCCAGGCAGTGGTGGTTCACGGACCTGCTTCACTGGTCGCTCCTTCCTCACATACGGCTGCCGTGCCGGCCGGACCTTCTCACGAAGTTCGGGGGGCAGATGGTATACCCCAACCTCTCGTCTTTGAGTTTGGCGGCATGGCTCCTGAGATAGTGCAATATGGCCATTTGAATCTACCAGAAGATTGTATGGACATACTGAAGGAGGCTAAGCGACCTTCCACTAGGACTTCCTATGCTTACAAGTGGAAGAGATTCTGTATCTGGTGCAAGTCCAAGAACTATGACCCAATGACATGTAAGGAAGATGTCACCCTTCCGTATCTTCTAAATTTGGCGCAGTCTGGCCTTAATTTCCATTCCATTAAGGTTCAACTCGCTGCGCTGACTGCCTACAGGAAATGCCCTTCACAGACTTCCTTCTTCCAGATCCCTGTGATCAAGGACTTTTTGGAAGGCTTGAAGAAAGTGTTCCCTCCTGTCCGGCTTCCTTTGCCTTCATGGGAATTGAATGTGGTGCTGTCCAGATTGATGAAGGAGCCTTTTGAACCTATTCATAAGGCTTCGTTGCAGCACCTGTCCTGGAAGGCGGCGTTCCTCGTGGCATCACATCGGCCTGCAGTGTGAGTGAAATTTAGGCGTTGTGTTGCCAAGAACCTTATACTGTATTTCATGCTGCTAAGGTTGTTATGCGTACTCACCCTAAATTTCTTCCAAAGGTTATATCTGATTTCCATGTTAACCAGACCATGACTTTACCTACGTTTTTTCAGAATCCTTCATCTCCAGCGGAAAGGTCTCTGCATTCCCTGAATGTCAGGAGGGTGTTGAAATTTTATCTGGATAAAACCAAAGATATTCGTAGGTCAGACCAATTGTTTATCACCTATGGATAAGTCAGGACCGGTCTTGCTACCTCAAAACAGTCCATCTAGAGGTGGATTGTGTCCTGTATACAGTTGTGTTACCAGAAGGCTAATAAGACCTTAGGGGGTAAACCTAAGGCTCATTCCACCAGGGGCAAAGCTGCCACGACTGCTTTGCTACGTAATGTTCCAATTGCAGAAATCTGCAAAGCGGCCACTTGGAAGTCGGTCCATACCTTTGCTAAGCATTACTGTCTGGACACTGATGCCAGGGCAGATGCTCAGGTTGGGTAGGCTTCGCTGCGAAATCTGTTCACACAATAGTGGTGTTATTTCTCTTTTCTCCACCGCCGCTTTGGTGTGGGGATGGGCTTGCCATTCTATTCACTAGATTATGACTATACACAGAGATCCCCTACTACAGAAGGAGTAGTTTCTGTCCTGTAACTCCAGTTCTGTAGTAGGGGTATCTCTGTTATAATCATAAGCGCCCGCCCTCCTCCCCGGTGGAGAGAGATATTCATGTAAGGAATGCTACAGGTCTGGCGTGTTACGTCATCAAAAAGAACTGAAAGTAAAAGGGACCTGCAGTGCATTCTGGGATACTGCGAGACTTCTGGAAATTTCTCTTAAAGGCACAGTATCCTGTTCTGAGCCACATAATGGCAGCCTATGGGGCTTGTCTGTCCACTGCTTCCTCTCTATCATTCCAGAGGGTTTTGCTGGTAAAGGCAAGGTTTTTCTCTGTGGAGAAATCTGGACAGGCTGTGCTGTTTGTGGATTTTTGGTGGAATTTCTAGTTGAAGTACTGGACAGTGTAGCCTGTGGATATAGGCTGCATTATCTGTCTTTAAATTCTCTCTTAAGTGTCTGTGCAGTTCTGCATGTTTTTGACAACTTAAGAGATTATTTTTGATTGCTCCGGGGTCCACGCACATAGGACTATTTACTAGATTATGACTATAACAGAGATACCCCTACTACAGAACTGGAGTTACAGGACAGAAATTACTCCTTCCCAATCCTGTACACAGTCCCTTCAAGGGCTCCAATCGTTGTGGCTAAGGCAAAGTCCAGTATGGCCAGCGAACAACACCCGTTCATTTGGGCCCTTCGTCAGTGCCAGTCTCAAAGTTGATTACAATGCCATCCATGGATTCAACTCTGTCGATGGCTGAAGAGCCTATAAGGGCACACATTATCGATGTTTCTAAGTTGAAGATTTATGTGAATTCCAATGAAGAACCATTATGTGATCCTCTCTCCAGGTCACAAAGATTCTTCTGCTTGGAAATATTCATTTCAGACTTAAATGCCTTGGCTGTGAATCATAGGGACAGTGACCAAGCGGAGGATGTTGATTTCTTTCAAGGACTGCTTACAACACTGATTCTAGCATTTCAATAGAATACCAGTGTCCTAGATACTGCATGAGAAGTGAATATTTAATCACTCTCTTGATTAGCTTCAGAGCCAGTCTCCTCTTACAAAACACTTGCTGAGATGTGGTAAAGGCCTTAGAACTGAAATTATGATGAAAATATTCAGGTACTCAAAACTTTGGTTTCATTTAGTGAGGCTCTTCTGCACCTTTAAGCTGTATAGTATAAACCAGCTGTCCATATCATCTTTTGCATTTCTAAAACTCATTCCCAGCGAATCAAAATGGGTTGCATACTTTAGGGGCCACTGTTGACATATAATGTGAACATGTTTGTGTGTTGGGGGAGTGCATATGTTTTGGGTACACTGTAAATGACATACATATTATAATAATATTTTTATTTGGTTTATCATAGATTGTGAATGCTGTTGTATTTCAGACTCTGGAGCTAACTTAATTTTTCTCTCTCTTTCTTCTCATCCTACATATCCTCTTGTCTCATCTTTGTCTCTATTGGTTACTCTCCAACATGTCATCTTCTGCTGCTTGTATCTCCTCACTTTTCTTTCTTCCAATTTCCTTTTCATAATTTCCTTCTTTCCTTTCAATTCCTCTACCATATCTGCCCCCATCCACTTTTGCTCTTTACTTCCCTGGCTCACTTGCTGCTTTTTACCCTATTTACCTGTATACCTAATATTCTCTGTTTTTGCTGTCTGGGTATATATCTCTTTCATCTATGCAAATTCACCCTCACTTGATTGTCTTTGCCCCCATCATCCTGCTTCCTCGTTGTGCATGCTGTCTTTCTATCTTCTATCTCTGTCTTAACACCTTTCCCTCGTTCTGTGTTCATGTGTTATCGCCACCTCTCCTCTGTCATTACTCTCGCCTTCTGAGTTCTCTCTCTCACCCTGTTTCATATTAATTCTGTCTCATGTTCACTCCTACTTTATTGCTCTTTAATACCTGCAGGTGGCAGTTTACTTCAGAGTTCTGCTCCTGTAAATATTCCAGGTTCGCTTGGAAGCTCTGCCTCCTTTCACTCTGCTTCACCATCTCCACCTGTCAGCCTCTCTTCCCAATTCCTTCCACAGCACCAGGGACAACCTAGCCAATCGGATAGCACTTTCCTCGGAACATCAAGTTCACATGGATCATTGGGTAAGAAATCAACTATTAGATGTAGCTACACATGCAGTGTACAGAGTAGTGAAGGTTGGAGAAGGAGTACCCAGGTGCTTTCTTTGACTGCTTGATCAATGTAGTTGGCAACTGTTAACATATTAGGAATCTGAGTGCTTCGAGTTGCTATAGAAATGGAAAGTGACAAGGAAAACAGTATTTGAAATCCTACAGATTAGGAAAGAAAGAGCACCTCAAAATTATATGTTTGTATCATGTGTGGCTGTAGATATACATGCTTTTTATTCTCTTACAATGTAGTGTAGGACTCAAACAACTTCAGACAAATCGTGTGACTGCTCTGAGACAGATGTGATAATTGCACCATTTTTTTTGCCTCCTTTCTCTAATTCGAGACTGAAATCTCAGCTATCTGTCACCAAGTGGCCAGCTCCTATCTGGCAGCTCTCCTGGCTAACCAATGGGTTCACTTCTACATTGATCATAACTATTCCACTTTGACATCCCTGCGTCTCCGCTAACTCACCGGAGGTCCTTTTGTTCCAGCCGAACTAGCCTGAGAGAATGAATTCAGGAAGCGGGTGATGGAAAGCACATGCATCCACATTTTGCCCAAGATGCAATGCAAAATATCCTTGGCCTTTGCAACCTTTGTCCGTCTCACAATCACAAAGCATCCTACAAGTTCTGTCTGGTCTTCTGCCGCAAAATGACCCAATGATCTTGAAGGGGGCAGCATTGGGCTTACACTAAGATAGCCCAGTAGACATCCTCTGAGAACCCTGAATTTTTTTTTAAACTAGATCTCTTTTGACATTTAGGTAGAAGAGGTAGGCCTCTTCATCATCTTAGCTGTCAAACCGGCACTCATCTCCAAGATGCTGTCCTTTAGTACATTCAAGGGAGACGACGAAGATAGGATGTCCTAATCCCCAAACAAAGACATCTCAGAGGAGCATGAGTATAACTTCAGCACATCAAAGCCATTCCGCAAAACATCCTCAGGGCAGAGTTCCACTCCCTTGGGAGTCTGGCATGGAGCCTGGATTCTGCTGCTATCAGACTCTGTCCGGCACTAGAGAAGGCTTTGGAGCCAAGTAGGCTTTCGAAGAAGGGCGTCAAGCTACAGTATTAGTCCGTTCCCCCTTCACAGAAGTACACAGAATACCTTTATTCAGAATCAAAGACAACACTGAGATCCCCTCCAAACCTGAGAACCAAGTCAGCATTGATGGCCCCTTTGACACCCAGATCAGAGGACTATGAGGCACCCAACCTACAAAAGGTGGCAGAGGAGCTTGATTTCAGACAGAACCACCTCTTCTTTCTCCTAGAGACTGGCAAGATCACCACTAATCATCCCCCGGGACAACCATCAGCGGATTCCAAAAAAGCACAGACTAACCTCAAGTAGGAGTTCTGGTGCCCAAAAAAAGAGGACACGTCTACAAGCCCACCACTCTAACCACCCCCGCCCAGGCAGTCACAGCCTCCACCTCTTCCTCCATCCCCACTCCCATCACGCCCATACTTCGCTCATCTTCCACCACAAGGGTCACCTGACCGGTCAGTGCATTCCTACTAAAACCAAGCTAGGCCCTATTGGAAGGGAAACCCCTATGACCAGGGTCTAGGAATGGGTATTACCCCTAGCATGATTACACCAATTTGGAGTCATAGCCAGCAAAGCCACCTGACCAGATGGTACCCCTGTGTGTCGTGCTGTGATTATGGCAGGAGGACGATGACTTCCTGATGGAGACCCTCTCCGAAACCTCCACTCCACAACCCATCCTACATTTACGGGATGACACCCCACACTCCTTAGTGGTACATTCAGCACTCAAGAGCACCGCTGCACAAGCCGTCAATGACTCCACCACCAATACCCCCACCCCGACAAGGGAAGCAAGCACCATGAAACTTCTGGCAAACACTTAACTTTCAGTGCAGCCACCAATTGGCGTATCGCTTAATCGTCTTGCTGTCTAGGTTTCACTGGGAGGAAATGGATGCACTGGTGCAGCACCTCCTGAGACCTATAGGAAGAGGGGAGAGGGGCTTGTAGCCAAGGGGAATATTATCTCCATTGCAAATTTCTGCTGTGCACTGGGTGCTGCATATGCTGCTTCTCATAGTATTAATACAAGTATCTTGCTGTGCTGCCATGCTTGGCTACACATCTCTGTGTTCATGGTGAAGCTACAAGAACATCTTAACATCGCATTCGATAGGGGACATCACTTTGGGTCCCAAGTAGATAAAATGTTAGAAAAGGTAAATGAGACCGAATTGAAGTTCATGGATGCACTACAATTTGCCACTCAAAGGGGGACCTTTCACTGGCTACAACCTAGGGGTGGGGGCAAAAACCAGACCCCTTGACCAAGTGCAATCCTACCAGCCCCATCAGTAGGCCTTTCATTAGTCACACACAGGCAAAGAATATACAAGGGATTGCTACCGGGGCAACATTAACAAAGGCAGGGTGAGCGGTAGCTCTGTCAAAGTATTCTGCCTTGCCCATGCCACAAAGGCCATATCACCCTTTTCGAGGCAGTTCAAGCCCTCCTCCAGAAGAGCTCATTACTCCAGTATTGGAACTTTCATAGATTCACATGCCTGAATCATTCCCCGTTGTCGAGATGGGAGTCTCTGGTATATAAAAAAGCAGTGCTTAGTAGTAAAGCAAACTGAAAAGAGGCATAGGCCCATTTCCCTTTTGCAACCCATAGCCTTTGTTATGTAAAAAAGGCCCAAACTTTTCCCTGAACCAATCAGAGCTCCTCACCCTCTAGAACCCTCCGGAGAGAACCTTCTGCCCCTCAGATTTTTCTACCGCAAGTTGTGCTAGGGAGTCTCCTTTGAGCTCTGCTCAAACTCTTTACTTTTACAGTATTTTGACTTAGATTTGAGGTTTTTCATCTACCATGTCTGAGAAGGAGAAGAAAGGATTATTTAGAGCTTGTTCCACCTGCTCTAAGAAAAGGCTTTATACATATGACCCTCACAAGGACTGCATCTACTGCATCTATCCAGACCATAAGGCAGCAGATTGTAAGGTATGTCGTACCTTTTCAAATAAAACCTTGAGAGATCGTGAGGGAAGGCTGGTGGTCTGGCTTCAGAAGGTTAAAGCCAGGAAGGAGATCCTCTCAAGTGAGAGTGAAGAGGAATCTGTGGCGTCTAAGAGATCTCAGAAGAGAAGTATATCTCCTCAGACACATTCCTCAGGTGAAAGACCTTAGGAAGTCCCCAAAAAAGACCACTCCAGGGTCTTCATGGCGCAGTCCCTCAAAATCCCCTTCAGTTACAGCTAAGGGGAAGAAGGGTTCTGCTGGTGAGGTGAAACTAGTGAAATCCGCCTCAGATCCACCACAATCACCTCAGAAAATAAAGATTACCATCAAAGTGACTTAGTCTACGCCTTCTGAGGAGAAAGGTAAGGTTTCAGCACAGTCGACGGGACTGTCGACGAAAAAGGGATCATCGACGACGACAAAAACACCTCCGTCGTCGACGAAGAAAGATGGTATTGAAGCTGGTGAGAAAACAGCATCGACGATTTCACCGTCGACTGCGATTATCGTCGACGGTTTTACCGTCGGCGAGAGCATCGACGGCGGCGCCGACGACGGCAGTGTCGACGAGGACAGTGTCGACAGCGGCAGTGTCGACGGCAGCGTCGACGAGGATGACGACGTCGACGAGGACAGCGTCGACGGTGACTACAACGTCGACGGTGGAGTCGACGACGATGACTTGGTCGACGACGGCGATGGGAATCTCGTCAACGGGCTCGTCGACGAGGGAAAAAACACCAGAAAAAAGGTTGGTGCCTTGGAAAAAACCTATAACACCAGAGGTTACATCTACGAGCAAGGTCTCTCCGTTGCTGCCATCTCACCTGCTGGAGGAGGAAGATTCGGAAGAGGAAGATGACGAGTATGGAATTGCGAGTAGCCCTTCGCAATTGCAGGTCAAGTACCAGGAGGAGGATTCGGAGGAAGAATATGGGGGTTATCAGGAACAACCCCAGGAACAGCACCAATATCGCCAACAGCAACGCGAGGAAATGACAAGTGTGCCATCCTCTTTGTTGAGGGACCTCAAGGGCATGTTAGAGGATTATAGGAGGAGATACCCAGCGACTCCAGTCGCTCAACAGGCCCCAGAGGTTATTCCACGTCCACGGTCGGTGCCAGGGACACCGGTTCGTAGGAGAGAGATTTTGCCGGAGCCTACTGCTAGATCTGCACCGCCGACGTCACACCACGATACCTCGGATGACGATCATGAGGATGGGGAAATTGTGGACACAAGTGCAGAATGGCATGACTATATCACCCCCTCACCTTCAACTCCTACGCCGAGACCAGTAGATTCTTCACCGGAGGACATTGGTGGATTTCATAATTTGATGGAAAGAGCCACTAAGAGATTTGCACTGACCATCGACCTTCCCCCAGTAGTTGGTCATTTCCCTTGTGGAGGGTGCGCGGCTTGCCCTCAGACATCTCAATGTAAAGAAGTAAGATTGTCTGACACATTTCAGTGGCAACTACGTAAGCACACCAATTGTAATAGCACCAAATGTGTCTATATGATTGCCTGCCCATGTGGCAAAAAGTACATAGGAATGACCATGAGGCACGTTAAAGTAAGGATTCTAGAACACAAGAGTAACATCAGGTGCCACAAAACACATATCAGACTATACGAACATTTTGCCCAAAACAACCACACGGCAGATAGTCTCACTTGGTTGGTGTTAGAAGCCCACCCAGCCATTTCCAAAAAAGCCTTGTTCAGGATTGAACAAAGATGGGTCCACCGTCTCCGATTGGACCTGGTCGGATTAAATGACTCTGTCCCTTGGGTTTCGCTAGGAACATGACCCTGTGACCCTACCCAACGCAGTGTCTTCCACGGGTTATGGTATGTTTAAAAACTGTTCCTCTGATTTGTGTCGAGACCAATTGACATTTTAGCATCTAGTCATTTGGACTTTCACAACCAACAGTCTAACTGCCCAGCTTTTCAAACGGAGTAACTATCACCCTTCTCCCCTACTTATTGTCACCTCTCTAAGATGGCCGCCATAGCCGACAGTCGGCCCCCTAACAAGTCGCGCTCTACACTCTTGCGCAGTCTTGGGTGGGGGCGGCCCCTGTTTCCTGGTTACGCAGAAATCTATTTACAATTGACAACCCTGTCTTTTGGACAATTGCAGTCAGTTGTTCGACTGCCCAACACTCTAAACGGTACAACCATTAGCCCAATTCCCCTCCTGTTTGCCTCGTAATTTTTATCTTTTTATCTCTCTAAGATGTCCGCCATAGTCGTCAGCCCATCTCCCAACAAGTCGCCCTGCATACTACACATGCGCTGTCATGGGTGGGGGCGGTCCCTTAGTGGAGAGCGACGCTACTACTGGCAACCTCTATGGCGCTTAAATACTGCCCGCGCATAGAGCCCGTCACCAGCTGCTCCGCGTCATTGCCTAGACGCTGCTCGTGGGGTAGGTGAATCTGTTCGGACTGCTGCCGCTGAAGGTGAGAGATTTCCTTAGGTAATCGCCATGGTACATCATCGACGGACCAGGTAAGCTCTTCTGGTAACCCCCACTGTATCCCAGGAGTATCTGACTCTCTGGGTGGCCGTCTCCCGCTGCACTACGGTGCAGCGCGCCTTGCTATAGATGTGGGGCGGGCGCGTCCACCTTGCCCAGCTGCTTTGCCGGCTCGCATTTGCTCTATAACACAGTGTTTGGGGCACAGCGCGGTGACAGCGGGCGCTGGCCCTGTTGTCCGCTCCCGCCCCCTTGTTGATGGTGTAGTCCTGGCCGTTTATGGCGGCGGGAGACACACCGGACGACTCTAGTGCTCGGGGCGCAGGGGGAGGTACTTTACCTTACCTCGTCGCGTAGGCCACATGGTTAGACCACACCTGCTTGGCAACACCCCAAACAATATGGTCAGGAGCCTATACACCCCATAAAATACCATTGTCTCCTGATAACTAGGTACTATACCTCCCCAGCCAGTCCCACGGGAGCAGACTGAGAGGTCCATCAGGGATCCGGTTTAGGGTAAGGCTATCTAGTTTACACTCCTCAGACTGCACAGCATTGCAATTTGTTGTTTCTTCATGTTTATTTCGACCGATGCATGCAATGGCTGGTACCATTTGATGGGTTTCAAAAAGGGGGGGAGGCGAGAGGACACTATTAACCACTCAAGATGGTGGAAGGTCCAGTAGCAGCTTAGTGTCCGTACTGAGTACTAGAGAAGCAAATCAAAAAATGGGGTTGCTGCACTGTTCCATGAGGAAAAGGAGGGAGGGAAATAGTTAGCTGGCGTGACCAAGAAGGGGAATTAAATGATACCCTGGGGCATCCATTATGTTGGATGTATTTGCCTCACACACTCTACTCGAGCTCGGCGGGGATGGGTAGGTCACAACGCCCGGACGCAGAAGACTCCAGCCATACCTCGAGGGCTTAGCTCTGCAGTTCAGCCCTGCCGAACACTCATGTGGCCTCTAATATATGACCACTAGGCATAGGAGGATCCACTAAGGGAACAATACAACACGTATGATACTAGCATGTTGTTGTCTTCACTTTGGTCCTGAAGAATCGCGGTTAATATACCATTAGCGAGAAACATGTTGACCACATGCACAGCTAGTTTCTACTAGGGGTCACACAACATAATAGGCTGACACCTAGGCAACTAGCTTCACCTTTTAACTGTAGCCAGGGGACCCCTAGAATAAAGTCCATTCCGGTACCCCTTGTTACATTTTAGCCGCCTTATCATAGGAATACACTACCCTGCCCACATACCCCCACTTCACCAAAAGGCAGTTGGAAAAAGATCTCCGCCAAAGAGCCCCTCTCTGAGGTGTGCCCGTCGGGGATTGCACCGCCTCCCCGACGAGGAGCAACCGCCGATGATGAAGCATGACACTCCTCGGGGTGTGTGAGGCAAATACATCCAACATAATGGATGCCCCAGGGTATCATTTAATTCCCCTTCTTGGTCACGCCAGCTAACTATTTCCCTCCCTCCTTTTCCTCATGGAACAGTGCAGCAACCCCATTTTTTGATTTGGTACCATTTGATCACATTGATGGTTTGCCACTATTAGCAACTGTTATGCTCGGTTTTTAACTAGCACGGTTACTGTGGGTGTGTGTGCGCTCACTATGTTTTTAAGGTATAAAATTCATCACTACAGTTGCTCTGTATTATGTTTGTTTACATACCTTATTTCATTTCTACAGGCATTCAAATTGCAGCAGGACTGACTAGCCTGCACCCTGGTATTACTGACTGTATTACGGACGTATACCTGCCTGCAAGTGTTGACCCCCTACTTCTGTTTTTGTATTTATTCGTCACTAGTATTTTCACTGTGTGGTACGATCCTACTTAGGTCCTGAAGAATTGCCATCAGGCAAGAAACATGTTGACCGATAATTGAGGGTAGTAGTCCAATTCACCCTAATAGTGTTAGGGTCATTGTCTCTCCCCTCCCACACCACCGTTCTTTGTTTTTAACCAAGGGAGTCTACTACGAGAATAAATTCAGTATGTAGACTGACTCACCTTTTTTAACCTAACACCCACGTCACGACCACACTCCACAGGCCCTCTCACACGCATGCACCATATGGCGGGAACAGAAGATCTCCGTTAAAGAGCCCCGGTTTCGGGAGCCCGTCAGACATTGCAGCGCCAGTCTGACGAGGAGCAGAGCCCATATGATGAAGCATGACACCTAGCTTGCTGGGTGTGTGAGGGTTCTAGTTCCAACTAGGGGATTCCCCCCACTCACTAGCACACACACCCCTCTCCGTCACTCTTCCCGGGGAACTTTTGTACATCCCTTTGTGTCGCTAGTCTATAGGACGAGTACACTGGACCCCGTAAAATATTGTCCTATCTATGTCCCTCCTCCTTGTAAAAAAAAAAAAAAAAAATTTGCACTGACCATGACAGAAGAGAAGACGGAATGTTTTTTATACGACTTCAAGGACTCGTATCGGAAATCTGTGCGATCCCTGCCTATAGTCTCTCATATTTGGAAGGAAGGATTAAAGGTCATGGAAACGCCAGCTATGGTAACACCGGTTCTGGCCAGACTAGATTAAAAAGTATAAGACACCTATGGATGCTCCAGCTTACCTTTTGGGTCATCCCAAACCGGATTCTGTTATTGCTCAGGCGGCACAACAGAAATCCAGGAACCCGTCTGCTCCGATTGCAACACCTCCGGACAAAGAGGGCAGAAGGTTGGATAATGCGGGAAAAAGGTTTTCCTTAATATCGGCTCTTCTAGTGAGAGCAGCTAATGCCCTCGCTATCTTGGGAAGGTACGACAGGCAAATGTGGTGTGACCTGTCTCCATACATTAACCAGGTGCCGGAACCAGAGAAGCAGGAGGCGAAGAAGATTCTCATGGAAGGAGAGAAGACTTCGGCTGAAGTCATAGACTGCGCTAAGGATATAGCGACCACGGCGTTTAGATCCTTGGGAGGAGCGGCGGTCCTGCGCAGGCAAGGATGGCTGCGAGCAACAACGTTTAGGCCGGAGATCCAAAACAAGATTTTAGACCTCCCTTTCAATGGAGAAGAGTTATTTGGGAAGCATATTGATGATACTCTGCAGAGTATCAAGAAGGATACGGATACGGCACAGGCTCTGGGGACACTGCAATACAGAAAACCCCCTTTTCGTGGCTCCAGGGGTAGAGGGCAGTCCTCGTATAGAGGAGGATACCAACAGGGGAGATATTCTTCTTATCCGTCCTCATCGCAGCCTTACCGTCAACAGTACAGCCAGCGTCAATCAGGAGGATATACAAAATCAACTCCAAGAGGACGGGGTGGCTGGGAAAAGGACAACACCCGTCAACAATGACAACCTCCATCTTCCGGCTCTGTCAGATGCTCCCCTGGGTGGAAAGATTGTTCACTATCTTTACGATTGGTGGAAAATAACAACGGACCAATGGGTCCTCAAAATAATTCAATTTGGTCATACCCTAGAATTTCTTCAAACGCCCCTTTGTACGCCACCGATGCACCAGAGAGCCAACCATCTGCATCAACTCAGGCAGGAGATTCGGACAATTCTCCGAAAGGGAGCAATAGAACCGGTACCGAAAGCCCAGGAAAACAAGGGGTTTTACTCCCGTTTTTTTCTTGTCAAGAAAAACAAGCTCCAGTGGCGCCCCATTCTGGATCTCAGATCCTTAAACGCCTGTCTCAAGAAACAATCTTTGGGGATGATGTCTCTGCAGGACATCCTTCTGTTATTAAACCCAGGAGATCATATGACCACATTGGACCTAAAAGACGCGTATTTCCACGTGCCGATCCATCCTGCACACAGACAGTACCTTCGGTTCTTAGTAGCCGGAAGACATTACCAATTCAGGGTACTGCCATTCGGCTTGAAGTCAGCGCCAAGAGTTTTCACGAAATGCCTGGCTCCAGTGGCGGCTGTGTTGAGGAAGCAAAAACATCGAATATTTCCTTACCTCGACGACTGGTTAGTCAAGGCACCATCAAAGGTACAGGCCAGCGTCAACACAGGCCTGCATAGACTTGTTTGCCAATCTAGAATTGACTCTCCACGAGGGAAAGTCAAACCTCCACCCAGCAAAAGTGATCACATTTCTGGGGGCAATATTGGACACGGAATGCAACAAAGCGTTTCTCTCCGAAGAAAGGCAATTGAGGATTGTGTCCCTCTTCCAAGACTTTGTAAAAAGAAAGTCTCTTTCATTCCGCAGGTACAAATCCTTGCTGAGCACGATGTCCTCTTGTATTCCCCTGGTACCTTGCTGCAGGCTAAGGATGAGACCATGGCAAGAGCAGATCGATCTCCAATGGCGTCAAGCGGAGGGTTCCTTCGAAGATACAATATGGGTGACACCAGTGATGGTACAGCCAGCAAAGTGGTGGACACAAAAAGGAAATGTGTCTCAAGGACTGACGTTTCTGGCAAGAGCGGCTCCTCTAGTGGTAACGACGGATGCGTCTTTAGAAGGATGGGGAGCTTTCCTTCAGGACCTTCAAGTCAGCGGTCGTTGGAAGGTGCACAAGCAGCAATTACACATAAATCTGCTGGAGCTCAGAGCGATCCGCTTGGCATTACTGGCTTTTCTACCAAGGATAAGAGGTTCGCCGGTGTTGGTAAGAACAGACAACACTACGGCGATGCATTATGTGAACAAGCAAGGGGGAACGAGATCTCTCTCCCTGTCTCAGGAAGCCCAGGAGATATGGGAATGGGCTCTTCAGCAAGGGATATCATTGGCAGCAGAACACCTCCCGGGGGATCAGAACGTCAAGGCGGGTACTCTCAGCAGGCTCAAATCGTCCTGCCACGAATGGGAGCTAGACCAGAGGATCCTGGACAGCGTCTTTTGAAGATGGGGAACACCGATAGTGGACCTCTTCGCTACAAGGGAAAACAGAAAATGCCAGTACTTAGCGAGCTGGCTTCCCCAGAAGGGATCTTGGGGGAATGCGTTTTCCATGGCATGTTCCGGCATCTTTGCCTACGGTTTCCCTCCAATTCCTCTTCTCCCCCGCGTACTGTTGAAGATCAAGAAAGAGCTGTGCAGACTGATCCTGGTAGCCCCGTGGTGGCCCAGACAACACTGAATCACGGAACTACTGCTGCTGTCGGAGGACCGTCCAATTCGGTTGCGTCCAATTCCATCGCTTCTGACAATGTCCAAGGGGCAGGTGCTCCATCCGGACCCGAAATCCTTGCGATTAGCAGCCTTTCTCCTGAACACTGTGAGTTTAGCCATCTGAACATCTCACACGAATGTAGAGAGATCCTGTCCAAGGCCAGAGCGGAGAGTACCACCAAAACCTACAGGATGAAATGGAAGAGGTTTTGTCTGTGGTGTAGGAGGCTTAACGTTCACCCTCTTACTGCTGCACCTCATCAAATTATACCTTACATTCTGCTATTGGCAAAGTCAGGATTAGCACACGCTTCCATCAAGGTGCATTTGGCTGCGTTATCCCGCTACAGGAGGTCATCGTCAGGTCCATCCTTATGGTCAACAAGGATTATCAAGCAATTTATGAAGGGGATATTCAGGGTCTTTCCTCCAGTAAAGCCTCCACCACCACTATGGAATCTGAATATTGTACTCTCTCAATTGATGAAACCACCGTTTGAGCCGATACACAGGGCAGACCTGAAGTTCTTGTCCTGGAAGGTGGCTCTTCTCATTGCATTGACTTCAGCGAGAAGAGTAAGTGAACTACAAGCGCTCACGATTCAGGAGCCTTTCTTACAGTTTCAGGAGGATAGAATGATTCTCAGAACAAACCCAAAGTTCATTCCGAAGGTGCCAACTGATTTTCATTTGAACGAACCTTTGGTGTTGAAACGTTTCTTTCCTCATCCGTCAACAGCAGCGGAACGAGTATTGCACTCACTGGACGTTCAGAGATGTATGAAATTTTACTTGAAAGAAACTAGGGCGTTTCGCAAGTCTTCTCAGTTATTCGCTGCTTTCAGCGCACCCAGGAAAGGTTTCCCGCTGTCAAAGAGAGGAATTGCCAGATGGATTTCCAGTGCGATTGTCTACTGTCGTCAAGCTGCTGGAAAGCCTTTGAATGCACAAGTTTGTGCCCATTCCACGAGGGCTGTGGCCACATCCACTGCACTGTTTGGAGGAGTGCCAATCCAGGATATCTGCAGAGCAGCGACCTGGGCATCTACGTACACCTTCACCAGGGACTACTGCTTGGAGGCAGCCGCAGAAATGGATGCGGCGGTGGGGGAGGCGGTACTGCAGAATATCCTCCAGTAAAGGTGAGCCTTTTTTACATCCCTCCATCCGTAATTTCTCTTGTTTGCAAAGTCACATTTTCTCTACGTATATACATATGAGGTTATGCTTCATTTTCAAATTGTATTGCATGATTATGAAATGTATCTGAGAAATGTGCTTTGTTTTTCACTGCTCGCTATTCTGATTCAGGCATGTGAATCTATGAAAGTTCCAATACTGGAGTAAGAAAACCAGTTACTTACCTGTAACTTTAGTTCTCCCGTATTGGAAGCTTTCAAAGATTTACATGCACCCACCCTCCTCCCCTGAGAGGCTCACCTCGGATTTAGCACAAGGAGTGTGTTATATACACAAGTGCGCGAAAAATCTGAGGGGCAGAAGGTTCTCTCAGGAGGGTTCTAGAGGGTGAGGAGCTCTGATTGGTTCAGGGAAACGTTTGGGCCTTTTTTACATAACAAAGGCTATGGGTTGCAAAAGGGAAATGGGCCTAGGCCTCTTTTCAGTTTGCTTTACTACTAAGCACTGCTTTTTTATATACCGGAGACTCCCGCCTCGACGATGGGGAATGATTCAGGCATGTGAATCTATGAAAGCTTCCAATACTGGAGAACTAAAGTTACAGGTAAGTAACTTGTTTTCTTAGGGCTCATGCCACAGCACCAACAAGTAATAGGCATCTAGTTGCTGTACTTCCTCACTCAATGCCCATTCTATATCTGAGGCCACTGAACCGTTCGTTCTGTCAGCACTTTCAAATAACAACCTTTCAGTATCTCATCCCATAACTTTGCCAAAGAAACTTCTTGATGGCGCTAGGCCTGGAGGATGCAGTCTTCATATCCCTATCCACCTTGCCCATCACTGCTAGCATTAGTTTGTGGTAAGAGGACATCACTTCCAATTCAAATTCCTACCCTTCGAGTAACTACCAGGATGTTCACGTATGTGCCTGGCCACACATGTCCAAAGAGTTGACAGTCCTGTCTTCCCATACTTTGACAACTGTCTGATCAAGAGAAGCAGCAGGCAGCAATGACTAGCACACACTCAAACAGCCATGATCCTGCTCCACAACCTACAGTTCACCATAAATGTGAAGAAACCCTACCTCCAACCAAAACAGATTCATCTTAGGCTTCAAAAATAGCATGAGGGCCCATATAGGTGACACTCCTGTCTGCTTACGTCAGTTCCTTTCTTTCTACACCACCAGACGCAGAACCAGATCTACCTCTCATCTCTTTGAGACAGTTTTTTTGACAAAAATTATATTAGTGTCCAATGGAAATGTCACCTACTAAGACTACATGATTCAAACGGAGTAGGGACAGTCACAAGCAAATGTCTGCCCGGTGTCAGCAGTTTTCCTTTGGGTTGAGCCACAAATCCAAGATTTTAAGTAACTGCGCGTTGATTAACCCAAAGGCCATACAGGATGCAGGGAAAAGCTCTACATCACCAAACATCATGAGATCCTACATCGTGGCTGGTCTAAGTCCAAACATCTGTCTTGATCCTGCTTCTCATCTAGGAGCCACAGGGGTCTATCCTGGTGTTGATAGTCTTCAAACTCCAAATCGTCTGCTCCTCCCTGTCGGTTTCAAATTACTGAGATAGCACACTGACTGTCCAATGCTTCTTGATTTAGCTCCAGAAATTGGTCTACGTTGAAGCCGGTCCCTCAACTTGTCGTTGGTACAGCCTGAGTTTCTGGATTTTCTCTGACACTGAGGCAGATCAGAGTGTCGCAAGGCAAAGCTCTAACTCTTTGGATCCCACCTTACTCCCTCTGGCTGCAGGCCCCATGTAGCTGCAATGCCTTCTATCTCGGTTACCACTGATGGGAATGCTCACGGCACCAGTTGGACTCTTCCAACCTGTCAGCAGGTCACTTCTGCTGCCCAAACCGTCTCCAGCTCTGCAACCCATGGCAGTTCCCGGAACATCAACGCCGACTCCATCTATGCTGGAGTAGGATGTGTCCATTGTGCTCTCCAACTCTGAATCTACAGTGTAACAACCTAATTCGAGGCTGCACTCTTGTTTTTGAACCACACCCTGCATGACTTGACGTCCCACCTGAACAGGGAAGATTCCACACAATACATCCTTGTTTGGTACAGATTCTGAGAACAATTATGATGCAGGTGAAGAAATTGGCAAAACCTCCCACCAAGACAAATGGTATGATGACCTACAAGACACCAGTTATCTCAACTCTACTCCTGACTAAGGCCTCCTCATGCCGCCATGCCCTGACACTGAAGAGGGTGCTTTTGAGATGTTCATGCGGAGGGCAGGCAAATATCTTAACCTCCAGCTCCTTACCTTTAAAGTGCAAATCAATGCCTTGACTGAAGGTATTCAGCCAGGGTAAACCAGTGCCAAGGCCTTATTACCTTTTAATGAGGCCCTCACTGATAGCCTTTTGGTACCTGGGTCAAATCTCCTTCTGGCCCCTCCGGTAAACCCCCAAATTGCTCAATGTCAACGGCCTGCCCCAGGCGAGCCTGCATTTTTGCCTCCGCACCCCCTCTCCAGAGAGCTTAGCAATACAGGCATCAACTAGCTGAACTAATCCGAACACTTATTTTCTTCCATCAGTTTGTCCCTGAAGTTCATCAGAGTCATTTGCCTGTTGGGCTGCTTTTCCCACGCTCTTTGGGATTTTTGTGTGGCTCAGCTCCTCTGAGATGTCCCGGAAGACCTCGGACTTGTCCTCACTCTAGCTATACAAGGCGGCCCTAGAATGGCCAAATTCACGATTCATTGTGGACTAGACACTACCAATTTGATCGGGCGAGCCATTGGCCCCATTGTCTTCATTTGTCTCCATGCCTGGCTGTTGTTGATGGGATTTTCAGACAATGTCCAGATGCCCAATATGAACATGCCCTTAGATTAAACGCAAATTTTTGGGGACATGGCAGTTTCCGCTGTGGAGAAGTTCAAAAAGTGCAGGAACACAGGACACTTCCTGATCTTTTTAACTCTGCCTCGCCAGTCTCATCAACACTACTGTTTATTTTGCAGTATCGGCAGTGGCACTCCATTCCTGCAGCCATTACAACCTAAGCAAGGTACTCATGCGTTTTCATGGGCGTGGCACCCACTGACCCAGAGGTTAAGGTCAACGAGCCAGTCAGACTACCTCACCCACATCCCCCAATAACCATGGCCACACCAGCCAAATTCCTTTAGCGTTGCCTTAGTAGAACGCAGACACCCAGTTGGAAGTAGGAGCCAAACATTCTTGACGGGCTGGTAAGCAAGAGTATCGGAAAGATGGGTTCTGCACATCATCCAGAAGGAGTATGCCCTATCCTTCCTGGTCTTACGGTTCACCTTCCCTAGAACGACTGATAGAGAACCATGTTTCCATTTTACAGAAAGAAGTGCAAGTCCCTTTGGTCAAGGAGGCAATCGAGATTGTGCCTTCATCGGAATTGCATAGTGGTTGCTACTCCCTTCGTCAAATTTTAGACCCAAGCCCTCTCAATGCCTTCCTCTGGAAGGAGAAGTGCAAAATGCTTACTCTGACCCAAGACCTGTCTACCCTCAACCCTGGAGACTGGATGGTTGCTTTAGACCTCCAGGACGTCGAGGTGGGAGTCCCACGGTACAAATGAAAAAGATACATAACAGTAATAAAATATCATACAATAGGCTATAATGGACAGTAATGTTACTACACTAGCCAATCCTTGTCTTTTTGTGAAAAAGAACCAAATCTGGAACTCAGCCAATCAGGCTTCAGCACCCTCTAGAACACTCCACATAGAGGCAAGTTCCTCAGATTTTCTACTGCACGTGCGATAGGGTCTCCCTGAGCTCTGCTCAGTGTTCTCAAATTTTGCTGAATACTGTGAGAACATAATGTCTGAATCTTCAAAGAAAGGATTGTTCTTGCCTTGTGGTTCCTGTGGGGAAAAAAGGGATTACATTTTAAGGATCCCCACAAAGAGTGTATATATTTTCTGTATCCTTCTCATAAGGTCAAGGACTGTAGAATGTGTAGAACCTTTTCTTCAAAGACCTTAAAGGACAGAGAAGGCAGATTACTGATCTGGCTGGAGAAATTGAAAGTGAGATCTTAGGTGGTGTCTGAAGATGATGATAATGATAGCCTCGCAGCGTCTAAAAAGAGGGATAGATCTGAAGATCCACCTGAAAGAGCTGGCAAGACATCTAAAAATTCTCTTCCAAGGGATCCTCATCAATAGTCATAAGCATTAGAATATTCCCGCCCATGCGCGGGACCCTGGAAAAACCATATTATATGTGCCCCACATTTATATTATCATATATATATATATATATATATAAGCAATTGCAGCCCAATAAACACTAGAGCTGAATCATGCTGTAAAGAATTTCCACCATACATGAATAACATGCATTAGAAACATGAGAAACATCACAAAGACCGTTTAGAAACTGTTTTAATGCTCAGAAAAACAGTAGAAATTCTCATAAAGTAAAGAGAAGTCTTCCCTTGGCAGACTGATTCACATGACACAACCAATAGGGTTGTCTGAGCCATCCAAACTATAACCACTAGATACTTTTGCTATCTAGTACACACACACAACAGTAATATAGCTCATTGTTTATTTTCATAAAAAAATATTGTCTACAAATACAGTTTTTGTTAAAAACAACTAATTGCGCGCCTGCATTAAAATCACATGAACAATTTCATAAAATACAATTTTGATACACATATAAATTTAAAAAAACAATCAATTTGTATTGATATTCATTGGCTGTAACTAGAAGAATTACACAAAAGAAAAAGGAGAGACATACAGAGACATACGTTGTTTGTCATTAAATTTTGCACGTTTTGAGACCTAACATAGACATAACCAGAACCTGGACTTGTTAAATTACTTTTTTCTGCAGGCTAGGTTTGGTCCCTTGATCGTGCGAAGAAGGCGTTGACGCGTTTCGATGGTCTCTATTGATACTCTACCATCTTTGTCAAGACTAAGTAATGAGTCTCTCCTGTTGTAAGGCACTGGTTGGTTGCCACTGACACAAGACTTCTGCAGATAAACATATTTCCATCAGTGTTTTACATAGATTTCATCTTAATGTTATCTACACATCCTACATCTAGTAACTGCATTCACAGTAGTCCTAATGTACATGGTAACATTTTCATAATAGGTTCAACAGTATGTAGTCCTTGCATGGTTATATTGTGATCATGTTAACATAATACAATTTGATGAGATTGTAATCTGGTTTTAGTTATTATCTGCACATATTTGCCCTATCTGTTTAGACCCACTCTTGTCCAATATTAGTCATTTGTCCCTACTTTAGAGGCATATTAAATCACCTCTGGCATTGGTATCTTGGCTTAGTAGATAATTGCATCAGTGTCTTATTTCTCTAAACCTATGCCCATACTGTGCATGGTAGGGCAGTTGCACATTCATTGAATTGGACTAAACACTAGTATCATTTACCTGATCACATAGCACAAGATCTTATTTTCGTAGATTTTTCTAAGTACAGAGTGTTCAGACCTTCATGTTACTTGTTGCTACCACTATCTATTATATTTACCATCTTGTTGCTGTTCTTTGTCTCCTAGAAGCCACCTTTTTATAATTCTTTCTATCGTGCTTTGTTTCCTAAGGAAAAAACGAATAGGCTCACCCAACATTGTCACCTATATGCTCTACTTGTCTTCTATAATTTTCATACATTATTTGTTATTACCTTCTGTTTTTATATTCTGTGTTTATATATGGTCCACTTGCAATTCTTCTATTAAGTTTTTGTTAAAAAAATCCTTCACTAGTTCGAGAGTTATCTCAGTTTATCTGTAATCAAAAAGAAGAGAGGGGGAAAACGATCTAAGCATTAGTTTTACACAGGTCAGTCCCTACGCTCTCGGTTTACTGAAGTGCAGTCACACACGTCTTACCGGGGATCTGCAGTTCTGGACGCCTTTTTTATCGGAGGTGGGTCCTGTATGCTGGCTAGATCCTTGTCTAAAAAAGGAGAGTACAAAGGATCAATCTAAACTATTCGTGTAAGTTAGTTTGCCTAACTCTATTTTAAGCTATGGGATTTTGGGGAAAGAAGTCCTTACCTAATAACAGCGAAACTCTCGTCTTCCACACCCCGTGCTAGAATCAGCGGTCCTTCGTGTTGTCAGCCGCGTCACGATCGAACGAAAAACACCGTTCGTTACTGATGTGGCTCTATTTAAACCTAAGACCTTGGTCTATCATTGGCTCTAGTAAATAATTATCAGGTGGGCTTAATTAGTTCATTTTTGTACTGCATCCGTAATGCATTGGTTTCTATGGCTAGTTGGGAGCTTAGATTTTCACCGCATCGCGGGCGTGTTCCAAGCCTCGCTTTCGCTCGCGGCCATCTTGCCTAACCAAGCCTCGTTTTGAGAATCAAGACGCTACATTGCGCACCTATCATAAATATTGATTAACCCATATTTGCGCAGTTTCTATAGTAATGACTATTGGTGAAAGTCCATTGCCCATTAAAAATTCACATTTTGCTAAGTCAAAATGTTACCTATAGCTTAGTTTTACTCCGCAGCGCGAGCGAGTTCCGAGCCTCACTTTCGCTCGCGGCCATCTTGCCTTGTCAAGCCTCGTTTTGGGAATCTGAGGCGCTGTGTTGCGCGCCTCTCTTTAATGTTAGTTAATCCATTTTTGCGCAGTTTCTATTATAACAACTATTGGTGAAAGTTCATTACCCATTTAAAATCCACATCTTGCTAAGTACAGGTGTTGCCCCAAACTTTGCATTATAAATGGATAATTTTTATGTGGTTAATTCTTGGCATAACCTCTGGAGGGTAATCACATTCTTTTTTTATTTTGATTTAGGTTTGGATCCTATGTCTCAATGTAGTCACATATTAGTTCCTTTTTAGGTTTCGACCTGGCGAAATGCTGCGCAAGCAGCGTTTCGCGCAAGGCGAAATCTTTTGTTTAGAGTATGTGGCTTGGGAATCCGCCCTCTGTTCCATTGGCTAGCTCCATAAATGGAGGCTAGCCATTGGAACAGAGATCTGTCCGTCAATTGCGGAGCAGATTCGGGGGCGTTCCGGCCATTTTTACTCATCCTGCCCCTTCTGACAACGTCATGCGGCCGTGGGCGGGGTTTATTTTTTTTTTGTCCTCCATGTTTGTTTTGGCCATTCCGCGGCCGACCGCCGCCGGAGGAAGTCCAGGTGAGTGCTGGCCGTTCCCGCCGCCCCCCCCCCCTCCCGCTATCCGTGCTCTGCCCCCCTCCCGCTGTCCGTGACCGACCATCTGTTTGTGTTTTAAGACCCTGCAATAAAACATTGTCATGTATGTTACCCTACCACTTCATATTTTTCTCTCCTCCTTGAGGGGGCGGTCACCTCAAAAATAATGACTCGGAGGAGGACATGAAACAAGCCTAATCTCTTCCTCATCTTCTTTCCCACTCCTTCCGCCTGCTTAGCCCTCCTCTGCCCGTCTTCTCTTCAGTCTGCCAGCCAACTACGCACCTTCCAATTCACATTCCCTTTAGTATCAGGCCTCTCGCTTCAGCTTCTCTTCCACCCAGCAGAGCCCTGCCACCTCCCGCCTTCGCCCCAAAGCCGTGCCGAGAGCCCCACATCACCTTTGCCTCGGTCTCCATCTCTATTCATCATATAAAATATGGTATCGTTCTGTTGCCACAGCAACCGCAACTATCGAATCACAGCTAGGAATCCTCTTCCTTTATAACCTGAACCAATAGAAAACCAGCACGGTCTCAGAGCCCGCGCCTCCTGAACAAAAACAACGGGAGGACATCTTAAGATTGGAAATCATTTCTTTAAATCGTAGAACTCATCCGCCAACCAAGGGGTTTGCTAAAAGAGAGAACTGTTGAGCACAGAGCGAGAAGGTGGCGTGTTTGAGGACAGCACCTCACAAGCACCACCCTTGTGCCGGTGGCAACGCGCACTGTATATGATGTTGCGGCTGCGAAGAAAGCCATGGTTCTTTTACGGCCTAAAGCTAAATGAGACTACCGGAAGTGACATGTATGATATACTGTATGCCCCGGGTGGCACACATCAGCGGAAGTGCACAACTAGGAGTGCAGGAAGGGGCTACCGGAAGCTATTCTCTTGTGACGAAATGTACAGGCCGGGTGGCTTTTGTCAGCGGAAGTTTATTGACCGGCACCGGTGCTAGGGGGTCTTCCAGCTGGCCCAGGCCCGGGTGCCTGCTCGTGATAGAGGCAGGCAGAATTCATCCAATGAAGAGACAAAAGTCCGTTGGGAGACGAAAGGCGGGACTCATAGCAGGTACTTACTGTCCAGGGATACTCTGTCTGGAAGGAAGCAGGCGTCTTGTCCGTGCCTTACACATTAACAATGGGAAGCCACGGGCTCCTTCTCCGGACTTAATTGCGACAGGCTCGACCTGGCCACTGACTGTAGGGAGTGGCGGCATGGAGTACTGTCCCCGCCACGGCTAGGTGTACTTATTAGGGCCAGAGAACAACCCGGTGAGAGTAGCAACGACAGTCATTCTCCGGACCACATGAGGACGCAGTAGAACGTCACATGTGTGCTCTTTCAGAGTGAAAGCCAGTACAGCTTCTGGATTGCTGTTTTTTCAGAGCAGATTATTTCCATTAGAGTACCCATCAGCTGGCGATCCATCCGCTTTTTAATCTGGCCGGGTACAATATACCAGGAATACCACCCTTAAACCAGGGAAAGCATTATGTTAGGGTAAGCATTATCATAAAATGCCATGTGGCTCGGTGTAAAGAGTCTTCTACATATTATCTGTCATCTTTTTAGCCCCGCGGGCGGCTATTCAATGAACTCTATTCTCTCTGCATTGAAGATTTCACACACCTTTACAGCCCTGGTGTTCGCCGAAAGGCTGCGCAGCGCTGCGGGGCTCTGTGTGGGTGTGTGAGGCGGGGCTCGCAGTGTGTGGGGGGGCTCTGTGTGGGTGTGTGGGGGCTCTGTGTGGGTGTGTGTGGGGGGCTCTGTGTGGGTGTGTGGGGGGGCTCTGTGTGGGTGTGTGGGGGGGCTCTGTGTAGGTGTGTGGGGGGCTCTGTGTGGGTATGTGTGGGGGGCTCTGTGTGGGTGTGTGTGGGGAGGCTCTGTGTGTGTGTGTGGGTGGGGCTCTGTGTGGGGGGGCTCTCTGTGGGTGTGTGTGTGGCATTTGTGAGAGATTAAGCTATTGCCATTGTAAATGACAATGCCATTTATTTATCTGTTTTCAAAACCAACACATAAATAAAAATGTGTCATTTACAATGCCAATAGCTCTAACTTTTGCAAAGGCGAAACCGTTGCATTGTAAATGCTTGTTCATATGGGTTGTTATACTGGCTGATACTATATTGTCTTGTGATCCTTAAGATTGCATATGGGATAAAAACCACTGGATATTTAGCCTCAATAATTATATGAGAATTTTTAAATAAAAGTAAGCAAGGTCACTTTTGAGTGTATTGTGCACTTCTTAATGTTTTCCTATATTACGATCATTTATCGTTATTATACCCATTTCCTACTCATGAAACCATACAGAAATTACACTAGTTAATTTTTATTTTACTGGCTTGCCACTATTTTCATCCAGTCCTCCCTGGAATTAAGGCCTTTATTAATTGTATCAAGGTGGATCATAAACCATTGTTCCTGTGACTTTCTTATTATTTCTAAATTGCCTCCTCTCCTGCTCATGTTCACTTTTTCCAGAATGAACCATGTGCAATCATGGCAGCCATGATTCTTTGTTTTAAAGTGATCTGTTAAGGGGGCATTCTCTTTCTGGTTTTTGATCGCTGATCTGTGCTCTAGCAGTCTGATGCGAAGCTCTCTCCCCGTCTCACCCACATAGCCATAGCCACATGGGCAGATCAAAAGGTAGATTACGCTCTTACTCCTGCAGTTATTCAGGCTTTTAGGAGTCAATGTTCTCATAAAAACACTGAAAGCGTAGAAAGCTCCCAGGCTGCATTGCAAATACACAGTCTAAAAAGACTGAAAAGCTAAGCTGTAGCTGCATAGCAATAAACTGACACCGTGCCTTTAGGGCACTCCAGCTTCCCATCATGTCTCAGGGTTGACAGTTAGGACAGTTGTTCTTTCCGGCTCCTTCAGGAACGATCCTGGTAACACAGCTCCACTCATTTCTGATTTCTGTCCGAAATTCACTTCATTTTCCACAACTTTTTTGTCTTACTTCGACGTTTTACATCTTTTCAAGTAAGAATCTGTCTTTTATTGACAGTTTTTTTGGCATTTTCTACCTTACAATGCCTTCTCTTTTTGATGCATGTCCTTCTTGTGGTAACAAGAAGGCCAAGACAGACAACCATGAAGTCAGTATACATTGTCTACCTGAAGAACATGATCCAAGGACCTGTCCTCACTGCAAAACCCTGTCAGGAAGAACTCTGAAGGACAGGGAGAGAATTCGCATCTATGGCCTAGCACACAGGTCATCCAGAGGAAGGTCTCCGGTAAAGAAGGGCTCCAAGAGGTCTAGAACACCTTCTAAGGACAAGACTTCACACCCTTCAGCTTCAGCATCGGGCTCGGCGCTGAGAAAAGAACTACTGGTGGGTCATTTATCTAAAAAAACAACCTTCAACAGCGGGCTCGCCGTCGAGAAGAAGAGATTCAGGTTCGACGTCGAGAATTCAAGACCCTCCACCGTTGTCAACTTGGCGACGATCGGCGCCGAGGAGCATCACACCTCCGCCGTCATCAACCAGGCGATGATCGGCGTCGAGAAGTGTGACACCTCCGCCGGCGACAATCGGCGTCGAGGAGCAGAGACCCGTCGTCGACACGACGTTCGGCGTTGAGGGCAGGCTCACCTCCGTCGCTCCGGATACAGTGATCGACGTCGAGAGCCCAGAGTCCTCCGCCTTCGACAACCAGGCGTCTAGGATGAGATCTCCGTCGTCGCCGTTCGGCGTCGAGGGTGCCCAATACCCCTCCACCGTCGTCACGTAGACCCTCGACGTCGAGATTGGTTGCTCCGCCGTCAACCCAGCGACGTTCGGCGTCGAGAGAGAGAAACGCTCCGTCGTCGGCTGCACATCGCCGTTCGACGTCGAGGGATCAGCCTCTCACCGGCATCGCTCGCCGTCGAGGCTTTCGACGTCAGAGCACCCGACTTCGAAGCGACAAGAATCGAGGAAGCAAGGATCGACATCGAGGGACTTCCGACCGACGTCGAGGCCCGATTCAGAGAAACCCTGAGAAGGATCGGTGATTCTAGTGACAGAGTCAGCATCCCGCCACTCATCCTCGCGATTTTCCAGGCGAGCTTCTTCAAAGTCAGCCTCTCCAGAGGATAGAAACCCTGTCCGCAAGTCACCTTTGCGACGGACGGAGCCTTCTTCTACTGATGTGCGGTTGTCCCAGAGATGGAATCTGCCATTACATCACTGGCGGGATTCAGGGGCTACGAGGCGGATGCAGGAGTATGCCAGTCCTATGCACAGGTCTCCTCTTCAAAGGCTGGTTGAAGAAGCGGATAGACACAGCCCTCCCAGGCGCAGAGTCCAGGCTGAGAGATCACCTGTGAGGAGGCCTGCTAGTCACTTGTGGTAAAGGACCTCCTTCCCTTCACCTGGACGGACCACTCTGCCATTCTTTTTGACTTTTTCCTACAACCTACTCCGCCCCTAGTTAATACTCCCCCTCCCACGAATCAATTTAGAGCATGGAAAAGCATCGACATCTCCGCTTCTCAGTCCTCACTACTAACTTCCTTGCCACCCACTTTGACTGATCCTGAACTAGGTGCTAATAACTACACTAACTGGATACTAAACACTGTCAATCTGACAGTTCCACTAAAGAAACAATCCACCAACAGGATTCTTAAATCCTCACCATGGTTCAATGATACTCTTAGACAGGAAAAACAAAAGTGTAGGCGTCAGGAACGCAAATGGAGACGTGACTACGACCCAGATCAAAAATCCCTCTACAAAAACATGATATCCAATTACAAACAACTAATTATCATGGAGAAAAGTAAATTTTATAGCAATCAAATCAATCTTGCACAAGACTCGACTAAACAACTTTTCCAGGTAGTGACGCGCCTCTCTGGACAAGCAGCGACCATCCCAATCACACACACCCAAGAGTTATGTAACTCCTTGGCAAATCATTTCCATAAAAAAGTCACAGATATTTTTACCCAATTTAAAGCCCATGCTACCAGCATTGGACACCCACCCTTCACTCCCAATGCCCACACTCCACTGGCCCGGGCATGTTCTAGCCCCCCTCACTCAAGCCCCTCTGGCTCCTTCCAAGAATTCACCCAGATTTCTTCAGAACTGGTATCCCATCTCATATGTACCACGAACTCTGGATCTCCGGAAGACCCATGCCCCCCTTCTATTCTCAAAAACTTTCCAGAAATTATAGGCCCAAAACTCACTGAAATTTTTAATGCCATGTTCTTGTCCACTACCTTCCCCTCCATTTGGAAGAAAGCCACCATCAAACCTCTCATCAAGAAAAGCTCACTAGATCCGTCGATAGTCGCCAATTATCGACCAATCGCCTGCCTCCTGCTCCCCGCCAAAATTGTGGAAAAAATCATGAACACTCAAATCTCAGATTTTATAGACCAAAACAACTGTCTGGATGATACACAATTTGGCTTCCGGAAGGGACACGGGACGGAAACTGCGCTTATTAAAGCTACAGAGGAAATCAGGAAGACTCTCGATGATGGAGGATCAGCAGTGCTTATTTTACTGGACCTGTCTGCAGCCTTTGACACGGTCGATCACTCCATCTTGATCGACCGTGTCATAGCGGCAGGCATTACAGGGGCGACGAAAGACCTCATCGCCTCATTTCTCGCTGATCGAGTACAGTCAGTTGCCTTCGGCAATTTTAACTCACCTCCTTTCACTCTCCCCTGCGGTGTTCCCCAGGGATCCTCGCTAAGTCCTACACTATTCAACATTTATGTGTCAGACTTAGCGAGGATCATAAAAATCCATCACCTGGCGGTAACATCCTACGCTGACGACACCCAGATTGTCTTAGCCATAAACAAAAATGGAGATGAAGTGGCCTCTAATTTTAATCTGGGAATGCTGGCAATAAGTAATTGGATGTCCACAAATTGTTTGAAACTGAACTCCGATAAAACGGAGGTGATGTTGTTTGGTAAACTCTCCCCTGCCTGGTCCCCCACATGGTGGCCTGATGCCCTCGGACCACCCCCTCCCCCAGTGACCAAGGCAAGAAATCTTGGAGTTATACCGGATACTAAACTCACGTTCATGCACCACGTTAATGCGGTAGTATCCTCCTCATTCTACACCATGAGAATGATAAAAAAACTCCTACCCTATCTCCCCATGAATATGGCAAAAACTCTGATCAGCGCACTTGTCATGGCCCGCATAGACTACTGCAATGCCCTTCTAGTCAATGCTCAAGAAGGTGTTCTAAAAAAATTACAACTGGTGCAGAATGCTGCGGCCAGATTGATCACAGCAAGCCCCAAGTGTACCTCCATATCTGGCACAATTCGAAAGCTTCACTGGCTACCAGTAAAGAAGAGAACTAAATTTAAAGCTCTTTGCATTGCATATAAGGCAATTCACGATCAAGGCCCAGAATTTCTGAAAGAATCACTTTGCCCTTATGAACCTGCTAGATCCCTTCGATCTTCAACTGCTGGTCTCATACAGGTCCCCAGGACTAGGAAAGTCTCCTGGGGAGACAGATCCTTCATAGTGACCACCATCAAACTATGGAACAGTCTTCCACATCATATCAAAACCTCTACTTCCCTTCTTTCTTTCCGCAGACAGATAAAGACCTGGCTGTTTAAGCAATAACTTCTCATGGACTAGTTCAAAAAACACTCAGCGCCGAGACACCCTCGGGTATTTGAGCGCTTAATAAATTTCCCAAATAAATAGGTCCCGTTCCCCCAGAAGGGAGGACCGCCCAAGGAGATCACGGGATAGGAGGCACAGTGCTCATCGCAGAAGTAGGAGATCACAGTCTACTTCTTCTACCTCCTCTGACCACTCTTGAAAGAGGGATTATTCGGATAGCCCTATCTCTAGTGTTTCACCGATTGATGACATTACTACGTACCATGATGTCCTGCAGAGGGGAGCTCAGAAACTCAACATTGCGATGTCTGTTCCCCAGGTCACCACGACAGTGATTTTTGAGACGCTTCACCAGAAGTCTGCGTCTCATCCATTAGTTCCAGGGATTGTAGAACCTGTCATGGACATATTCCTGTCTCCAGCGACCATTAAAGCGGTTCCGGCTCGCATCCAAAAGAAATACAAGCCAGCTACCTCGACCCGGTCTTTAAGTCTGATCCCCCTGCAGACTTGGTGATCGTAGCAGCAGCACGTAAGACACATGCGGTCACTGCTACCTCTTCAGTTCCTCCAGATAAAGACAGCAGATCCCAGGACTCGTGGGGTCGCAAGGTCTGCAACTCTGCCGCTTTTACACTGAAGGTCTGCGGTGCGGCCGCACTTTTAGGCGGATATGATAGAGCCTTATGGAGTTCCATGGAGCGCTTCAAATCTAAACTGCCAAAAGAAGACCAGAAAGACTTTGAATAGACACTGACAGAGGGCTGTTTGTGGCGAACCAGATGATTAGCACGGCGGCGGGCGGCGCAGTGCTGTCGACGCATTCGTATGCGCATGGAGTATACGCCAGAAGGTCGTCTTGGTTACGCTTGACAGGCCTTAAACCCGATGCTCAGCAACGCATCTTAAATCTTCCATTCTCTGGTTCCTCTCTCTTCGGCACGCACGCTGACGAAGAGATGACTAGGATGAAAACCGAGTTGGACACTGTCAAGGCGGTTGGGTTGGAGAAGAAGAAGGAATTTAAGTGTCGATACAAATCCAACCAGCGCAAGGAGCCTCAACAGAGGGTTCAAACCCCTCAGTGGTCCCAGAACAAAAACCAGGGGAAAACCCAGTTTCAAGGAGGAAATTCTAACAGAACAGAGGTAGAGGTGGTCACCAACAGCAGTCCTCTACCACGGCGAGAGGTGGAAAGTCATGAACAGTGGCTTCCTCCACCGCCGTTGCCCACTCTAATGGGAGGAAGTGCTTCTCAACATCTAGCAAAGTGGGCCAGCATCACACGAGATTGCTGGGTGCTGAATATACTATGCAATGGATATGCCCTACATTTCCGTGCGCTGCCAAAGGACATTCCACCAAAGAAGTCTCGTCCGCATCAGTTAAAGCTGCTTCGAAAAGAGGTGAGAGCTCCTCTCCAAAAGCAAGCAATAGAGGAGGTTCCACCCTCTCAAAGAGCAAAAGGAGTTTACTCCAGATATTTTCTTGTCCCCAAAAAAGATCAGGAGGACAAGTTTCGACCAATCCTGGACCTTCGACTTCTTAACAAGGTCATAATCAGGGAGAAGTTTAGCATGTTGGCCCTTCACCAAATATGTCCACATCTGCAAGCAGGTGATTGGATGTGTTCGGTGGACCTCCAAGATGCGTACTTCCACATCTCCATTGCAAAACGTCATCGGAAGTACCTGCGTTTTTTGGTCGGCCACAAACATTATCAATACAAGGTCCTGCCCTTCGGGCTGAAGTCGGCTCCTCGAGTCTTCACCAAATGTATGGCGGTGGTGGCAGCTTTTCTTCACAGAAAAGGTCTCTTCGTCTATCCATACCTGGACGACTGGCTGCTGAAAGGTCCATCCCCACTGCAAGTGAGGAGCGACTTCCAGTTTTGTCTGCAACATCTGCACGACCTCGGGCTGCATGTCAACATGGAGAAGTCAGTGCAGCAACCCACCCAGTCTATCCGCTACCTCGGCTCCGTTCTGGACACAAGCGGGGGAAGAGCGTATCCTTCGGAGGAGAGACTGTCTTCCATGAAGAAGAGGTGCAGGCTTCTGCTCCAGGTGCAGAATCCGACAGTCCGGCAGGTGGCATCCCTGCTAGGATCAATGGGTTCCTGCATCTTTCTCATTCCCAATGCCAGGCTGAGGATGCGTCCTTTGCAGCAGACGCTAGAGGACCAGTGGGATCAGTCAACCGGTCGCTGGGAGGATCAGATCTCTCTCTCCCAGGTGGCGAGATCCTCCCTTTCATGGTGGGCTCAGCAGCGGAATCTGATGATAGGAGTCCCTTTTCACCAGCCACTACCAGCACAATTGGTGGTGACAGACGCGTCTCTGCAAGGCTGGGGGGGCACACATGGGGTGCCTTCAGATACAAGGGCGGTGGTCAGCAAAAGAACGGACCTAATACATCAACATGCTGGAGCTACGAGCAGTCCATCTAGCTCTAAAGGCTTTCCTACCAGCAAAAGAGTCCGATTCTGTCCTGGTCCAAACCGACAATACGACAACCATGTTCTACCTGAACAAGCAGGGTGGGACTTGGTCGCGTCCTCTCTCCCTGGAGTCACAAGCGATCTGGCACTGGCTACTCGCCCGGAACCTCTAGGAGGTGGCGGTGCATCTTCCGGGAGAGCTAAATGTCAAGGCAGACACACTCAGCAGGCACTTCGAAGGTCAACCAGACTGGGTGCTATACGACGAGGTGGTGGCAGATCTTTTCCATCGTTGGGGTCGTCCGGATATAGATTTATTCGCAGACGAAGAAAACCCGAAATGTTAATAAACATTGACATTGGTGTATTTAAAAGTAATTTGAGATAAAATATAGCATGGCATCAGGGAACATTTACATTCTACAGCCACCAGGAGCGTTTTGAAGGGTGCAGGGCCACCATTAGTAAAATGGGAGGAATGGAAGGAGCACTTTTGTAATTACGTTTCGACATTTGATAAAAATGATGAACCACTAAAACCAGAGGAGAAAAAAAAGATTCTATTGCATTGTTTGGGTGCAGGTGTTTTAAAAGTGTACAATAATATCACGAAAGAGTGAAGAGAAGGAATGTTTTCAATGATTCCATAGAAGACTTGGATAATTATTATAAGCCCATGGTGTGTGTTGCTGTGCACAGATACAAATTTTACAGAAGGAAACAAGGGAAGGAGGAAAGTTTAGAGGACTATGTATCAGCATTAAAAAATTTAGCGCTATCGTGCAAATTTGAAACCATGCATGATGACTTTATTAGGGATCAGATAGTAATGTGTTCTGCAAATCCTAGACGCACTATGGGTAAAGGGTGAGAAACCACTTCAACAAGTCATTGAGATCGTTAAGAAAGCAGAATTGACTGGGCGATGCGCTAAGGAGGTCATCAGTGAAAATAAAAACAAAACGGATGACGCAAGTTGTGAGAAGTTGGCCTGATGTGCAGTGCTCACTATTCTAGTGATCACTATATATCAGTCCAAACAACCCTTATTGATGATTGGTTGTAAGTCAACCTTATAGACCAGCTATCCTAGTAGCATGGATACGAGCAGTCTAAGGCTAAGACTCTAGAGGGCGTGTTAAGCCAGCTGTTTTACCATCACATTACCCCTTGAACACCCAGTGAAAGGACACCACACAAGTGTTATGAAAATAAACAATGTATATATTAGAATCACAACAACCCTGTACTCTTTATGAGGACAGGGTGCTAGGCACACAACAAAACTCTTACGAAAATACTTAAGTTAGCACGTTATACACAAATGCCCGAGGGGCACGAAAAACCATATACTTTAAAAGTGGAATGCGAATTACTAGCAGGTAAGTAACAGTTCTAATAGGCTTTGGAATCGCTAGGACTGGACTAGGGAATCGTTAGATTACTACTAGGAGACCCAGGGGACTCGGGTGCAGAGTGTGCACTCTCACGCGGGATGCGGGACAAAGTCTATGGAGGCTAGTAAAGGCAAAGTTAGTGTTCACGGGCGAACCCGACCTGGTAGGAAGAAAACGACAGTGGATCCTGACCCTAGGATAGTGAGGCTATGCTGGGACACCGAAGTGCCGAAGTTACCTAGCCCAGGGGCTGCAGCTGCATAGGTCTGAAAAGACGTCGGGGATCTCGTTGCCGGACCAGGAGCCTGGAAGGAAGAAGTTGCTGGCAGGCGACCAGTGAAGAAAAGTTCGATGGATCCAAGCCTGGATCAAGGAAGAAGAAAACCTGAAAGCAGAGGGGACCAAGTTCTTGAATCACTAGCCAGTGATTAAGTGGGCACCAGGATGGCACCGGGCGAAGTCACCGCAGTCAGGTGAGTGGGCGCTGCTGGGCTCTGCAGTCTCTCGGACCAGGAGGCGTTGTCGGCGACCAGGATGGAGGTGCGAGCTGTCCCACGAAGGTTCTTGCTGTCGACGTCGCTGGACCCAGGATTGGGCAACAAGTCTTGGCAAATGCAAGGCCCACGCGGTGGACCTAAAATGGCGTCTTGAGTGGACCAGGAGGGTCCAGGATACTTCTCAGATGGAGGGAAGCAAGGGCCAGTCTGGAGCAACCAGACCAGCAGCAGAAATGTCGTCGGGCGTTGTCAGGAAGGCCACAAGCCAGCGGGCTAGTAGCCAAACAACGCGGTGAGCAGTAAAAAGCAGAAGGGCCCCACGCAGATCGTGGAGATGCTGGGGGGCTGCTCTTCGGTGCTGGAGCTGCTCAGGGTGGGGGTTCTCGGACCCCAAAGCACTCACCAGGAATTCACTCGGCGGGCTTGCTGGAAAGAAGTCGTGCAGTCTTGAAGATGGCCGGTCCCTCGAGGTCTCGTCACACCCACGAATCTCAGCGTGACTGATGATGCAGGTAGAGGTCAGAGGTGCCAGGGAAGCCGGTTCTCGTCGAGCTGGGCAGTCGGATTCCGGAGGAAGGACTTGCAGCAGACCGCAGTGTTCTTAGATGGTGCCTGCGGATGCAGGGTGACTACTCCTTAGTCACAAGGGAGAAATCTTAGGAAGAAGTCTTGAGTTCCTTTCGCAGAAAGTAGTTTCAGGATTCAAAGATGATCTGATTTGGAAGGGGGCCAGTTCCTACCTTTATCCTGTAAAAGGGGGCTGGCACGCGACTAGGTCCTGCCCTATGGGTGGGACCAGGAGGGGGGTGGTTACACCCGCTTCCTTGGCGGGCTTTCCCCAGGCCAGGGGCTGGAGTGCCCCTGGAACTGGTTTCAGCCGGCCTATGCACAGTGAGCACCGGGGTGCCACTTGCAGTCACCTTCCTCTAAAGCCCTGCCTACCTACAATACACAAAACCCTGTCTGGGACGGTGCTGGCACCGCCCCTGGCAGGAAACCCTTTGTCCTTATCTCCTGCTCTGGGAGGACTCCCAGCAGCAGGAGGGCAGACTTGTGTCTCGGTGGCAGCATCCATTTTGTGGATGCTAAGGCTCTGTCTGACTTTAACCGGGGTTAGGGGTTACATACATGTCGTGTCCCTCTAGAAGGGTGGAATGCTAACCCCGTCGCCAGAATTGGCGAGGGGTTAGTATTCCAATTCGTATGACACCTTACTCGACATGTTTTGATAAAGCGATACCAGAGTTGGCACATAACCGCGAGGATTATAATGCACTTAAGAGTATATGGTATGCGATATCATGGAAACGGCTAAGGGATAGATCCCGAAAGCCGCAGATAGGCTCAGCTCATGCCAGAGCACCATCTCACACGATTCCAAGCACTCTGCCTTCAGGATTGTTAAGGCCTGCCATAGGAGTGACTGATAGGAGATCTGTGTGTCCATTTTAGGGTTAGATATAGGTATACTATATCTAAAGCAAAGGGTGAGTACACCACCTTGCCCCAGCTGTCGTGCAGCCAGTTGTGTCAGTTTTAGTTAGTCAATCCAGGGGTGGCACAATACATGCTTCAGCCCCTGGGAGACTTCTGGGTGCACCTCAGCCCTGGGTACAGGGACTTGGAGAGGGCCCAGGGCCAATTCAGTACCTGAGTACAATTTGGATAGAGAGAACAGCTAGGCTGTGGGTCTGATTAGCAGGCCCACAGCCAGGGAAAGTCGTAAACCAGTGCAGCAAAAAGCAAAAATCTGGGTGATCATAGGATTGCAGACCCTACTCTCCTACATGACCCCCCCCCAAACTTTGGGACAATAAACTAACCTTGACCAGGTGAGTCTTCTTGCTCTAAGTGGAAATACCTGGAGAGCCCATCAGCATTGCTGTGATCAGTCCCAGGTCTATGCTCCACTGTAAAATCCATCCCCTGTAGGGAAATGGACCACCTAAGCAGTTTGGGGTTTTCACCCTTCATCTGATTTAGCCACAAGAGGGGCTTATGGTCTGTCTGAATGGTGAAGTGAGTGCCAAACAAGTAGGCCCTCAGCTTCTTCAGGGCCCAGACCACAGCAAAGGCCTCCCTCTCAATAGCTGACCAATTTTTCTCTCTGGGTGTCAACCTTCTACTAATGAAAGCAATAGGCTGATCATTACCATCAAAATTCAGTTGAGACAGAACAGCTCCCACACCCAACTCAGAAGCATCTGTTTGGACAATGAATGGCTTGGAGTAATCTGGACTCTTGAGGATAGGTGCTGTGCACATGGCCTGCTTTAGGTCATTGAATGCTTTCTGACAGCTTGCTGTCCACTGAACTTTCTTTGGCATCTTCTTGCTTGTCAGGTCATTAAGGGGGGTCACTATGGACCCATAATTTCTGACAAACTTCCTATAGTACCCAGTCAGGCCCAAGAAAGCTCGAACCTGAGTCTGGGTGATTGGAGGAGTCCAGTCCTTGATGGCCTGTATCTTACTCTCTAGTGGCTGAACCTGGCCTCCACCTACAAGGTGGCCCAGGTATACAACCTGTGACTGCCCTATCTGGCACTTTGTGGCCTTGATAGTGAGGCCTGCCTTTTGCAGGGCCTCTAACACTTTCCTCAGGTGGACCAGGTGATCCTCCCAGGTGGAGCTAAAGACAGCAATATCGTCAAGATAAGCTGCACAGAAGTCATCCAGCCCAGTGAGGACTTGATTCACCAACCTTTGGAAGGTGGCAGGTGCATTTTTCAGTCCAAAGGGCATTACCACAAATTGATAATGCCCTCCAGGGGTAGAAAATGCTGTCTTGGGTTTGGCTTCCTCAGCTAACCTGATTTGCCAATACCCAGCTGTCAAATCAAATGTGCTTAAGAAGTTGGCAGAAGCCAATCTATCTATAAGCTCATCTGCTCTTGGTATTGGGTGGGCATCAGTCTTAGTGACTGCATTGAGGCCTCTGTAGTCTACGCAAAACCTCATCTCTCTCTTACCACCCTGGGTGTGAGGCTTTGGCACTAGAACTACTGGGCTAGCCCAAGGGCTATCTGAGGGCTCAATGACTCCCAGTTCCAACATTTTCTGCACTTCAGTTTTGATGCAGTCTCTAACATGATCAGGCTGTCTGTAGATTTTACTCTTGACAGGCAGACTGTCTCCAGTGTCAACATCATGGGTACACCAATCAGTTTGGCTGGGTGTCAGAGAGAACATATGTCGAAAGGATTGCAGAACTTGCCTGCAATCCTGTTGCTGATGTTCAGTGAGGCTGCCACAAAAGACAACACCATCAACTGACCCATCATCAGGATTCTGAGTGAGCAGGTCTGGGAGAGGGTCACTCTCTTCCTCCTGTCCCTCATCTGTGGCCATGAGCAAGCTCATGTCCTTCCTGTCAACATATGCCTTGAGCCTGTTAACATGGAGCACTCTGAGAGGGCTCCTGGGAGTTCCAAGGTCCACCAAGTAGGTAACCTCTCCCTTTTGCTCAATGATGGTGTGGGGCCCAGACCATTTGTCTTTCAGAGCTGCTGGGGCCACTGGCTCCAGCACCCACACCTTCTGTCCTGGCTGGTACACAGTCAGTACAGCCTTTTGGTCATGCCAAGCTTTTTGAAGTTCCTGGCTGGCCTCAAGGTTTTTAGATGCCTTTTCCATATACTCAGCCATCCTGGAGCGGAGACCAAGTACATAGTCCACTATGTTGGTTGCAGGCTTTTTGAGAGGTCTCTCCCATCCTTCCTTCACCAAACACAGGGGTCCCCTTACAGGATGCCCATACAGAAGCTCAAAAGGGCTGTAGCCAACCCCCTTCTGTGGGACCTCTCTGTAAGCAAACAAGAGGCAGGGGATCAGGACATCCCATCTTCTCCTAAGAGGTTCAGGTAGTCCATGAATCATCCCTTTCAGGGTCCTGTTGAATCTCTCAACAAGCCCATTGCATTGTGGATGATAGGGTGTGGTGAACTTGTAGTTCACACCACACTCTTTCCACATGGCAGTCAGATATCCTGACATGAAGTTTGTACCTCTGTCAGAAACGACCTCCTTAGGGAAACCCACTCTGGAGAACACTCCAACTAGGGCTCTTGCCACTACAGGGGCTGTAGTGGTCCTAAGGGGAATAGCCTCAGGATACCTGGTGGCATGGTCCACCACCACCAGTATAAACTTGTGTCCTGATGCTGTCTGGGGTTCCATTGGACCAACAATGTCAATCCCCACTCTTTCAAAGGGAACCCCCACCACAGGTAGTGGTATGAGGGGGGCCTTTGTTGTGCCACCTGACTTACCACTGGCTTGGCAAGTGACACATGAGCGACAAAACTCCTTGGTATTCTCATTCATATGGGGCCAGTGAAAGTGTGAGACAAGCCTGTCCCAAGTCTTTGTCTGACCTAAATGACCTGCAAGGGGAATCTCATGGGCCAAGGTGAGAAGGAAACCTCTCAGAGACAAGGGGATGACCAGCCTCCTGGTTGCACCAGGCTTGGGGTCTCTTGACTCAGAGTACAGGAGTCCATCTTCCCAGTATACCCTGTGGGCACCTGTGGCATTCCCTGCAGCCTCAGCAGCAGCCTGCTGTCTGAGGGGTTCAAGGGAAGGGCAGCTCAACTGTTCCTTCCCCAGGTCTGCTCTGGAGGGTCCCCCTGAGCCCAGAAACTCAACTTGATCAAGTTCAAGCTCTTTAGGCTCAGTTTCCTTCAGCTCTTCTAGATCAGCCTCCTCAGAGACCTGATCCTCAACCTGGGGCAAGGGGGAAGGCAAAGCCTTACCCTTACTGCTCTTCTTCTTGGAAGGTGTCTGGTCCATAGTTTCAGGATCCAGCACCTGTTCAGTGGGGCATCTTCTGGCCTGCGACCTAGTCACAGCAAGCACATGTGCTGGCAAGCCTAACATCTCCATGTGAGTCCTCTGCTCCACTTCTGACCATTGTGATGACTCCAAATCATTGCCCAACAAACAATCAACTGGGAGGTCTGAACTGACTACAACTTTCTTTTGTCCCTTCACTCCACCCCAGGAGAAAGCCACAATTGCCACACTATGACTAGTAGTGACATTGCTGGCATTGGTCACCAGGAAATCAGTACCTGGCATGATCTGTCCAGGGTCCACAAAGTTAGGTGTCACCATGGTGACACTGGCACAAGTGTCCCTATAGGCCTGAGCCATCTTGCCATTAATCAAAGGTGTCTGCCTGTATTTGCCCAAAGTATTGGGACTTATTTCAGGGGACATATCCATATCCCCTGTACAGACAAGGACAGCCTGAGTGAGTGTGCCAACTAAGTTGTCAGACCCCTCAGTACCCAAGGTTAACCCAACTAATGCCTTGGGAGTGACACTACCACTACTGACTGTACTAGGGGGTGCAGTTGCTTTAGGAGCTGTAGTGGCAGGAGTTTGTCCTCCTCTTTTGGTGCACTCACTAAACCAGTGAGATTTACTTTTGCAGTACTGGCACCACCTTTTTGACTGGCCTTCTTGAGTCTTCTTCTTCTGGGAAGCCTGACCCCCACCCTCTTTGGTTTGTTGGGGACCTGGTGAAGACTTCTGGTCATTTTGCTCATTCTTAACATTACCCTTCTGGCCTGCTTTCTTCTGACCACCCTGGTTCTGGTTCTGGTTCTGCTTGATCCTTGTCCTGACCCATTTGTCTGCCTTCTTTCCCAATTCTTGGGGAGAGGTCAGATCTGAATCAACAAGGTGCTGGTGCAGCAACTGGTTCTGACAATTGTTCAAAATTTGTTCTCTCATCATTAGATTATACAATCCTGTGTAATCTGTAACCTTGCTACCCAGCAACCAGCCCTCCAAAGCCTTAGTGGCACAATCCACAAAATCAGACCAGTCCTGAGACTGAGTTTTCTGGGTGTCTCTGAACAGCAACCTGTACTGCTCAGTGGTTAAACCAAACCCATCAACCAGTGTATTCTTCAGGACCTGGTAATTGTTAGCATCCTCCACTCTTGTAGTGAGGAGCTTATCTCTACCTTTACCATCAAAGGAGAGCCACAGTATAGCTGCCCACTGACTCTGGGGAATGCCCTGCACAGTGCAGGCCCTCTCCAGAGCAGCCATCCATTTCTGGATATCATCCCCTTGCTTAAAGGGGGGCACTATTTTAGTCAGGTGTTTAGTATCTAAACCCTTCTCTCTATCTCTTGGGAGATTGCTGCCACCAGTGGGAGCTAGCCCACTCATCTGCTGCTCTCTTGCCAGGGCAAGCTTCTCTTTGGCCAGGGCAATTTCTTCCCTTTCAATCCTCAGTTCAGCTTGTCTCATCCTAGCTTCATGCTCCTTTCTCTGAGGGGAAGTAAATCTCCTCTGTGGAGGATTCCTTCTCCCCTGAGAAGAGGCATTAGAGTGCAGAGATCTATTGGAGTCCCTAGAAAGAGATCTATCTCTCCTAACTCCAAGGTTAGGCCCACTTCGGGTTAGTACTGGGGGGCCCCCAGATCCTAGCCCAAGTAAGTCTAAGTTGGTCCTAGTTAGCCTTCTGACTACCTCAAGACCCTTGTCTACCTCATCCCCAGAGAGTACCTCCTGATCCTCCTCCTCAACTGCTGAGTCAGTGTTGTGGAGATCTGGATCCCCAGAGGTTCCTTCTAAGGCTGGCATGTTCTCATGTAACTGAGAAAGCTTTCTGGCATCATATGTCTCTAGGAGACCTATCAGAAAGGAAGTGGTGGGGTTAGACCCCTGCTTCAGTTTTCTGGAGACACAGATCTGTCTCATCTCATGAAAGCTGAGAGCTGCATATCTTGAAGTGACCTGTGGAGGGTCAACACTGACCAGGGGAGTCTCAGTAGAGTCCTCCTGAGTCGAAATGCTTTTCTAGTGAGGTGTAAGTGGTGCACTTACCTACACTATATGTTTGCCTACTGATCCCTTGCTAGAGTTGTAGTTTAGGGTGTGCTAGGCCCTAGGAGCTACAACAGCTGGTTCAGTAGAACTCAGAGTATTCTAAGCTAAGTTATATGTACCTTTAGTACTTATGTGATCTTTCACAAGATATTCTTAGGGCATGTGTGGTAAAACAACAGCAAGCTCAAATCCCAACCGCTGCTCACCAATGTGAGAAGTTGGCCTGATGTGCAGTGCTCACTATTCTAGTGATCACTATATATCAGTCCAAACAACCCTTATTGATGATTGGTTGTAAGTCAACCTTATAGACCAGCTATCCTAGTAGCATGGATACGAGCAGTCTAAGGCTAAGACTCTAGAGGGCGTGTTAAGCCAGCTGTTTTACCATCACATTACCCCTTGAACACCCAGTGAAAGGACACCACACAAGTGTTATGAAAATAAACAATGTATTTATTAGAATCACAACAACCCTGTACTCTTTATGAGGACAGGGTGCTAGGCACACAACAAAACTCTTACGAAAATACTTAAGTTAGCACGTTATACACAAATGCCCGAGGGGCACGAAAAACCATATACTTTAAAAGTGGAATGCGAATTACTAGCAGGTAAGTAACAGTTCTAATAGGCTTTGGAATCGCTAGGACTGGACTAGGGAATCGTTAGATTACTACTAGGAGACCCAGGGGACTCGGGTGCAGAGTGTGCACTCTCACGCGGGATGCGGGACAAAGTCTATGGAGGCTAGTAAAGGCAAAGTTAGTGTTCACGGGCGAACCCGACCTGGTAGGAAGAAAACGACAGTGGATCCTGACCCTAGGATAGTGAGGCTATGCTGGGACACCGAAGTGCCGAAGTTACCTAGCCCAGGGGCTGCAGCTGCATAGGTCTGAAAAGACGTCGGGGATCTCGTTGCCGGACCAGGAGCCTGGAAGGAAGAAGTTGCTGGCAGGCGACCAGTGAAGAAAACTTCGATGGATCCAAGCCTGGATCAAGGAAGAAGAAAACCTGAAAGCAGAGGGGACCAAGTTCTTGAATCACTAGCCAGTGATTAAGTGGGCACCAGGATGGCACCGGGCGAAGTCACCGCAGTCAGGTGAGTGGGCGCTGCTGGGCTCTGCAGTCTCTCGGACCAGGAGGCGTTGTCGGCGACCAGGATGGAGGTGCGAGCTGTCCCACGAAGGTTCTTGCTGTCGACGTCGCTGGACCCAGGATTGGGCAACAAGTCTTGGCAAATGCAAGGCCCACGCGGTGGACCTAAAATGGCGTCTTGAGTGGACCAGGAGGGTCCAGGATACTTCTCAGATGGAGGGAAGCAAGGGCCAGTCTGGAGCAACCAGACCAGCAGCAGAAATGTCGTCGGGCGTTGTCAGGAAGGCCACAAGCCAGCGGGCTAGTAGCCAAACAACGCGGTGAGCAGTAAAAAGCAGAAGGGCCCCACGCAGATCGTGGAGATGCTGGGGGGCTGCTCTTCGGTGCTGGAGCTGCTCAGGGTGGGGGCTTCTCGGACCCCAAAGCACTCACCAGGAATTCACTCGGCGGGCTTGCTGGAAAGAAGTCGTGCAGTCTTGAAGATGGCCGGTCCCTCGAGGTCTCGTCACACCCACGAATCTCAGCGTGACTGATGATGCAGGTAGAGGTCAGAGGTGCCAGGGAAGCCGGTTCTCGTCGAGCTGGGCAGTCGGATTCCGGAGGAAGGACTTGCAGCAGACCGCAGTGTTCTTAGATGGTGCCTGCGGATGCAGGGTGACTACTCCTTAGTCACAAGGGAGAAATCTTAGGAAGAAGTCTTGAGTTCCTTTCGCAGAAAGTAGTTTCAGGATTCAAAGATGATCTGATTTGGAAGGGGGCCAGTTCCTACCTTTATCCTGTAAAAGGGGGCTGGCACGCGACTAGGTCCTGCCCTATGGGTGGGACCAGGAGGGGGGTGGTTACACCCGCTTCCTTGGCGGGCTTTCCCCAGGCCAGGGGCTGGAGTGCCCCTGGAACTGGTTTCAGCCGGCCTATGCACAGTGAGCACCGGGGTGCCACTTGCAGTCACCTTCCTCTAAAGCCCTGCCTACCTACAATACACAAAACCCTGTCTGGGACGGTGCTGGCACCGCCCCTGGCAGGAAACCCTTTGTCCTTATCTCCTGCTCTGGGAGGACTCCCAGCAGCAGGAGGGCAGACTTGTGTCTCGGTGGCAGCATCCATTTTGTGGATGCTAAGGCTCTGTCTGACTTTAACCGGGGTTAGGGGTTACATACATGTCGTGTCCCTCTAGAAGGGTGGAATGCTAACCCCGTCGCCAGAATTGGCGAGGGGTTAGTATTCCAATTCGTATGACACCTTACTCGACATGTTTTGATAAAGCGATACCAGAGTTGGCACATAACCGCGAGGATTATAATGCACTTAAGAGTATATGGTATGCGATATCATGGAAACGGCTAAGGGATAGATCCCGAAAGCCGCAGATAGGCTCAGCTCATGCCAGAGCACCATCTCACACGATTCCAAGCACTCTGCCTTCAGGATTGTTAAGGCCTGCCATAGGAGTGACTGATAGGAGATCTGTGTGTCCATTTTAGGGTTAGATATAGGTATACTATATCTAAAGCAAAGGGTGAGTACACCACCTTGCCCCAGCTGTCGTGCAGCCAGTTGTGTCAGTTTTAGTTAGTCAATCCAGGGGTGGCACAATACATGCTTCAGCCCCTGGGAGACTTCTGGGTGCACCTCAGCCCTGGGTACAGGGACTTGGAGAGGGCCCAGGGCCAATTCAGTACCTGAGTACAATTTGGATAGAGAGAACAGCTAGGCTGTGGGTCTGATTAGCAGGCCCACAGCCAGGGAAAGTCGTAAACCAGTGCAGCAAAAAGCAAAAATCTGGGTGATCATAGGATTGCAGACCCTACTCTCCTACACAAGTATAGTGGCAAAAATTTGTGGAAAGAAAAATAAGGGAACGGGTTATAAGTACAAAGAAAGGGAAGAACAAAAAGACAAAGGGAAAATGAAGAATACAGAACAAATAAAATGTTACCGTTGTAATAGCAACAAGCATTTAGCAAGCGACTGGAAATGTCCGGCAAGGAATAACAAATGTACAAAGTGTGGACTAATAGGGCATTTTCAAAAAGTTTGTAAAAGAAAACAATGGGCGAATATAAAATATGTAGAGGACGAAGAAGAGGAGGAACAAGAATCGTCGGATGACTCTGATTACAACCTATGTGTATTAAACGTTTCGGAAGAAAGTGAAGGTGAGGAAACAGGGAAGGTAAAAAAAACAAAAAACATGTGCATTGTGGAGATGGAAGGTGTGAACATTGAAATAGTAGCAGACTCCGGGTCACCCTGCACCATGATCAACCATGATGTGTGGAGAGAATAATTCAAAAGAAAATTAGGAGGGCACATGGAAAAACCTGATTTAACTCTAAAAACTTTCACGGGCGAACCAATTGAACTAATGGGTTTTAGGGAACTAAATTTTAGATTCAAGGAAAAAGTAACAAGCAGTAAGTTATATGTAGCTGCCACGGGCCCATCAGTGCTTGGATGGAAAGACCAGGGTAAACTTGGCATCACCCTTAACCCCAACAGATCTGAACCTGTACTGGTATTACAACAGGACAAGATCAAAACACAGGTAACTCTCGAACCACCTCTACAACCGTTAAATGGCTCAAACATGCCATGGAGGAGAGTAAGAATAGATCTAATAGGACCCATACAATTTAGTGAGGAATAAGTGAACATATTGGTCTTAGTGGATCATTTCTCGAAGTGGCCAGAACTAAAAGTTTGCAGGAGGGTGAATGCAACTGACGTGGTCAGCTTCATGGGCGGTATATTCACGAGAGAGGGTATACCAATAACAATAGTAAGTGATAACGCAAGGCAATTTAATTCAGACATTTTTTTAAAGTTCATTGAGCGAAACGGAATTACCCACAAAACAACATCTCTCTATCGACCGGCTGGCAATGGTGCCGTGGAACAAGTTAAAAGGGTAATACAAAGGACCATTCAACTAGCCAACAAAAATGGACAATGTTGGAGGAAGGAAGTCAACAAAATGATATGGGAATACAGAATAACACCGGGGGAGAATACTCTGGTAAGCCCATTCGAAATGATGAGAGGAAGGACTCCTATTTCCAAGAACAATATGGGATGGCTCAAGACAGCAAAGAGAACAGAATGGTCGGCTGAAACAGTCAGAGAAAGAATTCGAAAGGCACAAAGTCTGTGCAAGGAGGAATGTGACAGCAAACATAAGTTAAAGGAAATAAAAAATAAAGGCAGGAAACAGAGTGAGAGGGAAAAAAATGGACACCTTGGAAAGGGACAGAATAGGTTCACAGATTCACAGATCCCCTAATAGTAGAAAAAGTATTTAATAACTCTGCACTCCTTAGCGATGGAAAAATCTGGCATGCCACCTCTATTTCTGTTTTCACAAAACCTGATGTGATTCCTAGGAACACCAATATGGGTAAAAGTGTGGAGAACAGAGACATTAACTTGTCTGACTCAGAGATGTCACCTGGCTCTAATGTCTGTACCACTACTAGAGAAAAACAGGATGGTGAGGAAATTTTGAGTGAGAATATTGATATCGTCACTACAGATGCAGGTAGCCCTGTAATCTCGGAAAATAGTCAAGTGGCAGAAGAGGACAATGAGTTGGAGAAAGACTTTACGGAAGAAGGAGCATGCACCAGCAAATGCGGACACAAGTTGGTCAAACCTAGCAAGTACAAAGACTTTTTGTGCGACTAGTTATTCTGTGCCTACTTTAATCGTTCCTTCCTTAGGGAAGGAGATGTGTTGTGTTCTTAATTTAGCACCCCCTGTCTCTCTCTCTCCCTCTCCCCCGCTTGACCTCTCCTTTACATGACGTCACCAGCTGGAATGTTGACAGCTGGAAGTTCCATTCTAACAGTTGAGTACCCCAGTCCAACTGTCATATGTCATTCGCTCTGAGGCACACACACACACCACTCCTGTTTATGGTGTGTTGTCCATTAACCTAAATAAAAGACATACACTAACTATCTCTGCTTCCGGAGTTATACTTAACAGGTACCTTGGCAGCCAGATGTCCTTTGACAAAAACTGTATATGCCTGAAGTTGAATAACACACACAGGTGCCCTCGGGTCTAACAGGAAAAAAAGGGCTGGCAAAGAAAAAAGGCGTCCCTTTAAAGGACTGTTTCCCTCACATACTAAAGGTGGCATGCTTTTTCATTGGGGAACCTCCTCGCACCATGAAGCCTAGTCATGGTGCTGGCTACAACCCCCTCACTGAGAGGGAGGAGCTCAGGGATGTTTTGTATGTAAGAGTGGTTGTTACGCAAACCCAATGTGAGCTAACAAGATGTGGTGAAGGACGCAGTGCTAGTGATTGCGTTTACCACATGTCTTTATTCAGACTACCATAAAACTTTGCAAATAAATAGGATTAAAAAACAGAAGATACGATGGGAGCCATTAGACCCAGTTGTACTATACTCAGATCGGCGTGTTTCAGCCAATGACCTAGTAAGTATTGTGGCTTTTTTTCAGGGTCCAGTTTGAGCTACTGCTGTGAATGTGATTTATACAAAAGAAAGTGCAAAATGTGGTATATTGAAGGGGAAAAAAAGCACTCAAAACCCACCTCTTTAAAATGACGGTCTAACCTTCCATTCCTTTCTGCCTATCTGCATCTGCCCGCGCCAGTATACTCCTGAGTAATTGAGCGCGCTATAAAATTACCTATAACATAACATACAAAACCAGTGACCCAAGGTTAGCAATTTGATGGAATCACTGGTGGAACCTGCAATAGTCGGGTATAGTCCCTTCAGCTATCCTTATCATAGGTGTTCAAGGTGCAGGTGCGTCTCCAACCTTTCTCAATAGATCAGGTGGAAATGTTGCTGGCAGGGCAATTTTTCTTGAGCATTACCCCTGCACACCGGTAGGTGGCATATTTTGGCTCCGCGTGGCATCGTCTGCAGCGGAAGTGACTTGCATGGTGCCTATATAGGTGCCTCTCCAGTGCGCTGACATCGGTTATTTTAATTTCCGCGCCAGTCAGTGCAGATCCGTGAAGAGATACCCCTTAGTCAATTTTTGACAAACTTTTTTTGACATTTTATCGAAGTGTTTTGAGATTTTTTCCTCCTGGTGTGGCAGGAATGTTATCAAAGAAGGCATGCTTCAAGTTCTGTGGCGCCTGTCAACTTTCGATATCAGGGATGAACCTGCACCTTGTTTGCCTTTGGTGTCTCGAGCTCAACCACAACCCGAAAGCCTGCTCTGATTGCCACATCATGCACCCAAAGGCCTTGAGGGAGTGGTCCCTCAAGCTCCTGGCGACTCGACTTGTGAACCGTGACAATCCAGATCCTGGTTGAGAGAAAGATCGCAGAGTTCAAGATACTCTTCGCACTTGAAGTCGTTGGGCCATTCGGGTAAGTCTCGCTACAAGAAGAGGAAGAAGTCAAAGCGTGCTTCCACTTCACCTCGTCCTTTAGCCGACAAGATAAGCGGCCATCGTCACTCTAGGCCTGGCTAAGCATGTGAGTCGGCGCCTGGGCCGTCTATGCGCTTCCCCGAGTTTCCGGGAGCCAAAGCGACCCCTGCCCAATTGAAAGAATTTTATGAGGCTATGCACCTCATCTTTCAGCAGTCCGTTCCTATCCCCATTCATATCCCTGACACTGAGCTAGAGAGGCGTTGCCTGACGTCGACTGAAACAATGCCTTCCAGGCCAGAGCCTGTGCCCTCATTTTACGTGCTAGGCCTTGGGGAGGAGTGGGAGGGGTCGCTAGAACCTGAAGAATACCAGCGACACATTATCAACATGGACTGGTGTGAGAATTTGGTGGACACCTGCAAACTGGATACTTCTCCAGATATTGGCATGGTTTCTCCCACCTAATGTGGCTACGGAGGAGGGAGCGTTATTTGTAGTGGATATGAGGAGGCAGGCTGAGGTCCTGGACCGTAGCTTGCCCTCAGTGGCTGTCAAGACTAACTTCTTGCCAGAAGTGCTTCAGCCAGGAGTGTTCCCTTCAGAACAGCTTTTCCCATTTAACAAAGCACTTACTGATATCTTACTTTAGACTTGGTCTAAGCAGGGGCTCCTGTGAACAGGAGAGTAGTCCACCGCCCTGCTCCATGCGACCCCAAATTCCTCACAGAACACCCTACCACAGAGAGCTTGGTGGCCCAAGCCACCACTTCCCACACAAATCCCGGCGTATTCCCAAACGCACCACCAGATTGACTATCAAAGAGAATGGACAATTTAGGCAACAAAATGTTTTTACCACCTGCCTGGCATTGCACTCTGTTAACACTGCATGCTTTTTTAGCTGCTGTTCCCACGCTCTGTGGGATATGGCTGTGCAGGTGCTGCCAACGGTTCCGGAGAAGGCCCGGGCTGTGCTCTCCCAGGCTGTTGCCGACTGTAGGGATGCACCTATGTTCACCATTCAATGTGGACTGGACACCAACGACTCAGTGGGCAGAGTTCTTTCGTCAACAGTGACCCTACGGCCTAGTTGAGGACTACTGGATTTTATGGGGATGTCCAAACATCACTTATGGGCATACCCTTTAATGACACCCGTCTCTTCGGAGATAAAGGGGATTCTGTGCGGGAGCTCCTTAAGGACAGCAGTGCTTTGGCCAGGTTCTTGAGCCTTTACATAGCCCCTCTTCACCCCCAATCCGCCTTTCGCTCCTTTTGTGGCCACAGAAGGGGATTCCAGCCATGTATTTATCTGCTCAGCTACTGCGGCACACAAGCCTACCTGCTTCTGCGTGGCCGAGGACACTGTACCCACTGACCCTGCAGGTGGAGCGGCCAGAGTTCAGGCCAGGCCACCACTCTCCTCGCAGCCTCTTCAAACCCTTATAATCTGCCCTCTTACCATCTTGTGCACCAAGTGGGGGAGGGGGGCAGTATCCGCGATCATCTTCCGCACTGGCAGTATATAATGTTGGTCTGGTGGGTTTTGCAGATCGTCCAAAGAGGCTACTCCCTTGGTTAATGTTCCAGCTACTTTCTAGTGCCCAAAAAGGACGAAGGTCTTCATCCTAACATCTGCCTGCTCTCTAACAATTTCTTCCTCAAAGGGAGAAGTTTAAAATGCTCACTCTTGCTCAGGTCCTGTCTGCCCTGGACCCAGGAGGCTGGATGGTAGTGTTGGAGTTGCAGGACACATATTTTCACATCCCAGTCATGCCCACCCACGATACCTGCAGTTCATGGTAAGTCACAAGCACTTTCAGTTTGCCGTGCTCTACCTTGGCCTTATCAGCGCCCCTCAGGAGTTTACCAAGGTGATGGTGGTGGTTGCAGCTCACCTCCAGTGATCAGGGGTGCCAGTCTTCCCCTGTCTTGATCCCTGGCTATTGAAGGTTGCCCCAGGCTGTTGTCTCTCACCTCCAGACTACCGCGGACTTCTGTTATTCACTAGGGTTCACTGTCAACGTGTCAGTCACACCTGACCTGACTCCCTTTTCTACGCTCCCTTTCATCTGGGCTGTTCTAGACATGGTGCATTTTCTGGCCTATCATCCAGAATGGTGAGTCTAGGATATTCAGGCTATGATACCAATGTTTCACCCTCTATCCTGGCGTTTGGTGAGACTGACTCTGAAGCTGCTGATCCTCATGGCCTCCTGCTGGTGACACATGGCCATTAGCATTTGTAGGCTCTGTAGTGGCACCTGAAGTTCCAGTGGGCGCAACATCACGGGAATCTCTCTGACATAGTCCTGATCTCAGAGGGAACTACGTATGATCTGCAGTGGTGGTTAACAAACCATGATTGGGTCAACACCAGACCTCTCCCGCTTCCACAACCAAATTTGACAGTAGTGACAGATGCATCACTTCGGGATGGTCGGCCATCTGGGAGAGGTGAAGATCTCAGGTCTCTGTCTCTGGCGGAATCCGGACTCCACATTAATCTGTGAAAGCTTCGGGCGATCCAGCTGGTATTGAAAGCCTTTCTACCCTCTATCAAGGGAAGGCTACTGCAGGTGTACACAGACAACCCTATGGCCATGTGGTACTGCAACAAGCAGAGAGGGGTGGGGTTGTAGACCCTTTGCCAAGAAACCCAGTGTCTCTGGACATGACTGGAAGGTCGGTGCATTTCTCTTGTGGTTCAACATCTTGCGAGCTCCCTGAACGCCAGAGCAGACGAACCCATCCGAAGGTGCCTAGCGAATCACGAATGGCGTCTCCATCCAAAGGTGGTGCAAGGTTGCTTTCAACAGTGGGAGAGCCTTTGTTAGATCTATTCACCACAGACTAAAACATGCAGTGTCAGTTGCTCTGCGCCCTGGAGTTTCCAAGACGGCGCTCACTCATAGATGCTTTTCGGCCCAAGTGGAGCTCAGGCCTCCTATACGCCTTTCTGCCTTGGAGAGTCTGGTATCCCAAGTTGTAGAACAAGGCCATCGGTACTTCAATCGGGCAGCCCCTTCGGGAGGATCTTCTGTCACAACAGCAGTGGAGGGTTCTCTCCGTAGAACCTGTCAACACTGCCTTCTTGCATGTAGATTGAGCGACGACAGTTAATAGCTTTCGGCCTTCCTCCTGAAGTCTGTAATATTATCTTGGCAGCCAGGCATCCTTCAACCAAGGCAGTTTAGGCCTGCTGTTGGGGAAGATTTGTGGTATGGTGTACAGAAAGACAGATCGATCCCCTCTCTCACCCCCTTTACTCTAAATGGCTGCCTCTGCTATTTCAGCTTTTCAGCGGTTGCCTTACCAGCAATTCCTCTTCAATTCCCTTATTGTAAATAGGTTTCTAAAAGGATTGCAGCATTTATTCTCACCTTTTCCGTTTATTATGCCCCAGTGGGACCTCAGACTTATCCTCACTTTCCTTATATGCGCTCCCTTTATGCCCCTGCACAGTTGTCCACTCAGGCTTACAATCAACACAGCCTTTCTTGTGGCTATCACATCTGCCTAGAGGATCAGTGAGCTTCAGGTGTTGTCACCCAAGCCTCCTTATCTGAACATCAACCCATACAAACTGGTGCTTCGTACGAGAGCTTCCTTTCTACCAAAACTGGTCACTCCCTTTTACTTAGGCCAATCCATTGCTCTGCTTATTTTTTACGCTCCTCCTCATCCATCCAAGGAAGAGGAACAAATTCACCGACTGGACCTAAAAACAGCGTTGCTTTGTACCTTGACTTCACAAGAGAGTTCTAGGTGGACAACCATTACTTTGTGGGGTATGTCAGAGTGAAGAAAGAGCAGGCCATACTGAAGAGGACCATCTCATGATGAATCGTGCTCTGCATCAAAATCTGCTACACATTGGTTAAGAAGCAACCACCTGGGGGTTTGCGTGCTCATTCCACCAGTGCTAAAGCTGCAACCTCATTGTTCGCTCGCGGAGCCCCGCCACCGGACATCTGCTAAGTGGCAACGTGGGCTTCAGTTCACACGTTTACCAAGCACTACTACCTGGACAGTCAGGACTGTAGGGATGGGCATTTCGCCCATTCGGTCCTGCCGGACACCCTCGTGTGAAATTGGTCTGCAGACCCACCTCCAGGAAGGTATTACTTGGGTATCTATTCTATGGTAAGGAATCTGCCACTAGAAGTCTCTATCAGATAACCAAGTTATTTACCTTCAGTAACTCCTTATTTGGCACAGACTGTATATAGCTGCAGATTCCTTACCAACCCACCCATCCTCCCTGCTCTGCCAACAGATTTCTAGGGACAGTGATTTTCCCTTTCAGGGCCGTAGTATTCCAAACCAGTGGTGAGTATACTTTGTGGCTCCACACTTCTTGCATAAAAAGTAACTGATATCAGCGTGCTGTGGTTGAGCCTATATAGGCTCTGCTTATGTCACTTCTGTGCGGACAACACTATACGGGGTAGAACAATGCCACCTACCAGTTTGCAGGGGTACTGCACAAAAAAAATTCCCGATCCAGTCTAATTCTATTGGAAGGAATCTGTAGCTAGATAGTCTCTACCAGATAAGGCATAACTGAAGATAAGTAACATGTTCCTAAATAGCCATAACTTTCACAACCATATAGAGTTTCACTCCTTCAACATTGAAGAGCCATTCAATCTGGTGCATGAGGATAAAGTGGTCTTTATAATTAATCCTAACTTCCTGCCCAAAGTGTTCTCAGCTTTGCACATGAACAAGACTATTGAGCTACCTGTATAATATCCGCAACCAGATTAGGTAACTGAATGGGTTTCTACACACCTTTGACGTGAAGTAGACACTATATTGGTAGTCCATGTGTAAAACTAGCCCACTCTTTGTAGCTTGTACTAAGCTTAAGAAAGGTGACCTGATTTCCAAGGCAGGTTTTTTGCCAGATGGATTGCCAAGTGTATCCAACCTAGCTACGACAAAATCAAACATGCTTACCCGGTACCTTCCAGAGCGTGCACGCAAAAAGTGGGTAGCCATAGTGTGAGAAGTTGGCCTGATATGCAGTGCTCACTATTCTAGTGATCACTATGTATCAGTCCAAACAACCCTTATTGATGATTGGTTGTAAGTCAACCTTATAGACCAGCTATCCTAGTAGCATGGATACGAGCAGTCTAAGGCTAAGACTCTAGAGGGCGTGTTAAGCCAGCTGTTTTACCATCACATTACCCCTTGAACCCCCAGTGAAAGGACACCACACAAGTTGTTATGAAAATAAACAGTGTATTTATTTATAACAAGACTACCCTGGATCTTTATGAGACAGGGAGCTAAGCACACAACAAAACTCTTATAAAAATACTTCAAGTCGCACAATTTACACAAATGCCCGAGGGGCACGAAAAACCATATACTACAAAAGTGGAATGCGAATTACTAGCAGGTAAGTAACGATTCTCAGAGGCTTTGGGATCGCTAGGGCTGGACTACTGAACCTTTAGATTTCTAGCAGGAGGCCTAGGGAACTCGGGTGCAGAGTGTGCACTCTCACGCGGGATGCGGGACAAAGTCTATGGAAGCTAGTAAAGACAAAGTTAGTGTTCTCGGGCGAACCCGACTAGGTAGGTCAAAAACGAAAGTGGATCTGGACCCTTGGATAGTGAGGCTATGCTGAGGCACCGAAATGCCGAAGTTACCTAGCCCAGGGGCTGCAGCTGCATAGGTCTGAAAAGACGTCGGGATTCTCCGTTGACGAACCAGGAGCCTGAAGGAAAGGAGTTGCTGGCAGGCGACCAGTGAAGATTGTTCGGGTGATCCAAGCCTGGATCGAAGATAGATGACACCTGAAAGCAGAGGGGACCAAGTTCGTGACTACTAGCCAGTAGTCAGGTGGCACCAGGAGGGCACCGGATGGTAGTCACCTCGACTAGGTGAGTGGGCGACGCTGGGCTCTGTAGTCTCACGGACCAGGAGGCGTTGTCGGCGACCAGGATGGAGGTACGAGCTGTCCCACGATGGATGATGCTCTCGACGTCGCTGGACCCAGGATTGGGGCAACAAGTCTTGGCAAATTCAAGCCCACGCGGTGGACCTAAAATGGCGTCTGGAGTACACCAGGAGGGTCCGGGGTGCTCCTCTCTTGGAAGGGAGCAAGGGCCAGTCTGGAGCAACCAGACCAGCAACAGTGATGTCGTCGAGCGTCGTTAAGAAGGCCACAAGCCAGCGGGCTAGTAGCCAAACAACGCGGTGAGCAGCAAAAAGCAGAAGGGCCCCACGCAGATCGTGGAGATGCTGGGAGGCTGAACTTCGGTGCTGGGGCTGCTCAGGGTCGGGGCTTCTCGGACCCCAAAGCACTCACCAGAGGATCCCTCGGCGGTCGTGCTGGAAAGAAGTCGTGCAGTCTTGAAGATGGCCGGTCCCTCGAGGTCTCGTCGCACCCACGGTTCTCAGCTTGGCTGTAGAGGTCAGAGGTGCCAGGGAAGCCGGTTCTCGTCGAGCTGGGCAGTCAGATTCCGGAGGAAGGACTTGCAGCAGACCGCAGTGTTCTTAAGATGGTGCCTGCGGATGCAGGGTGACTACTCCTTAGTCACAAGGGAGAATCTTGAAGAAGAAATCTTGATGTCCTTTCGTAGAAAGTCGTGTCTTGATTCCAAAGATGATCTAATTTGGAAGGGGGCCTGCTCCTACCTTTATCTTGGAAAAGGGGGCTGGCACGCGACTAAGTCCTGCCCTATGGGTGGGACCAGGAGGGGGGTGGTTACACCCCTCTCCTTTGGCGGGCTTTCCCCAGCTCAGGGGCTGGTGTGCCCCTGGAACTGGTTCAAGCCGGCCTATGCACAGTGAGCACCGGGGTGCCACTTGCAGTTACCTTCCTCTGTAGCCCTGTCTACCTGGAATACACAAAACCCTGTCTGGGACGGTGCTGGCACCGCCCCTGGCAGGAAACCCTTTGTCCTTGCCTCCTGCTCTGGGAGGACTCCCAGCAGCAGGAGGGCAGACTTGTGTCTCGGTGGCAGCATCCATTTTGTGGATGCTAAGGCTCTGTCTGACTTTAACCGGGGTTACAGGTTACCTCCATGTCGTGTCCCTCTAGAAGGGTGGAATGCTAACCCCGTCGCCAGAATTGGCGAGGGGTTAGTATTCCAATTCGTATGACACCTTACTCGACATGTTTTGATAAAGCGATACCAGAGTTGGCATATAACCGCGAGGATTATAATGCACTTAAGAGTATATGGTATGCGATATCATGGAAACGGCTAAGGGATAGATCCCGAAAGCCGCAGACAGGCTCAGCTCATGCCAGAGCACTATCTCACACGATTCCAAGCACTCTGCCTTCAGGATTGTTAAGGCCTGCCATAGGAGTGACTGATAGGAGATCTGTGTGTCCATTTAGGTTTAGATATAGGAATACTATATCTAAAGCAAAGGGTGTTTACACCTCCTTGCCCCAGCTGTCGTGCAGCCAGTTGTGTCAGATTTAGTTAGTCAGTCCAGGGGTGGCATAATACATGCTGCAGCCCCTGGGAGACTTCTGGGTGCACCTCAGCCCTGGTTACAGGGACTTGAGAGGGCCCAGTGCCAATTCAGTACCTGGGTACAATTTGGATTAGAGAGAACAGCTAGGCTGTGGGTCTGATTAGCAGGCCCACAGCCAGGGAAAGTCGTAAACCAGTGAAGCAAAAAGCAAAAATCTGGGTGATCATAGGATTGCAGACCCTACTCTCCTACATGACCCCCCCCCCAAACTTTGGGACAATAAACTAACCTTGACCAGGTGAGTCTTCTTGCTCTAAGTGGAAATACCTGGAGAGCCCATCAGTATTGCTGTGATCAGTACCAGGTCTATGCTCCACTGTAAAATCCATCCCCTGTAGGGAAAGGACCACCTAAGCAGTTTGGGGTTTTCACCCTTCATCTGATTTAGCCACAAGAGGGGCTTGTGGTCGGTCTGAATGGTGAAGTGAGTACCAAACAAGTAGGGCCTCAGCTTCTTCAGGGCCCAAACCACAGCAAAGGCCTCCCTCTCAATAGCTGACCAATTTTTCTCTCTGGGGGTCAGCCTCCTGCTAATGAAAGCAATAGGCTGGTCATTACCATCAAAATTCAGCTGAGACAGAACAGCTCCCACACCCAACTCAGAAGCATCTGTTTGGACAATGAATGGCTTGGAGTAATCTGGACTCTTAAGGATAGGTGCTATGCACATGGCCTGTTTTAGGTCATTGAATGCTTTCTGACAGCTTGCTGTCCACTGAACTTTCTTTGGCATCTTCTTGCTTGTCAGGTCATTAAGAGGGGTCACTATGGACCCATAATTTCTGACAAACTTCCTATAGTACCCAGTCAGGCCCAAGAAAGCTCGAACCTGAGTCTGGGTGATTGGAGGAGTCCAGTCCTTGATGGCCTGTATCTTACTCTCCAGTGGCTGAACCTGGCCTCCACCTACAAGGTGGCCCAGGTATACAACCTGTGTCTGTCCTATCTGGCACTTAGTGGCCTTGATAGTGAGGCCTGCCTTTTGCAGGGCCTCTAACACTTTCCTCAGGTGGACCAGGTGATCCTCCCAGGTGGAGCTAAAGACAGCAATATCGTCAAGATATGCTGCACAGAAGTCATCCAGCCCAGTGAGGACTTGATTCACCAACCTTTGGAAGGTGGCAGGGGCATTCTTCAACCCAAAGGGCATTACCACAAACTGATAATGACCACCAGGGGTAGAAAATGCTGTCTTGGGCCTGGCTTCCTCAGCTAACCTGATTTGCCAATACCCAGCTGTCAGGTCAAATGTGCTTAAGTAGTTGGCAGAAGCCAATCTATCTATAAGTTCATCTGCCCTGGGTATGGGGTGGGCATCAGTCTTAGTGACTGCATTGAGGCCTCTGTAGTCTACGCAAAACCTCATCTCTCTCTTACCACCCTGGGTGTGAGGCTTTGGCACTAGAACTACTTGGCTAGCCCAAGGGCTATCTGAGGGCTCAATGACTCCCAGCTCCAACATTTTCTGCACTTCTGTTTTGATGCAGTCTCTGAAGAAAGTGGTACTCGCACAGCAGGGTATTCCTTGAAAATGAAGACTTGTAAAGAGTTTTCGTGTGCAGGAGGGTGGAAAACACTGTCTAGCCTTGCAGTGTGTCAATGGACATAGTAGAAGAAGCTCTCCCGCCTAGGGAGAGAACAACCCAACGCACTACTTTCAAAGGACCAAAGGTCTGATTCATTACTTCAACTGTGAGGATATTCGTACTCAAGATGAAAGAATGTTCAAATGTGTGATTTATTCATATCCATATCAGGATTTCAATATAGATGGTACATGTCAATAATCTGTATTCCACACGTATGTTCGGGTGTGTTATCACATCACACAACCCAATGCATTTCGGGCATGGCCCGTCGTCAGGGGAATTACTCTACAAACAAAAACATACAAGAACCAAATGTAATACGCATGTAACAATATCAGCAAAAACCAAACTAGAATCCAATCCCAGTAAACGTGTGTTTGAAAAATGAGAAGTGCTCGACTACGTGAACGTGACAGAGAAGCGAGAGTATGTGACCCTGTAAATGAAATTATAGCCTTAGAACCAAAAGTCACAACCGAACCATAAACCATAGTGAAACGCTATATATAGTGACTACTTCAATCAAACGGGTGCACAAGATAGAATATATCTTCAGTAATCCAGTAACCACCACCAATCATGCAATAAGAAAACGAGTCCCCGATCGTGGGTACTTACTCGTGTGAATGTAACAGCGGGACTCCGAAGAGTTCCACGAGGTGAACGCGCAGTGAGAAAGCAGGAAGTCAGAATATACACGACAGTGAACATAGAGATAGGACTAAACGTAATGAATAGAGTGTGGGCGCCATCTTGAAATGTGCAAACCAGTAAGGCAAAAGTAAAGTAGACAGATCAGAGATAATTCAACAAAACGGGATGACAAAAAGAATCACAAATAACATAAAAATTCAATGCGATCATTGAGACCCAACGGGGCCATCGTGGAAAGGTACCGGATCCAAAAGTTCTCTCTCTTTAGTAGGTGGTTCTTATTGTTGCATGTGATAGGAACTTGTTCCAATATTTGGAATTTAAGCTGAGCCACTGTATGTCTGTGCTCAAGGAAGTGGGTGGCAACACTAGATTTTTGATTTTCAGTTCGAATGTTGCTCTTATGTTCCAAGATTCTCGTGCGAATCATTCTCTCAGTGTGGCCCACATAGCATTTGCCACATGGGCATTTAAGAACGTAGATCACATTCTTGCTGCTACACGTTGCGTTGACCTTCAACTTGATAGGGAAACCTTTCATCGGATGGTTCATATGAACCACCCGATGAAAGGTTTCCCTATCAAGTTGAAGGTCAACGCAACGTGTAGCAGCAAGAATGTGATCTACGTTCTTAAATGCCCATGTGGCAAATGCTATGTGGGCCACACTGAGAGAATGATTCGCACGAGAATCTTGGAACATAAGAGCAACATTCGAACTGAAAATCAAAAATCTAGTGTTGCCACCCACTTCCTTGAGCACAGACATACAGTGGCTCAGCTTAAATTCCAAATATTGGAACAAGTTCCTATCACATGCAACAATAAGAACCACCTACTAAAGAGAGAGAACTTTTGGATCCGGTACCTTTCCACGATGGCCCCGTTGGGTCTCAATGATCGCATTGAATTTTTATGTTATTTGTGATTCTTTTTGTCATCCCGTTTTGTTGAATTATCTCTGATCTGTCTACTTTACTTTTGCCTTACTGGTTTGCACATTTCAAGATGGCGCCCACACTCTATTCATTACGTTTAGTCCTATCTCTATGTTCACTGTCGTGTATATTCTGACTTCCTGCTTTCTCACTGCGCGTTCACCTCGTGGAACTCTTCGGAGTCCCGCTGTTACATTCACACGAGTAAGTACCCACGATCGGGGACTCGTTTTCTTATTGCATGATTGGTGGTGGTTACTGGATTACTGAAGATATATTCTATCTTGTGCACCCGTTTGATTGAAGTAGTCACTATATATAGCGTTTCACTATGGTTTATGGTTCGGTTGTGACTTTTGGTTCTAAGGCTATAATTTCATTTACAGGGTCACATACTCTCGCTTCTCTGTCACGTTCACGTAGTCGAGCACTTCTCATTTTTCAAACACACGTTTACTGGGATTGGATTCTAGTTTGGTTTTTGCTGATATTGTTACATGCGTATTACATTTGGTTCTTGTATGTTTTTGTTTGTAGAGTAATTCCCCTGACGACGGGCCATGCCCGAAATGCATTGGGTTGTGTGATGTGATAACACACCCGAACATACGTGTGGAATACAGATTATTGACATGTACCATCTATATTGAAATCCTGATATGGATATGAATAAATCACACATTTGAACATTCTTTCATCTTGAGTACGAATATCCTCACAGTTGAAGTAATGAATCAGACCTTTGGTCCTTTGAAAGTAGTGCGTTGGGTTGTTCTCTCCCTAGGCGGGAGAGCTTCTTCTACTTGATGCAGTCTCTGACATGATTAGGCTGCCTGTAGATTTTACTCTTGACAGGCAGACTGTCTCCAGTGTCAACCTCATGGGTACACCAATCAGTTTGGCTGGGTGTCAGAGAGAACATATGTCTGAAGGATTGCAGAACTTGCCTGCAATCCTGTTGCTGATGTTCAGAGAGGCTGCCACAAAAGACAACACCATCTACTGATCCATCATCAGGATTCTGAGTGAGCAGGTCTGGGAGAGGGTCACTCTCTTCCTCCTGTCCCTCATCTGTGGCCATGAGCAAGCTCATGTCCTTCCTGTCAACATATGCCTTGAGCCTGTTTACATGGAGCACTCTGAGAGGGCTCCTGGGAGTTCCAAGGTCCACCAAGTAGGTGACCTCTCCCTTTTGCTCAATGATGGTGTGGGGCCCAGACCATTTGTCTTTGAGGGCTGCTGGTGCCACTGGCTCCAGTACCCACACCTTCTGCCCAGGCTGGTATACAGTCAGGACAGCCTTCTGGTCCTACCAAGCTTTTTGGAGTTCTTGGCTGGCCTCTAGGTTTTTGGATGCCTTCTCCATGTATTCAGCCATCCTGGAGCGGAGACCAAGTACATAGTCCACTATGTTGGTTGCAGGCTTTTTGAGAGGTCTCTCCCATCCTTCCTTCACCAAACACAGGGGTCCCCTTACAGGATGCCCATACAGAAGCTCAAAAGGGCTGTAGCCAACCCCCTTCTGTGGGACCTCTCTGTAAGCAAACAAGAGGCAGGGGATCAGGACATCCCATTTTCTCCTAAGAGTTTCAGGTAGTCCATGAATCATCCCTTTGAGGGTCCTGTTGAATCTCTCAACAAGCCCATTGCATTGTGGGTGGTAGGGTGTGGTGAACTTGTAGTTCACACCACACTCCTTCCACATTGCAGTCAGATATCCTGACATGAAGTTTGTACCTCTGTCAGAAACAACCTCCTTAGGGAAGCCCACTCTGGAGAACACTCCAACTAGGGCCCTTGCCACTACAGGTGCTGTAGTGGTCCTAAGTGGAATAGCTTCAGGATACCTGGTGGCATGGTCCACCACCACCAGTATAAACTTGTGCCCTGATGCTGTCTGGGGTTCCATTGGACCAACAATGTCAATCCCCACTCTTTCAAAGGGAACCCCCACCACAGGTAGTGGTATGAGGGGGGCCTTTGTTGTGCCACCTGACTTACCACTGGCTTGGCAAGTGACACAGGAGCGACAAAACTCCTTGGTATTCTCATTCATGTGGGGCCAGTGAAAGTGTGAGACAAGCCTGTCCCAAGTCTTTGTCTGACCTAAGTGACCTGCAAGGGGAATCTCATGGGCCAAGGTGAGAAGGAAACCTCTCAGAGACAAGGGGATGACCAGCCTCCTGGTTGCACCAGGCTTGGGGTCTCTTGACTCAGAGTACAGGAGTCCATCTTCCCAGTATACCCTGTGGGCACCTGTGGCATTCCCTGCAGCCTCAGCAGCAGCCTGCTGTCTGAGGGGTTCAAGGGAAGGGCAGTCTAACTGTGCCTTCCCCAGGTCTTCTCTGGAGGGTCCCCCTGAGCCCAGAAACTCAACTTGATCGAGTTCAAGCTCTTTAGGCTCAGTTTCCCTCAGCTCTCTCAGATCAGCCTCCTCAGAGACTTGATCCTCAACCTGGGGCAAGGGGGAAGGCAAAGCCTTACCCTTACTGCTCTTCTTCTTGGAAGGTGTCTGGTCCTTTCTTCCAGGATCCAGCACCTGTTCAGTGGGGCATCTTCTGGCCTGTGACCTAGTCACAGCAAGCACATGTGCTGGCAAGCCTAACATTTCCATGTGAGTCCTCTGCTCCACTTCTGACCATAGTGATGACTCCAAATCATTGCCCAACAAACAATCAACTGGGAGGTCTGAACTGACTACAACTTTCTTTTGACCACTTACCCCTCCCCAGGAGAAAGCAACAATCGCCATACTATGACTGGTAGTGACGTTGCTGGCATTGGTCACCAGGAAATCTGTACCTGGCATGATCTGTCCAGGGTCCACAAAGTTAGGTGTCACCATGGTGACACTGGCACAAGTGTCCCTATAGGCCTGAGCCATTTTGCCATTGATTAAAGGTGTCTGCCTGTATTTGCCCAAAGTATTGGGACTTACATCAGGGGACATATCCATATCCCCTGTACAGACAAGGACAGCCTGAGTGAGTGTGCCAACTAAGTTGTCAGACCCCTCAGTTCCCAAGGTTAACCCAACTAATGCCTTGGGAGGTGCACTACCACTACTGACTGTACTAGGGGGTGCAGTTGCCTTAGGGGCTGTAGTGGTAGAGGTTTGCCCTCCTCTTTTGGTGCACTCACTAAACCAGTGAGACTTACTTTTACAGTACTGGCACCACCTTTTTGACTGGCCTTCTTGAGTCTTCTTCTTCTGGGAAGCCTGACCCCCACCCTCTTTGGTTTGTTGGGGACCTGGTGAAGACTTCTGGTCATTTTGTTCACTCTTAGTATTACCCTTCTGGTCTGCTTTCTTCTGACCACCCTGGTTCTGGTTCTGGTTCTGCTTGATCCTTGTTCTGACCCATTTGTCTGCCTTCTTTCCCAATTCTTGGGGAGAGGTCAGATCTGAATCAACAAGGTGCTGGTGCAACAACTGGTTCTGACAATTATTTAAAATGTGTTCTCTCATCATCAGATTATACAATCCTGTGTAATCAGTAACCTTGCTACCCAGCAACCAGCCCTCCAAAGCCTTAGTGGCACTATCCACAAAGTCAGACCAGTCCTGAGACTGAGTTTTCTGGGTGTCTCTGAACAGCAACCTGTACTGCTCAGTGGTTAAACCAAACCCATCAACCAGTGTATTTTTCAGGACCTGGTAATCATTAGCATCCTCCACTCTTGTAGTGAGGAGCTTGTCTCTACCTTTACCATCAAAGGAGAGCCACAGTATAGCTGCCCACTGACTCTGGGGAATGCCCTGCACAGTGCAGGCCCTCTCCAAAGCAGCCATCCATTTCTGGATGTCATCCCCTTGCTTAAAGGGGGGCACTATTTTTGTCAGGTGTTTAGTGTCTAAACCCTTCTCTCTATCTCTTGGGAGATTGCTGCCACCAGTGGGAGCTAACCCACTCATCTTCTGCTCTCTTGCAAAGGCAAGCTTTTCTTTGGCCAGGGCAAGTTCTTCCCTTTCAATCCTCAGAGTAGCCTGCCTCATCCTAGCTTCATGCTCCCTTCTCTGAGGGGAAGTCAATCTCCTCTGGGGAGAGTTCCTTCTCCTCTGGGAAGAGGCATTAGAGTGCAGAGATCTATTGGAGTCCCTAGAAAGAGATCTATCTCTCCTAACTCCAAGGTTAGGCCTACTTAGGGTCAGTACTGGGGGTCCCCCAGATCCTAGCCCAAGCAAGTCTATGTTGGCCCTAGTTAGCCTTCTGACTACCTCAAGACCTTTGTCTACCTCATCCCCAGAGAGCTCCTCAGGGTCCTCCTCCTCAACTGCATTTACAGTGTTGTGGAGGTCTGGATCACCAAGGTGCCCCTCTAAGGCTGGCATATTCCCCTCTCCCTGAGATGCTTTACTAGCATCATAGGTCTCTAAGAGATCCAACAGGAAGGGAGTGGTGGGGTTAGCCCCCTGTTTCAGTTTCCTGGAGGTACACAAGTGTCTCAACTCCTGGAAATTGAGAGCTGCATATCTTGAGCTGACCTGTGGAGGGTCAATCACCACAAGAGGGGTCCCTGAGGACTCTCCCTGGGTAGACATGCTTTTCTAGTGAGGTGTAAGTGGTGCACTTACCTACACTATATGTTTACCTACTGATCCCTTGCTAGAGTTGTAGTTTAGGGTGTGCTAGGCCCTAGGAGCTACAACAGCTGGTTCAGTAGAACTCAGAGTATTCTAAGCTAAGTTATATGTACCTTTAGTACTTATGTGATCTTTCACAAGATATTCTTAGGATATGTGTGGTAAAACAACAGCAAGCTCAAATCCCAACCGCTGCTCACCAATGTGAGAAGTTGGCCTGATATGCAGTGCTCACTATTCTAGTGATCACTATGTATCAGTCCAAACAACCCTTATTGATGATTGGTTGTAAGTCAACCTTATAGACCAGCTATCCTAGTAGCATGGATACGAGCAGTCTAAGGCTAAGACTCTAGAGGGCGTGTTAAGCCAGCTGTTTTACCATCACATTACCCCTTGAACCCCCAGTGAAAGGACACCACACAAGTTGTTATGAAAATAAACAGTGTATTTATTTATAACAAGACTACCCTGGCTCTTTATGAGACAGGGAGCTAAGCACACAACAAAACTCTTATAAAAATACTTCAAGTCGCACAATTTACACAAATGCCCGAGGGGCACGAAAAACCATATACTACAAAAGTGGAATGCGAATTACTAGCAGGTAAGTAACGATTCTCAGAGGCTTTGGGATCGCTAGGGCTGGACTACTGAACCTTTAGATTTCTAGCAGGAGGCCTATGGAACTCGGGTGCAGAGTGTGCACTCTCACGCGGGATGCGGGACAAAGTCTATGGAAGCTAGTAAAGACAAAGTTAGTGTTCTCGGGCGAACCCGACTAGGTAGGTCAAAAACGAAAGTGGATCTGGACCCTTGGATAGTGAGGCTATGCTGAGGCACCAAAATGCCGAAGTTACCTGGCCCAGGGGCTGCAGCTGCATAGGTCTGAAAAGACGTCGGGATTCTCCGTTGACGAACCAGGAGCCTGAAGGAAAGGAGTTGCTGGCAGGCGACCAGTGAAGATTGTTCGGGTGATCCAAGCCTGGATCGAAGATAGATGACACCTGAAAGCAGAGGGGACCAAGTTCGTGACTACTAGCCAGTAGTGGCACCAGGAGGGCACCGGATGGTAGTCACCTCGACTAGGTGAGTGGGCGACGCTGAGCTCTGTAGTCTCACGGACCAGGAGGCGTTGTCGGCGACCAGGATGGAGGTACGAGCTGTCCCACGATGGATGATGCTCTCGACGTCGCTGGACCCAGGATTGGGGCAACAAGTCTTGGCAAATTCAAGCCCACGCGGTGGACCTAAAATGGCGTCTGGAGTGAACCAGGAGGGTCCGGGGTGCTCCTCTCTTGGAAGGGAGCAAGGGCCAGTCTGGAGCAACCAGACCAGCAACAGTGATGTCGTCGGGTGTCGTTAAGAAGGCCACAAGCCAGCGGGCTAGTAGCCAAACAACGCGGTGAGCAGCAAAAAGCAGAAGGGCCCCACGCAGATCGTGGAGATGCTGGGAGGCTGAACTTCGGTGCTGGGGCTGCTCAGGGTCGGGGCTTCTCGGACCCCAAAGCACTCACCAGAGGATCCCTCGGCGGTCGTGCTGGAAAGAAGTCGTGCAGTCTTGAAGATGGCCGGTCCCTCGAGGTCTCGTCGCACCCACGGTTCTCAGCTTGGCTGTAGAGGTCAGAGGTGCCAGGGAAGCCGGTTCTCGTCGAGCTGGGCAGTCAGATTCCGGAGGAAGGACTTGCAGCAGACCGCAGTGTTCTTAAGATGGTGCCTGCGGATGCAGGGTGACTACTCCTTAGTCACAAGGGAGAATCTTGAAGAAGAAATCTTGATGTCCTTTCGTAGAAAGTCGTGTCTTGATTCCAAAGATGATCTAATTTGGAAGGGGGCCTGCTCCTACCTTTATCTTGGAAAAGGGGGCTGGCACGCGACTAAGTCCTGCCCTATGGGTGGGACCAGGAGGGGGGTGGTTACACCCCTCTCCTTTGGCGGGCTTTCCCCAGCTCAGGGGCTGGTGTGCCCCTGGAACTGGTTCAAGCCGGCCTATGCACAGTGAGCACCGGGGTGCCACTTGCAGTTACCTTCCTCTGTAGCCCTGTCTACCTGGAATACACAAAACCCTGTCTGGGACGGTGCTGGCACCGCCCCTGGCAGGAAACCCTTTGTCCTTGCCTCCTGCTCTGGGAGGACTCCCAGCAGCAGGAGGGCAGACTTGTGTCTCGGTGGCAGCATCCATTTTGTGGATGCTAAGGCTCTGTCTGACTTTAACCGGGGTTACAGGTTACCTCCATGTCGTGTCCCTCTAGAAGGGTGGAATGCTAACCCCGTCGCCAGAATTGGCGAGGGGTTAGTATTCCAATTCGTATGACACCTTACTCGACATGTTTTGATAAAGCGATACCAGAGTTGGCATATAACCGCGAGGATTATAATGCACTTAAGAGTATATGGTATGCGATATCATGGAAACGGCTAAGGGATAGATCCCGAAAGCCGCAGACAGGCTCAGCTCATGCCAGAGCACTATCTCACACGATTCCAAGCACTCTGCCTTCAGGATTGTTAAGGCCTGCCATAGGAGTGACTGATAGGAGATCTGTGTGTCCATTTAGGTTTAGATATAGGAATACTATATCTAAAGCAAAGGGTGTTTACACCTCCTTGCCCCAGCTGTCGTGCAGCCAGTTGTGTCAGATTTAGTTAGTCAGTCCAGGGGTGGCATAATACATGCTGCAGCCCCTGGGAGACTTCTGGGTGCACCTCAGCCCTGGTTACAGGGACTTGAGAGGGCCCAGTGCCAATTCAGTACCTGGGTACAATTTGGATTAGAGAGAACAGCTAGGCTGTGGGTCTGATTAGCAGGCCCACAGCCAGGGAAAGTCGTAAACCAGTGAAGCAAAAAGCAAAAATCTGGGTGATCATAGGATTGCAGACCCTACTCTCCTACACATAGCTTTCAAGGTAACATCCAATTAGCACATAAATGCAGGACAGCTACCTGGTTAACACCATACATTTTCACATAGCACTACTTTGTGGACATTCTAGCCCACCAACAGGCTGCAGTTGGCCAATTGGTGTTAGGAACAGTGTCTCAAACATCTGCATAATCTGCCCCTAGCCACCACTTATAAAAACTGCTTCATAGCTGCTGTAGAGCGTGCTCATCTGCAGCCACACATGCTATGAACTGAAAATGTTCCTTATCCTGTAATAATCTGTTCGTAGCATGTGGTGCTGTAGGTTCACGTATGCGCACCCTCTCCAGAAGTGTGCAGTGATGGCACGTGCTTACTTTCCTCACACTTTTTTTTCTTTAAACAACATAGAATGCACACAGCACATCACAGCAAACCTACTCCACTCTTAACTTTCACCTCTCTCCCACTGAGCGGAAAATGATGTAGGATGGAGCCCATGCACATTGGGGACTACATGAGGAGTCGCACCATATCCTTCAAAGGAAAGCATGTTGTAATGTCAGAGGCTCTCAGTAAATACACAGCACGCGACTCTACAGCACTACTCACTGCAAACAGATATTTGCAGTGTTAGTAACATTTTCCTTTTTTTTAATCTCCCTGAATCACTGCATGAACCATCCTTTGGAATTTCTATGTTGCTACTTCACTGTCCTATTCCCAACACATGGTTATTCTATACCTATTGCCCGAACAGTCAAGTGCTCCTTAAATCTGTTTAATTCAGTGCTTTTTTCAATTCATTGTTAATTTTGTGTAAAATCATTCAGAAAACAAACACATAAAATTGTCATATTTAAAAGTAAATAAATTAAGTGAAACAGGTATATAAGTGCGTTTTCATGCCAAAACCTATTTCCAATATTTGTTTACTTGGGTTCAATACCTTTGACAGTCTTTTCTTTATAAGGCGGCAGATATGAGGACAGATGACATGGGTCTGGAAGCCAACCATCCTTTAATTGAATTACTAACTCGCTACTCACCATCATGATATGTAGTACAGGCACTGTATCTCATCTAATACACAAAAAAAGACCAAGGTCCTAAGACTACAGAGATCCTACTCAGTCGTATCTCCACAATGCAGTCCTGTTTAGAGGTTTGTAGTCTTCTACATAACCCTCCTTGTACTCTATTTAGTAGTATTCATATATATATATGTATCTAAAAACCTGTTCTCACACTTTGTTGACAGTTTTTTAGTGTATGATGGAATCATAGACTACGCATTCTCAACTGTTGCAGTCCCAATCATCCACTCCTCAAAGTGAAAAAAGTGAAGCGAGCGAAATGACACCTCATGGACGTACCACTAGGCGGACCACTGATAGGTACTCACCAGTTGAGTCCATTGTTATCATCATTGGCAGTCATAACGCTCTTAACAGAAAGAGTGCCCAACAGAAGAATTAAAATAATAAAGAAGAAGGGTGCAATTTGTGAAGTGCAGGAATGTGTCACACCTCACGATGTGGAAAAAATGAGTTAAAATTGGACGGATTCACTCAGTGCGCAACAACTTTATTCTTTTGCTCAGTGAACCCACTCAAAGTAAAAAACAGTATAGGTTGCTATATAGGCATACCACTGTTGGATGCCAACATGTTTCTGTGCTTCAAGACTTTACGCAGATTCATCAGGGCCAAGATTTGTTTGCCACTGCACCATGTGTTGGACACATCAATCTAAAAAACTGTCAACAAAATACAATAAGAGCACATAGACACAGTGTGTTATTATAATTCTTACTTTAAGAGTTGGTCTCTATGTAACTTCTTATAACTCAATTTACACTCTTTTTGGCATATTTACCCTCCTAGAGCCATGATGTGGCCTACCAGCTGGGAGGTTCGTAAAAAAGTTTCCTTTCGTGAAACCCTTTTTGTGGGCTTTACATTATTCCTATTGTTGCTTGTATCTGTGGGTGGAAGAACACAGAGTCAGCTATTATGCTTGTGTATCCAACCCTGATTATACGCTCTTGTTTGCAAGCATTAGCCCCGGTGTCCCCGCCAGTCCACAACCCCCGCATGTTATTCATTTGAAATCAGGCCAAATTGCAATACTTTATCAACCCGTTTCTTCCTATGTCAAAATCACCCCATTCACAACGTGCCGCTCTAGGCGTAATACATAACTCTAGTCATAGTTATTCTAAGCGATTCCTTGTCACCGGGGTACCCCCTCCTTACCGCCCAGGCAACACGGAGCGTTTTGCCTGGCATTTATATACTAATGGGGTACTCCCAGAATGTGTCAAAGGACCTGGGAACAATATAGTAAGTACAACAATTGGAGCTGACGTACCTCTTTAGAATACCGAATGAGGCAAAAGACTCGAAAAATGACTCATTTGATGGGTTTTCCGAGTCTTTTGCCTCTTTGAGTGTTTTAAAGAGGTCCGTCAGGACCAATTGTTGTACTTACTCCACCACAAGTGCAGCAGACTCTTCCTCACTAGAGACAGCTCACATTTGATGATCAGTAAAATAAGACATGATGGGGGCACCAGACCACTGCCTTAAGGATCAGCTCCTCTTTCTCTTTGCCCACCGCATCTACCTTTGCCACCACCACTACCTCTACAAACTCCTCCACCACAAGCGCCCTCTTCGCCACAATACGTCTTCCCATTCATTATAGGGTAGGGAAGCCCTCCACCCTTAGATTCCTATGAGGTCTAGAAGGATCAGGATCCCCAAGATGACCCCTGGTATGACTACTGTAGGAGAGTAGGGTCTGCTTCCTTTGGTTACCCCCACGTTTTGCTGTGTATCACTGGTTTTTCGACTTTAGTCTGGCTGTGGCCTGCTAATCAGGACCACAGCCTAACTGTTCTCTCTCTAAATTAATTACATGTACTTTAGGTACATACCAGATTGGTTACTGGGTCACCCTTATGAGTCCCTATTATATGGTACCTTAGGTACCAAGGGCATAGGTACCCCAGAGGCCTACCAGGGGCTGAAGCATGTATTATGCCACCCCTGGGAAGCCTTCCAAAATGGCACCACAGGTATGCACTTGCAGCCTGCGTAAGGTGGTGTAAACACCCCTTACTTAGATATAGTATACCTATATATATAGTATACCGATATATATATATATATATATATATATATTCTTACATGCCATACTTCACGATCAAAGAAGGCGCTAACTCCGTGAATCTGAATCCAAACTTTTATTTCTTAGATCAGTTGCTGCTTAGACGCGTTTCGGCGTTACCGCCTTGTTCACTACATCATATATATATATATATATAGACACATATTAACCTGTAAGTAACTCCTATGGCAGGCGTTGACAATCCTGAAGGCAGAGTGCTTGGTTTTGTGTGAGAGGGTGTTCTAGCATGAGTAGAGCCCCTCTGCAGCTTTCGGAATCCCTTCCTTATAGCTGTTCTATGACATAGCCATACCATATACTCTTAAGTGCATTATAATCCTTTCGGTTAATGCTAATTGTGGTTTGGCTTTATCAAAACATGTCGTGTTTGGTGTTAAGCACTTTGGAACACTACTACCCCCCTCTCTTCCCCCCCAGCCAGTTCTGGCAGCTGGGGTAGCATTCCACCCTTCTAGAGGAAGAAGACATGTACACACTTACTTACCCGGTAAATGTTTAAAAGAGCCTCAGCATCACAAATTGGATGCTGCTGCCACAGACACGAGTCTGACCTCCTGCTGCTAGACGAAACTCCGGCAGGGGAGGCCTAGACAATAGGTTTCCTGTCCAGGGAGGTGCCAGCACCTGCCCAGACAGGCTTTAGTGTATTGGGGCAGGGTGGGTTGCATTCAGTGAATGTTTTTCAGACACTGCCTGGGGCACACAAGGTGCTCCATGCATTTCCCAGTCCAAACCGGTTGCTGGGGCACTCAGCCCCAGCCCCAGCTCTGGCGCAAAACTGGACAAAGGGGAAGGGGTGTAACCACTCCCTCCTCCCCAGGTCCTCCCATATTTGGGACCAGGGGCGGTGGGTGACATTTGAAAGCGGTGGGGCGCAAAGTGATTTGCATACAACGCATAGCGAGCGAGCCCGAAACCCAAAAGGGGGTTTGGGGGGACAGAGCAGGGTGAGTCGGGGGGTCAGGGTAGTGTAAGTCGGGGTGCAGGGTTTTAGGCCTTAGGGCAGAGAGAGGGGACTGGGTAGTTGGGTTTGTTTTTATGGCAGGTTGGGGTAGGTTTTAGGGTAGTGGAACTGGTTGGAGTTGTTTAAGGGACAGCGCCGGGGAGGTGTAGTGTTGGGTCTTAGGCCTTAGGGCAGTGGGAGGGGAATGGGTAGTTGGGGTCGTTTTTAGGGCTGGGGTGGGTATGTTTTAGGGCAGTGGAAGGGGTTAGGGTAGTTTAAGTCACTTATACAGTTATGATTTTAATGGACTGGTGTCTACAGAATGTATGCTTTTGTTTTGCATATATGTGACATTATCGCGAAGATCGCAACGTCATGAATATTTTAAAACATTGAAAAACATTTTTATAAAGAAAATGAACAACATTTTTGGCAATAGGGTGGCTCGGAGAAGAGCCTTTGTGTTCATTGTGAGTACACAATCTTTATTTGGCAGTAATCATAGCCATAATATACACAAATATACACATTCATTAACAAATCCATTAAAACAATAGCGTGCACATAAGAGCTGATGCAGAGTTTTAGGTTGCTGAGAAACAACCTGTTGCCTTTGTCTGTGAAGTGAACTCCATCACTTCTATAGATTCTAAGCATGTCAAAACACAGGTTGCAGCTAGAGCCCATGTTATGGTATTTGAGGAATGCAGAAACATTTTTATTAACACGTTTCCTGGCTTTGTCCTAGGTTTCTGTCAATACTACTCTTTCTATCAGCCTCTATCCCAAAAGACAAAGCTGTGGCCCATAATACACACTAAGCATTTTGAAGTGACGCAGCAGTAGCAGACAGGAGAAGACTGGAGGTGAACGAGGCAGTTTTCAAAATGAAAGGTAGTTCTAATTGAGGTGCCCTGCTGGTTTTTAAACCAATTTGATTGGATGCTGTGAACATCTAGGTGAATAAAATTATGTAGTGTGCAGAGGATTAGTAACTAGATCTAGGATTGGATCTCGAACAAATACATTTTAATACAGACTTAAATAAGATATTTATTCTGTACAGGAAACCACACCTGCTGCAGCTAATTTTAGAACTAGCATGGTCCTTTTAGAATGTGGTGCGAACTTATGACCTACTGGTTCGAGTGAGTTGCTATGGAGACTATGCTAAGGGTATTTTGGAGGACACGCAGGGCAGTACCTTACCCAGTCTTTTGGCGCAAAGCAGCGCTACTACCTGTGTTAACCGTAGTGGCACAGCTATGTTCGGAGACTAATCAAGTTTTATTCCTCAGCAGAGGTGGACATTTCATATTGTAGCGCCCCCTTACATCATGAAAGCAATAACGCACTCATACAGAAAAGAGGGAGTGGAGCAGTGGTTGGTGCTGGAACACATCTCTTGCAGAGACCCCAGTGGGAACTGGGAGTGATAATTACTGCTGTTACGCGGTAAGCCCGATGGGGGCACCAGTGTCACTTCTCTTAGTACAGTCCCTGGACAGCCTTGGGTGGGTAGAGGGGCTGAGGATTAAAGAGGTCCTCGGTGCTCCCCCCCTTGGACATAAAGCACACTCTTGCATATTTTACACAATTGGATCCACTACTTTTGTTATTCTTGCCCCATGACCTCTAACCTGAGGGGTTCTTATAGTGGTGCCACGCTGCTCTATCATTATTACAAGAAGATTATACATAGCTGGGCATCATGGGGAAACGCAAGACACCTGCCATATTCCATACAGCTCCGGTTGTAAAGACTTTGGATTGTTTTCTACAGCAAGTGGCAGGGGTTCTTGAAAAGGAAATTGAGCGGGTGACGTGCAGTCTTCCACGGTCTCCGGTGAATCAATTGCACACTCATGCCTCTAGCCCCGCAAGTGGACGGGCTCCTTCACAGTGCACCACTGAGCTTGTGGACCTGGTAGACCCCCTCCTATCCACCCTCGACCACCTTGATCCAGGCCAGATTCAAATCAGGAGAGACAAAATCCAGACTTCCGAACGGAGGTCAGGTAGGGTACAACTAATCCCAGCGCCCATGTCAGGTCGTGGGGCTCCCGTCCTCAATCAAGTCTTCAAACAAGTACAAAGTAGAGTAGACACCAGAATGTGCAACTTCTGTACCTTGCAGTGTCTCTACCCTGAGATTCACAATCACAGCTCGCCCGTTCTGAAGGCTCTGAATTGCCTGCATGTTGTCAGAAGAGCTACTTTCAAACCCCTGTGCATAACGACCAAGGCACTAAACAGAAAAAGACCGATATTTTTACAGATGAACTGATTAAATACTCCCAGAAAAATACCTTACTTATCCTCTAGTTTGGGCCTACAACGAATTGTTCCACCATATAAGAAGACAATGGCCAGTGGCACATTATTGTCTATACAGGCTTTCTCAAAATCATTAAGTGGCAGTGATATATTTTTACCTTGAGAGGCTCCTCACAAGCACGCTCCGGAGGCCCTTGGCGGTATCCTTGTGTGGTGACCGGGGCCCTCTGCTGCTGCCTGTGTGCACGTGGAGAGAGTCACTCTAGAAGTGCTGTGCGACTCGTTCAACACCAGGACAACGTCACGACCCGCGCGCCGTCCAGAATGACCAATCACTGCATGGCTTCACAATGAAGTCACACAGTGATTGGCCATGCAGTGCTGAGCCTGAGCCAGTGTGCCACCAGCCACTCCTGGCGTTGCATGCAGCCCCAGGATTGGCTAGGGGGGCACACTGGCTCCTCGCCCTGGCGCCTTCCATACCACGGGGCCCGGCTACAGCAGCACCCCTCCCCCGGCCCCTTCATTCCCAGCGAGCATCTCTGGCCAGCGCGCATGCTCGGGCTAGGTGCAGCCCTGAGTTTCATATGCGCACAGCGCACACCGTACTGCTGCTGGCCTGCTGACGTCTGCACTCTGCAGACTGTCACTCAGCAGACCAGCCAGCCCCATGCCCTGCGCACTGACTGACTCGGACTCCCTATTCAATCGGGTGGGTCCCGCCGCAACCCGGATTGAAGCGCTGCTCAAAATTAAATTAAATATATTCATTTATTTGTGTAAGTATGCTATGCGGTGCGTCCAGGCTTAGTGAGGCTACGCCCCTACGCCCCTATGGACGCACCGCTGCTGGGTGGGACCCTGGGGTAAGTCCAACCCCTAAACTTGGCATAAGTATAGGAACCCAGTCACTAGGACTTTAGATTACCTGGGACGAAACTCTGAAGACAAAATCTTGGACCTTCGAAATTCCATATCGACTGGAAGACGGAAGAAATCTCCCTTGGGGTCAAGGAGAGACCCCTCTGCATTTTTAAGGCTCTCGATGGATCCCGAAGAATCTGCGACACAGGACACGGACTTCCAGACATCTCCGAGGCTGGCACGAGTCCCCAGCGAAGCGGAGTCCTGTAGCCATCACGAGAGACGTGGGACCGGAATTCCTGGATATCCTGGAAGTTTGCAAGTTCACCTACTTCCCGAAATTCCCCGAAGTTGTGCATTGGGCTATTTGTTGCCCACGCCCGAGCACCGTTTGCACTGCAGCTGAGAGGCCTACACTCCACAAGTGTTCTGTGGGCCCGCTTTTTGCACCACAGCTCGAGGCTCCTTCACGATCTCTAGCCCTTTGGCTAGTGGGTCCCTACGAAGGACAATCCTTTGTTCCAAAAGCTTTCCTGGTTGCTCCAGAAGTGCCCTGTCTCCCCTCCAAAGGGTGAGTACCTCAGACCTTGCTGGTCTGCACCGAAGCCAATCTTGTCATCTTGCGTGGATTGCTGTTGCCAAGGATTGTTGGGTTCAATCCGGATACCGACGATGCAGCACTCGACATCCGACGTGAGACAGCTCGAATCCAGCTCCTGGTCATCGTTGACGCCTCCTGGACCTCGTGGCTGAAGAGTCAAGCTTCACCTACTTCTTCTTAAAGCACCCGACATTGGCTGGCATCTTCCTGTCGCCATCCTGGTCACTGGCTAGTGACCCAGACTCTGTCCCCTCGGCTTTCAGGTTCTTCAGATCTCCGATCCACCCTTGGATCCATCGGGACACTTTTCCTCTGGTCGCCTGCAGCACTTCTTCACAGCTCTCCATTGGAATCGACGACGAAACCCGACACGAAAAGACACCTATGCACCCAGCTTCCATGGGTGAGGTAACACAAGTACTTTGATGCTCCCGTGGGTCTTGATTCTCGAAGTGTCTAAGTCTAAAGGGGTTTCATCGCAGTCCACTCCTAAGTGTCCCTAAACTTTAAAACTCTAACTTAAACTTTCTCCATAGAAGTCAATGGTGATTCGCGGCTGTGTTTAGACACTGCAAGCGTTCCCTCTGGGTCTCCTGTGTCCCTACCTTGGGTAGTTCCTGGTTGCCCCAGCAGTTCTACAGGCCCTAAGCCTCACTTCTAAATCTCATGTGGTTCTTATACCATTTTTTTAGTATATGGTTTGTGAGGCCCCTAGGGCAAAACGTATACTGTGCTAGTTTACTGTGTGCTATTTAAGTTCTTGTATTGTACTTTGGCCTCTAGACCCATAAAGAGACTAGAGGGGTTGTGTTTAGAATAAATACATATATTTTATATATATATATATATATATATACCTTGTGTGGTGTGCTTTCATTTGATTATTCAAGAGATTAGAGCCTGGTAAAACAAGCTGCTTTACATTCCTTCAAGACTTAGCCTGAAGGCTGCTCTCCTCAGCTACCACTAGGATAGCTTTTTCTATAAAGGTTGTCTTGAACCTACCATCAATAAGGGTCATTTGGACTGGTGCAAGGTGCCCACTAGAATAGTGGACATCATATGCCAGACCAACTTCTCACAATTACGAAGTGATCCCTCCAGGGCCCAATGAACCTGACCTATACCCTCCCCTCCTGACGACACCACCTCTTACCATGAGATTATTCAGAATGCAGCCACCTTCCACAAGGTGGATTTACATTCCATACCTCGAGCACTGGCGGGTAAAAGAGTTACCTTCTAGGAGGCGACTCATTGGCGCATTGCAAATTCTGTAAGGCTGTTAGCAAGTTATGATCATGCCAAATGGGATGAAATGAGGGAGTTCCTAGAACACCTCCATGATCAGTACAGGTAGCGGGCTCAGGCGATTACGTCAGAAGGGCAGACCATCTCCACCACCTCAATTAGATGCACACTTGACAGGATTGACACTTTCCCCAGGGAAGTAAACTCCAGTGTCTGCATACAAAGGCATGCTTGGCTTTGTACAACTGGTTTTAAGCCAGAAGTTCAACAGCATCTGATCAGCATGCTGTTCAGTGAAGAATACCGGTCCGGCCCACACGTTGATCAGATGCTGGAGAAAATTAAACAAGACATTGATACAGCCAAAGCAATGAGCGCTGTCCAGTCCCTACCCTCTCGTTCCACTTTTCACCAGACACAGTTTTGTAACGGTGCCAAAGCCTACTTCCCGGGGGCTTCCACCTCCTATCAGAGACAGCAACTTAAGCATTCAGAGGATACTCCAGGGGTACATACAGGGGAAACAATTCCAAGGACAGAGGTAGAGGTGGAGCAGCTAAGACAGCCACCCATCCAAAGCAGTGACTCCCCCTCTGTCAGGAACTCGATTGCAAGCACTCTAGCCCCAACTAGTCAGAGAAAGGGTAAATTGAGTTGGCAAGTTAAATTGAGAAGAATTGGTCCCCATCTGTGGCTGTTGTTTAGTAGGCTGTTGCTCTTGATTGCATGCTCTGGCGTGAGCACTACTCAAGATGGCGGCCGTTGCCGAACTAAGACTAAGCATTCTAGTGTTCAGAAAAGCAGCTCGAGACCAAGTCAACCTGTAGCGCGAGCCCCTTGTGAGCCGCGCACTTCAACTGAAGAATTTGCCGGAGAAGAGAAAATTTCTACTGCGTCAGTCTGAACAGAGAATCTCGCCCCCCTCAAGACCCCAGTTCTTACCCGCAAATTGCGGAAGGGTGTGCACACCGGTAACTCTGTTTCCCCTTCCCCTTTTTTGAATAACCCAATTTCTTTCCTGAGAGAATATTTTCTAGTCAGGATTCTTGGAGGTTACGCGTGAACTTCGGAGATAAGTAAGGCTATTTTTGAACCTCATTATTTTCCTTGACTAGAAGATTGCGAGAGAACCAGAGAACATTTGTCGAAGTAAGAGAAAGTATTTCTATCTTTTGAACTTTAAGTATTGCATCACCTGAAACTTGTTGAACTGAATATAATATTTTGACATCGAGAAATGCAACAGAAGAAGTCAAGTTTAGCTTTTCTCTAGCTAGGAAATAGGGAAATTCGCTAAGCTCAATTTCTAAATATAAAAACCTTAATTCAACGATTCTTAGAGACTACAAGTGGTTAGTAAGGTAAGGAAATAGTTCCAGAAATTGAGAGAGAGAGAGAGTACCTAGAAAGAGATCAGCGGTAATAAATTGTCGTCTTTTTCCAGCATAGGTCTACCTTAAACTACCACATAGAGGCAACCAAGACGTTTACTTCACTACATATCCAGAGAGAGAGTGGCAACCCTGTAGATTGTTCAGGTAGTTATTCAAGCTAGAGAGAAAGGTTACAAGACAGTTGAGAATAGGGAGTCAGAAAACCGGAGTTCTTTTCCTTTCCCCATCTGCAGGTTCAGCCATATCTTCCCAACAGAGATGAAGAATGCAGAATAGTCGAGAAGAGAACTATCCTGAGGTGAAGGTAGCAGTACCTGGCGAACGCAGGCAGTCTCTCAATTTCTTCCCATTCCCCTTTCCCCCTCGTGGGTGTCTCGCCAGAATATTCTGTTGGGCAACTGCGTAGGGGAATTGGGACCTGTCGTCTGCTCCTGTGGAGACACTGGCACTTAAGGTAAGGTCCTGACACCCTCCTACCACCCCAATCACACAACACCTCGTGGGGCATTTGGTTACATTCAACTATGGCACATCACCTCAGAGCAGTTGGTCCTCGCCACTGTAGAGCACTTTTAATATCTGGTGTTCACTGACACACCACCAAACATCCCACCACGCAAACACTCCCTTTCCCCTTAACACCATTAGCTCCTCCAATGGGAGGTGGGCGCCCTTTTGCTCAAAGGAGCTATAAAGTTAGTGCTGTCTCATTAACGCGTCACAGGGATGTGCCGTCTGTTTTTTTTTCATTCCCAAAAAAGACGGGTCTCTCAGGCCCATTCTAGACTTTGGCCCCCTCAACAAGTACATCCTGTCAGAGCATTTCCACATGATCATGCTCCAAGATGTCATACCATTCTGCGGCAAGGCGATTTTATGATCACATTCAACTTGGACGCCTATCTCCACATCTCAATCCACCCTGCAAATTTGCACTACCTCAGATTCATGATCAGTGGCGAGCATTTTCAATTCAAAGTTCTACCCTTTGGTGTTACCACTGTGCCCAGAGTTTTCACCAAATGTCTGGCAGTGATCACTGCTCATCTACAGAGGAGTGGTATCCACATGTTCCCTTACCTCGACAAAGAGTGCAAGCAAGCACCAGTGTCTCGCTCACACGCAGATGAATATAGATCACCTTCACAATCAGGGCTGCACCATCAATGTGTGCAAATCCCATCCTCCGCCACTACAGGTACAATCCTTCCACTGCGAAATATTGAATTCAGTCACTGGAAAGGCTTCCCCCAGTCCTGCACTAGTACAAACATTTCAGTGCCTGCTACCTCTTTTTTAGCTGGATCGCCAGTTAACAGTATGCACAGTTGTGCAACTTGTTGGCATGATGGCTTCTTGCATCGCCACACTTCCACATGTCTGGTTACATATGCATCCACTCCAAGAGTGCCTAGCCAGCACAGTGGTCACAAGCGGGGGTCAATGGGAAGATCTACTGTTGGTAAAGGCCAACTACCATTGCTTACTGTGTGGTGTAACAGCAACAATTTTTTGCGTGGCAGGCCTTTCATAGACCTTTTCCACAAGTGACTTTCACCACGGATGCCTCTCTCACGGGCTGAGGGGACAAATCTACAGGACATCACTGTTTAGGGCTTGTGGACCCTCCTCCCCCCCCCCAACAGACCTTTCACTTAAATTATCTGGAGTAGTTGGTGGTCCAGTTTGCTCTCAAAGCATTCTTCCGCCATGTTCATAAAAAAATAACCCTAATCAAGACGGACAACATTACTGCCGAGTACTACCTTCAGAAACAGGTAGTCATGCACTTCTTCCAGCTGTCAAGGTTGGCACAGGATCAATTTGTGGTGGGTGATTCATCACAAGGTGAGTACCTTCCAGGAGTAAACAACTGTAGGAAGCTGGCTTTTTATGTGGTAGTGCCATTGTACAGGCACATCATGCAAAGAGTACAGGCGACCCTTGATTTACAGGGCTTAAATTAATAATCCCAGGTGCTCTATTTGTGATAGTGTGGTTGAGCAGCTTAGGCTTATCAGAGAGTAATGTTAAGCATTTGTTCACGTGGAGTCAATAATGAGACACACACTCAAGAAGAAACTTGAGACCAATTTAGAAAAATAACACAGATTTCCATATAATTCTAGATACCACGACCATCAGAATCCGGTAAGTACTTTCAGAGTTAGATTTTTGTAGTATTAGAAAAAATACGCTCAAATAATGGTTTTGAGGTATGAACCTCGAATACAGAGCAATATTATCCTATGGAAGAAACATTCACTGCATAGAAATACTTGCAAATGTTTTTTCAGGGTTCATTTCCTGGACTTAAGGTGCTCTTGGGCCAAGGTCGAAGAAACCACCAGCAGTTCGGTTTTACTTGTCCTGGTGAGTCCGGGTGCAGAGGTGCTTGTCACATTGGTAGCCTTGAGTACTGCACAGTAATGTCAATGGAGAAGTACTTGCAAAAAGAAAGACTGCAGGTGGGGACTGGAGGACCAGTCTGGCAGAGCCCAAAGCGGGCCTGAACTCCTAAGTGTCTCTGGAGCACGATGACACAGTTGTTTACGTGGACCCAGGCTGAGGGGCTTGGTTGTTTTTTCTGGTGGGTCGCTTGAGTCAGAGGCCTCTCACTTTGCTTTAGTGACCTGGAGGGAGTTGCAGGGAGATAGCTCCTCCACATCAAGGGAGATGCTGCTTAGTTGGTGAAGTACTGGACAGTCCTCCAAGGGTTTGGGGAGGCTGTTCAGTGGCAGAATGAGTAGTTTCTTGCGATTGTCAGGAGATCAGGTGCCAGGCATGGTTGGGCCACAATTTCAGTGCTGGTCCTCAGTTCTTGCATGTTTGGCTCTTCTTTGTCCTCCTTTTGTTCCCAGGTAGACAAATCTAAGTTCCTGGTGTCAGGAGTTCGCCTAAATACTGAATTGTATTGGAATGTAAGATAGTAGCCAATGGACTATGGGGAGTGGACATAGACCTAACCCAGAATTCCTATTTTCACCCAAAACAAGATGGAGAAACCCTTCTTTGAGTGTCCACGTCAGATGGCCCTTTTTAGTAGTGTGCCTAGCCTGATACTGCAATAAGCCTACTGACTAACTCATTTACCTGCTTGCTCTGGTGCCAAATAGGCCCCAGGGAGGGAGTGGCAATCTCCAGGTCTGGAGGAAATCGGGGTCCATAACAAAGGCGTCAGAGGATTTGAAACCTCTGGCCTAGGTATGCTAATTCATTACAATAAACACAAAAGGGGATGCTACTAGTCAGAATAGGCTAGAAAGTGTCTGCTTTCTCAAGGAGGATGTGTGTGTGTGTGTAAACTACACAGTAAGAAGGGTGAAAGAAACACACCACTATTCCACTAGCACATACACATTTTTCGAGCACTGCAACTCTTTCTTCCCACAGCTTTTCATACCACCACTCTATGGCTTTCCATCACTGGCGGATCCGTTACTAGAGTTTGCTCACTACAACCACAATGAGCAACTTAGTGGATACCAGTTTGCATTCCAAAAATCCCAGATGATGAAGTTCCGCCAATGGGTGGGCTGATGGGTTTTCTTTCTTTCACCATTCTTACTGTGTAGTTTACACACACACATCCTCTATGAGAAAGCAGACACTTTCTAGCCTATTCTGACTAGTAGCACCCCCTTTTGTGTTTATTGTAAGTAGGATTAGGGGATAGGGTGCACTTTGGTCATTAAATCTTTCTCCCCTTTGGACACTCCTTAGCGTTGTGTTTTTGTCATGCTAATTCATTAGCCATCCTGCTGGAGGAGGTGTGATCACCTTCCTCCAGAGCAGGTTTGGTTCCTGACCTCTGAGAGTGTTGGCTTTACTCAGCAGGGGATCAGAAACCAGTCTGTGGTGGCAGCCTGGAAGAGTCCAGGCAGCCAGCACACTAAACGACTGGTAGGTTTCAGGGGGGTACCTCTAAGGGGCCCTCTGGGTGCATGTTATAATGAATCCAACCCTGGCATCAGTGTGGATTTATTAAGGTAAGATGTTTGATACCATACACCATTATTTTGAGTTAGGACATTATGTAGCTGGGCGCAACATCCTTCGGTTAGCCACTGCCTTGTATTAGGACCTGCTTTACTTTCTATACTCAGCATATGTATCTACAGCTACACATGCCAAGAACAGAAAATATTACCCTGTAAACATCTTTTCTTGGCAAGTAGTACTGTAATTTCACATTTGCCATTCTCCTCCTCGGAGGCCCTTGAATGTTGCAGGTACCTTTTTCTTTTTTTAACTGTTCTTTTTCCTTTATGTGGACATCTTTATGCAGTCTCATGCTTCATCGCCGTCCTCACTCGTTGTGCGGGAAACTGTCCAACTATGGAGTTGATACCCATGCGTTTTGCCAACTAAGGGAAGTGTCACTATGCCTCATGACGCAAAAGAATTCTTTTTTTAACAAAAACAAGTTGTTCACATCTGAACCCAACACTAGATGGCAGGTGTAAGTACAGCATGTGAATCAATAGCACTACATGCCACAAACAGATGCTTAACAGTGTGAATAACGTTTTCTTTATTTTACGTAGCCCGCACTTCCTTGATTCCTCTCAAGCTGTGATCCTAAAATGGATCATTATCCTTGTTTGTCGCTTGATCAATGGCATTATCATACTCTGCGATCTTATTATGTCTTTAGTTCAAATGTGAATTATGGATTTGCTTTGTTGCTGACAGTAAAGGTGATCCCCTCTAAACTTTGATTTGGAAAACTATGCATCAGTGGTTTGGGACCATAGTTTTGGTCGCATGCACCTGATAGCATATTGACTTCTCAAATGAGATGGTAACCCATTCACTGTGAATGTGAAAAAAAGTTTGTTTGGGAGTGGGCAGTTTTCTGGGAAACCACTGTTAACTCTTTAACATTTTATAAAAAAATAAACACATTAAATACAGTCCTGTTTCCTTTTATGAAAACAGGCGACAATTCAAGGAAAAATGTAATTAAACACCAATTACATATATGGTGGTCTGCTGACTCCAGGGTGAATGAAAATACCAGTCGCATGTAGCGATGACTGTTATCCCCTTGACTATTGGCCGGGGCAGACGAGATAAAAGTTATTCATACCACATGTCAGGAGATGCACAGGGTGCTGAATTTTGCCACAGGAGGTTAGCTGGCGGCTGGCTGACCTTGCAGTTACCAACGCCGCTGTCAAAGGTTTGGCTCCGCCTATTTGAAAAACCAGTAGCTGGCTAAAGAAAAGGAACTATGTCAAAGTAGCGTGATGAATCATAAGAGTGCCTCATGGGACTGGTAGGTACAGTAAGTTGCCAACTTGTCTAATTTTTCTGAAAAGCCCATATGTAGTGAGTATTGTGTACGCTCAAATGGATCAGGGAATAACAAAGATTAACACTAGAACCTGTTAAAAAAATAAAAATTAGGGACTGATCTCGCCATATTTGAGAATACGATGTGCTGGCCCCTTAGATTAAACATAAAGGTAATTTCTTGCATGATTATTATTTAGGGACACTGTTAAAGAATACACACCACACATGGGCAAAATCAATGTTATCTAAGACTAGAGTGCAGATTGCAGTCTATTCACAATGCAAATAGAAATAAAGTGAGAAGTCCAAAACACCTAATTAAGAACAAGGTGTGTGAGCCTTCTATGGTAGTATATGCAGGTGATATAATTAACGATTATTATGTCAAGGTGCTCACACAGTTGCCATGCTATGTGTTAGGGAATATGCCTCCTTTTCCCGCTTTCCCTCACCCTGCATGTTTTTACAACACAGTTGTTACAACGACTGCGTTATAACAACGCAATACCATTACCTCGCAAGTCGATACAACGACTTGCGGATGGGGGTGGGGGGGGGCTGGAAGTTGGAATAGTATAATTTACTATTCCAACTCCAGTCTGTGCAGAATTACTGAAGGTATTGACACAAACTAGTCTGTTGGTGTATTCCTTGGATGGTGAAGCCTCCAGGAGTGCCTCCCGGTTGTTGTTTCTGGCTCTGTTTGCGGATCTGTGTACCAAAGATAGCGGGTATTGTCCATTCAGCAGTTGTCTTTGTAGGTCATCTGCATGGCTCATGCATTTGCTGACATCTAAGCAATTATGCCGTAGTCTCAAAAATTGGCCAAATGGTAAATTATCTCTGAGAGGCTTTGGATGGTAACTAGAGTAGGCTAAAAGAGCGTTTCTAGCCATCGGTTTTCTGTACAGTTATCTTTTTAAGGTAAATGCCGAGACATAGATCATCAAGTCCAAGAACAGGAGGAGTTTCAGACTATATTCACAGGTGAATTTTAGAAAAGCATTGCAAGTGTTGAGCCACTGTTGGAGCACATCTATTGTTTCTGCTAGACCCCTCGAAATCCCTAAAATTTCGTCAATGTAACGCTTACAAAGATGGATATTTTGGAGGAAGGGATTCAAGGCGGTTAGGACAGATTCTGTCTCAACTCACTAGAATCGGTGCAAATGTACTGCCCACCTAAGTTCCAGATATCTGTAAAAAAAACAGGGTGTCCTCAAACTGAAAGAAGTTTTCTTTCGTTGCAAGTGTGGCACACCGCATGATGAAAGGCACTGGGGTTATGGTTTCTAGCTCTTTGGATCCGAGTAGAGCTTCATTTGTGGATAAGTTTTGATCCTGTGGGATGTAGGTATATGAAGATTCTACATCAAGAGAACCAGATAATCTGTCTCAGTGTTGAATTCTGTGTCTTGGAGGACACGTAAGACATTTGTTGAATCCTGTAGGTAGGTGGGCATCTCTTGAACCAGTGGTCTTGAAAAGAAATCTACAAATTGTGAAAGAGGCTCCAGAAGAGACCCTATCCCAGAGATGATCGGGCGGCCTGGATGCTACCTCTGCTCTTTGTGGATTTTCGGCAGTATATAGTAGTGCAGCATGGTCAGGTCAGTGTTGACCAGGAAATCTGCCTCCTTGGCAGTCATCCATCCTTTGTCCTTCACCTCTCCGACTAGCATGGTAATTGTTCCTAGGACCCTTTTTGTGGGGTCTATTTTAAGTGGTAGATAAGCACTTTTTACTGCTGGTTGCATCTGGCATTTGTCCCTGTAGGAGGTGGTGTCCATGATGACAATGGCACCTCCTTTATCTGCTGTTCTTCCTAAGGGCCTCAAGAAGTTGATTGCTGGTCGTCATTCTAGAGTTGATGTCCTTCATCACAGTCTTCTGAAAGGTGATCACTTCTGCAGGGTATCTAGTGTGGGGGTGTCATAAACGTTTATTTCCTGCATAGGTTGGTGTTCATCATCCCATCCTTCATGGCACTGTCTTCTTTCTTGGAGAAGAAAAACAATAGATTAATTTTCCCGAAGAATTGGGAAAGTTCCTGGTTAATGTAAAATAAATCCCCTTGATAGGTTGGTACAAATCCTAACCCTTTGTTGAGAAGGCTCAATTCTGCCTTAGTGGACGTCCGTTTGCTCAGATTTACAATGAGGTTGTCTTGTTGATCATCCGTGGTTGAGGAATTGTCTTGCTTATGCTCCTCATGTGGCGGGCGAGGGGGCTCCAGTGCACATGTGATTGATTTCTTCTTTTTCCTCTGGAGCAACCTCTGCCTCGCTCTAAAAAAGTGGGGTCAAGGAAAAGCGGTGGTGTTGTTTGGAACGGTGGCATCAGTTGATGGTAAGGAGGCATCAAATAATTCCATGGTCTAGGAGGACACCATTGTTGATGGTGGGGTTGCCCTAAGTTCTGCCCTCTCCACCTCCCTTTGCATCTTCCTTTTCTTTTTCATAAGTATTTTTCTGTAGTAGGGGATCTCTGTTTATAGTCATAATCTAGTGAATAGTCGCGCCCATGTGCGGAGACCCCGGAACAATCAAAATTAATCTCTTAAGATGTTTTCCTTGCTGTCCTGCATAGACACTTAAGAGAAAATCAAAGACAAATAATGCAGCCTATAATTACAAGGCTACACTGGCCAGTACTTCAACTTAAAGTGAAAAGGATAGCCAAATAAAATCAAATTTTACACATTTTTCCAAGTTTCCCCCATAGAGAAACTTCCCTTCACCAAAATCCTTGAAATGATAGAGAGGAAGGGTTGGACAGACAAGCCCTATAGGCTGCCAACTTCTTGCAGGTCTAAAAGGTCCGCTGCACCCGTATCCCGGTTGAAACTTAATTCAAGCTTCAGTGGGCCAGCGATGGTACTTCCAATGGTCCCTTAGAAATGCTGCTAACCGGCGGCGAGACACTCGGACCCGGCGAGGCTTTCCAGTAACAATGTTACTGGAAAGCTGGTCCGGATCCACAGGTTAGCCCGGCTGGGCTTACTAGGAGGCTGCCTCCCACCCCCTCCTACCCCGTACAGTCCTGAAGAAGACCCGCATAGACGCCCCAAGTGCGCTACCACAGGGTTGAAACGTCGACAAAATATCCCAGTGGACCAATGTACCTAATACTGACGTTTGTAGTGTACAGAAAACATTTGTTATGATATAAACATTGGTCACGTCCCTCCCTTTCTCCCTTCCTTTTCCTCACCACTATTGGAAACCGTCATTGTATATATTGTATATTATACTTGCACTAATTGCACTGAGCACCAATTGTCACAAATTACACACCTTGCCCACCACTGTACAGAATTTACAGCCTTTTACTTTGTGTACGTTTACAAATGAAAGAATTTATAAATGAATATAATTTATAAAATATCTTGCAATATCGCATATGGTTTGGATTCTATTATTTTTCATTAATAATTTCGCTTTGATTTTCTCAGTTAACAATGAATGAATAATATTGTGTGCATATATGAGATAAGTAAAGAAATATATTTCACCCGAATTAACCAACTGTTTATAATAACTGTATTACTGCCCAGGTTCTTAGGGATACTGGGTCACCCCATTTGTTACTTAACCTTATAAAATAATAGCCTGGCCACCACTAGGCACGGTGGGCCTCCAGGTGGAGGGGGTCGCGCTGGAACCCTGTGAGCCCTCTAGTGTGAAGTATGAGGATAAGCACTCTGACTCCACCTGTTCCCTGAACCACCTCTTCAGGAAGGCAACCATATCTCCTCCCGTGATTCGCACATTGTTAGATCTGGATCTATTTTCGGCGTCTTCGGCCCTCATTGTCAAGATCTTCACTTGGGCTTCTACTGCCTACAGCCATTCTGTGTTTGTATTAACTGTTGGTTGCCCCAGTATTGGAACTTTCATAGATTCCCATGCTTTGTATCATTCCCCGTCGTCGGAATGGGAGCCTCGGTAGTATCACAACCATAGGAACAAAAGAGAAAAAATAGGCCTAGGCCTCATCTAATTTGTATCCTATCATCCTCTTTGTGTAAAAGAGACCAAACTCCTGTCAGGACCAATCAGAATAGCCTCACCCCCTAGAACCTTCCTGAGAGAGCTCAGAGCCTCAGATTTTTCTACCGCACGTTGTGCTAGGGAGTCTCCACTGAGCTCTGCTCAGTTTTCTCAATCTTATTGGTTATTTCTTCAATTTTTCTACTGAAATCAAGACATGTCTGACAAGGAGAAGAAGGCCTTATTCAGGTCCTGTGCCTCTTGTGGGAAAAAACGTCTTTTTGTGGAGGATAAGCATGAAAGCTGTATTTATTGCTTATACCCGGACCACAAGGCCACAGACTGCAAAATTTGTAGAACCTTCTCTACAAAGACTCTTCGTGACAGAGAGGGTCGGCTTTTGACCTGGCTTCAAAAGATGAAGACTCGAAAGGAGGTGCTCTCATCAGAGGAAGAGGATTCAACATCTCTAGCGTCCTCTCACAGATCCAGGAAGAGGGGTAGGTCTCCCCCTTGTTCTTCTTCAGCTGAGCCCCCTCTTAAGGCCCCTCATAAGATCTCTGACAGGTCTGAGAGGGCTGGTCCCCTTCAATCTCCTCACGGAAGTGAAAAGGAGAGGCAGGGACAGGCTGCTGGATTGGTTACATCCTCAAAGGACAAAAAGGAGGTTACTATCACTTCTCCTCCGTCCAAAAAGGAAAAAAACGGTGACAAATACTCTTCTGTCACTCCAGGAACCGGGCCGGAGAAAAAACAGCGTCCGTCGACGACGAAAACATCAGGTACGTCGACGACGATTGCTTCTGTGAAAATTCCCGCTGTTTCCTTGGCTCCGTCGACGGGCTCGTCGTCGGTAGCGATCTCCACGTCGACGACGATGAGCTCCGGAAAGGTACTGTCGACGGCCTCGTCGACGACAAAAACTACGTCGACGACGACAACAACTTCGACGCTGATGGTGATGACTACGAGTTCGTCTACGAAACCGTCGACGATCATTCCGTCGACGACCAAGACTTCGTCGACGAAGGCCGCTGTACCGTCGACGATTCCATCAACAATACCGTCGAAGACTGCTGCACCGTCGACAACAGCTCCGTCGACGAGACCGTCGACGGGTCAAAAAATGCATTTTCCAATGCAGAAGACGAAAATTACACCGGAAATGACGTCTCCGCGACGAGTTTCGTCGCATCCACCGACAATGCTTCTGAATGATGAGTCGGATGAGGATGAGAGTGGCCATTATGGAGATGCCTACAGTCCCTCAGACTTGAATGTAAAATTGCAAGAGACTGACACGGAGGAATATTACGAGCATACAGGTGGCCAACAGTTGCATCACTATGTTCCGCAAGAGCGACGTCCAGCTGGTTTAGGGCAGGACATGGTGGCCATGCCCGCCTCTCTAATCTCTGATCTACAGATGATGCTGCAGGACTATAGAAACAGATTTCATTCGGAACCTTCAATGCAGTCTGCGCAACCTCCACCTCAGGTGTTGCCACAAGCGCAGCCAGTTATCGGTCTGCCTCCTTCGCCAGTGGTGCCCCTTACGCCACCACCGGTCATACCGATGGTCCTTTCCCGGACACCGGATCCCGAACCAGCCAATACTGTCCAGCAGGATACCTCTTTGGACGATGATGCTGTACAGGTGGATCCCTTGACTGATCCATTACAGGACCCAGACTTGTATCAGGGTGACAGTGGGCTACAAGATCCAGACGCCACTGGTCGGGATACTTCTATCTCCCCTCCAGTTGATATAGGGGGGTTCCATAACCTGATGGAGAGAGCGTCAAAGAGGTTTGGACTGCCAATTACGAGAGAAGAGTCTGAATGTTTCCTTTATGACTTCAAGGAACAATACAGAAGATCTGTCAAGTCCATTCCCATTATTGAACATGTGTGGGAGGAAGGTATGAAAAATCATGCAAAATCCAGCCACTGTTATTCCGGTTCTCCCCAGACTGGAAAAGAAGTATAAGGCCCCAGAGAGCAGTCCAGCTTGTCTTCTTGGACAGCCGAAGCCTGACTCGGTGATCTCACAGGCCGCCCAAAGCAAGTCCAAAAACCCGTCAACACCTTTGACCATGCCTCCGGACAAGGAAGGTAGGCGCCTGGATAACGTGGGGAAGAGGTTTTCTTCCATGGCCAGCTTGCTTGTTAGAGCAGCAAATGCTCTCTCCATTCTAGGCAGATACGATCGCCAGATGTGGTGTGACATGGAACCGTTTGTGGAACAACTGCCAGACTCCGCAAGGGATGAGGCCAAGAGAGTGCTGATGGAGGGAGAGAAATCCTCCTCCGAAGTTATCAACTGTGCTATGGATAAAGCTTCCACGGCTTTTCGGGCCTTAGCAGGGTCAGAAGTGCTACGTCGCCAGCGCTGGTTGAGAGCCACCTGGTTTCGTCAGGAGGTCCAAAATAAGATCCTGGATCTCCCATTTGATGGAGAGATGCTTTTCGGTAAGCATGTTGATGATGCCCTGCAGAATATAAAGAAGGATACAGACACGGCGAAGTCTTTGGGATCACTCAACTACCGTAAGGTCCCGTTTAAAGGCGCTTGTGGCAGAGGTTTCTCTTCGTATAGAGGCAACACCCAACAGAGATATTCCTCTCAATCTTCGCAGTCTTATAAGACTCAATACTCAAATCAACGGCAGGGACAATCGGCCTCTTACTCTCGCCAACCTCCGCGAGGGCGTCAGAACCGTCAGGGACGTGACAACGCCAAGCGGCAATAGCGGCCTCCTGGTTCTACCTACTGTTCCTACCCTCCCAGTCACATCAGTGGGGGGCAGGATATCATTTTGTCTGAACAGCTGGAAGTGTATAACATCGGACCAGTGGGTCCTGAATATTGTACAGAGTGGCCATACGTTGGAATTCCAAGATCTTCCTCCAACAAAAGCCCCGGGCGCCATCCGCACAAAACATCTGGGACTGCTCCATCTCGAAGCCCATCAATTGTTCCTCAAGGGGGCAATAGAACCGGTACCTCTCTCTCAGAGGGGCAGAGGTTTTTATTCCAGGTTCTTCCTGGTGCGGAAGACGGCAGAGACTTGGCGCCCCATACTAGACCTACGAGAGCTCAACACTTATCTCATCAAGCTCTCTTTCAGGATGGTCACTCTCCAAGAAATTCTTCCTCTTTTGAATCCAGGTGACTATTTGGCATCTGTGGACTTAGAAGATGCGTATTTCCACATACCGATACACCCAGCTCACAGGCAATACCTGCGATTCACAGTGGGCAAGAGCAATTTCCAATTCAAGGTGCTTCCGTTTGGCCATCGGTCTGCACCTCGGGTATTCACCAAGGTGTTGGCACCAGTAGCAGCTTTTCTACGAAAACAAAGCCTGGAGGTTTTCCCTTACTCGGACGACTGGCTCGTCAAGGCTCCATCTTTCAAGGAAACCTCTCAAGCTGTTTCGACTTGCATTCAGTTGTTCAGTCACCTGGGCCTTCAGCTAAACAAACACAAGTCAGTTCTACAGCCCTCCACAGCCACACGGTTCCTTGGCGCCCTTTTGGACACCACGCGATGCACAGCTCGTCCTTCGGAAGAGCGTCAACAGAAGTTGATCGTATCAGCTCGCCAACTGTTCCAGAGGAAATGCCTTTCAGTCCGTCAATACAAGTCCCTTCTCGGATCGATGTCATCCTGCATACCATTAATACCTCATTGCAGGCTGCGAATGCGTCCTCTGCAGGAGGAACTAGACAAACAATGGTGCCAAGCAGAGGGATCATTCAACGACAAGGTGTTGGTGACATCAGCTATGAGAAAGGCATGCGAATGGTGGCTAGTACAGGACAATATCGCACAAGGTCTGATGTTCAGAATTTCACCATCCCCCCTGATCATGACCACGGATGCCTCTTTGGAAGGCTGGGGAGCAGTGCTCCGAGAGCTTCAAGTCAGCGGGCACTGGAGTCCAAAGCAGCGCCAGTGCCATATCAATTTTTTGGAGCTGACGGCCATTTGGTTGGCTTTGCAGGCTTTCCTTCCCAGAGTTCGCAATCATACAGTGCTGGTCCGGACGGACAATACGACGGCCATGCACTACGTCAACAAGCAAGGGGGAACGAGGTCGCAGACTCTGTCCAAGGAAGCTCAGAGGATCTGGGATTATGCGATTCTTCACAGCATCAGTCTGAGAGCCGAACACCTGGCAGGCTCGCTCAATGTCAAGGCGGATGCTCTGAGTCGCCAGACAGAGGTGACTCACGAATGGGAATTGAATCAGTCCATTCTGGAGAGTGTGTTCTCGGTTTGGGGGACACCAACCATCGACCTTTTTGCCTCTCCGGTGAACGCCAAATGCCGGTTTTACGCTAGCAAAATTCACCATCAGGGATCTCTGGGGAACGCCCTTTCGATGGCCTGGTACAGCGCATTCTTTTAGGCTTTTCCACCAATTCCCCTCATTCCTCGAGTACTCAGGAAGATGAAGGCGGAACCATGCAAGATGATTCTCATTGCACCAGCGTGGCCCCGGCAATTTTGGTACACGGAGCTCCTGCGGCTCTCCCAAGCTCCTCCAATTCGCTTACGACCAATTCCGTCCCTATTGTCAAGGAATCAGGGACAGGTTTACCATCCGGATCCGAAATTGCTACATTTGACAGCGTGGCTCCTGAACACAGAGAGTTCCGTCATCTGAATCTCTCCCAGGAATGTAGAGAAGTTTTGTCACAGGCTCGAGCACCGAGCACTAATAAAACTTACAAGGCAAAATGGAAGAGGTTCTGCCTATGGTGTCAAAGACAAGGTCTCCATCCTTACAAATCTCTGCCTCATCAACTATTGCCATATATACTATCATTGGCTAAGTCTGGGTTGGCACATTCGTCTGTGAAGGTACATCTGGCAGCCATATCAAGGTTTCGGCGTAGTTCTTCAGGCCCTTCCTTAGGGTCCTCTAGGATTGTTAAACAATTCTTAAAAGGCTTGTTCCGGATGTATCCTCCAGTTCGACCTCCTCCACCAGTTTGGCAGCTCAATCTTGTCCTGGCTCAACTCATGAAAGCTCCGTTTGAGCCGGTGCACAAGGCAGACTTGAAGTTCCTGTCCTGGAAACTTGCCCTCCTCTTAGCTCTTACATCAGCGAGAAGAGTTAGTGAGCTTCAAGCCCTCTCCGTAGTGCATCCATTCCTTCAATTAAAAAAGGATGTTCTTATTCTTCGCACCAATCCAAAGTTTATTCCAAAGGTGCCGTCTGAGTTCCACTTGAATGAACCTTTGATTTTGAAGTCTTTCTTTCCGCGCCCTTCTACGCCTGCGGAACGCACATTACATTCTTTGGACGTTCAGAGATGCTTAAAATTCTACTTAGAACGCACACGACCATTTCGGACATCATCCCAGTTGTTTGTGTCCTACAGCGCACCACGGAAGGGGTTTCCTTTGGCAAAGAGTGGCATTTCCCGCTGGATCTCCAGTGCGATTCAATTCTGTCATCAGGAGGCGGGCAAGCCACTGGAGCGGAAGGTCCGTGCACATTCCACAAGGTCTGTGGCATCGTCTGTGGCTCTTGTCTCTGGAGTCGCCATTAAAGACATTTGCAGGGCAGCAACGTGGAGCAGTACTCATACCTTCACGAGACACTACTGCCTGGAGTCTGCAGGACGAGACGATGCGGCTGTTGGTCAAGCAGTTCTGCGGAATCTGTTTCATTGAGAGGTGAGCTTTCCCTCCGATCCCTCCATCCTGGTGAGCACATTTTGTTTCTTGTTTGGCTATGCTGTAAGTATTACTATATGATTATGTGATGCCATGTGTCTACAAAATGTGTCTTGGTAATTTACTGCTGGCTACTCTGATACAAAGCATGGGAATCTATGAAAGTTCCAATACTGGGGCAAGAAAACAAGTTACTTACCTGTAACTTTGGTTCCCCAGTATTGGTAACTTTCATAGATTCCCATGCGCCCGCCCTCCTCCCCTGGGAAAGCTCGGTCTTTTTACAGAGATAGTGGCGGTTTGCACAACGGCTACGAAAATCTGAGGCCCTGAGCTCTCTCAGGAAGGTTCTAGGGGGTGAGGCTATTCTGATTGGTCCTGACAGGAGTTTGGTCTCTTTTACACAAAGAGGATGATAGGATACAAATGAGATGAGGCCTAGGCCTATTTTTTCTCTTTTGTTCCTATGGTTGTGATACTACCGAGGCTCCCATTCCGACGACGCGGAATGATCCAAAGCATGGGAATCTATGAAAGTTACCAATACTGGGGAACCAAAGTTACAGGTAAGTAACTTGTTTTCTTTTAATTCCTCAAGGACTGTTTCCGTCAAGGTCACTCTCTCCACCAAGCAGCGATGATCAGCTCTTAGAAGGCCCATTTCCTCGCTGACCATGTCTATTTTATTCTCCATGTCCTGTCTTGATGCTGTTTTGGCCTGCAAAAGTGCTGCGCCATGGGAGGATGCACCGACAACGCCATCAGTAGGGGCCTGCATTGCATTGTCCTCTGAGTCTGTTAAATGCACTGCTGGGGATACAACTCCTTTCTTCTGTTGGTTTTCCCCATCTTTCCTCCTGGTTCAGCCAGTCAATGTACGCTCCGGAGATCTCTTTCCGGCCAATCTTGTTTCTTCGTGCCCTTATTGGTTCTCCTTGGTGTTGGTCTTGTTCTTCTGTTTTAGGTTTGCTCTCCCGATGGTCTCCCAGGCCCCCAGCACCCCTACAGAGAGTCCAAATGCCACTTCTCAAAATGGTGTTCCCAATTGCCCTTGCAGCTCTGGGAGCGAGCTCAATCTCTTATTGTTCTGGGTCTCTTGGTGGTGTCCCTTATATTTATCCACAGTCAGAGCTCTATGTTATGACTTTATTTTTTCCTGCACCGCTTCCCTCCACTATGACATGACTTCAGTAATCTTGATATGGGCCCTGCCAGCTTCTCCCAATGGTCCTGCTTAAGCCAGGTTATAGTTGATGTGCCTTTTGGTCTTTTCCTTCAATGTCTAGGAGGTCCCCAGCGCTCCCTCTGCAGTGCCCTTCTCAGTGGCGATGGAGTGATGTTCTCCGACTCAAATCTGATGTGCTGTGAGACTGCCCTTAGGCACTAGGCTGCATTAGAGCTCCTGCAACCAGTAGTCAAGCACTGAATTGAGGTACTGGGTTTCTAAGAACCGGCACAGAACCGGTAACCCAGCGGTGCCAGGGAATCAACACCCAGAGACCTCGGGTTCTTCCTGATCCAGACCACAGAAACTCAGAGTCTTCTAGGTGAAGTCAAAGATTAGTTTATTGGCTGCAACCAAGGTAACAAGTGTCCTAGAAGTACAATACGGGTATATTCTCAGGAGACTGCACGCCTTTACAAAGTCAGGCTTCTCTTCTTATACACAATTTTAGGCTTCAGGCAAAACATTCTTGGTTGTAAAGTAAATCGTTAACATATTTCTAGTACAAAGAGAAAGCAGAGTCATGATGACATGTCCATATTTCACTTCGTGCTGCCTACAACAAATCATTTGGCAAGGCCCAACATTTCATCAGATATCACTGGACCCCTAATAAAAACGGGCACCTCCCCACCATAAAGTAAGTGAAGCAAAAGAGTGGAGATAGATGTGAGCGAGATATGGCAGGTGTGCGCGCTGAAATGGTTTTATGGTTTGTTGAGCCTAGATGCTATCTTGCTCGGCCACTGGGAGGGGAACTGACCTAACGAGTTCGGCCTGGGGCAATGGTTCCAACTTGTACAGGTCATGGAAAAGTCGATTAAGGAGCATGTGTCCTTGTGGAGTTGAATTCAACTGGATTAAGGCCTATGTAAAGGGCAACACATAAATGGGAATGAAGGGGTCAGAATGTAAGTGACGATTTCGAGGTAAAATCGTCACTCGAATAGGCTGAAAATACATGTACATGATGTACTCGTCATTCTCGGTCTTTTGATACCAAATTTGTCATGTTTCGACGAAGTTTTAATTCTCGAGTCCAGAACTATTATATGAATCCAGATTTTCAGAACCACAAACCCTCCTTTTGCCCTTACATAGGCAATTAATCTATCCTCATGTTAGTCTGAGTCCAGATCTATATTCCTAAAGTCATTGAGATGTTGCTGTAACATCATTCTAGTACTTAGTTCATCTCTTGACACAGGCTTCCTTACACATGATGTAACACAGAGGCCACATATTGCAGGAGCACACTGTATGCACAGACAGAACATGAAAAGAATGGCTAAGACCATCCCAATGACCATTAGAATTTTCCATCCCCAGGCAGATATCAGTTCCCAGAACCATCCCATTAACGACCAATCTCCTTTATCCACATGAATAGATTCGGAAATCTTATGCAGTTTGGAGATGGCCCTGTACACTGTCGGAGCATTATCTGGGATGAAAATGCAACAACTAGACTGGATCAATTTGCATACTCCACCTCGGTCTGCAAGTATAACATCCAAAGCGACCCGGTTCTGAAGGGTCATAAGTCGATCCGACTGGAGCTCAGCAGTCAAGTTACTAAGGGTACCAGCAGTTTCGGTCACGGTGGACTCAACTACCATTGTTAATTGCCTTATGTTTCTACTGTTAGCCATGGATCCCCAGAACGGCAGAAAACCCTTTGCAAAGTCCCCAAATTCTTGACCTGCAGTGTCTTCTTTACTCAAAACACCTCTAACTACCCTTGTCCGGTGGTAATCCGCCGCTGCTGTGTAGGTGGGAGGCAACAGGAATGAAACAAAACATGAGCCCGAGAAGTCGGGGGGCAACCATGTGTAGGCTCTATCATGGCAGATGAAATAAGTACCCTTAGCGGCTAAAAACGCAGGGGAAGTCTGAGATCCAAAAACACAAGTTTCTGTACAGATACTCTTCCCTAGCTGAGCTCTGGGATTCTTGCCAATACCTTGCAGACACAGGTGACCTTGATGGGGTACGATCCAGATAGGGGACGATCTTTTGGCTTGCTGTTACTCACTTAAAGTAGTGCCATATCCGGTCACGTTCCAACCTACATATGCAAGTATCTCATCATCCGGAGTATCTTCATAGGAAGTTACTTCCTTGATCATGTCAACTATACCTTTGACTAAGGCGCTAGTCTTGAGGTTGTCTTTTACAGAACGTAGGGGTTGGACTTCTCGTGCATATATGAACATTGTCCTATATGCCCATACTGAACCATTGTGACTAAATGGCAGGACCAAATAGGGGATACCTTTATCCGTTGTGTGAGGCATGAGACCGCACACCCAACAGTTAGTTGTGTTCATTACAAGTTGGTGTTGGTGTAATAACTGAACAAAGGAGTTATTAACGAACTCTAATCTCCTATTTGATTCGTGGTCAGGCAGAGGGTGGAAAGAATGAGAGGAAACAGTAGGAGGAGGTATGGGTGATGCAGTGGGCGCAAATGTTACATGGAAAGAGAATAAAACATAACTTATCAAAAAGATCATTACGCTGGATAGCATAAAAATACACAATATTATAAAACTTTTCTTTGTCATCGTGTTACACAGTCTCTGCTTAAAGTTCATTTGTTTGGCAGGTCTCTCCACATCAGGAAACTCCATCCTCTCTAAAGTGCTGCCCGCGGTGGGAGGTTGCCTCTGCTAAAGGATGCTTCCGTCAGTCTAGGGCAACTCCCTTGGACCAACCAGAACTACCGACCTAACGTCGTCAGCTGCACCCAAAAGACTTTAATCAACCGCGACCCTAGCAGCGGAACCCGGATGGCGGTTCGAAAAACAAAAATAAGCAAGTTTCCTAAATGGGAGAGCTGCACTTTCAAAAAGGGTATTTGGGAGGAAAAAAGGATATTTTATTTGTCCATAGGTCTTGGTCTCAAATCATAAAAAGGAATCACTTTTGTTAGTTCGTTTTTCTCGGTCGCAAATTGTAGCGTCTTTTTCCTGGTACTGTCTGGTCCTGAAACAGGAGTTCAGGCTCCAAAAAGTTCAATTGTTCTGATGGTGGCACAGTCTCTTGAAAAGTGTCCTCGCTTTCACATTCAGGGTTAGTTTCTTTTACACGGTCATTGCTGAAAGGTATGACACGTGGCACAGTTGTAAGCTCTGAGTCAGTGACACCCTTCTGGACCCACTGGTCATGTGGCGGAGGTGAAGGGATTCTTTTGCAGTGGACCCCGTGGATCCAGTTGGCCTTCCCCTCCACTCGAACGGCTGACCTCGTGGAAAGAAGGACGAGATGTGGCCCGGTCCACCTGGGCTGGTCGTTCTTTGTCCTCTGAAAGTTTTTCACGAGAATCCAGGAGCCAGGGACAATGGAGTGACCTGGAGTCTCAGAGACCGGAGGCAGGGTGTTGTGGACCTGTTGATGCAAAACACGCAATTTAGCCGTCAATTCATACAAGTAATCAAGCAAAATAGGGTGTTCTAGCTCGCTGAACTTCGTGGGTCTAGGCACTCCCCATATGTTGGCTGGCCGGCCAAAGACAATTTCGTAAGGGCTGAGTTTCACTCGCGAATGCACAGTCATTCTGGTGGATAGGAGTGCTAAGGGTAGAGCGTCAGGCCATTTAAGACCTGTGCTCGCTTGGATTTTGGCCAATTTAAGTTTTAAAGCGCCATTGTAACATTCTACTAATCCAGCTGATTGGGGGTGATTTGCAGCGTGGAACTTCTGCCTAATGCCTAGCCCTTCACACACTCTTTTCATCACACGACCCACAAATTCACTTCCGTTGTCAGACCAGACCATTCTAGGCATTCCAAACCTGGGGAAGTACTCTTTTACAAGGGTTTTTGCTGTGGACAAGGCAGTATTGTCTTTTAGGGGATAGGCTTCTACCCATCTTGAGAAAGCACAAACAACAACGAGCACGTATTTTAAGTTGTTGCACCTCTCCATGTGTATGAAATCTAGCTGCAAAACCTCGAACGGATACGTAGGAGGTGCAAAATGACCAGCTGGAGTTGGGGTTCCCCTACCAGGATTGTGCTTCAGACATACCATGCAATTCTTGACAACATTCTCTGAACACTTGGGAATCCCTGCATTCTTCCATACTGGGGCCAACAACTCGCAAATCCCTTTCACGCTGATATGAGCCATTCCATGAGCCATTGTAACCACTGCAAGCACATATGCATCGGGTAACAACCATCTCTGATGCTCTGTCAATTCAACCCAACAACCATTTGCATCCATTCTACCTGTACTCTCTCTCCACGTGCTCAACTCTTTCTCTGTGGCCTCAGCTTGGATGGATTTCACACTCTCTATCGTGTCCTCACATATTCCAACATCACCATTCCATCTTTCAGGGCCTGCAACATACATTCGGCTCATCACATTCTTTGCCGTTTCTTTAGCGATCTCATCAGCAAATGCGTTCCCACGCCCAATATCATCAGTCACCTTCTTGTGAGCACTACATTTCACAATCGCCATTTGCAGAGGTAAGGTCAGTGATTCAAGAAGCTCATTCACCAACTGACCATGCTGAATCTTAGCTCCGTGCGAAGTCAGGAACCCACGTTCTCTCCACAATCGTCCAAAACTGTGAGCCACGCCAAAAGCATACTGACTATCAGTGTAGACAGTCACTCTCATTCCTTTAGACAATACACATGCTCTCGTTAGTGCAACTAATTCTGCGGCTTGGGCTGAACCATGTGGTATTCGTGCAGTTTCAACAACTGTGTGCAAAGTCGTGACAGCATATGCTGCAGTCACGTTCCCATTTGGGAGCTTAAAGCATGAACCATCCACCCATAATGTACCATCACATTCAGCAAGAGGAGTGTCAAATAAATCTACTCTCCCTTTTGTTTCTTCCTCTGTTGCGAGAAAACAATTGTGTTGTTCTAAAGCATCTGATTCCTCTGCAATTGGCAACAACGTAGCTAGATTCAAGGTACTGCACCTTTTTATGTGCACATGACTCGCTAGCAGTGTCAATTCGTAACTGGACAATCGAGCACTAGTTAAGTGCTGTGTCTTGGTCCTATTTAACAATGTGTCTACTGCATGTGGAACCATCACAATTAGTGTATTATTCATTACTAGACCAGCAGACTGTCGAATAGAAACAGCTGCTGCTGCTGTGGCTCTTAAACAACTTGGCAATGCTTGTGCTACTGGATCCAAAGTTGACGAAAAATAGGTGCAAGGCCGCTGTCTACCTCCAAATAACTGAGTCAACACAGACAATGCACAGCCTTCCTTCTCGTGGACATACAATGTGAAAGGCTTACTGTAGTTGGGGGTACCTAACACAGGAGCCGAACATAATGCTGTGCGTAATTCGAGAAAACTTTTCTGACACTCTTCAGACCAAGGAATGGGATTGGGTGTATTTTTACACGTTAATGCCACCAAGGGTTTGGCCAATAACGAAAAATTTGGAATCCACTGTCTACAGTACGATGTAATGCCTAAGAAAGCACGCACTTCTCTCTGTGTTCTTGGCACACTCAATTTCGCTATTGCCTGAATTCTTTCTGGGGTCAGTTTCCTTCCCTCCTTCGATAAGAGGTGACCTAAGTAGGTCACTTCTTGTCGGCAATATTGAAGCTTGGAAAGTGACACCTTGTGATGCAGATCACACAAATGATGCAGTAATGTCAACGTGGCCTTTTTACAAATTTTTTCAGTGTCTGCAGCAATGAGCAAATCGTCCACATACTGTACAAGAGTGGCACCTTTAGGCAAAACAATCGTGTCAAGCTGTGTTTTCAGAGCTTGACTGTATATTGAGGGGCTTTCACAGTAGCCTTGAGGAGCGCGTTTAAAGCGGAAACTTCGACCTCCTAATCTGAAGGAAAAAATATCCCTGCTCTCCTCAGCAATTGGGATGCTGAAGAAAGCATTCTTTAGGTCAATCACCGAAAACCACGAAGCAGAAGCTGGAATCATAGTCAATAATGTGGTAATGTCGGGGACAACTGGGAATTGTGGCACAACTATCTTATTTACTTCTCGAAGATCAATCACGAATCTGTACACAGGTGGCTGAGAAGGGTCAGTTTGTTTTAAAACAGGCAGAACAGGACTATTGCAAACATTGCCTCGTGTTTCTTCAATCACATCCTTTTCAATCAATTCGTAAACGATCGCTAGCAAAGCTTTTTCACCCTCATTAGATATTTTGTATTGGGGAATGCGTGGCATTTTGACATTGGACTTCAATGTAACAACATATGGTGGAATTTCTAAAAGACCTACATCATTAGGACCAGTGGCCCAAAGAATATCTGGGAGAAGTGACAATTCTGCTGGAAGTGCATCTCTCGACAAATACATGGGAGAAACCACTTTCTTACCTAAAGTAAGTTGTACTCCTGAAGGAGAACAGTACAAAGTCGCATACAATCTTTTTAGCAAATCTAATCCTAGCAAATTTTCACCACAACCTGTCGTCAGAATAAGGGGTGCTTCGAATTCACAAGGACCAACAGAAAGAGATAAAGGGTCAGAAATCGGATTTCTAACTGGGGCGCCGGAAAAACCTACGGAAACGTTCATTTCGCCAGACAAAGGTGCGCCAGGGAGTTTGGAGTGCATTATAGAACTCTTTGTAGCACCAGTATCCAACAGAAAAGGTTCTGACACACCTGATGTAATCACCTCAACGTAAGGTCCATTCTGATCTACTGGAACTGAAACAACTCCCTCTCTTTGTCTATGGCTGTCCTAGCAATCATTACCTTCCCAATGCTCATCTTCTGTGTAATAATCATCAACGTAGTATTGAGCTGTCCTGTCAGATACGTTATTTTGCTGATCAAACCTGTTGATAGAGTTTTGCGGTGGAAGGGGACGTGTGTCCTGAGGGGCGTTTCCACGCCCTCTACCTCTAGGTGCTTGCTGACTGCCACGACCTCTAACACCAGAAACTCAATTTGCACGTTGTAATAGAATAGGACAATTATACTTGTAATGACACTCTTGTTTGCAATATAAACACTGGTTGGGGCCTACAGGTACACGGGGTTGAGTATACTCGAATCTTTGCGAGTTTCTCTGAAACTGTTGAGGCTGCTGAAAAGTATTTTGGTAGTGATTCTGACCATTATTATTTTGATTACCACCACCACGTGGCAAATAGGCTTGCTGTAGCAAAACCTTCGTTTTCAGTTCTCTAGTTTTCTTTTCCACTTTATCTTTCTCATCTTTGTCCCTATTCTCGTAATATTGTGCGGTAGCCAATATCTGGGCTGAAGATGAGACTGCCCAAGAACTTTCTGAATCTTTAAATTTTTTACACAATTCTGGAAGCAGATTGTGCACGAATTTATCGACAAATAATCTCTGACCACCTTCTGTGGTCATATCTTGACCGCTGTGGTCAACAAATGTTTCTTCAAATCTGGTGAAGAAATCTGAGACTGTTTCTTCTTTCTTCTGTTTGCATGCAGACAACTTATCCCAATTTACGCGTATTGCAGGCATTATCGTTTTCATGTAATCTACTATTTTACCAGGGAGTTCTGCTATCAAAGGCTCAGGCTTGGCACCACCAACTTGTCGGGCATCTGCAGCAGTAATATTAGCCCATGTGTCACCTAATTCCTGGTCATGATCTATGTGACGAATTTTACCCCATAAAGGCTGTGGAACAACATTTCCAAGTAACATATCGATATCTGCTAAATTCATTATACATGACCCAGCAGTTTGCGACAACTCTTTATAGTACCCTGCAGGATTTTTACGCGGATCTGGTAATGCTTGTTTGAGTGCTAAAACTTCAGCTCGCTTCCATGGGACATGTACCGATACACGCTGAAAGTGTGGCAGAATAGGTGGGACAGCAGTCGTGTCACCCTCTCTCCATTGTGGGGGAACTTCTCTCATAGGGTATTGTCGCGCCTTTTTCCTACTGGATGTATTAGATTCAGATGGTGACCCAGAACTGCTTCCCTTACTCCGATATGATAACAACATTTCAACTGCTTTCTCCACGTCTGGACCTACAATCATACCCTCTCCGAACTTAAACCGTACACGACACATTTCTCGTGGGATGCATTCCTGATCATTGTCTTCTAAATCCTCGCAAAGGAAAACACACATCTGTTCGAAAACATATCTCTGTGTCGCTGCTTCCCATTGATGGAAGACTTCCATGACAGACTGTACATCATATTTTACAGTGTTCATGACCCATTTCCGTCCTAAACTATTCAGTGAATCGCTCTCTTGATAATCGGGTAGTTGACTTCGCAACTGTCTTCTTCCCATGTTAGGGGTCATAGTAGGCGACCCGAAAAGAGGTAAAAGAAGGTTAGTAACAGTACTGGCCATTTTCTGCCGAATGGAAGGTGAAACTGAAGGACAAACAGATGGGAAAACGGGGTGAGATAAGGCAGGGGTAGAGATAGCAGAAGAGGTATCAGGGGAAATAGAGGGGGCACTAGGCAAAATCGTAGAGGGAGCATTAGGAGATGTAAAAAGTACAGTAGGCAAAATTGTAGAAAACACAGGTGAAACAGAGGTGGTCGGTGGGCCTGAAGGAGGCTGCACCGAAGAAGTAGGAGCCAGCTGAAGAACAGCTGGTGGGTGCTGTGGAGGAGCAGGAGGCGTAGTGAGTGCAACTAAAGGTTGCGGGGGTGCTGTGGCATTTTGCGCATGGGGGGTGGTGAATTTAGTAAATGCGACATTAATGGGTCTTTTTCATGCTCTTTTGCTGCCTCTTTCTGAAGAGACGGCAAAACTGGATAACACTTATCTATTGCCATTTTACGTTGCCTATGCAACTGCTCATTCATCTGCTCTTCTTCATTATCTTTAAACTGCACAGCAGCTTGCATTACTGAAAGTCCCCCTTCTCTCTTATTTTTCTTAGCTAATTTAATTTCTTTTTGTTTGGCTTCTTTACGCCATAAGCGAAAGAGTCAAACATCGCCGGCCGGGCTTTCTTTTTAAAGAGTTTAACTTCGAGGTTGTCTAAGATTTCAGAATCAAAGCTACCATATTGGGGCCATTTTAGAACACCATCTTTCCTGGTGTATTTAATCCATACTTCGTTGTAGGTGATGGGGCCTACCCCATGTTTTACATATAGCTCATAAGTCGGAGTTCCAACTGGAGGAACCGGACATGAGTCCTCCAATTGGGAGTCCCTATTATTACTACCAAGACAAAACAAATTCCCAAGTCTAAGACTAGGCATCTTCGCTCTCTAGTCTAGTTCCAAACTTCAAACGATTATCGATTACGATATTTCTCGTGAATACACGAGTCCTTCGGTTTTGGTGCTTGCAAGTACCAATACAAAACTTTGTATCCCAAAGATACCGAAACTAAGTCCAACTAAGGACTGGGAGACGCTCCACTTATACTTAACTGAAATATCGATGACGTCACCAGAAGACCCGTCTTAGTGTTTCGCTCTACCAAACTTCAAGGGTCCAAATCAGGGCGATAGCCAGGGCAGCAGTCCTTGTAGCCGTCGGGAAGCAGGGAACCTCGCAGCAAAGACCTTCGGACCACGTCGACATGCAGGGGTCGATGAGGTGGTTGGCCGTCCTCCGGAATTTTCACACGAAGCTCCTCACGATCTTCAGGCTGACTGGTACCACTGGAATCGCCCCAAACGTTGGGCGCCAACTGAGGTACTGGGTTTTTAAGAACCGACACAGAACCGGTAACCCAGCGGTGCCAGGGAATCAACACCCAGAGACCTCGGGTTCTTCCTGATCCAGACCACAGAAACTCAGAGTCTTCTAGGTGAAGTCAAAGATTAGTTTATTGGCTGCAACCAAGGTAACAAGTGGCAAACAAAGAAATTGATGGCTGGGTTACAGTTGCGCCGGGTACCAGTGATAATAGTCAAAAGGAACAAATATAAAAGCTCCAAGGATAGGGTTTAGGCCACCAATCTAAACACAACAGGCATGAACCAGTCAATGCCCTAATATACAACACAACATTTATCCTGAGCTAACACAAAATTCACTTTGCAACCAATTGATAGATCACAAGTCGCTGTTTGTTTTCTTCTTTTCTTTCTTTTATTTCATACGTAGATTGTTCACAAAAACCTCCTAGCCGACACGTGTTTCGTCTGATATGGAGTTAATCCACAGACTTCTTCAAGGCTTGAGTAGATCAGTTCGACCTTTAATCTCTTGTTCAACACCCCTGCCACACCGTCATGGGGGTTCAGTTATCCTCTTGGTCTATTTCACGTTAGTTTGGCCCGTAGATAGCATCTAAAATCAGTCTCTCTCCATATTATATAGTTCGGGTATTTTCCTCCTGTGACGATATCTCGTCCTCCATACAAGGGTTTCTGGCGTTCAGAAACCCTTGTATGGAGGACGAGATATCTAACTAACGTGAAATAGACCAAGAGGATAACTGAACTAAAGGTCGAACTGATCTACTCAAGCCTTGAAGAAGTCTGTGGATTAACTCCATATCAGACGAAACACGTGTCGGCTAGGAGGTTTTTGTGAACAATCTACGTATGAAATAAAAGAAAGAAAAGAAGAAAACAAACAGCGACTTGTGATCTATCAATTGGTTGCAAAGTGAATTTTGTGTTAGCTCAGGATAAATGTTGTGTTGCAAGGTAACAAGTGTCCTAGAAGTACAATACGGGTATATTCTCAGGAGACTGCACGCCTTTACAAAGTCAGGCTTCTCTTCTTATACACAATTTTAGGCTTCAGGCAAAACATTCTTGGTTGTAAAGTAAATCGTTAACATATTTCTAGTACAAAGAGAAAGCAGAGTCATGATGACATGTCCATATTTCACTTCGTGCTGCCTACAACAAATCATTTGGCAAGGCCCAACATTTCATCAGATATCACTGGACCCCTAATAAAAACGGGCACCTCCCCACCATAAAGTAAGTGAAGCAAAAGAGTGGAGATAGATGTGAGCGAGATATGGCAGGTGTGCGCGCTGAAATGGTTTTATGGTTTGTTGAGCCTAGATGCTATCTTGCTCGGCCACTGGGAGGGGAACTGACCTAACGAGTTCGGCCTGGGGCAATGGTTCCAACTTGTACAGGTCATGGAAAAGTCGATTAAGGAGCATGTGTCCTTGTGGAGTTGAATTCAACTGGATTAAGGCCTATGTAAAGGGCAACACATAAATGGGAATGAAGGGGTCAGAATGTAAGTGACGATTTCGAGGTAAAATCGTCACTCGAATAGGCTGAAAATACATGTACATGATGTACTCGTCATTCTTGGTCGTTTGATACCAAATTCGTCATGTTTCGACGAAGTTTTAATTCTCGAGTCCAGAACTATTATATGAATCCAGATTTTCAGAACCACAGAATACCAAACATACACTTTATTGATCTATAGAATAACACCAAAAGCCTTGACCCTGGAGCTCCAAATCTGCACAAAGTTGAGTTCAGCTGCATAAAAGTTAGTACAGCTGATAGCTCTGCATTGTAGTGAGCCACTGTCTGCAGTACGATAAGTTTACTAGGGCACTACGTTAGGGCCCTTCCATTTCTATATTTCTACAAATGTATTTCTACATTTTTACGATCTTCTTAGTTTCTCATTGCACAATTGTGTGTCATTTCTGATGTCTATATGTTTCCCTCATGTTCATGGCTCGATTTTGTTCGCAAGAAAGTGTCACTCATAGTCATTGAAATGTCACTCATAATTATACTGAAATTATGAAGATGCCACACATGCCAATCTGAAACCTTGGCAGCTATGAATGTTACCGGGTTAAAAGATCAGAGCCTGTCTGACAGCAGATTTTCAGTGGCTAACACACCATGATCTAAAATGGAATGCAGAAAAGTCTGAGCTACTTATCTTTGATGTCAAGGCCCTTGAGCGTTGACAATCATTTTGGCCAGTTTATTCTGATCCTCCAGGTCACGAGGCTGACCCAATAAATAATTTATGCAAAAAGAACATTAGATGGACTGAATGCAGAACAATGCCATACATTCACCTGAGTACAGAGACCTGGGCCTAAATCCATAGTTTCTTTGCTCACCATGCCATTCCAGTTTGGACCCAGCCATATTCAAATCAGTCTTGACCCTGAGTCCAGCCTGAACTGCCAGGCTAGGTCCTCCCTGGACTGAAGACAAGTATCCTAGGACCGGTTTCAGGCTTTCAGCCCTCATCAGCCAGGATAGCTTGACTCCAGTGGCATGGAGAGCACAGGACCTACGTCTGGGCATACCCATTCCAATCGCGGTGAAAAATGCAAAAAGAACAATTGATGGACAGAATGCAGAAGAAAGTTGTACATACAGCCCAGTAAAGAGATCTGTGCCTAAATCCATTGTTTCTTTGCTCACCATTCCATTCCAGTTTGGACCCAGCCATATGGATATCAGTCTTGACTCTGCGCCCAATGGGAACAGTCCAGCCCGAACTGCCAGGCAAGGTCCTCCCTGGACTGGAGACAAGCATCTTAGGACCGGTTTCGGGCTTTCAGCCCTCATCAGCCAGGATAGCTTGACTCCAGTGGCATGGAGAGCAAGGGACCCACGTCTGGGCATACCCGTCCCACTCTGGATGACAAATTCAAAAACAACAATTGATAGACCGAATGCAGAACAAGGTCATATATTCACCCCAGTACAGAGATCTGGGCCTAAATCCATCGTTTCTTTGCTCATCATGCTTGGCAGTTTGGGCTGGACTGTGCTTGGCAGTTTGGGCTGGACTGTTCCCACAAGGAACAGGGTAAAGACTGATTTGCATATGGCTCGGTCCAAACTGAGGTGATGTGGTGAGCAAAAGAATGATGGATTAAACCCAGATCCTTGTGATAATGGGTGAATGTTTGCATTGTCCAGCATTCCGTCCATCAACTGTTTCTTTTGCATGCATATGTCGCACTAAGTGGGAACGGTATGCCCCGACGTGTGTCCTGTGCTCACTACACCACTGGATTCAAGCTAGCCTGGCTGATGAAGGGTGACGCCCTGAAACCGGTCCTAGGATGCTTGTTTCCGGTCCAGGGAGGACATGGCTTGGCAGTTCATGCTGGACTGTTCCCACAAGGAACAGGTTCAAGACTGATTTGCATATGGCTGGGTACAAACTGGGGTGGTGTGGTGAGCAAACAAATGATGGATTAAACCCAGATCCTTGTGACTGGGGTGAATGTTTGCACTGTCCAGCATTCCGTCCATCAACTGTTTCTTTTGCAATAAAGAATGTAGGCATTACATTTGTTTTGTACCTCAGGTCAATATGGAGATGCAGACTTGTTTTGGACTGCTGCTTGTGCTAAGAACGTTTTTACATTCTCTTTCTTTCTTAGCTAGGAAACAGGCAGTACAGGCCCTAATAACATTGAGGCTTGACTAAAGCAATGCATTGTACCTGGGCCTTCCATACTATCTCACCAATAAATTGCAGGTTGTTCAAGACATTGCATTCTGCACCCTCTTGTGTCTCCGGTTGAGAACATGTGTCTTCACATTTGAGGAAGCTGCACTGGCTCTATATTAAGAAGAGGATTCCTTTCAAGACCCTGGTACTGGTATATAAGACCCTCCATTTGTCTGGCACAGGGTACCTCAGAGCAAGGATTATTCCCTATGCTCTGTCTAGATGCCTTCGCTCAGCCAACACTTTTTTGGTCACAGTCCCTAGGATCCAGTGCTCCAGAACCAGAGGGAGATACTTTGCCTTCTCAGGATCATCAACATGGAACAAACTAACTGTGGAGTTGCTGGTAATTTCAGCCACTGCCAAGTCTCGGAAGTAAGTAAAAACGTGTCTCTTTAATCAGAAATAATGGTTTGGTCTTTTTAGTCCGTCAACTTTGGTGAGGCAGAGCACGAGGACACTAATTGGAGTAACCTAGCGCTATACATGTGCCCTTTACATTACATTACAAACCGATGCATATAGGGTAAGTAATGTATTCCTTTTATCTGTATATCAATATCGGTGGTTCCTTGAATGCCCCTCTTTTCACCATTGTTTTGATTTATTAAGACTTGCAGGCCATTGTCACTGCATCTTGGCCTGTCTTCTCTTACTCTGTTGCACAATACTAAGGAGGCTTTGTTTGCCATCTGTGATATCTTTCTACATCTGTCTTTTCAGGTCTGAATGGAATGAATAGCAACATATGGGAACATTTTGCTTCCGGCAGCTTTTCCCCGAGTACGTCGCCTGCGTTTCTTTCCGGGCCGGGTACTGCTGAGCTTACAAGGCTACGCCAGGAACTAGAGGAGTCCAACAGCACAATCAAACGGTGGGAGGAATCCTGGAAACAGGCCAAACAGGTACAGAACCAACATACTGAAAAGGTATGGTGCAGAAAACCAAAGATATAAGAGCTGGGGAGCCGAAGAAGTGAAGCATAGTTATTTGAGTGTTGGTATGGGACATGCATTGCTCTGGAGGGAAAGAATGCCAGAAAATTAGGTGGCACACTGAAGAAGTTCAGAGTATGGGCACAGGAAGGTGACGGCAGTAACATGGAATAGTACTAAAACAATAGAGTGCTACAATGAAAGAGAATGGAGTGGGACACTGAAGGAGTCTATTAGAATACAACACATTGAAGTACACTGGAGTGTGACCCTGTATGGTAGGGAGGTTGAGGGATATAATAAGAGTATAACGCATGTGGGCTAAGTGAACTGGGGAGGTACAGGACAGGGGCGCTGGAGGGGCATACTGCCAGTAAACCGATATTAACATATTTAAAGTATACAGGATAATGGATTTGTATTGTTAAACTTGCATTTTACTGCTACAGAGCCACATACCTCTCTGTGCTAATCAAACAAAACCACCTAGAGACATGTATCCAGCCCAGAAACATCTCTTCCTGAGCGTGACAGATTGTGTGTAGAATGCCACGCATATTAAAAACACAAGAGCTACTACTCTCCTTGGTCCGCTCCCAAAGGGAGATATGTGTTCCTTCATACATGGCTTGCCAAACCCGTCAGCTGGTTTTTACTGAAATGCTGCAAAAGGATACTCTTGTTAGCTAACCAGATTGTTGTGCTGCGGTCAACTCAGCCGAGCTAGCAGCCACTGGATATTGCATATATACTGGATGTATGGCATATCCATTCAACGATCCTCATGGCTGCGACTCACAATCTAAAAACCTGAGGCACAATTAAAAATCGTTGATTCAGGATTATCTGTTTGTACAATACACTGAGGAGGAAATGTAAAATAAGAAAAGTTAGCCAGAGCTTCTGAAAGCAGTTGGCCTCGAAGAATGGAACAGCAGTACAAACCTAGGTATCACTATTTTATCAGTGTAGGAGTTCACAACCTGCTTTTTAAAAAAAAGTATTCTGTTTACTAGATTCTAGCAGATACAACAACATGTATTACCCAGTATAGGCGAGATAAACATTACTAGTACAATCAGAATGTATATTACCTGCCTGTTGCTGTCATGGCTATTCATATTAAGAACAGTGTGCTTAATAAATATGTCAGATCCACATACATTGTGAAAGTAATGGATACGGGAAAAATGAGGAGTTCTTTTGCCGCAAATTCTGCCTGGAGTTCCTGAAAGGTTATATCTCTTTGAGGTTAACTATGTGGCTGCAGAAGGTAATGCCTTGGGAGTCCCGCTTGACAAATCACTCCAAGGCGGTGATCTGAGATGGGTGGGTGACATGCCTCAGGGGTTTCTTCCATAATTCTTCCCTCCCTTCCCAGGCACCAGAGAGAAGTCCGCCCGAATCTTAAAACCATCAGGGCAGCTGGTGGTGCAGTTCGGGCCAGTTGGCCTTAATGCAGGTAGTGTTGTGGAGATTCCTCTCACAGTAGCAGCAACTCCAGCCTACAAATGGGATCTGTGGGACTGTAAAGCCAACCGTTAAAAAACAGATGATAGGAGGCCTCATAGTATGAGGTCACATCTATCGTTGCCACTATCGTAACTTGACGTTCTACATTTTCCAAAAGCCACCCTATGTGCCCCCACTCACCCGTAAACATGTAAGTAGTCTGTTGAAGGTGGCGAGGAATGAATAGGAAAGGATAGCAGGGCTAATTCTGGAGTAGGTATTGAATTATAGGAAGAGTAACCATCTCAAGCAATGCCACACGCACATCTGTGCTTTTTACTCACAGGTGATAGAAACCAGAATAGGTAACAGTTTAGCCTGCCCGACTTGCCCATCTCACCGTCTTTCCCATGTATCCTAGCGGGAATAGTTCCATCTTGCTTCAGTTGACCTACAAGCCAGAGTCATTGCCAAATAAGTTAGGATGCCCATTATGATAGGGCCAGACACCACAGGTTTATCCACATAAAACAGCAGGTCATCTGCGTAGAGGGAAACCCTATGTTCATATGTGTCCCACCACTTAAATCTTGTCTTATAGTCGTCCAGTCTCAGCAGATGTGGTAAGGTTCGACTGTGAAGGCGAACAGCAGAGGCAACAGCGGGCACCTCAGGCACGTAGCTGTCGGTAGTTGGAAGGACGTGGACGCTGCCCTGTCTGATACAGGCTGATGGTGTATTATACAGGATTTTGATGTAGGAGTGATATCTGTGTCCAAACCATAGGTACTCCAAAAGAGAAAAGAGGTAGGCTATCAAAGGTGTTCTCAGAGTGTGTTAACAATAAAACCAGTGGGCCTTGCAAGTGGCCATCGATCAATATTGCATTATGGAGGCAACTCATATTATGTTATGTTATAGTGAATTTATCTCACGCACAAATACTCATGAGTGTCCTGGCACACAGTATTGGGATATCTTTCATAGATTCACATGCCTGAATCATTCCCCGTCGTCGTAGTGGGAGTCCCACGGTACAAATAACATAGCAGTAAGTAGTAAAAAAAACATAGGCCTAATAGATGCAATCACGCATTGCATATCCTATTAGTCTTCTTTTGTTAAAAGGACCAAACTGAAAAACACAACCAATCAGACACCAGCACCATGTAGAACCTTCCCAAGAGAGGCTGAGTTCCTCAGATTTTCACCGCACTTCGTTGTGTAAGGGAGTCTCCCTGAGCCTGGCTCAGTTCTACAGAAAATTCAGATAAGTGTTCATCTTTTACTTGATCAAGATTACGTTGGATTCTAAAGGATTATTCAGGCCTTGCCAGCCCTGTGGGAAGAAGAATGTTCACATTGATGATGCCCACAAAGACTGTATTTATTGCCTTTATCCAAAGCTTGAAGCAAGGCACTAAGATATGCCGCACTTTCCTTTCTAAAACATTGAGGGATAGAGAAGGTCAGCTTTTGTTGTGGCTAAAAAAGACGAATGACGCCTCTTCAGATGCAGAAAGTGATACGTCCTCCAGGTCTCACAAGAGGCAGAGGTCACCTGAGGGACAAATTGAAGAAAAGAAGAAGCAGCCTAAGGTCTCTCACATGGCAAAAGAATCCCTTAATCAGGAGAAAAAAGATAGTCTCCTCCGGGATTTCATCCCCTCAGCCTGCAGGTACTTCGAAGGTGAAAACGGCTAAGAAAATCTCCTCAACAGGTTCAATGGCCTTGCCTGCTACTACTTCTACTACCACAACTACGACTGTGTCATCTTCCAGACCTTCGACAGCGATAACTTCGTCGACGGCAAGTCTCAAGGGTTCTATTCCATCCACATTGCAGTTATCATCGACGACACCTCCGTCATCGAACGCTTCCATATCGAGAGCCAGTCGACGAGCAAGCATTCGTCATTGAAAAAGCCATCGTCGACGATACCACTAGCTTTATTTTAATTCCTCATAACACATTACGTCTACCCTCTAGTTCTGGCCCCACACCTGCACTTCACCCATACGGCTGTTGGAAAAAGATCTCCGCCAAAGAGCCCCTCTATGAGGTGTTGCCCGTTGGGTATTGCACCGCCGACCCAACGAGGAGCAGGCCCAAATGATGAAGCATGACACCTGAAAGGGTGTGTGAGGGCATTAAATCCAACAAAATGGATTCCCAGGGCTACCGCCTGGTTACCCTGCCATAAATCATCTGCATCTCAGACTGTAGCATTCCTTTCTTCGTCTCCCCCAGGAACAACACGATACTTTTTGTTTAAGATTTAATAGTTGGGCACGTCGTGTTTGGACCTTCTCCCCCCTCGAGCAGTAATAGCCCACTACTCCTCTTTTTGACTTCAAGTGACTGTGGTACCAACACCATCGCCACTACCTCACCGCCCTTCAGATTCACCTCCTGAAGACATAGGAGGTTTCCATAACATTATTATAGGGCTGCTAATAGATTCCACCTACGAACTGTCGTGCATCAGGAAGATTGTTTCTTATATGACTTTAAGGAGCAAACCAGAAAAAGTGTGAGGTCAATACCTATCATCGATCACATTTGGCAGGAAGGGGTGAAGGAGATGAAAACGCCAGCATCTGTGATCCCTGTGCTGCAGAGACTAGATAAAAAGTATATAGACCCTGAGGACTCGCCTGCTTGTCTAACGGGTCACCCCAAGGCAGATTCTGTAATCTCTCAGGTGGCTCAAAGACGCTTGAAAAATCCATTCTCTACTATTACCTCCCCACCAAGATGGTAGGCGTCTTGACAACATCGGAAAGAAATTTTCATCAATGGCATCAATTTCTGTAAGGGCGGCAAACGCTCCAGCAATCCTGAGCAGATACGATTGTCAGCTTTAGTCCATTGTAGGGAATATGAAATCCTTCCTCCCAGAAGCAAACAAGGATGAGTTTACCAAACTCATCACTGTAGGAAGGTAGATCCCTGACTATGGTTGCCCCCAACTTTTTGCCTGGTGTTTTGCTGGTTTTCTGACTTAGTTGACCTGGGGCCCTGCTATTCAGGACCCCAGGCCTACTGCTCTCTCTGTAAAATGGATTCCATGTACCCTAGGTACATATCTAACTGGATACTGAGTCACCTTATCAGTCCCTGTACAGTGTACCTTAGGTACCCAGGGCATAGGTGTACCCAGGGCCTACCAGGGGCTGCAGCATGTATTATGCCACCCCTGGCTGGCCATCCAAATCTGACACAACTGGCTGCACGACAGCTGGGGCAAGGTAGTGTAATCACCCTTTGCTTTAGATATAGTATACCTATATCTAACCCTAAAATGGACACATGTATTCCTATCAGTCACTCCTATGGCAGGCCTTATCAATCCTGAAGGCAGAGTGCTTGGAATAATGTGAGATGGTGCTCTGGCATGAGCTGAGCCCGTTTGCAGCTTGCGGAACCAAGTCCTAATAGCTGTTCCATGATAACGCATACCATATACTCTTAAGTGCATTATAATCCTCGCGGTTATATGCCAACTCTGGTATCGCTTTATCAAAACATGTCGAGTAAGGTGTCATACGAATTGGAATACTAACCCCTCGCCAATTCTGGCGACGGGGTTAGCATTCCACCCTTCTAGAGGGACACGACATGTATGTAGCTGTAACCCCGGTTAAAGTTAACTCAAGCCTCAGCTCCACAAAATGGATGCTGCCACCGAGACACAAGTCTGCCCTCCTGCTGCTGGGAGTCCTTCCAGCAACGGAGGCCTGGACAAAGGGTTTCCTGTCAGGGGCGGTGCCAGCACCATCCCAGACAGGATTTTGTGTATCCCAGGTAGGCAGGGCTTTAGAGGAAGGTGACTGCAAGTGGCACCCCGGTGCTCACTGTGCATAGGCCGGCTTGAACCAGTTCCAGGGGCACTCCAGCCCCTGATCTGGGGAAAAGCCCGCCAAAGGAGAGGGGTGTAACCACCCCCCTCCTAGTCCCACCCATAGGGCAGGACTTAGTCGCGTGCCAGACCCCTTTTTCAGGATAAAGGTGGGAGCAGGCCCCCTTCCAAAGCAGATCATCTTTGAATCCTGAAACTACTTTCCACGAAAGGAACTCAAGACTTTTTCCTAAGATTTCTCCCTTGTGACTAAGGAGTAGCCACCCTGCAGCAGCAGGCACCAACCAAGCATCGCGGTCTGCTGTAGTCTCTCCTCCGGATCAAGACTGCCCAGCTCGACGAGAACCGGCTTCCCTGGCACCTCTGACCTCTACCTGCATCATCAGCCCAGCTGAGATTCGTGGGTGTGACGAGACCTCGAGGGACCGGCCATCTTCAGGACTGCACGACGCTTGTCCAGCACGAGCACCGAGTGCCCCTCGACTGAGTGCTTTGGGGTAAGAGAAGCCCCGACCCTGAGCAGCTCCAGCACCGAAGTTCAGCCCCCTTGCATCCACGAGATCTGCGTGGGGCCCTTCTGCTCTTTGCTGCTCACCGCGTTGTCCAGGTCACTTGCCCGTTGGCTAGTGACCCTCCAGACGACGTCCTACGTTTGTTTCACCGCTGGTCTAGCTCCTCTGGACTGGCCCTTGTCTCCTCTTGAAGGGGAACTTCCTAGGACCCTCCTGGTCCACCCAAGACGCCATTTTGTGTCGCCGCGTGGGCTTGCCTTAGCCAAGGCTTGTTGCCTCCTTCACCGGATCCAGCATCGCCAGCAGCAGACATCCGACGTGGGACAGCTCGCAGACCTCCAGCCTGGTCGACATCAGCGCCCCGGTCCGTGCAGCAGCAGAATCCAGTGTCACCTCTTCACCTGGCTGAGTGACCTCGTCCGGTGCCATCCTGGTGCCCACCTAATCACTGGCTAGTGATTCAGAACTTGGTCCCCTCTGCTTACAGGTACTCTTCTTCAACTGATCCAGTCCTTGGATGAGCCCGGAACATCTTCACTGGTCGCCTGCCAGCAACTTTTACTTCAGGCTCCTGGTTCATCAACGAAGAAATCCGACGACACTTGAACCCTATGCAGCCGCAGCCCCTGGGCTAGGTAAACCGAGTACCCCGGTGCTCCAGCGTAGACCAACTCTCTAAGTGTCTAGATCCACTTTCGTTTTTGACCTACCTAGTCGGGTTCGCCAGAGAACACTAACTTTTGCATTTACTAGGATCCATAGACTTTGTCCCGCATTACGCGTGAGAGTTCCCACTCTGCACACGACGTCCCTAGGCCTCCTGCTTCTTATCTAAGGGTTCAGCATTGTAGGCCTAGCGTTTCTAAAGTCCATGAGAGTAGTACTTACCTGCTAGTAATTTCGCATTCCACTTGTATAGTATATGGTTTTTCGTGCCCCTCGGGCATTTGTGTAAATTGTGCGACTTTAAGTATTTCTTTAAGAGTTTTGTTGTGTGCTTAGCTCCCTGTCTCATAAAGAGCCAGGGTAGTCTTGTTATAAATAAATATACTTTATTTTTCATAACAACTTGTGTGGTGTCCTTTCACTTGGTGTTCAAGGGGTAAATGTGATGGTAAAACAGCTGGCTTAACACGCCCTCTAGAGTTTAGCCTTAAGACTGCACGTGTCCATGCTACTAGGATAGCTGGTCTATCAGGTTGACTTACAACCAAACATCAATGAGGGTTGTTTGGACTGATACAAAGTGTTCACTAGAATAGTGAACATTATATATCAGGCCAACTTCTCACAATCACAAAAGGAGAAAGAGCAGCGTCAGAGCTGATTGACATTGCTATGGACATTGCCACTACCAGTTTTAGGCAATTAGCGGGTGCTGCTGTACTTCGACGTCAAGGGTGGCCTAAAGCAACAAGTTTCTGCCCGGAAGTACAATCTAAAATCTTAAATATGGCCTATGACGGTGATAGCCTCTTTGGTAGTCGCATTGATTGACTACAATCAAGAAAGATACAGACACAGCTAGGGCCCTAGGTACCCTTCAGTACCGCAAGGTTCCCTTTCGGGGAGCTCGTAGCAGGGTTTTCTCAAACTACAGAGATAATTACCAGCATTCCTAGATCTATCAGTCTTACCAACCGCAATTTCGACAGGGATATCATCAGGAATACAACCGACAGCCAACTACAGCTGGTTTCTCTGGTCAAGGCTCAAGACGAAAATCAACATCCCAAGGCTGCGACTCCGGTCGCAATCAATGTGTTCAGTTGGGTACCAGTGAATACTCCTCTCCCCTTAAAAGGTGCGAAGCTCTCCAGGTGTTTTCACCAGTGGCGCGACATCACCTGAGTCAACTGGGTCCTAGATCTCGTATCTCACAGCCACACCTTGGAGTTTATTCAGATACCACCAAATACTCTCTCCCCCCCCCTTCTCCTCCCCCTCAGGGGATCGCACGCCACTCATCTGCACCTGCTCAAGAACAAAGCGGTGATCATGCATCAAAAAGGAGCAATAGAGAAGGTCCCTTTTTCGCAGCGGAGGAAGGGTTTCTACTCTCGTTTTTTCCTCATTCGCAAGAAATCAGGAGAGTGGAGGCCTATCCTCGACCTCTGGAAGTTAAACACATTTTTGAAGTCTCAATCATTCCGGATGGTCGTTCTCGCAGGCATCTTGTGTCGCCTCAACAGTGGCGATTTCAGGACTTCACTGGACCTCGAAGACGCGTACTTCCATATCCCCAAAGCACAGAAAGCTCTTAAGGCTCACAGTGGCTGGTACCCACTACCAATTCTGAGTCCTTTTGGCCTCAAATCAGCTCCACAAACTTTTTATGAAATTCATGGCTCCAGTGGCAGCTGCATTAAGAAGCAGAGGTCATCAGGTATGTCCATACCTAGACGATTGGCTTTTGAAAGCGCCAATAGTTCGTCTAGTGGAAGCAGCAACGAGAGATTGCATTTCTCTGTTCCAGCGATTAGGCCTATCATAAAACCATCAAAAATCCTCACTAATTCCAAGCCAGAGAATGTTTTTTCTGGGAGCAATGTTGGACACCATTCAGAAGGCGGCCTTCCTTTCCCAGGAAAGACAACACCGTTTGCAGATGATAGCACAAAGGCTATCCAGAAAAAAGTGTGTTTCTGTAAGGGTATTCAGGTCTCTGCTGGGAATGATTTCTTCAGCAATAGATCTGGTGCCAATGACTCGATTGCACAAGACCTCTTCAGGAGTAATAGCAATCCCAGTGGATACAGACCAAAGGCTCTTTCGACGATGTAGTAGAGATCACTCCGCAAATGAAAGAATCTTTCCTCTGGTGGTCTCAGCGATCAAATATATCCAAGGGGCTTTCATTTCCCCCACTTATTCCAGACTACGTGGTGACAACAGTTGCTTCTATGGAAGGCTGGGGAGGACACTTACAAGACCTACAAGTTCAAGGGAAGTGATTACCCAGCTCAACGCAAAATGCATATAGTCAGGTTGGAGTTGAAGGCCATATCCCTCTCACTCCAAGCTTTCTTACCACTGATTCACAGATCCTCGGTTCAAGTCCACTCGGACAACACCACGAGCATATTCTAAATAAACAAACATGGAGGGACCAAATCCCTATCTCTGTCACAAGATGCCCAACAACTTTGGGATTGGTTAACGTTTCACAAGATCTCTTTAACTGCGGAACATGTTCCAGGTTTAAGGAATACCCTAGCGGATGCTCTGAGCAGAACAAACGACGGATGTCACGAGTGGGAGCTGTAGCAATCACAACTGAACAGGATATTTGCGACATGGGGGAAGCCAGAACTGGATCTGTTTGCGACCCAAATCAATTCCAAATGCTGATTCTTTGCAAGCAGGTTCCCGGGGGAATGCGCTTTCGATGCGCTGGACAGGGATATATGTGTACGCTTTTCCCCCATACCACTGATTCCCAGGGTCCTAACAAAGATCAAGTGGGAACGCTGTTGCATTCTGCTCATAGCCCCCAGATGGCCCAGGCAACACTGGTACTCAAAACTTCGCCTATTGTCAGAAGCAATGCCCATTCGCTCCTTCCAATGCCACAGCTGTTATCCAGGAGCAACGGCCAAGTGTGTCACCCGGAACCAGCCACACTGCAATTACATGCTTGGCTCCTGAATTCTTTGAATTTAAAGACCTAAACATTGAGCAGGAGTTCATGAAAGGCATATTTAGAACCTTTCCATCCATCAAGGCTCCACCTCCAGGATGGCAACTGAATATAGTGTTATCTCAGTTGATGAGGCAACCGTTTGAACCTATACATAAAGCGGAACTTAAATTCTTAACCTGGAAGGTCGCCCTTCTCATGGCTCTCACCTCCACAAGAAGGGTTAGTGAAATACAAGCGTTCACTATATCTCCTCCGTTCTTACACTTTTCTAATGATACAGTTCTTCTGCCATCTCAATTCCATTTGAATGAACCAGTGATCTCAGAACATTTTTTCCTAACCCGTCAACTCCGGCTGAAGGAACTTTACACACTCTTGGGATAAAAAGATGTCTCAAGTTTTACTTGCAATGTACAAAACAGATCCGCAAATCAAATCAGTTATTTGTTGGTTATGGTCAAAACTGTCAGGGAACTGCAGTCACAAAGGATATCATAGCTAGATGGGTAGCAAATGCAATACAATTTTGCCATGACAAGGCTGGCAAGCCTTTATCACGAACTATACGAGTGCACTCCACTAAAGCAGTCTCTGCTCCTGTTACTATATTTGCCGGAGCGCCAATTGACAAAATCTGCAAAGCGGCAACGTGGAAGACAACCCACAGCATTACTGCCTTGAGTCATCACACAGAGTTGATGCAGCTGTTGGACAGGCAATACTACGAAATCTTTTTCACTAAGGTATACCATTTTTTGTTAGAGGTTTTGTAAGAAAAAGGAGTATATGTAGGTATGTATGTATCTTTCTGTTAACATGTTCTGGTAGATATTGTTACATACGCTTACTGTATTATATAGCATCCTTGACTGTTTCTTAATAATGGAACATGCTTGTGTTACGTCCATCACTTCTCATATGTAGTATAGTTACTATGCATTATATATATATTAGCACTACCCACCGTCCACTATAGTGCTTACCAGCTATACGCGTGCATATATTTATGAATAAGTTTCCATTATCCATTTGGGGCACTGCTTGCTATTCTTATTCAGGCATGTGAATCTATGAAAGATATCTAAATACTGGATAAGAAAAACGTTACTCACCTGTAACTACAGTTATCCAGTATTGGTATCTTTCATAGATTCACATGCAACCCACCCTCCTCACCGTAGAGGCACCTCTAGAATACAGTATTAACTATTCTCGTGCTGAAAAATCTGAGGGACTCCGCTTCTCTGGGGAAGGTTCTAGAGGGTGCTGATTGCTGATTGGCTGAGTTTTTACTTTGGTCCTTTTTGTAAAAGGAGACTTATAGTCTATATAATATATGGTTACTACCATAATAGCCTATGGAAAGGTACTAATTTTTACCTACTACTTTGTTATTTATGTACCATGGGACTCACTACGACGACGGGGAATGATTCAGGCATGTGAATCTATGAAAGATACTAATTCTGGATAACTGTACTTACAGGTAAGTAATTTGTTTCTTTTCTACTATTTTTGCAGCAGTCTAGTATAATCAGGAAAAAAACATGATGTTTTGAGAAATATTTCTGATTTATTTTCAGGTTACTGCCCTACTCAAGATCAGGTCCCGATCATGGTAGTTAAAGAATCTTGCAGGCATATCCAGGCGTGGCCCCGATGCACTAGTTCAAGGACGAAATACAGAGAGAGTGGCCAAAGACAGGAAACAAATGGGGTTGACTCCTTCATCCCCCTCTGTAAAGCTCATGAATCGAAGATTGTTCCAACAAGAGTGGCCACCAACGTCTTCTACTCAAAAGGCTAGATCTTTGGATTCCGCCACAAGACGGTTCACCATGGAGTTTAGCACCTTCCCAGTGTCCTCTCTATTTCAAATATCTGTCCTTCCACCTTGGTTTCTCTCTTGACAGTGTTGCGAAGACCCTGGCAGATTAAGGCTGCATCAGATGGGGCCAGATCACCCCTATCTACCTAGAGATATGTGCTAAGGGATTCACAGCCATTTGTTTACCCACTCTGTGGCGCTCTTGAGTGTGGCACACCATCCAGGCTCTCAAGAGTTCTTGGGTCGCCACAGTCCTCACATCTGCGGGGATAGTCTGATGGGGTCACTGCACGGCTGGATTACAGGAAGGTCTCATTGATGTGCCCAGGCAAGCCTGCGTATCGCTAACGATGAGGGTGCAGCAGCAGCGCAAGCCGTACGCTCAGCTCAGGCGCCGTCGCAGAAGAATAGCGCTCATGTTGGAAAGTCTCTGCAGTCCATGCCCAGCTGGCAGAGGCCAGAGCAAGCGTCCCTCACAGAAGCAGGGTCGCGATCTCGGGCTCCCTCTACTCCTGGCTGCCATCCTACTTCCAACGTCACTTAGGTAGGCTGCTTTAGGCTTGGGGTCTGTGCAGCTGCCAAGGATCTACAGAACGTCTCTCTGGGATCAATTGTGGCATCTCCTGGATAACTAGCACACCTGGAACAAAAGGCAATAATCCATAGCAACAGTATGAAGTATGTTGCGGGCCGGTGTTGAAGCATTTCTAGAAAATGTCTGCCATGTTTAATTTCTCAGCCACGGCCCCAGGGTTTACACTCTTCTCTGGTCTTTTCTTCAGCAGCAACAACAATAATACCCTCAGAGTCCGCGATATCCTTTCCAGCAATTGGTATCAAAGCTGAAAAGAACCTTCATCAAAGTATTCTTCTAGAGTTGTGCACTCTTCTGGTGCAAGATAATAACTGCTTAATACCCCATGCATCTCTATTCCCCCCGCCCCCCAACCACCCCCTCCAGTTGGGGGAGTGGTATCCTTGCATATGGCATAGTAGGTTTCAATTCCAAGAGACAAGCGGGTGTCAGGTTTGTGTAGATAGTGGCTACTTTCTGTGTTTCAAGATCATTCCACCAAAACCAAATTCAAAGCACAATCTTTATAAACTCAGGAAAATAACTCCAATTCTGTTGATAAAAAGGGTGATTGAACAAGTTCCATTGGATCTGAAAGTTCCGGGAATTTGCTGCTAATACTTTCTGGTTTAGAAAAAGGTAAAAAACAAGAAATCAGACCGACACTAGATCTACGTTACGCAAATGTATCAAGCGGGAACAATTCTGAATGCCAGCCCTACATCCAATACATCCAGATGTACACCAAAAATTATTGTGCGCAATAATTCATTTTTCCACACCCTGAAAGCTCAACTCTGCCGAAAATTGCTCCGATTTCTAGTCACTACCAATACACAGTACTACCCTAAGCCTAAAATCTGCTTCACACACTTTATCTAAATGTACGGCAGTGGTAGCAGTCCACTTGAAAAAATGAATATTAATGTATCCCTACCTGGACAACTTATTGCTAAAAGCTCATAGCCAGGAGAAAGTGAAACAGGATTACATAACCACAATTAAGATGCTGAACAACCTGGGAAACTACATTTACAACACAGACAAAACCACACCTTCCCTTACCAAGCAAACGTTACCAAGCATTTGCATTTACCACGCATATGCGTGGTAAAGGCAGTCAGCGGTCTAGATTCAGAGTGAATGGAAGGAACAGGAACGATCGGGAAGCAGCTTGATGAGTAGGGCTGGGGTCTGGGTACATTTTTGTGCTGGGTTTAATGGCTCAGGGCAGGGATGTCAGGGTAGTTTTTTGTGTTTGGTAAGTTTTAGGGCGCAGGGCGAGGTCTGGGGTGTTTTTAGGGTTGGGGTAGTTTTCAGGGCTATGAGCCCGTTTTAGGGCGGAAGCCTGGGCTATTTTAGGGCTGGGTTTGGGTTATTTTTTTAGGGCGGGAGGTCGGTTTCAGGGCTGGGTATTTTTATGGCTGAACTAAATTTGTTGTAAAGGCATGCTTGGTAAAGACACGGTCATGGTGAAGACTGCGTTGTTAAGGCATTCGATATAATTGGATGCGTGGTTCCATCATAAAACCGAACAACCTAGGTCTTCAGGTCCGCAAATAAAAGTCAACTTCAACACTGGTTAAAAAATTGTCGTACCTAAAAGCAACGGGGGACACCATAAAGGCAACAGCATTTCCTTCTGATGATAAAGTGAGTTTCATCTATCCAGAACAAATGCCTCGTCCTAAAATCAACTTCATACCCAACTGCCAAGCAGATAACCTCCCTATTAGGCTTAATGGCTTCTTGCATATATATTGGCCTGATTGCACTGTTGTGTTTTGTTTTTTTTAAACTCTTTATTCGAGTTTTCAAGTTAATGCAATGCATACATTTCACCCACAAACACAGTCAAGCATTTTACCACTATATCATATAGACATTCAATTACGCCTGAAACCATAGGTACACAGTTGTGTCGCCTTCTGGAGGGGACTTCGTTGATTAAGTATAGAGTCCTTACTCTTCCTCTGAGTCCTCACTGCTGTTCTCTTGGTCCGGCGGCGGTTCACAAATATCCCTTCTATATTTGTTCCATGCCCCCCATAGTTTGGTCCATTTTTTGGGGCAGCCCCTGTTGCTTAGCACCGCCCTTTCCGCTGTCATGGCAGCGTCCATGTCTCTACACCATGCTGCTAAAGTTGGTTTGTCTGTACTGCCCCCCTTTTGTGCTATGTTCCTCTTGGCTACTATAATTCCCAATGTAGCCCAACTCTGCCCTGCGCGTGTGAGATCATTCGGTTCCCAAACATTTAACAGGCAGCGTTTGGGCTCCGGCAATATCGTGACCCCCTCCGACTGTGACATCATCTTCATCACCTGCGCCCAATATTTGGCTATTTTGGGACAGTCCCATATGGTGTGGAAAAAGGTTCCTTCCTCCCCACACCCTTTCAAACAGTAGGGGTGCGCTATACGTCCTATTTTGTGTAGGGTGTGTCTCGTGTAGTATGAGCGATGTAGGATGCGTAATTGCACCAGTCTAAGACGTGACGGAATGCCTATCTCTTTCGGGGATACAAATGCCTCTTGCCATTCAGAGTCATCACTTTCACCAACATCAGTGGACCATCTGTCCCTCAGTGTTCCCATCGGATCGGGCAGATTGTTCACCAATTTACGATATGTAAGGGAGGTTGCCTTTTTCGCCATATAGTCTGTTAACAGTCTGTCCTCAAGCGGGGATGTTTCTGGGAGTTCTGAGTCAGGTGGGAGCGCTGTCATCAGGGCATGTCTGATTTGGTTATACCTAAACAATTCAGATGGTGCTAGGTCATATTGCTGTTGTAGCTGGTCAAAGGGTAGCACTCCTCCTTTTTGCCACAGATCTCCGATCGTAGAGATTCCAATATCCTCCCAGCGATCCAAACCTTTGCTGTATCTAAGCTTTCCCAGTTGTTTCGTGTCCCAGAGTGGAGGGAGCTACGTGATCACCCCCTGCCATCCCAGCTTTGCCTGAGCTTTATGTCATATCCCAAGTGTATGACGCAGCGGTCCCAATTTCTGCATTGATAGTTTTTTATCGTAGAGGGGAGCCAGCATTTCAGCCACACCTAACTGTTCTCTGTCCGCTTTTAGTGCCGGTTTTGACTGTGGAAGATGTATCCATTGGTTAATAACTTTTAATTGTGCTGCCCAGTAATAGAGTTGCACATCTGGGAGCGCTATTCCTCCATCGTACCAGCTGCGCACCAGCTTAGGTTGTGCTATACGCGGAGGTCTGTTGCCCCATAATAGATTGGTTACCTGTGCCGCAATTGCTTTAAAATATGCGGGTTTTACTGGGTAGGGTGTGTTTTCCAATATATATAGGAAACGAGTCAGCGCCATCATTTTAAAGAGTGCCGCCTTCCCAAGCAGGGTTAGTGGTAGAAATTCCCAATGTCGAATATCGTGTCTTAGACGTTCCAGCGGCGATTTAAGATTCCTATTATGGAAGTCTTCAGCATCAGGTATTTGAAAGTACCTGGCGCTGTTTTCAACGGGCAGTTGTCTGGAAGACGTGGGGGGGCCACGGAGCACATACATGGTGGATTTCGACCAGTTTAAGGTGTACCCTGAAGCCCGCCCATAGGCCGTGCAGACATCTAATAGACTGATTATGGAACGCCTAGGGGTAGTGAGGTACAACAGGATGTCATCGGCGTAGAGGGAGATCTTATCTTCCCAGGTATTCGTCCATCTAAATCAGTGTATCATTGGCTCCCATCGTATCCAGGCCGCCAAGGGTTCTAGTACTAAAGCAAATAATAGCGGTGTCAAGGGGCAGCCTGGACGTGTGCCTCGTGCCAGCGGGAAATTTTCAGAGATGTGGCCATTTATGGCGACATGCGCCATGGGTTTTGTATAAAGTAATCGGACCCAGGCACAGAATTGAGGAGCGAAGCCTAGATGCCGCAGCACAGCGAAAAGGAAGGGCCAGTGGACCATATCAAATGCAATGTGGGCATGTAGATGAGAGTATTACCGCCGGTTCTTGCACACATTCCGCTTGAGCCAGGGCGCCATGTAATCTTCTCAGATTAAGAGCTGTCCTTCTGCCCGGCATAAAACCCGACTGGTCCTGATGGATAAGTTTGGTTCGGTATGGCGTCAGTCTTGCCGCCAACAACTTGGCGAGAATTTTAGCCTCTGCATTTATGAGGGAGATGGGTTTGTAAGAGGTACATTGGTCTGCTGGTTTGCCTGGTTTAAGGATGGCTATTATGGTGGCTGTTCGCTGGTCTGGCGGGAGCTCTCCCTTTTTTAGACTTTCTGTAAACATATGCAGCGTATGCGGCGTTAGTGGACCTGCCATGTTTTTATAAAATTCAATTGGTATGCCATTTGGGCCTGCTGCCTTGCCCGTTTGTAACGTCCTGATGGCTGTGCGTACCTCTTCCTCTGAGAGGTCTTCTCCAGGTCCTGTGCCTCTTCTGCGGTTAATTTGGGCATGGCCAGATCCCTTACATAGGTCATCGCCTCTTCCTCTGAAATCACTGAGTCGGAGGACTAAATAGTACGGAAGTGTTGTTCCATCATGTTAACTATTTTTTGTGGGTCTGTTGTGCTGTGCCCATCAGCTGTGCTTATCTGCGCTATCCATCTGTCCTCTTTATCCCTTTGATCTAACCATGCCAGCAGCTTTCCTGCCTAATCGCCTATTTCGTATATTTTGTGACGTGTATGTGCCAGTTGCTGCCTGGTCAGTTCCGTCAGGTGCTCCTTGTGGCGTCTCTGTGCTAGGTGCAAATCGCGGGATCCGTCAGGGGTTGGGTCGCTAGCATGTCGGGCCTCCGCCACAGTCAACTCTGTCTCCAGAGTTTGTAATTCTAGCTGTTTCTCCCTGTTAGAATTCACTATGGAGGATATGGCCTGCCCCCTAAGGACTGTCTTATATGCTTCCCATAGGACGACAGAGGAGGTCACGACCCCTCATTCTCCTGAAAGTAGTGTTTTGTCGTCTTCTTTAATGCTTTAATAATCTCAGGGATTTTAAGGTATCCAGGGCGTATCGGGTAAGTCCGGCGCCTTTTGTGTTGATGGTGCGTGTAGCTGAGTAACATCGGGGAGTGGTCTGAGATGCCCCGTGGTCTAATTTCTATTCTGGTGATATTAGCTAGGCTACCCAGTGACCCTAGGAAGTAATCTATTCTAGTGAGGCTATTATGTACGCTAGAGTAGTATGTGTATTGTCGTTCTGTAGGATGGTATTTCCTCCAAATGTCAATCAGCCCCATCGCTACAAAGAAACTCCCTAAACGGGATTCCCTCTGTATATTCAGCTTCGAAAGGTATCTATCCATTGAGTTGTCAACCACTGAGTTGAAGTCACCACCAATGAGTAGTTCTCCCGCCGGAAGTCCAAGTAAAAACGCACTTCGGGCCGGAAGGGCCACCATGTGCAGTGCTGGGGGTATATACACTGAGACAATATTTAGGTGTTTCCCTTCCCATTGCGTATGTATAGCAGAGAATCTTCCCTCTTCATCTGATTTAACTTCTTTTATGATTAGTGGAAATTGTTTTTTGACTAATATCCCCACCCCCCTGGAGTTAGACGTAAAGTCAGAGTGCGCCACCATCTCGTAGCCCCATCTGTCAAGTGCTTTAATGGACGTGCCTGTGAGATGTGTCTCTTGCAGCAGTTGTACCGCGGGGTATACCGTTTGATACATTGCATGACCAATCCACGCTTAATTTTATCGCCCAGACCTCTGACATTCCATGTCAGCACGGCAAGGGACGAGGCTGTGGTGGCTGAAGCGTCTTCCGGGCTAGGCGACGATACATCCCCCATTACCATAGTGAACGGAACCGGCGATTTTAGCAATGTGCATCATACTTGAGCTAATGTGAGTGTTTGTGCATTTGAGGATCTCATGCGCGGATTCAATCTTGAACCTATGAACTAGTACAATAGTAACCAGAACCCAAACTTTCCCCCATCCCTGAACCTGCTTAACGGACTTGGAACCGCCCGCCACCCCAACTCAACAGAGTGCTTTTTCCCAGCCCCAACCATAGTACTTGCTTGACGGGGCAGGGAGTCCGTGAACGAGACGAACCCTCCTTTCTGTCCATGTCCTGCGTCAGTCCGGTGTAGAAAGTCGGCGAGATCATGGCTCTGTAATCACTGTAATCTCATTCCGGGTGTTTATGGCTCACATTCTTATCCTTGGCCGAGATTCTCTGTGTCTGGTCGTGGCGGGCGCTATGTGTCCGGGCGTCGTATAGTCTGACTATCTGTGTCCTCGTCTTCTGCATGGCGGTGATGATTCTTGTTCCCACGACGCGGTTTGTCTGCTCGCCGCCAACCTTCCAGCCAGTCATATGCCTCCTCAGGCGTCTCAAAAAACCATGTTTTTCCCTCCGCCACTACCCTGAGCCTAGCGGGAAACAACATGGAGTAGGGCAGTTCTTGCGCCCGCATCGCCTTTTTAACCTCCAGGAAACTTCGTCTGCGTCGGGAGACTGCCGCTGTATAATCTAGGAAGAAGGAGATCGCTGAGTTATGTATTCGGATCGGCGGGGATACTCTCGCAGTTTGTAAAATGGCGTCCGTGTCTCGAAAGTTAAACAGTCTTGCGAGCACCGGTCGGGGGGGGAGCCTCCGGCTTGGGTCTTCCGCCCGGCACTCTATGGGCTCTCTCCACCGAGAAGAAACTTGATAATCCCTTAGGCTGTAGTCGTGTTTTCACCAGCTCTTCAACATAGAGGTCCATTGCTTGAGAGCCTTCACTCTCTGGAATAGCTAAAATGCGCACGTTGTTCCTGCGTGTGCGTCCTTCTTGATCATCGAGTTTTTCTGACAGGATTTTATTCTCCGTCTCGAGTTGGGACAGTGCCTTCTGCATTGTCGCTGTTTCTGTCCCCAGGGTTTTAGTGATTTTCTCCACTTCGGTGACTCTGTCCGCCATTCTGTGGAAGTTTGTTCGTAGTAAAGAGACGTCCGTGGAGATCGTCCCCACTGTAGTTTGGACACTTGATAGGGCTGCCATAATATCTTCTAGCGTTACCTTTTTCGCCCCCTCACCTTCTGCCGTTTTTCCCCCCGAGGAGTTACGCCCTTCCTGAAGCGGCGGGGAGCTTTTGTCATAAGCGTACTTGTCCAGCTTTGCCTGCGTATTGTGGGTCCGTGGGCCCCTGCCCGCCATGCTGGTCTTGGCGTTGGCACAGATCACTCACTGCGCAGTGCTATTTGTTTGTCAGGCCTGTAAATCATGCAGTTCGACAGGCCCGGACAGTTTTATAAATTCAAGCGGCTAATACAATTGATGAGTTGTAGTGGTGGCGTCTTATACATGGTATGTGTTGCGCAGTTCCTGCAACTAGTTCATTGTAGGGGCTTTTCCAGTCCGATATTATGGCCAAGTTTGCCTCGTTGTACCTGAATCACCAACCGGGGGAGGGGTGGGGATGGCTGCCTTCCCACTCCCTCCTTGTCGCTGTGCTACGCACCCTCACGTCTGCGATCAGCTCCTTGGTGTCCCCACTCCCATGGACCGTAACCAGGCGCCGCCTTCAAAAAATCGAGCCCCCGGCTATGTGTCCGCCACCAGGCCTCACCTTGCCTTTATCTGCTTCGTTTTCCGCCGTATTCGCAGCTCTGTCAGCCCCCAGGACCATAAATCATATCTGGATCTTGCCTGCTGTCAGGGGGCTGTCTCGGCGTTGGGATTGCCTCTTATCGTGCCCCGTTTCCCTCGCACCGCGTTCTCCGGCTCAGGGATACTCCAGACCCCGGTCTCTGTTCGGGCGCTAGGCCGCTGTCTGTCCCTCTTGGCTAATTCTGGCACCCGGTGTCTGATTTTGACTGGAGTACCGCCTATACCCACCGCTCGGTCCCGGACCTCTGCTCAGGCCCCTGGGCAGCCGTATTGTTCCGGATCAGTGGTCGGATGTACGTGAAAGGCTGTGTCATCCGCGGAGCTCCCGCACTAAGCAGCCATTTTGCTCGGCTGTCAGCCACGCCCCCACCCCCCCACTGAGCGCTACTGTCACTCCGAAAGGAGCATGCTGGCGCTGTGCGGGCAAGAGTTAGGTGGACAAGAACGGGCCTTATATGAGCGATGAGCAGAGTTCATCTGAGAATCCAAAGATCCAGGTCTTCAAGGCCTTTCTGAACTGAGTTTCTGTTTTATGAGAACTCTCCAACAACAGTTAGAGGACCAGTGAGGTCAGAAAGAAAATAGTTGAGAAGTCAACCGAATTCTGACCATAGAAGCATAACAATCACTGGCTTGTAGGGCCAATTTTTAAAAAACCCTTCTATCTCAAATTATAGTGACAGATGCCTCCCTTGTGGGATGGGGAGCTCAGCTGCAAGATCTGACAATTCAGTGGCAGTGAACAGAGGGAAAATTGTACCACATGAACTACCTTAAACTCGGAGCTGTCCATCTAACTCGCAAAGCCTTCTCATGTCTGTGAAAGCATCACTGACTATTAAAATACAAACAGACAACACCACCACCATGCATTATTTAAGCAGACAAGGAGGCGCCAGAACGAGAACACTTTTGCTGCAGGCCCAGTCAATCTAGAATTGGCTTTGGCCAACTGTCTTAATGTGAGAGTAGTACACATTCCAGGGATAATAAATGTCCAAACAGATATGCTCAGCAAATGCTACGAAGGTACTCATGGATAGGTTCCCGCAGGACAAAGTTTTAAACAATATTTTTGAAGACTGGGGTACACCTTCGATAAACCTCTTTGCAGGAGCAGAAAATAAATGCATTCGGACTACCAGAACATTTGATCAAGTGGTTGAAGCCATTTTTAATGCTTTTTTACTGAATGCATTTATGTACACTTTTCCACCGATCAAGATTGGCCGAGACCGTGGTGGTACCCAGACTTGATTCAAATATCCATACAACCACACAATAGGCTGTTGTACAGATTGGACCTGCTAACGAGAATTCACCCAGCTGTTGCATAATTTGGCTGTAAGGCTGCTCAAGTAACACAGTATGGCAACTTAAATCTCTCACCAGACTGTATGGAGAGCAAAAAAGAAGCAACTCATCCCTCCCTAAGATTGTTGTTCCTTAAGGTGGAAGAGATTTTGTATTTGGTTCCAAGAAGCAGCACACAATCCTGTCACTAAAAGTGATTTTATCCTAGATTCTTCAATTATCTCAAACAAAGCTTCAAATCTCACCAATAAAAGTTTTTCTGGTAGCCATTACAGCATACAGAACATCTCCAAATCAATTATCTTAAAAAGAAGTCTCTCCTCAGATTAGACATCCTTCTCCACCTTGGGAGTTAGTGTCTTATTAAAAAAAGGCTCACCTTCCGAGCCCATTTACCGAACATTAGCAGTTCGGTTCAGAGCAACAGAGACCTTATAACTTGGGAGAAACCGGCTAACGTTTTTTAAAACTCTACCTATTTGCACAGCATTTTAAATTGTATTTTTTACCTTGCTTCCTTGCACATTGCTGTTGAAGGAAGGAGTTGTGTTCAATGCTCCAGGGGGATCGTCAAGGCGGGCATTAGAAACTTAGGTCAGCAGTCTAGCTGCGACGGTTTCTGCGTTCGCCACGCTTCATAAGGGGCGGATGACGCGGCCGCGCTGCAATACAAAGCCCATTTACCGAACATTAGCGGTTCGGTTCAGGGCAACAGAGACGTTATAACTTGGGAGAAAACGGCTAACGTTTTTTAAAACTCTGCCTATTTACACAGCAGTTTAAATTTTTTACCTTGCTTTCTTGCACATTGCTGTTTGGGAAAGGAGCTGTGTTCAATGCTCCGAGGGGATCGTCAAGGCGGGCATTAGAAGCTTAGGTCAGCAGTCCAGCTGCGACGGCTTCCGCATTCGCCACACTTCATAAGGAGCGGATGATGCGGCTGCGCATCGGACGCGCCGAAGGTGCTTCTAACGCAAGCCTGTGTTCACCGACCGGGCCCTCGAGCCAGAACCCCTGGTTCTCCAACAATAGGTAAGCTCTCCTATGCCGCAGATCAGCTACACCACCTCCGAGAGACTGTGCCCCATAAATGCGTTTAAACAATGGCGCCGAACAATATCAGCAATAAATTTCCTCAATGTTCCTTTGAATTAGGATCCCCGATCACGGCCTCAGTCGTTAAGACCTCGTCCTCCCAAACTGTTTTTAAAATGTGCCTTTTGAACTGTCACTCATTGCCTAAGTACGCTTTGAACTCTGGTTACTGTTGGAAGAACAAGACCCAAATGCCCTGTTCCTTACGGAAATATGGCTCACCAACACATCAGACCCTGTGCTGGTGCAAGCTCTGCCCCTTGGATACCAGAGACAAGACCGGGAATCAAGCAGAGGAGGGGGCCTGGCTATTATCTATAAAGATACATTTAACTGTCGCATTTCAGCTAGTTTGATTCCCGACTATGGAAGCTTTTTCTTTGCGACTTGGTCTCTCCTCTACTGCACCTTCTCTGGGGTCCTAATATACAGGCCTCCAGGAACCATTGGCCACTTCAGTAGAGACCTACCAGAGGTGATAGCCAAGTCGGTTAGCTCTGTCTCCAATTTTTCTGTGCTGGGTGACCTAAACATCTACTTTGATGTCACATCCTTACCTGACGCAGAGGAGGTAATCGATGATCTGGATGCACTGGCACTCAAGCTGAAAGTGTCCGACCACACCCACCAAAAAGGCCATCTTCTTGACCCGCTTTTCTCAAACATTATAGTTGTGGAAAAGCACATTCCCCTGATGTGTTCAGACCACTATATGGTCCCTTTCGTTTGGACCCAACAGGGTGGTAGTCAGCCACTGGAAAGGGTTAAAAAGTGGAGTCGGAACTGGTCTAAACTTTCCATTGAGTCCTGGGCATTAACCCTTGACAGTTAGACCTGCCTGTTCCTAAAAAATAGATGACCAGTAAAAAAGATTTGATTTCTTTAGCCTGGTACTCTCCTAAGCTCCGAGAGCTGAAACAGCTATGTAAATGTTTGGAGAGAAGCTGGAGGAAAGACTTCTCCACCATCAAGAAAACCAAATATAGAGAAGCCACTAAAGCCCATAAGGCAGAAATTAGAAATGCCCAATCCCTGTTTTACGAAAAAAAGATTCTCTGCTTCCAACTCCCCCTGCAAAATTTGTAAGATTGCAAAATCTCTCCTTAAACCCCCTGCGCCTCCCTTGCCATCTGATGACACTTTAGTACACTGCAACAACTTGGAAAACTACTTTTTTTTTTATTGAAGATATATATATTCTACTTTTCCCCCTTTATCAGTCTGTAAATATCCCACTCTCGGAGACCAACCCCGATTGCCAGATCTCTTCCTTGAGACAATCCCCCATGGATATGAAATCCCTAAAAATATATCTCAATTATCTAAAATCCGGCTCCCCTAGTGATGTGGTACCCCCACTAATCGGAGTCAGGTTTCCGATACAATCGCTCCAGCTATCCTGGACCTTATTAACATTTCATTTTCCTCTGGGCTTGTTGCCTCCCCATGGAAACGGGCCATGGTCAAAGCTCTTTTTTTAAAAAAAAAACAACTTAGACCCAGCAGTATTTGCCAACTATCAGCCGATCTCGCTCCTGCCGGGGATCTAAAAAATTAGTGAAAAGTATGTCAACTACGTTCTCTCCATAATTATGGAGAAAAACAAACACTTTCACCCCTCCCAAACTGGTTTTAGACCCCAACAGGGCACGGAGACGGCCTTGCTAGCTGTAGTTGAAGAAGCCAGAAAAATTCTGGATGTCGGCGGCTCCGTGACTATTGTCCTGCTCGACCTTAGCGCGGCCTTCGACATGGCCAATCACCAACTACTGATCTCTAGACTCCGAGAGGTAGTAGTTACAGGAACTCTAGTCAAGTGCCTAGAGTCCTCTTTGGCTGACAGATCATTTCAGGTCTTTGAGGACAACTTTATCTCTGAAAGGATGCCTCTGAGATGCTGGGTACCTCAGGGTTCTTCCCTGAGCCCCATGCTTTTCAATGTCTATTTGAGCCTCTTGGCCGAGATGGTTAAGCCCTTTGGTATTCAGATTGTCTCCTATGCTGATGACACTCAGCTGACTGTCTCTTAATCAACCTGACAATGCTGAGACTAACCTGGCCAGCTGCTTGGAAAGGGTCTCCGTGTGGATGGATGGCTCTTTCCTAAAACTTAATGCAGCTAAACAGAGTTGATGTTTTTGGGCATGACTACTAACCTGGATGCCAGCGTACTCTGGCCCAGATGTCTGGGTGTTATGCCCCTCCCCCCCAAAAAAAAAATCAGATTAAAAGCCTTGGTGTGTGGATGGATCACAACCTCAATTTCAAGGAGCAGGTGCACAGGGTAGCAGGTACTTGCTACGGTATCCTGAAATGATTAGAAAAATTCTCCCCCTGCTGCCTTTCAATGCTAGGAGGCTATTGGTGCAAGCCTTGATTATTTCTCGGCTTGATTACGCCAACGTGCTTTATTTAGGATCTCAATGTTCTACCATTAAAAAATTACGAAACTGTTCAAAATTGTGCTGCATTGCTCCTCATGCAGGCCCATATTCGGGAATCTGCTAAACAACACATCATCTCCCTGCATTGGCTTCCAGTTGCCAAAGGAATTCAGTTTAAGGCACTGTGCATTACCCATAAGACTCTCTTGGCTAAAGCCCCACCGATTCTCCGATCTATCATCTCTTCCTCCCCCCCAAAAGATCCCTGCGCTCCGGGAAGAAACATCTTGCAGCTGTCCCTAGGATAAACAGAGATCAGAGTGATGGACGCCTGTTTTCATTCATTGCAGCGAAATGCCGGAACCAGCTACCAGATTATATTCGGATTGAAGCCAACTATCTCTCCTTTCGGAAGCTCCTGAAAACCTTTGTTTCCCTGAATGCTCGGCTGTAGTTCGGTGATGACTCTGCTTCTAGCGCTGGGAGGCCTTCTGGTAGCCATGTGCTGTATAAATGTAAATTCATTCATTCATACACGAGGCTACATTGCAGCATTTATCATGGAAGATAGCCTTCTTAATAGCTATCGCTTCTGATAGAGTAGTAAGCGAAGTACAATCCTTATCTACAATAAATCTTTATATTGCAGTCTTTATCTACAATAGATTATTATACTATTTTCTACTCGTATAGGGTTGTAATGAGTACCCATACTTTATTCCTTCTTAAAGTAGTTTAAAATGCTCATATTAATCAGACTATTACTCTCCCTACCTTCATTCCTAGTACTTCAACACCTGCAGAACGTGCCCTACACTCTCTAGATATCAGAAGGGCTCCCGGTTTCTATCAAAATTAAGGAAATGAGGGAAACAAATTAACTTCTCATTAATTGTGATCAGATTAGAGTGGGCAGGTCCACACTCAAAAATGCATAGCTAGATGGAGAGTTTCATGTATCACTTTCGCAATCAATTAGCAGACCACTGCCTGGCAAACCTAGAGCTCATTCTATCAGAGGGAAAGCACCTACTAGATCTGGGATTAGTCATGTACTAGTAGCTGACATATGTAAAGGAGCTACATGAAAATAACCAATTCACAAAACATTATCGCTTGGATTCTGACACTCAAACATGCTAAATCGAACCCATATTAAATCCATATATGGTATTTGCAATTTATATTATCCCACGTTCTTTTCAGGATTTTTCAAGCAATTCTCTTTAACCACTTCACTGCGGCGGCTATTCCGCCGCAGTCCTAAGGGGGCGGGGTGGCCGCGCGGCGGGGGCATGCTGGTGACGGAACCGCTCCGTCACCAGCCACGGTTGCGCTGTGCTCATGACGGAGCGGTTCCGTCACGGCCCCGCCCGCTCAATAGAACGCTCCGCGCAGGCGCTGAATCCGCGCCGCGCAGGCGTTCCGAGTGGGCCATGACGGAACCACTCCGTCAACAGCACAGCGCGACCGCGGCTGATGACGGAGTGGTTCCGTCACCAGTAGGGGAGGGGTTAAGCTGTCCAACAGCCGGTTTCGAAAGAAAGTTTTAAACTTGCTATTCTATTCTCATGTTTATGAATATCAGTGAAGATTCTATGATGCAGAAGAAAAGGTTACCTACTGGTCGTTGTTTTGCATCATAGGAATCTTCATTGAAGTACAAAACCCTACCCTTCTCCTTGGTTAAATAAGTTTGGCTAAGCTGGAAAGCAATTAAACAGTATAAAACGTTATCACCTATTTTATCATAAAAAGGGACTTGGGGAGTATTTGTTCCTTTACCATTATTGGGAAGGTAAAAAATAATGGTATATATTACCTACTGCGGTTGCCAGTTGGTCGTTATAGTTAGGACTGTGTTCCCATAGAAAAAACGTATCTGAAAGAGACACGTTAGTATTAGATTCTTTACCTTAGAATATCCCCAGGCGTCAGACTGGATCCGGAATTTTTTTGCGTAGCAGTACCCTTGCGCGTCGGTAGGCGTCGTCTACGGCTCCGCGTCCGTCGTCGGCGCCGTGATGACGTCGTCGGAGTACTTAGACGCCGCCTCCACGTGCTGACGTCAGTTCTTCTTTTTTCCGCGCCAGCAGCGCAGATCCGGGAAAAGTGGTACCTAAGTCATTTTTTGACAAAAACTTTTTTGATCGTCCTTTTTCGAGTCTTCGACTCCGAAACGGTGCCGGTAGGGATGCCTGGTTTTAAGCCCTGTGAGGATTGCGACCGGCTGCTGTCGGTCACCGACCCTCACCGTCGGTGTCTCCACTGTCTCGGCGTCGACCACCACGGCCGGACCCTGACTTTGAAGGCTAGACGGGAGCGGTCCCGTAAGCGACTCGAACTCCGGCAGTCGGCCCCGCGCCAGGAGAGGTCCCGATCCGGACGGAGGTCGAGGGACCGGTCGCGGGAGCGGAGCCATCATAGCTCCGGGAGTCGACATCACTCCTCAGGGTCGAAGTCGTCAGGTAAGCACAAGAAGTCGAAGAGACGTCATCGCTCTTCCGACTCCCCCCCCGACGCTCGCGCGACGCGGCCGGGGGTTTAGTGGCACTGCCCACGCAGCTTTGTCGGAGTCGCTGGCGCCGCGTCCAGCTTCATACCCTCCGGTCCCTGGGCCTCACGCGACGCTAGAGGAGATCGAGCGGTTCCTCATGGCCATGAGGTCCCTCTCTCCTCCGACGGGCTCCGCAGCCTGTTTGTGCCCAGCAGTCCCGCCTGGGGGTCCTAGCGGGTCGGGGGCTTTGGTCCCGATGCCGTCGGGTGCTTCGTCTCCGACGCCGCCGGCGCCTTCGGGCCCGGCGCCGCAGGGCCCCACTGGATCCGGATCCGGGTCGTCGCCGGTGGATTTGACGACCTCCCCGGCGCCGACCCCTCAGGTGTCACCGCCGGCGCCGTCCTCTGGCGGCGCCGTCCCCGACGCCTCCCTCGACCCGGTTCCGGCGCCGCTTCAGACGTCGTTCAGAGAGTTTGTCTTCCATGAACCGGCCCCATCTTTTCCTAACCCTGAGTACCAGGAGATGGGTGATGAGGAGGATTGGGAGGGGTCTGAGGACCCTCTGGCACGTGAATGCCAGTCTCAAGAGGACTGGGCAGGTGAACTTGGGGAGGCCAGTGGTATTGACACTTCGCCTGACACTGGCTTTGTCTCGCCTCCTACCGTGGCTACGGAGGAGGGGGCAACCTATAGTGTGGTGTTGATGAGGGCAGCCAAGGCCTTGGGCCTTGAGCTCCCCGTCGCAGCCGTGAGGACTAACCTCCTCACCGAGGTCCTTAAGCCGCAGTCATGCTCAGCCGAGCCTCTGCTGCCGTTTAATGAGGCCTTAACCGACGTTCTTTTGGGCACTTTGTCCAAGCCCGCTACGGGTTCGCCCGTAGATAGGAACGTGGCCAGACGACACTGCCCGGCCCCGGGTGACCCATGTTTCCTGTCCACCCACCCCACACCCGAGAGCCTGGTCATCCAGGCCTCCAATTCCCAAACCGCGTTCCCGTCGGCTCCGCCGGACAGGGAATCCAAGAGGTATGAGCAGTATGGTAAAAAGATCTTCTCATCCCTTAGTCTGGCACTGCGGTCTTCCAACACCGCATGCCTCTTGGGCCGCTACACCCACTCTCTGTGGGATACGGTTGCGGAAGTGCTGCCAGAGTGTCCGTTGGAGGTACGGGCCAAACTCGGCCAAGCCCTTGTGGAGGGCCGGGATGCAGCCAAATATTCTATGCGAAGGTATCAACCCAGGCCAAATTACAAGACAAACACTGGCTATTTAAAGACAAAAATTATGCAAAAAATTATGAACTATAACACAGAATATTCTATCCGGTGTGGGCTGGATACCACTGACTCACTAGGTAGAGCGATGGCAACGACGGTGGCGGTCAGACGCCACGCCTGGTTGAGGTCCGCCAACTTTTCGGCCGATGTCCAAAACACACTGATGGACATGCTGTTTGATGGCCGTCGCCTTTTTGGCGACAAGGCAGACCATGCGCTTGAGCGCTTTAAGGACTCCAGGGCTACGGCCAAGTCCTTGGGCCTCTCGGCCCCGTGCCAGCAATCGGCTGCCTTTCACTCCTTTCGTGGCCACAGAAGGGGTGTACCCACACGTGCTGCCAGCCACGCTCCGCAGGTTAATACCCAACGCGGTGGCGGCCGTGGACACCGCCGTGGTGGCGGTCGGGGACAACGGCGAGGTCAGTCCACACTTTCCCCCGCAGCATCCGCCTCAAAACCCTCATAGTCCGTGCTTTCAGGCCCATGGGACGCCAGTGGGGGCAGGGTTCGCCATCACCTCCTCCACTGGCGCACCGTCACTTCGGACAGGTGGGTGCTGCAGATCGTCCGAAGGGGCTACTCCCTCCCCTTCGAGGCGACTCCTCCAGCCATGCCACCGCAGAACCACCGTGTATCGGGGGATCATTTGCGACTTCTGCAGGAGGAAGTTACGGCCCTCTTGGCCAAGGGGGCCATCGAGCTCGTTCCTGGGCCAGAAGTAGGGTGTGGTTGCTACTCCCACTACTTTCTGGTACCCAAGAAGGGCAAAGGGGGCCTACCCCCTATCTTGGACCTACGGAACGTCAACGGCTTCCTCCGGAAGGAGAAGTTCAAAATGCTGACACTGGCTCAGGTCTTAGCTGCCCTGGACCCAGGAGACTGGATGGTAGCGTTGGACTTGCAGGACGCTTATTTCCACATCCCCGTCCTGGCGGCCCACCAGCGCTACCTGTGGTTCACGGTTGGCCACGAGCACTTTCAGTATACCGTGCTCCCCTTCGGCCTTACCAGCGCCCCACGGGTGTTCACAAAGGTGATGGCGGTGGTCGCAGCTCATCTGCTCAGGTTAGGGGTTTCAGTCTTCCCCTACCTCGACGACTGGTTGTTGAAGCGGGCTCGCCCCAGACAGTCGTCAGCCACCTCCAGACTACGGCAGATCTCCTGCACCAGCTGGGGCTCTCTATCAATGTGCCAAAGTCACACCTGTGTCCCTCTCAGAAGCTCCTCTTCATCGGAGCGGTTCTCGACTCGGCGCGGTTTCGGCTTTATCCACCCGAACAGCGGGTCCGGGATATTCAGGCTCTGATTCCCATCTTTCAGAAGTCATCCCGGGTCTCGGTCAGGTTGACACTGCGGCTTCTGGGGCTGATGGCCTCCTGCATCCTACTGGTGCATCACGCCAGGTGGCGGATGCGGGCTCTGCAGTGGGACCTGAAGTTTCAGTGGGCCCAGCATCAGGGCAACCTGTCCGACCACGTCTTGATCTCGGAGGGCACTGCGAGACAGCTGCAGTGGTGGCTCACGGATCGCAATTGGGTCAGCGGCAGATCCCTCTCCCTTCCCCAACCGGACCACGTAGTTGTGACGGACGCGTCCCTCCAGGGCTGGGGAGGCCACATGGGAGAGGCGGAGATCAGAGGCCTCTGGTCTCCGGCGGAGGCCTGGCTCCACATCAACCTGCTGGAGTTACGGGCGATTCGTCTAGCACTGAAAGCATTCCTCCCCTCTGTCCGGGGGAGTGTAGTGCAGGTGTTCACGGACAACACCACCGCCATGTGATACTGCAACAAACAGGGCGTGGTGGGGTCATGGACCCTTTGCCAGGAGGCTCTGCGCCTCTGGCAGTGGCTGGAATGCCAGGGCGTGACCGTGGTGGCTCAACACCTGGCAGGTTCTCTGAACGCCAGGGCGGACGAGCTCAGCCGTCGGTGCATGAAGGATCACGAATGGCGTCTGAACTCGGATGTGGCGCAAGGCCTCTTTCAGCGATGGGGAGAGCCTTGGTTAGATCTATTCGCCACCGAAGTGAACGCGCAATGTCATCAGTTCTGCGCGTTGGAATTTCCAAGGCGGCACTCGCTCGGAGACGCTTTTCGTCGCAAGTGGAGTTGCGGTCTTTTGTACGCCTTTCCGCCTATACCACTTCTGCCCAGAGTGCTGAAGAAGATATAGCGCGACCGGGCACAAGTCATCCTTGTGGCTCCGGACTGGGTACGAAGGTACTGGTATCCAGAGCTACTCAGTATGTCAGTCGATCCCCCGGTTCGTCTGCCTCTTCAGGAGGACCTTCTGTCGCAGCAGCAGGGGACGGTCCTCCACCCGAACCTGTCCAGTCTCCACCTCCATGCTTGGAGATTGAGCGGCGACAGTTGAGGCCATTTGATTTGCCTCCTGAAGTCTGTAACATCATTCTGGCAGCCGGGCGTCCCTCCACAAAGTGGGTATATGCCTGCAGGTGGAACAGATTTGTGGCATGGTGCACAGCAAAGGCTGTGGATCCTCTTGCTGCCCCTCTTTCTGAGGATGTTCTCTTCCTTCTTTCTCTCGCCCAGCAGGGCTCTGCTCTGGGCACTATCAAGGGCTACCTTTCTGCCCTTTCAGCCTTTCTGAGGTCGCCTGATCAACCTTCTTTGTTCAAGTCCCCTATTGTAAATCAATTTCTAAAAGGCATCACACACACGTTCCCTCCTGTTCCGTTTGTGATGCCTCAGTGGGACTTGAACCTTGTTCTTACATTTCTGATGTGCGCTCCCTTTGAGCCACTTCACAACTGTCCTCTCCGCCTTCTTACTCTGAAGACTGTTTTCCTTGTTGCTATCACCTCTGCCAGGAGAGTGAGTGAGCTCCAGGCCCTTTCTTGTACCCCACCCTTCCTTTCTGTGCATCCGGACAAAGTTGTGTTGCGTACTAAGCCATCTTTCCTGCCCAAGGTTGTCACAGCCTTCCACATCGGGCAGTCTATCACCTTGCCAACCTTCTTTCCGCCACCGCATCCCTCTAAAGAGGAAGAGCGGCTCCACCCTCTGGACCCAAAACGTGCGCTCTCGTTCTATTTAGATCGCACACGCCAGTTCCGGGTGGATGACCAACTCTTTGTTGGTTACGTGGGTGCTAAGAAGGGGAAAGCGGTGCACAAGAGAACCATCTCCCGGTGGATCATCTTGTGTATCCAGGCATGTTACTCCTTGGCTAAGAAGGAGCCCCCTGTTGGATTGCGGGCTCATTCCACCCGAGCCACGGCGACTACAATTGCCCTGGGCCGGGGAGTGCCCTTACAAGACATCTGTCAGGCAGCTACGTGGGCATCGCTGCACACGTTTGCAAGACACTACTGCCTGGACAGCCAAGTCCGGAGGGATGGCTTCTTTGGCCGTTCTGTCCTCCAGGACTTTCTGGTGTGATTATTGGTTCGCAGACCCACCACCGGGGTTGGTATTGCTGGGGTATCTATTCTAAGGTAAGGAATCTAATACTAACGTGTCTCTTTCAGATGCACAAGTTACTACTTGTGTAGCGATATATCTGTAAGAGACATTAGTTAGTATTAGATTCCTTACCGACCCACCCATCCTCCCCGTTCTGCGAACCGATATCTAGGGTTAGGGTTATCCCCTTTCAGGGCCCTAGTTGCAATGGCACCAGTGTGTGTTTTTAACATGGCTCAGCGCTTCTGGCGCGGAAAAGCTGTGTCTAAGAACTGACGTCAGCACGCGGAGGCGGCGTCTAAGTACTCAGACGACGTCATCACGGCGCCGCCGACGACGGACGCGGAGCCGCAGACGACGCCTACCAACGCGCAAGGGTACTGCTACGCAAAAAATTTCCGGATCCAGTCTGACGCCTGGGGACATTCTAAGGTAAGGAATCTAATACTAACTAATGTCTCTTACAGATATATCGTTACACAAGTAGTAACTTGTGCTTTTTGACTTGCCTTTAACTTGGGCGTTGTTTGACAAATCATAACATACATTTTCCAAAAAAATGTGGATACACAGAAATGGCAGAAACTGGTATAAGGGGTCAGGTTGGAGGTACCCTGACCCCATGGGTGGGATATAGGATTGTTTCTGGGAAACACTATGGGCAGAAAACATCGATGTTATGTTTTTTGTCCGCCGTGCGTGATTTCAAACCACTGCAACAGATACAGGTCACCACAGCTAAGGGACAATACTGCTATACAGTCTATGCACAAGTATGTATTCTGCAGCTCATATGCCTCGAAGGGAAAATGCTACTTACCAGTATGCATCTGTCCTTGGCATGTAGAGCTGCAGAATTCATATGCACACCCACCTCCCCGGTGCCTCTATCTGTTCTAGTGTTATCTTACTTAGATACATTACACATGGACATCTTTTCTGTTTCTTACAAACTCCATCATTTTCCTCCATGGCGAAAACAATCTGATAATGGAGTCGATGCCTGTAGGAAGGTAGATCCCTGACTATGGTTGCCCCCAACTTTTTGCCTGGTGTTTTGCTGGTTTTCTGACTTAGTTGACCTGGGGCCCTGCTATTCAGGACCCCAGGCCCACTGCTCTCTCTGTTAAAATGGATTCCACGTACCCTAGGTACATATCTGATTGGCACTGGGCCCTCTCCAAGTCCCTGTACCCAGGGCAGAGGTGCACCCAGAAGTCTCCCAGGGGCTGCAGCATGTATTATGCCACCCCTGGGCTGACTAACTAAACAGACACAACTGGCTGCTTGACAGCTGGGGCAAGGTGGTGTAATCACCCTTTGCTTTAGATATAGTATACCTATATCTAAACCTCAAATGGGCACACAGATCTCCTATCAGTCACTCCTATGGCAGGCCTTAACAATCCTGAAGGCAGAGTGCTTGGAATTGTGTGAGATGGGGCTCTGGCATGAGCTGAGCCTGTCTGCGGCTTTCGGGATCTATCCCTTAGCCGTTTCCATGATAGCGTCAGACCATATACTCTTAAGTGCCTTATAATCCTCGCGGTTATGGTAACTTTGGTCTGACAATATCTAAACATGTCGTGTAAGGTGTCATACGCTTTGGAATACTACCCCCTCGCCAGTTCTGGCGACGGGGGTAGCATTCCACCCCTCTAGAGGGAGAAGACATGTTGGTAACTGTAACCCCGGTTAAAGTTAACTCAGCCTCAGCTCCACAAAATGGATGCTGCCACCGAGACACAAGTCTGTCTGCCCTCCTGCTGCTGGGAGTCCTTCCAGCAACGGAGGCCTGGACAAAGGGTTCCCTGTCAGGGGCGGTGCCAGCACCATCCCAGACAGGATTTTGTGTATCCCAGGTAGGCAGGGCTTTAGAGGAAGGTGACTGCAAGTGGCACCCTGGTGCTCACTGTGCATAGGCCGGCTTGAACCAGTTCCAGGGGCACTCCAGCCCCTGATCTGGGGAAAAGCCCGCCAAAGGAGAGGGGTGTAACCACCCCCCTCCTAGTCCCACCCATAGGGCAGGACTTAGTCGCGTGCCAGCCCCCTTTCTCAGGATAAAGGAGGAGCAGGCCCCCTTCCAAATTAGATCATCTTTGAATCCTTGAACCAACTTTCCACGAAAGGAACTCAAGACTCTTCTCAAGATTTCTCCCTTGTGACTAAGGAGTAGTCACCCTGCAGCAGCAGGCACCAACCAAGCATCGCGGTCTGCTGTAAGTCTCTCCTCCGGATCAAGACTGCCCAGCTCGACGAGAACCGGCTTCCCTGGCACCTCTGACCTCTACCTGCATCATCAGCCCAGCTGAGATTCGTGGGTGTGACGAGACCTCGAGGGACCGGCCATCTTCAAGACTGCACAACGCTTGTCCAGCACGACCACCGAGTGACCCTCGACTGAGTGTTTTGGGGTAAGAGAAGCCCCGACCCTGAGCAGCTCCAGCACCGAAGTTCAGCCCCCTTGCATCCACGAGATCTGCGTGGGGCCCTTCTGCTTTTTACTGCTCACCGCGTTGTCCAGGTCACTTGCCCGTTGGCTATTGACCCTCCAGACGACGTCCTACGTTTGTTTCACCGCTGGTCTAGCTCCTCTCGACTGGCCCTTGTCTCCTCTTGAAGGGGAACTTCCTAGGACCCTCCTGGTCCACCCCAGACGCCATTTTGTGTCACCGCGTGAGCTTGCCTTAGCCAAGGAGTGTTGCCTCCTTCACCCTATCCAGCATCGCCAGCAGCAGACATCCGACGTGGGACAGCTCGCAGACCTCCAGCCTGGTCAACATCAGCGCCCTGGTCCGTGCAGCAGTAGAATCCAGTGTCACCTCTTCACCTGGCTGAGTGACCTCGTCCGGTGCCATCCTGGTGCCCACCCAATCACTGGCTAGTGATTCAGAACTTGGTCCCCTCTGCTTACAGGTACCCTTCTTCAGCTGATCCAGCCCTTGGATCAGCCCGGAACATCTCCACTGGTCGCCTGCCAGCAACTTCCACTTCAGGCTCCTGGTTCATCAACGAAGAAACCCGACGACACTTGAACCCTATGCAGCCGCAGCCCCTGGGCTAGGTAAACCGAGTACCCCGGTGCTCCAGCGTAGACCAACTCTCTAAGTGTCTAGAACCACTTTTGTTTTTGACCTACCTAGTCGGGTTCGCCCGAAAACACTAACTTTGCATTTACTAGGATCCATAGACTTTGTCCCGCATTACGCGTGAGAGTTCCCACTCTGCACACGACGTCCCTGGGCCTCCTGCTTCTAATCTAAGGGTTCAGCATTGTAGGCCTAGCGTTTCTACAATCTATGAGAGTAGTACTTACCTGCTAGTAATTTCGCATTCCACTTGTATAGTATATGGTTTTTCTTGCCCCTTGGGCATTTGTGTAAATTGTGCGACTTTAAGTATTTCTTTAAGAGTTTTTGTTGTGTGCTTAGCTCCCTGTCTCATAAAGAGCCAGGGTAGTCTTGTTATAAATAAATATACGTTTATTTTCATAACAACTTGTGTGGTGTCCTTTTTACTTGGTGTTCAAGGGGTATATGTGATGGTAAAACAGCTGGCTTAACACGCCCTCTAGAGTTTAGCCTTAGACTGCTCGTATCCATGCTACTAGGATAGCTGGTCTATAAGGTTGACTTACAACCAATCATCAATAAGGGTTGTTTGGTATGATACAAAGTGATCACTAGAATAGTGAGCACTATATATCAGGCCAACTTCTCACATTGGTGAGCAGCGGTTGGGATTTGAGCTTGCTGTTGTTTTACCACACGTATCCTAAGAATATCATTTGAAAGATCACATAAGTACCAAGGTACATATAACTTAGCTTAGAATACTCTGAGTTCTACTGAACCAGCTGTTGTAGCTCCTAGGGCTTAGCACACCCTAAACTACAACTCTTAGCAAGGGATCAGTAGGCAAACAAATAGTGTAGGTAAGTGCACCACTTACACCTCACTAGAAAAGCATGTCTACCCATGGAGAGTCTTCAGAGACTCCCCTAGTGGCTAGTGACCCTCCACAGGTCATCTCAAGATATGCAGCTCTCAGTTTCCAGGAGTTGAGACACTTGTGTACCTCCAGGAAATTGAAACAGGGGTCTAACCCCACCACGCCCTTTCTGTTAGGTCTCTTAGAGACATATGATGCTAGAAGAGCTTCTCAGACAGATGGGGACATGCCAGCCTTAGAGGGTGCCCTTGGTGATCCAGACCTCTTTGACACTGAAAATGCAGTTGAGGAGGAGGAAGAAGAGGAACTCTCTGGGGATGAGGCAGACAACAGGTCTGAATTAGTCAGCAGACTTACTAGGGCCAACTTAGACCTACATAGGGGAGGATCTGGGGGACCCCCAGTACTGACGCTAATGAGGCCTAACCTTGGAGTTAGAAGAGATAGATCTCATTCTAGGGACTCCAATAGATCTCTGCACTCTAATGCCTCTTCTCAGAGGAGAAGGATTTCTCCCCAGAGGAGATTGACTTCCCCTCAGAGAAGAGAGCATGAAGCAAGGATGAAACAAGCTAATCTGAGGATTGAAAGGGAAGAACTTGCCCTGGCCAAAGAGAAGCTTGCCTTTGCTAGAGAGCAGCAGATGAGTGGGGTAATCCCCACTGGTGGCAGCAATCTCCCTAGAGATAAAGAAAGGAGTTTAGATACTAAACACCTGAGTAAGATAGTGCCCCCCTTTAAACAAGGGGATGAAATCCACAAGTGGATGGCTGCTCTGGAGAGGGCCTGCACTGTCCAGTGCATCCCCCAGAGTCAGTGGGCAGCTATACTGTGGCTCTCCTTTGAAGGCAAAGGTAGAGATAAGCTCCTCACTACTAGAGTTGAGGATGCTAACAATTACCAAGTCCTGAAGAATACACTGGTTGATGGGTTTGGCTTAACAACTGAACAGTACAGGTTGATGTTCAGAGACACCCAGAAAACTCAGTCTCAGGATTGGGCTGACTTTGTTGATTGTGCCACTAAGGCTTTTGAAGGCTGACTACTGGGAAGTAAGGTTACTGATTTCAAAGGATTGTACAATCTAATTATGAGAGAGCAAGTCTTAAGTAATTGTCAGAACCAGTTATTACACCAGCACCTGGTAGACTCTGATCTGACCTCTCCACAAGAATTGGGTAAGAGGGCAGACACATGGGTCAGAAGCAGGATTAGGCCTAAGAACCAGGGTGGTGACCAAAAGAAGGAATCAACCAAGCCTCAAGAGAAGGGTGGGAATAAATCTTCTGATCAAACCCCAGGGCCCCAAAACTCCTCTGAAAAGGGTGGGTCCCAGAATCCTTCCAATGCCCAGAAGAAACCTTATTGCTATACCTGCAAACAGGTAGGCCACTTGAAAACTGACAGCAGTTGCCCAAGGGCCAACAACAATAAGGAAAACATACCCCCAAGTAACACTCCCAAGCCTCCTGTTACTACTAGTAGTAATCCCCCAGGTGGTGGGAGTGCCCCCAAGAATTTGGGTGCAATTACTTTGGGAGTTCCTGGGGACTCTGGCCTAACCAGGTCCCCTGACTTAGATACTCTTGTCTGTGAAAATGGCATGGGGTTTGCCAACTTCACTGCTTGTCCCAACACTTTGAGCAAGTACAGACAGGAGCCCCTCATCAATGGTATAAAAGTTGAGGCCTATAGAGATACAGGGGCTAGCATCACCATGGTGACTGAGAGTCTAGTCCCCTCAAGGCAACTTTTACCTGGTGCCACATACCAGGTGACCAATATTGATGGAGTACAGAGAGATCATCCCATGGCAGTGGTAAATCTCAGCTGGGGAGATGTCACTGGCCCCAAGAGTGGCAGTGTCATCAAACTTGCCTGTAGATTTCCTACTGGGGAATGATTTAGAGATCTCAGCCTGGGCTGAGGTAGAGCAAGAAACCCATTTCAAAATGGTAAACCTCCATGGTAAGGTTAGTGGGGCAGTGATAGCCACAGCCCCAGTCCAAGATGTCCTCCCTGAACAGGTCAGGAGGGCTGTGCCAGTCACAGCCCTATCCCAGAAAGATGCCTTTCCTGAACAGGTTGGCAAAGCTGTGATGGTCACAGCCCATACCCAAACTGAGTCCCTTCCTGAAAAGGTTGGTGGGGTTGTGATGGCCACAGCTCAAACTCAGACAGATAATAGTGTTGTGAAGCCTGAAACTATGGATCACTCCACACAGACAGAGAGCATTGAGGAGGAAGAGAAATCTCCCTCCCACCAGACTTTAGGAAAGGATCAGCCTCCTCAGGGAACTGATCTGACCCCTTGTGAAGAAACTGCCCCAGAGGTAGTCAGGCCTAGCCTGGCAGAGCCCCTGATGTCAGTGGACCCTTCCAAGGTGGGACCCAGTCTGGAGCAGGTAACCTGCCCCTCTCTACCCTGCCTCAGCCAGCCCAGGGCTGTAGAGGTCAGGGAGGCCAGTGGTGGACCCCAAAGGGCCCCCTGTCCAAAAGAACTTCCCAATCAGCAGATTAAGGGCACTGAAGCTAGTAATCCTAGCCAAGTGAAAATAAAACAGACTCCTGAGGGATCCCCTTAAACCTAGTTAGGGAACTCCCACAGATGGACACTGTTGGGCACAGCCAAACCTGGGACCTAAGGGCCCCAAACCTGACCTGTCCCTCCAGTAAGCCAAACAGAGGGACCCAACCTCCAGCTGTAGGTAGCCAGAGGTTGACCCTGAGAGCTCAAAACAACTCAGTCTTGGAAAGAAAGGCCTCTATGGTGGATAATGATTGGAGGAAGCTGAGCCCAAAATTAGTGGAGCCTCACTTCAGTACTCCATCTCAGCACCAGCCTTTTACTTTGCCAAAACACACCACAGGTAGAGATTCCCTATGGTGGAGACCCTCAGATACCCTTAGGGTGAGGGATTGCTTAGTGGACCATGAGATGGGGGTAACCATGCCAGTGCTGGTACTTCCTTATATGGCCACTTAGGCAATATAGGCTTACCTGTCAAGAATAGCCTTATCTCCTTTCGTTTTGGGGGGGGGTTATGTAGGAAGGTAGATCCCTGACTATGGTTGCCCCCAACTTTTTGCCTGGTGTTTTGCTGGTTTTCTGACTTAGTTGACCTGGGGCCCTGCTATTCAGGACCCCAGGCCCACTGCTCTCTCTGTTAAAATGGATTCCATGTACCCTAGGTACATATCTGATTGGCACTGGGCCCTCTCCAAGTCCCTGTACCCAGGGCAGAGGTGCACCCAGAAGTCTCCCAGGGGCTGCAGCATGTATTATGCCACCCCTGGGCTGACTAACTAAACAGACACAACTGGCTGCTTGACAGCTGGGGCAAGGTGGTGTAATCAACTTCAAAAAAAATCTTTATTTCGGTAAAAATTTACCATAAAAGACATATAAGACATACATTTTAAAACTGTAGTTTTGTAAAAAGGTTATACAGTATAAAATATAAGAATCGAACAATAGCACAGACCCAATTTACACTGCAGTCTCTTAAAAACAATAGAATCAATTACCATCCCTAAGGCATTTCCTTCTGATACTCCAGATAGCACCCAAGTATTTGGCCACTGCAAACACAATATAATCAGTCAGATTGGTTTTCAAAACTCTAAAAGCAGCCAAACACTTCACAAATCCCAGGTTTCTGCAAAGTGGGACTATCCATTGAATACGAATCTCTCGATAAGCGGGCCAAAAAAAGAGAATATGGAGTTCAGATTCGTCAGAGGATCTGCATGCTGGGCAAATACTAGTTGCATCCTTGCTCCATTTGCTTGTGAGTGATCGAATGGGGAGGGACCCATGTCTCCACTGCAAGTATAATTTCCTGAGCAGGGGAGGGTGGACTTTATCTAGAGTTAGTTCGAAGTTATAGGTGGCCTTGAAGGAATCTGTCAATGACCCAGGTTTTAGTTCATTAAGAAGCGACAGTGATTTACTGTCGTGATATGCCTTGGCTAGTACCTTTTTGGGAATAAGTTGGCAAGTTGTCAAGGGGTCAGACCACATTTTAGAAAGTCCCAAACCCTCCAGTTCCAGTTTAATAAATTTAAGCCAGTGGATTCTTCCAGCATTCGGCATAGCAAGCACCTCCTGTAGTCCCTATCTATAGCTGGCCAATTCCGGGGTTGCCCACAGTCTGCGCCAATAAGCCAACGGGCGAAAAGCCAATTCATCGTCTAACGGACGCAGACCCAGATCCAACCTAAGAGGGACTAGGGGCGTGCTAGAAGGGAGTCCTACAAGCCTTCGAATGAATTTATTCTCCACTTTCAAGAGGTCTGATGTTCCTACGTGCCTCCAAAGTTCGGACCCATACATAGCAGCCCCCCTAGCCTGTGTTTTGTAAATCTGCAATGGGGGACCAATAGGCCTAATCGAAGATTTATTATTCGCCAAGAGGCTCATGATGCCCCCCGAGTGTTGAGTCAGTTTGAGGAGAGCTTTCTCGAGGTGCGTGTTCCAGGTTAATTTGTCGTTTAACATAATACCCAAGTATTCAAAGGTTTTCACCCTCTCGAGCCTGCTTTGTGCGATTCTGGGGCTAAAGTGGAATTTCGGTGGGGGATTGAGGACCATGAATTTAGTTTTGAGAGTGTTAATTTCTAAACCGTGGCCCTCACAAAAGTCCGCAAAACCGTCCAGGATACGCTGGATACCCATTGCGGACTTTGATAGCAGCAGGGTGTCGTCGGCAAACATAATTGCCGGCACCCTTACAGCTGCCAACTTTGGAGCGTCAGAGTTGGGGATCCCCTCCAAATGGGAGATAACCCCGTTGACATAGAGGCAAAACAGGGTCGGTGCAAGCACGCAACCCTGTCTTACCCCCCTGCCAACGGAGAACCTCTCGGACAGTACACCCATCCTGCCACATCTCACCTGTGCGAAGTTGGCGCTGTGAAGGCGAACTATCATTTTCAACAAACCCTCAGGAACCCCCAGATTAGCCAGCACCTCCCACAGCTTGGCCCGGGAGACCAGGTCGAACGCCGCCCTCAGGTCCACGAATACAGTATAGAGGCTGCCACCCTCCAACTGCACCGTTTTCCAATAAATGAGGACAAGCCGAAAGACCTGGTCTATAGTTGAGACCTTTTCCCTGAATCCTGCTTGGAAGGGACTCAGGATGTTACAATCCCTAATCCACTCAAGCAGGCGATTTAGCAGCAGTTTAGCAAAAAGTTTTTGTGACACGTCAATCAGGCTTATTGGCCTATAGTTGGCCGGTAGCAGAGGCGAACCCTTCTTAAAGATAGGGACTATCTCTGCCCCCGGCCATGTCGGAGGGATTGGCATGCCATTCAGGATTGAGTTGAATAAAACCCTGAGATAAGGAGCCCAGATCTTGGGTTCGTGTTTGTAGAGGTCACCTGGCAACCTATCAAGGCCCGGCGCCTTTCCAGCAGCCAGGGCCATGATTACCATGGCGACCTCCTCCACACTGAATCCATCCATGGTGGCTACACTTTCAGTGGATGAGTGCAGTGCATCTTCAGGTGGGATCATCGGGAGGTCACTACTGTGTGTTTTGTAGAGATTTTTGAAATGTTCCTCCCAGACAAAGGGTGCTATGTTGGACTCTACTGCTGCGAGTGGTTCAGCTGAGCCATGCTTAACGATTTGCCAGAAAGTCCGGGCGTCTCGAGATGCAAGGGCAGCTGTCATTTTAGTCCAATTTCCCTCGTCCCAGTCTACTTTGGCTGCACGAAGGGCTGATTTGTAAGCTAATCGTTTTTCCTTGATTTCGCTTGGAGTATGTCTTGCTTTGAGTGATTCCAGTAGTGCAGCTTTCGCTATCCTGCAGGGAGCGCTGAACCAGGTGGCTCTTTTCTGCTTGGGCTTCTTAAGCCTGGCCACCGGGTTCAGCACCTCCGCCAGGTCGGTGCATAGCTCGGAGTGAATGGTCCCGAGCTCACTCTGTTGTGCAGCCTTACAAAAGGGAGGGTTAGTTATCTCAGAGTTACCTGGGGAAGGGGATTCTAGATCATTAGCTAATTGGTGCAAACAGCGCTCAGCCTTTTCTAGGGCGGGGACAACTAGCGCATACAGTCTACCGATGTTGCTCGGATTTTCCAGCAATTTAGCCCATATGATTCTGCGTCTATTGCTGGCTAATTCGAGGTCGACCTGATGTGCGGGATTTTCATCTACCTTGGTTGTATCAATCAATCAATCAATCATAGGCATTTATACCGCGCACTACTCACCCGGAGGGTCTCAAGGCGCTAGGGGGGGGGGGGGGGGGGGTCCGCTACTGCTCGAACAGCCAGGTCTTGAGCTTCTTCCTGAAGGAGAGGTGGTCTTGGGTCAAGCGTAGGTCGGGAGGGAGGGAGTTCCAGGTCTTGGCGGCCAGGTGGGAGAAGGACCTTCCTCCTGTTGTCGCTCTTCGGATGCGGGGGACGGCGCGAGGGCGTGACTGGTCGAGCGGAGATGGCGTTTGGGAGCGTAGAAGTTGAGGCGGCTGTTGAGGTAAGTCGGGCCTTGGTTGTGCAGGGCTTTGTGTGCGTGGGTGAGGAGCCGGAAGGTGATTCTCTTGTTGATCGGGAGCCAGTGCAGGTCTCTCAGGTGTCTGGAGATGTGGCTTCGTCTGGGGACGTCGAGGATGAGTCTCGCCGAGGCGTTCTGGATACGCTGGAGTCTCTTCTGGAGCTTGGCGGTGGTTCCGGCGTAGAGGGCGTTGCCGTAGTCCAGACGGCTGGTGACGAGGGCCTGGGTGACCGTCTTCCTGGTCTCGGTGGGGATCCACCGGAAGATCTTACGTAGCATGCGCAGGATGTTGAAACAGGACGAGGAGACGGCGTTGACTTGTCTGGTCATGGAGAGGGAGGAGTCCAGGATGAAGCCCAGGTTGCGTGCGTGGTCTGTCGGTTTGGGTGCGTTGCCCAGGGCGGGCATATAACCCCTGTAGCTCAAATCTTAGTGAAAGCGGATTATGGTCGCTGTCAGATCTGGGAGTTACTCCGAAATCTTTCACTTTCTCCCAGTCCCTGACCGAGACCAAGATCTAGTCAATACGTGACTCGTGACCAAATCTGTTAAAGGTATGTTTTGGCGGAATATCCCCTTTTATTCCGCCGTTGCAAGCCCTCAACGAGTGGCTGAGCGTAAAAGATATTATTTGGGTGGCGAGTGGGGTCCAGGCCTTAACCGGTGTGTCTGTCAAAGTGGGGATGTTCCATAATTCATCCTCTTCACTAGTTATACCCGCCAGGTGGTCGGGGAGAGGTTCATACTGGTAGTTAAAATCGCCACCTACAATTATTGGCGAATAGAGAGTAAGCGAGTCAAGAAAGAGGGCTAGGTCCTCGACTGTTCCCGAGGTGGCTGCTACCCCCACCGGTCTTGAATATATATTGATCAGTGTTAGTTTTCCTCCACATGGCCATTCCGGAGATACACACTGGAAATCCAATGAGTTGGTCTCCAAGTGTGTGGCCCTGCAGCCCAGATGGGAGCCAACCCAGATCAAAAGACCCCCTGATGGACGACCCTTTCCTCCCCATTTTGCCTGAGTCTCAAAGGTGGCAAAGCCCGGACGGGGGTGTTTTTCCCTGGCCCACGTCTCCTGAAATAGGCATATATCATACCCCTCGATGAATTCCCCCCATTCAAGTGAATCTACTTTGTTGTCTAACCCGGCTACATTCCAGGAGAGTATGGAAATTACTCCTGGAGCCTTCGATCTATCAGTGAAAGCTAATGGCAAAGAGCATTCACGTAGGGTAGGTACGCCTGGGTGGATGGGGAGAAATGCCTCTGATGGCACAAACTTTGATTTTGGGCAGGCCTGAATAGAAGGGCTATCAACTATCAGGTCATTCATAACTAGTTTGTTGGTTTTTATTTTAGTTGACTTTAATGTTGTGACATCATGCCTGCCTAACCCTTGAATGAGGATAAGATCCTCCGACTGATTTTGTGATGGGGGGGACACCGGTTGGCCCAGATGTGGGTTTAATATGGTTGGAGCTGATGGACTCATTGGATGGATCGGGCAACTTGTTGAGGCGGGTGCTGAGGCTATGGTAGTGGTCAAGTGTGGGCGTCAATCCACTTCCTCAAGGCACCCATACCTATTGAAAGTCGGTACCCCGTTCCAACCACCGTGTGTATCCAACCAGTGGTTGGGTAACCTTCCCCAGCCACCCTTCCTCTCCGGGATCCTTCTCCAATTCCCTCCCAAGTTCGAATAAGGGTGGGGTGGGTAGAAATAAGTGAGAGGTCTGGATGCTATTGGTGAATCTGTGCTGTTGTAATTCCAGGAATATATGGCATGAGCAGTATTAGGGACCTCGGCGACCATCTACCGCATCCGGAGTGAACTATCGCACACCAGGCACAGCGGTGTCCTCGGGGGAGATCTCCCGACGGAGCCGCGAACCCCGGACCCGCCGAGGAGCCCAACGGACCAGAGCTACGAGTGACCCCACTGCCACCGGGGGCCCAGGCGGGAGCGGCCCCATGCGCCCTGCCGAGGCGGGTGCACGCGTGTGCCGGTGAGGACCTGGACATTCGGCGCTGGACGCCGGGGCGGCAATGCGCGGATGTCCCCGGAGTTTCCCCAATCCAAAATGGCGCCGCCTAAGTGATTCAGCGGGGAAGAGGTGCAGTACGGCGATCGCGACCTGCAGGGACCCCTGAGGACGGCGCCCGGAGCCAACATTACAGAGTGCCGCCGAGACAGTGGAGGACACCAGGGAGCAACAGCCTGTGCGCCCAGTGGTCGGGAAACCCCACATTACTTTGCCCGACCCGAGTCCCCCCGACGACCTGCCTGAGGCCCACTGGGGATCGCTGATATGGTGTAACTGCCCTCTTGAGCAAAGGCGGGACCTGCAGTGAGTGAGTAGCAGTGGGAGAACGCCCCGACCGACCAGGCAGCGTGACAGACTAGCAGTAAGCGCGAGGTACGACCACGCAGAGAGTCTCCCAGCTCCCCTGACGAGGGCACGCCGCGGACCCCTCGCGACCGGATGAAGATAGGCCCACCTGGTAGGACAAAACTACACGGAGGAGACCCCGGGGACCCTGTCTACCCAGCGTCGCCGCAAGGCCGTGTCGGACCGATAGGTCATCCAAGTCTCCCATGGGACGATCACAGCGGACGATGCCCGCGACGCCGGTGCCGGCCCAGAGACGATCACCCTCCCCGGGCCCCTCACGCAGCTCGAAGACCGGAGGACCACCACAGGAATCGGACATGTCCACAAATTGGACAAAGTCCTAGCGGCCATCGAGCACTCCCGAGTGTCCATGGAAACCAAATTCGGGGAACTGGCCTCGGATGCGCGATGACCACAGGAAACTGGCAGATAAGATGAAGCAAGAGAGTCACACGCTCCATGAACTGAAACCACAGGTCCAGCTTAATCAAAAAGCCATCAAGGATCTACAGGAGAAGGTCAGTTTCCTGGAACGCAAGGCGGACGATTTGGAGGGACGCTCCCGCCGGAGCAACATACGCCTGATCAACCTGCCGGAGGGAGTGGAGAAGGACGACCCTATTCAATACATAGAGACTTGGATAAAAACGTTCACCCGGATCCAGGACCTCACACCGTTCTTCTCCGTGGAGAGAGCGCACAGGGTCCCGACTGGACGTCCCCAGGCTGGCCTCCCGCCCAGACCATTCCTGCTGAAGCTTCTGCACTATCAGGACAGAGACACGATTCTGCGGGCGGCCAGGCAGGCGAAAGTCCTCAAGGTGGAAGACAAGAAGGTGATGGTGTTCCCAGACTACTCTCGGGCAGTGCAACGCCAACGCGCCACATTCTTGGCAGTGAAGCAAACCCTACGCCAACATAAGATACAATATGCCCTCCTATTCCCAGCCCGCCTCAAAATCATCTATGAAGATTCGACACACTTTTTCACGGACCCCGCGGAGGCGAGACACTGGTTGGATCATCGCGATCAATCCCGGTCGGACCACGAAGATACACCGTCGAGTTCTGCGTCCAACAAACGGCGGCGACTCCGATCCAAAAAGGTCACTCTCACACAGATGAATCAACCGCCGACGCCCAGCATCAAACGCGTCCCGGACTTGGAACAAATCATAGCAGACCGACGGAGAGCCATTCAGGCAGCGGCGGAGGTCAGGCAACCGGACACCGAACGGGAGATGGAACGAGGCCCTCACATCTTTACATCCGAGGACGAGGGTCAGAGCGACGTCCGCACCTCCAGAGACGGTTCCGTCTCTTCTCCGCCACTGGTGACCCCACAGACGGCAGATACACTCATCTGATGAATACTGACACAGACAGCGGTATGACTGAGATGGCGGAGCATGCTTGTCGACGAGGGACGTCGGTGAGACACGCCTAAGGTATGGGTGGTGGCACACACACATGCAGAGACACAATGCGGCGGGTGGCCTAGACCGCAGCTCACGGCACCACCGCTACACCACCCCCTCACACCAAACGAACTAGAGACAGTACGAGATGTACAGTTTGGGCTTATTGTGCCTTGCAGTGGGCCCCATCAGTTGGGACTGTTTCCCATATGTTGTTTCCATGTTACGCCCCTTCCCTTTTTACCCTGATACTTATGTGGGAGAGGTCATTGGGTCACAGTAGAAATATGTATGGAGGGAAGAAATGCGGGCGAGAGTGACTTTGGGTACAGACGAAGGGTGGCGGGTGCCCCGACCAACGCGACTGACACTTTCACATGACAAAACCCCCTAACACGGACGTTACCATTATCACTCTAAATGTCAGGGGGCTGCACACGGCGAGCAAACGTTATGCAGTCTATGCCTATCTAAAGAGACAGCAGGCCCATATAGCTCTCTTACAAGAGACGCACTTGATGACAGCGGAAGCCAGCAAGTTACAGAGAAAGTGGAGAGGCATCATCTGTGCCACGGGGTACTCTTTATTTGCCAGGGGCACACTGATTTGGGTCAGACCGGGAGTTCCCTTCCGTGAACAGTCCAGGGTGGTGGATAAGGAGGGACGCTATGTACTACTGGAAGGGCAACTGGATGGACAGTCTCTCCTGATAGGCAGTATCTATGCCCCCAATGTGCAGCAGAACGTCTTTTGGTCCCGCCTCACGAACACGCTGGCACACCACACCCACACCCCTTGGCTACTGGGAGGGGATTATAACAGTGTCTTAGACACGGCCCTGGACCGATCCCGCCCCCCACCGCCACGGTCACCACTTTACAGACAGACGGAGCTCTTCAATGCATGGGTTCAACACTGGACATTGACGGACACGTGGAGAGCGTTGAACCCCACGACGAAACTGTACTCAGTTCACTCCATTCCACACGACCTTCGTGTGAGACTTGATAGATTCCTATGCTCACCTACCATACACGCCAAAGCTAGACACACAGACTACCTCGGCAGAGTACTGTCAGATCACGACGCCCATGTCCTGACCCTCCGATGGAAACCACCCCACCCCCCAGTACCGACATGGAAGCTCCCTCGGGAGTGCCTCACAGACCTGGCATTCACACATGATCACGGGGAACACCTGCAGGAACACTTCAGACTTAATGCGGGTTCAGCGTCCTCCAGTCTCGTGGAGTGGGATGCACACAAAGTGACGGCGAGGGGCCATTGCATACAGCAAGTGCTAGGGGTACGAACGGTACTAGAACGCGCATTACGCACTACAGAACAGGAGCTAGCGACCATGCTGCAGGCAGATGACCGCGGCGAGGTGACCCAGCTGCAAATAGCAGAGGCTAAGACAAAATACGCTGAGACACTGCGGGACCTGCGTAAATATAACTTCAGGAAATACGCCAGTAAGGTACACCGGGAGGGCAACAGGGGTGGCACACTCTTAGCCTGGTTAGTTAGACAGGATCCCGACTTGAAACCTATCACAGAAATTGCGGACCGATCCGGTCACCTCCAGACATCCCAGATAGCGATCATGCAAGTTTTTTACACATATTACTCACACATATACCAAACTTCCTGTCAAGGCGACCCCCTTGCGATGTCCAGCTTCCTCCTCCCGTTGCCTATCCCCCAAATCTCACCAGCGGTCCGGAAGGACTTAGACAGGAAAATAACACATACCGAGATTAAAGCAGCGATAGGGGCGCTTGCCAGGAACAAGGCCCCAGGCATGGACGGCTTCCCCCTCGAATATTACCAGACATTCTCGGTTCACCTTGCCCCACGTTTAACGACTATGTTCGAAGACGCACTCAAAGCGGGAATCCTCCCACATTCCCTCAGAGAATCGTTAATAGTGTCGTTCCTAAAACCACACAGGGACCCCCAGCTTCCATCATCCTATAGGCCGATCGCATTGCTCAACTCAGACTGTAAAATCCTAGGTAAACTGTTAGCGATGAGGTATGCCCAGGTTGTTCCCCAATTGGTCCATCCTGACCAAAATGGATTTGTGCCGAACCGCAACACATCCCAAAATCTCCGTAGGCTATTCCATGTCCAAGACATAGCACGTGCCCAGTTCCCGAATGCAGCCTGCCTCATATTAGACCTCGAGAAGGCATTTGATACCCTCCTATGGCCATATTTGTTTGAAGTCCTCGCTAAGAACGACTTTGGCTCGCGTCTAACCGCTTACACCAGGCTCCTTTACACACAACTCAAATCCAGGGTCCGGATAGGTACCTACATCTCCTCGGAATTCACCGTAGACAGAGGGACTAGACAGGGATGCCCGTTGTCACCCCTCTTGTTCGCCTTGGCGGTAGAACCCCTGGCGATACGACTGAGATGGGAGGGTGAGGACTGGGGTATTCCCCTAGCACACTCATGGCACTGTGTATCTTTGTACGCAGATGACCTCCTGATTTATGTTAGGGATGCCACGAGCGACCTGACATGCATTTGGAGGACGCTGGAGGAGTTCGCGAAAGTGTCGGGCCTTAGGGTCAACTGGGGGAAATCCTCCATATACCCGCTGAGCCCCCATATGGCCCCCTTCGAAATCCGGATGGGTACCCAATCACTCGCCTGGAATGCCGACGCCCCCCGATACCTGGGAGTGCGGTTGTACCACACCCCGGAAGACTTATACACAGGCAGCCATCGTAGAACTCTGGCTGGTCTCCGATCAGCGGTCAGTTTCTGGAAGACACTCCCACTGGAGCCTATAGGCCGAGTGGCCCTGGCAAAAATTATTATGGTCCCCCGCCTGTTGTATAGCTTCGCGAATCTCCCGGTGATCCCACCTCGATCATTCTTTGGAGAACTGAACACCCTCCTGATAGACTTGATATGGGGAGGGGGTCGGCGACGAGTGGTGCTTTCCACGCTCTACCTGCCTACCGCGGAGGGAGGACTGGGTGCGCCGGCCTTTGAGGCATACTTACTAGCGGCCCAGCTCCAGTGGCTGTCCTACTGGACGGCGGGACGTCACACGGGGGAAACCATCACAACTACTGGTCCCATCTCGCAAGCCGCGATCGTTAGACTTTTGCTGCCAGGCACTAAACCCTTGCGGACCCGACCCCTGCAAGTGTCCGTTGCCCGAACGTGCATGATGCGTATCCACCGCATGTCCAAAACACAGCCACCGTATTCACCTTTGTTGCCACTGGTGGGTTTCCCTCGCAGGGATTCATATTATTCCCCGGGCGCGCTTCGAGTCTGGACAGAGCTGGCGATCGCGGAGGTCGAATCCCTGTTCGAAGACGGACAGTTAAAGACGTTTGCGCAGATGATGGACCAATACGACCTACCCCCGGGACAGTTTTTACTCCATCGGCAATTATTGGATAGCAGCAGCGCACACTGGAACCCAGAGGCCGGTGAACCCGCGACACATCCAGTGATTCACGCGATCTTGCACATGGGGGTGGGGAGACACTTAGTGACATGGCTCTACAGAGCGGTGCGCTCTTTAATCCTCCCATCCCTCCAATCTCTACGCCAGAAGTGGGAGACGGACTTCGGCAGAGTGGTCCATGACGAGGAATGGAGATCAGCCCTGGAATTTCCTAAAAAAGTCTCCAGAAACGCAAGGTTCCGCAATATACAATTCAATGTCCTCCATAGGGCCTATCTCACACCGGGCCGCCTCCGACGGTTCTTCCCGGACACCCACTTCGAATGTCCCCGCTGTCGAACCCCGGAGGCAGATTTCAGATACATGTTCTGGGATTGCCCCACCCTCCGCCGTTACTGGGACATGGTCCACCGAACCCTGGAAGAGGTCACGACCATTGCCACCATGAACACATGGGAGGCATGCGCGCTCGGAATTTTCCATAGACGGAAAACCGAGAAAACGCAATGTCGATTCCTATCACAAGCCATCCTCCTGGCAAAGCGCGGTATCGCCATGCACTGGAGGGCCCCCGCGGGACCGCCAGAGGCAGCGTGGATCGGTGCGGTAAATAAATGGGGTAAAGCGGAGGAGGAGATACTCCGGGAGGAGGAGGTACGAGGACATCGCAAACATCCCATATCCCTGGAGTGGGCTCAACTACTGTATAACTTCACACAGGTGACACGCCCTCAAGAGACACCTACAGCCTCGCAGTCCCAGGTACGGCCGTCAACACCGACCCCCACGCATTCATAAACATGTCACGAATTCTACGTACCTGTCGTGAGTGGCCATGCCCAGCGACCCTCTGACACCCGGACACATACCAACAACATCGCCCACTATGTGCTTACGCCAGACGTCCGGAGAACACGGACTCTGTGCTTCGACACGGTGACCTAGACCTCCCCCTCCCGCCTTTCCCTTACTTCCATCCCTCTCCCCAGTTAATCAGTTCACCCCAATAGTTCCTGGGTAGGATGGCAAGCTCAACTTAGACAGAGAGTTACCCTTACATATGGTTCACTGACCGGACTCTCGAATAACGATACCACGATGCCACATGTTATCGCGAATCACGCCCACATAGTCGGTGCCCCCTGCACCATCCCCATAGTGCCCGACACAACACGAGCTCACCCCCCCACGGGTGTAGTTGACAGACTAACACGATCAGGACGGTCCCCCCCTTGGGGGGTGCATACGCTATGATGGGACGTCACATGGTACATATTACAGCGCACGCAGAAGGGGCGATCGACAGACAACAACCCCAGAACTGAGAAGTGCCAAACAGAGACTACTCCTAAAATTGTACCTCTATGAACTCATTTTGTTATGCTCGTTTACCTTGATTGATCATTGTCATATTGTTAATGTACATGCAATCTAAAACCCAATAAACAAATTCAAACAAAAAAAAAGTTTAGTTGCTGTATTTCCACATGACATTACAAATTTCTTGGAGTTATTAATTCGAAGTTTCCTGTCATTAATAAAATATATAAAATCATCGATAAGACGCTGGAGGCCAATAGGGGTACGTGATAATAAAACCGCATCATCTGCGTATAATAAAATTGGGACAGCCTGGCCTTCAATTAGGGGGGCATCCGCATAAGTTTGTTTTAGTACTGTGTCCACTTGATTAATAAACAGTGAAAACAAAAGTGAAGCAAGTACACAACCCTGTTGGATGCCCCTTTTGACCGTAAACAAGTGGGTACATTCACCTGCTGGGCCATAGCGCACTTTGCTAGACAGTTTCTCGTAGACCCTTGCCAAAAAATATACGATTTCTTTTGGGGCGCCGGTGTCCAGTAATATTTGCCACAGTATGGAGTGGTCCACGAGGTCAAAAGCGCTACTAAGGTCCGCAAAACATAAAAACAATTTGCCCCCTTTGGCCAGTGTATAATTACTAATGAGAAGGTCCAAATTAACACACTGTTCCAGGTTGCCTAAACCCTTCCTAAACCCATATTGGGCTGGAGAGAGGATTTTGTTGTCTTCGGGCCATGCTTCAAACCTTTTCAACATAACCCTACTCATTACTTTGAGTGCAGAGTCCAGCAACGATATGGGTCGATAATTACAGGCCTCCGATTTAGAGCCTTTTTTAAAAAGGGGAATAATTAGTGATTGGCCCCATGTTGGCGGAAACTGGCCTTCTACAGCGTCGTTAAAAATCCTTACTAAAATATGGGCCCATAGATCCATTTCACTCTTGAATAGATCAATGGGCACCCCATCGGGCCCTGGGGCCTTGCCCACTTTACTTTCTGATAGCCCTTCATAAACTTCTTCTATATTTATCAATAGGGGTAATGTGGGCCAAATGGAGTCGGATAATAGGTTAATATCAATCCTATCAAGGTTAAAAATTAATGTATAATGTTCAATGGCAGAAACCGGTCCCCGGAAGCTTGTTTCCTTCCCAGTACAAGAATTGGCTTGGTAGTTTGGTTTGCCCTGTTCCCATCATGCACTGGGACAGGAACAGACTAATTTGCATATAGCCAAGTTCTGAGCTGGGATGGTGCAGTGAGCTAAAAAACGGTGATGGATCAAGCCCTGATCTTTGGACTGGGTAAGAGTGGTCTGCTTAATTCAGGCACTCTGTTCATCACCACCCCCTTTTCTGAATCATTTTGTCCACCATAAGCGTGGAAGGGTATACTCAGATGTGAGTCCCTTGCTCATTGCACCATCAGGATTCAAGCAAGCCGGGCCGACGACGCCTGTAATGGCAGAAACCGGTCCCCGGAAGCTTGTTTCCTTCCCAGTACAAGAATTGGCTTGGTAGTTTGGTTTGCCCTGTTCCCATCATGCACTGGGACAGGAACAGACTAATTTGCATATAGCCAAGTTCTGAGCTGGGATGGTGCAGTGAGCTAAAAAACGGTGATGGATCAAGCCCTGATCTTTGGACTGGGTAAAAGTGGTCTGCTTAATTCAGGCACTCTGTTCATCACCACCCCCTTTTCTGAATCATAATGTTCAATCCAAGCATCACTATTTACATGCGAGGTAAGGTCTGGTCGACTATCATCCTTTAAAAAAGGGCAATTAACCGTCTCCCCGAACAGTTTGCTATTTTTAATAGCTGCCGCTAAACTAAATTTGTCCCATGCTTCATCTTGCAGTTCTTTTTTACGGACCCCAATTATACGTTTATAGTTAAAAGGTAAATCTCTAATATGCTCCTTGTTACAAGGCTTAGTTCCTAATGCTATCTTCAGATTGTGTAGGGCCTGGGTACAACTCCTATTAAACCAACCTGTATGTGTCTGTTTCCAGGCACTGTACTTCTTGGTAAAAAGCCCTTCTATAAATACATTGATCTTAAGAAAATTGGAAATCAGGGACCTTGAATTAGCCTCCTCGCTTAAACAGTGGTCTATTTCCTTTTTACAGTTAACAATCACTTCCTTTTGTGTTTTATTTGAATCAACACCTGCCCATTTTAACCTCATGCCATTTGATCTTATAGGAATGATGTCAGTAATACAATTTGAATTATTAAGTTGTCTATTTCCCCAACATAACAAAGCTAACGAAATACTATTATGGTCACTGACCACTTGTTCTGTGATCCATAAATTAGTATAGTCGCTATTACATGAGATCAAAACATGATCTATTGTTGTAGACACACCCCTGCCAGTAAATGATGGGCATATATTATTATTCCTATTCTTGGTGCAGCTTAAAAGTTCAAGATCATATTTAGCTAACTTAGAATGTAATGTTGTACCATATTCACCATGGGGGAAATGCATGAAATCGACATCTTCATCTATGGTGTGGCCTTTTGTAAAGCCACAGGTTTTAGTATGGGCCAGCGGACACATTTGGACGTTAAAATCTCCCATCGAGAGGATAATCACTTGTCTATTTGGGACTGCCAATGCCCTGTCTATTTCCTTTTCTTTATTATAAATTGCACTTCCTCTACTATTGCTAAAATTATTATTATAAAAGTTAATTAGGAGCAAATCTTTGCCTCTACTAAATTTGAGTCTCATTAACTGACAGAGTCTATGGGTATACAACTTATAATTTTACATTCGACTAATTTGTTTGAAACAAGTATCAAGAGGCCACCCTTTGCCCTACCTGAGGTGGAGTCAACCGCTTTAATCCAATTTGAGGTGTAACCCTCTACAAAAATTGGGTCTCTATACCAGGTCTCCTGCAGACAAATTACATCATAATTTGATGTAATAAGATCTTTCCAAAATGGTGTATTTAGTTTATTGTTAAGACCTGCTATATTCCATGTCATAATTGTATAACCTTCATGATCATTAGCTGTAGTAGACATGTCAGTTGGATATAGAATATTAGGGCTCTCATTATTTGTAGGTACCAATATTATAGCGCTGGATAATATCTGTTTTCTGGTAACCCCCCGGGGTTTGATGATGGTAATGTAATTCCTGGGGTTATAACAGATTTGGGCTTAGGTTCATTATAACAGCGATGAGCCACTAGCCCCAGATAGTCCCCATCAGCTCATACCCCCTGAAGTCCCCTTGCAGTTCAGTGAGCATGAGGTAAGCCGGGCCATTCTGGAGATGACAAAATGTAAAGCTCCAGGACCAGACGGGGTCCCCGCAGATCTTTATAGGTCACCCATGACCACGTGGGCAAAAATACTTACCAACGTTTTTAATTCCTCCATAACAGCTGGGTTCCCCAAATCTTGGTCCTCCTCAACCATCATCCCCATTTATAAGAAAGGTCCCCGATCAAACCCGGCCTGTTATGGGCTAATATCACTTATCGACTCTGCCATGAAAATTCTAGGAAGAGTCATATTACAAAGACTGGGGGACTTCATCAAGGAGAAGGGGGTCCTCTCGGATCTGCAGTATGGGTTCAGGGCTGGGAGAGGAACCATGGACCAGTGTTTGAACTTACTTATGCTGGTTGGCAAATATACAAAGGCCAAGGAGGGCAACTTATACATGGCGTTTATGGACCTCTCCTCGGCTTTTGACTTGGTCAACCGAACCAAGCTATGGCCCATGCTTGTCAGCCTGGGCATTGATGCATCACTTGTAAATTTTCTAGCGGCACTCCACTCAGATCTGACAGCCTCCATTAGAACTGATCGGGAGGGCAACTGTACTCGGCCATTTCGTTCTAAAAGGGGTGTTAGACAGGGCTGCATATTGGCCCCCCTCCTTTTCACTCTCTATATCAATTCACTAGGGAGAGAGCTAGAGCAATCATCACCCGATATCCCTCGCGTAGGGAATACCTTGGTGCCCACACTCCTCTACGCGGACGACGCGGTGCTCCTAGCCCGAACAGGGATCGGGTTACAGAAACTCCTTGATGCTTTTGGAGAGTTTATGGGCTCACTTGATCTGGTGATCAATAATAAAAAATCCCATATAATGGTGGCAGGGAAGCGCCGGAAAACCCAAAAAGTAAAGACGTTTACCTGCATTGGCGAGGGGGTGACCAGGGTACCAGTCTTTACCTACTTGGGTGTCATTTTTGAAGAGGGGGGTCCTGGACGGCTCAACAGAATGCAAAAAGTCTAGCAATCAAAAGATCAACTTCAGCTCTATTGAGCTTTGCAAGGAGATTGGGCTCTCGCCCAATGGATTCCCTACTGAAAGTGTATAAAACAAAATGTCTGTCTATAGCCAAATATGGCGCTCCCTTGTGGGGTTTTTCGCCACAAGGGAAAATACAAATTGCAGAAAACACTTTCCTCAGAACACTGCTTGGAGTTCCGCAATCAACACCAGTGTTTTCCTTGCATACTGAGTTAGGCTTAGGGTATGTCACTGATGAGTTACAACTGGCCCCCCTAGTCTATTGGGCTAAAATCTGGCTAAATAACGAGATCCCCTTGAACCACTGCATTCTTAAGGACTGTATGGCGCTAGATAAAGTGTCGAAAATTCCCTGGCTAGCATATATTAAAAATGAGGTGAATAAATTGGGTAGGCCAGACCTTTATAAACATCCTACCAACATAGTTAAAGGGGATATAAAATGGATCAAGGACAATTTCTTGCTAAGGGCGTACCAGGCTAGGGAGGAGGAGGAAGTAACTAAGCCAAGAGTTAGAGCAAACTTTTTGCTCCTAACCACTCCTTCTCTAGAACCCTACCTAAAAATTGTAAGCAAACCCTTTCATCGCCACCTCCTCATCAGATTCAGGTTTAACATCATTCAATACTCCCTTGGGGATTTCCCAGTCTGGGGGGTTCCAGACTCATCAAGTCCTTGCAGCTGTGACAATTTCTCAGACCAGACCCTGATGCATTTTGTCATGTTCTGTGAGCACTACAAGGAGGGTAGAAGGCGGTTTCTAATTCCTATCCTGAGAGAAGTGGGCTTCCGACAAGTACGCCCAGCCTTGCTTTATCTACAACTATTGGGTACTACCAAAGTAATGCTCGGGGTTGCTAGCTTCCTGGTGGCTGCTATGCGTATCAAGACCAGGAAACTATCCCTGAACATTCAGGTGGAGTGACTAAAGATACGGGGCTGCTAGCTTCCTGGTGGCTGCTATTGCGTTCTGAGACCGGGAAGCTATCCCCGAACATTCAGGTGGGGTGATTAAAGACACGGATTTTACTGTTTTTATTGTTTTTAGTGTTTTAACCCACTTGTAGTATGCCCACTTTTATAACTATTGAATGCATTCTTATTATCATGATTGCTGTATGTTCCCAATTTGATGAAATGTGCCATTTTACTGTATTGCTTCTGCTTTTATGATTTTAATCAATCGATTAAAGCTTGTTTTGACTGACTGACTGACTGTCATTAAGGTCCTGATAACCACTAGATGAAATAAGTGGCAAACTGTCCTTTCGCATTCCTTTGTAAACTATGGTAGCCCGACTCCCTATTAAATTAGACTTTAGTGGTGTTCCCTCTCCTCCATAGGACTTAATATCTGGAATCTATTAAATAGGGGAACACTTGGGCGCGATAGTGGCAGTGCTGGAAAGGGTGTCTGGTAATTAGTGTTGGGATTATAAGTGGTGCCGCCTTGATCGAAGTTCATCATAAGATGTCTATAAAAGTATCCTAGTGGCAAAAGGGTCGTGTTGTATTCCCATTGAGATGGTGGCGGGGCGTTTGCTAGAGTGATCCTCGCCCAAACTGGAGATTTAAAATTAATAATAATACAGTCTCTCTCGAATTTTTTCTTTAGGGGGCCAATCCATCCCACCTGTTGCGTTAGCAATATCTGATTTGCGCCCATCAACGGAAAGCCACAATTGTTGGATTTTAAGTGCTGCATGATTTTCCTGTTGTTCTTTCCCCAATTTAGGCACATTCACCAAGACCGCCACATAAGCCCCACACTCAGGAGGTAGTTCAATAGATAGGGGTGCTCTGTTTGCATCAAAGGATGTGATATTTATATTACCTGATTCAGGTGTATCTAATACAGGGAGATTTCCATTCCCTACATCGGTTACCTCCCTTTGATCCTTATCGCAGTGAATTGTGGCAACGTGCTTGTCTTTTTTCTGCTGGGGATTTTCTTTAGGTACTTTCATATGGTTGTGATTCCCTTTGGGTATCCTTTTAATATGTTGTTTGTTTGTCCTAGTTGTGGGTATATTACTACCACTATCGGTGTTCGGTTTGAAACCCTCTCTATTTACACCTACCTCAATGTTACCTTTCTCAATTCTGACATGGATTTTCTCAAGGCACCCACTAAGTTTGTGAACCTCTTTAGCTATGTTATCTAATCTATCGTGCAGCGGCCTAAGCAATACTACTATCTTATCAAAAATAGCTTCCATATTCATAATATTAGGGACTGCATTAGAATCCAAGTCTATATTTGTATTTGCTACGCTGCCTCGGGTGGGGTATTTCTTATCTCTCTTTGCCTTGGTGTTTCCATGCCCAGTTATTTTTCTCTTAGTACCTATAACCTTTGGTGGAGGGGTGGGGGATACATTGAGTGAGGTAACCGGTATGGATAAAGTGGGTGTAATCGAAATACGAGAGGGTTCTTCAATGGTAACATTTAGATCATCAATGTGACTAGTTACATCTTCCACAATAAGGGGTGACCCAGTATTGGTTACATCCTCTACATTCACCGAATTGAGATCTTCCCTAGATTTGTCACCAAACACAGCATTTGAACCCATAGATAATCGTGTCTCCGTACAATCAATTTCCTCTGACAGAACACTAACTGCTTTTACTAAATATGTGTCCAAAGTGTTACATGTGTTATCCAACAGAGTTTTGTTTCCCCGTCTTCTTGCCATTTTCAGATATCACCAGTAAATTGTCCACAGCTCAAGTGGGGGATTGTGCAGACAGGTATTCATACACAGTGAATATTGAATTTAAGGGAAAATACTCAATAATAAATAGCACAAAGCAGTACCTTCTAATAATTAGGTCAGCCTATTGAGAGCATAAGGGGGGTTGCCCAGCCCAGCCTCCTTCGGCCTCTGACGGCCTAAGGCGGTCCCGCCCTTGTCCCGGGCTTCTCCCGGCGCCGCCCGCGCGCGTCCTGCGACGCGGGAGCACTGCCTCTTTTGAGCGCCACCGGGCGCGGAAGTGGTCGTGGGCGCAGGGAGACCTGGGAGCTGTAGTCTCCCCCCTCAGCGGCCCGCGATGGAACAGGCAGCGGCAGCAGGGGAGACCAACAGCAAGTGGCCCCGTGTCCAGGCAGCAGGTCAGGACAGGTGAGTGAAAATCCGGCAGTAAAGTACCCCCGCAGGTTGTATCTCGAAGCCCCCGCTCCACCTAAGCACTGCCTCTCTTTTGTGCGCCACCGGACGCGGAAGTGGGCGTGGTCGTGAGCTCAGGGAGACCTGAGAGCTGTAGTCTCCCCCCTCGGCGGCCGCACGATGGAACAGGCAGCGGCAGCAGGGGAGACCAACAGCAAGTGGCCCCGTGTCCAGGCAGCAGGTCAGGACAGGTGAGTGAAAATCCGGCAGTAAAGTACCCCCGCAGGTTGTATCGGAAAGCCCCCCCCATTTGAGACGTCCTAAATTATGAGGCTGACCATGTAATGAGTGTTGTAATATGTGAGGTAATAAGCATTGCCGGGGCATAAGTTATAGTTCGCTCAGGTAACTATAACTGCTGAATTTCAATGGTTTTGTATGAGGAAAACCTGAGCCTAACTAGAATATCCCTGTAACCGTTGTTTTTTTCATTGAATCAATATATATATATACATAGAAAGAAAGTGCAAAAGAATTGGCTTACAATGAACATGGGAGGCTTTGTAAGATGTAACTCCTGTAAGGCATGTAAATATGGATCAAACTGTAAAAGTTATGGAACATTTATAGGAAATGAGGTGTTTTATCAGTGATTGAATCATGTCCAATACAGACTATATCCTCAAAAGTGGTTGTGAGAAGTTGTATGTGGGCAGCACAATCAACAAACTGAAATTAAGAATTCTACAACATATAAGGGCTATAAAGATTGATGATAGGAATTACCCCATGGCCTCTCACTTTGAACAATTCCACAATCTGTCTTTGGCGACATTGTTATTGTGGCATTAAACATATTAAGGCCCACCCAAGGAGAAGTGACTGTGAAAAAGACCTGAAAAAGCAAGAGTCACAGTTCATTTTGTCCATAGGAGTGGAAATACCTTGGGCCCACATACGGATGCGGAGCTTTATGTCAATTTATGAATATGAGACTGACTAAAAATCTAGCTTTCTAATCCTAAATATGAGACTGTGCTATATGAGAATGACTATCACTTGGGAACTATTTCTGAAACTCTGAATCTTATCCCAATGCCAATTTCTCTTTCTTCTATCTCTCTTTTCACTTTCTCTCTTTTGGATTCCACTTCTTATTCTCTTCTGCTTCTCCTTCCCCTCGTTTAGGGGTTTGTTTGTTATTATTACTGCTGGAACCACAGTGGTTAAAACCTTTTCCCCATCATGCGGATACATTTTGCTACCTCCAGATATTCCTACACCCTGGTGACCTGAACGATCTCTAAAAACATAGTAGCAGATATTTAAATCGAGGAGAAAAAGACTGCAAGACCAACATTTGTTTACTGAATATTGATAATACAGTCGTAAGAGAGAATTATGCATTCCATAGGACAAAAAAATTGTTAATATCTATGGTAATACCATTGTTTGGTAAGGTGGACGTCCATATGTGTTCATTAGTTATTTCTTTAAAGTTTACATTTTCTATCAAATTATTCAGAAGGAAACCCCTTTGTCGTTTTGTACTGTCCAGCTCCTACATTCCATTAGATACAGGGTCAGGTGTTTTTAAAATACTTTTTAATACAGTACCAGTGCTGCAGAGGGGTTCTTCAGACTCTAATGGGATCTAAAAAATGCAAACAGATGGATAAGGGAAAATTCTGAATGCTGACCTTGTCGTGTCGCTCCCCACTTTCAAGTAAGAACTGCACATTTGTTAGGCAACATAAATGTAGGGATGGTGCCAGGCTGATTCCATGCACCCTCCTGCAGGATATGTCGTTCTAGAGACCAGCTAGCTGACAATGCATCCATATGCACCCCTGAACCTAGAGAGGTAACAAATGGTTTTGGCAACCACATAACATGACAACACTGAGCGCTCCCAGGGATCATGGTAACAGATCTAGAACCTTCTCGCTCAGCCACTCATGCTGTCTGTCTCTCAGAGAAATATTCAAGGAATACACAGTGGTGTGTTTTCTATATGTATTGAACCAACGTGATTCTTGTACAGAATATATGTGCTGCAATGATGATCGATAGAGCGAGGCAGATGAAAGTGATGAGCAATATAAGGACAGTGAACAGAATGACAAGTTCCACCATCTGGCTAAGTCAATAAAGATATGCAGATATATATATATATATATATATCTGTGTACTCCTATGCTTTTCCTAACCTAGATAATTGGGGAGTATGTTTGTGTTCTTCTAGGGAACCCCATTGGATGATCCAACACTATTACCTGAAGGGAAAGAATGTAGGCCCCCGTCGTGGTCACAAATTGGACATCTCTCGCTGAGGGATCAGCTAACAGCTGGGATGAGTTTTCAGCATGTAGCAACCTCAGAATTGACAGCAAATGCTCCTCTGCCTAAACCTTGAAATGCTTGTTTATATATAACAGATAGCATCCTTGACTTGGGCCGAGATTCTAGTCATGCCGCAATTGTTTATGTACTTTAGATAGCTGTGTCTCCGCATGGATTTGAACAAACAATCACATTTGCTCAATGTGTGTATAGACCTTATACATGAAGTTCAAGGTATCATGATAGTGATCTTGCAAAGTTGATTTTGTACGCAAGTATAGTTTCATGATAACTAATCCGCACTGTCATGGTCGCAAATGTGTGTCAGAAGACTAGTGTGTATGTAAAATGGCAGTGTTTTCCTTTAGGCCTAACCGAGACACATGACAAACGTGCATCCTGTGTATGTGCAGAACAACACAGTGGAATTCAAATACTGTCAAGTCGGTGTTCATAGTTTAGATAAAATGGAGTAGCAAATGAGTTGCACCTTACATGTTTAGTTTATGTACGTTAAATTTAACTAAAATACACAAATGATACTATTCATTAAAGCAACATGGTGTCACCAAAGAACTAATGTAGCAATGCACTATGTATTCTCATTTTCTCAAAATATATGCCGTTTGCTAACAATAACTGTCCATCCAGTCAAACCCATTGTATAGAGTTGTCACCATTTTGCATTGATACATCAAATGATCAGAGCTTATTAAAATGCATTTCATATAACAACAAGGTTTGCAGCATGTGCTGTTATAGGTCTCATGAAGTGCACACAGCTGCAATCTAGTATTTGGTTCAAAGAAGATATTTCATTTTCGAGGTGACTTCAGATACTGATATTGAAACCCACAATATACAACCTTCGATTGTTTTGTTCCACCATCGGGTTTAGATGCATCTTCAAGTGCTCTAGCCCCGTCACACTGGTAAGCCGAAAACTCCGACAGAGACACCAGAATGCTGATTTACGCGTGAGAACCTTGTGTAAATGTCGACTGCTTTGGCACTGAATTGGATTGAGACGTCCAGGACCAAGTCATATGAGAATGTCTCATGTGGTGGGGAAGGTATGGTGAAAAGACCTTTTAAATTTTGCATAAACTGCAGTGAGGTCCTGTGATCTGCCCACCATCTGTTCTATACATCTGCCTCCTGAGGAATCACAACAAGTCTGCCTATCTGGTTTGTAAATTGTAATGCTTTTCGAATTAAAAAAGACCATCTGGCAGCAAATTTATCATCTATCTATCGATGTTGAGTGCATTTTGGGATCCAAGGCGGAGACACTCCGGAGCTAGTGACCAGACATAGCATTGAGGATGTCGAATGAACTGACTCTGATGGTGAAAAGAGTAGTCCTGAAACCTGAGAGAAGTGGAGTCCAGAATCTATGTCTTCCAGTGAATCCAACTTTGTAAACCATTCATCTCCGCTCACTGTCATCCTGATTAGTTAGCCAAAGGTCGATCTCCAGCACTTAATTAATACAACTGCTTAGTAGCCCGCGAAATATGGATTACGAGTTAATCTTAATACAACAAAAACCATGTTACAGACAAGGAGAAAATACCTAACACCCACACTATATATAGATGGGTCAGCTTTGAAAACAGTGTCTGAGTACAAGTATCTGGGGGTGATTTTGTTGCTCAGCTTAGTGCAATACAAAGAAGAAATACACTATCTGCTGCTTTTTGTTCACTGCAGAAAGGCCTGTCCCTCTAGCCACTCTTGCAAGTAATGGCTGCAAAACATTCTCCCTCTCTTACATAAGGAGTTGAGGATTTCAGAGGAAGAGCGGACAAAACAATTAATAATGCAGTTGTAGGGACATATTGACGCCTGTTCTGTCTTCTTTGCCAAGCCTTTCCAGCCCACATTCATTTAGAGTACGGCCGTAGGAGGCAGACCATAAGCAGTTAGGGTGCTTACTTGAAAATCTGCTACAGGTTGAGAAATGACCCAAGACCTACTTTAAGCTTTGTTGTGTGGCAAGCTATAAGTGACCCAAGAAACACCAGGGCATATGATTATTTAAACCTGGCCATAACCACCTACAACGCTGAGTAGCTATGGGCCCTAACCTTCTCACAAGCCGGCATTCAATAAAGTCATAAATTAATCTGGGAAAAAGATCACATTCGTATTGGACAAAGCGGTGCTGTCTAAAAGATCACATGCATGGAGGGTAATAGGATCATATGCCCCCTCAAATTTCAAACTTACTTAGGGTGTTTGTATGGCTTAAAGCAAAAACTCAAGCTGCTGTGTCTTCGATTTGGTGATTTTCAAGCATGTTTTAAGTCTACTGTTTGGAGGAGATCAACCATAGAGTCTTCATGTCGGCTTTGCAGTTATCCTAAGGAAGACATTTGTAACATTGTATGTACTTGCCCAGCACTAATGGCAGAACAGAAAGGGTTGTTAAGCCGCCTTCTTTATTAGAAATACTATACGTACTTGTTAGCAAGCATGTATAGCCTGTCTCCAAGGAGACGATGCGATGTTGCATGGGAGATTACTTACGTTTATGTGTTTTGCAGAGTTAAAACTAGCAAAATATGAGTTATAATGTAAAGTTCCCTGTGGTGCTTGCATTGCGCTGGAGCTGGTCATGATCATTCCTCTACTTTGGGTCAAATTATAGGAGAACTAAAGTTAAAAATTGAAGCTTTATTCTCCTATATTTCATGTTAGAACTATAGTTATGATTATCCCTGCAGTTCTATTTTTCACATTGTAGTGGTTTTAGAACGCTGTAGGGTACATGCCTGTAGTAAGAACAGTGAAATGACCTAAATCTGTTCTTTTTTTAAAGGACCTTTACAGTGACCAAACGAAGCATGAATTTTATTGTGCATTCTTTTAAATTTAAATGCACAAAGCAATGTATAATCGTTCATGTTGAGCTTGAATGTTTTATATTCTGTAGTTTGCCAGTCAAAAGAATAGTTGTAGTACGAAGTAGGAAATTTTGGCTATGCACTTTGCACTTTTATCTGAGTATTTTGCACTAATTAGATACATGTGGTCATACCGTTTCTTGTTGAGTCATTTAACTGTGAATCTGTATCTGCGTAGGAATCATACATTAATTACATTGTCCATTCCCTACAAAAATCTTGAATGCACAAAGAACTTCTATTTAAATACTCTTGTTTGGGTAAATCTAGCATGATTATGTTTCATAGTCAGTGGTTTTAAGGTCTGGAATATTATTATGAGATTTGTGTTTGAGTAAAAAAAAAACCTCACATAGCAATTGAATGAGGCCAGTATTTTTATGATATGTATTGGTTGAGGTTTTAACTTGTAATCTTATGGTGATACTATTGTAAGTTTTATTTAACTGAACAATAAAGTATTTCCCTATAATTCATCTCATGACCCGTGACAAAACCTGCATCCAGGACAAAACATACATACACATAGACGAGATACCGCACGCTGAGGAGCGTTCCTTCTGCGCTCAACCTAGAGGAGAGCCTTAGCTCCTGGGAAAGGAAGGGTCTCAAGAAAGACATGCCTTAAGCACATGACCTCCTCCAAAAATACCTGGCACCCACTGTCCCTGATGTTCCTCTGCCTCAAAGGTCAATTTTGGCACTTGGGACTCCCTCAATCCAGACTCTGGCCACATCCTAGCATGGCTTCAAACTGCTTGACAATACCACACTCAGAAACGTGGTCTCCCCTTTACCTATTGCAAAAAAATGGAAACCCATGGATCCTACACCACCACCGCACCGTCCGTCCCCTGCAAGTTCACAGTCATTACTCAGTCAATTCACACTGACTGAGACCATCAGTCACCCTAATATGAAGACCATATCCCATTGACGATGGGGCTGACTTGTGGCATGATTATAACGTTGACCCTCTAGACGACCCATCTATGCAGCCATATTCCATTAAGCTCTCCCCGCCTAGCGATACACAATCATCCAGCAAGCAGCAGACCACCACAATGAAAAACTTTATATGGAGGATAAACAATTTGTTATAGAGACCCTCTCAAAAGCAGAGCGATCTGTCCATTTGTCCATTATTAAAACCATGTTGAAAATCTTTAAGGAAACCATAAAGACATGGTACAGTTCTACCTGGAGTGGAGAAGAAGTACAAAAATGCTTCTCAAAATCTTATCTATATTCACAGCTATATTCTACCCAAATCCTTTGTGGTACACATAGCAAGTCAGAAGGTGTTTGTGCAGGCCACAATGATATCTCTTCCTGAAAAGGAGAGAAAGAAAATTGATATCCGTATAGCTGTATGGGCTGCACAAAAATGGCGAATTGCCCACTCTGACATCTTCCACCCCAGGTATGACAGATATCAGTGAGAGGAGAGATAGGTGCAAGTTATGCACCTTCCTGACTCTTACAATAAGTGAGGGAAAGAAATTGCTCAAGAGTTTAAAAAAATGGATAATGCCAACATTAAGAAGGTTGAAGACATTTATAAAATCTTTCCCCACACTTCAATTAGAGTAGGCCCCCAGTCCAATGTACGCCCCTTTACTTTTAGTTTTTCCTGTGCTCTCCCAGGAAGCAATGCGCACTATTTGTAACAAACTTAAATCTGGTTCATCAGCTGATCCCCTCAAACCAGATCAGTTTAAAAACTTTCTACCTCCGCTTCTTTCTCCCTTCTGTGAACTGATAAATCTATGTCCTCTGCTATAGTCCCCACTGTCTGGAAACATGCCAAGGTGATTCCATCGCTTAAAAAACCTACTCTGGACATGTCAAAGATGGGGAATTACCGCCCTATCTGTCTTCTACCGCTGGTATCTAAGGTCACTGAAGCCTATATTAACTCTATCCTCACCACTTTCATAGAGGCCAACCATCTGTTAGGTTCCTCCGAAATGGATTCCGTCCTCAAAACAGCACTGAAACTGCCCTTTTGGCTGTTACGGAACATATGTGGAGCGCACTAGATGAAGGACGGGCCTCCGCATTGATCCTTCTGGATCCAAGCGCTTCCTTTGACACAGTGTCCCATCAGATTCTTTTGCAGTGCTTGGAAGATATTGGCATTGGTGGCTTGGCACTGGTCTGGCTCTTCTCCTTTCTATCTGAGAGATCATTCTAAGTGATCCCCCCCCTTTCTTTTCTCTGATGCACACCGTACGCCAAGGGGTTTCATTGGGCTCTGCTCTGAGCCTGACACTATATATCCAACCCCTGGCTGCAGTTGCCTAGGAGAGGGGCCTCACTGTGGTCTCCTTCGCTGATGACAGTTAGCTGTCGCAATATCTGACAACTCTGCACAGGACGTGCTCAAATTTAAAAATGATTTAACAGCTATTGCGGATTGGATGACATCTGTCTTCAATTGAACGCCAACAAATCTGAGATTCTGTTGGTCGGAAAAAACAACCAACTATGGAGTGAGTTCTGGTGGCTACCCGCCCTTGGTCTTCCGCCTGCTCCCAAACAAACGGTCAAAAACCTGTGTGTTTGTGTTGACTCTGCTCTGACCTATCAGGCTCAAACCAAGGCAGTAGCTGGAGTCTGCTTCGGCCTCCTGTGCGGTCTTAAACTTCTACTGGGCTTTTTCGATGCTAACACCCTTCAGGTTATTGTCCAGGCCACTGTACTATCCAGGCCAGATTACGCCAGCTGTCTATAACTCGGTGCTAACAGAGCTGAGATTCACCGCCTACAAAGGGCTCAAAATGCTGCCGGCCGGATGCTCCACGGCCTGCCAAGAACCTGCTCTATTTATAACTGCCTTAGCAGACTACATTGGCTCCCAGTGGAGAAACGCATCTACTTCACAACCCTCTGTATCTTCCATAGAATTTTGACTGCCCAATCCCCCGATATCTTAGCTGATCTTCACACCCTACATACCCACCTGCTAGTTGCGCTCTACTGGTCAGCACCTGGCAGCTGTTCCTTGGGTAAGGAGAACAAGAGCAGGAGGGCATTCTTTCCTCCGTCTTGCCTCTAAACTCTGGAATTTCCTCCCTGTGAGCATCAGAAGCATCAAAGATCATTCGTCATTCCGAAAAACAATTAAAACGTATCCCTTTACCAAATAACCTGCTTCCTTTTCATTCACTCACTCTACCCTTCTGTTTGTTTGGAATCAACGCTGGGACGCCCCTTTGCTGGGGCAGCTATGCGTTTTGTAAAAGTAATAACAGAACATAGTAACATGCTCTTTCCCTTCCCATTACCAGTTGAGTGGCCAGTATATCACAGAAGTCAGTCATAAAGCCAATAGGTCTCTTCGTTGGGACCTATTGTCTTTACCACTACCTGAAGACAATGCTGTATAGCACTGACAGGATGCTATGCAGCATGGCTTGAAGAAAAAGGTGCAATGATACGGAAGCAGCAAACGCTTCATTTTGTGAATGAGCGTATGTGGTTGACCACAAAATTATGCAGGCCCATTTTTTTATTTTTAGCACTATGAAATGGACCAGAAAAGTAGTGTGAAAGCACTGTTTTTTGGCAGAGCTGCCTGATTCTACCCCAAAAATATAAATAAAGACAGTGGGGATGGAGGGCAACAGAGGAGCAGGTTGGGAAGGGGAAGCACCAAGAAGGGGAGGGGAAAAGAAGCACAAGAGCGAGAAGAACATGGGAGCAGGGGGAGAAGTGCACTAGTGGCAAAGCAGCATGAAGTGCAGGGGAGTGGGTAGTTTGGCTGGGGCAAGCAGGTGAGAGAGCTTGCAACACAGAGCATGGGCAGATATTTGGGGGGAGAGGCACATGACGGAGAGATCTGGAAAACACATGCTGTCACGGAGTGCTTAAGCAAACAGGAAAAAAGTAGTTTCCTAAATGTTAGTGCTGGAAGGATGCAAGTCAGTCAATCAAAAGGATCACCAAGTGGATACCCTTTAAGGGAGGACAAACACAACAGGAGGAAAGCAAGCCAGTGGAAGCCAACAAATAGGAAGCTATAACATGAGAGTGACACTAAAGCCAATTAATAGTAAGAAATGGACAGGCTGTAAGCCAACAATAGCTCTCTAGCAACCAGCTAGTGCGGTCTTTTAGGCAAGACCTGAAGGGGTTTTCAGGTAAGAAAATGGATGGTTAAATGGCTATGGTCCATGGGAGGGACACACACAGGATGGACAAGGAAAGCCATCATATAAGAAGCTAGCAAATGAAAGTGACAAAGCCAGCCAATGGTAAGCCATAGGCAGGCTGTAAGCACACTGTAATTTCTTTGTAAACCCACAATAGGTGTTTTCAAATCATACCACTTCTGTTGTCTGGTAGATGTAATAAAATGGCTCTCTCTGAAGGGTCACCCCAAACGTTTTGCCTTCCTCCTCCTCCTCTATCCTTTTTGTTAGTTTTAGGACTCCGGGCATTTTACCATTGCTGACCAATGCTAAAGTACATGTGCTCTCTCCTCTAAACATGATATAATTGGTTTACACCTGATTGGCATATTTGATGTACTAGTAAGTCCTTTGCAAAGTTGTATACCATGTATATTCTGCTAGTGGGCTGCAGCATTAATTGGGCCACCCACATAAGTAGCCTTTCAAAACCTGCATCAGGCCTGCCACTGCAGTGCGTATGTGCAGTTTTCAGCTACTTCGACTTAACCTTTAAACTACTTACCAAGCCTTAAACTCTCCTTTTACTACATATACATACTGTCCCGGCTGGACTACGCCAGCTCTCTCCTGCTGGAGGCAAACCAGGCGGAAATCATCCGGATGCAGCGCATACAGAACGCTGCGGCTAGGACCTTGGTTGGCCTACCTAGGTTTTGTTCAGCGAAGGATACCATCCGGAAGCTGCACTGGCTCCCAATGGCCCAAAGGATACAATTCAAGACACTGTGCCTGTCCTTTAAAATCCTCAAACAGGACACTCCTAAAATCCTTGAGAACCTGTTGACCCCCTATGTCCCTTCACGCTCTTTGAGGTCTAAAGGACAAGGCCTGGTCACGGTACCGCGTTTTAAACGTTGTAGAGCTGGAGGGCGCTCCTTCCGCTATTTAGCGGCAAAACTCTGGAACTCATTACCAGTCCATATCCGTGCTCTTAATGACCTTCTGTTGTTTAGGAGGGTGCTCAAGACGCACCTTTTTCCATCCAGGATCTAACTTCTGCTACTACCCTTGCTACTGTTTTTGCTGCCCTTTACCTTCGCTGGTAGCTGGTTTCTCTGCTGGTCAAAGCGCCGGGACGCCCCTTTGCTGGGGCAGCTGCGCGCTATAGAAGTTTAATTAACATAACATAACATATAAGTCACCCCTAAGGTAGGCCCTAAGTAACCCTAAGGGCAGGGTGCCATTTAAGTAAAAGGTAGGACATGTGTTTAATCTTTACATATCTTGGTAGTGACAAATGCCCAATTCGTTTTGTGAGGCCTACCCCTCTCATAGACTAACATTGGGAAGTCCTTAATACTCTTTTAAGCTATAATTCCTGATCAGAGAGAAGTAGCTTTTCATGTTTCATATCTTTGGAATTATAATGATAAATCCTCCTTACTTGTGAAGTTGGATTTAACAGTACTGTTTTAGAAATTCAATTTTTAGTGGACATTTCTCTGTACTTACTGCTCTCTGTCCCTGACAGCCTGTTTCCAATACATGTCTGGGGTGGGGGACAACTCCGCTTTGTGTATTCCCGCTAGATAGCCTCAACTTAGGATGGATAGGTGTGTCTGAGTAGCCATCTACATACATCTGCATTCTGAATGCCTTGCCTGGGCAAGATAGAAGGGAGAGGCTAACACTTCACTTGAATAGACTGTGTCATGTCCCCACCCAAAGGAGTCATTACCCCACCCTTACAGATAGACTGGCAGACAGGAATAAGTTGAAAGGGATCCTGTGCACTTATGAGAACTGCTTTGAAGTCACCCCCTCATCAAAGACACTTTTGGGTGAACTTACCGGGTCTCTGACCCCATCAAATCAGAAACTTCTGGATCTTGAACTGAACCTCTGTCAGAAGGACTGCTGTGCTGCTTAATAGACTCCTTTCTGACCTTCAGATTGGAAGGCCTGCTTTTCTCCTGTGTTGCCCTGCTGCTAGCTGCTCTCCGCCTTCCCTTCAAGTGATCTCCAAGAGCTTGTTGGCTTGCGTCCTGTTGCTGGAGACTCAAGGATATCAAAGTCTCTACCCCTGCTCTGCTCCTGTCTCACTCTGGAAGTGGCCCAGACACTTGTGAAACAGATTTCAACTGTAATTTAAACTAGATTACCTGTAGCCAGCTTGTTTCATGGTCAGCCCGATTTTTGACTGTGCCCTGGTCCAGCTCGACCTAAAGTAATCTTTTTAGCGCTAATTGCTTCTAAAAACTTCGAACTCCTCAATCATGAATACAAGGCCCTCCACAACACCGGACCAACATACCTGAACAACCGTCTCTCCTTCCACGCACCCAAAAGATACCTCTGATCTGCCAACCTCTCTCTGGCCACCGTTTCACGCATCTACAAGACCAGAAGGGGAGGAAAGTCCTTCTTCTACCTGGCAGCCAAGGCCTGGAACGACCTGACCTCAGGGAAGCTCCCACACTGCTCCAGCTCAGCAAGGATCTCAAGACCTGGCTTTCTAGATGACCCCAGCACTCTCAATGGAGCCACCAAACCCCTCCCCTCCCCCCCCCCCGCCCCTGCCCCTGCGACTTGAGATCTTCGCGGGTGAGTAGTTAATCAACCCCAGATTGATTGATTAAGCGCTTTACTGGATTTATTGCTTTAAAATTCAATATCTCAACTTCTATACTTTGGATCTTTATTGTTTTGCTTAGAATTTTGTAATCTATTTTTATAAACCAGTATGGAGTCTTCTCGAGGTGCATTCATTGTTTTACTTTGTGTGTGTTGCACAAATACTTTACACATTGTCTCTCTAGATAAGACTGACTGCCGTGTGCCAAGCTTCCAGATGTTGAGCACAGGTACTCCTTTAGTGTTTATCTAGCTTACCCTGACTAGAGTGGTGGTTCTTGCCTGGCTGGATGCATACCTCAGCCAACCAGGAATCCCATTTCTAACAGTAGGCAAGGCCCAAAAATAAATGTTGGTCAGAATTTTAACTGGTCGTTAGACAACTTTGTCTGTGGCCAGTTATATTATTACATGCTTGCAGATGGGCACCTTCACTACTTAATTTTACCCTCAACAAAAAAGGCTTTTGAAACCCTTGTGTTAACTGCAGAAGATTTAGAACCCCTTATAATTACTAATTTTCTTTCAGTCTTGAGTGGTCTGTTATAACAAATGAATAGCTATGTGCAAAGCAGCAGCAATAAGGGTGCCTACTCCCTCCTAACTAATGCAGATTCATAAACCAGTTGTCCTTGCTGAGAAAAGGTATTGCATTTCAAAGCAAAAATCCGGATTCTGGTTGGGTCCCACCTTTGCATTCCTAATTATCTTTACATTTCTTTCCAGTGGTATTGTAAATCTGCTGATTTCCATGAAACATTTAAATTCATTGCCTTGGTTTTCTCCCTAAAGATTTTGTCTCATTCTACAAGTAGTGAAGCTGGGACAAATGCTACCCAAGGATTTAATATTAATTGAAGGCCATGGAATGACATGGTCCATAGCAAGTAGGCCACCAGTAATAGCTTTCAGAGCAATCTACAGAGGCATTAGGAGTGGTTACTCGGGTAACATTTTGCAGTTCTAATTAAACCACAGATGAGCAGTTGCGTTCTGGAACTAGTAGAAGGACTTATATTAAAGCACCGCATTTTTCAAACATGTCACTTGATCGTTTGGGCACTAAAAGAAAAAATGGTAGTGCCATATACTGAGTCTTTTTGCTGTGGCGTGTTTGAAAATGAATGCCCATTTGTATCAAAAAATCTAAACTTTGCTTGTTGCACATCAGCTCTGTAAGTGACCACCCCACTTAGTGTAGTAGTTTATGGGATAGGGGGCCTTTACACAAATTTATCAATTACCCATATAGTTTTAGAGTAAGTTGCTTTTTTTTTTAGGAATAATTTTGTACAGAGATGGACAAATCATTTAATATAGCTGGCAAGTGAACTATAGATACATTTTCCCATTGCATTTTTATATTTTGAGGCTATTTATGATGACTTGGGCAGTAGATTACTAGTCCCTTGGGTCAAATTTGATCAGTAATTTTGATACACTGTGCAGCAAGTTCCTTTACTGTGTTTACTGTAGAGGACAAAGAGCCAGACGTAGGACGCCAAAAATAGCGCCTCGCAAATTGCAAGTTTTTTGCGAGACTCAATTTGCGAGGCGCTATTTTGGATGTACAACAGTGTGTAACACACTGTTAGCGATTCCCAATGGGGTCGCAAATTGAGACCTCATGAATATTAATGAGCCTCTTGCAGTTTGCGACCCCATTGGGAATGGCAGGCCCTCCCAGGTATGGTGGCCTGCTGGGCTCAGCAGACCACCATGTCTGGAACTGCTTTTAAATAAAGCAGTTATTTTTTTTTTAATGCAGCCCGTTTTCCTTAAAGGAAAACGTGCTGCATTTAAAAAAGAAAAATATGAAACGTTTTCCTTTCATTTTTTAAGGGCACATAGTGGTCCCTGGGACCACTGCCTGCCCTTTAAAATATTTTCCCATGCATTTGTAAAGGAGAATGGGTCCCCAGGGGACCCCTTCCCTTTTGCGAGTGCAATACCACCTTCTTGAAGAGGGTGGTATTTTGCGAGTGTTTTGCGCCCGCAATTGTGGATGCAAAACATTCATACATGGGCTTGCGCGCTCTATTAGGAAGGGAACACCCCTTCCTAATAGAGAGTCGCAAAACCTATTTAGCGAGTCGCAAATCAACTGCGACTCACTAAATAGGCTTTGTACATGGCCCATGCTGTTTTTGCATGCGCAGACGGGTTTGCAACCCTGTTTGCGCATGTTTGCGCATGCAAAATCGGTCGTGCATCTGGCCCCTAGTCCAGCATTTTAGATAGAGTGACTTCCTGTGTAGGTCAGATAGTCAAATTTTGATATCTTATAGTACACACATTGGTAATAGATTTTGGCTATCTTTTCTATCAGTTGTTTCTACTTTTTGCGATAATGAAATAATGAGTTGTCAAGCCCTGGTACTGCCATGCTTGCCATTTGCCTAGACGGAGGCTCCACAAAAGGGAGTTGGCTTCAGCCCCTTTGAGCTTTTGTTTGGGCAACCTGTGAGAGGACCCTTGAGCTTGGTGAGGATGGGTCGGGAGAAACCTCGCAGGGAACCAAAGCAGGACATTGTGGACTATGTACTGAGATAGAGATCATAAATGGCAAAGTATATGAAGAAAGCAAATAATAATTTGAAAACCAGCCAGGAAGCTTGTGCAGCTGTTATGACTAGAAGGCTGCCTTGGTGGAGTACCAGCCAGGTCAGATGGTGTAGGTGGTGGAGCCTGTTGTTCCCAGGCCCTCCAGGGCAAGTAGACTGAGCCCTACAATATACTGCAGGAGGTCACTTACCTGGTGGACCTGGGCAATCCCAGAAACGTCCACAGGGTGATCCATGTGATCAGATTGATCCCCCGTCCCTGACTGAGCTGACATGACCATGCTGATGGTGAAAGATGGAGGAGAGAAAGAGAAAAGGGAACCTCCTGTTACAAAAAGCCAAGGATGGCTCAGTGGAAGGAGTACTGCTCTTTCTCATTGATAGAGCAATAGCACAGGTACAACACTTTTTGACAGTTTGCTGATTTGTTCTCTCCAAACTAGGTCAGACCCAGTATTGTGTCTTTGATATGGACAAAGTTAACAGTTTACCTGTCAAAGTGAAATCTACAGGTTGTCTTACCAGGTAAAGGCCAGCATCAAAACTGAGGTTGCAAAGATGCTGGAGCTGGCAGGAATTGAGCCCTCCAGTAGTCTTTGGTCCACCCCCCAGTGGTAGTGGCACCCAAGCCCAACCCTAAAGGTGGGAGGCCAGAGCTAAGATATTTGTCGACTACATGAGAATCAATTCAGTGACCAAAACAGACACTCACCCCATCCCACGTGTTTAAGAGCTCATAGAGAAGCTTGGGCCTGCTAAGTATCTGAACACATTTGATCTCACTTCAGGGTACTGGCAGATTGGCCCAACAGAGAGAGCCAAAGAGAGGACTAAATTCTCCACCCTAGAGGGCCACTTTCAGTTTAGGGTAATACCCTGTCTGACCCCGCTGGAACCATTTAGTGCACCATAGCAAGACGATATTGCTGTATTTAGCTCCACCTGGCAGGACCACCTCACTTACTTGGAGGAAGTGCTCCAGGCTTTTCAACAGGCAGGCCCCACTATTAACGGAACAACTCCGCGCCAGCATATGACCCTGACTTCCATAGTGTTCAGCTTGAAACTTTAACTTTGCCCTGGACTCCCAATATTCAAGGCTTATAGACTATTGCTAGGAGTCAGCCATTCACAATCTTTTTGGAGTGAAAAGCAGTGATTTATACAAGTCTTACAAAAATCATAACTCCTGTTCCTTTCATCAACTGTTTGTTGTTTTGGTGTCTATTTAAAGATATCTATTTTGGTTTTTTTTTTTGTCTTGTCTTTTAATTATTGGTGGGTACTGTTAAATGCATTCCACTTGTTTTCCTTTGAGTTAAGTCTGTCTGCTCTGTGCCACAGCTACCCAGGAATGATCGAAGGTTTGATTTAAAACCCCCTAACTGGACCATATCATTTTTACTAGTTGAGATCTCACAACCAACCCAACTAATAATCGCCTTTCTCACTACATATATCTTATTTATTTTGAATTGATTTTCTATCATAAATATAGATTTGGGCATAACCTATCTAGAGAATGTCCTATTTCTCACATATATTTCTGTATATATTTTCTCAGTGTCTTTTCATTGCTGCTAATGGCTGGATTTTTTTAAACACCAACCACCCCTAATAAGTCTCAATTACATGCAAGTTACTGCTTCAGTGATACCTTTTCTTGGTTAGTTTAGTATTTACCAAGTGTCCTGGGGAATTATTGGGTGTCCTATTTTGATACAGTTTTGGCTTTTAAATGCTCACTAGAGCAGGGCTTCTTTCGTCAGCTGTCTTGTACTAATAGATTCACGAAGGGACAGCAAAATTGATTTCAAGGCTCCGGTCACAGTCCCATCGTAAGAAGTAGGATGCTGTTATTCCTTATGGCTTTGCCTATTGCTCTAACACACTCATGCCTTCTGAGCTACATGCCAATGAAACTGCCTTCCTTCTGCAATCACGTCTGCAAAAAGAGAGCATGACCTCAAAACACTTTCTTCTTCTCCATAAACTGCATATATGTCTTTACAGTAGTGTTACTGGTTAAACCATTGTTTTTTCCTAAGGTAAACAGAAGTTGTATATTTCAACTTTATATTCACCTCTTCCTCATTACAAGACAGTAATGTGTCTATAATCTAGTTCCTGTAGAGGTGCTGATTATTTTAGGAACATAACCTAGCAAGACAAGAATTGAGACCCAAAAATTTCAGGAGCACAAAAAAAAACTTTAAAACAAGGTAAGTAAAAAAAAGGGTGGGGTTACGTGTGTGTGTGTGTGTGTATTATATTATATTACCTACTGGTGGAGGTATAGCTAGATCCTACTTTCCATAGGAAAATCATTTTTTTGATTTAGCTATAACTTTGGCATTGTTTGACCAAACTTGATGAAATTTTCCAAAGTGTCAAGATAGATTCTATGTGGCGTGGAAAGTTTGGGGGTGATCAGTGCAGTGGGGACTGAGAAGTAGGGGTGCAAAATAAGGGTGCATTTGTAATTTTAATTACCATAGGAACGTGTTGTTGAACCTACAGCCCGAACTGTTGGACGGGATTACACCAAATTTTTCAGGAAGGTACATGTTGTTATCCAGTATTAAGGGTATCTTTCATAGATTCACATGCCTGAATCATTCCCCGTCGTCGGGGTGGGAGTCCCCGGTACATAAATAAAGTAATGTCATATAGACATATATACATAGTAATAGGCCAGAGGCCTCTCATTAGTAGCATATCCATGACTTTTTGTGAAAAGGACCAAACCTTGGCCAAGAGCCAATCAGCTATCACCACCGTCTAGAACTTTCCTGGAAGGAGCTCTGGTCCCTCAGATTTTCTACCGCGCGTTGTGCTAAGGGAGTCTCCACTGAGCTCTGCTCAGTTTTCCTTACTTCTCTGGATATTCCAGTACTTTTCTCACAGAATTTCTTCAGTTGTGTGGGGTTTTCAGTTTACCATGGCTGATACTCCTAAAAAAAGGACTTGTTGGACCTTGTGCCTCTTGTGGCAAGAAGAGGCTTCATGTAGATGACAAGCATAAGGATTGCCTTTATTGTCTCTACCCAGACCACTCTTCTAAGGATTGTACGGTCTGTCGGACCTTTTTAACAAAGACCCTCAAAGACAGAGAGGGGTGCCTGTTAATATGGCTGCAGAGACTTAAGGATAAAGACCAGGTAGTCTCTTCAGGTGAGAGTGAGTGTTCCTTCAGGAGTCCACATTCCTCTCCTAAAAGACCTAGAGTGACATCACTTGGACCGTGTTCAGAGCCACTTTAAAAGAAGGCACTGAAGTCTTCAGAGGTTCATTCTAAGGTCTTGCCTGTGAAGGTTTCTCCTCAGGGCTCCGTTTCCACCTTTAAGAAACCCTTCACGGCCTCTTCAGCTCTGCCTGTGACAGCGTCAACAGCGACCATTCCACTTCTGTGGCGTCCTCTTCGTTATGCACGTCGACGTCTACAACATCCTCATCGTCGACGGGTAGGTCCGTTTCATCTATTATAAAGATAAAGACATAGTCGTCAACGCTGTCATCGACGAGCGCTTCCACGTCGACGAAGTCCACATCATCGTCGTCGACGAAGACATCATCGACGTCGACGAAGGCTCTGTCGACGCCGTCGACGAGAACGTCGACGAAGAAATCACCGTTGACGACATCACGAGAGTTCAGATTATGAAGAACAAGAGCAGGACGAACAAGTGGATTACCAGGAGGAATTCCAGCCTCCTACCCCTCCTCAACCTATGGTGTCTTCCTGCATCCATAGTCACGGATCTGCAGTTCCTGATTGCGGACTATAAACAGAGGTTTCCCTCTACACCTTCACCACCTTCAATGGTTACGCCTCCGCCTAGACCTCGACCTCCACCTCTAGTGCTTCACCCGGATCCTGCTTCTGCACAGCATCCTCCATCCTCAGATGATGAAGAAGAGGAGCAACAGCAGGAGGAAGGGAAACTCCAGGACTCACATGACGAGTGGGATGATTAGGTCATTCCATGTCCATCATCCAACGCAAGCCGGTTCGCCCCGGAGGACATTGGGGGATTCCATAATATCTTAGAAAGGGCGGCTTTGCCAATAACTACCCAACAACAAGACTGCTTCCTTTATGATTTCAAGGAACCGTTCAAACAGGCTGTTAGGTCCATACCTATCATAGACTACGTTTGGAACCAAAGGGGTTAAAATCATGCAAAACCCTTCCTTGCCCCCAGTTCTGCCCAGGCTGGACAAGAAATATAGGGCTCCAGACACGGCTCCAGTTTGCCTTACTGGCCAGCCCAAGCTGGACTCGGTCATTACCCAAGCAGCACAGTGCAAATCAAAAAATCCTTCTGCTGCTTTAACTGCGCCACCGGATAAGGAGGGAAGAAAACTGGACAATATTGGGAAGCGGTTTTCTTCGATGTATGCGTTGACAGTGCGAGCAGCAAACTCCATGGCACTGTTAGGACGTTACAACCGTCAAATGTGGGCTGATATCGCCCCATATTTGGGAACATTGTCGGAGGAAGAAAAAGAAGGGGCAAAAAAGATTCTCTTAGAAGGCGAACGCTCAGCCTCAGAGATGATTGACTGTGCGATGGATATTGCATCGACAGGTTTCCACCAGCTAGCTGGGCTGCGGTGCTGAGACGACAAGGCTGGCTTAAAGCAACTACCTTCCGGCCGGAAGTGCAAACTAAGGTGCTCGACATGCCTTACGATGGCCAACTTCTATTTGGAGCACACATAGATGAGGCGCTTCAAGGTATTAAACAAGATACCGATACAACTAAGGCACTGGGTACCCTCCAGTTTAAAAATCCTCCCTTTCGGGGCTCCAGAGGGAGAGGCCAATCTTCAAGAGCAGATTTTCAAGGTTACCGGTCCTCGTACAGCTTAAATCAGCAGTACAAACCCCAATATCAGCAAAGACAACAACAACAGTCGTCCTACACGAAGTCTTCCTTTCGTGGGAAAGGAGGAAAAAAGGACACAGCCAAAAAACAATGACTTCTCTCTGCCACAGGTCTCCACTTCTTCTCTGCCATGCAAAGTTGGAGGAAGAATTTCATCTTTCCTACAAAATTGGAGAAAAATCACTATGGATCGATGGGTCCTCCAACTAGTTCAATTCGGACACTCTCTGGAGTTCATAGAAACTCCGCCTCAAGCTCCTCCTCGCCCAATGCTCCACAAGAATTTACATCTGCTGCGATTGGAGCTCTCTCTAATGCTCCAGAAAGGTGCTATAGAAAGAGTCCCTCACGATCAGAGAGGCAAGGGGTTCTACTCCCAATTCTTCTTAATTCGGAAAAAAGAGAAAAAATGGAGACCTATATTGGATTTAAGAAACCTAAACAAGTATCTCAAAAAACAGTCATTCCGTATGGTGTCTATTCAGGAGGTGCTACAATGCGAACGACTTCATGGTGTCTCTAGACCTTCAAGACGTTTATTTTCACGTGCCTATCCACAGAAATCACAAGCAATACCTCAGGTTCGCTGTGGCAGGCAAACACTACCAGTTTCGGGTGTTACCCTTCGGCCTGAAGTCGGCACCACGCATTTTTACAAAATGCCTGTCTCCAGTAGCAGCGTACCTCCGGCAACAACATCACCAAGTCTTCCCATACTTTGACGACTGGCTAGTCAAGGCACCTTCTTTAGCAGGCGTGACCAAGTCCTCCAACGCCTGTCTTCAACTTTTCAACTACTCGGGCCTTACCCTCAATCGAGACAAATCCGTCCTTCAGCCTTCCCAGCGTCTCACTTTCCTAGGCGCTGTCCTAGATACGGCTCAGAAGAAAGCATTCCCTTCACAGGAGCGTCAATCCAAGCTGGCATCCTTAGCGGCCCACGGTGCGCCTTTACAAGTCCCTGCTAGGGATGATGTCTTCTTGCATCCTGTTAGTTCCACACTGCTGTCTTCTTATGCGTCCTCTTCAGGAAGCGCTATCCACTCAATGGATCCAGTGTGTAGGATCATTCGAAGATGTAATCCGAGTAACTCCTCCCATGGTAAAAGCTCTACAGTGGTGGATTCACCCACAGAACCTTATGCGAGGTATGCCGTTCCTGCTTCCAGTCTCGCCGCATATTATAACAACAGATGCGTCCCTGGAAGGGTGGGGTGCGTTCCTCCGAGAACTCAGAATCAACGGACAGTGGTCCCCTACCGAAAGACAACTGCACATAAACCTTCTTGAGTTAAGAGCAGTCTACCTGGCGCTTCAAGCGTTCCTGCCTCGGATCAAAAACTCCCCAGTGCTTGTGAGGACAGACAACACCACCACAATGTACTATATCAACAAACAAGGGGGGACTCGTTCTCTGACGTTGTCTCGCGAATCTCAAAAGATCTGGAACTGGCTACTTCTTCACAACATTTCCCTTTGGGCAGAATACGTCCCTGGAATGGACAATGTCCTTGCAGACTCACTGAGCAGACAGCGCTATGTGTGCCACGAGAGGGAGCTGGACCACCAATTTCTCAGTCACATCTTCTCCCGATGGGGCAGGCCTCACCTGGATCTGTTCGCAACCAGACACAACGCCAAATGGCAACATTTCGCAAGCTGGCGTCCCCAGACGGGGTCTCTAGGGAATGCATTTTCGATCGCATGGTTTAACTTCTTTGCATATGCATTTCCTCCATTTCCCCTGATTCCCAGGGTCCTCAGGAAGCTGAAGGCGGACCAGTGTACCCTAATCTTGATAGCTCCAGCGTGGCCACGCCAACACTGGTTCACGGAGCTTCATCTCCTATCGCTGGAACCGCCGATCCCATTGAAGCCGTGCCCCAATCTCCTCACAAGAACCACGGACAAGTCCAACATCCGGATCCAGCATCTCTCAAATTATCGGCTTGGCTCCTGAGTTCAGAGAATTCCAGAACTTAAACATCCCGCCAGATTGCAGAGCTGTTCTAGCCCGGGCTCGGGCCGACAGTACCAACAAAACGTATTCCTTAAAATGGAAAAGGCTCTGCATGTGGTGTAGATCGAAGAAAATACATCCCTTTTCTTCATCACCTGCACAGATCTTACCATACCTTCTTCATTTGGCAAACTCAGGTCTGGCTCATGCTTCAATAAAAGTTCACCTGGCTGCCATATCTCGTTTCAGACGTTCCTCAACTGGTACTTCCCTCTGGTCCAGCAGACTCATAAAACAATTCCTTAAAGGCTTGTTCAGGACATATCCTCCGGTGAAGTCTTTACCGCCTGCCTGGCAACTGAACATTGTGCTTGCTCAATTAATGAAACATCCCTTTGAGCCAATACTCAAAGCTGATATCAAATATCTTTCCTGGAAAACGGCTCTTCTATTGGCACTTACCTCAGTGAGAAGAGTAAGCGAACTCCAAGCCTTTTCAATTCAAGACCCTTTCCTCCAATTCAGGCAGGACAGAGTGATTCTGAGGACTAATCCTAAATTCATTACAAAGGTCCCATCTGACTTTCGCCTTAATGAGCCTATAGTCCTGCGGTCTTTCTTCCCGAATCCACATTCTGCAGTAGAGAGGTCTCTCCACTCTCTTGATCTCAAACGCTGTCTGAAGTTCTACATCCACAGAACAGAGACATTTCGAAAATCTAACCAACTCTTCGTTGCCTTTAGCAGACCTAGGGAAGGTCTTCCATTGACTAAGCAGAGCATTTCACGCTGGATCTCTGCAGCTATTGCTTTCTGTCATCAGCAAGCAGGACATCCTCTGCATTCCAAGGTTCGTGCTCATTCCACTAGAGCAGTCTCAACCTCCATGGCGCTCTTTGCGGGAGTGCCCATCATTGACATCTGCAGAGCGGCGACATGGAAGACGCCTCATACGTTCACCAGGTACTACTGCTTGGATACTGAACTTATGAAAGATGCAGCAGTGGGACAAGCTGTGCTCCGTCCTCTATTTCACTAGAGGTGAGCCTTCTCTTTCATCCCACCATCCTTCTGTCTACTTGCACATTTCTCTCTACTATTGCATTTTGGTACCTTTTGCATTTCACAATTGATAAGTTATTATCTAGTGAGATTTAATGTTGTACCATTCGAAATGTGCTTGTTATTGCTCGCTACTCTGATTCAGGCATGTGAATCTATGAAAGATACCCTTAATACTGGATAAGGAATGCGTTACTTACCTGTAACTGCAGTTATCCAGTATTGGTATCTTTCATAGATTCACATGCAACCCACCCACCTCCCCTGGAAGGGCTCACCTTGGTTCTCTCAGTAATATACTACTTAGCACTGTGCTTACGAAAATCTGAGGGACCAGAGCTCCTTCCAGGAAGGTTCTAGAGGGTGGTGATAGCTGATTCGCTCTTGGCCAAAGTTTGGTCCTTTTCACAAAAGGACAAGAATATTTTACTAATGAGAGGCCTCTGGCCTATTACTATGTATATATGTCTATATGACATTACTTAATTTATGTACCGGGGATTCCCACCCCGAAGACGGGGAATGATTCAGGCATGTGAATCTATGAAAGATACCAATACTGGATAACTGCAGTTACAGGTAAGTAACGCATTCCTTACGCAGATTGTGCTTTTTGTTATTTGGTGCAAAGTTTTTCAGTAGTTTTTGTGAAATTTACGTTAAAAGGTATAGTGATATCTCTGGTTGCAAAGCCTTCGCAAAAAATAGACGAGATTGTGCAGGGAAATGCACAGCTCTGATTTGTAATTTGCTGTCAACACTTCAGCCAGGAAGTGTTGATAGCCATCATGGGACTCTGCTTCACAGAGTTCCCAAAAAATGTGAAAATAAAGAAAAGGGTCCAGGGTGTGAATACCCTGATCCACGTGCCAGGGTCTTGGGGGCCCCCTGGGACACCAGAATAGCATCTAAGCATTTGGACAAAAAGTTGCAACAAAAGTGCGATATTACCAGCAAACAAAAGCCCTTGCTTTCCTATAACTTGCTTTTACATTAACCCCGGGTGGGCCAGATCCCAGGGGCATATCATAAATATAGGAAGTTGGTGGGGGCAATGGGGCTCCCCCTCAGGGCTTATCAAAGCCCCGTGGACCACCACTTCCCCAGGGATCTTTTTAATATATATGGGATGGGCCCGCTGGTTATGCCTGTAACCCCGGGGACTGCCACCTCCCCAGGGCTAATTACTATAATATGGGAGGGGGTCCTTTTGGACCCCCTTGGCCCAGGGACTGCCACTGACCCAGGGAAAAGCTATTCAAACTGATGCAACTGGCCTGCACACCCCCCCAGCCCTGGGGACCACTCATTGAAATAAATTAATGTGGGGATGACCTTATGGCCTCCCTGCAGACCCAGGGATCGCAACCTCCCCGGCACTAAATGAGACAAATGCGGGGATCCACGCTCCCCCTCTACCCCCTTATCTCCCCTGCAGGGCTGGAAGCACCCACTTTGAATGGCCCAATTCGGCCTAGGGAAGGGGGGCCTCACAGCCCCCCTCTCCCATCTGTAAAAGGCCTGACCCATGGGAATGGGATCCCCTGAGGAGGGGGGTACGCAGCCCCCCTCCCCTCTTTTACAAGGAAAAAAAATAAGGAAATGGCCAGAGAGATGAGATCCCCGGGGTGGAAATCGGCCCAGTAAGGGAAACGCACAGCCCCCCTTCCTTTAGTAAAAACAAATTTAATTTGCAGGGCCCTTGGGATGAGTTCTCTGGGGTCCCCTCCTTTTAAATAAATAAAAATATATATTTAATATTATAAAAAAAGAACAGGCAGGGGATGGAATACGTGGTTTAGTGTGAGGAACTGCCTGATTCAGGAACTGCTTGATTTAGCTGTAATTCTCTTAAAGTTATTCTGCATGCTACTTTCGCTTTATTTTATACGTTGTTGTATGCTCCCCAGGTACCTCATGCGGTGTGCAGGCAAGCCCGTCTGCGCCCACAGGTTGGTCTACTCAAGTGAGGCCCTGCTCGCCTTGCATCATGATGGTCCCCTTTGTGGGAGTCATAGATGGTCTCCATCCACTTGTCTCTCGCACTGCAATCTGTGCAACTTTAAGGTCAGCCTCTGCTTGCCCACCCCCCATGCTCCCCATACGAAGGAATACAAAATGTGCAGCTTAAATTGCCGCTCCCTGGCCAAGCGCCATGCAGAGGTGTTTGACCTTCTATCTGAGCGGTCTCCCAACATCTTATTTTTTACGGAGACCTCGCTGTCTCAGGACTCCGTCGCTAACCCGTTCCTGGCCCTGGCTGCCAGTTATGCTGTGAACAGTATAATTAGCGCAACGGAGGGAGGCGGGGGTATTGCAGTTATATTTATCCAGTATTATAGGTGTCTTTCATAGATTCACATGCCTGAATCATTCCCCGTCGTCGAGATGGGAGCCCCCGGTACATAGAAAAGTAATGTCCTATAGACATACATAGAGAAAAGTAGGCCTAAGGGCCTTGCCTTAGTAGCCTATTTATGTCCTTTTGTAAAAAGGACCAAAATCCTGAAGGTAGCCAATCAGCTACCACCTCCCTCTAGAACCTTCCTGCCAGGAGCCTCAGTCTCTCAGATTTTCTACCGCACGTTGTGCTAGGGAGTCTCCACCTGAGCTCTCCTCAGGTTTCTTGGATTTATCTCTTTTTTTCATAAAACTTGGATAATTTGAATTTACAGACAACAATGGCTGATCAGCAGAAGAAAGGCCTGTTCAGAGCCTGTTCATCTTGTGGTAAGAAGAGACTGCACGTCGATGACAAGCATGAAACTTGCCTCTACTGTCTTTACCCTGATCATTCTCCTAAAGAATGTAGGATTTGTAGAACATTCTCTACTAAGACTCTTAAAGACAGAGAAGGGAGACTCCTCCACTGGTTGAACAGACTTAAAACCAGAGAGGATGATGTTCTGTCCTCAGAGGGCAGCGAAATGGCTTCAGTTTCTTCAAAACTGTCCTTGAAGAGGCCAAGGGATGTTTCCCCTAGCCCTACTGACGTCCCTCATAAAAAGACTACCACAAAGTCTTCTGAGGTAAGATCTGATACGTCTGTGAAGGATGATCCCACCTTCAGAAAGCCAACGCAGTCATCGTCAACGAGTACGTCGACGTTTTCTTCAAGAAAAACCACTTATGTCTCCACGTCGACGACGACGGTTTCGACGACTATGGCGTCGTCAGCCTCTTCATCGACAACGACGACCACTCAATCGTCGACGACGGGTAAGCCACTGTCATCGATAGTACTGATAAAAAAGCAGTCGACGTTCATTAAGGCCCAGTCGACGTCATCGTCGACGACGACACCGACGACGAGACACAAAACGGCAACGCCTACACCGTCGACGAAGACACCGTCGACGTCTGGCGCACCGTCGACGAAGACATCGACGACGGTAAGGGCATCGTCAACGCCGAAGTCACCGCCGACTAAGGCACCGTCGACGACGAAGGCATCGTCGACGACCGCACCGTCGACGACGAAGGCATCGTCAAAGACCGCACCGTCGACGACGAAGACACCGTCGACAGGATCGTCGACGACCGCTCCGTCGACAACAACATTGCCGACGAGGGAACCGTCGACGACCTCATTGTCGACAATGGAGACACTTTCGACGTCAGCACCGTCTACGACACCAGCGACGACGACGACGTCGACGACAACATCGTCGACGCCATGGAAAAAATCTGAGTTAATTCCATCGAAGAAGATTACCAGACTGCCTATTACACCAGATTTGACATCCCCAAGTAGGGTTCAAAAATTACCCCCATCTTGTCTATTACAAGATGATGACTCAGAGGAGGACCAATTCGATCAGGCTACTAGTCCATCGGATCTCATTGTAAAGTGCCAGAGCACAGATGACGATGTAGATGAGGTCATTTTTACAGAAGAAACTGTTCAAGCTCAAGTACAAACTCACGTCACTCCAATGATCTGCCTTCCGGCAGCTATAGTCACTGATCTACAATTTTTGATCGAGGACTACAAAAAACGATTCCCAGAATCGCCAGCGGCCCCTTCCACAGAGAAATCTCCAGCATCATCCAGACCGCAACCATCTCCAAAGTCAAGACCACCACCTTTAGAGATTCCTCAAGAGAGGGAAACTGTTCATCACATGCAATCTTCAGATGATGAAGGCGATGAACCAGAAGAAGGAGAGGTTCGAGACGACCTATCACATAACAGAGACGATGAAGACTATGTCGCTCATTCTCCAGCCACACCAGAACCCAATACTTCAGACTCTCCGCCAGTGGATATCGGCGGATTCCACAATTTGATAGAGAGAGCAGCCACTAGGTTCCACATGACTGTAGAATCACAGGAAACAGATTGTTTTTTATATGACTTTAAAGATCCTATAAAAAAGACGGCTAGATCGATTCCCATAATAGATCACATCTGGGAACAAGGTCAGCAACTCATGCACACACCTGCATCAGTTTCAATAGTAGTGCCTAGACTGGATAAAAAGTATAAGGCACCAACAACAGCACCTACGTGCCTTAACGCACATCCTAAGCCGGATTCGGTAGTCACCCAAGCCGCACAAAAGAATTCGAGAAATCCGTCCTCGCCATTGTCCGCACCACCAGACAAGGAGGGCAGGAAATTGGATAGCATCGGCAAACGTTTTTCTACAACGTCAGCTATGACTATCAAAGTGGCCAACGCTATTGCCCTACTAGGCAGATACAATAGACAATTATGGGAAGACATTGTTCCATATCTAGCGGATGTACCCGAAGAATTGAAGGATGAGGTTCAATCTCTCCTTAAAGAAGAACAAATGTCAGCATCGGAGATCATCGATTCCGCTGTAGATGTCGCCAAGACAGGCTTCAGACAGCTGGCAGGCGCAGCAGTTTTGCGCAGACAAGGATGGCTCAAAGCCACATCTTTCCGGCAAGAGGTCCAAAACAAAGTCTTGGACATGCCCTATGACGGGCAACACCTATTTGGGGAAAAAATTGATGAGGCCTTGCAGACGATCAAAAAAGACACAGACACTGCAAGAGCTCTCGGCACTTTGCAATTTAAGAACCAGTCCTTTCGAGGGCTTTGCAATTTAAGAACCAGTCCTTTCGAGGGCACAGAGGAAGGGGTCAACCCTCTTACAGGGGATCATATCAAGGAAAATCCACTTATTCCTACAATCAAAATCGCTCACAATATCAGCAGCGACAGCAGCAACAAGGTCGTCAGACCTCCTACGGGAGATCGAACTTCAGGGGAAAATCCCAGAGGAAACCAGCCGGCGGACGACAATGACCATTTCCAGCAGCCAGTCCCCCCACCGTCTGGTCCATTCAAAATAGGAGGAAAATTGACACACTTCCTCCACAATTGGAGATCGATAACAACAGATCGGTGGGTACTCCAATTAATCCAGCACGGTCACTCATTGGAATTCAATTCAATCCCACCGTTAACTCCTCCTCGCAAGATTCAACACAGGCACCTTCGTTTACTCTTGCAAGAGATCTCTTCAATGTTGAAGAAAGGAGCAATAGAGCGAGTTCCATCAGCTCAAAAAGGGAAGGGATTTTATTCCCGCTTCTTTTTAATTCAACAGAAGAAGAAGAAATGGAGGCCCATTCTAGATCTCAGGGCACTCAATACATTCTTGAAGAGCCAATAATTTCGAATGGTGACTATTCAGGAAATCCTAGGATCCCTAGAGGAAGGAGACTTTATGACGTCTTTGGACCTGCAAGACGCATATTACCATATCCCAATACACAAACGCCACAAGAAATTCCTACGATTCGAAGTAGCAGGTCAACACTACCAATTCTGTGTCCTCCCATTCGGCCTCAAATCAGCGCCACAAATTTTCACAAAGTGCCTGGCTCTTGTGGCAGCTTTCCTGAGACAGCAAAATCACCAGGTCTTCCCCTACCTGGACGACTGGCTGGTGAAGGCACCATCTATGACAGACGCGCAAATGTCTTCCAACGCCTGTCTCACTATTTTCCAGCGCCTAGGTCTGACTGTCAACTACGAGAAATCGACCTTACAGCCCACCAAAGTTATCACATTCCTGGGGGCAACTCTAAATACAACCTCTTCCAAAGCCTTCCCGTCTCAAGAAAGGAAACACAAACTGATCAACCTGGCTACCGCAGTGTCTTCAAAAACCACCATCAAAGTCCGTACATTCAAGTCCCTTCTAGGGATGATGTCTTCTTGCATACTACTCATCCCTCACTGTCGGCTCAGAATGCGCCCCCTTCAGGAGACCTTGACCAAGCAGTGTACCCAATGTACAGGTTCTTTCGAGGATCATATCCTCATTACTCGACAAATAACCAAGGCTTTACTTTGGTGGACAACAAACAAGAACTTATCGAAAGGTCTGACGTTCTTGATACCGGCAACTCCACATGTCATAATGACAGACGCTTCTCTAGAAGGATGGGGTGCAGTCCTTCAGGAATTACAAATCAATGGCAAGTGGACGGAACAAGAGAGGTCTCTACATATCAACCTCCTAGAATTGAGAGCAGTTCTACACTCGCTACAAGCATTCCTCCCTCGCATCAAGAACTCAGCAGTGCTTGTGAGAACGGACAACACAACCACAATGCACTACTTGAACAAGCAGGGAGAATCACGTTCGCTGACACTATCTCGCGAATCGCAGAAAATTTGGAACTGGCTAGTACTCAACAACATCAGATTAACTGCGGAGTATGTCCCAGGAAAAGACAACGTCATAGCGGATGCTCTAAGCAGACAGAGGTCACTGTCCCACGAATGGGAACTGGACCAAAGAGTTCTTAACGACATCTTCTTGGAATGGGGGAGACCGCAAATAGACCTTTTTGCCACCAGGGAGAACGCCAAATGCCACAGCTTCGCAAGCTGGCATCCCCAACCGAGGTCACTAGGAAATGCATTTTCCATCGCATGGCGCAACGTGTTTGCGTACGCATTTCCGCCATTTCCCCTAATAACCAGAGTCATTTGGAAAATGAAAATGGAACACTGCACCTTGATTCTCATTGCCCCATACTGGCCGAGACAGCATTGGTTCACGGACCTCCGTCGCCTCTCAGTCCAACCATCAATCCATCTGCATCAACATCCCTCTCTACTCTCGATATCCAAAGGCCAGGTACTCCACCCGAATCTGAAATCTCTCAGATTATCGGCATGGCTCCTGAGTACCGAGAGTTCTGCCACCTAAACATCCCGCAGGAGTGCAAGGAAGTCCTAGCTAAAGCAAGAGCAGTCAGCACAAACAAAACTTATTCCTTGAAATGGAAACGCTTTTGTGTTTGGTGTAAGGACAACAATCTACATCCTTTCAAGATCACTCCAGAGCAGTTACTGCCATATTTACTACATCTGGCACTATCGGGACTTGCACATGCCTCTATTAGAGTTCATCTGGCAGCAATCTCCCGCTTTACAAGAACTTCAAAAGGACCCTCCTTATGGTCCAACAGATTAATAAAACAATTCCTTAAAGGTCTCTATACATCATTTCCAAGGCCAAGAAGAGTTCCACCAACATGGCACCTTAATGTGGTACTCAACCAATTGATGAAACACCCATTCGAGCCCATCCATAGGGCTGATATCAAATACATTTAATGGAAAACAGCACTTCTTTTGGCTTTGACCTCAGCCAGAAGGGTCAGTGAGTTACAAGCTCTTTCCATACAAGATCCTTTCATGCAGTTCAAAGAGGACAGAGTGATTTTAAGAACTAATCCTCGCTTCATTCCTAAAGTCCCCTCGGACTTCCATTTAAATGAACCACTTGTACTTCGCTCATTCTTCCCAAACCCCAGTACTGTAGCTGAGAGATCCCTTCACTCTTTGGACCTAAAAAGATGTCTAAAATGTTACCTAGACAAAACAAAACATTTCAGAAAAACAAATCAGCTTTTCATCGCTTTCAGCAGACCTAGAAAAGGCTTGCCACTTTCCAAACAAAGCATTTCACGATGGATATCAGCGGCAATTACTTTTTGCCATGACAAAGCCGGACGTCCATTACATTCCAAAGTCCGAGCGCATTCCACAAGGGCTGTGTCCACATCGGCGGCACTATTCGCTGGAGTACCGATTCTGGACATCTGCAGGGCAGCGACCTGGAAATCGCCGCATACATTTACCAGGCACTACTGCCTTGATACGGAACTGATGCAGGATGCAGCTGTGGGCCAGGCTGTACTTCGCCATCTATTCCAGTAGGATGAGCCTTCCTCCTTCCCACCGTCCTGCACTGGTATGCACATTTATTTACTTTATTATTTGTATTGCTGATGGTTACTAGTCACATGATATGTATTATCTCAGACTATTCGTTATGTTCCATCACAAATGTGCATAATGTATTGCTTGCTACTCTGATTCAGGCATGTGAATCTATGAAAGACACCCATAACACTGGATAAGAAATGCGTTACTTCCCTGTAACTGCAGTTATCTAGTATTGGTGTCTTTCATAGATTCACATGCAACCCTCCCGCCTCCCCAGGAAGGTCTCATCTCTCCCTCTATAACATATGTTACGTCTACCTAGCTTGGTGCGTACGAAAATCTGAGAGACTGAGGCTCCTGGCAGGAAGGTTCTAGAGGGAGGTGGTAGCTGATTGGCTACCTTCAGGATTTTGGTCCTTTTTACAAAAGGACATAGATAGGCTACTAAGGCAAGGCCCTTAGGCCTACTTCTCTCTATGTATGTCTATAGGACATTACTTTTCTATGTACCGGGGGCTCCCATCTCGACGACGGGGAATGATTCAGGCATGTGAATCTATGAAAGACACCAGTACTGGATAACTGCAGTTACAGGTAAGTAACGCATTTCATAAAGCCACCAATGTCTGTAATCTCACCCCAGAAAACTTCCCAGACTGCGAAAGCACACTTCAAAATTGCACTGATGGATAATTTTACTTTCTCTGGGCTGCTTATCTATCATCCGTCCTGCCCATCTAAAACGTTTAGAGAAACTTTAGCCAACGCTGTTAACTCACAGGCACTTGAAACAGCCAATTTTAACATCGTAGCTGACTTGAATCTCCACCTGGAGTCTCGAGGCGACCCTGATATCCACAACTTCTTAGGCGACATGGCAGCCTGTCTATTGTCGCAATTGGTTCCAGGGCCCACGCACCTGGCTAGCCATTTCCTCGACTCCATTTTTTTTCCCCAACACCCCGTCCTTAGAGGTTCAGGCCCCTCTTCCCATGACATGGACCAATCACTCCCTCATTCCTTTTCTTATATACCTAGCAGGGTCTAAATCACAGCCCTACCGCAACCCTTTGAATAAAGGTCCGTGGCCCAAACTGGACCCCATTACCTTCCGAGCGACCCTTAGCACTCAGAGACAGGAATTGCCCTCTAACATAGAGGCAGCCAACAATTGCTTTAGGGGGTCGGTCAGTCAATCACTGGACAAGTGTATCCTGTCCAAACTGATCTACTTAAAAAGGATGTGGGCTAATGCCTGGTTTGATTAATCTTTAACACTTGCCAGGAAGAACTGCAAGGTACTGGAACGAGCTTGGAGGCATTCCTACGATTCCATAGCCAGATCATAGTACAGAATTTTTATCATGGCCTACCATAAATTGGTACGGAATGCTCGGGCTGCTTTTTATGCTAATAAAATTAACACGAGTAGCAACCCCACCAAAACGATTTTCTCTTTCCTAAAACATATGGTGAAGTCCCCCGCCAACTCTGTGTGAAGTACTGGCCACATACTTCATTAGTAAAGTTGAGTGTATACATGGCAGTTTCTGTCCTGAGAGCACTGCCCATGACCCCCTGAGGGGGTCTTCTCACTGGTGCTGTGATCCACTCTCTGTCATCCTTTCCTCCGATCTCCTCCGCAATCCTTGAAGTCTTGTTCTCCAAGGTAAAGTCGGGGTCTCCAGACGATCCTCTTAAACCTGATTTCTTTATAAAATTCCTAGAATGTCTCCTACCCGGGTGCTTGGAGCTGGCTAATCTATCTTTATCTTCAGCATCTATTCCGGAATCATGGAAACATGCCAAAGTCATTCCTCTGTTGAAAAGCCCGTCACTAGAGGCTACCAGGCTAGAAAACTTCCGCCCGATTTCATTGCTTCTGTTTTTAGCCAAAATAACAGAATCACGCGTCAATACTATCTTAACTCAGTACTTGTAACTTTATTCAATACTGGACCCCTCCCAAAATGGTTTCAGGTCTAGTCATAGTACTGAGTGAGCTCTGCTTGCGGGCACTGAGCAACTACGAGCCTCTCTGGATTAGGGCTAAACCTCGGCTCTGACCCTGCTCGACCTGAGAGCAATTGGTGGCGTTCCAAACTTGCGCACCTCCCTGCCTAAAATTGTTGTCAAGAATCTGGGCGTCTGGGTGGATAGCACCCTCTCCTTTGACACCCACGCCAAATCAGTAGGAGGCACCTGCTTCGGTTTGGTACAGGGCCTAAAGCCCATTCTAGGACTTTTTGACTCTCACATCTGCGTTGCTCCTTGACTCTGATAAGTCAGTGATCAAAAAGATCCAGCGCACCCAGAATGCCGCAGCTCGCACTTTTTTTGCGCTCCCCAAGCACTGCTCTGGCCTCCTTCGCCGGCTACATTGGCTGCCTATAGAGAAAATAATTCATTTTCAAGTTCTTTGTATCACTCACAAGATTCTCTCTGGGTTCCACCCTGCGATCCTGAGTGATCTGTGCCTCCCTTACGCTCCTGCTGGTGCCTTCTGCTCGGCTGACCTTCGGCTTCCCCGGGACTCCCTGTTTTGCAGAGCCAGGGGGCACTCTTTCCTGGCTACTGCCCCTGCCCTTTGGAACTCCGTGCATTTCCCTACTAGAAGTATCTCTAGCCACTTGGTATTTAGAAGGGCTGTGAAGACGTAGCTATTTTCTGATCATTAGTTGCTTCCATCTACCTTGCTGTTCTAGCGCTGGGAAGTCCTGTTGTTGGGACAGCCATACGCTCTATAAATATTTTAACATAACATGGGGTCCCTGGGGCCGAAATCGGCCCGGGGAGGGGTGCTGCGCGCCTCCCTCACCCATTGAAAAAAGTCCTAGTCCTGCAAGTGGCCCAGGGAAGGGGGGCCACGCAGCCCCCCCACCCTAATTTTTGAAAGAATAGGGGAAAAATGCCAACAGCAAGTTGCCGGAGGCCACAACCCCTTCACCACCATCCTGCAAACACGCTTTGTGGCGCAGTAGTAGTTGGGGGATGAACTCCACTTAGATGCTGAGGGTCCTTGGCGTCCAGGAACCGTTCTGTTACCTCTAGTAAGTTCCACACAGTGGAATTGCTGAGAGGACTTGGAGGCCACGCCGCCTTTCTCTACTACTCCGCAAATGCCCGCTGCTGGTTGAGGAATTAATTCCACTTTACTCCTGAGGGCTAAAGTGGACTTCTTCCCCCCAACCAGTAGTGCGCCAGGAGGCATGTTTGCAGAGCTGTGGAGAAAGGGGCGTGGCCTCTGACACCTTTCAGCAAACCTACTGTGTGGGACTTTTTGGAGGTTACAGGAGGGGTTGTTGGCCCCCAAGGACCCTCAATAGCCAAGGGAACTTCATCCCCCTACTAGTAGGTCACCAGGAGGCATGTTTGCAGTGGTGGAGAAAGGGGTGGTGGCCTCCGACAACATCTTAGCAATCCTGCTGTGTGGAATTTACTGGAGAAACCAGGGGAGTCGTTGGCCCCCAAGGACGTCCTGGGGGGTCAACTACCCCTCCTGTTACCTCCAGTAAGTCCCACAAAGTGGAGGCTATGCTTCCTTTCTCCACCACTCCGCAAACATGGCTCTTTGCGCACTACTGGTTGGGGTGTAAAGTCCAATTTACTCCTAGGGGCCTTAGGGGCCAAGAAGCCCTCCTAGTACCTCTTGTAAGTCCTACACAGTGGGATTCCTGAGAGCTGGTCGGAGGTCCAGCCCGCTTTCTCCGCCCTTTGCAAACGCCTTTACTACTTTTAAAAACGACATAAATTCACTGAAAAAACACAAAGGTTACAGGGAAGTTATAGTTCGGAATTAGCATTTTAAAAACCTTCGAAATTCACTGAAAAAAACAAAGATTATAGGGGCGTTATAGATAGGAAATGGATTTTTTTTTTAAACTTAGAAAGTCACTGAAAAAAACAAAGGATACAGGAGCGTTCGAGTTAGGCTCAGGTTTCACTTGTACAAAACTGCTGTAATTCAGCCGTTCTAGTTAGCTAAGCTAACTATAACTCGTGCCCCAATGCACTGCTTCTGACATATTACATCACTCATGGCATGGTCAGTGACATCACTGATGACATTTTAAATGACATCACTGATGCCATCATCTCAAAATCACTAATGCACCTACTCACACCCATAGAACTTTTCATACACCCACTCCTACATAATTCCGACACCCATTCATAGACCCATACCACTACTTACGAACCCACTCGCTGATTCATAGATCTACACACACATCCACTCACTCACCAATACAGCCACAGACATATTCACTCATACACCCGTACAGCCACTCACTCACTGGGTCAGTCACCCATTGAGCTACTTATACACCTACTCACTCACCCATACAGTCTTCTTGGGTGTCTATACTAGAAGTGAGAAATCTGTTGATAAGTCCATCAGAACAACAAGGTGGATATCTCAGATTCCTCAACTCCCTCCTTTTTAGCTTTTCTGTGTTGTGGACATCTGCACATCTTATAAAGGTCTTAAGTTAGTTTTAGCACACTGGACACTGCAGGGAAGTTGATTGGTTGTCCTGCTGTCATAGTGCGAAAGGCTTTTGGGTGGTAAAACCGAGCAATGTTGATCTGCATCTGAGGGTACAGAAAAACAATGTAGAATCTGACATCAGCGTGCAGGAGTGGTACCTATATGTTGCTTTCTTACATTTCTTCTAGAGCAGTGCAAGGCTGTCACAGAGTCAGACCATGCCAACTAACAACATTGAATCTATTGCTTTAAGATTTCCAGGTCAAGTCTGGTGGCTTGAAATATTCTAGAGATGAAGAACCCAAATGAAAGAGGAATTGGGTAGAGACAAATGTGCAGGCCTCAGCTTTCACAACAGAGTCTGCTGTCTCACTCCTCTATTCACCAAATGGCGAGGTTCATGAAGACTGATGAGCTACTCCTTGCTCCCCAGAAAGCTTCATAGACTATTTAAGGGAGCCCTGTGGCCACGCCCCTCGCTTCAGTGTCTGTCTTCTCCCTCTTGCTATGGGAATGTTCGGAATAAGCTGTCTGGCAGCACAGTCCTTTCCCTCCAATTTGTGCAAAGCTAGACTACAGGCATTTGCATTGATCCCACCGGCCTGTATTAATTTTGCTCACAATTTCACACAAATGTATGTACCACACAGGCCACACACACTAATGCACTTGCTCAGGATGTTAGTTCAAGGGACTTGGTGAACGGATAGAAGAATTAGTTTACACAAGTCGGCAAACAGGCCTTCACTTCAGGCAGATAAAAATGCCTGGTCACGCTACTACAATCTTAAAGCAAAGTATGCTGCCACCACTGCTCAAAGCTAAACCAAATGACAGGAACAGTAGTTTTGTGTCTTAAATGAAGACATCTGGGTGACCCCTTAAGGTCACAGGATAAGTCTACAACGTCTTATAATTGGGCAGGCTTAGACCAGTTCGCATGCAAGATTAGTGCGACACAGAGCCAAAAATAACAAGAATTTTCAATGCAATAGGTCTCACCTATGCGAGAGTTTAAACTATTGGCATTGTAAATTATAATGCCTTTTAGTTATGTGTTTTTAAAACCAATACACATATAAAGGGCATTGTTATTTAAAATGCTAATAGCTCAAACTCTCGCTAATGTGAGACCACTTTAATCGTGGTCGCACCCCTTCCTTTAGGTGCTGCTCGCCGTATTCCGGTTAGTGAGTGGCTGCTAAAGAAAGGGGCGAGGCCAACATTAAAGTGAAAGCGCCGTATCGGCAGCTTTCACCCAATATTTTATTTTTTTAAATAAACAAAGTTTCTGTAGCGCAGATACTAACGTTAAGGTGGCAGCACTGGAAAATTAAATAAATAAGCGCATCCGCTATAGATTAATTAAATAAGCTTGTCCCCTATAGTTAAATCGGACTACGTTGCAAGTAAATAAGCGCAGCTGTTATAGGTAAAGCGGATCCGCAGCCACTACTATTAAAAATATAAAAGCGGGCGCTGTGCTGCCTTGTAGGAAAGAACATCGTGGGTGACATAGTGGAAGATCATTAAAGAAAATATTGCTGAAAGACTAGATAAAGCAGACCGTGTAACGATACCAGAAAAAATGTCCAGTCTTTTTGGGAGGTTGCAATTGCAGACAAGGTGGTACCAAAGAGGGATTACTAAGCATATATGACAATAGACGAACGATTCAATGATATACATCATTTTGTTAACTCTCCTTTCATTTGACAATTATTAAAAATATGAATTTTTTAAATAATTTTATCATGAATCAATGCAAGCGAATAGAATAGGAATTGTTGGCGGACCCAGATTGAGGTTTTTGACACTCCTGCATACTCTTTTTATACACTTTCTGATTGTATGTATAAAATTTCAAGAGGGGGCGAATTAAATGATGTAATTGACGATTATTTTATTAAAATGAATGAACTGATTTTAAAATAAGTCTTGTAAATGATGTGGAACTTTTATGTATGTTTTAATGTGCTTTTATGGTCTAAATTATTTAGATCGAATACAGTTGATTAATTGATACTAAGCCTATTTATCAATCAAAAGCAACCATTTTGAAAGGACAGTAATGGGAGCCATTTGAAAAGATGGGTGGAGCTTCTATTCCATGCCTCAATACAGCGAGCCTCGCTGAGCAGCGCATGCGCTGCCCAGGCTCGACCTAAAATGTCAGGATACCAGATACACTTGGCAGGAACTCAGGGCAGAGGAACACACCTGTTGACCATGGAGGGACGATTTCCGTCCCAGCAGTTTGTCATGTAAAATTAAATGTTTTTTGTTACTGCATTTTGACTTAATATTTTTTGTCATCATTAAACTGTTAGCCTGACACTAAAATGGCAATCCAGTGGCTTCTCACCTCTGCTGCTGGGATACTGCACACAGAATGAGTGTACTCGATGGCGCCATTCCCATGCTGTGCCAGCTGATCTCCTCTACCACTATATCCTTGCAGCAAGTCTACTGGCTTAATTGTGATCTTGCTGTCAGGCCACTGTTGCTGTTCAGTTTATCAGTGTTTCTCCCTCCTCCTACAGACAGACATTGGCAGAGACAATGAATGTGACTTGTAAATCACAATACAAGCCATATTTATTGGTTTTGCAAATGGTTATTTCATTCGGCGATGTCTTATTTTCATCGCAGCCTCTTTGGAGCAGGGAAATTAGGATGAGCCTGACTTCACTCGTTTTCTGGTGCTTTGCCATTTCTTCAAGTGATTTCGTAGGGATCCACAATTCAGGCCTCAACAGCACCAAGTGCCGCCCTTAATCTCGCATAGCTGAACTTTTCTGCAACTGGTCCTCAGACTAGTTAGAAGATAAATTATTAAAATTTCCGGGTGAGATAAGATGCACCGCAAAATAAACATTTCCGAAGTTAAGCAGCTTATTATTCTATGGCAATATCTTACACGTTTGATGACATTTAAAGAGATGGAGTGCTGGAGGTGCCCTTGCAGACGTGACTGCTATGCAAATAAAATGCTTTATGCTTCACAATAGATGTTTCTTTCCTTTGCCGACCTGAGGGACATTCGCGGAGTTTAGAGGATGAGGGGCTGAGGACTAAAAGTAGTCATTTTTAGTTCGCTCATTTTAGCTACCAGGGAGTTGTTCGAGATAACTGTTGGGACATCGTTCCAGTACATTGTAGTTTTACTGTTCCAGAGTACATCATCATGTTAGGGTGCTGGTGACACAGCAACGGGGCACCAGGGGGATATTTTTTCAGTTCACATGGGTGATTTTTAGGGACGTGAAGTCATTGGTTTCATTGTTTTCAACGAACACAAAGTATTCAGACATCACTTTTCATACCTGGATTATTGTTGCAGGCCTGTGATGCTTGGGAAAAAGAAGCTCAGGAAGCCAATGACCGGGCAAGCACGGCAAATGTGGAGTGTGAATTAGCCCGGGATCAGAGAGATGCTCTTGAACAGCAGGTGGAAAAGCTGCAGGAGGAGCTGGAGAGGATCCATGCAGGGCCGGATTCAACTCTACATCGCTCTTTCACTGATGTGGATGGCCTTCCACTCTCAGCACTTTACACCATCCAGAAACAGCTGCGTACCAATTTGGAGCGCGTGGATAAGGTCAGTTAGATAGTTTTGTCTCTTTTAATGCCCACTTACTATTCAGTTTTGCTTCCTGTTCGTCCTTATATCTGTTATTCTCCCGGTTTTCCTTTTCCCTTTCGGTCCCTCCACACTTTATTGGTTTTCATGTCATTGGTATAAACAAACCTGTCATTGGTAAAAACATAAAAACCGCCCGAAAAAATTATATAGCCAACCAACTTGTACAAATGGATAACACCCCCAAAGTCCTCTTCCAAGTACTCAACACCCTTATCAATCCTAAAGCCTGCAACCCAGAAGATGCACCAAACCAGTCTCTCTGCGACAATATCGCCGATTTCCTTTTTCAAAAGATTGACAATATCTACAATAAGATAACCTCCTCCACCGCAAGCTCATGCCACATCTCAACCATTGATCCTGCCCCAGCCCTTTTACCCTAAAAACATTCCCTCTGCTCACCATCCAAGAAACAGAATCCCTGTTATCTACTTCCAAATCAGGATCCCCCAAAGACCTTATTCCAGCTAAAATCTCCAGAAGTCTCGCAGCGCAGCTGGCAGCTCCTCTGTGCGCTATCTGAAATAGCTGAATCATAGAAGGCAAGCTCCCAATGGAATAGAAAGCCGCCCAGATTATGCCCATTAGGTAAAACACCAAACTGCCCCCTGACGTGATCTCTAACTATAGACCCATCTCAATCCTCCCTCTCCACAGCAAATTGTTGGAAAAGCACATTAATACTCACCTTTCCATATTCATTGAATCCTCCAACTGCCTGGATCACTCACAGTAAGGATTCCGTCCTATGTACAGTACAGAATCAGCCTTGGTCAATGTCATAGATGACATCAGAATGCACGCGGACGCTGGCCGAGCAATAATCCTCATACTGCTCGACCTTTCTGCAGCGTACAACACCATCTCACACAAGGTCCTACTGGAAAGATTACGAACCATAGGTATTCAGGAAACAGCCCTTAATTGGCTGACAGACTTCCTCAAGGGAAGAACCCAGATGGTAAACCTTGGTCCCTTTAAATCTATGACCACCACGGTATCCAAGGGCGTACCTCAGGGTTCTGTAATAGTAGAAAAAGGATAATAATCCAAGGAAATCCAATGGAAGTAGTCAGGTGTTTATTGGAGCATCCACACTGTAGAAGATCAGCAGTGCAACTGAAAACTGTCTGATCCAAGTTACATAAATAAACTATCACATTCAAAGGTACACAAAGCAAGCATGGAGTAGTGAATATCAACAATTCTAAATGGAATTACTTAGGAAAATTCCAGATGGAATTCTAACATAGAAAACCTTCTAAAAGAAAGACATGAAAGACATACTTAACTCAATACTACACATCCCCTCCCTTTATAAAATAACAAAAATGAGATTAATTATACAGAACAAAATCATTGAACTTTTTTGGAATACGTATTTGTCTTTTAGCAACTTGAAAATTAGAAGAATTCATGTCTACATGTGAAGAATCATTAGAGGCATTACAATTGGATGTTTCATGATCAATGATATAAGGATTTAACTCTTCATTAGGATTAACGGTATCACTAGAAAAATCTGGTTCAAACAAAGTATTCCCTTTAACAACAGAAGGATCAACTTTAGCAATTTTTGAGATATTCCACCAAGATCCATTATCCAAAAGAACAGAAGTCTTGCCAATTTTACATATAACAAAGATATCTGAAAATTTGGATTGACCTTTCTTTACAAAAATAGGTAATTTAATTTTAACTCTGTCCCCAACACATAACTTTGGTTTAATTGAAGGAACAACTTTATTAGAAACAAAAGCATTCTTCTTTTCCAATTTATAAATCGTGTTCATATCAGATTTTGAATTCGCTTTCTCCCCCAAGAAAGGGATAATTCTTGGTGAAGATCTCTACCCTTGAGTAACAGAAAAGGAGAACATTTTGTAGAAGAATGTGGTGTACATAAATAAGACCAGACTAAATCAGCAACATGAGTTTTGACATCAATATGAGATTTAATGGCCAATTGTATACCTTCAACCAATAACCTATTAAACCTTTATCACTAGGCCATTCATATTAGGAGAATACAATGCTGTTTTTATGTGCTTAATGTTAAGTTTCATAAAGGCTTCAAACAAATGAGATGTAAATTGTGTTCCATTATCAGAAACAAGAGTCGAAGGAAAACCTTCTCTTTTAAAAATTTCCTTAAGAAATTCGATAATAGAACAAGAATCAACCAGAGACAACCATTTGGATTCCACCCATTTGGAGAAATAATCAATGACCACAACAATATATAATTTGTGAGACCGAATACCCTCATAAGGACCAAGAACATCAATAGCTAATTTTCTCCAAGGCTTGTCTGGAATGTCAACTCTCACCAAATTAGAATGCACAAGTTTCAGCACCTTATCTGAATTTGCACACAGAGAACATTTTTTGACAAAATAAACAATGTGATCATCCATATAAGGCCACCGAAAATTTCTCTTACTTTTTTAATTGTGTTAGATTGACCCAAGTGACCTAAATGAGCAATAGAAATGATTTTTTGTCTGATTGAATTTGGAGGAACAAAACAATCACCTTTTAGAATCAGATTATCATTAAATGCCAACTCATCCTTTACCTTCCAACATACTGCAAGTTCTTTAGACAGATTTCTTTCTAATGGCCAACCCTCTACAATATATTTTCGTACCAAAGAAACATCTTCATCTAACTCCATTGCTTTAGACCATTCATCTTTAGAAATGAGGTCAGACACAGAAAGAACAACATCATCTGTAGACGCTACAACGCACTCATCAAAGCATTCAGAATTATTAGCAACTTTAAAAACAGGGAATAATCTAGATAAACAATCTGCTCTAGTATTTTGTGATCCAGGAACATAAATTATTTCAAAATTATATTCATAAAGTTTTGCAAGAGAATACGCACTAGTCTTGAAGATGCTTTACCTACGCCATTGTTAGATAATAAAGAAATCAAAGGTTTATGATCAGTCTTTATTTTAAAAGACTTTCCCCACAGATATGTCTTAAAATGTTCAACCGCCCAGGAACAGCCTAACGCTTCCTTCTCGATAGTAGAATAATTAGATTCAGAAGTTGACAAAGGTCTAGACGCAAAAGCCACCGTAAATTCTTTGTTACCCTTGACCTGACTTAACACAGCGCCAAGACCAGTAGCGCTTGCATCAACAGTAATTATACTAACGGCAGTAGAAGAGCAAGGAGAGAGAGGTTTACAATCAATAATAGCAGATTTGATGGCAGCCACAGCATTAGAATGTTCACTCAACCAAATAAACCTACATCCTTTTTTAAGTAATAACCTTAAAGGTAAAACAATGTCCGCAAAGTTTTTAACAAACCTCGAATAATATTCACATAAACCTAAAAATGATTTAAGTTGGTCTTTGTCTTTAGGTTCATTCATATTCTTGATAGAAGAAATAATATCTTCCTTAGGAAAAATACCCTCTGAATTAATTCTGTGTCCCAAGTATTCAACCTCAGATGCAAAAAACTTGCACTTGTCATAACGAATAGTCATTCCTCTATCAAGAGTTTCATTATGCTTTTCAACAGATTCTGAGAAAACTAAAATATCATCTTGAAAAGCGATAACTTTTTCGATGTTTTTAAATAATGAATTCATCAGCTTTTGAAAAACTGAGGCTGCCGAAGAGAGACCAAAAGGCATTCTAATATATCTGAACGTACCATCAGGTGTAATAAAGGTTGTGATGTCCCTAGAATCCTCAGTTAATTCCACCTTATGATACGCAGATTTAAGGTCAATAGTACTGCCCCCTCTAATTCAGCTAACAAATCCTGTATCTTAGGTAAAGGATGACACTCCATAACAATTTGTTTGTTTACATATCTCAAATCCGTGCACATCCTAAGCTCGCCATTTTGTTTTTTAACCAAATCTATGGGAGAAACCCATTCAGATGCATTGACAGGTTCAATAACTCCTTCAGAACACAGATTTTTAATCATTTCAGATAATTCACTCCTAACTGACAAAGGAACATTTCTTAATTTAGGTTTAGAGGGTACTGCATTTTTCTTCAACACAATTCTGTGTGAAAATCCTTTAACTTTTCCAAGTTCTTTCTTAAATACATTTTTATGTTTACTTAGTAAATTTAACCCAAAGTCATCAGTGTCTCTACGCTCAATACTATTAATGTGCAGATCCTCTACAAAACATACTTGTGCCTTTGCATTGGGGCGTAAAGTAATGTCAAATTTACCTTGATGTTTCCAACCAAGCACTTGTAGCCCATCAACAGCTACATAAACCTTACCACGAATAGTCTTATGTTTAAAAGAAATGTCAGACACAAAATAGCCTAACATATCAATTATCTTGCCTCCTAAACCAAAAACACGAATGTCATTCGGTTTCAATTGTTTACTATCCCAAGCCTTAAAGAAGAAAACATCAGAAATAATTGTATAGGAGAGCCAGAATCAGCCATGACTTCTATATCCTTGCCTTCTACGGAAATAGTGCACATAGGAGGAATGTATGGTTCAGAATCAATATCATCATCAGGTACAACTTGACCTAATATGTAAACGTCAGTAATAGCAAGGATTTCATTTTCAAAAGACTGTTCAATAGAAGTATCTTCTTGAGTCTCCAAATCTGAAAGAATTGCAACTCTTCTATTAGATAGACAATAATTTCCACAATTACCTATCTTTTTGCATTTAAAACATTCTTTACCTTTGGCTGGACATTGTCTAAATTGAAAGGAATGTGAATTTGAACCACAACGATTACAAAACAATTTCCTTGTATTACTCTGTAGTTTATAATTATTCTGTGCGGAAGGTCCTTTAGTTACATTTTTATTTTTGACAAAAACTTGAGCTCTAGGACTAGAATCTTTAACCTTAACCGCAGCAACACCAGTGGTCATTTTATCAACGTTAATAGTATTAAACGAATTAATTGAACGTTCAACACTTTCAGCAATTCGTATTGTTTCTTCTAAACTTGGATTGCGTTGTCTAAGTAATTGTTCTTGAATTTTTTTATTTGAACATCTAACAATTAACTGATCACCAATATATTTATCAATTTGATCACCAAAATCACATTCTGCAGCAAGGACCCTAAGACATTCAACATAAGTATCCACAGGTTCATTGACTAGTTGATGTCTTGTGTAAAAGTTATATCTTTCCATTACAATATGAGGTTGTTCAGTAAACCTTTTTTTTAATCTGTCAACAGCTTCTGAAAAGCAGTCATAATCACCCTGATCCATACCAGTAGGAGTAGAGGAAAGTGGCAAATGTATAAAGACATCTTCAGCATGACCACCTAGAGTATTTAAAAGAATAGCAAATTTCCTTGAAGGACTAAATGAGCCACCGTCAATAGCCAACAAATAATGGTCAAATAACCTGTACCACTTCTCCCATTTCATACTAGGTTGACCTGGTCCTGAATAAAAAGGAGGTGGCGGCGTGCCACACACAGTTCCCATGGTGATACACTAACTGTAAATTAAATTATAACAATATTTTAAAAAGAATTGCTGGTGTTGAAATAATTAATATGAAAACAGAAAAACAGGTTACTAAATGTCTATGGTAATCCTTACTTATTTCCGCTGAAAATAAACAAATCATTAGGCTTTTATTAAATGTATTCCTTACTTATTTCCGCTGAAAAGAAACAAATTATTAGATATACATATTAAGATGAAAAACGCTAATCACGATGAAAACGCGCTTATCTCGTTGCTTAGTTACTGAAATTAAACAAAATGGCCGCTAATGCGTGATGACGTCATCACGCTAGACAGTCATCCAATGAGGAACCTATTACGTGTGTTCGTTCGTGGTGTGTGCGTCACCGATACACACAAGCTGCGTCCGAGATCGTGTGTTCGTTCGTGGTGTGTGCGTCACCGAGACACACAAGCTGCGTCAGAGATCTCGAGCGGCAACCGTGACATCGAGTCTCTCACGTTCTAGAGTTAAAGGTAGGCACCTTATTCAAAAATTAATATTGTTCCGTTTTTAAAGATGGTCTGTAGATCTTCAAAATGTAATGGTAGTAATCACCAAACAGCCGATACAACTCGGGTGAAACGAAATTACGCTGCTTGTTGTCCAACTGCTCTCCGATCAGTGTGCACGGTAGTAATTCACCAAAGCAATTTCGAAGGGAGGAAAATAATAATCCAAAGCAGATAGCTTACGTAGTTTCATGCAGTGTTCACCTTAAGTTCCCAATTCAAAGCGGTTGCTTATGTGGTTTAATCCAATGTTCGCCTTAAATTCCAAATTCAGCTTTAATTTTTGAAAAACTATAAAAATGTCTCCAAAAGTGAAATTGAAAACGCTGCAAATAATACAAACAAGAGTACACTGCAGGATAATTACTGTAGTCCGGAAAATTTCAAAAGGAAATAAAAGATCTTCAACCAAATTATGAGAAAAATCCCAAAAATAATCTGTGGATGCTCCAAAATGAATAAATAGAAATCCCAATCTTCGCCAATATGTAACAGTAGAAATAAGGATAATAATCCAAGGAAATCCAATTGAAGTAGTCAGGTGTTTATTGGAGCATCCACACTGTAGAAGATCAGCAGTGCAACTGAAAACTGTCTGATCCAAGTTACATAAATAAACTATCACATTCAAAGGTACACAAAGCAAGCATGGAATAGTGAATATCAACAATTCTAAATGGAATTACTTAGGAAAATTCCGGATGGAATTCTAACATAGAAAACCTTCTAAAAGAAAGACTTGAAAGACATACTTAACTCAATACTACAGGTTCCTACCTCAGCCCCTTATTATTCAACGTTTGTCGCCCCTCTATCAGCACTCCTACGGAAAATAGGGTTTACTCCCATTTCCTACGCGGACGACACTCAACTCCTCCTTACCTTCGACAAAAACACCCCTAACATCGAAAACATCTTTGCAGAGGGCATGAAAACAATAACATCTTGGTAGAGTAGCAACTTCCTACAGTTAAACGCTGATAAAAGAGAAATAATGCTATTTAAAAACGCCACAAGCAGCTGGGCTCCCAGCTGGTGGACAGGTGAACCAGGTCCTGCTCCTTCCATAAAGACAGTGGTCAAGAACCTCGGAGTCCTAATAGACAGCAAACTGAACCTGGATGAGCATATAATCGCAACCAAATGGGCCTGCCTCCATGCACTCAGCCTGCTCCGGAAAGTCTTCCACTTCCTCCCTTCCCCCACACGCAAAACACTGGTACACGCCCTGGTACTCAGCCGACTAGATTTCAGGAATGCTTTGCTGATCTCTGCTAAGGAAACCTCCCTGAGAAGTCTACAAGTGTTACAGAACACAGCAGCCCTCCTAGTAATCAGTGCTCCCCATCGTACCCCCTCACTCCCCCTTCTCCACAAACTACACTGGCTACACATACGGAAAAATAATTCAATTTAAAATATGCTGTCTGGTGTTCAAAGGCCTTAATCAGATGGGTCCAGCATATCTGGTGGATAAACTGGTCAGATAAACCCCTCCACGCTACCTTCACTCAAAGGGGAAAGGTCTTCTCACCATTCCGCGCATAAAACAAACCAGACTAGGAGGCAAAGCATTCTCCTACCTAGTCCCTCATATCTGGAACCAACTACCCTTGGATATTCAACAATGCACTAATTAACTGACCTTCAGAAAAAAACTCAAAACATCACTTTTCGAGCTCCTAGTCCTTACCTCTTCACGTCCTCAGCACGGAGATACCCCACCCGGCGTGATTCAAGCGCTCTATAAATGATATAAATAAATAATTAAAACAAAATTCATATTTGGAATTTGTGAGAAGGTCGATGAGCAGAGACCCATAGTTAAGAGCACCAACAAGGTGTTGAGAAAGAAAGAGTGAAGATGACATACATTGGCACGTGAATGTACAGGCAATCCATCTCCATGCCTACCCAAAAGGAATGAAACGATTCTCCTAATTAAAAACACACCATTGTGCACCAGGTTGAATAAAGACTCGAAAAACAAAGAAAAAGTGATCAGTGATGTATAACGAACAGGAAAGGTAGGTGAGTGAGGAAAAGAAACATAAAAGCATATAGGAACACAACCCATGCGATCCCTTAACCATGCAAAAGGGATTCTCATCAACTCACAAAACTGTAATAGAGCTTGGTCACAACCGTAATATGTGAAATACTTTAAGGATACAACATATAAAACCACTCCAGTGTCGTATATCGCATAAAAGACAAGACCTATACCAAAATTTGGAGGAAAGCGCAGGCACTCTCAAAGTATCTAGCGAAAGATATATATAGTCTGCACAAACTATTCATTACATTGCACTACTGTCTATATCTATGTGCTAAGGCTAAGAACCATACTCACACGAGTTCGTGAACAATCTCCAACGCAAAGTGCTAAGTTTCCAAAGTAAGTTCGTAGATCATCCGTCGGTATTCATGTGATCTCATAATAGTAGCGGCAAGAATGAAATATGTATTAGCTGAATGTCAAAATCAATCATGCCATAGTGGTAATAATTATCTGACAGTCAATAATTAATCATAAACCCTATAGGCTATTATGTACATTTAAGTAACAATACGTTTCTCTGTATGTGTAGTGAGGGATCGTAGGCCCTTATCAGCCCAACATAGTAGTCCAATGTCAAGCACAGTATTCACAACGGGAGGGTTAGGACAAGGTTTATGGTGACCCCGAGGAATTACTAAAAAGGCATGTCAGCACCACCCTGTCGTGTGATAATCAGCACAACAAACTAGTCAGACATGAAACGCGATAATCATAAAGAAAAGGGTAAATCAGTTGTCACAAAAATCTCAGGTTTAATATTAGTAAGAGTCCCGTTAAATTGGCAATATGTAAGAGACAGTTCAGAGTAGGTCTAATAGCATTGCGGGCAGAAAAGTAATCTGGGATTTTCGTGACAACTGATTTATCCCTTCCTTTATGATTATCGCGTTTCACGTCTGACTAGTTTGTTGTGCTGATTATCACACAACAGCGTGGTGCTGACATGCCTTTTTAGTAATTCCTCTGACTGTTTTGATTACGGTGGACATTTCTTGCTCAGGATATTAACTTTTTGTTTCGCTATATTTGTGGGCCCGTCTCGACGCAGTTGGTAACAGCGGGTGGCCGCTATCTATATCCTTGAGCATTCTGATTTGCTTACTGTCATTCTACTCAACTCCGCGCATTTTATACCCTTCCATCCATTTTTGATAGTTTACATTGTAAACATACATGCGAACTACCCTGTTTCTGAAAATTGATATGTTGGGTAAGCTCTTTCGAGTTGTTTCTGGAATACCATTGGCCATTCAGAGAGTTACCTCATTTCTTAATAATGGTATTAATCCTAACCCGAACGGCTGCTAAAAAGAGTTAAATGAGGGTAAAAGGTTGTGTGATAGTCGTTAAATTAGCATAGTATAAAACACTGCTCGTGTGTTTAAGGAGCCTAGATGCTTCCGCTGCATCTAAGAGCCAGTTCTTTTTGACGTGTAAGTATATTTGAACTAACGAGCCAACATTGCTTATATTTATCTCCATGGCAGAAAAGTGCTGGGGAAGACGATTGGTCGTTCAGTCAAGATCATTACGATGTAGAATTAGGTCTACAAGCAAGTACACATTTTTTTGTAATGTGTAGGCTCTTTCAGGATCCGCTGGAAAATTAGGTCATTATGATTGGCGATGTGAGCCCCTTGAAGTGAATGGGAGCTATGTCCCTTTTTTGGAGGACAATGAGTTCAGCGAATTTGACGCCCTCCAACAGAGAGTAAATTGAGATGCATGCCAAATGCTCTCAACCGCTTTGCAGCAGAGGCAGTGTCTATTGGAAGACAGACAAAGCAGATCTTAACGCTGCTTTTCTTTACAGAGTACTTTCTAATTGTAAGGCTTTTTAGTGCGTGTACAATCCTTTATTTAACAAACTATTGTAAACATGGCTATTTGCAAAGAAACATAGTTCAGATATGCTGCCACTCTCCATTAATACCACATCAACTTTGAAATGTGCTATTTTGTGTGTTTTTCAAAGCAGCCGACCTGAGATCTGTTGCTAAAGTTTTTGTAGCGGAATATTTGACTCATTAGGGTAGGTCTCTTCACTGGCACAAATGTGTTGCCATGCTGCAGCAGGCAGAAGTTGCTCCCCGGTTCGTCTAATCCATGGGTACTCACAAACTTTCTCTCGGGGGCCAAATTTACAGTGTGGTTTGTGTCCGAGGGCCGCACCGGTGGGGGCGGGGTCAGTGGGGAAGGGGGCGGGGCTAGAGCAACAAAAAAAACTGCGACCATGAGGCTGATCACAGGTCCCTGCAGCGGACACCTTCGTCCACTGAGCCACCAGACCCGGCATACACACATCTCTCTCTCTGTCTCCCTCCCTCTCTTTCTCCCTCTCCCTCCCTCTCTCTCTCTCCCTCCCTCTCTCTCCCTCTGTCTCTGTCTCTCTGTCTTCCTCTGTCTCACTCACTCTGACTCTCTTACTTCCTCTCACTCCCTCTCTCCATCTCCCCATCTCTCCCTCTGTCTCACTCACTCTGACTGTCTCTCTCCCTCTCTTCCTCTGTCTCACTCACTCTGACTGTCTCACTCTCTCTCTCTGTCTCCCTCCCTCACTCTGTTTCCCTCTCCCTCACTCTGTTTCCCTCGCCCTCACTCTATTTCTCTCTCTCTCCCTCACTCTGTCTCCCTCTCTCTCCTTCCCTCTCCCTCATTCCCTAAGTCTCCCTCTCTCTCCTTCCCTCTCCCTCACTCTGAGGTCTCCCTCTGTCTCCCTCACTCTGCGGTCTCCCTCTCTCTCCTTCCCTCCCCCTCACTCTGCGGTCTCCCTCTCTCTCCTTCCCTCCCCCTCACTCGGGGGTCTCCCTCTCTCTGAGGTATCCCTCTCTCTGCCTCCCTCTCTCTCCCTCCCTCCTTCCTTTTACCTCCCTCTGTCTCCCTCTCCCCCCTCCCTCTGTCTCCGTGCATTTCCCTCCCTCGGTCTCCCTCCCTTTCCCTCTCACCTTTGCTCTACCTCCCTATCCCTGCCTTTCCCTCCCTCCTTCTCGCTCTCCCTCCCTTTCCCTCCCTCCCTCGCTTTCCCTCCCTTGCTCTCACTCCCTCTCCCTCCCTTTCCCTCCCTCCCTCGCTCTCCCTCTGTCTCTCTCCCTTTCCCTCCCTACTTTTCCCTCTCCCTCCCTTTGTCTCCCTCCCTCCATCTGCCTCCCTTTCCCTCCCTCCCTCTCCCTCCCTTCATATGGTCTTGGTACTCTGGGGTGCCTTGCAATATCCTTTTAATGCAAATCACAGGGTACTTTATTTCTTATAATACATGGTGACTCCATCACCCTTCCCACACACTGCTTAAAGTCCTTGGGTTGTTGCACTTTCATATGAAATCGATAGCATGTTTGCTGACCTGATGAATAAAAGTCGGACCTGTACCACAAAATTAAACACACCAAAGGGCAGTTAGACTTTTTTGCAAAAAGAAATTGGAATCAGTTTAATACATGTCAGATTTTTTAAAAATGTTGTAGTGCAGAATTCAGAAGCAATATGCATGGCCAGAAACAGAGATGATATATTTTTCTACAATTTCCTAATGCATGCATGCAAAAAATATATATATGTTGCCATAAATGTCTCCGTTCTACAGATCATCGTTCATTCAGAAAATGCGAGGGTTCGTTTTTGAATGTTTAAATTGGCAGCTTTAATGATGCTCCATGTCCTCCCTTTCACCTTTGCCGCTGGCTCTGGCATCAGGCGTGATGATGTCAGAGCTCAGCTGTAATAAGGCATTACAGTTGATCAGCTATGTCCGTTCTTTTTCACAGGCGACTAGAGATGTCACAAGTCGCCTACCGTATGGAAATCAGAGACACGCTTTAATAAAGGGATTCCAGTCTCTCCTATATTATCAATGCCCTTTTAATGCTATACTAATGTTGGACAAAATGAGCGTGCGTTATCCACTCCCTCCCCCTTCCACTCCCCCCTCTGAAATCTGCTCATTATAAATAAAGTGCAGGTTCTGAAATGCGGCTCCCTCCCCCCCTCCCTCGGTCTCCTCACCCTCGCTGTGTGTGCCCGGCTGTGACAGCTTCCAGGCGCAGGCCCACACACACACAGCCGCACCCGAGCTCTTGACAGATATTTAATAGACCATTGGCATGTTAATGAGGCCTTGATCACCTCTCAGCGCCCCTGCAGTCTCACTCGGACTATCGCGGAAATCGCCTGGCCCCCACAGAGCAGCAGAGTTGCCGAGTGGCGCTCTGGTTGCAGAGCAGACACACACTTTGAAAAAAAAAAACCTCGGGTACGATATCTGCTAGGTCCGCGGGCCGCCAGGGAAGGCTTGCCGGGCCGCCAGCGGCCCGCGGGCCGTACTAGGAGTACCCCCGGTCTAATCAGAGGCCCTAGCAGACAGGGTCGTCGTCATCACAATGAAGTCCTATCCTTGCTCTGTACCATGGGCACTTGCTATGTGGTCCCCAGTAGGCAGTTGCCTTTTCCTATTTTTAAAACTTTACGTTGATCCTGCATGTCGACCTCTCCCTTACACCTTACTGTGCTGCCAGCAGCCAACATATATAGCCACCAGTTGTGATTCCAAAGCGTAGCACCACCCTCTATGGATGCCAGTACCAGCCTGATGGGGCAGCAGACTCCACCACCCCCTCCCCTCACTGTAAATGAGGTCAGACAGACAGCCTGAAAACACAGCAAACAAAGGTCACACTTCCAAGCTACCTTTCAAGCACGGATGAATTATCCTACAATCAGACCTGCCCCACACTTTGTGGCTTCTCTAACTGCTAAAGGACGTCCCCCCTCTAATAATGGCATCACGAACCCTTCAAGGGGTGCATGTCCCCCAGTTTCAATACATTTGCCCTAGGTAGTGAATATTGTTGTTCTGTGGTACCCCCACAATGGCCAGAGGCACCAACGTCTTTTAAAATGCTCTTTCTTATGGATACTTCTTACTGCAGATTCCTCACCTTTTTGAATGTACCCCAGGCATCAGACTAGATCTGGCCATTTTGAAGCAGGACCCTTGAGTGCTGGAATTTGACGTTACGCAGCTCCGCGTCTACATTGTTCCACTCCTGAAGTGACATGCAGAGCTGCTTATAAGCACCACCATGTCGCACTGATGTCAGTTTTTCTTTGCGCCCTACCAGAGGCGGATCCAGAAGTACCCCTCGTCTCTTCACAAGACTACTTTTCCCAAAACGAAGACATTTTTAATACCAGTGTGCAAGGGAAAATGTCACCCCACAAAACCACAGGATTCAAGCCTTGTTGGGACTCACAAGCATATGTCTGTGACAGATCCCCACCACATTTCTGATTTGGATCAGACCTCAACTCTAAGGACTGTAGCAACTACACCTTGACTCCTCCAAAGACCATCCAGGACTGTGAGGGAAAGTTGTATGTTGCAGAACACTGGAAAACTCCACGCCATGACCAATTAAAGAGCAGGCAGATCTTTATCGCTGTCGAAGCCATTGGGCAAGTCAAAAAAGTAGTACAAGTGGTAGTTGGCCCTTTCTAACCACTGTTGCACTCCTGAGATGGCATAAGGGTATTAAACAAGCCTCTCTGTATTGCTTCTACACTATATCTCTTTCAGAGTCGATTCAGAGGGTCGTTCCAAAGCAACCTCAGTTTCCAGGTACTTCAGTGACCCCACAGCAAATCCATAAGTTCTGCAAAACAATGCTGCGTCTCTTCAGTACGCTGCCAGCTCCCTCTGGTGCGTTTTCGTGTTCCATTGAACCGCAAAGACACCTGAGTGAGACGGTGCCAGCTGGAGGCTCGGGCCAGGCATAGGGGCCCTGCACGGGCTTCAGTGCTGACACCGGTCTGAGGCATATTCAAACAAGTGTTGGATGGAATGCTTGAATTAATTTCAGCCACTTGCTATTACTCAGGACTGCATCCCAGTCCCTTATTTTTACACACCATCCCACCTCAGTTTAGACCCACCCACATGCAATTTAGTCTTGGCCCTGCACCAATAGGAACAGTCTAATCTGCTAGACCAGATCTTCCCTGACTGGGAACACAAGCAACCAAAGACCGTTTTCACCCATATTTGGGCTCATGAGTCAGGTGCACCTCGGTTCCAGTGGCAGCAGGACCCACATCTGGGCATACTTGTACTTCGGCATCACACTGAAGTATACAAAAAAGTGATGGATGGAATGCTTGAATTAATCTCAGTCACTGGTAATTACTGGGGCCACACCCCAGTCCATTGTTATTTTGCACACCATGCTACCTCAGTTTGGACCGAGCCACTTAGAAATCAGTCATGACACTGCTCAAATAGAAACAGTCCAAACCGAGCTACCAGGCCGCATCTTCCCTGTACCAGAACACAAGCAACCCAAGACCGGCTTCTTGGGTTGGGCTCATTAGTCTGGTGCAGCTTGGTTCCAGTGACAGAGTAGGCACTGAATCCACATCTGAATTATACAAAAAAGTGATTGTTGGAATGTTTGAATTAATCTCAGCCACTGGTAATTACTCTGGGCTGACATCGGTCATGGAAGTACAACCCACAATAGACCACGGAGCATTGATGCTGGACCACAAAGCGCCCCTGATAGTACTCTCCGACTCTGAGCTGACTCCGCTTCGATATCGATCAAAACTAAGCCCTGAACCCACTGGGCCTCAGCCTTTCAGCAACCCATTGGATTTTGACTCAAGGAAGGGCTAGAATCATTCACAATCTTTTCGGCACAGATTCTGATACCGCTATGATGAAGATAATGAGTTTGATCAACCATACAGTGAAGATAATCTTGCCCTTTGTGACCCCTGTGCCCAGGTTCTACCTGCTGTATCGCGGACATACACAACTGCTTCAGCACTCAACCGACGCACGCCACGACCGAACCCCCGCCCCCCACCACCACCCACCGCGCCTGGACTCCGATCAACACCGAAGACACCATCCGCACGATGAACTCCATCCACTCCGGATCTCCGACCGACCCCTGCCCTCACCACGTCTTCAACAAGGCCGACGCTGTCATCGCACCCCACCTGCTGGACATCATCAACACCTCCTTCAACACCGCTACCTTCCCGGAGAGCTGGAAGCACGCCGAACTCAGCGCCCTACTCAAGAAGCCATCAGCCGACCCCACCGACCTCAAGAACTACCGCCCCATCTCGCTGCTCCCGTTTCCGGCTAAAGTCATCGAGAAGACCGTCAACAAGCAGCTGGCCGCCTTCCTCGAGACGAACGGATCCCTCGACCCCTCGCAGTCTGGCTTCCGGGCAAACCACAGCACCGAGACCGCCCTGATCGCAGCCACCGATGACATCCGTGCCCTGCTCGACAACGGAGAAACAGCGGCCCTCATCCTCCTAGACCTCTCCGCGGCCTTCGACACTGTCTGCCACCGTACCCTAGTACAGCGCCTCAGCAACATCGGAGTCCAGGAGAAGGCACTGGAGTGGATCACCTCCTTCCTCGCTGGAAGGACACAGAGAGTCCGCCTCCCTCCGTTCAGATCGGAAGCCACCGAAGTCATCTGCGGCGTCCCTCAGGGCTCCTCGCTCAGTCCAACCCTCTTCAACGTCTACATGGGCCCCCTCGCAGACATCGCACGCCAGCACAACCTCAACATCATCTCCTACGCCGACGACACCCAGCTGATCCTCTCCCTCACCAACGACCCCGCCACCGCCAGAGACAACCTACACGAAGGGATGAAAGAGGTGGCCGAATGAATGAAGAACAGCCGCCTGAAACTGAACTCTGACAAGACGGAAGTCCTCATCCTGGGATCCTCACCCTCCGCCTGGGACGACTCCTGGTGGCCCCCCGCCCTGGGCAGCGCACCCCAACCAACAGACCACGCACGCAACCTGGGCTTCATCCTGGACTCCTCCCTCTCCATGACCAGACAAGTCAACGTCGTCACCTCGTCGTGTTTCAACATCCTGCGCATGCTACGCAAGATCTTCCGGTGGATCCCCACCGAGACCAGGAAGACGGTCACCCAGGCCCTCGTCACCAGCCGTCTGGACTACGGCAACTTCCTCTACGCCGGAACCACCGCCAAGCTCCAGAAGAGACTTCAGCGGATCCAGAACGCCTCAGCACGTCTCATCCTGGACATCCCCCGTCGCAGCCACATCTCCGGACACCTGAGAGACCTGCACTGGCTCCCGGTCAACAAGAGAATCACCTTCCGACTCCTCACCCACGCACACAAATCCCTACACAACCAAGGCCCGGGATACCTCAACAGCCGCCTCAACTTCTACGCTCCCAAACGCCAGCTTCGATCAAACGGCCACGCCCTCGCCGCCGTCCCCCGCATCCGAAGAGCCACCACAGGAGGACGGTCCTTCTCCTACCTCGCCGCCAAGACATGGAACTCCCTCCTGACCCACCTACGCCTGACCCAGGACCACCTCGCCTTCAGGAAGCAACTCAAGACCTGGCTGTTCGAGCAGTAGCGGACCCCCCCTCCCTAGAGCCTTGAGACCCTCTGGGTGAGTAGTGCGCTATATAAATGCTGTGATTGATTGATTGAAGACTTGCGCCCCACCCTTATTTCATAATGTCTTGGTTGCGCAATTGGCGCCAGTGTGACCCTAAGGAGACATTTCACGATTAGATCTAAGTGCTTCTCCAGCGATGTCCAATCTTCCCTAATGGACATTGCCGTCAATGGACCTCTCCTCTTTGGCGAGTAAGCAAGTTCAACTCTAGTGCTTCAAAGAAAGCAGGACCACAGTGCACTACTTGGGCCTGTCTGCTCCAATGCCACTTTTTACCCAGCAATATCGGCTTCTGCATCCCCTTCTCCTTATGTGGCTATGGCAGGGGATTTCAGTGCAATAAGCTCCCATCTATTTACCTAGCCAAGAAGACTCTACAGCCCTTTCCTGGCAGAGGCGTGACACATACAGACAACGTGAAGAGTGGCCAGTGACCAGCCCATTTCCCAGGCCCAGTCGCAGTCGGCATGACTCATGGGCGGGGGGTTCGCGCACGGGAGGGAGGGAGGCTGCCTGCTTCCTCTTTCATAGAACCCGGCTAGGAGCTGAGACGGCACGGGACCCGGGAAGGTACTTTTTATTTTCTTAAATTTACCTACTCCCGTAGGTTAATGAAACCAAAAAAAAAGTACCTTCCTGGGTCCCATTCCGTCTCAGCTCTTAGCCGGGTTCCATAAAAGACAAAGCAAGCAGCCTCCCTCCCCTCCCATAAGCTAATCACAAAGCTGCAATGGCAGCATTGTGATTGACTGGGACGCCGACCACCCAGGCATCTATGGGGAGGCGATTTGTTTCCATGTAGGCTGCCTACATGGAGAAAATGCAGAGTGCGCATGACTGGTTTGGTCGGCACCAGAGGGCCGACAAAACAGTCGGGGCCCGGAGCATTGTTCTAGCCACTCATCCCCTGCCCTCGAGCAAACTCTTCTGATTTCTTGCAGTGCGAGAAGCAGAAACATAAAATGGTATTTATAAAACCATGTTAGGTTTCTGCTTCTCGCACTGCAAGAAAGAAGTGGGGCGACACTCCACTGCCCACATGGAGGAGCTGCCCCAGGCCAGCCCCCCCCTCACACCTCATACCCCTACCTGCTGCAACAGCAAAACAGCTTTAGTGTGTCTTTCCAGACAAAAAGCCACTATGTCGGAGACAAGATCTTGAAATCTTACAGTATGCAAACAATGGCTTTGGACAAGTGGGTCCTGCAAATTGTCCTCTGGGGTTATACCCTCCCATTTATTTCCACCCAACCACCCTCAGGACGGCTTAAGGAGAGCCATCTTCCATTTTGCTGCAAGAAGTGCTGGCGTCCCAGGGTTCTAGGGCCCAGGGCTCTAGGATTTGGGTTACTAACCCACGAGTGCAAGTGCTTACTTCAGTGCACCATCACTGAGTAACGAAGTCCATTTAAACTGCAAACCCACACAACCCGATGACCATTCTTTCAAGTGTGTTGTGTTTTCTGGGTTACTAATAGTCCCCTGAAGGGTTCAGGGTAACGGTGGTAATTGATACTCCGTTTCGTTCTTGGAAAGACACACTCAAGCATAACACTAAGAAAGTCTATATATATTTTAACATGTTTATGTCAATAGTCTTATTCTGTTGCTTAGGACATGAATTATAATCCCACAAATATAATCCAAACAGCACTTGTGCATGTTGGTAGCAGCTGGAATAAAATGAGCAGTTCTAGTATATTTTAGAATGTTCTTAGCAGCCCACTATCCTAACGCTGTTTCTATGCGCTACACTATGAAAGCATGGAATAGCTAACTTCCCTCTAACGTTTCTTGGTACCGTCACTACATACCTCTTCAGAGTGGAACAGATGTGTTTGTCAGACTTCAGCTGGGAAGAGAGTGTGCCTTCCAGCAAGAAAACTCACGACAGCTGGGCTCAGCTCCTCTAATCACTGGTTTGACACTTGGCATAAGAGTAGATGCTTCAGCAATTTGGCATGACCTCTTGTGATAACCTAGTGCGAAGGCCTCTCCACATTAATGGTCGATTCCTGGGGTTACTATAGGATACTAACTACTGACTTTTAGCTTGCATTACAAAATCTAGTAGGGATTTTTCAAAATCCAAGATGCAACTGGTCTAAACCAGCAAGATGAAAGTACATCAACTAGTACTACATGTTTTACCTCACATATTTACTGTCATACCTTGAAATGTAGATATTGAAGAGTTTGTGTCACCCATTGTAATAACTCATCAGTGTTTAGGTGAAGATGGCATTTTCGCAAATTCTTCAAAAGATAATGACATGCTGACTGGACCAAAGACAGATAGCTTAAGTTAACGTTTTCAAAAATGGAGTCTGACTTTGGAGTTCACAACAGGTGTGCAGACAAATTAGGCCAAAGGGAGAGTTCTAGCCTAGCAAGTAGGAGCTGGGTGTTACTCCCGCTACTTCCTTGTGCCAAAGGACAACGAGGCCTTGGTTGTTATTTTAGATCTTCGCCATCTCAACTCCTTCCTGCAGAAGGCTAAATTCAATATGCTCACCCTGGCCAGACCATATTTGCCCTGAACCCTGAAGGCTGGATGGTAGCATTGGGCCTGCAGGATGCTGACTTCACACCTCCATCATGCAGACCTATAGGGGTTGCATGCAGGTCTCAGTGGAGTAGGAGCATTTTCAGTTCACTATGCTCTACTTTGGCCTCACTGGTGCTCCTCAGGTGTTCCCGAAAGTGATGGTTGTGGTTGCAGAGCACCTTCGGAGAACAGGGGTTCCAGACTCTTTGCACCCAATCCCACTATGACTGGCTGCTGATAGCGGATTTGCTTCGGGCAGTGTTCACCCACCTCCAGACTGTAATGGACCTCTTAACATCATTGGGGTTTATCAATGTGCCGAAGTCACACTTGACTCTGCAGGCGCTCCCCTTTATATGAGCTGTTCCTGACAAGATACAGTACTGTGCTTTTCTCCAGGAGAAGAGACTCCAGGACATTTGGGATATTTTCCTGATGTATCTGAAAGAGACAATTAGTTATAGATTCCTTACCTTTAGAATTACCCCCAGACGTCAGACTGGATCCGGGGAATTTTTTCATCAGCAGTACCCCTGCGAGTTGAAATGTGGCATTGGTAGGCTCCACGTTCGTTGTTGGCTTCGTGGTGGTTGGGATGAAGTCCCGGTACCTACTTAGACGCTACCCTCGAGCGCTGTTCTCAGTTCTTTCTTTTACTGCACCAGCCAGCGCAGATCCGGAGCTGTACCTCCAGTCACTTTTTGACTGACTTTTTGCAACTTTTGTCAACACTGTTTTTTTAGTCTATTGACTCCTGGTGCACGCAGGAATATCCAGTCATCCTCGGCCCGACTTCTAGTCTTGAGACACCTCTCGCAGGCTGATGTCGGTTACGGACCTGCACCACGTGTGCCTGTGGTGTCTGGAGCGCGACCATGATCCCTAGTCGTGCTACTACTGCTCGACCATGAATCCATAGTCTTTGCTAGAGCGGTCCTGAAAGCTTCTCAAGGCCCAGCAGTCCACTCCGTGCCATTCGAGGTCCCAGTCTCGTGGGCGGTCGAGGGACTCGTCTCGGAGACACCACCCTTCGTCATCGAAGTCTTCGCACTCCTCAGGTAAGTCAAAGCACAAGAAGTCAAAGAAGCATGGTCGCTCTTCGAATTCTCCCAGTCTGTCGGCCGACGCAACGACGGATGCAGATGGTGCCAATCCTGCGGCTCCGCGTTCCGAGCCTGAAGGGTCGACTCCGAGTTTCCCTCTTTTTCCGGAAGCCGGAGCGACCCCTGCCCAGCTTCAGAGTTTATACGAAGCGATGCATGCCACCTTTGGGCAGTCCGACTCCGCAGGCATGCCTTCGTGCCTCGCGGACTCTGCTGGGGACCCTGGACCTTTGATAATGGTGGCTCTGGCACCACAGGGTCCCCTTGGATCCAGGCCTGGATCTGCGCCGGTCGACCTTGTAACACCTCCCACAGTGCCGATTCCACCGGCACCTCGTCCGCTCCCAACGCTGGTTGCATCTCCAGCTGGCGTCGACCCCGGCCTCCACCCTGACTTGGACACTAAGCCGAACTGACGTCCACCGACACCGCATCCGGCACCGAGCGGTACTTTTGTACATCTGTTCGACCCTGGTGTGTCCTACAGGCCAGATTAACAAACAGAGGAGGGTGAGGAGTACTGGGAGGGGTCTGTAGACCCTTTGGCTGACCAGCAAGATGAACCAGACGGGAGAGAGGAGTTGGGGGAAGCCAGTGGTCTGGATACCTCCACAGACCTTGGCATGCTGCCTCCTCCTACCAAGGCTACGGAGGGGGGTGCTTCATTTGCAGTGGTGTTGGGAAGGCCGGCACAGGCCTCCACCTCGATCTACCTGGCGGTTAGGACGAATCTCCTGACGGAGGTGCTTTAACCAGCAGCGGCCTCTTCGGAGCCCCTGCTGCCTTTGAATGAAGCCCTTACTGACATCCTTTTTGGCAACTGGTCCAGGCCCAACACAGGGGCGCCTTTGGATAGGATGATTGCCCGACGCCACCGTCCGGCTCTGGGTGACCCCTCTTTCCTCTCCCAACTCACCACCCCAGAGAGCTTGGTGGTCCAAGCCTCTGCATCTAAAGGCGCATTCCCTAACGCACCACCTGATGGGGAATCCAAAAAGCTGGACAATCCAAAAAGCTGGACCATCTTGGTAAGAAGATATTTCCTTCCTCCAGCTTGGGTCTGCGGTCGGTGAACACTGCATGTCTGTTGGGCCTTTACACCCACTCTATGTGGGATACGGTAGCTTAAGTGCTGCCACAGTGCCCGGAAGAGTCCCGAGCCGTGCTCTCCTGTGCAGTCACCAAGGGGTGAGACGCATCCAAGTTCACCATAAGATATGGACTGGACACCGCCAACTCGATAGGCAGGACAATTTCAATGTTGGTAGCCCTTGAATGCTACTCCTGGCTGAGGTCAACTGGTTTTTCCAGGGTTGTCCAAGCTACCTTGCTGGACATGCCTTTTGATGGGTGTCGCATGTTCGGCGACAAAGCAGACAATGCACTAGAGCGCTTCAAGGACTCCCGGGCTACGGCCAAGTCCTTGGGCCTCCTGTTCAGCCCCTGCGCTGCCGGGGACCCACCATTGTGGGTCTGGGGGCCATCGAGCAGGCCAGTCCACCATCGCCCCTTCTGCAGGATCCTCCAAACCCTCCTAGTATGACCTTTCAGGGCCACCAATCGCCAGTGGGTAGCAGGATTTGCCATCACCTCCCCCACTGGCGAACCATCACGTCGGAAAAGTGGGTTTTGCAGATAGTCCAAAGAGGCTACTCCCTCCCCTTCGAGACTAACCCTCCATCCATGTCACCCTCCATCCATGTTACCTTAATACCATCGCATGTCGTAGTATCATGTGGCCCTTCAACAGGAAGTTACTGCTCTCTTGGCCAAGGGAACTATTGCGCAAGTTCCTGCTCCAGTAGTAGGTTGCTATTCCCACTACTTTCTGGTGCCCAAGAAGGACAAAGGCCTGCGTCCTATCTTGGATCTCAGGAATTTCAACCGCTTCCTCCGAAAGGAGAAGTTCAAAATGTTGACACTATCTCAGGTCCTGTCTGCCCTCGACCCTGGAGACTGGATGGTAGCATTGGACTTGCAGGACGCTTACTTTCACGTCCTTGGTGGTACCTGCAGTTCACGGTGGGCCACAAGCACTTTCAGTTTACCCTGCTCCCCTTTGGTCTTACCAGCGACCCTCGTGTGTTCACGAAAGTGATGGCGGTGGTCGCAACTCATCTGTGCAGCTCAGGGGTTCCAGTCTTCCCCTATCTCGACGACTGGCTGTTGAAGGTGGGCTCGCCCCAGGTAGTCCTCTCCCACCTCCAGACTACGGCGGACCTCCTACATTCGCTGGGGTTCACTATAAACGTGCAGAAGTCACACCTGACTCCCTCTCAGAAGCTCCTTTTCATCGGAGTGGTTCTGGACACAACGCAGTTTCGGGTTGTATTCTCCCAAGCAGCAAGTCTGGGATATTCGGGCTATGATTCCGATTTTTCAACCTCTATCCCGGGTTTTGGTCCGAATGATCCTGAGGCTGCTGGGCCTCATGGCTTCCTGCATCCTCCTGGTAGAGCATGCCAGGTGGCATATGCGGGTTCTGCAATGGGGCCTAAAGTTCCAGTGGGCACAACATCAGGGGAATCTGTCCGTTTGCGTTCCGATCTCGGAGGGCACTGCACGACAATTGTAGTGGTGGCTAACGAACCAGCATTGGGTCCACGGCAGATCCCTCGCCCTCTCCCCAATGGAGTTCACAGTGGTGACGGATGCATCACTTCTGGGGTGGGGCAGCCACATGGGAGAGGCGAAGATCGGAGGCCTCTGGTCTCCGTCGGAGTCCAGGCTCCACACATACCTTCTGGAGCACCGGCCGATCCGTCTTGCGCTAAAAGCACTCCTTCCCTCTGTCCGTGGGAAGAGTAGTGCAGGTGTTCAGACAACACCACCGCCATGTGGTACTGCACCAAACAGGGCGGGGTGGGGTCGTGGACCCTGTGTCAAGAGGCCCTCCGCCTCTGGACATGGCTGGAACATCAGGGCATATCCCTGGTGGTTCAACACCTGGCAGGTTCTCTGAACGCTAGGGTGGACAAACTCAGCCGCAGGTGCATGATGGATCACGGATGGCGTCTTTACTCGGAGGTGGTGCGAGGTCTCTTTCGGTAGTGGAGAGCCTTGATTAGATCTATTCGCCACCGAAGAGAATGCGCAATGTCAGCAATTCTGGGCATTGGAATTTCCAAGGCGGCACTCGCTAGGCGACTCTTCGTCGCAAGTGGAGTTGTTGTCTTCTATACATCTTTCTGCCTATACCACTTCTGCCCAGAGTGCTGAAGAAGATCAAGAGCGACCTGGCCCAAGTCATTCTTGTGGCTCCGGATTGGGCATGAAGAGTCTGGTATCCCGAGCTTTTACACCTGGCCATCGATCCCCCGATCAGACTGCCTCTTGGGGAGGATCTTCTGTCACAGCAGCAGGGGACGGTCCTCCACCCGAACCTGTCCAGCCTCCACCTTCTAGCGTGGAGATTGAGCGGCGACAGTTGACAGCCTTCGACCTTCCTCCCGAAGTCTGTGATGTTATCTTGGCAGCCAGGCTGTGGATCCCCTTTCTGCCCCTCTTTCTAGGGTTCTTTTGTTCCTCCTTTCTTTGACCAAGCAGGGTTCTGCTCTGGGTACTCTTAAGTATGAAGAAAAAGGGGTCCAAGACAAAGGACGAATTACTACGAATTGATACCTTAGTACACAATTAATTCTGGGAGCAAAGCTAGTCGATACAAAAGTGTTTTATTCAGATTTGCATCATTCCCTGTTCATGGGATAAAGTTCATCATTCATTTCATTATGTACATGACAAATTAATAATAAACATAAGTGCCCACATTCACAACGGGAAGAACGGTGATGGATTAAACCCAGATCTTTTGACTGGGTGTGAGTGTTTGATTGATTCAAATGCCCCGTCCATCACCACCCCCTTTTGTACCGCTTTTGGCCACCATACGTGTGGCAGGGTATGCTCAGACGTGAGTTCCTTGCTCACTTTGCCACTGGATTCAAGCAAGCCGGGCTGAAGACGGCTGGAATGCCAGAAACCGGTCCTCGGAAGCTTGTTTCCGGTCCAGGGAAGACATGGCTTGGCAGTTCGCGCTGGACTGTTCCCATGAGGCACAGGGTCAGACTGATTTGCATATAGCCATGTCTGAACTGGGGTGGCAGAGTGGGCTAAAGAACGGTGATGGATTAAACCCAGATCTTTTGACTGGGTGTGAGTGTTTGATTGATTCAAATGCCCCGTCCATCACCACCCCCTTATGTACCACTTTTGGCCACCATAAGTGTGGCAGGGTTTGCTCAGACATAAGTCCCTTGCTCACTTTGCCACTGGATTCAAGCAAGCCGGGCTGAAGACGGCTGGAATGCCAGAAACCGGTCCTCGGAAGCTTGTTTCCGGTTCAGGGAAGACATGGCTTGGCAGTTCGGGCTGGACTGTTCCCATGAGGCACAGGGTCAGACTGATTTGCATATAGCCATGTCTGAACTGGGGTGGCAGAGTGGGCTAAAGAACGGTGATGGATTAAACCCAGATCTTTTGACTGGGTGTGAGTGTTTGATTGATTCAAATGCCCCGTCCATCACCACCCCCTTTTGTACATCTCTAGGTGGGTCGTTTTCTGCATTAAAGCTTGCTACTCTTTGGCAAAGAACGAGCCTCCAGTGAGATTGCGCTCCCATTCCACCAGGACGACGGTAGCTACCACTGCTTTTGGACGGGAAGTTCCCCTCAATGACATCTGTCAGGCAGCTACGTGGGCATCTGTGCACATGTTCACAAATCACTACTGCCTGGACAGCCGAGTCCGGAGAGATGGCTTCTTTGGACGTTCTGTTCTCCAGGACATTATGGTGTCAACTTGGTTCGTAGACCCACCTCCGGGGTTGGTATTGCTGGGGTATCTATTCTAAAGGTAAGGAATCTATAACTAATTGTCTCTTTCAGATTAACAATTTACTTACCTTCGGTAACAATATATCTGTAAGAGACATAGATTAGTTATAGATTCCTTACTGCCCCACCCATCCTGCCCGTTCTGCAAACTGACTTCAAGGGTCAGGGAATCCCTTTCAGGGCCCTAGTTTTGTGCACCAGTGGTCAGTGTTTGCATGGCTCTGCCCTTCTGTCATGGAATGTCATGTAAAAGAACTGACGTCAGCGTGCGAGGACGGCATCTAAGTAGCTACAGCGACATCATCCCAGCAACGAACGCTGAGCCGACCAACGCCACCTTTTGACGCGCAGGGGTACTGCTGATGAAAACATTTTCTGGATCCAGTCTGATGCCTGGGGGTAATTTTAAAGGTAAGACACCTATAACTAATCTATGTCTCTTAGAGATATATCGTTACCGAAGGTAAGCAACGTGTTCCTCAGCCTCTGTCCAGGATGGTAGTGAAGATGACTGAGGCTGTTGGGGCTCCTAGCTCTGTATACTACAGGTAAATCATGCCACATGACATATGCAGGCTCTGCATTGGGATCTGAAGTCCATTAGGCACAATATCAGGGAGATCTGTCTATGTCCTTATTCAGAGGAAACCGCAAAATATCTGCAGTGGTGGCTGTTGGACCGCAACTGGGCTAGCAGCAGACTCCTCCCTCTACCCCACCCAGAGCCAACAGTGGTGATCGATGCATCGCTTCTGGGTTGGGGAGTCCATTTAGGAGAGGAGGAGACCAGAGGCAGTTGGGCTCCGTTAGATGTTGGCTCCACATCAAACTCCTTGAGCTGCTAGCCATCTGCTTGGCATTGAAAGCATAACTTCCATCAAAGGAAGGCTGGTGCAGGTGCTCATGGAAAACACCATTGGCATGTAGTACTGCAACAAATGGGGTGGGGTAGTGAACCCTGTGTCAGTAGGCCATATGCGTATGAAATTGGCCAGAACACAAGATGATTTTCTGGGTGGCGCATCCCCAGTGGGATCAGGGCCATTGTAGATGAACTTAGCAAAGGGGGGGCGTGGCTAGCAGCCTAGCATGGCGGACGTGAACGAGTAGTGCTCCGTCCACAGGGCCTTAATCATCCTGACACTATCCTGCTGAGGTGCTCGATACCGGCCCGGGCCACGCAGGGCTAACAGGCGAAAGTGCCAGGGAGTCATTGAGACGAAGAAAAGCGGATTTCCAGCCGGTGGTGGCGGAGAGCTGGGCTGTGCTGCACGGGACGGTCGGAGGCGCGCAAATTGCCTGAGGCCTTGGGACATCGTTGGGAGTAGGAGCTGAGGAGGGGTCCGCGCCCGGAGGAGACGGAGGCTGCCTGGTGCCCTGACGCTTCGGAGGCCGGGTGTGTGCGACCAGCGAGACGGGGTGTGTGACCCTGCAATCGGAGGCGTGTGACTGGTGCCCGGAGGCGTTGGGAGACTGCGGGAGGGCCTACACGACCAGAGGCACAGCGGAGCTCGGCGCGGAGCTCGGGACATCACGCACTAGCGGCCTAGACACTGCAGCGGGAGCTAGGGGTGCAACGGACTAGCGGAGGCCAAGACCATGGGGTGGAGGAGTGAGGTCGGAAACTGGAACACGCCATTCTACTCTGGGCGCCATTTCGACCGCCCATAGAAAGGAAGGCCCTCGTCGCTGGGCTACACCGGTCACTCCTGCTGTTTGCCGACGCTACTGGCTGTCGAGGCTGCATCGGAGGTAGCCGCGTGCAAGGAGGGGCATTACCTGCGTCGCTGAAGTGGGGGGGCACCTGGGAGTGCACCGCTGACTGTCTCTGCACAGTCATCGGAGACGCGAGCTGCCTGATCAGGGCTGGACTGTCCCTGGGGTATTTGGACGGTGCCTCTGGGTGGTGGGGGCCCGCCTGGGCAGACCGGACGCCAGCCGGCCCACAACACTGACTCATTGCAGCGCGGAGCTGGAAGGTTGACCGCTCCTCTCCGCCCTCGTTTGCCCCATTTCCCCCCCCCCCCCCACTCGTCATTGCCGCCAGACCCGAACCGGCCGTGTTGATGCCCACGGTGCAGCAGCTCGCAATGGGTAAGCTGCGAGATGAGTCACAGACGAAGCAGCAGGAATTAAGAGGTCCTGACCCGCCGCGGGAGCAGAGGCGGATGGACGCGGAACCCGCGGCCGCCTTGGCAGCCAAGATGGACACGGTTTTGGCAGCGGTGGAACGTATCGGGACTACCTTAACACAGACCAAAACCTCTCTGGAAGCACACCTGGATAAAGTTACCTCTGACTTCACGCAGTTGCATGCGGATCATCGCAAGTTATCAGAGTCGGTAGCTGAGCAGCGCCAAACGGTCCAGGAATTGCAACCCGTGGTCCACAGTCACGCCTCTGCTTTGCAGGATCTAATTGACAGAGTCCATGTGCTGGAGGACCACGCAGAAGACGCAGAAGGGCGCTCTCGGCGCAACAATGTCCGCGTGGTAGGCCTGCCAGAGGGGGAAGAAGGGAAGAACCCCGAACAGTACACGGAGGACTGGTTGTGAGCGCTCCTGCCGGCTGGAACACTGTCTGCACACTTTGTGGTGGAAAGGGCGCATAGAGTGCCGGCACAAGCCCAGAGGCCTGGCCGTTTCTCTTTAAACTTCTCAACTACCGAGACAGGGACTCGGCGCTTCGCGAAACGCGGAAGATGGGAGACCTCAAAGTGGGCAACAGTCAGGTGCTGTTCTTCCCAGACTATACAGCGACAGTGCAGAGACGATGTGGCTCCTATCTGGCAGTGAAGAGACAGGTACGAGAACTGGAACTGCCATACTCACTGCTGTTCCCCTCCCGCTTAAGAGTGGTCACCACGGAGGGTACGCGCTTCTTCGAGGCCCCGTCAGACGTCAGGGACTGGCTGGAGGAGACGGGAAGATGGTCGGGGACGAGGCCAGCAGGCCAGGATGAAGGCAGATGGCGGGACCAGCGCTCCAGGAGACGGAGGAGGAAGAGAGGGTCCCGGCGAGGTGCGGGTCTGGGACAGACTGCCCCCAGCCCAGAGAAAATGCGACAGGAACGGCAGGAGGCCTTGGAGGCGGTCGCGACGTTGGGAGCGGTGAATGCAAGCAGTGAACTGAGCTACGGGCAGCAGAGCGCAGCGCACGTCAATGGATCCTCCTCACCATCCACTGTGATGTCAGAGGACACTGCAATGCCTGTAGTCACACCTCAGACAGCTGACTTTATAGTGTGACCAGACGCGGATATGGGACAATCTCATAAGCTGCCTGTGTTAAACACAATGCCCATTGTATCCTTTATCTGATTGTTTCAACATGCTATTCTAGTTGGCTGCGGTCGCGTGCGCCTCTGCGAAAGCTTGGGTCCTAGCGGTGTGCTGTGGACATATAGCCGCGCCCTGCGAGGGGAGGGATCTGGTGTTTTGCCGCGACAGTTTCTCCCGGCGGATGCCTCTGGTTAGCCTGGCGAGCCTCACCGATCAGATTCTACATGAGCATCTCAGACACACTGTGGGCCCTGTGCGGGGAAGATGTGGGAGTAGCCCGATAATAACACCGACTGCGCGTTCCCCCACACGCGCACACATTGCGGTCACGACGCATTAAGCAGTAGTCAAGTTGACTAGTCTGGACGCACTCCCCGTTGGGAGCACGCCCATAAAGTTACAATGTTAGTTTTGGTTCACATGTTTCAGAAACGGCACGCAGAGATCCCCGCCCGAGAACCTGCCCCTCGGCCCCGCACGATACACCCCCTGCCTCCCAGCGCGGTTGCACCACAACACAACCCATGGCGTGCACTAACATCATGACCTGGAACATCCGCGGCATGCACACCCCGTCGTGTCGGTACTCTGTCTTCGCATATATGCAGCGCCACCAGGTGGGGATCGCGCTCCTACAAGAGACGCATATGTCCCGAGTGGAATTGGAGAGACTTCGCAGGCGCTGGAGGGGGCAGCTGAATAGGTACTACCTATTCAGCGCACGCGCGAGGCACACTGATATGGGTGAGGGCAGGTGTTCCCTTTACATGCACTGACACACAGGTAGACCCGAAGGGAAGGTACTCCTTCGCGAGATGGAGGCTTAATGGGCAGGAGTTATTATTGGGTTCTATTTACGCCCCCAATACGGAGCAACCTGCCTTCCTGGCGTCCTTAAATCACATCCTCCAAAGGTATGCGGGCCTCCCCTGGCTTCTAGGCGGCGACTATAACATGGTGCTGGACACACAGTTAGACCGTTTTTTTCCGCCCTTACGCGCTGTGGCGGCTGCCTCGGCGGCGCAAGCTCTCAGAGACTGGTTAACGCACTGGGGTATCCACGACCTCTGGCGCGCACAACACCCTACAGACCAAATGTACTCCTACTATTCGCCGGTGCACGGTCTTCATGTTCTCCTGGAAAGAACAGTAGGCTCTCAGTCCCTGCTCCCGCTCCTGACTAAGTCGGAATACCTAGGTAGGACGCACTCAGATCACAACCCCCTGTGGTTCCAGATTAGCTGGGCGGCGGATAGGCCCCGGGTCCCACTTGGCGGCTTCAGCCGGCTGCACTGGAGGATGGCGAGTTCCGGTCATCACTGGGTACTGCCATCCTATCCTACTTTGAGGAGAACGAGGGCACAGCGAGCAACCCACTGGTGGAATGGGACGCCCATAAGGCAACTATCCGGGGACATTGCATAGGGACCACGCGGAACATCCGCGCGCAGGTGTCCACATCCCTAGCCCGCATAGAATCCGAGCTTCTGCAGTATGAACGGGAGGGGGAAGGAGCGGGTAGGCATGCGCTTAAGCTGGTTGAGCTACGAGGCGAGCATGCGGTCCTGCTTGAGCGATTAAGGTGCCACAACTATGCAGCGCACACGGCTAAGACGCACGCGAAGGCGGATAGAGCTGGCCGCTTACTGGCCTGGCTGATGCGGACCCCTGAGCGCAATGCCCTGATTGGTGCCATCCGCTTAGGGGACGGGACGGTGGTATATACGCAGCATGAAATTCAACAGGCACTTACTCACCATTATCGGGACCTGTATAGGGCCCGAGGCACTGGTCCGGAATATGCAGTGACTGACTTCCTGGAGTCGGTTGCGCTGCCCACTGTCACGGACGCACAGAAGGCAGAGCTGGATGCCCCGCTCATGTTAGAAGAGGTGGGAGATGCGATCCAGGCGCTGGCGACGGGGAAAACACCGGGGCCCCATGGCCTGCCAGCCGAATACTAAAAAACGAATAGGGACACATTAGCACCTCTGCTTCTTCGAATGTATAGGGCATCGATAGATGAGGGCCATCTTCCGCCCTCTCTGCGAGAAGCATTCTTGGTGTCCTTACCTAAGCCTGACAGAGACCCAATGTCCCTGAGCTCGTATCGCCCGTTGGCGATGCTCAACACAGACTATAAGATACTAGCCAAAATACTCGCTGAGCGTCTGGCGCCAATGGTCCCGCATTTAGTCCACCCGGACCAAAATGGTTTCGTACCGGCAAGGTTCACATCTCTGAATCTCAGGAGGTATTTCCGTAGCGACAGAGGCGGCGGCGGTCTGGCCCAGAGCGGGGTGCCTGGTGCTGGACTTAGAAAAGGCCTTTGATAGCCTCGAGTGGGGCTATCTACTGGCGGTATTGGAGGCGTGCGAGCTAGAAGGGAACTTCCTGCAGACGGTGGGACTTCTATATAGAAATCCTGTGGTCCGCGTCCGGCTGGGGCACTCGGCAGGGGTGTTCCCTGTCACCGCTGCTCTTCGCACTGACCATGGAACCCTTGGCGACAGCCATGCGACAGCTCCTGGCTGACGGAATCCCACTAGGCGACGGGGTTCATCAAGTGTCTATATGCCGATGATTTATTGGTCTTTGTCAGGGATGTGCACCACATGCCGGAACAGCTCGCCCCGCTGTTGAGTCGATTTGCCGGCCTCTCGGGGATCCAAGTCAATGCGGGTAAGTGATGCCTCTATGCCTTTAACAGCGAGGTTGCTGACCCGGAGTACAGCCTTCAGGGCACGAGAGTTCAGTGGCGAGCGGACACGTTTAAGTATCCAGATCTACCGGCGGCCGGCAGACCTGATGGACGGGAATCTAGGCAGGGCGGTGGCGGCGCTCAAGGCGCAGATAGGCTTCTGGTCCACGCTCCCCCTGACCCCCACAGGTAGAGTGGCCCTGGCCAAAATGGTGATGCTCCCCCGTCTCCTATACTATTTTGCGAATCTGCCTCTGTTCGTACCTGCATCTTTCTTCTCCAACCTCAATGGGATCCTGCACGACTTTATCTGGGGCGCATCTCGGCACCGCCTGGCCTTGGGGAAACTGTTCCTTCCTACAGACAAAAGCGGCCTAGCCGCCCCCTGCTTTGAACACTACTATCTGGCAGCGCAGCTCCAATGGATTGCCCGCTGGTTAGCGGACAGAGGGAGAGAGGACAATTCCACGGGTGAGCCGCCCTACACCCTGGAAAGGATCACCGCGCTGTTTCATCCATTAGCGGCCAGGGCCCGACCAGCCCCGCTGCTGCTAGGGGTGGCATACATGTGCTTCCACAGGGCACTGTACCTCACAAGGAAGGTGCTCCCATACGCGCCTGCGGTGCCTCTGGAGGGCTCGCCGGGGGGTGAGGGTGTCCTCACGCGCTACATGCTAGAGCAGTGGCAGGAGGCGGATGTTCAGACGCTGGGCGACTTGTACCGAGACGGAATCTTGATCCCCTTCGAGTCGCTGGTGGCAGAGGTTGGGCTCCCTCCCGGGGGATTCCTCATGCACAGGTCACACACGGCCCGGATGGTGATTAGATGGGGCAACATTGAGGAGGAGTCTGTGCAGCATATGACGATGCAGTACATACACGTCATGGGCAGGGGCAGGCATCTCATTAAATGGTTTGCCGCGTCCTTACGGATACATACGGAGCTGGATCTGACCCCACTCCGTGGAAAGTGGGAGCGCGATATGAGACGCGTGCTGACGGACAAAGAATGAGAGAGGATACTCCAAAGCCCGGTGCACATCCCCAGAAACATGCGCTTTCGACAGATCCAAGTATATATAGTCCACAGGGCCTATCTCACCCCTGCCTTAATAAACCAATACTTCCACAGGGCGGACGCGTCTTGCCCCCGGTGTGGCGAGCTGGACGCGGATCTCCTCCACCTTCTGTGGCACTGCCCAGGACTTGGCGCCTATTGGGGGGACGTCGGCGCCCGGCTCGCGCAATGCACCGGCCGCACGATCCCTTGCAACTGGCCTGAATTTCTCTTGCACCACTTCAAGCGGTCACCTAAGGATAAAGCGTTGTCCCGCTTCCTAGACCTGGGGATGGTCACAGCGGTGCGGCTCCTCACCAAGAGATGGAAGGCAAGCGACTCGCCCAGTGTGCGGGCGTGGACCTTGTCTCTCCTGTCGTGGGCCCGAGCGGAGTGGACTGCCATTAGGAGAGAGGAAACAATGGGACTTCGCAGGGAGCCTATGGCGGACAGCTGGGAGGGCATGCTAAACGCACTGCAGGCGGCAGGGGCTGACACAACTGAGGGGGCGGAGGGGGACCCAGCGGACAGGGTGGATAACTGAGGGGAGGGGTGCGCGGCGAACAACAATACTGACACGCAGGCTGGGGCCCGCCATGAGAGCGCGGCGAGGGTGCAATAGGAATAGAGGCACATGCATACGATAAGGGGGTGGGGAGAGTTGGTAGGACTGAATAAGGGGATGAACACTTTTTCTTGCAAGAGGGAGGGGGAGGCGGGCCTCGGGGATGGGAATGAGGAAACGTTTTGTACTGAATTCTGACAACAATGCCGTATCTTGATGTTATTGTTCTCTTGCAAATGTTACGATTGCAACTGAGTTACACATGTAAGATTTGTCTCTCCACGCAGCAATAGGACGCAATGACTCTTATAAACTGTGGACATGTATCGGTATCTGAGACTTAGTCACTTGCCACATGGGTGAAAGTGTGCTAGCGCCTCAATAGCACGTCGCACCGTCAGCGTACTGGTAACTGGACACTGTTGATGAAGTATTTTGATGTATATGGTACACGCTGTGAGACGTTGGAAATTGAAAATGCCAATAAAAAGAGTTGACAAAAAAAAGTAGACTAACTTAGCAATGTCTAGCAGATAATGAATGGCAACCAGACCCTGAGGTGCAGGAAGGTCCTTCTCTTCCACGAATGGGGCGAACCTTGCCTTGATCTCTTCGCCACGGCAGAGAGTGAGCAATTTGAGCAAAGATGTCCCTCTCTTTCTGAGACTAATTCCACTAAGAGTTGAGCTCCGAATTCCCGTATACCTTTTCACCCTTCCCTTTCCTAGCCCAGGTTCTGAAGATCATCAGGAACGACCAAATCCTAATCATCTTAGTGCACCCAACTGGGCAAGGAGAGTGTAGGACCCGGAACTCCTAGGCATGAGCATTTGTCCTCTGATCAGGTTTCCACTTGGTAGTATCCTCTGTTGCAGCAGCAGGACAGGGGCCTTCACTCGTGCCTGCACAGAATTTATCTCCATGTTTGGAGCTTGAACGGTTACAGTTGACCTTCCTCCCAAGGTAATTGTTGGCATTCAAGCAGCAAGGTGTCCTTCCTCAGAATCAATATATGGCTCCTGTTGGACAATTTTGTAGTGTGGTGCAATACTCTGTAGATTTGCCCACTTCAAGCCAAACTATTTAAAGTCTTGCTCTTTGTGTTCTCTTTTGTCCAGCAAGCACTTGCTTTGGGCATAGTTAAAGGACATGTTTTGGCTCATTCATTAGTTGAGTTTTCCAGACCAGGCCACTTTGTTTAACCCTTTTGATGCGTTGGACAGCTCCCGGCCGTTCGACGCAACAGGTGGCGTGTGCATCGTACGGCCGGGAGCCGTCCGACTTGCGCACGCTTGAAATTTTCCCGCACTGCATGAAAAATTCATGCTCATCCAAGGGGTTAAATCACTTGCTGTCAGTTCTTTTCTTTTTATTTTTTTGTTTCAATCTTTTATTAGATTTATAGACAAAGAGAAAATATGAACAAACACCAGGCAAGAAGCAGTAGTAGTCAGGCAAAAATGCAGGGTAGACATCGTTGGCCCACATCTGTGGAGATATAAAAGATATAGCACACCACTTAGCCATCAAATACAAAAACAACATAAGAATTCGACATGGCTAGATAGAAGAAGCCCCCTCCCCACTCAGAAATGCCAAAGCTAAGCAAGCATAGGGGAGTCCCACAAGTGCCCGAGTCTAGGACACCTGAACGATTGTAATCATGTCTGCTATAAACCTGTAGTGAGCGTGGTGTACTGTTAGCGAAATCTGAAGAGACTGTAGTGTATCACCAATTAACCGGTACTACAAAGGGATTGGAGCATGGAGAACAATACCAATCATAACAAAAAAGAGAAAAGGGTCAATCTGACTGTGGAGTATCACTGCAAGCCCTAATGGTGAGTAACATGTCATCAAAATCATCATAGGCTTGACAAGTTCTAGTAGTAACCAGCTTACCAGGGGCCAACAGCTGCTAGTGGCCCAAAAGGCGGCTTGCAACAAGATATCGGGGGGGGGTGGTGGAATTCCCATGTCTGCTCGCCTGTGAAGAAAGAAAAGAACAAACACGGAACCCAAACAAGAAACTGAAGAAAGAAAGAAAGAAAGAGAAGAAAAGAAAATAGAGGGGGGGGGGGAGAGGGCGCAGCATTCCAGTGGCGAGGATGAGTTATAGTGGAGGAGGAGTACGTCCCCAGAGCAGAGCGTCGGATCTATCCATCCCCAGGGAGGGGTGTCTTCCCCCATCCGCCTATATCAGCTGTTCCTCATAGCGTTCTTCCCTAGGAAGCAGAGTGTCATTGAACAGCTGGAGGGCTCATAAATGGGGGGGACAGCACAAGCATGTTCCAGTTTAGAGAAATAGGAGATTAGGGGTTGCCAAGATCGCTTCAATTTGGCGTCAGTGTGGGCTAGATGATGGGAGAGGAGCTCCATCGCCATTATCTGCCATAGTCAGGTGAGCCATACCGAGGGGGCGGGGGGGTCAAGGCTTTCTTTCAACGGAGTGCTATAACCTGCTTCGCCGCATTAAGCATGTGGAAAATCAGGCGCCAGTCCGAACAAGTCATTGCTTTCAGAGGCCGCGGCCGTAGCCCTAAAATTACTACCCCTGGTGCATTCGGAATAGGAAAGCCCACCATCTCCCTGATGTGGCTCAGAATTTCTTTGCAAAAGATCGTTCTGAGCGGGCAAGACCACCATATGTACATGAAGGAACATGGGGCAGTCTGGCAACGCCAGCAGGTAGGCGTTGAGTTGGGGAACATCTTTTGTAATCGAAGAGGGGTATAATACCAACGGGTCATGATTTTATAAGCGGTTTCCTGTTGTGTAATGCTTTAAAAGTGCCAGGAATGTCCCTCCACAGTTGTTCCCAGCGGTTCGGGGGGAATGTCTTACTCAAGGTCCGTGTGCCAACATTGTTGATAAGTATGAGATAGGAGCACATGCGAGTGTTGAAGGACCTTATACGTCCTAGAGATCAGGCCCCGGGAGCCAACAAAGGAGTGGACTAAGGATTCAAAGGGGGTAATTTGGCGCTTGGCGCCCTATGTGTATGGAGGAGTACATAGCCAATGGTGAAGTTGAAGGTATTCCAAACGCGCTGTGTTGGGGAGGTGGTATTCCTGCCTGCAGTGCTCAAAAGATTTGAAATCCCAACCCCCCCTCGGATAGATGAGTCATTGTACGACATTCTCCAGTTGTCCATGCAGGAAAGGATGTGGGCTGGAGGGCAGGTGGAAACTCCGGGTTGTGCTCCGGGTTGCGTGGGTGAGGGGAGAGAAAGGTGGTAAAACCACGGGCAACTGCAACTCTGTCCCATATCTCCAAAACCATTCGCGTTGGGGTAGCAATATAGGTGCTACAGTGGCGAGCACTCCTCTGCAACCAAGCCAGAGTGGGCAGCAAGCCACACCTCTGTCCATGTGGAACCTATGTTTCTCCCTTTCCAGAGCCACCCATTCTGAGACATAGCGTGGATGAGACGCCCAATAATAGACAAGAAAATCTGGGCATGCCAGCCCTCTCCGGTCCCGTGGTAACGTTAATACTTTGGTAGAGAATCGCGGCCACCCCCCACCCAATATAAACGCCTTAACCTCCCGTTGAAGGCTCAGAATATTCCTTTGGGGGGGAATGGGGGTTGGAAGCGCTTGGAAGAGATATAGGATCTTGGGGGAGAATGGACATCTTGACTGCGTTAAGGCGGCGCAGGCAGGAAATAGGTAGCGATTTCCGTCACCGAAGATCATCCCTAACTGAATTTCTTCAAGCAGTCCAAGAGTCCAGCGTAGCCGTGCTCAACCTCCCCCAAATGGGAGGGCCTTAATTTCCGCCGATTGGTGGATGGCAATCGCCATGGGCTTCAGGGCAAAGAGCAGGGGCGATAAAGGACAACCCTGCCGCATGCCCCGATGGATGGGGAATGGAGGGGTAAGGAGACCTTTGAGCCTGACCTGTGCTGATGGCGCCGCATAGGAGGCCATGATATGGGCAATCATGACCAGGCCCAGGCCTATCTTCTGCAACACCGCCCTGAGAAAGGACCAGTCTACCCTCTCGAATGCCTTCTCGGCATCGAGAGAAAGGAGAAGAGCATGGATGTTATGGCATTGGACCTTTTCCACCAAGTGGGCTACTCGCCGGAGACTACTCGCCCCTTGTCCTTCATGTATGAAGCCCACCTGGTCGGGCTCAATCAGACCTGGTAGATGGGGAGCTAAACGTTGGGCCAAGATTTTGGTATACAATTTAACATCAACATTTAGCAAAGAAATGGGGTGGTATGATGCACAAGAGGTTAGGTGTTTCCCCGGCTTGGTGATAAGCGCTATCTCGGCTCCGGGCCATGGTTGGTGTGACCGACTTTGTATCGGCAAAGGAGTTAAAAAGACACAGCAACGGTCCCTGCAGCTCTGGGGGAAAAAAAGACGATAGAATGGTATTGTAAGGCCATCAGGGCCTGGCGCCTTGCCAATAGGGAAACTTTTCAATGCTTTTCGAAGTTCTTCTGTGGTGATTGGTTTGTCCAATTGTTGCTTATGAAAAGGAGCTAGTGGCGTCCAGGGACAAGAGGCCAGAAAACGATCTATTCTGTAAAGCGCGGAGAAGAAAGAACTAAATGCTTGCTGCTTGGCCGATTCCGAGGTAGCCTCCCCACCCCACCCTTCAAAAGGGCGATCTTGGAGATATGGCTACAGGAAACCTGTAGACGCAGACAACATGCCAAAAGGGGACCCACCTTGTTGCCCCCACCGTAGAATTTTTGTTTCAGGGCTAGGAGAGTGTTCTGCTTTGTTAACCCTTAGAGCTTTAAGTTGACCCGAAGCGAGGCCAGCTGCTTCTGAGTCTGTCGAGACGGTGCGCTCTGCCCCTGTTTTTCCTGCAGTTTAATATCGCATGCAAGATTGATTTCAACCAGGCGGGACCCCCCCATGCGGGCGATGGAGATGGACGTAATGACGCCTCAGATAGAGGTCTTGAAGGCATCCCATAGAACATGCCCATTAGTGTCCGGGAGGTCATTATCTGCAAAATACGCCTGAATCGCCTGGCGTATTTCGGCCACATCGACTTGGTCCCGTAGGACATTTTTGGGAAGGCGCCACTGAGGGGCGGAGCAGGAGCTCCTGCCCATACCAGTCAGGGTAACCTCCAGATGGGAATGATCCGAAAGGGAGATATCTGAGATCGCCGCTGAATCCAAGGAGCGGATTAGAGACTGGGACAGGAAGAAATCGTCAATTTGATAGTAAGAGCGGTGAACATGGGAGTAGAAGGTGTAGTCTTAAGTCCCAGGTTCTTTATAGCGCCACTCATCTATGAGATCCAAGGCATCCAAGTCCTGCTTGAGTGTCGCAGACATTGCGTCAGTGCCCTGATAGGAAGATGTGTGCGATCTAAACTGGGGTCCCACACTAGATTAACATCGCCCCCCAAGGAGGATGGGGTCTGGCTCCTGGGACAGTAAGTCTTTCAGCAAGGACCGGAGATATGTGTCTTGTGCATGATTAGGTGCATAGACATGGAGCATTGTGTGTGCCTTACCATGGATGAGCAGAGTGAGTTTTAAATAATGCCCCTCCTTGTCACGCAGCACCCGGGAAACTTGTATAGGGCGTCCTTCCTTAAAAAAGATAGCTACTCCACCGTCTTGGTCTGTGCTGACGCCTAGTACTGCTTGTGGAATATAGGGTGGGACATGCGCTGCCTGTCTGTACATAAGAGATGGGTTTCCTGGAGGAAAATGACATCTTGGTCTTAAATAAGGAGGTAACGCCACACCTGTCTTCTCTTATTGTGGGCGTTAAGGCCTTTTACATTGAGGGACAGACATTTAGGTTGCGCCATCGTAGACTATAGACATAGCAGAGCGCACAGGCCATTGTGCAAGCCCCCACATTGCCCTTCCCCACATCCCAACCTAAATCGGGCTGGTGTCAGATATGAAGGAGGACGGGAAGATAGATAGGATTCGCTCAGATGAGTAATAGGGTAGCCCCTCTCCAATGCCCAGGAGCACCTACGCCAGGAAAATAGATCACGGTATACCCATGCCCTCCCCCCAGTAGACCTGAGAAAGAAGAAGAAAAGGGAATAGGGTAGAGAGTGATAAACCAAGCAGACAAAAGGCCAATTAGGCCAAAGTGTTCCATCCCAGTCCAGAAGCGGTCCAGCGGTGCAAACCAGGGCGGCTCTGAGGAAGTCATTCCTCACAGGGGCTAAGGGAATGGCGGGGGCGCCAACAGGCACAGAAGAACGGTCGTGGCTCGACCCCCAGAGGTCGACCTGCCACAGTGTTAGCAGGGAAGCATGGGGTCCCCCAAAGGAGTGTGGCCATGTAGCGTAGTCGGAGAAAGGATGCGAGAGGTCCCTATGTCGCCGGGAGAGTTCTAGCGCGTTCGGGCTCTCACGGAGAAGGCAAATGGCTATAGTACAAAAACAACCTCCTCCAGCCACGTGCTGGCCAAACCATGTCAAGGGGCCACCACCCTGGTGCTGGGGCCAACAGGGAGACCCGCCCCTCTAAAGATTGCGAAGCCTCTATAGATTGTAAATGGTGGATGATGTCCTGTTTACCTTGGTGCGATAGTTCACTTGCTTTGGAGGCTCAAGTACAGGGAGGCGGGACCCTCAACCACTCAGGGCGGAGGGGAGACCTGGAATCGGTGTCGGCAGAGGTAGGTGTGGAGGGTTTAGGATCGGGAGAAAGATGGACAATTGACGAGCCTCCTTGAAAGATAGGGAGAGGTCTTGAAAGATTTGGATTTTGTGGCCCTCATATGTCAGTTCCTCAGCGTTCCAAGCTGCTTGGGGGATCGCCTCCTTTTCCGTGAAGAAGTGCACCCGGGTCAGGATGTCAGGAATCAGATTAGCCTTTTCGCGTGGAGGTTCAACTCGGTGCGCTTAATCCAACACAGGGGGCGAGGCATCATCATCACCCCCAATCGCTTGAAGGAGATCTGCGACATAGGTAATGATGTCCTGACCCTACGCTCCCCGTGGTACACCCTGATGTGGAGGTTGTTCCGGCGGCTCCTATTTTCCAAATCCTCATGTTTAATATGGAGTTCCACATGTTGCTCCTCTAGTGCCGCCACTCGACGCCATACTTCTTTTTTTTTTTATTATTATTTTTTAATTATTTAAAAAAATATGCACAGTACAATTACACAATCACCTTATTAGCAGAAGACGAGGCGCATCAATACATTACAGCACAGCAAAGATAATTACATGTTCATGTGACAATGAAGAGTTACCAGCAGCTCAATGAAGAAGGGCAGGAGCAGACACCCAAAGGGAAAACATTGTATGTAAGGGAGGAAGACAACAAAGGTGGGAGGCCGTGAACCAAAGGGGACCAGCTTATGGGCCAGCACCCGCGGGCGTGGAGCGCGGGAGAGGTCACTGATTGCTGAGGGTTGCGGCTTGCGAGATAAGTGACTAGTGGCCCCCATATATCTAGAGGACGGGTTTTAGCTGGCAGGAGATGCCAGAACTCAGATAGGAGGGTGTGGCAGCAAAAAGCGTCCTCTAACCAGAGCCGCACCCTAGGCGCGGGCCTGCAGCCCCAGCACATGGAGACCATATGCCTAGCCAGAACAAGCATCATGGCCGTCAAGCGACAGGTTGCGTCAGGGCAAAATTTAACAAAACCCGGGAGGCAGATCGTGGGGTCAGGCGGCAGTAGCATGGACCTGATTCCGGAGATGATTGCACATACTTCCTTCCAGAATGCCGCCACTCGGGGCATAACCAGGCAAGATGGGCAAAATCTGCCGCGGAGCAGCGTCTCGACGCCATAGTTCCTCCTGATCCTCCATCCACGTATCGAGGGTCCTTTCGAGATTGTCCACCCTCATGCCAATTTCAGTTACGTCTCGCCGGATGTCTCGTAGGCAGGTTTTGACCTCCGCTTTAAGAGAATTCATTTCCAACTTTATTTCCTGCTGAAAATTACACACGAAGGCTTGGGTGACAGGGCTGGTGTCAGAGGGTTCCGTAGAGGTTGCCATTGTAGAGCCCTTGCGAGTAGGTGCCAAGGCAGTTTTAGTCTACAGGCCTTCCACTGATATGTCCTTGGAGGCTGGTTGTACCCTAGTTTTCCCCACTTTGGTACGGGGCTTCACTTAGACAGAGGACACTCCCAGCCCGTGGAGAATTCCACTAGTGTTCCAGGTTCCCCGACCCTGGAGCGGCACTATAAACAACCGTAAGCCAGGATTGGCCACACACAGGAGGAGCCGCTGCTACGGCAAAGCCAGTGTAGGTGACCCTGGGGGGGAGGGGGAGGTGCACACGGCACACAGAGAATAGATGAGAGGGGCAAGTCCAACGTCAGGCGCTGGCTGACCAACCAGCCGATCTCCACTCCTCCGCGCCGAGACTGTTCACACCCCCACCTCTGACAAGCCCTGGGCTCACTTCCGGCCTGGTTACCAAGGAGGGACTTCTATAGGCTCATACTCCAGCTCTGCTGCCTTCCTGGGGGTAGTCCAAAGGAACCATTGTTGTAGAGAGCTGCGAATTAGCACACAACTAATCCTGCGCAGCTCTCCCAGGTGGGGTGGGGGGCAGGTATGCAAAGGCTAGCGATCAGGAGCCGACAGCTCTATGGTCCAGGCCCCGATGCCCAAGTTGATAGGCGGCTCAAAGGCAAGTCCCGCCACGTGGGACCCGCTGGCCCAGGCGGGCGCGCTATGTCCTTCCAGGCCCAGTTGCTGAAAGGCTCAGTGCTGGATGCTATCTAAGGCCCCCCTCCTCAAACCCCCAGTCCAGGAGGGAGCGGAAGAGGCAACGTGGCAGGCCCGCAGTAGTGCGCATCCACCTAGACTGGCACGATGTCCTCCGTGTTCTACCCCTTGGAGCTGCACGGCCACCAACAGTCTGTACTCCCACGGGGCGACTCACCGGGGGGAAGCGGTGGTGTAGCGGCTAGGGCACCGGGGGTCGATATCCTATGTCCTCGCGCTTGAAAACAACCAAGTGGCAGACCTGTAGCCATGCGATGCCACCTACGGGCACCCAGGAGTGCTGCTTGAAAACTCCCAAATCCAGTATGACGACTGGGGGATATTCAAAAGGTGAGATAGCTGCTGTTGAGTAGGGTATTCACCAGAAAGTGCGTTATCAAAGGTAAATGACTATTCTCAAACCAGATTGGCCAAAAAAACTCAGTCAGGGATCGGCTCAATAGGCTCAAGTATGTAGAGCCTATTTGAAAAGACGGATTAGAGGTTTAAGAAAAGAGGCATGAATCTTGGTTCGATTGAAGAAGATATTAAAATTAAATTGTCTCCCATGTTGTGCTGGCCATCGGGGTTTGCTTCCTCTGCCCTTCTACTCTCTGTCCCCCCTTCCCTGCAGTACAGAGCTCAATGCATTGCGTTGAATTATGGTGGTTGCAACTCAAGTTCTTCTGTCATGAGCAGCCAATCAGAACTTTCAGATTTTGTATATCCAGAAATTGGAGAAAAGCTTCTCTTTCATTGGCTTGTCTTCATTTATATAAATTAAATTGCGGATTTTCTGAAAATTAATGGTCAAGTTAGCTCTGCAGTTTAAGCCTTGCAGCCTGCCTAGAATCTTTTTTTTTGTAGTGCTTATTTCTCAAAAGCTACTGAACAGATTTACACCAAATCAAGCAAAGGCACACCTCTTTGTAAATTTCTAGTTTCACACCAGATTTGCTGTAATTTCATTCAGCAGTTTATGCTGTACTGGGGAATAACAGTTCTGTGTGAGATTAAAGGGATAGATCTCATTCTTTAAACCACCCCTTCCCCCTTAACCGTATACCTGCCTCCCCTGGTACATGCTCTGAACTTGGCATGCTTAAATGTAGCCACTTTTCCTAATAGATTGGATGTTTTTGTGTAGATGGGCCAAAGTTAAAAGCAAAACAAATATTGTCTTTTCAATGGAAACTCAGGCCTAACTGTAGCTGCTGAGTATGGATCAGGTTGTATGCACTTGCTAGATGCAAGAGTATGCGAACTGAAACAGCAGTTTTGAAGTAGCTTTGTAGTGTAGTTCCTATCATCCCAATAGGCTCTGCGCATTGGAATAATACCTACAGCAGTAAAGGCCTAGGCCAGACGTTAACTAGGTCTACTACTGTCGATACTAGACTTAAAGTCTTGGGTTTGCCAGCTTAGCTCAGAGTTCACTAGAAACTTTCTCGAATGTTCAAGGAGGACTTAACTTCCCTGATTAGACAAGAAGGGATTTAGTTTCTGACAACCATAGAACATGACAACTTTGCTCTCCCCTAATCAAGAGTAAATCTCGAGAGTCGTGTGAACAAAAGGCAATTTATTTTACTCAGTCAGTACGTGCATTCTTAGTCTCATCAGAATGTAGAGAAAAGGAAGAGACGGGCGTGTTCAATAAAAAGGTGTTATTTATTGATCAGTCTCTTTTCTCATACAAGAGAAATGGATCGATATTATTGCAATACTTATAGCTAAGTAAAGTGCATACATTAAAAGCAATAGTATAAAATAATACTGTAAAAACATTGATATGGTTTCTAAGCCATAAGATGTTTTAAAATGAATAAAATATATTACATACACATATACATTTGACTAAACGTGCTCAACTGGTGTTTCTAGATACGCCTACCCCGTGTACCTGACCTAAGTCTAATACGAGGGCGGGAATAGAAAGTTACAGTTTAAGTTAAGTTTGTTTTTGCCAAGTGAATAACTAAAGAATTCTCTGTGAGGGGTTATTCAGTTCTGTACCTGGAAGTTAGGATGAATGAGGAATGGTATCTCTCTCTCTGGTCTCGATATTCCAGGCTGCCTGCGAGGGCTACCCAGAAACGCCGGTGCTGGATTCTCGGCAGGAGAAAGCAGCGCGTCTCTCAGCGCGTCAGGAAGGCGGGGCTGCTGCCAGCGGGGTCTGCTCTGCTCTTGGCTTCGGCAAGTATGGCTGCTCCGTCTCGTCACCACGCGTGTGTTTGCATAGGGCAAGATCGGTAATATTTATACCTTTAAGGTGCCGAGATTGACGTAAGGATGGACATAGATACGTCAATAAGGATGTCATACGACTTGCTCGTTAGCACATTCTTTTACTGAAGTTCTCGGTGAAATCAAAACAATGGCCGCAGGGTTTTGCCCAGGTTGTCATAGGTTTGATTTGTTATGAGAACTCCGTATGCCTTATCAGGGGCTGGAGGAATATCGCTTGTCTAATTAGATCGCAAGCGTTATGACCTAATCAGATAACACGTTCCTGTGCCGTAGTGTGACTGCGTCAGATAACGGTATCTGCATCATGGGGGTTTACTGCCTCATGGGCTGACTGCTAGTTAACTTGTTGGTTTGTTTAACTAGAATAGGGTCAGGAATAGGGGGATCGATTCAGAACCTATAGGAATACATGACACCCACTCCACGCTAACTATGGACATATTTACTAATCTAGGCATAGTATAACATAGTACAACATACTATAGAGTAGTGTGTATACCTTACCACCCCAAAATACATAAATGCATTTTGAAATTCTTCAAATATACGGAAAATTTGCAGACATATATATTGCATGCACTCAAGCTATGGAATAATGCTAAAGTAATCACGCATTTGTATACATTATTGCTTATTTGGTATATGAGAATTACACATGAAATGGTTTCTTAAATACAGAAAAAAGTTTCGAGACCATTCCATCACAGAATAAAATATTCGTGAACATACCAGCGGGCAGCTAAAGTCTATAAAGTATCTAAAAATAGAAATCTTAGTTCTTTAGGAATAGTTTCTTACTTTAAGCAGAAGATAAGTGTCCCGAAAAACCGAAAAAATTAATTGGGGCTTCTGAAAGAGTTGCTGTCCGTGAACCGGAGTGAAAAATAGTTCATGTGACTTCATTATTTAAAGTTGAAGGCCGAATTCAGGGAACGCCGTGTGCGAGCTTGCTCAAAAGTCTCTATTTCTGTTCGGGTGAGAACATCATATCATTTAGGCTTTCGAAAAAACTGTCAACAGCTTCCTGGGAAAGTTCTACTAACTCGGAAATAGGTGTAATCATGCATTCTTGTGCATGATTGTCTCCATTGACATTCTGATTCGCATTGCTGACAGAAGGTCGTACCTGTTCGATGCTGCTTTCATCTTGAACTTCACTACCCATCAATCGTAGTGGTGAAGCTTCCACGAATGCCGTCATCAGGATTGGTAGCCTTTGAGGGCAGCACAAAGCATGAACCTTGATCGGGCTCAACAATGTTTCTGCATCCATCGGCGCATCCGATTGTAGCGTCAGACATGTGTCTAACACGCATTCTTCTCCGCATAGCAGACACCTCAATACAGGTAAAACACATCTTTGCCACATTGGTCGAAATGATAGAAACCAAGTCATGTTCAGGTCTCTAAGCCGGGAGAGTCCCAGGATTTTTGATATCCGGTCCCGGTATCCAATGGCTAGGATTGTTTCTTCTCTTGTCGCCAGAGTTTTGTCTGTGACATGGGTTGCCATAACGAAAAATAAGGACTAAGAATAGGATTCCTGCAATTAGTCCCAAGATCAGGGGAAGTCCGCCAAAAATCGAATGGACGAAATCTGGAAAAATACCCAGTATGGCTTTGAATGGTGTTAATGCCATTGAAAATACTGTCTTAAATACCTTTGAGACCCCATTGGTATCAGAAATATTTAAGATTTCATTCAGGATTTCCGCGAAATGTACGGGGGAATTAGTTGATAATAATGTATGTATCTCTGCAGTCGTCCTTGCGACTTGTAGATCATACGTTTCTTTTGATGACGAGAGCCTGGTAGGCGTCTGAAGAAGCACTGTTTTCATTCTGCTTAAAGTATCTATTCGAATAGAAGTAATTTTCAAATCGGGCCATGCCCTTGCCTCCCTGTCTGGGAAGGAGCTGGGGAACAACGAGCGTCCACAGCACTTGACCTTCGCAGTGGTAGTTACTAGATAAGGAGTCCCGGGCATAAGACTACAACATCTGCGGTCTACAATTAGAATGTAACTCCCATTATAGAGTCTTTGAAAGAATGGTTCTATTTCTGTTGCAGGTGCGCCTTGCTGGTGACATGAAAGGTTGTATGAATTCCCTTCACAGGCTCCATGCAAACAAATTCCGTTACACAGAAGTGTGCCACTTAGTGACATCGCACAATTGTTGCCACTAAGAAACACTTTCTGTCCTTTATTACTGACACATGCATGTGAATAGGGCAGGTTCCATGTTGTTTTAAGGTACCCCTTTCCCAATTTCTCGTACATGCCAGCCTGTATATATTTTTGGTAGTATTGAAACCTGAAGGTTGAGATTGGAATATTTATTATCCCATGTATAATCCATTCACTGACAGGTCGTTCTGACATTGTCACTGGTAATCTTTCGAGTTTTTCAATGCTCAAGATTGTATAATCAGCACCCTTTTGTGCCATACTGATTTGTCTATCAGTAAGGTTAAAGATTTGGAATAGGGGGGGCGTGGCTAGCAGAGCAGCGAGATGGCCGCTCTTTGAGTGAGCTCCGCCGGCTACTTCAATTAATCCTCTAAGCTATCCTGTTCCTGGCGCCTGCAGACCCCCGTTCCTCCCGGGTTCCGCTCAGTAAACCCGGGTGATCCTTCGGCCCGAGTTTGGAGCGCGGAGGCGTTTTCTCCTTGAAGCGGAGACGGACTGAATCTTCAGCGGCCGGTGTGCTGGTCTTGCACCCCACCGGAAGTGACTCTCGCTGGGAGCCGCGTTACACTGTGGGCCGCGGCTGCGGAGGCCCCTGCAGCCTGATTGGACTTAGCGGAGGTCTGGCGCCTGCCGTGTTACTGCCGAGGGCACTTCACTGTTATACCCCCGCTGCAACCGACGGCGATCTCCACTGAGGGACTGGCTGAGACTGGCGAGGCTTGGCGGGAGCGGCCGCGCTGCGGAGGAGTGATCCTGAGTCCGACTGAGACGGAGCTTGCATGTGAGGGGCCCGGTGAAGGGAAAAGAAGTCGCGTCTGCACCACCTGCGCTGCGGCGGAAGCCGGAGAGGAGGTGAGAAGGTGCTGCGGAGGGACGGGTTTCCCTTGGCGTTCCTCCCGCTTCACAGCTGCACCCGGACCCCCAGCGGCTCTCGAAATCGGCGGAGCGGGCCGCCGTGTGCATGGTGAGACGCCTTGCGGCCCTGATCCCCTTGGAACCCCTGCGCTGAGTTTATTTCTGCCTGGCGGGTGGATTCCCCATTGCGCTACGTGAGCCCGCCATTTTGGGGCCTGAGGGGACCTGCTAGACACGCGGCAGTTTGATGACCTCGCCGGACGCCTGCGACTATATTTAACGCGGCTGGCCCAAAATACCGCGTTCGCTCCATCACGCCTAGCGCGCCCTGGCATCACCTGGACAGTCACGAGCAGGCTAGGCACTTGCTGGCTGTGACGCAAGATAGGTGCTACCCCACTACGTGGCAGGTGGACCTCTTCGGACTGTGGTGATGGGAAAAAACGACACCAAGCAAGCGAAACTAAGCTTTGACAATAGGAAGCCACCGAAAAACAAGACGATGGAGTCGGATAATGGCGCATCGTCATCGCAATGTACTACCCCGGACATTGATTTTGGGGCCCTCATCATGGAGGTGAGAACCAGCTTGAAGAGCATAGATGCCAAGCTTGATAACATGGCTGCGCAACTCGAATCAGTGAAAACAAAGGTGGACACTCACGAGACGAGGCTGGACTGTCTCGAAAATAGGCAGACTGAATGTTGCGAATTTCAGCAGCAGGCCAAGCAGCACATAACTACACTGGAGCGGGAACTTGAAAATTTGCGCGCAAAGTCGGACGATTTGGAAGCACGCTCCAGAAGATCCAACATCCGCATTACAGGCATTCCGGAGACAACCAACACAGGAAAGATGGAATCGTTTGTATCGAGCCTCCTACATGACCTGTTCGATCCAGATCTGTCCCCGGTCTTCGCGGTGGAGAGAGCGCACAGATCCCTTGGGAAAAAACCCCCGATGGGCGCCCCTCCGCGTCCAATTCTGGCTAAACTGCTCAACTACCAGGATAGGGACGTCGTTCTGCGCTTGGCGAGAGAGAAGGGTAAGATCACGCACCAGGGCAATCACATCTCCTTTTACCCGGATTTCACCCCCCTGGTGCAAGCGGCCCGCAAGGAATTCCTACCAGCTAAGAAAATTCTACTGCAAGCTGGCGTGCCCTACTCTCTCCTATACCCGGCAAAATTAAAGGTTCAACACGACAACGCCTCTCACTTCTTCACTGACGCCAAATCAGCCCTCAAGTTCGCCAAACACATTTGTGCTGGAGCCAGGAGAAAATCGCCAAGACTTGAGGAAGCTTCGGATCCACTCAGTGACAATGACTGAGGTCTCTACAACGCCCACCCTGCACGGCTGCAACTTTCCTCTTTGCCTCGAAGTTGGGAGCCTGAGAACGCCTTGCACACAGGTCTGTTACACCCGCATTGTCTCATTGGGGGTAAGTCATAGAGACACTTTTGTGCACAGAATTTTGCTGCCGTCACCGTGCCTCCTTTGAGACATTGGTTGCTTGCGGACTTTGTGGACCAGGAGATGGGGGCACTGCTAGAGCCCAGGAACGCTAAAGTTTGACTGTAGCCACCCCGCATATACGGGGGTGTTTGCCGAGCGCACCACGCCTCATGGGGTGCCTCCCTTTGTTGTTGATGTTGGGGTATTTCCACGCTATGCGTGCGAGTTTCTGGGATATGTCACGACCTAATTGGGGGGTTGCTGAGGGAGGGGGGTGGAGGGGGGGATTTCACAAGTTGCGAGTTTTCGTTCGTATCTGGTGCAATGTACTACTACAAATGCCTATATATTTGCGCGCTGGGTCTGCAGATGTGGTGGCTGGGCACTCGTCTGGCCTCCGGGGGCGGGGATGTGTGGGGAGATTTCTATGCTGTACTGCACTCTAATGGGGGGTATCAAACTCTGGACTTGGAACATTAGAGGCCTTGGGGACTTCAAGAAGGCCCGATTGCTGCATGGCATGTTGTCCAGACACAACGTTGATATTTGCTTCCTACAAGAAACTCATTTAAACGTGATCCCCTCGGCCCGATTGAAAAATTCCAGATGGGCGCACGTCTATTCCTCCATCTACTCCAGTTATGCGAGGGGCGTTGCCATACTCATTCGCAGAGGGTTGGATTGGAGGGAGTTCTCCCAGGTACGAGATGTGGAGGGAAGGTATGTCTTGCTCCATGGGTCTTTACAGGGGCGACCCATTGTCCTGGCTGCAATCTATGGCCCCAATGTGGACGATCCTGATTTTTTCAGAAGTGTTTGGGCGAGGATTGAGTTGCTGAACTGCCAGACGATTGTGCTGGGGGGAGATTTCAACATTGCATTGAATGATGACATGGATCGTAGAGGTGTGAGCAGACCGCAGCATGCTAGAGCGCGTCAGGCGATATTTGATGTCATGAATGAGGGTCTGCTTTCGGATGTGTGGAGAGCTAGGAATCCGGGAGTCAAAGTGGGGACCTGCTACACCTGCCATAAAGCTGCCTGGTCAAGGCTAGACTTCTGGTTGGTGTCTCCTGAAGTTGCGACATGGGTGTCGAATGTTGATATTATGGCTAGATCACTGTCGGACCATGCTCCGTGTATGTTAGAATTGAGCCCCCCAGACACTATACACAGGGCGTTCCAATGGCGCCTTCCCCCTCACGTGCTCACAGACCCAGTGTTCGTAGAAGAGATCAGAGAGGGCATCACTAAATATTTTGATGAGAATGCTGGTTCTGCCACATCTGAGGCTATTGTTTGGGATGCCTTTAAAGCTGTAATCAGAGGTCAGTGTATAGCACGAAAAGCAGGGGTCCTACGCTCCATCAGGGACACGCTAGCTAACCTTGAGGGGGAACTGAAAGATCTTGATGCTGCTTTTAGCTCTGATCCGTCGTTGGAGATTGCTGGCGCTCTAAAAACCAAATTGCTGGCCTTCAGTGAGGAAGCGGAGCGGGAGGTGAAATTTCTGGGGAAACAGGCTGAAGCGCGCAGGTATGGGGAAGGGGATAGACCGAGCAGGACCCTTGCCAGGCTGATTACTCCTCGCACACAATCGAACTACATACACACTATTTATGATACATCCGGACACTTAGTGATGGGCCAAGAGGCAGTGTTAGGCGCCTTCGCGGACTTCTATGCTACCCTGTACACCTCAAGGCAACCCACAGCACCGCCTTCACTGCGTGACTTTCTTGATTCCATAGCACTCGTATGGTTCAACGACAACCACAGACAGTACATGGACCTCTCAGTCACAATACAAGACATCGCCCAGGTGATTAAGAGCATGCCGGCCAATAAAGCCCCTGGCCCAGATGGCCTGACAACCTCCTTCTATAAAACCTATGTAGCTGAACTGGCGCCGAGACTACACTCTGTATTTGTCGAGGCTCTCGAATTAAATTCCCTTCCAGACTCCATGCGTGAGGCTCTAATTATCACACTACTCAAACCGGATAAAGATGAACAACAGCTAGACTCCTACAGGCCCCTATCTCTTATCAACGTGGATGCTAAAATATACGCGAAGGTCATTGCAGATCGGTTACAACCGATGTTGCCTATGATTGCGCTTCCAGATCAATCGGGATTCATCCCTGGCCGCGCGACATCACATAATCTCAGAACTATCTTCTCTGTCCTTCACTATTTACACCCATCTGTACAGGCGGCGGTGGTGTTCCTGGACGCCACCAAGGCCTTCGACTCCTTGGAATGGCCCTACCTCTTCAGTGTCCTAAGGCGGATGGGATTCAGCCAGAACTTCATGACCCTGATCAAGCTCCTTTACACAGCACCCAGAGCCCGGGTGAGCGTTAATGGTCTCATCTCCAAACCATTTAGTGTCTCAAGGGGAACTAGGCAGGGATGTCCTCTATCCCCGCTACTCTTTGCGATAGCGATGGAGCCGCTTGCGGCTCGAATACGGCAACACCACACCGCCAGGGGCATTGGGTTTAGTGCTAGAAGCTTACTGATTTCGCTATACGCGGATGATGTCACCCTATACGTCCTGAATCCTAAAGATAACCTAAGTCCGCTACTCCGTGAATTTGTAAGATTTGAGGGCCTGGCGGGGATATCCATTAACTGGTCAAAGTCGGTGGCGTTCCCACTGACGGAGAGCACTGATCGCCCTGCTCCTGATTACCCCCTCGGATGGGAGACGGGGGCTGTCAAGTATTTGGGTATCTGGATCAGCCGAGATGTACAGGAGTTGTGGTCGCTGAATTTCGGGAGGGCGGTGGACTGGTTGGAGGGGAAGGTCGAGGTCTGGAACAAACTACCGCTGTCTCTGGTCGCGAGAATTGCACTGGCTAAAATGGTGGTTCTCCCCAAATTCTTGTATTTGTTCGTCAACGTACCACTGCCTATGACAGCGCCCTTCCACGCTCGTGTACGCTCCCTGCTGCTGAAACTGGTGTGGGCCGGCGGTCAGGCCAGAGTCTCCTGGGACTTACTCACGCTTCCACTCCGTCAAGGGGGCCTGGGTGCCCCGGACTTGAAGCTCTATTCCCTCTGTGCGCAAGCTCAGTTCCTGCATTTCTGGGCCTACCCCACCCCATACCAGCCACATGCGGCGGTAGAACTAGCAGTGGTCGCCCCCTTGCCTCTACGAGTGGCACTATATGGCAAAGTCACATGCCCGTCGCGTGAGGTGGACACGGTGGAAATGGTCCGCTGGTCCTGGCGCGAACTCCAGAAGAGAGCCGGTCTCTCCCTGCTTTATGCGCCAGCCGTCCCTCTGAGAGGTAACCCGATGCTGCCTTGTTTGACAGCAAGAGGTGGCGTCCTCACCATCCGTGGCAATCGCCTTCTCACATTCGCTGACTTATATCCGGACGGTACTTTTTTCGAGATGTCCGCTGATGGGGACAGCCAGCCCTGCTCGTTTGCTGACACGTTACTATATCATTCCCTTAGGGAATCTTGCAAGAAGATGGGACCGTGCTTCCCGGAGGAACCCTGCACACTAGCCGCTCTCCAAAACTTGCTATCACGACCTTCCCCCAAAAAGCTGGTGTCCAGACTGTATAACTGCATGCAGGAACAGGCCCCGGTGACAGAGGCCGCGGCCAAACACGCTTGGGCTGCTGACCTAGAGAACCAGCTGCCGGACGACACATGGGAATATTGCTGTGCTCAACTAACAGCCCTATCCCCTAATTATCGGTTGAGGCTTATCCACTTCAAATTCCTACACCGGTATTACCGCACTCCGACACTACTACACCGTATGGGTCTCCGTGAGGACGCCTCTTGCTGGAGATGTGGGGGTGAGGATGCGACCTTTATTCATATGGCTTGGAGCTGCCCCAAGTTGAGCACATACTGGTTGGAGATCTTCACTGCCATCAATCACATCATACAAAGAAATGACTCACCGTCCCCACTACTGGGTCTGCTGGGGTATGTTAAAGACACTACACCCTGCGACAGGAAACTGCATGCGTTGCTCCTTCTATACGCCAAACGTCAGGTCGCACTGCACTGGGGCAGACTGGGTCTCCCCTCTTTCGAGGGCTGGATTAGAGATGTGACTTATGGCCACACACAACTGACACACTACTGGGAGACCATGCCCACCGCTTCCAGACCCACTGACATATGGGGCCCGTTTGTACAGTGGACTACAGCGCGCACGAGTTCAGACACCCCAGGTACTTCACGTGCTACGAGTGTTTCAGACGACATGGGCTGAAGGTGCACGCTGCGTAGGTTAATGATTGCCGTCCCGTGGAGTGGCGCTGTCGCGGACAGGCCCTGCACTGACGCGCGCTCTGCATTTGCTGCCCCCACTGACCCCGATCGTGTCCCTGGCCTCCCCCTCCCACTGGCCCTCCTGTGGCCTATTAATTGCCCCTCCCCCCCCCCCCCCCCCCCCCCACACACGCCCTTTTGCCTATACGGGCACAGAGGAGATGCCATTGCACGCCCGCCCCGACTATGGCTTGCCCTCTATCTGAGTGATCCGTGGCGGGCCCGCGCGACTCTTTTGTGGACTGAAGTGTTGTATGACTGCTGTTTCTATGTACTTGCACCTATGTTTTGACGTTTTTTGGGTTAGCTTGTTGGGGGGTCCTGTTGGGAGAAAAAATGGTGCTGATAGACATATCCTTTCCATAGGCCGCTGCAGCGGGTGGTTGACCGCTGCTTCTTTAGGGGCGGCTTCACTGATCTTCGCTATCTTTCAATTGTCTGCGACACTGTGAGAAAAGCAAGACCGTTTCCTCGCTGAAGTCGCACTGCACACGCTACAGATTTTATTGTATTTCATGTTTATCTCTGCATGATTAACCCGGTCGGATGTCGGCCTCTGGTTTGTTTCTTTGCAATTTTTGTATGCCCTAATTAGTAGCGGCCTGCCTCCGGGTTGTTGGCGTGACGCAGTGTGAATCTTCTTTTTCATCTGTTTAAAATAAATGTCTTGCAATAAAAAAATAAAATAAAAAAAAAATAAAAAAATAAATAAAAAGATTTGGAATAATGACGTTGTGTTGATTAGACGCCAAGGCACATAGCCTGAACGCAGATTTTGTAACGTCCAGCCAAGCTGTACAATAGAACGCAATTGTGACTGACCGTGTTGTAATAACAGTAAGTCTTGCGATAATATATCGATTGCTGAAGACACAATGCTGTCCAAAGAAAAAATTCTGGAGGACAGAGTCATTAACCCATTGTCCACTACAGAAAGTGATTTTTCCAAATTAATACGGTTAATTTCCCGTATTCTCTCTGCTGTTTCAATTTGAGTAACCTTCCAGGCCTCATTGTATTCTGCATATACAGAGGCTGCTATGAAACGCTTTTGACGCTGTTTGCGTGGTCCCATAGTGAAATCACGCAAGTCAGCACCATCAGTAAGTAAAGTTAGGTGTTGCTTAATTTCTGCCAGTGTGGAAGTTTGTAGCCATTGAAGGCATAATTTGCCCACACTGTAGGTGGTTATTATCCCTGGGTGATGTCTTTGAGGATATCTAGGGTCTGGCCTGGTCATTTTGAACCCCTGTGTTTTGTTCAGGAATCTGTCTTGACAGTTATTAGTATCTGTGGGCCAGATCAACCACTGTTTCCAATCAGGATGTGTTCTGTTTTGGTTTAATATATGGTTTACGTCTATCTCTTCATCTGTATCAGAGTTATTGCTAAACATTGTTGGCTTTGGAATAGACGGTTTATTTAAATCTTTGATTTTGGCTAAGCCAAGACAGGTGGTCTGTTGAACAGTGTCATTTAAAAATATCATTTGTTCTGGGATCATGCAGGCTCTAAACAAAGCTTCTATACCCTGTACTTGCCAATCTTTTGTACCCCAAACACTTTTCAATTCAACATTTTTGTCCCAATAATCAAATCCAAAGGTATTCATTTTTTCAAAGAATGAGTCTGAATATAACAATTTTGTGTTGGTTATCATGGTCTTGGTCCCTGTCTTATTTGATAATTTAAAATAAAATGCTTCAGCATTACTTGTGTTAAAACCTGAAAAATATGAATATTTGTCGTAAACGGTTCTTGAGCTCCCTTTTGGAGGTGTTGCACAATGTTCCCATTGATTATAGTTTAAAACATTTCTAGGTTGTGCAGATCTATGTAAAAAATGGTTACCATAGTGGTTATAACAGTACATACTATCATAATTGGTAGAACCCTGCAAATAATCATGTTTGGTAAATTTAGCAGACATTACTAAATCAGACATCATATTATTAATGCTTTCGAAGTCCCAATCATCAGCAAATGAGTTTGGTTTTACAAAGCCACTCAAGGAGATTTTAATTTGGTGTGGATATTTCAGGATCTCGACCGGATCATAAATTTCATAGTCAGTGTTGTCCCAGGCTAGCCCACCAGGTATCGGATTGGCTGTGAAGTTGGCTGAAGAGAGTTCTCTTTTCTCGACGTGTGAAGATGTGTGTGGTTTGAGGATCAAGTTGATTTTCTGACTTGCTGTGTCCATTTTTGCATATTTTCCCTCAATAAAGCGTCCCAATGTTAGTATCATGATGAGCCAAAGTATGAGGATAAATGCACCAAAACCCACCCAAAATTCAATCCATGGAGAAATCAGATATGTTTCTTTAAGTTGTTTCAAAAGTTCTTTGGCTTTATCTTTAAAGGTTTTTGATGATGGCTGTGTCTTTGATTCACTGAAGCCTTCAGAGGAATCATCGAAGTTTATGAAGTAGCCAGATGCTGTTCTTTCAATTGTTCCAATTGCTTCAGGATTATTGTTTCTTGCATTTTCACTTGGTACTTCATTATAGATTGGTGTGTCTCTGCTAAATGTTTTTATTTGGGTTTTCAGAGGTCTGAGTTCTATTGCATTGTTGCATAGTCCTTGTTGTTCTTTTGTAGGCGTTTCGAATGTGATGAGCCTCTTCGTTAGGACCTCTGTACTGGTAGCAAACCTTGGTGTTCTGCTACTTATTGGGAGTCCACTTGGCCTACTGTTTGTTATCGGCCACATGTTGTGGTTTTACCAGGTCGATGGATACAACTCGGTTCTCCTTTTTACCAGCAAGTGGCGGTAGTACAACTGATCTTGTCCCGTTGACAGACAAGACAGGAACTGCTTTTCTGTAAGAAGGCCCAAATTCCTTCTTTACCGCGATCTTCTCCCTGACTAGATCCCCGACTTTAGGAATCCAGACAGGTCTTGCTGGGACAGGTGGTGGTTCTTCAGTGGTTGTTGGCTGTTGTTTCAACTTTATGTTGCTCAGGTCTTTTCTTGTTTTGTTTAAGTCCTGCAAAATAGCCAAACGGTCTTTGATATCAAAGCTTTTTTCTTTCACCACTGAAGTCTGACTGTCAAGGTCAGAGATAATCGTCCTAGTTCCGAATAATAATTCGTACAGACTGAATCCCTTCAGAGAATTTCTTGGCAAGTTATTGAGACTACGTTGGACACTTATTAGATGTTTGACCCACCCAGCTCCCGTACCTAATATCCTTTCCGTTATAGATTGCTTTATGCCTTGGTTTTTTCTTTACACCATCCCGTACCCTCAGGAAGGAAGTGAGAAGATTCCCGCTGGGCTATGCTCATTTGGCCATGTTTCCCCCCATGCTTGAGGGCTAGAGTGGAGACAATGGTCAAACATAGCATGCTCTTAGCGTATATGCCATTTAGACTCGCAAATCTTTGTATAACAGTCCGGACGTCAGCCGAGTGCTGGTGATCTACATTATAAGTGGAACTAGCCTGTATAAGTTAATCGCAACCCTTCCTTTTTACTCCTGCTTTTTCCTGGAGTAAACCGACGAGGTATTAAACTGTTTCTCTCCCCACTGCGATCTCTGTTGCAGTTTGGGCAGTTTTTTACAAACATGGTGTGACGCAGGCTCATGCCTGGCCACCAGTACCGCGATTGTAATTCTTCCAGAGAATCTTTTAGTTTGAGGTGTCTGAGACCCTCGCCCATATGTGCGTCTGCGATTAACAAGTTTCTCCTGTCCATGTTTGGAATCACTCTATCCCCCACTCCAGGGATTCGAGCAAAAGGGACGGAGTTTGCATCGATTATGTATGTATAATTGAGTGGATAGTTGATCGGTAACGCTGAGCAGTCGCCTTTTGATGACGTTTTCACTGCCAGCACTGTTTCACCGTCAATGTATTTTAATGTACGCTTTTTTCGATCTACGGGAGCCGTTTTAGTTGCTGCCGCTGTGGCTGTTTCAGCCAATGAATTCCCTGCAACGTGAACGCCATCACGCTGATGACTCAGTGAGTGTGTCACGTGAGTCTTTGGTAGTTCTTTTTGTAAAAGAGCTATTTGTTCCCAGAGCAGTTTCTGCTTTATTGGTGCATCTGTGTCATCTTTGTAACCATTTTGAATCCATGTCTGCAAATCCTTGTTATATGATTTGACGCAGTAATATGAATCTGACACTATAAGTGTCGGGAATTCGCGATCCGCATTATCTAGCGCCATTTTCAATGCTATTATTTCTGTTTGTTGTTCCGAATTAGTTTCTACTGAGTGTGTTTTTGTTAATAGAGGTTTTAGTTTACCTCCGCGCCACACTTCTTTTGTAATCCCACATGTGGGGTTGTATGCTTGTTCTCCCCAAACGGGAGGTTGAGCATGTCCTTCTGTATAAATTACACAGGCGTAATGTCGTAAAGGCAGAATATCGATTGGCAGAGGATATGTTTCTTCATATTCTAGATTTTTCAACTCTTCTAGTTCTGGATCAAGGTAATAGTATACTTTGTCCGTTGTGATTGAATTCACCCATTGTATCCACTTTGGATTCAATGTTGTTGTTGGTAAATTACACGGTGTTGTTAGTGCCTCAAAGGCTGATTCTGCTGTTCTGACTGTGATATGTCTACCGTCAGCTTGATCTTTTTCTCTAGCTATTGCGGTTTGAACTGCATGAACAATTTTTTCTTTGTTGCTGGATTTCTGTTCAGCTTCTGTGTACAAGTGTGATTTGAATGCAATTGGTACCTTTTCTCCCTCATTAGAGGTCAGGTATGTGAATCCGCATCTTCCTGGGATGACTCGAATCACAAGATTGCGTGTGTTATCACGTGTTTCTAATTTTGTTTTAATTAGCATGTCTGTTTGTAGGGATCTCAAAATTTCTGTGTGTATTTGAGTCCAATTGGATCTTTTAAAATCTGGTTTTATCAGATCATAAAGGGGTTTGACCCTTTCTGCGTAATTTGCAATGTATGTTCTTCCGAAATTTAGGAAGCCTAGAATCGACTGTAGGTTTTTTAGTGTTCTAGGTGCTTGGATTACGGCACATTTCTCTAGGAAATTGTCAGCCAGGCTTTTGCCTTCACTTGATAACTCATATCCTAAGAATAGGACTGTCAGATGGGCAATTCTGGATTTTTTAAAATTGAATTTGTAACCCTCTGCTGCGAACCCAAGTATTATGGTGTTCACTCTCTTCAAGTGAGTTTCCAAGTCATCATCTGTTAAGTAAATGTCATCGACATAAGATAATGCTTCATCATCATATAGTTGTAGTAATTCTGTTACTCTCGCTGAGAATACCCCCGGGCTGTTCTTGTACCCCTGGGCTAACCGACAGAATTGTTTTTGAGTGCCATTTATTGAGAATGCAGTTAAATATCTGCTCTCTGGTGCTATGTTTTGACAAAAGAATCCATTAGAGATGTCCAAGGTTGTTTTGTATTTTTTGCGCACTATGTTATTCATTAGTGCAGCGCTGTGTGAGTTTTGCACTGCAAAAGTTTTGCAACATGTGTTAAGGTGTCGGTAATCCAAAACTAGACGATATGAATTGTCTGGTTTGGAGACCGGAAACAAAGGGTTGTTCATTTGTGAGGTGCAAGTTTCAATCACCCCCTGGTATTCTAGCTGATCTAGTATTTCATTTACCTGTTTTTTAGCTTCTTGCTTAATTGGGTACTGCCTTTGTGCAGTTGGTTGTGATTTTAACTGGATTTTGTGAGGAGGAGAGTCCTCATCCCATCCTACATGATTTTTTATATAAGGCAGGAGCTAGAGCCACTGCCCATTTTCTGGCAAGTGTGTATTTTTTATGAATTGGAATTTGATTTGAGAAGGCAGGCATAATTACTTCTTCGCCATGAGGGCACTCCCTGACAAACTCTGGTGGCCAGTCTTTTTCAGCTAGAAGGATATCATAGCCCTTGAAGAGATTATCCCAAAATAGTCCCCTTATTTTCCTAGTCTTATCCCCCTCTATACGCAATGTTATTTCGTATATTTTGTGAGGTTTGCTAACTCTGGTGTCCGCAGTTTCCACTTGAAGATATTCATTCGTGTCCACTGTCTCCAGATGATTCATAAGGACTTTGCGAGCTATGCTCACTTCTGCTGCGCTGTCTAGCATTGTCTGAGCCCACTCTCCGTTTTTCAGTTGTGTCCTCAGTATTCTCGGCATTGTTAACTACCTTGATACTGGCTACCTTCTTTTTTGGAAATTGTAATTTCTTTTTTAGTTGAGCAGGTTCCTTGTCTTTGGACTTGGCGTGCTCTTCTCTTTGTTCTGATCGTCCTCTTCTTTCCGATTTCTGCGAGGAAGTCTGAAAAGATTGAGAGGGACGTGTATCAATGTCTTGATATCTATCAGGCTTTTTTATATTATCCCTATTTCTAAGGTTATATCTTTTCCCAGAGGGGTCACTCTGGGGTGACCTGTGTCTTTGGTTCGGAGATTTCTCTCTTCGCCTAGGAGACCTTCCTCTGGACTGGAATTTCTTTTCTTTAGGATTGGATTGTTTGTTTCCATCCCAGTTCTTTTTTGGTGAATTATTATTAAAAAATATTTTTTCTGGACTTTCAGTCAGTTGTGGTTTTACTGGTATTCCACCTAAACTATCTCTACCTAGTTCCTCATAGGATTTTTCTATGATTCTGGCAATTTCAGCTGGTTGGTCTGCTATATCTGTCTCTTTTAACCTCTGGCGGATCGCCACGTTTGCTGCTTCTCCCTTTATGTTGGCTAATAATATAGCCGAGACCTGCTTGAAGTCTTTTAGTAATTTCATACCAAGAGTTAAAGCGGGTTCAGGTCCATATTCATCTTGAATTTGTTTTAGCACATCTGGTATTACCGAAATGGATGGAACACCGTGCGTTTTTGTGTAGATGGAAGCAAAGACTGTACCCCAAGTGTCACAGTCCTCAATGTGTGGTGCGATTCCCATTGGAAGGCAGATAGTCAGAATCCTGTGCTTTTCTAGCGGGGTGGTGTCAGGAAACACCGCCTCTATTTGGGTGATTTTTTGCGCTAGCCAGAATGGTATTTGTTCCCGTTTAGCCGGTACTTTACCTAGGCAGGATTGGATGTTCTGTGGTGTAATTTTATTTGTGTTCCCCTGGTGAGGGGTCAGCTGTGGAAGTTTAATCGCTGGCTGAATTGTTGATGTCCGCATCACATACTGAACTAATTGTCTATGAATTTTTATTAATTGTTTTAGCTGTGTTAACAGCTCTGCTGCAGACATCCCATTGATGTCTGGATGTGGTGTGTATCCGGCTAGGACCGGCCACGTTGCTCCTGGTCTACCTAAAGGACCGAGCCTGGTGATGTGATTGTTATGTTTTAGGGCGCCATCAAATAAGAGCAAATGCTCTTGAAATTTGAGTGGTACTTCCACCTCCTCGAAAGGAGTGTACTCATTAGGAGGTTCCTCTATTTTGTAATAGTGGAAGTACTTTGTTACAGCATTTGCTGCTGGAAAATGTATCCATGAATAGTATACCTCTGTCTGCCGATATTCGTGTGCCTCAAATACGAATATGACTGTGCCACCTCTAGGTGTCAGTCCATTTTCTATAAGTTTCAGGGTTATTGATCTCCTTTTGATGACCGGGATGAGTATTATATCCTCGTCTGCTGCCTGCATGGTAGCGTCAGCTGCTGCGAGTTCAGTTGCTAATCTAACTGCCTCTCTTTCATCCTCATTGTCTGACATTTTACTGTCCAAAAGGTTATTTTGTTTGCAGATCAGGTTTCTTATGGAAACAAAGATTAGATGCACAATATTTTGGAACAGTGTATCCTTCAACGTTGACTATACCAAGACCCATACATAGGAGTTCCCTCCTGCGAGGTCTGGCGGATATAACCTTTCACCCACTCCAGACGTCTTTGGAGTATTTGGGAAAAGGGGTCTGAGTGAGAAAGCACGACTGAGTTACTCTAAATGTCTTACGTTAGTTTTATCGCCCTTTCCAAACGCGTTGGGCGCCATGTAGTGTAGTTCCTATCATCCCAATAGGCTCTGCGCATTGGAATAATACCTACAGCAGTAAAGGCCTAGGCCAGACGTTAACTAGGTCTACTACTGTCGATACTAGACTTAAAGTTTTGGGTTTGCCAGCTTAGCTCAGAGTTCACTAGAAACTTTCTCGAATGTTCAAGGAGGACTTAACTTCCCTGATTAGACAAGAAGGGATTTAGTTTCTGACAACCATAGAACATGACAACTTTGCTCTCCCCTAATCAAGAGTAAATCTCGAGAGTCGTGTGAACAAAAGGCAATTTATTTTACTCAGTCAGTACGTGCATTCTTAGTCTCATCAGAATGTAGAGAAAAGGAAGAGACGGGCGTGTTCAATAAAAAGGTGTTATTTATTGATCAGTCTCTTTTCTCATACAAGAGAAATGGATCGATATTATTGCAATACTTATAGCTAAGTAAAGTGCATACATTAAAAGCAATAGTATAAAATAATACTGTAAAAACATTGATATGGTTTCTAAGCCATAAGATGTTTTAAAATGAATAAAATATATTACATACACATATACATTTGACTAAACGTGCTCAACTGGTGTTTCTAGATACGCCTACCCCGTGTACCTGACCTAAGTCTAATACGAGGGCGGGAATAGAAAGTTACAGTTTAAGTTAAGTTTGTTTTTGCCAAGTGAATAACTAAAGAATTCTCTGTGAGGGGTTATTCAGTTCTGTACCTGGAAGTTAGGATGAATGAGGAATGGTATCTCTCTCTCTGGTCTCGATATTCCAGGCTGCCTGCGAGGGCTACCCAGAAACGCCGGTGCTGGATTCTCGGCAGGAGAAAGCAGCGCGTCTCTCAGCGCGTCAGGAAGGCGGGGCTGCTGCCAGCGGGGTCTGCTCTGCTCTTGGCTTCGGCAAGTATTGCTGCTCCGTCTCGTCACCACGCGTGTGTTTGCATAGGGCAAGATCGGTAATATTTATACCTTTAAGGTGCCGAGATTGACGTAAGGATGGACATAGATACGTCAATAAGGATGTCATACGACTTGCTCGTTAGCACATTCTTTTACTGAAGTTCTCGGTGAAATCAAAACAATGGCCGCAGGGTTTTGCCCAGGTTGTCATAGGTTTGATTTGTTATGAGAACTCCGTATGCCTTATCAGGGGCTGGAGGAATATCGCTTGTCTAATTAGATCGCAAGCGTTATGACCTAATCAGATAACACGTTCCTGTGCCGTAGTGTGACTGCGTCAGATAACGGTATCTGCATCATGGGGGTTTACTGCCTCATGGGCTGACTGCTAGTTAACTTGTTGGTTTGTTTAACTAGAATAGGGTCAGGAATAGGGGGATCGATTCAGAACCTATAGGAATACATGACAGCTTACTGAAAGGAACCTTTTCATATTGCTTAGTAGTGAGAGCTGGCACAGTGCAGTGTGATTGGTAAGATGTTGAGCAAAATCACATTAAGTAAATAGGAATTGGTAGAACATCAAATAAAAAAAGTACAGTTGCTTATTGAAGCATTGTGTGAGCACGCTTACACACACGTATACATACAGTAAAATAATGGTTGAATATCTTTATTAGTGTAATGTGTGGCTGCACATCATATGAGGATGAGTGTCATAGTAAATTACAGTTCTTTTGGCATTCCTTAAGGCTTCTTTTTCCAGATGTGCTCCTTACGGACCTCCTGATGTTGCTCTAACTCATTTAGGCTCAGATTCAACTTGTATCCTCCCCAATTCTCTCTCTCTTTTTTTTTTTATCCTGCTTGGACCCTCTTCTTAATCTCTGAGGGCCTAATTTTGAGTGCCCCTATAATCCTGACGGTTCGCGGAACAGGTGCTAAATGCCCATAGAGATTACAGGATCCATGGGCAGACTTTTTCTTACATATTTCACCATGAAATGTCGCCTGCTTAAGGCATGAAAAATGTCTTCTTGAAAATCTGGGCTCAGTTGGTCAAAAATTTGAAAGTAGTTACGGAAACACCAATGACCACATTTTACCCCCTTACCTTGCAATATGAAGTAATTCCCCCTCTCCCAGGAATTACTGAAGCATGCATTTCTTGTAGTTCCCATATACCAGACCCAAAACCACCACACTTATAATGTGCTACTCAGTGTTACTCAATCCTGTACAAAACATGTGTCTCCAATTGGCCCCTTTACGTCACCTTTTTTCCCCAAGTAGGACCAAAGTCTGACTTTTCTCTTTTGTAAATACATTTGGTAGGCTTTGATGTACCCATTTCCCTGTCTTTTCTTATTATTGCTGTTACTCTTAATCTCTCTCCTGTCCCTTCTCTCTTTTTAAGGTCTCACTGAGCCAGCGCATGCGCTGCTCTGAGACATTTAGTATCGGGGTTTTCAAAGTGCTGCCACAGCAGGCTTTTTGTGGCCTAGCACTTGCGTTCAGGCCCGCAGCTGCCATCTGCCTCCCTTCCAGCACTTCGCGGCTGACCAAGCTTAGCCGTGTATGATTCCCAATGAAGCTCCTGCAGCTGCACATCACCGTCCAGCCTAGCGGAATTATCGCCACACCCCAATCACTATCCCCGTCAACATGCACCTTGTTTACTTCTCAGCCGGGCCCAATTAGCCTGCAGGCACGCTCAATGAAGCTCCCGCAGCTGCACGTCACCACTCAGCCCAATCCTATTCATTCCAGCTTCCGCTCCAGGCACATGCTTCTCAATTCCCGAGCAGCGCCGGAGAGGTTAGAAGCTTTGGCAGTAGCTGCCCTTCCCCACACTACCATAAATTCTTGTTGGTTTCCTCCAATACTCAGCATATCCACAGGACTCTTAACATTTCCTGAGCCAGTCCGCCATTCTTTTCTCTCAATTACTTTTCATAATTTTCACTTGCATCTTCGCGTCTAACTCGTTGCCACAACTGCTGATCTCAATCCGACGGTCTAGTCACTTAGCCATTCGGCACACTTTTGCAAGCGCCTGTCTCCATTTGCACCTGTGCTGAACGATCTGATACCCGTAGTTTCACCGCTTTTAATAGCGCCTTTGCGTCTCTGATGCTAAATGGTAGCCCAGAGGCCAACATTAGCTCCCATACTGAGCGTGCACATTTAGCCTATTCACACGAGTTACAACAGAAGGCCCCGCCACTTGTCCTGCCTGTGCCAGGTGTTCAACACTTCACTCTCGAATGCCGACCAGCACATTCAGACAGCCATGAAATTCCCTCCTCCACCAACCACCGACATGACAGTGTGAGTAGCCACAGCTGGCGGCGCACGTGCATCTTTTACCAATGTTGCATTAACCACAGTCACTGCAAAGAAGTGGAGCAATACTGCAGCCCTGTCTTTCCCTGGCCACCAGTGACGCCTCACAAGTTGGGAGGTCACTGCCTTGGAATGCATATGGAGTGTCTGACTGCGGTTACGTTCATACATGGACTCTCTTCTAAATACTGACAATTACTCCACTTTCCCGCCAGCTACTGACCTTTGCTGCCCTATTGATGTGAATCATTACCATAAAGAAGCTCACTGCAGCCATTTCTTCAATTTATCCAACACACTGTGAATTATACCCTGAAGACCTTCTGCTCTTTGATTCAGGTAGGTCCACAGTCAACATACCAGGCTGGTACTTTCCTTATGACAAACACCAATCTAATTCCACCCCTTTTTTAATTGTGCAGGCTGTCCATTTGTTCCCTTGTCCAGAGGAAGACCTGCTGTGCCTACCAGCCAATCACGCACTTTCGGGTCGAAAAGTCGACGTGCTTGTCTAATCCTGACCCTACTCTCTCTGCTCTACGTGAAATTGAAATGTAATTCCAAGCGGCTTGGAGATTAATGTACATAGGAATGGGTGACCTTTGAATGGCCATTTTTAACCATCCATACAGCACTGTATATATTTTGTTCACATTTATCACTTTTTTCACACTTTTGTCACTGTCACGTGCTCCGTTCAAACAATTTGTGTGCTCAATTACTGTGACAGCTTTCTAATGGTATTTCTACTCCATAAAATGTAAAAAAAAATATATTGATTTATCCCTCAATACAAATTTCAATATTCATCTTTGGTGTCTTTTCTTTTCTTATCTTCCCTTTCCTTTCTATTGATTACTACAGAAAGGTTTGAGTAACGTTTTTAATTGTTGTTTTTTATTGACTAAACCCAATAGCAATTCTATACCTGACAGAACCAACATTCTTCTACATCCAGGTTCTGAGGGGCACTGGGCTACCCCATTATACTAGATGCATGTCTATAATAAGGCGTACCCCCATGCGAATGATGGAACACCCTCTGATGAAAGCGCTGGTGCTTTATCTGAGCCGGCGCTATTGATATCCGATAAACGGCTGTGCAAGCATTTGCGGCCCCTTATATAATACCAAAGTGCCCCGGGGGTACAAAGTGGGTACAAATGCCCATTGCGCCCTCGGGTACTTGTATAACAAGCATTGGCATAGCCAATAGGTCCCGCCTTTGGGACCTTATAAGTGCTTAGCCATGCAACAGTTGTTGTTGCACCAAGGATAGTGTGCTGGAACACTAAATACTTATAAGGTCCCAAAAGCGAGACCTATTGGCTATGCCAAAGCTTGTTAATACCCAGGACCTATGTTCCCACTAGGCTGCGTGCATGTGTGCGCGCGCAGCCTTGTTTCTTACAGCACCCAAACACTCTGTGGGAGCGCGCTGTCCCCTCGGGGAGCACAATACATAACAAAAGGGCAGCGTGAAAACGTCCCTTTTAAGGCAGGTGGCGCACCAGGAGGCCAAGAAAATCAATTAAATGACGAAGGGGCTGCTTCCAGTGTTCGTAGAGGCCCCCTAGCAGGCAGGTTGAAACAAAACATATACAAGCAAAAGAGGGAATCGAAGCATAGAATGTCAGCACCAGTCTAAAAAGTACCCTATCAGTATTGATAAATAAAAAAGGTGCAAGAGGGCTGAGAGTACAATTCCCTATACTCCCTCAAATTAAGGGCGGATTCAAAAAACCAACCCTCAACAATTCAACAATACATATTAGCCCAGCACACTTTGAAAACAATTTGTAACAAATAGATAAGTCAATAACAGTTTTTTTTCTAAATTTCACGAAAAAGTCGATGTTTTCATTTTTCAGTAATTCTTTATTGTTCAATCTTTTAAAAGCTTTTGGACAGCATCACTTTTGGAACCGCCAACGCGTTTCGTCCCATCCAGGGACTTCTTCAGGGCTACAAAAGTACATATAAAAGGGAACTATTTACAATTATATACAAAAATAAATTAAACAGCATACATCGACTTCAACACAGTTTATAAGACAAAGTCTTCTGACACTACCATACTAATATTCTTTACACAGTACGTTTTTCGCAAGAGGAACAGAAGGGAGGAACAGCAAGGGGGAGGAAACGACATTCTATTTATAATGCTAAGAAGTATCAGTATATACAGTCTAAGGACATACCTTGAACAATTCGTATGATCTACACTAGTTGTCAATTTCTTATGAATTCTGGTTGATAGTATCTTGTAAATCCTTGACGGTGATACTAAAAATGTTAAGGAGATAGGTTTATCAACACAGTTGCACTGCGGGAACATCTAAAGTTTATTTTGGTGGTGTTTATATTTACATCTATTAAAGAAGAGAAATTTCTAGTCAGAGACCCTTTATATATTCACCGTTGCTGATTCTGAAAGGTACAGTAACAGGGATTTTTTGTAAAATCTATTATGTAATGACTGAATTAGTTAACTTAACTGAGTTATCGGCTACTTACGTTAAATTTCACTTTTGGTCCTTTATTCATGTGGTTAGGACATCATATTTATTCATAGAATGGTCGATTTGAAAAGGTAACGACCTAGGGTAAATAATATTCATTACCAGCTGTTTGTCGAAAAAATTGCCATATTTGTTTATAATTCCAATAAATGGAATCTCTTAATGGTCATATTAACCGAACCTAGAAAGACTAGACAAATATTTATATGAATCCAAAACTTTATTTTAGTCAAGATGACAAAGGCTTAATATATACAGCAAAATATTCTGGATCAAGTTTAATCCATTATATATGTCTTTTTTTAAAAATGTTTTTATTATAAATAAAAATCAATGGTTATAAAGCATTGTCCTGCTATTCTCTTTGCTTGACTGGTGTGCATGAGGCAGCCATTTACTTCACACAGTCAAAAGCAAAGAGAAATAATGACATATCAAAAAGCAGTATTGTTGATGCATAGTTCTATCGTTTTAAACTCGAGCAGCATAAATAACGAGTTTAAAAAGCGATGCAATCTCATCCACATAGAGGTATAATTGCACAATATCCAATATATTTATTTATATTTAAACCGAGCCGATATAATAAACTTTAAGCACTATACTGCAGTCCGAGAAGAATACCCGGTTTACATTTACAGAGAATGGGCGGTTTTTCGATCCTAACTCACCCGGATATAGTAGTTCGGGTCCGGAAAGGGTCCTTCGATCGTCTCGGCTCCAACCAGGAATCACCACGATACAGAGAAGGCTAAGCTCTGCATCTTATATACTGGGACTAATTGGAACTAATCATAGTTAATTAATCGCTAATCATCCCGAAATGGCGCGCTCTTTTAAATCCCCGGGCAATAGTCCAAAGTTTTAAAAAGGAAAGTTTGAGCGCCATCTTGGATTGTTGTAGTTCTCGGATTACATATTTGTTTACGACTTATAATATTGGCTCAATGAGCAATGTCGCTTTTATATTCACCACAAAAACAACGGTTCTTAATGGGACAGGTTGTTTTAAATTTAGACAAAACATATTGTGAATTGTTGGTTATATTCATAATCATTACAAATTAAAGCACATTGTTATAACAAATGTGTAATTGTGTTTAACCGAGAAAACGGCAGGTTAAATATGACCAAATGATGTAAGGTTATGGTTTTAATATTATTCAAAATATACGATTGTATTTAAAGGGGCGTCAACATAATTGTTACGGTCCCGCCATCTTAGTGCAGGTAAACACTCCTGGAGTCATGTCTATTCCCGACGTAAAATGCGCTCTTTAGATCACAGGGCATTTGTCCAAAGCCTATGGACGAAAGTCAGCGCCATTTTGGAATGTTATAATTCTGATAGTGCACGTATTTATTCGATTTGCAACATTGGCTCAATAAGCAATGCCGCTTTTGTTTTTCTAACAATACATTGGATATCGGTTGGACAGGTTGTTTTTTGGAATTAAACAAACCGTTTTGCAAAGTATTGATTAAAAAAAGTGATCGTTCCAAATTAAACACATTGGTATTACAAATGTGTAAAAATATCTGACTGAAAAAACGGCAAGCTGATTAGAAGGAGTAATCGTTCCAAATTAAACACATTGGTATTATAAATGGGCAAAAGTATCTGACTCCTTCAACTTGGATTAGCCGCCAATATTAACCGCTATTTGTTACAGAACCAATTATTTGGGTTAAGATAAAAGTAAGTCTTTTTCTAACATATGGGTATTGTCCTATATGGAAAGTGTGCTTCTGCTGTAGTTCAATGTTGGTTACAGTTAGTCATATTATTGAACCAACAAGATACATACATGAATGATCATATTCTCAAGGTAAAAACAAAAACAAAAGTGAGTCTTTTTCTGACACATGGGTATTGTCCTTATGAAAAATGTGTTACTACTGTAGTTCAATTTTTGGTTACAGTTTATCGTATTATTGAATCAACAAAATATAGAATAAATGAATATAATCTCAAGCCAACTTAGACAGTAACAGAAGGACCTGTGGTCTCTAAAGGAAGTGATGACATTCATTATTAATATTGAGACCTGAGATCACACATCTAAGTTTACAGATCCATAAAGATTCAATCTTCCTCAGGTGTACAGTTCTATTACCACCCCTAACATTATTCTTGACATGGTCAATCGCATGAAAAGTAATGTTCTGATTTTCCGGATGAGTCTCCAATATATGTTGTACTATTGGATTAGACATATCACTGTGTCTGATATTTCTTAGATGTTCCTGTATTCGTACCTTGAGACATCTAGTACTACTGCCCACATAGATTTTATTACATGCACACTGGATAACATATACAGTGTGTGTGGTGTTGCAGTTAATGAACGTTTTTATACAATGTTCCTTTGGACCATTATACTGAAAGGTCTTCTTTTTGTTCTGTCCAAATTGACAGACTGAACACGTTCCACAGACATAAAAGCCATTTGGCTTTTCAGGGAACCAGTTGGATGACTTAGATTTGGGTTTAGTAACGTAACTAGGACATAATAGATTTTTTATAGTGCATCCCTTTCGATACACAACCTTAGGTTTAGGAGATACTAGATCAGATGACAGAGTTTCAGATCTAAGTAAGTGCCAGTTCTTTCTTAGAATGTTATAAATATGATTACTGTAGATCCCATACTCAGTAATGAACATACACTGTTCTTGAACTTTTTTGTCTTTCGCAGATTTCTTGTTTTGATGTTCTAGGGTATCTTGTCTTTTACGTTTCCTGATCTTGTTTTCAGCTTTGTTTAGACATACTTCATCATAACCTCTATCCTTGAAATCGTTTCTAAGTTTGTCAATATTTGACTCAAAGTTATGTTCCTCACTGCAGTTACGGCGGGTTCTGACCATTTCGCCGTATGGTATTGCAGTGAGTGTAGATTTGGGATGACAGCTGGACGCATGCAGCACGCTGTTGCATGCAGTTGGTTTTTTAAAAAGATCACTGTGGATTTTTTGGTTGTTAATGTACAGCTTCAAATCTAGATATACAATCTCTCTGTTTGAGCTGTTCATCGTTAACTTGACATTCCTTCTGTTGTTGTTTAGATAAAGGAAATAGGCATTTAGTTCTTCCATGGTCCCCTTCCATATTAAAAAGATGTCATCAATGTATCTTGTGTAGAACATAATGTTCTCAATCCAATCCATGGCTCCTGGGCCCCAGGCATGCTCCACCTCATACATCCCCATAAAGAAGTTAGCATAGGATGGAGCAAACCTAGAGCCCATAGCCGTACCCTGTCTCTGTACATACCAGTCCTCACCGTGTAGGAAAGCATTCTGAGTTAGAATCATCTCTGCCATACTCAGTAGCATATGCGTGTGTTCTAAATGGCACGCATTCCGTTTAAAGAGAAAGTGTTTTAGTGCTCTTAGGCCATCCTCCAAGCCAATGCACGTATAAAGACTTTCAACGTCCATCGTAACGAACGTGAATAAATCATCTTCCCAAGCAAAATCTTCCAATTTACAAAGTAGATCTCTACTATCTTTCAAGTAGGAGGGAAGATTATAGACGATCGGTTGTAGAAAAGTATCTACATATTCTGCAAGATGTTCAGTTGGGCCACCATTTCCTGATATTATTGGTCGGCCCGGGGGAAATACACCCCCTTTATGGATTTTGGGCAATAAGTAGATACAAGGGTGTCTTGAATTGTCAGCAAGGAGATATTTATATTCTGAGTCTGATAGGAGACAGGATTCATGCCATTCTGTTAGTCTCCCATTAATGTGTCTCTCAATTATCTTAGTAGGATTGGATTTCAACTTGGTATAGCACTCTTCATTTTTCAGTTGTCTGTCAATTTCCATCATATAGTCTGTGAAGTTCATAATCACAATATTACCACCTTTATCAGCCTCACGGATGACAAGGTCAGTGTCATCACGTAAGGACTGAAGGAAAGCTCTTTCCTTTTTTGTTACATTCTGCTGGTGGAAACATTTGGAATTGTTATGTTTATCCTCTAATTTATAGAGTTCCTGTGTGACTAGCAAAGAAAAGTTATCTATTGCTGACTTATTCTGAAAAGGTGGCATAAATTTAGAAGATTTTTTCAGACCACTGTTAATGCTAGTGTCTTCAACAATGTTAAGGTTTCTAGCATGTTCAAATAAATCACGTTTCTTCCTCTAATGTCGCAATAATATGTGAAGTTTCAATTTCTGATATTTTGAATTCAGATGCACATAACATATTCGCATTAGGAACACAGGCATTTGGATGATCTGCAAAAAATTGTTTTAATTTCAGTTTTCGTACAAAGCGAAAAAGGTCAACATGCACATTTTCCAGAGATTGGGCACCAGTCAAACAATAATTTAAACCTTTGCTCAAAATTTTCAATTGTTCAGTATCAAATTCTTTTGACGACAAATTAACAACATTTACTGTATTTGGTTCAACAAAACACACGCATATGCTACTGAGTATGGCAGAGATGATTCTAACGCAGAATGCTTTCCTACACGGTGAGGACTGGTATGTACAGAGACAGGGTACGGCTATGGGCTCTAGGTTTGCTCCATCCTATGCTAACCTCTTTATGGGGATGTATGAGGTGGAGCATGCCTGGGGCCCAGGAGCCATGGATTGGATTGAGAACATTATGTTCTACACAAGATACATTGATGACATCTTTTTAATATGGAAGGGGACCATGGAAGAACTAAATGCCTATTTCCTTTATCTAAACAACAACAGAAGGAATGTCAAGTTAACGATGAACAGCTCAAACAGAGAGATTGTATATCTAGATTTGAAGCTGTACATTAACAACCAAAAAATCCACAGTGATCTTTTAAAAAAACCAACTGCATGCAACAGCGTGCTGCATGCGTCCAGCTGTCATCCCAAATCTACACTCACTGCAATACCATACGGCGAAATGGTCAGAACCCGCCGTAACTGCAGTGAGGAACATAACTTTGAGTCAAATATTGACAAACTTAGAAACGATTTCAAGGATAGAGGTTATGATGAAGTATGTCTAAACAAAGCTGAAAACAAGATCAGGAAACGTAAAAGACAAGATACCCTAGAACATCAAAACAAGAAATCTGCGAAAGACAAAAAAGTTCAAGAACAGTGTATGTTCATTACTGAGTATGGGATCTACAGTAATCATATTTATAACATTCTAAGAAAGAACTGGCACTTACTTAGATCTGAAACTCTGTCATCTGATCTAGTATCTCTTAAACCTAAGGTTGTGTATCGAAAGGGATGCACTATAAAAAATCTATTATGTCCTAGTTACGTTACTAAACCCAAATCTAAGTCATCCAACTGGTTCCCTGAAAAGCCAAATGGCTTTTATGTCTGTGGAACGTGTTCAGTCTGTCAATTTGGACAGAACAAAAAGAAGACCTTTCAGTATAATGGTCCAAAGGAACATTGTATAAAAACGTTCATTAACTGCAACACCACACACACTGTATATGTTATCCAGTGTGCATGTAATAAAATCTATGTGGGCAGTAGTACTAGATGTCTCAAGGTACGAATACAGGAACATCTAAGAAATATCAGACACAGTGATATGTCTAATCCAATAGTACAACATATATTGGAGACTCATCCGGAAAATCAGAACATTACTTTTCATGCGATTGACCATGTCAAGAATAATGTTAGGGGTGGTAATAGAACTGTACACCTGAGGAAGATTGAATCTTTATGGATCTGTAAACTTAGATGTGTGATCTCAGGTCTCAATATTAATAATGAATTTCATCACTTCCTTTAGAGACCACAGGTCCTTCTGTTACTGTCTAAGTTGGCTTGAGATTATATTCATTTATTCTATATTTTGTTGATTCAATAATACGATAAACTGTAACCAAAAATTGAACTACAGTAGTAACGCATTTTTCATAAGGACAATACCCATGTGTCAGAAAAAGACTCACTTTTGTTTTTGTTTTTACCTTGAGAATATGATCATTCATGTATGTATCTTGTTGGTTCAATAATATGACTAACTGTAACCAACATTGAACTACAGCAGAAGCACACTTTCCATATAGGACAATACCCATATGTTAGAAAAAGACTTACTTTTATCTTAACCCAAATAATTGGTTCTGTAACAAATAGCGGTTAATATTGGCGGCTAATCCAAGTTGAAGGAGTCAGATACTTTTGCCCATTTATAATACCAATGTGTTTAATTTGGAACGATTACTCCTTCTAATCAGCTTGCCGTTTTTTCAGTCAGATATTTTTACACATTTGTAATACCAATGTGTTTAATTTGGAACGATCACTTTTTTTAATCAATACTTTGCAAAACGGTTTGTTTAATTCCAAAAAACAACCTGTCCAACCGATATCCAATGTATTGTTAGAAAAACAAAAGCGGCATTGCTTATTGAGCCAATGTTGCAAATCGAATAAATACGTGCACTATCAGAATTATAACATTCCAAAATGGCGCTGACTTTCGTCCATAGGCTTTGGACAAATGCCCTGTGATCTAAAGAGCGCATTTTACGTCGGGAATAGACATGACTCCAGGAGTGTTTACCTGCACTAAGATGGCGGGACCGTAACAATTATGTTGACGCCCCTTTAAATACAATCGTATATTTTGAATAATATTAAAACCATAACCTTACATCATTTGGTCATATTTAACCTGCCGTTTTCTCGGTTAAACACAATTACACATTTGTTATAACAATGTGCTTTAATTTGTAATGATTATGAATATAACCAACAATTCACAATATGTTTTGTCTAAATTTAAAACAACCTGTCCCATTAAGAACCGTTGTTTTTGTGGTGAATATAAAAGCGACATTGCTCATTGAGCCAATATTATAAGTCGTAAACAAATATGTAATCCGAGAACTACAACAATCCAAGATGGCGCTCAAACTTTCCTTTTTAAAACTTTGGACTTTGCCCGGGGATTTAAAAGAGCGCGCCATTTCGGGATGATTAGCGATTAATTAACTATGATTAGTTCCAATTAGTCCCAGTATATAAGATGCAGAGCTTAGCCTTCTCTGTATCGTGGTGATTCCTGGTTGGAGCCGAGACGATCGAAGGACCCTTTCCGGACCCGAACTACTATATCCGGGTGAGTTAGGATCGAAAAACCGCCCATTCTCTGTAAATGTAAACCGGGTATTCTTCTCGGACTGCAGTATAGTGCTTAAAGTTTATTATATCGGCTCGGTTTAAATATAAATAAATATATTGGATATTGTGCAATTATACCTCTATGTGGATGAGATTGCATCGCTTTTTAAACTCGTTATTTATGCTGCTCGAGTTTAAAACGATAGAACTATGCATCAACAATACTGCTTTTTGATATGTCATTATTTCTCTTTGCTTTTGACTGTGTGAAGTAAATGGCTGCCTCATGCACACCAGTCAAGCAAAGAGAATAGCAGGACAATGCTTTATAACCATTGATTTTTATTTACAATAAAAACATTTTTCTAAAAAGACATTAAACTTGATCCAGAATATTTTGCTGTATATATTAAGCCTTTGTCATCTTGACTAAAATAAAGTTTTGGATTCATATAAATATTTGTCTAGTCTTTCTAGGTTCGGTTAATATGACCATTAAGAGATTCCATTTATTGGAATTATAAACAAATATGGCAATTTTTTCGACAAACAGCTGGTAATGAATATTATTTACCCTAGGTCGTTACCTTTTCAAATCGACCATTCTATGAATAAATATGATGTCCTAACCACATGAATAAAGGACCAAAAGTGAAATTTAACGTAAGTAGCCGATAACTCAGTTAAGTTAACTAATTCAGTCATTACATAATAGATTTTACAAAAAATCCCTGTTACTGTACCTTTCAGAATCAGCAATCGTGAATATATAAAGGGTCTCTGACTAGAAATTTCTCTTCTTTAATAGATGTAAATATAAACACCACCAAAATAAACTTTAGATGTTCCCGCAGTGCAACTGTGTTGATAAACCTATCTCCTTAACATTTTTAGTATCACCGTCAAGGATTTACAAGATACTATCAACCAGAATTCATAAGAAATTGACAACTAGTGTAGATCATACGAATTGTTCAAGGTATGTCCTTAGACTGTATATACTGATACTTCTTAGCATTATAAATAGAATGTCGTTTCCTCCCCCTTGCTGTTCCTCCCTTCTGTTCCTCTTGCGAAAAACGTACTGTGTAAAGAATATTAGTATGGTAGTGTCAGAAGACTTTGTCTTATAAACTGTGTTGAAGTCGATGTATGCTGTTTAATTTATTTTTGTATATAATTGTAAATAGTTCCCTTTTATATGTACTTTTGTAGCCCTGAAGAAGTCCCTGGATGGGACGAAACGCGTTGGCGGTTCCAAAAGTGATGCTGTCCAAAAGCTTTTAAAAGATTGAACAATAAAGAATTACTGAAAACTGAAAACATCGACTTTTTCATGAAATTGAGAAAAAAAACTTATTGACTTATCTATTTGTTACAAATTGTTTTCAAAGTGTGCTGGGCTAATATGTATTGTTGAAACAAAACATATGTAAATTTGTTTCACACTACAATGAGTGGGTGTGGATGTGTCATTACACCAGTGCAGCTGACATTGGAACTGGGGGAACATTGCAGGGCACGGCTCTAGGGCAAGAATATTAAAGTTTAAAAAGCACCTGCTGTCTTTGCTGGCCACAATAAAAATGTTAAGTTATCTACAGTGATTGATGTTCTTCCTGAAGTGAGATGGAGTTTTGTCTCGTGGAAGTTTTAACTCATTGTAGGGCAGCGCAGAGGGTTAATATGCCTGATGCTAATGACGAGTACCAATCACAGAACTGTATTTATGAATATAGCTTAGTGGCTTACTGCTTTTGTTAGAGAGACCTTTAGTTACTTGCAGTTTAAAAGTTCAAATCCTGGAGGCGTGTAATGCATCAGAAAATAAGAAATCATCCGGCGCATTCATCTTTCTGACAGTAACAAAAAGGTTACTGGATGGAATCAGCTCTCAAGCCGGTAAATATTATTCAATCCATAATGTGTACATGCGTCTTGCAATCCATCACCCCAGCTGTCAAAGTGGATAAAACAGAGGCCCGGCGGCTCAAGCGGTAATCACCGGGAGAGCTCCCCACCGGTGCCCAGAGCTAACAGCACGGGAGATTAAGAAATGTGGCCAGAGACTCAAAATCAACTACCCAGTTCCAAAGTTGGCAGCTTAACCGTAACTTCAGGTTCACAAGGGTGCACGCGCGTCCATCTGGGAGACGCACCTAAGTACCTGCCATGACGGGAGACCTCCTCAGCACCACTTTGTCAATGCCAGGGGCGGTGCTGCACGTCACTTCATTGACCCTGGAGCAGAAAGCGGCCTTTGTTTTCGTCTTCTTTCTCTTTATCTTCTTAGTGCTCTTGATCGTCAGCTGCTTCCGGATTCTGCTGGACCCGTATCGCAGCATGCCCTCCTCTACCTGGACAGACTACATGGAGAAGAACACTCTGGACTACCGCCTGGGCTGAGCCCAGCGAATTGCTATGGCATCAATGCGAAGGAGAGCCCCTCTGAGACATTGAGGTGTGGGGCTCTTACCTAATCTAATACAAAACAAAACATCTCATCACTTTGATGCCGCATAGAATGCCGCCGAATGGACGTTTAATGTTAGACCAGAGCAGAAGAGGTTAAATCAGTGCAGTGAGATAACATCTCTGCACATAGCAAGGCTTGCACAAAACATTCCCATTGGCCTAAAGAAAAACTGGAAATTAACAAATCAGCACTTGGCATTTGCCAATCAGACAAGGGACACAAGGCCTTCAACCAATGAAACGTCAGCTCATAGGGGGAATTCACAAGTGAGCCTAGAGTAAACGTTAGCTTGCACAAGGCCTCAGGCTACCTGTGAAAATTGACCGGTTACATTCCAGCAGAGGTTTATTCAACATAGGTCTAGGATGGCCTGAGCCATGCCAGATTTTCAATGAGTGAAATGTACACAGTGACTCTAAATGGAATTTAATTACATAGTAGTTATCCTGAACCTATGGTGTGGACCTGAGCTTCCTTCACCTATGTCGGACACACCCTGCCCTAGCACACTATTAGCTTTACTCTCCATTGTATGGTTGTATTTACCCATCGGCATACTGCACATGGGTGCATTTGCCAACAAGGGCCCTTGTTTCCAAGCCTAACATACTGACAGCAAAGAGCAGCCTACAAGCAGTAGGCCACATTACATGTGTCAGGTACCCCACAAGACTCACCTGGGCTTGTGAGGTGGTTCCACAGAGACGACACAAACCACCGCCCCTGGTCCCAACCTACCCCCGCGGGGAGTAACACCCGACATGGACAAGATGGATCCAGGGATGGGGGCCAATTAAGTAAGCGGAGTGGCCATTGGTGGTAGGGACGTTGGGTAGGGTCTTGGCACAGCAAGGGTAGGGTCTTGACACAGCTGAGGGAACAAGACAAAGACCCAATTAGGACGAGGTACTACTCCTGTGCCACAACACCCCACAAAACACATGCAGGAGGGAGCCCCTGTCTCCGCACTCACCAAGACACGCTGTTCGCGCTGATCCAAGGAAGAGGCCCACAACGTAGTGTCCAGGAGCTTGATGCCTCGGCGTAGAAATGGAAGAAGGCACTCCTGCATAAGAACCACCAAACAACAAAAAGAGGCGCTTCTGCGCGTAGGGGTACTAAGAACTGGAACTCCAGGGTAAGCGCTATAGCGCGGCCCAGTGCATGTTAGTGTAACGCTCCTGCGCCTCATGCAGTAGCATAACAGTGCTCCCTTTCGTCATACACGTTGAAACTAGCAGAAGCGCTTCTGCGCCACTGCCAAAAGAAAAGTATTCCAAGAAAATAATGTCACTGCGCTCCTGCGCTTCCGGTATGAACAGGCAGCAGCGCTCCTGCGCCACGGCCAGATGGGGAGTACAAAGTAATGGAATGCAGCAGCGCGCCCGCGCAACTGCCAAGGACAGAGTCAGTCCTGTCCCAACAAGGATACCTAGCGCTCACGGCGCTCAGTCCTAAGGTACAAACAACAGTGCTCCTGCGCGGCTGTGTGAAAGGAAGGAAAGCAAATGGTAACAAAAACGTCACGTAACGCGTGAAGACTCAGGGCAGCGTTACCGTGACTCTAAGAGCAGCGTACCCTCCAGGATACTCGAGGAGCTGAAAACCGGTCCTCCGACATCTGCTGGGCTCCGTAATGAATCCGAATCAGAAGCACCGAACCGGCGGTGCAACACGCATTTATGTGTATACCCCCGGAAGTGCTTGGTGAGACGGAGGACTAGACCGGGACACCACTTCCGGCCGGAACTGAGTATTCCGATCCTGCATGTGTCCCGTGGTGCCCGGAACAGCGGAAAGCTGCCACATGTCAGCTATTCTCCAGAGTACATGCTCACGCCAGGGCTGCCTTACCTCCGTGTGGTATTTGTACGTGGTAGATATTGAAAATTCAAAGACGCAGATTGTACAAGCTTCGGTCTTCACCGAACACTGTGGTTAGGATTTGTTGTCAAGCTGTAATTTGAAAGCTTAGCATCACAAAAAAACATTGGTGCCAAACTGTGGGCAGACCACTACTGAGAAATAAGTGCCTGGTGCATTCACATTGCAAGTTGCATGGGCATAAAGGACTCATATGGGGACTGGAGGGGCATGGCGCGGTCACACAGGGCCAGATGGGCATGGAAGTCGCATTAGCAGACGTCCTGGTGAATTTTGGGTGAATGGGTGTGTACCTGGTATTCACGCGGACACTGGTGTAAATGCCTAAGAGATAAAATGGCAGCTCTAAGCACAAAGCTCGGCTTTTTCGCACCAAGGATAACTGTGCTGTCTTGTGTGATGTGATGTTTACAAGCAACTCAATGTTTACAAGAGCACATATTACTCTATGCGGTGTACCGTGTGAAGAACATGGTTACATGCCGCTGCCGTTGCCTTGTCTATCACAAATAGCTGTGGTCTCATGTCATGGGGTGATCCATTATTTACTATAGGGACGCACGTCTCGGGCTCACACAAGAGGAAGCGTAACACTTGGGAATACCCGATTCAGAAGAGAGTGTCCAAATATTATACTCAAAGTTGGAGGTTGTCACTGAGTTAATGAGGAGCATCAGCCATTTACGCATCATAAGAATGGCACTTTTGCTTGCAACAGATGCAGTTTGCTATTGGTAGAGTTTCTTATTTGCTAAAAGTTTGGGGGTTTGGGGAGGAGGTCGCATTCATGCACAAAAGGGAGACCAGGTTTACTAAGCACAGATGAAGAACTTGATTAACTTACAGGTTGGAGGGTCTCATTCATTCAACTGATTAACTACCAAATTGTAGGGTTTCCCAGAATTCGCACATCAAAGAGGTGCCATGGCTCAGTCACAAAAGGAAGCAGCCTAGATTCATTCATCTTACGAAGGGTGAGACAATCATGTTGTTTTCTCACTTAACTCATTCTGAGGGAAGCTGTCCAGATATCACTCATTTATTAAATTTGCAAAGAGTGTTGGTCGAGATCATCTGACCAAAGGCACAGCCGCAGTCCATCCTCATCCTGGAGTTATTAGAAAAAAACAGCTAACTATGAGAGGCAACCAAAGGAACAATGTTTAAAACCAAAATCCCCTGCACAGCAAAGTAGTACAGATTTGTGTCATTTTATTTATTTCGTAAGCGCTACAAAGGTAGCACAAAGCAGCAGAAATGAATGCGACATAGAAAGGGAAACCGATCCCCTTTCCTTCAATGCAAAAGATCCAAAGGGACAATGAGAAAGCACAGAACCCCAAATTTGCATTCCCTTTCCCCAGACACAAAATGCAAATGACCAGTTTCCTCTCAGTTCCACCAGGTCTTGTTGCAGTAAGAAATGGTCAGAAACCTTTTGAACAGTCACACCTTGTTCCGCCGCAAATACACACACACTTTCAAACCTCTCAGCCAATGGTGCTAAACAATATGGAAAATTGACTCCAATGAATTCCTATAACCCTCTGCACACCAAATCCACATATTCAGTTCAAAATGAAGTTGATGCTTGAATGGAGAAAGCAGCATAAAATCAGGGTTATCTTTACAAGGTTATGTATGTCTTTTGCAGTTCTTCAGTCATGATACGGCAAGTGTGGAAAAGTAAGCCATGTATCTACTAAAGAGTTTAAAAAAATGTACGTAACCTCAAACATCTACAAACTCCCTCCTCCCCCCCCCCCCTTTTGGTTTTATCATGAATAATAGTGGGCATTAATAATACCAATGACCTTTCACATGTTCTCAGTCATGATAGAGCAAGTAGAGAAAAACAGAAAACTGGCTAGATTGTAGTACGAAGGTATACCCCACAATCAGCTGAACACACCACCTACCCTATAGCAACCACATACGTTTCGCCCTACGTGGCAAATTATGCAGATCAATCGCAAGAAAGTCAACGGGTACCACAAAGCTTCAGCGTAAGGGTGCTATCCATGTTCCTCACCATAGTGTAGGCAGTTAAGACCAAAATCTCAATGACTGTTCTTTTCCAGACAAAATCATCTTTTCTGAAGCCAGACATAAATTGTTGGTACTCCCTTTCCCTTTGAAATTAAATCTCAGCTGCTTTTCTATTGGTGACAGAAGGCAATGGCACCACTCCACACATTGTCCCTTCCCTGCTCATGGCACTTGATTATTAGAAAAAGTGAAAAGGATCGATTCCATTGCGGAAGGCACAAGAAAGTGAGGCTTTGTTGAAAACAGCAACAAGGGAAAAGCAAGCAATGATGGAACCCCCACCAAGGGGGTCAAACCAGAACTTCTTTGGTTCCATCTACTACTTGTTAACATTCCGTAGCTATAGTTGAATTTTTTTAAAGCCTGTTTCTTTTTTTATTGAGATTAAGTGTATGTAAAAACAAATGTGCAAGTTGATATCCTTTACTGGTGGTGATGCTGCTTATAAAAATGTTGATAAATGGTGGGGAAAAAAAAAAGTTCAAATCCTAAAATAGAACAGCATGCTATTAACTGTTAGAAAAGAGCTGCATGCAAACTGCAATGTATATATTAGAGTGTAATGAAATTTCCCCGTCTTTCATTTTCGTAATGTTTACAAAAAAGATTTGTTTGGGTAGAAAACAATTGTAATTATTAAAGCGTACCCCCAAACCTGGTGTTACCTTTCAAATCCTGAGTTTGCACTTCTACACACCAAGCACTCTTAAATTATGCTGCCTTCCAGTATGGATGACTTGTAACTGGTAGCCCTTATTCTGTCTTATGTACCATGTCCTAAACAGTGATTTACACACACAATTGTGTGTCTCTGTGTAATGTGTATGTGATGTAAAGTGCTCTGACACCCTTCACTAATATGAGTGGCACTATAAAACTATTAAATGCATCAGAGAGTGGGTGGTTATGGAGGCTTGAGGAGCACTGGTAAAGGGTGGTAATTAAGGAATCTGTGGCAGAGGTGGTCATTGGGGGGCGCCACAAACAATGTCACACTGGGCACCATGAGCGCTAAAGCTGGCACTGGAAACAGGTTCCAGTCTTGATGCTCAAGCAAAGAGATTGAATACTTTCCAGTCATGGTTGTTCAAAAAACTGTAAAAAAAAAAAACATTAAACTTTAATCTTAAAAACTAGCAAATAGTGTTAAACCAATCCTCTTTTTTATTCATCATCACAAAGAATGCACCTTCAAATACATGAATTCAGTCTTTGCCACTGAAGCATGAGAGAAAAATGTTTTGCATCTGGCATTGAGCATGGCAAATTTCTATGGACCGGTTTCAGATTGGCAGAGAACGGGGATTGGAAAGTAAGAAAAGCAGGATGGACAGAAATAATAGAGAGCTGGAGTGGAAAGACGATTTGAGAGTGTGAGGAAGAGGGGAGATTTGAGTGTAGCGAGAAAAGGAAACATGTATGGAGTGGATGAGATATGGAAGTGAGATAGAAAGCAAGAAAGGGAGAGGAAAAGAAAGAAAGAGGAGTAAAACATAGACAGTAAAATGGTATGGTAAGGATAAAACAACCTAAAGGGCATAGGTAGTCAAGAGTTGGCATACAAGGAGGTCGGAGCCAAGGAGAGGAACAAGATGAGAGAGAAGCATAGTCAAGATATAGATTTGACAGAGTAAGGGTGGATTGAGCGACAACAGGGAGTTTAGAGAGACTTTGTGGGAGAGAGAAAGATAGGACATACATTGAAGAGAAGAGAGAATAAGGAAAAAGAGGAGCAGAGCGGAAATAGAAACATAAAAGTAGGATTGGAAGGAAGAGCAAGGATAGAAAAAAAAACTAAACAAAAAGGGAGGAAGCAATTTTACAAAAAAAAAAAAGGGAGGAAGCCGATAAGGACAAGCTAGAAGATGGTGTGGAAGTGGACAGAGATCAGAAAAGGTGCGACGAGGAAATAGTGGCACAAGAAATTAGAGAGGATTTATAGGTAGAATAATTAGGACACAAGATGCAGTGGCACCTATGCCCAGGAGTGCAAGGAGTCCTTTGCGCCCCAATAATGGGTGTCTTTTAATACCAACCCATAGGAGTGTGTGGGTGTTTGGTGGAGTGTTCTTTTTTTACTGGTTTGCATTTGGGCCCCTGGCACCCTTACTATGCCACCAATTTTGCTAGCTTGCACACCGCACATGCTTCTATATTAAGTGTTTGTTTATCTTCAGTGTACGCAGCCTTAACCGCAGTGCTCGAAGCACCTTTATTGCCACACACAGGGAAAGAAAATTAAAGGGAACATTGCCCAGGACACACCCTGACCATTCCCTTTTCAGTCCTCTTTTACTCTTGGATGCAGCAACATTTTGATGTCATCTTTCTCTTCTCCCTCAGGCAGTGTTCCAGATGCAGTCAGTGAAGTGTCTTAAGTGTCAGGAACAGAACCGTGTGGTGCTACCCTGCCAGCATGCAGTGCTGTGTGACCAGTGTGCCGAGGACAGTGACTGCCCTATCTGCCACCCCAACCGGTCACATGCTGCCCAGTCATGACCCCTGGGGACATCCAGAGGACCACATAAAGGACAGCTCTTAATGCAATTTATATTTGTACATATATACAGAGGACCCTTTGTGGACTTGCACTTTTTCAAAAAAATATTTCCATTTTTTATTGCCTGAGAAGGACTCTTTTAACATATTTACTTTGCAACATAAGGAACTGTAATAGAAGTAGTGACTGACCTTCAGACCAATGAAACGTGATTACTTATATCACAAGCTAGGGAGCGGTTACTCCCATTGAAAGAACCCTTTGATTTGTTTTCCAGAAGTCGGATTGAATCAGTGCATACATGAGTTAAGGCTGAAGTTACTCTTTGGAGATTTTCCTTAAAGTGTAAATGGATTTCTAGCTTTCTTCATATGAGGTAACTGCATGTTGACTTTGGGTGTTTCCTCTTGTGGGCAGTACAACTCAGTGGCAATTCTCAGAAGGCCTGAAAAGGTGATCTCTCCACTGCCACTGCAAGGAACTTGAGATGTGAACACAGGTGAATCATCAGTTATTTGAATTTACAAGAAGCAGTTCCGAACCATGGCCAAAAAAATCTCTGTCAGAACATTGGCAGTTCTCTCTACCCCCCCCCCCCCAAACTGCTGTGTATATTACATCATATGGAAAATAGAAATGTGACCGTTTTGAAAGTGCCAAGTCTAGATCTCAATCAAGTGTGGTGCGTTCTCTACTATTTGAGGTATCTGTTATTGTACCAGTTAAAACCATCATAATTATGAATACTACTATGAAAAGTTTAGATGGACCTCCTGTAAGGATTTTATTCATTGTAGCTGTGTCAGTGTTTCAACAGGCACATATTTTACTGCAGAGAGAACATAAAATGGAATCAGATTGTGCAAAAAATCCAGAGAAGCAAGACAAGCACAAAACCTATGATTAGTAGAACTGATAATTATTGGAACCTTTGAAAGTATTGCTGCCATAAGCTTAAAATGACATTCCACTTTCTCCCTTTCAGTCCTGGGATTACAGGGCAGTATTTTGGTTTGGATCTGATCATCTCAATAGTTCCAAGTGTAATAGACATGTGGTAGTGAGGCCTGGTATTGGAGACCCACACCTCTCACCCTCATCTTGAGGGTATCACTCTCTTTAGCATCATCTTCAGGCCCCCGAAAAAACAATCAAATTAATGTCTCCCTTACCCATATGCCTAATTGGGGTGTCTCCCCCATGAAACCTCCAATGACTTCAGTGGTATCACTTTCCCAAACATGTAAATTAACCCCAAGGCATGGTGGCAGCGTATGCGTGCCATTACCCATGTTTAGAGATAATGGAACAAAGCTCACTGCTGCCTCTGCAAAATGATGTGAAAACGTATCTTTTTCACATATCTTAAATTTAAAAGTAATCGCAGCAAATCTTCACTCCTCGTCATTCTTGTCGAATGAGAACACTGAAAAAGATTGGTGTATTTTTAAAATCATGTTAATAGAAATATTAAATAGTTTTTTAAATTATGTTTAGGGAGCTCTGGTTTCAGACTTCGTACAAAGCATGGTTATTGGATCATCCAAGGACAAACACCCCCCTCCATCCCCCCCACCTGCTGCTGCTGTTCATTCTGTATTCTAGTCTGCTACTACTCCTGGTTTCTAACACATAATCCTAGAGTTCATTGACAGCTAAGTTAAATATTTTCAACTTAATTTGTATTTGTATGAGTGATGTGGTTTGCATATGAGTGGGTTATACTGAGAAGCTAAAGTCATTGAGCATGGTCTGCACTGCGTGGTTGGAAACCAGAGAGACTTAATGGAGAGAAAGTAGATATCATCTTTAGATGTCCAGAAATTAGAGACTGAAAAGAACTGAGTATTGTTTTGGCCAAGATGCCTTTTTGAGACAAAAACTTTCTCCATAATATCCATTTTATGTGTTTTATATTTTTGTTTATGAAATGTCTCCAAATACTCCCCCCTTTCCCTTCATGGGAACATACTCACATTCATAAATACTAAATAGCTCCACTTGCGTAAGGGACCCCGAAAAACCTTTAAAGAGAAATCACTCGATCTAGGCCTGTGTTGCACTATGGTTATACAGCTCAATTGAAATCCATTACCTCTGCCCAGATGCTGGTACCAGCAGATGATTCACATTATTTGTGGCTCTTGTTTGGGCCCAGTGCAAAGGGCACACAGTGTCCCTCAAGACATTGATGATGAGCAAGGAAGGGGATTGGGTGCTGCCCCCCACTCCCTCCTCCTTATTCTAAGGAGTCATTGTACGTGGACTTACACCTGCGGTCTATATATATATATATATCCTGAAAACTGCTCTTGACTCTCCCCGGTCCACCAACGGAAGAAAGACTTCATTTGCAGTGGTAGTTGTGTTAACTGCAATTCTTCACCCAAGTCCCACTACTTCTGAGGCATTATTGACATTTAATGAAGCAGTTAATGATGCCCTTCTGCCTATATGTCCTGAGCCATGCTCATTTCCTGCAGTCAGCCAACCTGTGACTAGATGACAAAGTCCAGCCATCGGTGACCCAAAACTCCCTAACTAAGGACCATACACTGGAGACCCTGATTGTTCAGGCATCAACATGAAATGCTAATCCTGATTCCTTTTAGACCAACCCTCCAGATAGGACATTGAAACAGACTTGTTTTCTTTTGGTAGCCTAGCACTCCAATCTAATAATGTTGTTTTCCTTGTGAGGAGGTTCAGTCATGCATTTTGGGACATGGCCCGCAACATCTTGCCAACTGTTTCAAAGGCCCTCAAGCCTCACTAATCCAAGCTATAACAGTTAGTCAGGATGCAGCCAAGAACATTCTCCAAACTGGCCTGGATACTACAGTGCATTAGCGGAGCTAATGGCACCAGTGTTGTGCTCAGGATTCATGCTTGATGTGATTAATTGGGTTTTTAAGAGACATATAAGCACCCTTAATATACATTCCTTTGACAGCTTTAGGCTTTTTGGAATAAAGGTTGATTTGGTGCTAGAAAGATCCAAAGATAGTTGCGCCACAGCAATCCTAGGAGCTTTTGACACAAACAAAGCAATTTACTTCTCACCAATAGAGGAAATTCAGAGGCTCCTACCCTGTTCAGCAGCAATTCAGTCCTTTCGAGGGAACAGATGTGTCAACAACAGAAACCATACCATCCAGCAATCCTCCATTTGTTTCTCCCCTGCTGTAAAGGCTATCAAGCTACTTTAGTTTTCCTTCTCAGGTACATGCCTGGCTGGTTGGAGAAAGACTGTGGCCTTTGTCCCTGGCTGCAGAACCCATCACATCAGAGAGGTCTAACAGGTTGTCCAAAAGGTCTGTGTCCTGCCTCTCATTTCCTCCCCACCCCATCTTCCTACCAAAGCAATTTTTGGAGGAGCACTTTGCGATTCTGAAGAAAGACAACCTTTTGTGGTCCAAAGGTGTACCAGTCTCAGAGAGAGGAGGAGTATGCTACTCGCATTACTTCATTATTCTAAAGAAGGACGGACCTTTGCCTACTAAATCCCATTCTGAGGAAGGACAGGTTGAAAATACTCACTTTGACTCAGATCCTATCAGCTGTAGATCCGGGAGACTGGATGGCGACCTTGAACTTGCAGAACATGTATTTCCATAAAGCTGCCCTGCAGTCCCACAGGCATTATCTACGGCTCAAGATGAGCCAGGAAAGCTTTCAATTTATAATGCTCCCCTTTAGCCTCACTTTCGCTCCTCCAGTGTTCATCAAAGTGATGGTCACTGCCCATCCTGAGCTGTTGGGGTACACACATACCCATACATTGATAATAAAGCTGATGACTTAATTTCAGACATCGTTGAGTGTCACCATGGAGCTGAAATCCCATGTGAGACCCACACAGATAATTCCATTCATTGGGGCAGTTTTGGACATGTTGGCATTCAAGATTTTTCCTCTGATTCAGTGCCTCCAGAATATCTAGGATATTATCCCAATATTTCTGGATCATTCCTGGGTTTTGGTGAGGAATGGTTTGAGCCTTCTTGGCCTCTTGTATCCTCCTCATCCTGAATTTCAGGTGGCACTTAAGAACCCTGCAGTGGAACCACTGATTCCAGTTGGTCCATCATCAGGGCTGCCTATTCGACTCCATCCAAATCTTGAGGCAGACAACACAGGATCTGCAGTGGTGGCTAGCAAACGTCAAACTAACTTCTGGCCAGCCAATCTCCTTCCTCCAGCCACAGTTCACAGTGGTGACCAACATATCTCAGATGCTATGGGGAGACGTGGGATAGGTCGAATTCAGAAGCCTCTGGTCTCCAGAGAAGCATCTGCTCTATACCAATTTGCTGGAGCTTTAGGCGAATAATCTAGTTCTACTAACCTGCCTGACGTCCATAAAAAAAAAGCGGTGCAAGGACAATAAGACAGCCATGTGTTATTACAAATAGCAGGGCAAAGTTGGGTCCTGGATTCTGAGTCAGGAGCCACTGTGCCTATGGCGGTGGCTGACCAGCATAATATCTTCCTGGTCTGCAACCACCTGACAAGTCGATGAATGCCAGAGCGAATTAACTGAGCAGGCGGCATCCGGTAGACCACAAGGTGCGCCTTAATTGCAAAGTGGGGCAGAAAGTCTTCGACTAGTGAGGCTCGTGCAGCTACGGCTATTCACCACTACTGAGAACGGTGCAGTGTCAACAGTTCTGCGAGCTGGCGTTTCCTCCTCAGCCCTTGTTAGGAAATGCATTTCGGCTGGAATGGAAAGAGGGACTCTTGTACGCTTTTCCACCACTGCTTACCCTTGAGTACTGAGAAAGATCAAGACTGACCGGGACTAAGTAATTCTTATCATCCCAGGCTAGGACAGTGGAGTGTGGTACCCAGAGCTCCTCAGCATTTGACCTCTGTTCACTCTTCTGCTCCAGGAGGACCTCCTATCTCCATAACAGGGAAGGTCTTCCACAAGTTATACTTCCATGTGTGGAGATTGAGTAACTGCAGCTAAATGCGACTGACTTGCCAGCCAAGGTGGTGGAAGTGAATCTAGCTGCCAAATCCCCAACCACAAAATCGGTGTTGGACACTGGGGCCAAATTTGTTGTCTGATATGGTGACTGAAAGACTGACCCCTTGCAGGCTAGATTTTCTGTTGTTCTTTTGTTTGTTCTTTTGCTAGTGCAGCAAAACCTTGCATCAGATAGAGACTTCAAACCACAGATTCCTTACCTTGGAATATTCCCCAGGCGTCAGACTGGATCCGGATAATCGTGGTCAGTACTCTGTGTGCCAGTAGGTTGCGTCAAACAGCTCATTGTTGTAGGTGTCACCACCCAAGATGTGACTAGCACAGTGCCTATATAGGCGCCACCCCCAGGCTTTCTTTCTTTTTGTGTCCACAGTGCGGATCCGGAAGAGTTAACTCAGTCAATACTTGACCACTTTATATAACATTTTGTTAAAGTCTTTTGAGCATTTTGCTCCCAGTGTACCTTAGAGATGTCCTCAAAGTAACCAGTGGGTTTTAAACTCTGTGGGGCCTGCTACAGGCAAATGTCTGTGACAGACTGCCTTCTCCTTTGCCTATATTTGACTGGAGCCAGACCACAACTCTAGGAACCCTACAGCTGCATCATGAATCCAAAGGTTATTCAGGAGCAACAGACAAAGCTACTGGTGGTCTGACATTTGAAGACTCTGCACCACTCCATGTCCCAATTGCGTGGAAGGTCCTGAGCCCGCTCTTGGAGTTGTTTTCGTGGATCGTCAAAGATGAAGTCCTCGTCGTGTAAGTCCCACAAACATAAGTCGTCACGCTCTTCGAGACCCTGCTGCAGCACTCCCCCGCCAGAGCCTGGGTCCACTCCGCGCCTCTCTGAATTTCCTGGAAGCGCAGCAGCCCTTATCCGAGAGTTTTTTGTGGCCATGTACCTCATTTTTAGGCAGGCTGATCCCGCTGGAGTGCTTTCGGAACCCAAGGATCAAGGAGGTACTCCACCTGGATTTTCGCCAGCTGGTTCACCCTCTGCTCCAGTCGGACCCTTTGGATTCGTTCCTGTATCTGGAGCACGAGCTTTGCCGAAGTTTGACTCAGTGGCGCCATTCCCAATGGCGTCAACTAGACCCAAATTACCTTCCAAGTCAGAGACAGTGCCTCCTTTCTTTCACAGGCCCTGTGGGGTTCTTACAACTACCCTTATCCCCCGTAGAACATTTGGCCCCATTGGATGATGACAACTGGGAAGTGCAGCTAGCTGAAGACTGTGGCACCTCACCAGACACTGGTCTGGCCTTACCTCCTAGTGAGGGGGACTGAGGTGCTCAACCTCCAGCTACTCTCTGCGAAGTCAAGCCCAATTCTTGACGGAGGAGCTTTAGTGTGTGGGGGGGTATTCTACACAGAACCCCTACTGCTCTTCTATGATGCCCTTCTTGGGCTTGGGTGAAACCTTGCTTGAGCACCCCTTTGCACAGAACAATTGTCAGTTGGCACCACCTCTCTCGTAGGGACCTTGCTTTCCTCACCCACACCCAACCCTTGAGAGCCTGGTGGTGCAGGCCTCAACCTCCAAAGTAAATCCTAGTGCGTTTCCTATCACTCCTACATAGGGAATTCAAGAGTCTGGATACCTTCAGAAAGAGAATTTTCTCTCCGGACAGCCTAACACTGGTGTGGATGGACAATGGGTGCTTCTTTGGATGATAAACCCACACTGTGTGGACTCGATTACGCAGGTGCTGCGTATGGTCTGTGAGGAAGCCTGAGCCATCCTGAACCAGGCTATCACAGATGATAGGTACACACCAAAGTTAGTTATCAAATGCGTGCTGGGCATGACACTCACTGGGCAGGGCCCTTGCTTCGTCAGTGGAACTCCGCCGGGTTGCCTGGCTGAGATCAACTGGCTTTTCGGCTGATCTCTAGTCATCCTTTATATACTTACCCTTCGGTGTCATTCACCTGTTCGGCTTCAATGAGAGTAGGATCACCGCCCAGTCGTTGGGGCTTTCCATGGCCCCATGCCAACTGCATTCTTCCTTTTACTTCTTCCATGGCTATGGTAGGGACTACTGGATGCATGCTTTCCAGCAGAGCCACCACAGCCAACAGGCTTCCCAGCCTTTTCATTGCAATGGGCGCAGCTCCCACAGATCCTGCGGGAACCAAGGCCAGCGATCTTCACCACCAGCCACAGCCTTCAAACCTCTTTAATGTACCCTTGCAGCAACACAGGCACCCTTCTGGAGGCAGGATCAGGTACAACCTGCCCTCAGTGGCAAGCCATAACATTGAACAAGTGGATGCTCCAAATTGTCCAGCATGGTAAGGCCCCTCCACTCCTAGAAAATCTGCCAACCCTGTCACTGTCCTTCCTTTGGATGGAGGACCACCTCTTCATGCAGGAAGTGCAGAATCTTTTGATCAAAAGGTCCTTTTTAGTGGGTGCCAACATCAAAAGTAGGTCGTGGATGCTATTCCCGCTCCTTTCTGGTGCCAAAGAAGCACGAGGCCTCCACCCTGTCCTAGATCTGTGCCCTCTAAATACTTTCCTGGAGAAGCAGAAATTCAAGATGCTAACGCTTATCCAGACTCTGTCTGTGTTATACTTTTGAGACTGGATGGTAGCGTCGGACCTGCTGGATGACTATTTTCACATCTCCGCCGTGCAGGCCCATTGGTGTTACCTACAGTGGGTCAGTAGCATTAGTTTGATGTGCTCCCCTTTGGTCTCACCAGTGCCCTGCGGTTGTTCATGAAGGTGATGTGGGTAGTTGCAGCATATGCTCATACCAATCTTCCCCTATCTTGATGACTGCCTGCTGAAGGCGGGCTCGCCACAGGCAGTTGTTACCCACCTTCAGACTACAGCGGACCTCCTGCATTCACAGAGGTTTACTATCAACATGCCAAAGTCACATTGACTCCTCCTCAGACGCTCCCTTTCATCTGAGCTATTCCGGACGCAGTGCAGTTCCACCCCTATCCTCTGGAGCTGAGCTTCCAGAACATTCATGCTAGGAACCTGTTGTTTTGACCTCAGACTGCCGGTTCTGATGGCCTCCTATCGGGGACGAACGCTCGATCACATATGCAGGCTCTGCAGTGGGATCTGAAGTCCCAGTGGGTACAGCATATGGGAAATCACTTCAACCTGATACAGATTTTGAAGGAAACTGCAAAAGATATGCAGTGGTGGCTAACAGAACGTGATTGGGTTTGCGGTAGACCCCCACCTTCTATCTTCTTCCCCTCCCAGAGCTGAAAGTAGTACTGTGCATCACTTCTGAGCTTGGGCAGCCGTTTGGGAGAAGTGTCATGAGAAGCCTCTGGTCTCCAGCAGAGACTTTGCTCCACATCAATCTTCCAGAACTGAGGGTGATTCACTTGGCTTTGAAAGCTATCCTGTCCTCTATCAAAGGGAAGCTGGTCCTGGTATACACAGACAACACTATGACCATGTAGTATTGCAACAAGCAGGATGTAGTGGGGTCGTAGACCCTGTGCCAGGAGGCTTTGCACCTCTGGACATGGCTGGAAAATCAGGAAATGTTCCTGGTCGTGCAGTACCTGGTGGGATCTCTAAATGACAGAGCAGACAAACTCAGCTGTCAATGCCTCACGGGCCATGAATGGCATCTGCATCCGGAGGTGGCTCAAGGTCTCTTTCAGGACTGGGGAGAACTTTGGCTAGATCTATCTGCACTGCCAAGAATGCATTAGGTCAGTACTTCTGCATTGGAGTTCCCAAAGCGGCTCTTGCTCGGAGGCGCATTCTGACTAGACTGGAATACTGGACTCCTATATGCCCCCGCACCGATATCGCTCCTTCCCCAAGTTCTGAAAAAGTTCAGAAACAGCCTGGCCCACGCCATCCTCGTAGCTCTGGATTGGGTGAGGAGAGTATGGTATCCAGGACTCCTGGGCAAAAGCATCTGTCCTCAGATCAAGCTGCCCGTCCAGGACAATCTCCTGTTGCAGCAACAGGGTAGCGGAAGGCTCTACTCCTGTACCTGCACACACTCCACCTTCATGCTTGGCGATCTTCCTCCTGAAGTCTGTGAGGTAATCCCTTTAGCCAGGTGTCCATCAAAAACTGTATGATTGCCGTTAAGACAACTTTGTAGCTTGATGCACTGAGAAACACATCGACCCATTTTCTGCACTCTTGTCCAAAATGGTGGTGTTTGTTCTGTCCTTAGCCTGGCAGGGTTGTGTTCTGGGCAGTTAAAGGGGTATCTTTTAGGCCATCTCAGCTTTATCTTGCAGCTACCAGAACAACCTTCCCTGTTTAAATCACCCATTTCCTGGAAAGTATTTAGCACGTTTCCTACCCAAACCTTTTTTAATGCCCCAAATAGATCTTAATTCATTATTAACCTATTTTACGTGTTCCTCCTTTAAAACCATGCATAGCTTCCCTCTACATCTTCTGACAATTAAGACTGTCTTCTTCGTGGCCATCACATCGGCCAGGAGGATCTGCGAGCTACAGGCTTTTTCTGTTCACCCTCCATGTACCAGCTTCTTCCAGGCTAACTGGTTCTCTGACCTGATGCCTCGTTTCTGCCGAAGGTGGTGACACCTTTCTATGTCGGCCAAAACATCATGCTGCCGACTTTCTTTGTTCCGCTTCCCCCCTCCAAGGACGAAGAGAGACTCCACAGTCTAAATCCCAAAACGGCGCAGTCATTCTAAATCGATCTCACCAAAGAACACTGGGTGGATGAACACTTTTTGTGGCATTTACTGGAGCAAAGAAGAGGAAAGCAGTGCAGGAACAGAGGACCATCTTCAGATGGATTGTACTCTGCATCACTCCTTAGCCTGCTACTCATTAGCTAAGAAGCAACGTCCTAAGGGCTTGAGGGTTCATTCCTCCAGAGTCAAAGCGGCAGCTACTGCATTAGCCTGTGGAGTTCCTGTGTCAGGCTGCTATGTGAGCATCCTTTCACCTGCTTACCAAACACGTCTGCCTTGATAGCTCTGTCATGAAAGGCACTTTGCCCATTCGATCCTCCAGGAGTTTTTGGTCTGAGCCACTTTGCAGGCCCACCTCCAGGGAGGTATTGCTTTGGTATCTATTCTAAGGTAGGGAATCTGTGATTAGAAGTCTCTTTCAGATGAACAAGTTACTTACCTTGGGTAATGCGTTATCTGGGAGAGAGACTATCTAGCCGCAAACCTTTATCGACTCACCCATTCTGTGAACTGGACTTTTCACCTAACCATGTTCTTGTAGGCCCTAGAATCTTCACACTGAGGAAACCTTCCTACGTGGCTCTGTGTTTCTGGCGCGGAAATAGTCATGAACTGGGGGTGGCACCTATATAGGTGCCATGCATGTCACATCTGGTGGGGACAATGCCTACAGCGCCAATGCAGAGCAGTTTGATGCCACCTACCAGCATGCAGAGGTACTGCTCAATATTTTCCAGATCCAGTCTGATACCTGGGAAATAGTCCAAGGTAAGGAATCTGTGGCTAGATAGTCTCTACTAGATAAGGCATTACCGAAGGTAAGTAGCACGTTCATTAGGCACAGTGAAAAGTTATTTGTCAACCCTTTCAGCCAATCTATTTACCTGACCAATCTTCTTTGTTTAAGTCACTGTCTGTCATGTTTTATAAAGGGTCTGACTTGCATGTTTCTCCCCAAAACCTTTTGTTGTGCTGAATTTGGTATTGACATTTCTTATGTGCATGACGTGACCATATGCACAGCTATTTTGTAAGGCTGCTAACAATAAAGACGGTCTTTCCTATTATGTCAACACACCGAATTGCAGGAGTTTGTTATCCATCTGCCCTCTGATCCTCCTCCTTTCCAGACAAACTGGTGCTGAGGACTAGAGTGGCCTTCCTACTTAAAGCCATCACTCCCACGTAAGCAAGTTGATTTTTCTTGCAAAATTGTTTGTACCACTGTTACCTTCAAAGGAGGAGGGGCTACATCAACCGCACAGAGGATCATTATGTGGATGACCAGCTCTTTGTGGGGGTTTTTTGCTGCAAAGAATGGCGAGGCGCTGCAGAAGAGGACCCTGTTGAGGTGGGTAGTTCTCTGTATTAAGCTCCCCCATTTAAAAGCAACAGCCAAAAATCAGTCACCCGAAAGATTGCAGGCTAATTCCACCAGGGTCAAGGCTGCTATAACGACTTTGATTAGAGATGTACCTATTCTATACATCTGCCAGGCTGCGACGTGGTTGTCAGTGCATACATTCACAAAACACTACTTTCTTGACAAATCCGTCAGGAAGTCACGTTGCTTGCTTAATTCTGCATTTTGGTCTGAGTCCACTCCCACATTTGGGAGATACATCTGTGATATTTATTCCATAGGTGAGGAATCTGCCATTGGTTGTAACCATTAGAACAAGTTATGTACCTTGGGTAACACTCTTCCAGGAGGATACTCTAATTGCAGTCTTCACTGCACCCTCACAACTCCTTTTTGTGAAGTGTCCTTTACCACCTAAAAACGCCCCAAGTTATGGTTTAAGCACAATGTCTCAGATAATTTGTTCTATACTCCGTGTAGGAGGGCACAGAAGGAAAAAGAAATGGATGTCAGCACGCAAGTTTGGTGTTTATATATGGACGCTCTGTTACTTCGGGGCAGTACTTAGTCAAAGCAGAGCCATATGACACCACCTATGGGCACCCAGAAGCATTGCGAAAGAATTCTCTGAATCGAGTCTGGTATCTTGGAATATTCTAAAGATGAGGATCTTTATTTAGATGGAGTATTCACTAGAAAGAGTGTTACCAAAGGTAAAAAACGTATTTTGGTTACTATAATATCAAGTCTGTAGAATAAGCCATTTGCAGGCTTTTACTGTCATTAGCATTACAAAATATTTTATAAGAAGGTTGCTACGAAATGCATCCTCCTTTTCCGCTGCAAGGCATTAGCATTCCAGGTAAAAACATATATTTCTGTTCTGACCATATTCTTTCAACTCTCTCTCACATCAGAAGGTTGTTCTGTAAATTGGATTCAAAAAGGGTCCTTTATTAGGAGGAAATGTAAGCAATTATTTGTAAATTATGGTGCAAGTTGCACAAGCTTAGCAACATTGAAACAGCCCGTTTTATCCTCGCGCTGCAATTCCACCAGAGAATTAGTGGCTACCGGAGTCCATCAAAATATTCTTCATGGCTTAATATTTAGAGCAGCGACCTCAGAAACATGCGCAGCCAAGGTCTTGCTTCCTGGAACCTGATTTAAGAGAAAACACCCAAGTGGACCAAGTTTCAAAGTGAAACTGCTGACCTAATTTTCAATATATCTAACCCTAATGTGCTGTCCAATACACTATTCACTGGCTTCCCCCTTTCCTCTACCCCAAAGATTTGGGGATGATGTTGCTCATCAATTCAGTGTTTTATGAAAGAGTTAATCCAAGGATGGAGAATGAAACATTACTTGTAATCCTAGTTCTGCATCTCCTTTTAATGCCCAACTTCCCGTAATGGTTATAATGTCCATTTTTAAGATCAGCACTCTGTTGGAAAGTTAAGTGCCTTTCAAATGTAACTTCACTATATACTGTGGGTAGTGGGTCAGCCAGAGTGTCTTAAACTGACAGTGTAGTTTTTCATGTCTGTTGTCATTTGTTCCTTTAAAAAAAAAAAAGGAAATTGAAACAATGTCACACGTTTTAGCCTTCAAAAACAATTTAATGTCTATGTGGCTTAATTATGAGGTAAAAGCAAATGTGCCTTTTGATTGGAACCCATTTTTCCTTTATTTGTAAAGCGTTCTGGGATCCCACATATAGGCACAGATATGTATTGCTAATGATTTCAACAAAGATACCCTGGGTGGAAAACTGGGATTACAAGTAAGTCATTTTTCCTTCTTCACTCTTACTTTCCACTAGTATTTTCAAAACCGCTTTAATATCAACACACCCTGAAGCTACTGGATCGTCATTTGTGCCTTTTTCTTCTCAGGATTTTTTTTTTTACCAACTACAAGTTGTTTTAAACCTACTATTTATAGGAGAAAAACTTACCACATGAAACTCCTAGGTAATTGGGGCATATATTATTCGTGCCCTTTTATTTCATTATTTTATTATTTTTTCAAAAGTATGAATATGTCATGAGAAATGGGAAACTGAACATTTTCTACACAATTAACAATTTCCGGTCATATATACAAATATACAATACATTTAAACAATATAATACAACATTTTCTTTGCGATATATACAGACTATTATTTCTCAAAACAGAAGAATCAAGAGTAAAGCTTGCGACTCATAAGACAATTTGATTACAAACCAAATATAAACAATTTTTTACACAACAGTGGACCCTAGATAAATTATGTGGTCCAGTTAAGCAACTATTTGCTATCCTTTGTCTTAGTGCCGACGCGTTTCGAACTCAGTATATTCAATTACGAGTTCTCATCAGGGCTTGATCTCTTGGGTATTTCTGGAAGTATATAAAAAACAAAGCGGTCTTACTTTTTTTTGTTCTTGACCTAACTGCTTCTTAGCTGTATGTACAAATGTCTAAATAATTACCTTTGGGTTGGCAGCCGCCGATCCGCAGGTATTTTATTTATTTTTCTTTCTTTCAGGCTGGAGTTAATGGGACCTGGAGGTGAGTAAGGACCTGATGTAACTTATGTGTAAGCTCTATTCAAATCGGCTTCACTCGAACTTAATTGCACTTAATCCCAACATACCTTTGGGGCTTCTTTGGAAGATCTTTAACGGAGCCACTAGGGTATCATGCGCTGTAATCCACGGCACTTTATCTGCCTGAGGAATAACAGTGCATTACTTTCATTATACATCCTCACCAAGGGGAAAACCGAGAAGGAGTTCATTACTTAAAAGAAGTCCTACCTGGCTGACTCGCCGATTTAGTGCTCAGGCTGCAGCGTTTCTCACTCTCTCTCTGATGTTTAGCGCGCATGCCTATGGAGAACAGTACAAATCATGAACTGGTCTGTTTCCAAAATCTGGTCTATTTACAAAAACCCCCAACAAGGACATTCACAACTCGGAAAATGGACATACCTGGCGGGCGCGCCGCTTTTCTTTAATCTACAGCCTGTCTCACTGGTTTTTCTTTTGTGACGAATTTACTCGTTATACTCAAACTCCGGTCTGTAAACCAATTGTTTACCTGTTTGAAAAAACAATAGTTTAGGCTCCAAACCGCGAGGGGAGGTTGACTTGAGCCTTAGCTCAGAATTTGCACTTACTTTCACGAGGCGGCAATCCGGCGACTTTCTCATCGAGTCTGTGGATGCGGCGGCCATCTTACAGTGGCTTTTTAAGTCCACCACTAAATGACAGTAAATCAAATCGTCCGTGGCGGCCATCTTTGAATGGATAACGAAAGGAGAGGGAAAGATGCAAACCACACAGTGTAACCAAATTTTGTACACCAAAATGTGTTTGCTGGCCTTATTTTTACAGCCTGCAATTTCCGACAGGGAGTTCATACCGTGCAATGCACTATTAAATTTTAGAATAAGGTATGCCTCCTTCTGCAGCAATATTAGATCTGGATCCATAGGCTTGGTTTGTTGCAGAACATATAGGACAGACCACTTAAAGTCATTTTCTGTGTGGTTCTTCTCCATAAAATGTTCAACCATTGGAGCAGTTAGGGTTTTGTTTTTCAACCTTGATTTGTGCTGCGTCATCCGTGTATTCACTTGCTGTGTGGTCTTGCCAATATACAACTTTTGGCAATACCTGCGGATCGGCGGCTGCCAACCCAAAGGTAATTATTTAGACATTTGTACATACAGCTAAGAAGCAGTTAGGTCAAGAACAAAAAAAAGTAAGACCGCTTTGTTTTTTATATACTTCCAGAAATACCCAAGAGATCAAGCCCTGATGAGAACTCGTAATTGAATATACTGAGTTCGAAACGCGTCGGCACTAAGACAAAGGATAGCAAATAGTTGCTTAACTGGACCACATAATTTATCTAGGGTCCACTGTTGTGTAAAAAATTGTTTATATTTGGTTTGTAATCAAATTGTCTTATGAGTCGCAAGCTTTACTCTTGATTCTTCTGTTTTGAGAAATAATAGTCTGTATATATCGCAAAGAAAATGTTGTATTATATTGTTTAAATGTATTGTATATTTGTATATATGACCGGAAATTGTTAATTGTGTAGAAAACGTTCAGTTTCCCATTTCTCATGACATATTCATACTTTTGAAAAAATAATAAAATAATGAAATAAAAGGGCACGAATAATATATGCCCCAATTACCTAGGAGTTTCATGTGGTAAGTTTTTCTCCTATAAATAGTAGGTTTAAAACAACTTGTAGTTGGTAAAAAAAAAAATTCCCTTATACTGTTGGTCCAACTGACTACACGTCCCAGGACCTAGCTCCTTTTCCTTTTTCTTCTCAGGGGCATCTTGCACTAAAGGTCTCATTCCCCCATGTAAACATCACCTTAGGATCGCACAGGGAATGCTTTACAATGCACTTGAACTCAAGATGTCCCAGACCTGCTCTTGGCATAAAAACTATGTTATCTGACCACTCTTAGCTAAGTGCTTTCATGGATAACCGTCACTTTTCAAGCCCAGTATTTTGCTGATTTACGGTATGTCTCAGAATGTATCTAAAGTTCATAAAAAGAGAAAATCTCCTTGACCAAGTCATATCCTTTAGGGAATACTGCTCCTTTGTACTACCCAACATACAGATGTTTGCAGAACCAGAAGCAATTTCATTCCTTCAACTGTGCGAGCTGATGTGGCTCTGGCCTTCTAGTCCTGCCTTTCATTGCTGTTTCCAGCTTGACTGACTCTGCTATTTAAGTATCTCGGTCTGTTTATGTGGCTCTGCTTGTGCCAGGTAGGTTTCCCAGGCCAGGGTGACAGATGGAATTTATTTTAAACAAGGCTTGTATTCCCTTCTATCTTGAAGCTGGATCCGTTGGTACAACCCCTGATTGCCTTTTACTCCTGGGAGGTACCAGAGACTAATATAAATTGTTTGCCAGGAGGGTCTACACATACACAGTGTTGCTTGACTTCATCTTCAGTGGTCATATCCTCCCCAGCCAGGAGGGGAAGAATATCACCTCAGTATTTTTCATCCATGCCAGGTGTAGGTGATGCTCAGTTCAATATGTTCTCTCAGTTCAATATGTTCCCTTACTTTCAGAGATGATCACCTAACTGTTCATGCTTGCTCCATGGCTGTCTTTAAGGATTCCAACCCTCTCAAAGACACAAATGGAAGATGTATATTGCAGATAGCAAAGTATTCTCATGTGCTCCCACCTAGGAGTTGAAATGCTCACTTCTGCATTCTCAATTCCTACAGGCAGGAGTGGGAGATGCTTTTGTCAGTGTTTTTGCTTGTTCCCTGCCTGCTTGCCTTAGTATTTCCACTTTTCCCTGAGCAGGAGTGGGACCTAGTGAGTCTGCTTAACTGACAACAGGCCTATTAGGTTTATGCCCTTTTATTCCATCTCATTCTGTGAAGTCCTCATTTTTGCTGAGCCTTTTTATAGACTGAACGTAATTTTTCTCACCTCTATCATTATAGTATCTGTTTTTGTAAAAAGGTTTCTGTGGCCAGATGCTGTTTGTTTTACTTGTGGTTTTATTTTCTGGTGCTCTCCGTTTCTTGCCCTCAAATGTGCAACTCCCACAACATCCGGAGCTGGAGTCTCTAGAAACCAGCATATTTTAACCTGAATGTGAGAACTTTGAATTTAATGATTAAAGATTTTATATATGTGAATTGTTCTGTTTTTTAAAATATGGAACCATCTTTGGATTCTGGTAAATAAAATGTTACTTAATAACCAAGCCTGACTTGTCTTTGCGCCTCTCTCTGTTTTGTGGAGGAATGCCTATCTTTTGAAATATTTATTCAATGGCCATAATTATTTTGATATGCATTTTTTCCTGCGGCCATAATTATTTTGATATGCATTTTTTCCTGCGGCCATGGTAAAAACACATCTATTGATATTCACAATTTTTCTCTTGTACTCGGCCCTGTTTAGTGGCCGGTTACTTTCGCTGATACTGAGACCAGATGTATGTATTTTAAGAAAATGAAGGGGCGTGCAGCACATGCTGTGCACCCAGCTTCACCTCTCTAAATTGTTATGTTCTCTTTAGTCCTACAAATGGGAAGCCTACTTATTGGACAAGTACGTGGGTATAAGAGCTAAGAAGCAGCTTGAAACTGGACTGTGGATAGCTCTGCCTTTAAGAAAGCAATTGATGTTGCTAATTAAAAAGCAAAACTAACGTCAGCAAACTCAAAATGGTTTTAGCCAGGTATGACCTTGGGGAGCGCTTTTGGTACAAATACTTTAAATTAGTGTTGAAAATTTACCAGTCACTACAGCAATTCGAGAGGCAGTTGGTCTGGAGAGAAAGTAAAAATCAAAATGCAGCATATTGTAGCCTATATTACCAACCAAATGACAAGAAGTTTATAATCCGAACAGTCTCAGATTCACCTTTCTCTTTAACCTCTTCGCTGCGGCGGCTATTCCGCCGCAGCGCTAAGGGAGTGGGGGGGCGCGCGGCACGCCCATGCTGGTGACTGAACCGCTCCGTCACCAGCCTCGGTTGAGCTGTGCTGATGACGGAGCGGTTCCGTCATGGCCCCGCCCGCTCAATAGAACGCGCCGCGCAGGCACGAAATCAGCGCCGCGCAGGTGCGTCGAGCGGTCCATGACGGAACCGCTCCGTCATCAGCACAGCCCTACCGTGGCTGATGATGGAGCGGTTCCGTCATCAGCACGGAAAGAGTTAAGTGAAGAAACTACACAAATGCCATAACTCTTTGAAAAGCTATTGCAGTCAAGGGTCCCAGTATTCAGTTTTACTGATTTTATACATACATAGAGAGAAAAGCATCTTTATCTTTTTTTATTTGTAAATATGATTAAAAAAAACAGAAATTAGGTATTTTTTTAGTACTCCTTTAAGCTAATGGTCATGACTCTTAGGCCAATAACTGTGCAGATTGACACCTAGTGAAGTTGGTATAACGGTACACGTTTTCCTAATAAAGCTTTAAACCTTTACAAGTGTACTAAAATACTACTGTCATGGGAGTGTCACATATTAGTTCTGCATTATTGGCTTCCTACAGCACTAAACTTATAAAACATCCAATTGTAAATGTACCTTTCAGGTGTAATAAGGGTTGAAATATATTGGTTTCTGATGGATACTTCTTCCTGCAGATTCTTCACCTATAGAACCATCACCAGGCATCAGACTGGATCTAGAACATCAGAGCTTTCATGTCACCAGAGGGGGCGCTGGCTTTGCATCGACCCGGGCAGGGGCATCAGATGACTTCATCAAAGCCCCACCCACCCCAATGCAACATTTGTTCCCTTTTTTCCTCACCTTCTAACCAGATCCAGAGCTTGCTCTCAAGTTGTGAGTTTTTCCTCAAAGAAAAGGGTTTATAATGCAGTGCTGTTACCACCCAAGTGTTACAGCTTTATGTTCTGTAGGGACTGTGAGGGTCAGATGTTAATCACTGATCCCCATTTTATCTGTCTTTGGGTTGGACCACGACTCGCGCTCTTGTGAATCTTTGTCAGAGCATTCACCTGAAGGACATTTAAGTAATTGAAGCCAAACTCTTCATTGCTCTCACCTAATACAAAAGGAAAAGTTGGTATTCTAGGCCATGTTCCTGGTTGCTGTCCTCCCACTCCTCAGTTGTTAAACGCAGGAAGTGCAATAAGTATAAGAATCCAGATATCGACCTGCCCTGGGTGACCCACCTTTCCTATCACAAAACTTCTTGCTAGAATGTTATGTAAGCCTCCGGTCCTTTAGTGCAAGCAGCTAGCACCTTCCCAATGGCCTCCTCAGATTGGTACTCAAAACTGCTGCTAGAACTTCTCCTTGGGCAGCATGACCTAAAAATTCTTAAATGCCGCCTGCCTCCTTGCACACTAGATCCATGCCCCATGGGACATGGCTCGATGATGATACCAAGCATTCCAGAAGACATGAGTCCCATTTACATGAAGTTATTCAAGATGGTCAGAATACCTCACGACACATTATAATAGCAATACCTGGCTGCCAAACTCAAAAGGGCTGGCCAGTCCAGAAACCTCAGGAGCTCCAACACTTTGCTTCTCATCCCGCTGAAATCTCGCAAGCAAAAACCCGCGACAAAATCGTTTGCCGGAAACGCCCCCAAAATCTGGAACTCCATCGCCCCACCCACATCAGAACGATCCCCTCATTTCCTAAATGCAAAAATCTGCTCAAAATCCTCTTCCTCAACCGCTCTCGAACGAACCGATAAGAGCCAAGAATACACCCTAGCCCGCAATATTTCTAACTTTACATTTTGACCAGTGACACTGACTCTGAACAAGAAAACTTTCTGAACACTCGTCCTGTGTGAACAAAGAAACTTTTTGGGGGCCCGTCTTGTTTGAACATTCACCCTCCATGCACGTCCGCGCCACTACGCCTTTGTTCGCCCTACACCCGGCTTGATCCCCATGTTTGACTATACTCTGTACTGCCTATTTGCACATAATTTACTTGATGTAAAGCGCACTAATACCCTCGGGTCCAGCTAGCGCTATATAAAACTCCTAAAATAAATAAAGTCTGGGATGGACACAGCTGACCCATCAGCACGTGTCCTGGGCACTTCTATCAACAAATGACACCATGCTTCGTTAACATGCTTCTAATTTTGGAACTGATCTTCAGGCTAACCTTACTGACTTTCCCTTTGACGAAGCCCACCGTTTGGTAACATGGCTGACCCCACCCTGGAAAGATCAAGACCAGCAAGGCTACAGCCCACTCCCTGGGGATAAAACTGTCTTCCCCATCCAGAGATTACCACCAATTTTGGTGTTTCCTGCCTTCTTCAGGGGATTGTTTTCGCCACCCTACCAATCTCAACAGCAAGATCCACTGGTCAAGCAGTATAGAGGCAGAGCCAGAGCCAAGGGCCGCCGATCCACCCAGCAAGCTTTCTCCTCCTATGCACCACCAGGGATGCAGGCCTAGTTCGAGTGTCTTTCCTTCGTCCTGGAAGACTATTCAGACCAGTAGGTATTCCAAATCGAAGAAAGAAGTTACACTCATCCTTTCCTTTGGGCTCTGCCCCTCATTTCTCCATGCCTTCTTACCCCCTCCCGCTCTTCATCCTACCTTATCTTGCAACACCAAGTGGCAGCACACCTTTGCAAAAGGGCTGTGAAACTAGTGCCAGAGCAGGAAAGGGGTCAATGATGTTACTCCAGAAAATTACTTGTTCTCAAGAAAAACAGCTGTCCATGTCCAATACTGTACCTCGGATAATTGAAATTCTTCATCGGGAATGAAAAGTTTAAAATGCTGTCGCTTGCAATTGTATTACTGATGTTGGAACATGGAGACTGGATGGTGTCACTCAACCTGCAGAATGTGTACGTACACATCCCAATCCTTAAGCCACATCTGAAGTGAAGTATGTGTGTTTTGTAGTGAGTTCCACGCACTACCAGTTTGCAGCTTTCCCATTTGGATTAACATTGGCACTTTGAGTCTTCACAAAGGTGATGGCATTGTTTACTGCTCACCTCAAAGTTGGGCATCCCCTTTTCCAATACCTGGACAACTGGCTAATCAAAACCTGGACACCACAGCTGATGGTGTGCCATCTGCAGTCAACAGTATCCCTGCTGTTTGATCTGCGCTTTTCAATCAATTAACCCAAAACCAACCTTTGCGGCTCTCCCAACGATTCCAGTTCATATGATCAGTACTGTACTGTGAGAAGTTGGCCTGATGTGCAGTGTTCACTATTCTAGTGATCACTATATATCAGTTTAAACAACCCTTATTGATGATTGGTTGTAAGTCAACCTTATAGACCAGCTATCCTAGTAGCATGGATACGAGCAGTCTAAGGCTAAGACTCTAGAGGGCGTGTTAAGCCAGCTGTTTTACCATCACATTACCCCTTGAACACCCAGTGAAAGGACACCACACAAGTTGTTATGAAAATAAACAGTGTATTTATTTATAACAAGACTACCCTGGCTCTTTATGAGACAGGGAGCTAAGCACACAACAAAACTCTTACGAAAATACTTAAGTTAGCACGTTATACACAAATGCCCGAGGGGCACGAAAAACCATATACTCTAAAAGTGGAATGCGAATTACTAGCAGGTAAGTAACAGTTCTAATAGGCTTTGGAATCGCTAGGACTGGACTAGGGAATCGTTAGATTACTACTAGGAGGCCCAGGGGACTCGGGTGCAGAGTGTGCACTCTCACGCGGGATGCGGGACAAAGTCTATGGAAGCTAGAATTCACAAAGTTAGTGTTCACGGGCGAACCCGACCTGGTAGGGAGAAAACGACAGTGGATCCTGACCCTTGGATCGTGAGGCTATGCTGGGACACCGGAGTGCCGAAGTTACCTAGCCCAGGGGCTGCAGCTGCATAGGTCTGAAAAGACGTCGGGGATCTCGTTGCCGGACCAGGAGCCTGGAAGGAAGAAGTTGCTGGCAGGCGACCAGTGAAGAAAAGTTCGATGGATCCAAGCCTGGATCAAGGAAGAAGGAAACCTGAAAGCAGAGGGGACCAAGTTCTTGAATCACTAGCCAGTGATTAAGTGGGCACCAGGATGGCACCGGGCGAAGTCACCGCAGTCAGGTGAGTGGGCGCTGCTGGGCTCTGCAGTCTCTCGGACCAGGAGGCGTTGTCGGCGACCAGGATGGAGGTGCGAGCTGTCCCACGAAGGTTCTTGCTGTCGACGTCGCTGGACCCAGGATTGGGCAACAAGTCTTGGCAAATGCAAGGCCCACGCGGTGGACCTAAAATGGCGTCTTGGGCGGACCAGGAGGGTCCAGGGTACTTCTCCGATGGAGGGAAGCAAGGGCCAGTCTGGAGCAACCAGACCAGCAGCAGAAATGTCGTCGGGCGTCGTCAGGAAGGCCACAAGCCAGCGGGCTAGTAGCCAAACAACACGGTGAGCAGCAAAAAGCAGAAGGGCCCCACGCAGATCGTGGAGATGCTGGGGAGCTGCACTTCGGTGCTGGAGCTGCTCAGGGTGGGGGCTTCTCGGACCCCAAAGCACTCACCAGGAATTCACTCGGCGGGCTTGCTGGAAAGAAGTCGTGCAGTCTTGAAGATGGCCGGTCCCTCGAGGTCTCGTCACACCCACGAATCTCAGCGTGACTGATGATGTAGGTAGAGGTCAGAGGTGCCAGGGAAGCCGGTTCTCGTCGAGCTGGGCAGTCGGATTCCGGAGGAAGGACTTGCAGCAGACCGCAGTGTTCTTTAGATGGTGCCTGCGGATGCAGGGTGACTACTCCTTAGTCACAAGGGAGAAATCTTAGGAAGAAGTCTTGAGTTCCTTTCGTGGAAAGTAGTTTCAGGATTCAAAGATGATCTGATTTGGAAGGGGGCCAGTTCCTACCTTTATCCTGTAAAAAGGGGCTGGCATGCGACTAAGTCCTGCCCTAGGGGTGGGACTAGGAGGGGGGTGGTTACACCCACTTCCTTGGCGGGCTTTTCCCCAGCACAGGGTCTGGAGTGACCCTGGAACTGGTTCCAGCCGGCCTATGCACAGTGAGCACCGGGGTGCCACGTGCAGTCACCTTCCTCTAAAGCCCTGCCTACCTACAATACACAAAACCCTGTCTGGGACGGTGCTGGCACCGCCCCTGGCAGGAAACCCTTTGTCCTTATCTCCTGCTCTGGGAGGACTCCCAGCAGCAAGAGGGCAGACTTGTGTCTCGGTGGCAGCATCCATTTTGTGGAGCTGAGGCTCTGTTTGACTTTTAACCGGGTTATAGGTTACATGCATGTCGTGTCCCTCTAGAAGGGTGGAATGCTAACCCCGTCGCCAGAATTGGCGAGGGGTTAGTATTCCAATTCGTATGACACCTTACTCGACATGTTTTGATAAAGCGATACCAGAGTTGGCATTTAACCGCGAGGATTATAATGCACTTAAGAGTATATGGTATGCGATATCATGGAAACGGCTAAGGGATGGGTCCCGAAAGCCGCAGACAGGCTCAGCTCATGCCAGAGCACCATCTCACACGATTCCAAGCACTCTGCCTTCAGGATTGTTAAGGCCTGCCATAGGAGTGACTGATAGGAGATCTGTGTGTCCATTTTAGGGTTAGATATAGGTATACTATATCTAAAGCAAAGGGTGAGTACACCACCTTGCCCCAGCTGTCGTGCAGCCAGTTGTGTCAGTTTTAGTTAGTCAATCCAGGGGTGGCACAATACATGCTTCAGCCCCTGGGAGACTTCTGGGTGCACCTCAGCCCTGGGTACAGGGACTTGGAGAGGGCCCAGTGCCAATTCAGTACCTGAGTACAATTTGGATAGAGAGAACAGCTAGGCTGTGGGTCTGATTAGCAGGCCCACAGCCAGGGAAAGTCGTAAACCAGTGCAGCAAAAAGCAAAAATCTGGGTGATCATAGGATTGCAGACCCTACTCTCCTACATGACCCCCCCCCAAACTTTGGGACAATAAACTAACCTTGACCAGGTGAGTCTTCTTGCTCTAAGTGGAAATACCTGGAGAGCCCATCAGCATTGCTGTGATCAGTCCCAGGTCTATGCTCCACTGTAAAATCCATCCCCTGTAGGGAAATGGACCACCTAAGCAGTTTGGGGTTTTCACCCTTCATCTGATTTAGCCACAAGAGGGGCTTATGGTCTGTCTGAATGGTGAAGTGAGTGCCAAACAAGTAGGCCCTCAGCTTCTTCAGGGCCCAGACCACAGCAAAGGCCTCCCTCTCAATAGCTGACCAATTTTTCTCTCTGGGTGTCAACCTTCTACTAATGAAAGCAATAGGCTGATCATTACCATCAAAATTCAGTTGAGACAGAACAGCTCCCACACCCAACTCAGAAGCATCTGTTTGGACAATGAATGGCTTGGAGTAATCTGGACTCTTGAGGATAGGTGCTGTGCACATGGCCTGCTTTAGGTCATTGAATGCTTTCTGACAGCTTGCTGTCCACTGAACTTTCTTTGGCATCTTCTTGCTTGTCAGGTCATTAAGGGGGGTCACTATGGACCCATAATTTCTGACAAACTTCCTATAGTACCCAGTCAGGCCCAAGAAAGCTCGAACCTGAGTCTGGGTGATTGGAGGAGTCCAGTCCTTGATGGCCTGTATCTTACTCTCCAGTGGCTGAACCTGGCCTCCACCTACAAGGTGGCCCAGGTATACAACCTGTGTCTGCCCTATCTGGCACTTTGTGGCCTTGATAGTGAGGCCTGCCTTTTGCAGGGCCTCTAACACTTTCCTCAGGTGGACCAGGTGATCCTCCCAGGTGGAGCTAAAGACAGCAATATCGTCAAGATAAGCTGCACAGAAGTCATCCAGCCCAGTGAGGACTTGATTCACCAACCTTTGGAAGGTGGCAGGTGCATTTTTCAGTCCAAAGGGCATTACCACAAATTGATAATGCCCTCCAGGGGTAGAAAATGCTGTCTTAGGTTTGGCTTCCTCAGCTAACCTGATTTGCCAATACCCAGCTGTCAAATCAAATGTGCTTAAGAAGTTGGCAGAAGCCAATCTATCTATAAGCTCATCTGCTCTTGGTATTGTGTGGGCATCAGTCTTAGTGACTGCATTGAGGCCTCTGTAGTCTACGCAAAACCTCATCTCTCTCTTACCACCCTGGGTGTGAGGCTTTGGCACTAGAACTACTGGGCTAGCCCAAGGGCTATCTGAGGGCTCAATGACTCCCAGCTCCAACATTTTCTGCACTTCAGTTTTGATGCAGTCTCTAACATGATCAGGCTGTCTGTAGATTTTACTCTTGACAGGCAGACTGTCTCCAGTGTCAACATCATGGGTACACCAATCAGTTTGGCTGGGTGTCAGAGAGAACATATGTCTGAAGGATTGCAAGACTTGCCTGCAATCCTGTTGCTGATGTTCAGTGAGGCTGCCACAAAAGACAACACCATCAACTGATCCATCATCAGGATTCTGAGTGAGCAGGTCTGGGAGAGGGTCACTCTCTTCCTCCTGTCCCTCATCTGTGGCCATGAGCAAGCTCATGTCCTTCCTGTCAACATATGCCTTGAGCCTGTTAACATGGAGCACTCTGAGAGGGCTCCTGGGAGTTCCAAGGTCCACCAAGTAGGTAACCTCTCCCTTTTGCTCAATGATGGTGTGGGGCCCAGACCATTTGTCTTTCAGAGCTGCTGGGGCCACTGGCTCCAGCACCCACACCTTCTGTCCTGGCTGGTACACAGTCAGAACAGCCTTTTGGTCATGCCAAGCTTTTTGAAGTTCTTGGCTGGCCTCAAGGTTTTTAGATGCCTTTTCCATATACTCAGCCATCCTGGAGCGGAGACCAAGTACATAGTCCACTATGTTGGTTGCAGGCTTTTTGAGAGGTCTCTCCCATCCTTCCTTCACCAAACACAGGGGTCCTCTTACAGGATGCCCATACAGAAGCTCAAAAGGGCTGTAGCCAACCCCCTTCTGTGGGACCTCTCTGTAAGCAAACAAGAGGCAGGGGATCAGGACATCCCATCTTCTCCTAAGAGTTTCAGGTAGTCCATGAATCATCCCTTTGAGGGTCCTGTTGAATCTCTCAACAAGCCCATTGCATTGTGGGTGGTAGGGTGTGGTGAACTTGTAGTTCACACCACACTCCTTCCACATTGCAGTCAGATATCCTGACATGAAGTTTGTACCTCTGTCAGAAACGACCTCCTTAGGGAAACCCACTCTGGAGAACACTCCAACTAGGGCTCTTGCCACTACAGGTGCTGTAGTGGTCCTAAGGGGAATAGCTTCAGGATACCTGGTGGCATGATCCACTACCACCAGTATAAACTTGTGCCCTGATGCTGTCTGGGGTTCCATTGGACCAACAATGTCAATCCCCACTCTTTCAAAGGGAACCCCCACCACAGGTAGTGGTATGAGGGGGGCCTTTGTTGTGCCACCTGACTTACCACTGGCTTGGCAAGTGACACATGAGCGACAAAACTCCTTGGTATTCTCATTCATATGGGGCCAGTGAAAGTGTGAGACAAGCCTGTCCCAAGTCTTTGTCTGACCTAAATGACCTGCAAGGGGAATCTCATGGGCCAAGGTGAGAAGGAAACCTCTCAGAGACAAGGGGATGACCAGCCTCCTGGTTGCACCAGGCTTGGGGTCTCTTGACTCAGAGTACAGGAGTCCATCTTCCCAGTATACCCTGTGGGCACCTGTGGCATTCCCTGCAGCCTCAGCAGCAGCCTGCTGTCTGAGGGGTTCAAGGGAAGGGCAGCTCAACTGTTCCTTCCCCAGGTCTGCTCTGGAGGGTCCCCCTGAGCCCAGAAACTCAACTTGATCAAGTTCAAGCTCTTTAGGCTCAGTTTCCCTCAGCTCTTCCAGATCAGCCTCCTCAGAGACTTGATCCTCAACCTGGGGTAAGGGGGAAGGCAAAGCCTTACCCTTACTGCTCTTCTTCTTGGAAGGTGTCTGGTCCATCATTTCAGGATCCAGCACCTGTTCAGTGGGGCATTTCCTGGCCTGTGACCTAGTCACAGCAAGCACATGTGCTGGCAAGCCTAACATCTCCATGTGAGTCCTCTGCTCCACTTCTGACCATTGTGATGACTCCAAATCATTGCCCAACAAACAATCAACTGGGAGGTCTGAACTGACTACAACTTTCTTTTGTCCCTTCACTCCACCCCAGGAGAAAGCCACAATTGCCACACTATGACTAGTAGTGACATTGCTGGCATTGGTCACCAGGAAATCAGTACCTGGCATGATCTGTCCAGGGTCCACAAAGTTAGGTGTCACCATGGTGACACTGGCACAAGTGTCCCTATAGGCCTGAGCCATTTTGCCATTTATCAAAGGTGTCTGCCTGTATTTGCCCAAAGTATTGGGACTTATCTCAGGGGACATATCCATATCCCCTGTACAGACAAGGACAGCCTGAGTGAGTGTGCCAACTAAGTTGTCAGACCCCTCAGTACCCAAGGTTAACCCAACTAATGCCTTGGGAGGTACACTACCACTACTGACTGTACTAGGGGGTGCAGTTGCTTTAGGAGCTGTAGTGGCAGGAGTTTGTCCTCCTCTTTTGGTGCACTCACTAAACCAGTGAGATTTACTTTTGCAGTACTGGCACCACCTTTTTGACTGGCCTTCTTGAGTCTTCTTCTTCTGGGAAGCCTGACCCCCACCCTCTTTGGTTTGTTGGGGACCTGGTGAAGACTTCTGGTCATTTTGCTCATTCTTAACATTACCCTTCTGGTCTGCTTTCTTCTGACCACCCTGGTTCTGGTTCTGGTTCTGCTTGATCCTTGTCCTGACCCATTTGTCTGCCTTCTTTCCCAATTCTTGGGGAGAGGTCAGATCTGAATCAACAAGGTGCTGGTGCAGCAACTGGTTCTGACAATTGTTTAAAATTTGTTCTCTCATCATTAGATTATACAATCCTGTGTAATCTGTAACCTTGCTACCCAGCAACCAGCCCTCCAAAGCCTTAGTGGCACAATCCACAAAATCAGACCAGTCCTGAGACTGAGTTTTCTGGGTGTCTCTGAACAGCAACCTGTACTGCTCAGTGGTTAAACCAAACCCATCAACCAGTGTATTCTTCAGGACCTGGTAATTGTTAGCATCCTCCACTCTTGTAGTGAGGAGCTTATCTCTACCTTTACCATCAAAGGAGAGCCACAGTATAGCTGCCCACTGACTCTGGGGAATGCCCTGCACAGTGCAGGCCCTCTCCAGAGCAGCCATCCATTTCTGGATATCATCCCCTTGCTTAAAGGGGGGCACTATTTTAGTCAGGTGTTTAGTATCTAAACCCTTCTCTCTATCTCTTGGGAGATTGCTGCCACCAGTGGGAGCTAGCCCACTCATCTGCTGCTCTCTTGCCAGGGCAAGCTTCTCTTTGGCCAGGGCAATTTCTTCCCTTTCAATCCTCAGTTCAGCTTGTCTCATCCTAGCTTCATGCTCTCTTCTCTGAGGGGAAGTAAATCTCCTCTGTGGAGGATTCCTTCTCCCCTGAGAAGAGGCATTAGAGTGCAGAGATCTATTGGAGTCCCTAGAAAGAGATCTATCTCTCCTAACTCCAAGGTTAGGCCCACTTCGGGTTAGTACTGGGGGTCCCCCAGATCCTAGCCCAAGTAAGTCTAAGTTGGCCCTGGTTAGCCTTCTGACTACCTCAAGACCTTTGTCTACCTCATCCCCAGAGAGTTCCTCCTGATCCTCCTCCTCAACTGCAGTAGCAATGTTGGGGAGATCTGGATCCCCAGAGGTTCCCTCTAAGGCTGGCATGTTCTCATGTAACTGAGAAAGCTTTCTGGCATCATATGTCTCTAAGAGACCTATCAGAAAGGGAATGGTGGGGTTAGACCCCTGCTTCAGTTTTCTGGAGACACAGATTTGTCTCATCTCCTGGAAACTGAGAGCTGCATATCTTGAAGTGACCTGTGGAGGGTCAACACTGACCAGGGGAGTTTCAGTAGAATCTCCCTGGGTAGACATGCTTTTCTAGTGAGGTGTAAGTGGTGCACTTACCTACACTATATGTTTGCCTACTGATCCCTTGCTAGAGTTGTAGTTTAGGGTGTGCTAGGCCCTAGGAGCTACAACAGCTGGTTCAGTAGAACTCAGAGTATTCTAAGCTAAGTTATATGTACCTTTAGTACTTATGTGATCTATCACAAGATATTCTTAGGGCATGTGTGGTAAAACAACAGCAAGCTCAAATCCCAACCGCTGCTCACCAATGTGAGAAGTTGGCCTGATGTGCAGTGTTCACTATTCTAGTGATCACTATATATCAATCCAAACAACCCTTATTGATGATTGGTTGTAAGTCAACCTTATAGACCAGCTATCCTAGTAGCATGGATACGAGCAGTCTAAGGCTAAGACTCTAGAGGGCGTGTTAAGCCAGCTGTTTTACCATCACATTACCCCTTGAACACCCAGTGAAAGGACACCACACAAGTTGTTATGAAAATAAACAGTGTATTTATTTATAACAAGACTACCCTGGCTCTTTATGAGACAGGGAGCTAAGCACACAACAAAACTCTTACGAAAATACTTAAGTTAGCACGTTATACACAAATGCCCGAGGGGCACGAAAAACCATATACTCTAAAAGTGGAATGCGAATTACTAGCAGGTAAGTAACAGTTCTAATAGGCTTTGGAATCGCTAGGACTGGACTAGGGAATCGTTAGATTACTACTAGGAGGCCCAGGGGACTCGGGTGCAGAGTGTGCACTCTCACACGGGATGCGGGACAAAGTCTATGGAAGCTAGAATTCACAAAGTTAGTGTTCACGGGCGAACCCGACCTGGTAGGGAGAAAACGACAGTGGATCCTGACCCTTGGATCGTGAGGCTATGCTGGGACACCGGAGTGCCGAAGTTACCTAGCCCAGGGGCTGCAGCTGCATAGGTCTGAAAAGACGTCGGGAATCTCGTTGCCGGACCAGGAGCCTGGAAGGAAGAAGTTGCTGGCAGGCGACCAGTGAAGAAAAGTTCGATGGATCCAAGCCTGGATCAAGGAAGAAGGAAACCTGAAAGCAGAGGGGACCAAGTTCTTGAATCACTAGCCAGTGATTAAGTGGGCACCAGGATGGCACCGGGCGAAGTCACCGCAGTCAGGTGAGTGGGCGCTGCTGGGCTCTGCAGTCTCTCGGACCAGGAGGCGTTGTCGGCGACCAGGATGGAGGTGCGAGCTGTCCCACGAAGGTTCTTGCTGTCGACGTCGCTGGACCCAGGATTGGGCAACAAGTCTTGGCAAATGCAAGGCCCACGCAGTGGACCTAAAATGGCGTCTTGGGCGGACCAGGAGGGTCCAGGGTACTTCTCCGATGGAGGGAAGCAAGGGCCAGTCTGGAGCAACCAGACCAGCAGCAGAAATGTCGTCGGGCGTCGTCAGGAAGGCCACAAGCCAGCGGGCTAGTAGCCAAACAACGCGGTGAGCAGCAAAAAGCAGAAGGGCCCCACGCAGATCGTGGAGATGCTGGGGAGCTGCACTTCGGTGCTGGAGCTGCTCAGGGTGGGGGCTTCTCGGACCCCAAAGCACTCACCAGGAATTCACTCGGCGGGCTTGCTGGAAAGAAGTCGTGCAGTCTTGAAGATGGCCGGTCCCTCGAGGTCTCGTCACACCCACGAATCTCAGCGTGACTGATGATGTAGGTAGAGGTCAGAGGTGCCAGGGAAGCCGGTTCTCGTCGAGCTGGGCAGTCGGATTCCGGAGGAAGGACTTGCAGCAGACCGCAGTGTTCTTTAGATGGTGCCTGCGGATGCAGGGTGACTACTCCTTAGTCACAAGGGAGAAATCTTAGGAAGAAGTCTTGAGTTCCTTTCGTGGAAAGTAGTTTCAGGATTCAAAGATGATCTGATTTGGAAGGGGGCCAGTTCCTACCTTTATCCTGTAAAAAGGGGCTGGCACGCGACTAAGTCCTGCCCTAGGGGTGGGACTAGGAGGGGGGTGGTTACACCCACTTCCTTGGCGGGCTTTTCCCCAGCACAGGGTCTGGAGTGACCCTGGAACTGGTTCCAGCCGGCCTATGCACAGTGAGCACCGGGGTGCCACGTGCAGTCACCTTCCTCTAAAGCCCTGCCTACCTACAATACACAAAACCCTGTCTGGGATGGTGCTGGCACCGCCCCTGGCAGGAAACCCTTTGTCCTTATCTCCTGCTCTGGGAGGACTCCCAGCAGCAGGAGGGCAGACTTGTGTCTCGGCAGCATCCATTTTGTGGAGCTGAGGCTCTGTTTGACTTTTAACCGGGTTATAGGTTACATGCATGTCGTGTCCCTCTAGAAGGGTGGAATGCTAACCCCGTCGCCAGAATTGGCGAGGGGTTAGTATTCCAATTCGTATGACACCTTACTCGACATGTTTTGATAAAGCGATACCAGAGTTGGCATTTAACCGCGAGGATTATAATGCACTTAAGAGTATATGGTATGCGATATCATGGAAACGGCTAAGGGATGGGTCCCGAAAGCCGCAGACAGGCTCAGCTCATGCCAGAGCACCATCTCACACGATTCCAAGCACTCTGCCTTCAGGATTGTTAAGGCCTGCCATAGGAGTGACTGATAGGAGATCTGTGTGTCCATTTTAGGGTTAGATATAGGTATACTATATCTAAAGCAAAGGGTGAGTACACCACCTTGCCCCAGCTGTCGTGCAGCCAGTTGTGTCAGTTTTAGTTAGTCAATCCAGGGGTGGCACAATACATGCTTCAGCCCCTGGGAGACTTCTGGGTGCACCTCAGCCCTGGGTACAGGGACTTGGAGAGGGCCCAGTGCCAATTCAGTACCTGAGTACAATTTGGATAGAGAGAACAGCTAGGCTGTGGGTCTGATTAGCAGGCCCACAGCCAGGGAAAGTCGTAAACCAGTGCAGCAAAAAGCAAAAATCTGGGTGATCATAGGATTGCAGACCCTACTCTCCTACATGACCCCCCCCCCAAACTTTGGGACAATAAACTAACCTTGACCAGGTGAGTCTTCTTGCTCTAAGTGGAAATACCTGGAGAGCCCATCAGCATTGCTGTGATCAGTCCCAGGTCTATGCTCCACTGTAAAATCCATCCCCTGTAGGGAAATGGACCACCTAAGCAGTTTGGGGTTTTCACCCTTCATCTGATTTAGCCACAAGAGGGGCTTATGGTCTGTCTGAATGGTGAAGTGAGTGCCAAACAAGTAGGCCCTCAGCTTCTTCAGGGCCCAGACCACAGCAAAGGCCTCCCTCTCAATAGCTGACCAATTTTTCTCTCTGGGTGTCAACCTTCTACTAATGAAAGCAATAGGCTGATCATTACCATCAAAATTCAGTTGAGACAGAACAGCTCCCACACCCAACTCAGAAGCATCTGTTTGGACAATGAATGGCTTGGAGTAATCTGGACTCTTGAGGATAGGTGCTGTGCACATGGCCTGCTTTAGGTCATTGAATGCTTTCTGACAGCTTGCTGTCCACTGAACTTTCTTTGGCATCTTCTTGCTTGTCAGGTCATTAAGGGGGGTCACTATGGACCCATAATTTCTGACAAACTTCCTATAGTACCCAGTCAGGCCCAAGAAAGCTCGAACCTGAGTCTGGGTGATTGGAGGAGTCCAGTCCTTGATGGCCTGTATCGTACTCTCCAGTGGCTGAACCTGGCCTCCACCTACAAGGTGGCCCAGGTATACAACCTGTGTCTGCCCTATCTGGCACTTTGTGGCCTTGATAGTGAGGCCTGCCTTTTGCAGGGCCTCTAACACTTTCCTCAGGTGGACCAGGTGATCCTCCCAGGTGGAGCTAAAGACAGCAATATCGTCAAGATAAGCTGCACAGAAGTCATCCAGCCCAGTGAGGACTTGATTCACCAACCTTTGGAAGGTGGCAGGTGCATTTTTCAGTCCAAAGGGCATTACCACAAATTGATAATGCCCTCCAGGGGTAGAAAATGCTGTCTTAGGTTTGGCTTCCTCAGCTAACCTGATTTGCCAATACCCAGCTGTCAAATCAAATGTGCTTAAGAAGTTGGCAGAAGCCAATCTATCTATAAGCTCATCTGCTCTTGGTATTGTGTGGGCATCAGTCTTAGTGACTGCATTGAGGCCTCTGTAGTCTACGCAAAACCTCATCTCTCTCTTACCACCCTGGGTGTGAGGCTTTGGCACTAGAACTACTGGGCTAGCCCAAGGGCTATCTGAGGGCTCAATGACTCCCAGCTCCAACATTTTCTGCACTTCAGTTTTGATGCAGTCTCTAACATGATCAGGCTGTCTGTAGATTTTACTCTTGACAGGCAGACTGTCTCCAGTGTCAACATCATGGGTACACCAATCAGTTTGGCTGGGTGTCAGAGAGAACATATGTCTGAAGGATTGCAAGACTTGCCTGCAATCCTGTTGCTGATGTTCAGTGAGGCTGCCACAAAAGACAACACCATCAACTGATCCATCATCAGGATTCTGAGTGAGCAGGTCTGGGAGAGGGTCACTCTCTTCCTCCTGTCCCTCATCTGTGGCCATGAGCAAGCTCATGTCCTTCCTGTCAACATATGCCTTGAGCCTGTTAACATGGAGCACTCTGAGAGGGCTCCTGGGAGTTCCAAGGTCCACCAAGTAGGTAACCTCTCCCTTTTGCTCAATGATGGTGTGGGGCCCAGACCATTTGTCTTTCAGAGCTGCTGGGGCCACTGGCTCCAGCACCCACACCTTCTGTCCTGGCTGGTACACAGTCAGAACAGCCTTTTGGTCATGCCAAGCTTTTTGAAGTTCTTGGCTGGCCTCAAGGTTTTTAGATGCCTTTTCCATATACTCAGCCATCCTGGAGCGGAGACCAAGTACATAGTCCACTATGTTGGTTGCAGGCTTTTTGAGAGGTCTCTCCCATCCTTCCTTCACCAAACACAGGGGTCCTCTTACAGGATGCCCATACAGAAGCTCAAAAGGGCTGTAGCCAACCCCCTTCTGTGGGACCTCTCTGTAAGCAAACAAGAGGCAGGGGATCAGGACATCCCATCTTCTCCTAAGAGTTTCAGGTAGTCCATGAATCATCCCTTTGAGGGTCCTGTTGAATCTCTCAACAAGCCCATTGCATTGTGGGTGGTAGGGTGTGGTGAACTTGTAGTTCACACCACACTCCTTCCACATTGCAGTCAGATATCCTGACATGAAGTTTGTACCTCTGTCAGAAACGACCTCCTTAGGGAAACCCACTCTGGAGAACACTCCAACTAGGGCTCTTGCCACTACAGGTGCTGTAGTGGTCCTAAGGGGAATAGCTTCAGGATACCTGGTGGCATGATCCACTACCACCAGTATAAACTTGTGCCCTGATGCTGTCTGGGGTTCCATTGGACCAACAATGTCAATCCCCACTCTTTCAAAGGGAACCCCCACCACAGGTAGTGGTATGAGGGGGGCCTTTGTTGTGCCACCTGACTTACCACTGGCTTGGCAAGTGACACATGAGCGACAAAACTCCTTGGTATTCTCATTCATATGGGGCCAGTGAAAGTGTGAGACAAGCCTGTCCCAAGTCTTTGTCTGACCTAAATGACCTGCAAGGGGAATCTCATGGGCCAAGGTGAGAAGGAAACCTCTCAGAGACAAGGGGATGACCAGCCTCCTGGTTGCACCAGGCTTGGGGTCTCTTGACTCAGAGTACAGGAGTCCATCTTCCCAGTATACCCTGTGGGCACCTGTGGCATTCCCTGCAGCCTCAGCAGCAGCCTGCTGTCTGAGGGGTTCAAGGGAAGGGCAGCTCAACTGTTCCTTCCCCAGGTCTGCTCTGGAGGGTCCCCCTGAGCCCAGAAACTCAACTTGATCAAGTTCAAGCTCTTTAGGCTCAGTTTCCCTCAGCTCTTCCAGATCAGCCTCCTCAGAGACTTGATCCTCAACCTGGGGTAAGGGGGAAGGCAAAGCCTTACCCTTACTGCTCTTCTTCTTGGAAGGTGTCTGGTCCATCATTTCAGGATCCAGCACCTGTTCAGTGGGGCATTTCCTGGCCTGTGACCTAGTCACAGCAAGCACATGTGCTGGCAAGCCTAACATCTCCATGTGAGTCCTCTGCTCCACTTCTGACCATTGTGATGACTCCAAATCATTGCCCAACAAACAATCAACTGGGAGGTCTGAACTGACTACAACTTTCTTTTGTCCCTTCACTCCACCCCAGGAGAAAGCCACAATTGCCACACTATGACTAGTAGTGACATTGCTGGCATTGGTCACCAGGAAATCAGTACCTGGCATGATCTGTCCAGGGTCCACAAAGTTAGGTGTCACCATGGTGACACTGGCACAAGTGTCCCTATAGGCCTGAGCCATTTTGCCATTTATCAAAGGTGTCTGCCTGTATTTGCCCAAAGTATTGGGACTTATCTCAGGGGACATATCCATATCCCCTGTACAGACAAGGACAGCCTGAGTGAGTGTGCCAACTAAGTTGTCAGACCCCTCAGTACCCAAGGTTAACCCAACTAATGCCTTGGGAGGTACACTACCACTACTGACTGTACTAGGGGGTGCAGTTGCTTTAGGAGCTGTAGTGGCAGGAGTTTGTCCTCCTCTTTTGGTGCACTCACTAAACCAGTGAGATTTACTTTTGCAGTACTGGCACCACCTTTTTGACTGGCCTTCTTGAGTCTTCTTCTTCTGGGAAGCCTGACCCCCACCCTCTTTGGTTTGTTGGGGACCTGGTGAAGACTTCTGGTCATTTTGCTCATTCTTAACATTACCCTTCTGGTCTGCTTTCTTCTGACCACCCTGGTTCTGGTTCTGGTTCTGCTTGATCCTTGTCCTGACCCATTTGTCTGCCTTCTTTCCCAATTCTTGGGGAGAGGTCAGATCTGAATCAACAAGGTGCTGGTGCAGCAACTGGTTCTGACAATTGTTTAAAATTTGTTCTCTCATCATTAGATTATACAATCCTGTGTAATCTGTAACCTTGCTACCCAGCAACCAGCCCTCCAAAGCCTTAGTGGCACAATCCACAAAATCAGACCAGTCCTGAGACTGAGTTTTCTGGGTGTCTCTGAACAGCAACCTGTACTGCTCAGTGGTTAAACCAAACCCATCAACCAGTGTATTCTTCAGGACCTGGTAATTGTTAGCATCCTCCACTCTTGTAGTGAGGAGCTTATCTCTACCTTTACCATCAAAGGAGAGCCACAGTATAGCTGCCCACTGACTCTGGGGAATGCCCTGCACAGTGCAGGCCCTCTCCAGAGCAGCCATCCATTTCTGGATATCATCCCCTTGCTTAAAGGGGGGCACTATTTTAGTCAGGTGTTTAGTATCTAAACCCTTCTCTCTATCTCTTGGGAGATTGCTGCCACCAGTGGGAGCTAGCCCACTCATCTGCTGCTCTCTTGCCAGGGCAAGCTTCTCTTTGGCCAGGGCAATTTCTTCCCTTTCAATCCTCAGTTCAGCTTGTCTCATCCTAGCTTCATGCTCTCTTCTCTGAGGGGAAGTAAATCTCCTCTGTGGAGGATTCCTTCTCCCCTGAGAAGAGGCATTAGAGTGCAGAGATCTATTGGAGTCCCTAGAAAGAGATCTATCTCTCCTAACTCCAAGGTTAGGCCCACTTCGGGTTAGTACTGGGGGTCCCCCAGATCCTAGCCCAAGTAAGTCTAAGTTGGCCCTGGTTAGCCTTCTGACTACCTCAAGACCTTTGTCTACCTCATCCCCAGAGAGTTCCTCCTGATCCTCCTCCTCAACTGCAGTAGCAATGTTGGGGAGATCTGGATCCCCAGAGGTTCCCTCTAAGGCTGGCATGTTCTCATGTAACTGAGAAAGCTTTCTGGCATCATATGTCTCTAAGAGACCTATCAGAAAGGGAATGGTGGGGTTAGACCCCTGCTTCAGTTTTCTGGAGACACAGATTTGTCTCATCTCCTGGAAACTGAGAGCTGCATATCTTGAAGTGACCTGTGGAGGGTCAACACTGACCAGGGGAGTTTCAGTAGAATCTCCCTGGGTAGACATGCTTTTCTAGTGAGGTGTAAGTGGTGCACTTACCTACACTATATGTTTGCCTACTGATCCCTTGCTAGAGTTGTAGTTTAGGGTGTGCTAGGCCCTAGGAGCTACAACAGCTGGTTCAGTAGAACTCAGAGTATTCTAAGCTAAGTTATATGTACCTTTAGTACTTATGTGATCTATCACAAGATATTCTTAGGGCATGTGTGGTAAAACAACAGCAAGCTCAAATCCCAACCGCTGCTCACCAATGTGAGAAGTTGGCCTGATGTGCAGTGTTCACTATTCTAGTGATCACTATATATCAATCCAAACAACCCTTATTGATGATTGGTTGTAAGTCAACCTTATAGACCAGCTATCCTAGTAGCATGGATACGAGCAGTCTAAGGCTAAGACTCTAGAGGGCGTGTTAAGCCAGCTGTTTTACCATCACATTACCCCTTGAACACCCAGTGAAAGGACACCACACAAGTTGTTATGAAAATAAACAGTGTATTTATTTATAACAAGACTACCCTGGCTCTTTATGAGACAGGGAGCTAAGCACACAACAAAACTCTTACGAAAATACTTAAGTTAGCACGTTATACACAAATGCCCGAGGGGCACGAAAAACCATATACTCTAAAAGTGGAATGCGAATTACTAGCAGGTAAGTAACAGTTCTAATAGGCTTTGGAATCGCTAGGACTGGACTAGGGAATCGTTAGATTACTACTAGGAGGCCCAGGGGACTCGGGTGCAGAGTGTGCACTCTCACACGGGATGCGGGACAAAGTCTATGGAAGCTAGAATTCACAAAGTTAGTGTTCACGGGCGAACCCGACCTGGTAGGGAGAAAACGACAGTGGATCCTGACCCTTGGATCGTGAGGCTATGCTGGGACACCGGAGTGCCGAAGTTACCTAGCCCAGGGGCTGCAGCTGCATAGGTCTGAAAAGACGTCGGGAATCTCGTTGCCGGACCAGGAGCCTGGAAGGAAGAAGTTGCTGGCAGGCGACCAGTGAAGAAAAGTTCGATGGATCCAAGCCTGGATCAAGGAAGAAGGAAACCTGAAAGCAGAGGGGACCAAGTTCTTGAATCACTAGCCAGTGATTAAGTGGGCACCAGGATGGCACCGGGCGAAGTCACCGCAGTCAGGTGAGTGGGCGCTGCTGGGCTCTGCAGTCTCTCGGACCAGGAGGCGTTGTCGGCGACCAGGATGGAGGTGCGAGCTGTCCCACGAAGGTTCTTGCTGTCGACGTCGCTGGACCCAGGATTGGGCAACAAGTCTTGGCAAATGCAAGGCCCACGCAGTGGACCTAAAATGGCGTCTTGGGCGGACCAGGAGGGTCCAGGGTACTTCTCCGATGGAGGGAAGCAAGGGCCAGTCTGGAGCAACCAGACCAGCAGCAGAAATGTCGTCGGGCGTCGTCAGGAAGGCCACAAGCCAGCGGGCTAGTAGCCAAACAACGCGGTGAGCAGCAAAAAGCAGAAGGGCCCCACGCAGATCGTGGAGATGCTGGGGAGCTGCACTTCGGTGCTGGAGCTGCTCAGGGTGGGGGCTTCTCGGACCCCAAAGCACTCACCAGGAATTCACTCGGCGGGCTTGCTGGAAAGAAGTCGTGCAGTCTTGAAGATGGCCGGTCCCTCGAGGTCTCGTCACACCCACGAATCTCAGCGTGACTGATGATGTAGGTAGAGGTCAGAGGTGCCAGGGAAGCCGGTTCTCGTCGAGCTGGGCAGTCGGATTCCGGAGGAAGGACTTGCAGCAGACCGCAGTGTTCTTTAGATGGTGCCTGCGGATGCAGGGTGACTACTCCTTAGTCACAAGGGAGAAATCTTAGGAAGAAGTCTTGAGTTCCTTTCGTGGAAAGTAGTTTCAGGATTCAAAGATGATCTGATTTGGAAGGGGGCCAGTTCCTACCTTTATCCTGTAAAAAGGGGCTGGCACGCGACTAAGTCCTGCCCTAGGGGTGGGACTAGGAGGGGGGTGGTTACACCCACTTCCTTGGCGGGCTTTTCCCCAGCACAGGGTCTGGAGTGACCCTGGAACTGGTTCCAGCCGGCCTATGCACAGTGAGCACCGGGGTGCCACGTGCAGTCACCTTCCTCTAAAGCCCTGCCTACCTACAATACACAAAACCCTGTCTGGGATGGTGCTGGCACCGCCCCTGGCAGGAAACCCTTTGTCCTTATCTCCTGCTCTGGGAGGACTCCCAGCAGCAGGAGGGCAGACTTGTGTCTCGGCAGCATCCATTTTGTGGAGCTGAGGCTCTGTTTGACTTTTAACCGGGTTATAGGTTACATGCATGTCGTGTCCCTCTAGAAGGGTGGAATGCTAACCCCGTCGCCAGAATTGGCGAGGGGTTAGTATTCCAATTCGTATGACACCTTACTCGACATGTTTTGATAAAGCGATACCAGAGTTGGCATTTAACCGCGAGGATTATAATGCACTTAAGAGTATATGGTATGCGATATCATGGAAACGGCTAAGGGATGGGTCCCGAAAGCCGCAGACAGGCTCAGCTCATGCCAGAGCACCATCTCACACGATTCCAAGCACTCTGCCTTCAGGATTGTTAAGGCCTGCCATAGGAGTGACTGATAGGAGATCTGTGTGTCCATTTTAGGGTTAGATATAGGTATACTATATCTAAAGCAAAGGGTGAGTACACCACCTTGCCCCAGCTGTCGTGCAGCCAGTTGTGTCAGTTTTAGTTAGTCAATCCAGGGGTGGCACAATACATGCTTCAGCCCCTGGGAGACTTCTGGGTGCACCTCAGCCCTGGGTACAGGGACTTGGAGAGGGCCCAGTGCCAATTCAGTACCTGAGTACAATTTGGATAGAGAGAACAGCTAGGCTGTGGGTCTGATTAGCAGGCCCACAGCCAGGGAAAGTCGTAAACCAGTGCAGCAAAAAGCAAAAATCTGGGTGATCATAGGATTGCAGACCCTACTCTCCTACATGTACACCACCCTTCTCGGTGCCTATCCTCCATCCTAGACGATTGTCGACAGTCTGGAATTGTTCCCATTTGTACAACAGGGCGAGTTCCAGTTCTGAGAGACCTGCCATTTCTTTGACTGCTGTAGTCCTGCAATTTCTAGTTCTGCTGGCTTCCTGTATTCTTCTATTCATATACACAGGTTGGCACATGAGGGCCTTGTAGTGGTGTCTTCACAAGCAGTGGCTACAGAATGGGGGAGGCATGTCGGACTCCATTGTAATCTCCTACGACTTTACGACTGCAAAAGTGGTTTGGTGGTGTAATGAGTTGAAGGATGACCACTTCTCCCCTTCCAACCATGGTAACAATAGTGACAGATAACCACCGCAGGGTGGGGGTTCACCTTGAGGATCTAGAGATCAGGGTCTTTGGTCTCCGGAAGACCAGATTTTTCATATCAATTTGTTAGACAGAGGGCAATTTGGCTGATGCTGAAGGCCTTCTCTCAATCCAAGGTTGGTCCATCTAAATGCTGACAAACAACACAACCGTGATATGCTACATCAACAAACAAGGGGGAGTAGGGTATCACCTCCTTTGCTTGGAAGTGTTTAGACTGTGGTGTAGGCCTCCCCACAAGAGAGCTGGATTACCAACAATCACGTAAAGGGTCTCTGAGTGAGACCTGACAGCCTGAGCCAACTTTATCTTGCTGACCATAAGTGGCGCCTTCTACTGGGGTAGCTCAGAACATATTCGCCCTATAGGGAAGCCCTCCGGTGGACTGTTTGTCTCTTCAGAAATGCTCCAGTATCCGGTGAGAGGAGACTTGGGTTACACATTTCAGTTAAGGTGGAACTTAAAGTTGCACTATGTGTGTTCCCAACCCCCTTTATACTCTTGATTCCTCAATTTCTTTAGGAAGATTTGTTAAGACCGGGCAAAACTAATTCTCATAGCCCCAGATTGATCAAGGAAGGTGTGGTGTGCAGACCTTCAGGGTTTCTCCATATGTCCAGCACAAGCTGCCATTCAGACCGGACCTTCTTTCTTGTTTGAGGTGTGGGGGGTAGGTGGTGATCTGCACCCCACTCTCCAGAACCTCCACCTTCATGCATGGAGATTGACCTCCTTCCAGCTACCACTAGAGGTGGTGGAGTAATCTTGTCAGCATGTTGTCTCTCCATAAATCCACTTACTTTGGAAGATGGAGCCACTTTGCTGTTTTTTGTGCGAACGTCAAAGTAAACCCCTTCAGGTTGAGTTGTCCCAGGTCCTGCAATTAGCACTTTACCTTGCTCATAAGGGTTGTGAGGTAGGTATTGTCAAGGGATATTTGGCGCATTATTGATGTTCCTCTGTCTCCAGACCAGCCCTCCTTGTTTAAGTCCCCCCATTGTTATGCATTTTCTGAAGGAATTAACACATCTGTATCCTCCAACTCCCTTCGGAGGATGAGTGGTTGCACAGATTGTTTCCTAAGAGAGTTATCAACTATCTGCACTATGATGCCTCTTGGTTTAATGCGCTATACAAATTCTTTAAATTTACAAACTTTTTGTTGGACACTGTGGTGCCAAGAAAGGCAAAGCAGTACAAAAACCGAGTCTGTCCAGATGGATTATTCTATGTATTAAGACTTGTTACTCTTTGGCCAATAAGGAATCTCTAAAAGATCAGAGCCCATTCTACCAGGGCTGCATCTACCACCGCTGCATTGGCCAGAGGAGTTCCAATTGAAGAGATCTGTAAGGCTGCAATGTGGGCATCTCTCCACAATTTCGCTCAACATTGCTGCCATGATTCAGAAGTGCGCAGGGATGGCCACTTTGCCTAATATAATTCTATGTCAGGACGGAGGCGAGGATTATGCAGTCCTTTCTTCTCTTTATTAAAACAGCAAATTCAAAGTACACCAATCAGAAAAACTTTACAGGAACTACAGCTCCCATGAGCACATGGGGCACAGTGTCCATAACGACCGCCATCCAATCACAAGGGCGTCCACTGTATAACTGATCCTGACGTCCCTTCCGCTTCCTCTTTCTTCTCTGCTCGTCAGATAAGTCATTTCTATTACCTTTTCTGACGTACTGTGCTTTGATGTTTATTAACGTTTTTTTGGCCTGTGCATTATATTCTGCTTCTGTAGTTCTGTGCGCTTGTTAGCGCTGTATAGTTCGGTGCGCTTGTCAGCGCTGTGTAAGCGGCAGTTCAACACGCGACAGGCACTGCTTGCGCCGTCTCTGCCACTCCATCGCGGAACGTGTGGAGTGCGCCTTTGCGCTTTCCTGGTTCTGTGGGGCGCCCGCATCTTGTGGAAAGACTGCGGTTGCGGTCTTCTGCTTGATTGTGTGGCGCACTGAGGCGAAGGTATCTTCTGCCTCACCAACCCTCGCCTGACACCGGCTACGGTGATTCCTATCGCGCGTTGGTGCGCAGCGCCACCTAGTGGCTAAAAACAGGTACCGCACCTGATTTTTTCGGCTGTTTAGCTTCCTGAGCACCGGCGAGGGGGCTACCTCATTAGATTTGGCTGGAGGTGTTTATGTGCTCTCACCCTCTTAAAATGCAATCAAATCCTTCCATTCAGGAGGCGGAAGAACCTTGTGTCTCCCAACCCTTGCCGCCGGCGGTTGGCCGCGCGCTTTCGCAGTTCCTGGAGTCGGTACTAGCGCCGCTGAGGTAGAGAGTGGACGCCCTCGCCCAAAGCAACCCCGGGGCGTTTGGGGGCCCAGCGTCTGTTGACCGCGGCCCCAAAGGTGGGGGCAAAATGTCAGCGAAGCGTCACGCGGGGCACCTGGAGGAGTTCGATCGTCTGAGGGACTCCTTCCGTAAGAGTGCGCGGACACTGAAGCATGTACCCTGCCGGGAGGGATTTTACCCCGGAACGGATGGCGACAAGGTCGCCCCTGAGACGGACCAGGAGGATGGTTTCCCCGTGGAGGGAGAGGGTGTTTCTGATGACGAGGCCTCCTCGGAGGATGAGGATGAGTACACGGGTCGGCCCTGGCGCCCGGCGTCTCACTCATCGGAGTCCCAGGAAGGCGATGATAAAACCTCCAATATGTTTGACCCGACGAGGATTTACCACCCTAGGTCGTCTGAGTGGATCCTTGATCCCAAGGTGGCGAATTACGTCGCGAGTAAAGTTCGCCAACCCCTAGAAAAGGAGGTTAGGATCCGCATGCAGGGTGAATGGCCTCGCCCGAAACTGGAGGGCAGGGTGGCGGTCACCCTGGACATCGATGAGAAACTCTGCACGTTCTTTGCAAAGTGCATGAAAGATCCTAAGAAGGGTATAGATCGCTCCTGGCGCAACTGCCAGGATAAACTCCTGGACGCCGTCTGTCCCGTGACACAGATCATCCAGTTGTCCGAGAGGGCCAAAGAGTCAGGGACTGCGATGTCCACGGAGATCGTGGCAGGTTGGGCCCAGACGGTACGAGGTTTCCGGATAGAGTTCTACGGCACTCCCCGTCAGAGAATTTGCCCTCGCCCCCTGGTTTTTTCCACGGAAGACAGGGTTCTGATCGACATCGAGGTGGCGGATTTCCTCAGGAAGCGAGCGATCCGCGAGACCCACCTGCATCCTTCGGGGTTCTTGAGCAACATCTTTTTAGTCCAGAAGAAGGACAAAGGGAATTCAACGAGTGGTTGGTGTACCGCCACTTCAAGATGGAGGGGATCCATCTGCTGCGCGACCTTCTCATCCGGGGAGATTGGATGGTTCGCCTAGATTTGAAAGACGCTTACCTCACGGTACCGATCTTCCCGCCACATCGGCGGTTCCTCCAATTTCTATGGAACGGAGCTGTCTTCGCGTTTCAGGCACTGCCCTTCGGCCTCTCATCGGCCCCATGGTGCTTTACGAAACTCCTGCGGCCGGTGGTGGAAACCCTCGCGAGAGGGGCGTTCGGTTGATCATGTATCTCGATGATATACTGATTTTGAATCAATCGCCGGATCGGCTCAGACTAGACTTGAGCATGACTATTGCTCTACTCCAGGACTTGGGTTTTGTGATAAATGCCCAGAAGTCCGAACTTCGACCGTCGACTCAGATTACATTCCTGGGGTTTCTGATAGATTCAGAGTCGGCCTTCCTCAACAGAAGGTAACCAAAATCTGCAAGGAGCTCTCCCAGGTCCTTCGGAAGGACAGAATCTCTCTGCGGCAGTTGGCTCGAATCGTGGGTCTCCTTTCATCCTCGATTCAGGCGATCTTTCCGGGCCCCCTGCACTACAGGGCCCTGCAACGGCTGAAGATCCAAAGTTACAGGACAGAGCCCATATCAAAATAGGTCCAATAATTCAGAGCGAGCAAGTAATGTACACAAGCTCATAGAAAGGTAATGAAAATAGCCGCGTTCGCAACCATGATAAGTTGCAATCTGGGAACAAGAGAGTAAAAATATAGGCATATCAAGATTTAGTGAAATCAAAAATATATCGCCAAGGAAATGTACTAGCATACTGAATGCTCCCACACCAAAAACTAGGTGGGAAACTCACACAATGCAGTGGGTGCATAACATCCACATCAAATGCAAGATAAACACACAATCACTTCGCTTACCCGTCTAATCGCAACAGCGCTCGTGACCCGTCTGGTCGCTCGTAGCAGCAAAAGTTGCTTAGTGATCGGCAACATTTTATATATGCCTAGAAGTAGATAGCGCGGGAAGGAGCCAAACAGAGTTCAGGTGTGGACACTGGGCCCGGGAGTAAGAGTGGTGGAGATCGAAAACAGACCAGACTGACTAACATTATACAAAACAAGACGGCGGCCATCTTGGAATGTTGCTAGTTTAAGCAAACTCAAGAAAAACTCTATATTTAATGTCAGAAACTGCTCACATGGCACCCTCATCTCCCCATTCCCAACTAGTATTGTTTTATATTCAATTCGGGAGCAAACCTGGCAACCAACATGGGAGCCCCTGTGACGAGGCACAGGTTTTGACATGTCAGTAGGGAATCTTAAAATAATATAGATAGAAAGTTTCTGTACATAAGTAGAGGACCACCCAGTTGTAATAAGCTCAAAAATAAGAACAGCTGTCAAAAGAGAAAGTATAAATGTAGAGAGGGCACGAATGCGACGTAGGGAAACGAATGTGCAATAATAATAGCAACATGTCCCTAAAAGAGAGACAAACAGTTAAGTCTCAACAACTCATAAGACAGGACACAAACGGCGACCAATTTGAGTGGTCTTTGACAAGAGAAAAAACATTCTTGTTTATTTATGTTTTTTATATAGTTATACACATAAAGCCAGATGATTAATGATTGAAGGACAACGTTACCCACAGTATCAACAAGAGTATCATATGTTTGAAAGTGCATTTTTCATAGCTTGATCATTTCATTCCTTAAGAAACACATGTAATTCGCGATCTGTGTTTAGTCCCCTATCAACTGCTCTCAATTTGATCAGCCACTGAGATTCCAATTTTCTTAATGTGGCCACTCTATCCCCTCCTCTAGGATTGGCTTTCACCTCAGCAATACCATGAAATTTGATCGCCAATATTTCAGATTCTGTATGGACTGCATTATAATGGACTGCCAGAGGGTAGCTCTTATTGCCATTACGGATGGCTCATACATGTTCCTGTATCCTTTCTTTGAGGGGTCGTGTGGTACTACCAACATAAATTTGGCCACATTTGCAAATTATACAATAAACAGTGAAATGGTGTTACAGTTAATAAACTGATTGATGTGATGAGTTTTTTGAGTGTTATATTTAAAGAACTTCTTTTTATCATCCGCAAATTGGCATACACAGCATTGGGTACATTTAAAGAACCCCTTCGGTTTGTTGGGGAACCATATGTTGGTAGTACTGGATTGAGTAACATTGCTAACTATAGAGGGACTTATGATGTTCCTAAGAGTTCTTCCCCTTCTATAGACAATCTTGGGTTTGTTAGTCAGATATGGATCCAGATCCGGGTCCAGTCTGAGGATCTTCCAATGCTTGTTTATAGTCCTGTAGACTTGATTACTGTGCAAATTAAATTGAGTAATCAGAGATATCTTATCCTCTTTGTTGATATGTCTTTGATTACGTTTGAGTGTTTCTGATCTGGAGATTTTATTGATACGGGTGTGGGCTTTGTTAAGTATCATCTTGTCATAGCCTCTTTTTTCAAAACGTTCCTTAAGTTTAGTTATCTCATGTTGGAAGTCATTTTCAGAACTACAGTTACGGCGTAGCCTGGTCATTTCACCGAAAGGGATGGCAATTTTCTGTGAGGTGGGGTGGGCACTGCTGGCATGTAACACTGAGTTACATGCAGTGTTCTTTCTGAACAATTTGCTCTCAAGTCTGCCATTGTTAACAAATAAGGTTATATCCAGAAAGTCCACACTGTTCGCACTGTGGTAGGAGGTGAAACTCAAATTATAGGTGTTATTATTGATATACATGACAAATTCATTAAGTGAAATCTCATCCCCTCCCCAAATCAAAAAGATATCGTCGATAAATCGACACCAAAATATGATATGATTGGTCAGCTCAGGAGGGCCACATTTCCATATATGGGATTCTTCAAAGAATCCCATATAGATGTTGGCAAATGAGGGAGAAAATTTCGCCCCCATTGCTACACCAGAGTGTTGGTGATACCAGGTATTGTTATGGACGAAAAAATTATTAGTAAGTGAAAAACGGGTCATTTCTAGTACCATTTCAGTATGATGGTATAGGGTGGCATCACGTTTGGACAAAAAGTATGTAAGGGCCTCCATACCTTTGTTTACAGGTATGCTGGTATATAAGGCACAGACATCTAATGTCACTAGTAGAGCATCATTCATCCAAGTCATGTCTTCTAATTTGTTTAGAAGATCCTTTGTATTTATGTTATTTATGTTATTTGAAGAGGATCTCTTTTTGACTCTACATTGGATTATTACTTACCCTTATACTGCTTTAATCTTGTGTTGTAAATTTCATCAGTGACAATAGTTCAAGGTTCTATTCATGCAATACATATAAAGAATGAAAGAACTCAAATAAATTTTGGTGTGCTGTAATTAGAACCTCACTTTTTTGTAATAGTATTTCCGGTTGTACATCTTGTGCACCGATATAGCACCTTTAGGTAGTAGGTGCCTTGAGTTTCTTGAGCACCCATGGTATACAATTATTGATTGCCATTTTGTTCACTTATAACGCGTATTTTCTTAATTATATTAGAATTAAGATTTTCAATCGAATGTTGCGGACTTCTCCATTTTGGACACTACTACCTTCGTATGTTAAAATTATCTCACAAGGTTGTCCTAGTCCGGATAGACAATATGACAGACCTGTACTATTTATAAAAACAGGGGGGACATGGTCTTGTCAACTCTCACAACTGTCTCAGACCATATGAAATGGAGCTGTGCACCACCACATTCATCTCTTGGCGGAATATCTGCCGGGAGCAGGCAATGATTTTTCTGACCTACTCAGCAGGCTGCAGCAACAGTCCCAAGAGTGGGAACTCCACCCCCAGGTCGTCCTTCCCTACTTTCAAAAGTGGAGGTTTCCTCAAATAGACTTTTTTGCCACAGCTGAAAACACAAAATGTGCAAACTTCACCTCCAGGTACCCACACCCACTTTCCAAGTTCAACGCACCATGGATGAGTTGATCAGGGATATTTGCCTACACTTTTTCAGCTCTCCCTCTCATTGTTTTTCTGGTTTGGAGACTCAGGCAAACATCTCTCACCATGACAATTGGGGGTGGGGTCGCACACTACTCACACACCAGCGGTATCGCCCCTAAGGACTATGGTAAATGTAGTTACATGTTCCGTGATGCATCTTCTTTCGATTCTCTGCTATCTTCGCTGTCTTCGCCATCCCTGGACACGTGTTTCAGGTTATCACCCCTTGTCAGCAGGGATAGGCCGTGTTCTGGGGTTGCCGGTGGCTGCCAAATATCTGCCAGGTTTAGTACCACTCAGGCGCGTAGGTGCGGGGTCCCAGGCTCGTCAGCCAACTGCTCGAGGGAGCTTTAACATTACAATTGGGGGTGGGGTCGCACACTACTCACACACCAGCGGTATCGCCCCTAAGGACTATGGTAAATGTAGTTACGTGTTCCGCGATGCATCATCTTTCGATTCTCTGCTATCTTCGCTGTCTTCGCCATCCCTGGACACGTGTTTCGGGGTATCACCCCTCGTCAGCAGGGATAGGCTGTGTTCTGGGGTTGCCGGTGGCTGCCAAATATCTGCCAGGTTTAGTACCACTCAGGCGCGTAGGTGCGGGGTCCCAGGCTCGTCAGCCAACTGCTCGAGGGAGCTTTAACATTACAATTGGGGGTGGGGTCGCACACTACTCACACACCAGCGGTATCGCCCCTAAGGACTATGGTAAATGTAGTTACGTGTTCCGCGATGCATCTTCTTTCGATTCTCTGCTATCTTCGCTGTCTTCGCCATCCCTGGACACTTGTTTCGGGGTATCACCCCTCGTCAGCAGGGATAGGCCGTGTTCTGGGGTTGCCGGTGGCTGCCAAATATCTGCCAGGTTTAGTACCACTCAGGCACGTAGGTGCGGGGTCCCAGGCTCGTCAGCCAACTGCTCGAGGGAGCTTTAACATTACAATTGGGGGTGGGGTCGCACACTACTCACACACCAGCGGTATCGCCCCTAAGGACTATGGTAAATGTAGTTACGTGTTCCACGATGCATCTTCTTTCGATTCTCTGCTATCTTCGCTGTCTTCGCCATCCCTGGATACGTGTTTCGGGGTATCACCCCTCGTCAGCAGGGATAGGCCGTGTTCTGGGGTTGCCGGTGGCTGCCAAATATCTGCCAGGTTTAGTACCACTCAGGTGCGGGGTCCCAGGCTCGTCAGCCAACTGCTCGAGGAAGCTTTAACATTACAATTGGGGGTGGGGTCACACACTAACACACCAGCGGTATCGCCCCTAAGGACTATGGTAAATGTAGTTACGTGTTCCGCGATGCATCTTCTTTTGATTCTCTGCTATCTTCGCTGTCTTCGCCAACCCTGGACACGTGTTTCGGGGTATCACCCCTCATCAGCAGGGATAGGCCGTGTTCAGGGGTTGCCGGTGGCTGCCAAATATCTGCCAGGTTTAGTACCACTCAGGCGCGTAGGTGCGGGGTCCCAGGCTCATCAGCCAACTGCTAGAGGGAGCTTTAACATTACAATTGGGGGTGGGGTCGCACACTACTCACGCACCAGCGGTATCGCCCCTAAGGACTACGGTGAATGTAGTTACGTGTTCCGCGATGCATCTTCTTTCGATTCTCTGCTATCTTCGCTGTCTTCGCCATCCCTGGACACGTGTTTCGGGGTATCACCCCTCGTCAGCAGGGATAGGCCGTGTTCTGGGGTTGCCGGTGGCTGCCAAATATCTGCCAGGTTTAGTACCACTCAGGCGCGTAGGTGCGGGGTCCCAGGCTCGTCAGCCAACTGCTTGAGGGAGCTTTAACATTACAATTGGGGGTGGGGTCGCACACTACTCACACACCAGCGGTATCGCCCCTAAGGACTATGGTAAATGTAGTTACGTGTTCCGCGATGCATCTTCTTTCGATTCTCTGCTATCTTCGCTGTCTTCGCCATCCCTGGACACGTGTTTCGGGGTATCACCCCTCGTCAGCAGGGATAGGCCGTGTTCTGGGGTTGCCGTTGGACTTTCTTTTGTATTCAAGCTCCCTTGAGCTGGTGGGGCTGACGAGCCCGGGTTACGCACCTGCGTGCCACGAGTGGTACCGGACCTGAGGATATTTTTTGGCAGCCTACGCAGCACCCCTACATATATGCCTATTCCCTGCTGACGAGAGGTAACAACCTCGAAACACGTGTCCAGGGATGGCCAACGCGACAGTGATTTTTTGCTCAAGACCCTGGCAGAGGCGCACCCGCTGATGCTTACTTCATGGACCACAATGCTTTGGGGCAACACGCTGATAGGACAAGCAGTGTGCGACCAATTGGAGAATCTCTCACCATGATCCTGGTAGCACCAACTTGGGCACGTCAGCTCTAGTTCACTACATTCCTAGACCTTTCAGTACTTCCGCACGAGAAGCTCCCCAACAGGCCGGACCCGCCCAGTCAAAATCAAGGACCCATCAGACACCTGGATATCAAACCTCTCAGTCTAGCAATTCGACTCCAGAGTTCAAGAGTTTGGTTATCTTAAATTACCACAAGAATGCAAGCACATTCTCAAGCAAGCATGCAAGCCCACTGCTAGAGCATGTTATGCTGCAAAATAGAATTTTTTTGTGTACTACTGTCAACTTAAACAAATTGATCCTATCAAAGCCACGGTGCAGGGCATTGTCTGCTACCTGCTTCAACTGCAAAAGGCTAATTTAGCCTATTCTTCCATTAGATTACACCTGGCTGCCATAGCTGCCTATTTCCAAAATAGACAGCACATCACTGACATAATATAGAATACCAAATTATAGACTTACCAAAATATCGTTGACAAAATATAGAATGCAAAAATATCGAATTCCTATCTACAAACGGGTAAGTACAAAAATATCGAATCAAAAATATCGTTGTAAAAAATAGTTAGTCAAAATATCTAATTTTTTTAAATGTCTTAAAAGTAATTTAAAATTAATGAAATAATAAATATAATTAACTAAAACATACTTTAAAATACGTAAATAACCTTAAAATTTATAAATAAATAATTTAAGTAAAAAAAATAAACATACAATTTTATTTTATAATATATATATATATATATATATATATATATATGTATATATATGTATATATTCACGTAATATTAATAAAAAATATACAATATTTTTATCGTAGGATAGTGGGAGGGTAAAATGTACTATTACCACTCCAGTGAGTGCAACAGTAGGGAAAGTGTTGGATAGCGCCAGGGTAAAAATTACTATTCCCACTCCTGAGAGTGCAACAGTAGGGAAAACGTTGGATAGTGGGAGGGTAAAAATGACTATTCCCACTCCAGAGAGTGCAACAGTAGGGAAAGCGTAGGATAGCAGAAGGGGAAAAATTACTATTCCCACTCCAGAGTGTGCAACAGTAGGGAAAGCGTTGAATAGCGGGAGGGTAAGAATTACTATTACCACTCCTGAGAGTGCAAAATTAGGGAAAGCGTTGGATAGCGTAAGGGTAAAAATTACTATTCCCACTCCAGTGAGTTTAACAGTAGGGAAAGTAATGATTTAATATATTAATACAAATAAATTAAATATCAATACCAATAAAACATTAATTAAAAGTAATTACCAATTTAATATTATGTAATAATTAATTAGAAATACAAATAAATATTAGTTATTAAAATCAATTACCCATTCATAATTAACAACTAATTAATTTTCAATAACAAAAACTAATTAATAATAAAAACGAATACCAATTAATAATTAACAGTAAATTATCAATACACAAGTATTTTTAATATGTTATTAATTACAATTTCATTACTTCCCACCCTATTCCCCTATAAACCCACAACCTGCTACAGAAAATAAATTAATACAATTATCAAGTAATTAATAAAAAGTAATTACCAATTAATAAAAATTAATTACCAATTAAAAATTTATAAAATTCAAAATAAATACCAATAAATTAAAAAAAAGTATTTACTTAATTACAATTAAATTACTTCCCACCCTATTCCCCTATAAACCCACAACCTCCTACAGAACTAAAAAGCAAAACTGAAAATAAATTAAGAAAATTAACATAATTATCAATTAATGAATTAATAAAACTTTATTACCAATTAATACACATTCATTACCAATTAAATTTAATTAACAATAAATTAAAAATGAATACCAATAAATAAATAAATATATTTAATTAATTACAATTAAATTACTTTCCACCCTATTACCCTATAAGCCCACAACCCGCTACAGAACTAAAAAGCAAAATGAAATAAAAAATAATTAATTGCTAAAAATGAATATTTAATTTAATATAATTAAATTACTTCCCACCCTATTCCCCTATAAACCCACAACCAGCTACAGAATTATATTACGCAAAAATTAAATAACATAAAATTCATTACTTAAAATAAATTAAACATACATTACCAAAATATACACTTTTCACACATATACTAACATACAAAACACTTTAAAAAAGTTGATAATATTAAAAATACGATATATTTTAATGCCTATATTATATATTTAGATTATTTTGACTTCTATATTTTGACAATTGATATTATATTACTTACCTTCAATTCGATATTTTTAACCACTATATTGTGTCCATTTAATATTTTGTCCATTCTATATTTTCACTTCAATATTATGGCTGTTCTATATTTTTTTCGATATGATGTCTAGTTACCATAGGCAGCATCTCTCATTGTTCAAAATACCATTCATTAAAGCCTTTATGGAATGCCTAAAAAGGATCGTCACTCCTAGGGTTCCTCCAGCACCCCTTTCTAACCTTAACATTGTTCTAACCAGGCTTATGTGTTCCCCTATGGAGTCTCTTCACTCGTGTCCTCTACAATTTCCTTCATGGATGGTGGCATTCTTGGTTGCCATTACCTCAATCAAGTGTGTTAGTGAGCTCCCGGTTTTACCCTTACAGGAACCATTCTTTCAAATACTTAAAGACGAACTGGTTTTTCTTACTAATAATAATAATAATAATAATAAAGTAGTTTATAGAGCGCTTGGTGACGCCATCCCGGCGTGTCCCCGCGCTGAGGAAAGGAGGAGCAGCGAGCAGCCAGAAACACCAGCAAATTCGCCACCAAGCTTTATGAATTGTACAGGTGAGTTTTTAGGAGACTCCTGAATTTGATCTCAGATTTTTCCAGTCTGAGGCAAATCGGAAGTTTATTCCAATTTAGAGCAGCAGAGACTCTAAAGGATTTACCCCCAAGTTTGGCTCTTTGTGTACGGGGAACCACCAGCTGTCCCGTGCCTACAGAGCGTAGGACTCTCCTTGGCTCGTATTTTTGTATTAGGTCATGGAGATAGGTGGGAGCATTCTGCCATAATATCCGATGACATGTGAGTAGAGCTTTGTACATCACTCTCTTTTTGACTGGCAGCCAGTGTAGAGCCGCAAGAGGAGTTTTAGATGCAGCTCTTTTCGGGAGTCTCAGAACTAGACGAGCTGCCGAGTTTTGAAGGACTTGAAAGCGTCTTAGACTTTTTTTTGTGGCACCCAAAAACAGGACATTCCCGTAATCCATACGGGATGTCACGAGTGCCTGTATCAGGGTGCGTCTGGCTTCAAGGGGAAGCAGATCCAGGGTTTGATTGAGTGTTTTTAACACCCCAAAGCACTTCCCCACTAGGCGCCGAATGTGGCCCTCGTAGGATAGGGTGGGGTCAACCCATATCCCCAGATTCTTAGCCTCCTTACAAGGAGTGGGGGTAGGACCTAAACAAGGTGGCCACCAATTCGCTGTCCAATTCAGGTTAGTACCACCAACCACCAGTACCTCGGTTTTGGAGCCATTTAACTTTAGGCAGTGCGAGTTCATCCATGTGGCCAGATCCTGCATACAGGCCTTAAAATTGGATGCTGCAGTTGAAGATGCTTGAGATAGAGAGATTAGCAGTTGGGGGTCATCGGCGTAGGAGACTAACTCCACTCCATACGCTTGCACCACCTCGGCCAAGGGGGCCAAGTAAAGATTAAATAAGGTTGGACTCAGGGCAGAGCCCTGGGGCACCCCCTGTTCCAGTGCTAGCTCTGAGGATCTAAAGGAGCCCCGTTGGACCTGGAAGCTCCGGCCTGTGAGAAAAGATTTCAGCCACCCCAGGGCCGAGCCTGTGACACCCGCCCGGTTTAGACACTGTAGCAAGATGTAGTGGGCTACAGTGTCAAACGCCGCACTGAGGTCTAACATGACCAGCGCCATGGTGTGTCCGGCATCTGCCCCTCGTCTGAGGGTCTCAGTCGCTCTCAGAAGGGCAGTCTCAGTCGAGTAACCAGGCCGAAAGCCCGATTGAGAGGAGTGTAGGATGTTAGCTGTTTCTAAGTAGGCCGTCAATTGAGAGTTGGCCACTTTCTCAGCCACTTTGGCTAGGTATGGCAATAAAGAGATGGGCCTCCGATTCTGAAGCCCTTCATGGCTTATGTTGGGTTTCTTCTTTATTGGAAGAACTACTGCTTTCTTCCAGTCATCCGTAAGTGTCTGGGAAGCAAAAGATGTCTGAAGTACATGCCTGATGTAGGGTTCTAGAATTGCCAGGCTCTCTCCCAACACCTATTGGGGAGCTGGGTCACGAGGAGAGCCTGATTTAACCCCTTAACATATTTTACATAGTACCTCCGGGGAAGGGACGTAAAATTCTCCATATGGTGTTCCGTAGTTCTTACACCTGTCCTTTCTACAAAATCTAATCTGTTTACAGGCTTGTTTGAGAAGGAGGTGTAAATGTCCCTGACTTTTCCTGCGAAGTATTCAGCTACTCTGTTGCATTCTGCTACCGAGTCATTAGCTGGGGTGTTAGAGCTCGCTACCAGGGAAATCTCTTTAAAAATCTTAAAGAGTTCTTTCGAGGAGTTTTCAGCCTCCCCGATGCGATTTTTATAATGGGTGGCTTTAGATCCCCGCACCATAGCTTGGTACTTCCTTTGTGCCTCCCTATAGCCTAACTTTGATTGAGGGCAAAAGTCTACCCGCCACCTGCGCTCGAATCGTTTGCATTCCGATTTAACGGTTTGCAGAGCGGGCGTAAACCACGGGGCTGACCTTTTGCCTCTAATTGCAGCCTTAGATGAATACAACGGGACCGTTGCGTTAAGGGCACAAAGAATGCGTTCCTGAAGTCTGAAGTTCGCACTTTCGCTATCACCACTGTGGTTCTGAAAATCTGGACCCTATTGTTATCCCCATATCGAGGTCCAATACCCGTGTCACAAAATATCAACGTACCATGACGAATTTAGTGTCCAAGAACCGATAATGATTAGGACATCATTCCTATGTATTTGCGTGACAATCGAGGGTTGCCAACACCCCTAAATCGTAATTTCCATCCCAATCCCTTAGACTCCATTTTGTGAACGGCATCCATCTTACGTCTTGCCCTCATGTTAAGTCAATTAAAGGTCGAGCTTGATCCAAAAGGACACGTCCACCTTCCCCTGACTTCCCCCTGACCTGTCCAAACTGACTTCATTGCCTTAAGCCAAACCTGTTTGGGCGGCTCCCCGCCCAGTGGCCGAATACGATAACATCGACACATAACATTCCACAAACCATTTACCCCATACAGAACATGCTTTCTACAAACATGCACCTGTCCATACTTCTTCTTTATGGCCAGTTTTATGACTGGGTGGTACCTGCCTTTATTGGTGTTTCATCGATATCTGATGGGAGTCCCGGATCTTGCTGGGTAATCTGTCACGAACTGGACATCTAAAATGTGGGCTTGCTTACGTGACGCCGCACTTTGTATTATTGCAGAAATATGTTTACAGCCATATCATAAACTCAAGAATTCTTGCTTGAAGCCATTATTTCTGTATAAAAGGAGAAGACTGGTTCTGTAAAAACGAACACGTACAGTCTCCTGAGAATACATGACCCGTGTTTGTCGTGCTTCTAGGACACGTGTTACTTGGTAGCTACCAATAAAACCTGATCTCTGACTGCGACTAGAAGACTCATTGTTTCTGTGGTCCGGAACAAGGGAGAACTCAGAGGTCATCGGGTGTTATCCCCTGGCACCACCGGGTTCCTAAAAACCCGGCACCTCAGTTGGCGCCCAACTCGGGGCGATATCAAGCGGCGACGGTCCAAGCCAGATGTTCGTGAGGAGCTTCGTGTGAAAATTCCGGAGGACGGCCAGCCACTTCAGCGACCCCTGTATGTCGACGTGGTTCCGAAGGTCTTTGCTGCGAGGTTCCCTGCGTCCCGACGGCTACGAAGGACTGCTGCCCTGACTATCGCCTTGTTTTGGACCCAGTGATCCTTGGTAGAGCGAAACGATAGACGAGTCTTCTAGCGACGTCACCGATCTTCAAATACTTCAGTTAAGTATAAGTGGAGCGTCTCCCAGTCTTTAGTTTGTCCTTAGTTTTTTGGTATCCTTGAGATACGACTTGATTTGGCACTTGCAAGCCCCAAAGCCGAAGGACTCGTGTTTTCACGAGAAATATCGTAATAGATAAACCTTTGAAGTTTGAAGCTAGACTAGTGAGCGAAGATGCCTGGTTTTAGCAGACTTGGAAACTTGTTTTGTCTTGGTTATAATAAGGATTCCCGATTAGAGGATTCCTGTCCGGTTCCTCCAATTGGAACTCCAACGTATGAGCTCTATGTAAAACATGGCGTAGGTCCTATCACATATAATGAAGTATGGATAAAATACACCCGTAAGGATGGTGTTTTAAAATGGCCCCAATATGGTAGTTTCGACTCAGAAATTCTAGATAACCTAGAGGTCAAACTGTTCAAAAAGAAAGCCCGACCGGCGATGTTTGACTCTTTCCGCTTATGGCGCAAAGAGGCCAAAGAAAAGGAAATTAAATTAGAAAAGAAGAATAAGAGGGAAAGGGGTATTTCAGTAATACAAGCCGCGATAAAATTTAAAGACAACGAAGAGGATCGAATAAGTGAGCAGTTACACAGGCAACGTAAAATGGCAATAGATAAATGCTATCCTGTTTTACCATCTCTTCAGCAAGAGACAGTAAAAGAGCGTGAGAAAGATCCATTAATGACGCATTTGCTGAATTTGCCACCACCCTATGCGCAAAATGCCACAGCACCTCCGCAACCTTTAGTTGCACCTCTGGTAGCTGTTATACCAGCTCCTCTACAGCACTCACCAGCTACTCTTCAGCTGGCTTCTATTTCTCTAGTGCAGCCTCCTCAAGGCTCACCAGTCACATCTACTTCTCCTACTGTTCCTTCTACAACTTCGCCTAGCGCACCTTCTATTTCTTCCGATACTAGTTCTGCGAACACTTCTGTTTCTGCTTTGCGTGACTCTGTTCTGACACCAGTTATTCCTCCACTTTCACCTTCCGTCTGGCATAAAACGGCCAGCATTGCTACTAACATTCCTTCACCACTTTTTCGGTCGCCTAAAACGACCCCTAATACGGGACTAAGACAGTTACGAAGCCAAATGCCTGATTATCGAGAGAGGGAATGCCTGAATAAGTTAGCACGGAATTGGGCTCTGGATACAGCCAGATATGATGTAGAGTCCGTCATGAACGTTTTCCGTCAATGGGATGAACCGACGCAAAGATATGTTTTTGAACAGATGTGTGTTCTTCTGTGTGAGGATTTGGAAGATAATGGTCAAGAGAGCAACGCTCGAGAGTTGTGTAATGTACGATTTAAATTTGGGGAATTGCAAAAACAACAAGTAATGGACTGAATGTGGATCAATGTCACACACTCCCCCAGTCAAAAGATCTGGGCCCAAATCCATCGTTTTTTTGCACTCCACACCACCCTGGGTTAGACAATGGCGATATGCAAATCAGCTCTGACCCTGTTGCCCCATGGGAACAGTCCAGTCCGAACTACAAAAGCCATGTCCTTCCCAGAACGGAATCAAGTATCCGAGGACCGGACCGGTTTCGAGGTAACACCTCTCTTCAGCCCGGCTAGCTTGACTCCAAGTGGTGTGGAGTGCCTGGGACCCACGTCTGGGCATCCCCAGCGCACTTAGGGCGGCAATTGCAAAAACAACAAGTGATGGACTGAATGTGGATCAATATCACACACTCCCGCAGTCAAAAGATCTGGGCCCAAATCCATCGTTTTTTTGCACTCCACACCACCCTGGGTTAGACAATGGCGATATGCAAATCAGCTCTGACCCTGTTGCCCCATGGGAACAGTCCAGTCCGAACTACAAAAGCCATGTCCTTCCCAGAACGGAATCAAGCATCCGAGGACCGGACCGGTTTCGAGGTAACACCTCTCTTCAGCCCGGCTAGCTTGACTCCAAGTGGTGTGGAGTGCCTGGGACCCACGTCTGGGCATCCCCAGCGCACTTAGGGCGGCAATTGCAAAAACAACAAGTGATGGACTGAATGTGGATCAATGTCACACACTCCCCCAGTCAAAAGATCTGGGCCCAAATCCATCATTTTTTTGCACTCCACACCACCCTGGGTTAGACAATGGCGATATGCAAATCAGCTCTGACCCTGTTGCCCCATGGGAACAGTCCAGTCCGAACTACAAAAGCCATGTCCTTCCCAGAACGGAATCAAGCATCCGAGGACCGGACCGGTTTCGAGGTAACACCTCTCTTCAGCCCGGCTAGCTTGACTCCAAGTGGTGTGGAGTGCCTGGGACCCACGTCTGGGCATCCCCAGCGCACTTAGGGCGGCAATTGTAAAAACAACAAGTGATGGACTGAATGTGGATCAATGTCACACACTCCCCCAGTCAAAAGATCTGGGCCCAAATCCAACGTTTTTTTGCACTCCACACCACCCTGGGTTAGACAATGGCGATATGCAAATCAGCTCTGACCCTGTTGCCCCATGGGAACAGTCCAGTCCGAACTACAAAAGCCATGTCCTTCCCAGAACGGAATCAAGCATCCGAGGACCGGACCGGTTTCGAGGTAACACCTCTCTTCAGCCCGGCTAGCTTGACTCCAAGTGGTGTGGAGTGCCTGGGACCCACGTCTGGGCATCCCCAGCGCACTTAGGGCGGCAATTGCAAAAACAACAAGTGATGGACTGAATGTGAATCAATGTCACACACTCCCCCAGTCAAAAGATCTGGGCCCAAATCCATCGTTTTTTTGCACTCCACACCACCCTGGGTTAGACAATGGCGATATGCAAATCAGCTCTGACCCTGTTGCCCCATGGGAACAGTCCAGTCCGAACTACAAAAGCCATGTCCTTCCCAGAACGGAATCAAGCATCCGAGGACCGGACCGGTTTCGAGGTAACACCTCTCTTCAGCCCGGCTAGCTTGACTCCAAGTGGTGTGGAGTGCCTGGGACCCACGTCTGGGCATCCCCAGCGCACTTAGGGCGGCAATTGCAAAAACAACAAGTGATGGACTGAATGTGGATCAATGTCACACACTCCCCCAGTCAAAAGATCTGGGCCCAAATCCATCGTTTTTTTGCACTCCACACCACCCTGGGTTAGACAATGGCGATATGCAAATCAGCTCTGACCCTGTTGCCCCATGGGAACAGTCCAGTCCGATCTACAAAAGCCATGTCGTTCCCAGAACGGAATCAAGCATCCGAGGACCGGACCGGTTTCGAGGTATCACCTCTCTTCAGCCCGGCTAGCTTGACTCCAAGTGGTGTGGAGTGCCTGGGACCCACGTCTGGGCATCCCCAGCGCACTTAGGGCGGCAATTGCAAAAACAACAAGTGATGGACTGAATGTGGATCAATGTCACACACTCCCCCAGTCAAAAGATCTGGGCCCAAATCCAACGTTTTTTTGCACTCCACACCACCCTGGGTTAGACAATGGCGATATGCAAATCAGCTCTGACCCTGTTGCCCCATGGGAACAGTCCAGTCCGAACTACAAAAGCCATGTCCTTCCCAGAACGGAATCAAGCATCCGAGGACCGGACCGGTTTCGAGGTAACACCTCTCTTCAGCCCGGCTAGCTTGACTCCAAGTGGTGTGGAGTGCCTGGGACCCACGTCTGGGCATCCCCAGCGCACTTAGGGCGGCAATTGCAAAAACAACAAGTGATGGACTGAATGTGAATCAATGTCACACACTCCCCCAGTCAAAAGATCTGGGCCCAAATCCATCGTTTTTTTGCACTCCACACCACCCTGGGTTAGACAATGGCGATATGCAAATCAGCTCTGACCCTGTTGCCCCATGGGAACAGTCCAGTCCGAACTACAAAAGCCATGTCCTTCCCAGAACGGAATCAAGCATCCGAGGACCGGACCGGTTTCGAGGTAACACCTCTCTTCAGCCCGGCTAGCTTGACTCCAAGTGGTGTGGAGTGCCTGGGACCCACGTCTGGGCATCCCCAGCGCACTTAGGGCGGCAATTGCAAAAACAACAAGTGATGGACTGAATGTGGATCAATGTCACACACTCCCCCAGTCAAAAGATCTGGGCCCAAATCCATCGTTTTTTTGCACTCCACACCACCCTGGGTTAGACAATGGCGATATGCAAATCAGCTCTGACCCTGTTGCCCCATGGGAACAGTCCAGTCCGATCTACAAAAGCCATGTCGTTCCCAGAACGGAATCAAGCATCCGAGGACCGGACCGGTTTCGAGGTAACACCTCTCTTCAGCCCGGCTAGCTTGACTCCAAGTGGTGTGGAGTGCCTGGGACCCACGTCTGGGCATCCCCAGCGCACTTAGGGCGGCAATTGCAAAAACAACAAGTGATGGACTGAATGTGGATCAATGTCACACACTCCCCCAGTCAAAAGATCTGGGCCCAAATCCAACGTTTTTTTGCACTCCACACCACCCTGGGTTAGACAATGGCGATATGCAAATCAGCTCTGACCCTGTTGCCCCATGGGAACAGTCCAGTCCGAACTACAAAAGCCATGTCCTTCCCAGAACGGAATCAAGCATCCGAGGACCGGACCGGTTTCGAGGTAACACCTCTCTTCAGCCCGGCTAGCTTGACTCCAAGTGGTGTGGAGTGCCTGGGACCCACGTCTGGGCATCCCCAGCGCACTTAGGGCGGCAATTGCAAAAACAACAAGTGATGGACTGAATGTGAATCAATGTCACACACTCCCCCAGTCAAAAGATCTGGGCCCAAATCCATCGTTTTTTTGCACTCCACACCACCCTGGGTTAGACAATGGCGATATGCAAATCAGCTCTGACCCTGTTGCCCCATGGGAACAGTCCAGTCCGAACTACAAAAGCCATGTCCTTCCCAGAACGGAATCAAGCATCCGAGGACCGGACCGGTTTCGAGGTAACACCTCTCTTCAGCCCGGCTAGCTTGACTCCAAGTGGTGTGGAGTGCCTGGGACCCACGTCTGGGCATCCCCAGCGCACTTAGGGCGGCAATTGCAAAAACAACAAGTGATGGACTGAATGTGGATCAATGTCACACACTCCCCCAGTCAAAAGATCTGGGCCCAAATCCATCGTTTTTTTGCACTCCACACCACCCTGGGTTAGACAATGGCGATATGCAAATCAGCTCTGACCCTGTTGCCCCATGGGAACAGTCCAGTCCGATCTACAAAAGCCATGTCGTTCCCAGAACGGAATCAAGCATCCGAGGACCGGACCGGTTTCGAGGTAACACCTCTCTTCAGCCCGGCTAGCTTCACTCCAAGTGGTGTGGAGTGCCTGGGACCCACGTCTGGGCATCCCCAGCGCACTTAGGGCGGCAATTGCAAAAACAACAAGTGATGGACTGAATGTGGATCAATGTCACACACTCCCCCAGTCAAAAGATCTGGGCCCAAATCCAACGTTTTTTTGCACTCCACACCACCCTGGGTTAGACAATGGCGATATGCAAATCAGCTCTGACCCTGTTGCCCCATGGGAACAGTCCAGTCCGAACTACAAAAGCCATGTCCTTCCCAGAACGGAATCAAGCATCCGAGGACCGGACCGGTTTCGAGGTAACACCTCTCTTCAGCCCATGGGGCACAGGGTCAGCGCTGATTTGCATATCGCCATTGTCTAACCCAGGGTGGTGTGGAGTGGAAAAACGATGGATTTGGGCTCAGATCTTTTGACTGGGGTGAATGTGTGACATTGATCCACATTCTGTCCATCATTGTTGTTTTTGCAGTAACCGCTCTAAGTGTACTGGGGATGCTCAGACGTGAGTCCCAGGCACTCCACACCACTGGAGGCAAGCTAGCCGGGCTGATGAGAGGTGTTACCTCGAAACCGGGCCGGTCCTCGGATGCTTGTTTCCGTTCTGGGAAGGACATGGCTTTTGTAGTTCGGACTGGACTGTTCCCATGGGGCACAGGGTCAGCGCTGATTTGCATATCGCCATTGTCTAACCCAGGGTGGTGTGGAGTGGAAAAACGATGGATTTGGGCCCAGATCTTTTGACTGGGGTGAATGTGTGACATTGATCCACATTCTGTCCATCATTGTTGTTTTTGCAGTAACCGCTTTAAATTTGGGGAAGGCATGATTGTAGGTCCCGATGTCGACAAAGCAGTTGAGGTATTATTATCATATCGAAGCACAGGTGGTAACTCTGGGTCATCGTCTGAATGTGGTACGTCTAGTAGGAAAAGAGCGAGACAGTACCCCATGAGAGAGGTTCCTCCTGTTTGGAGGGAAGGTGATGCGAATGCTAATCCACCAATTCTGCCCCATTTCCAGCGTGTATGGGTACATGTCCCATGGAAAAGATCGGAAGTATTAGCACTCAAGCAGTCACTACCTGACCCTCGTAAGAACCCAACTGGGTATTATAAGGAGTTATCGCAAACTGCAAGCTCATGTATAATGAATTTAGCAGATGTAGACATGTTATTTGGGAACGTTGTTCCACATCCCTTATGGAGCAAGATACGTCATACGGATCACGATCAGGAACTAGGTGACTCATGGGCGAACATTGCGATTACGGATGCTAGACAAGTCGGTGGTTTTAAACCTGAGCCGTTAATAGATTAACTTCCCGGTAGAATTATAGCATACATGAAGACAATAATGCCTGAAGTACGCGTAAATTGGGACAAGCTATCAGCATGTAAACAAAAGAAAGATGAGAATGTGTCTGACTTTTTCACAAGATTTGAGGAAACATTCACCGACCACAGTGGTCAAGATATGGCTACCGAGGGTGGCCAAAGATTGTTTGTGGACAAGTTCGTACATAATTTGCTCCCTGAACTATGTAATAAACTAAAAGACTCTGAGAGTGCTTGGGCTGTCTCTACGTCAGCACAGATTTTAGCTACAGCCCAGTACTATGAAAATAGGCGTAAAGACGAGCTAGACAAGGCAGATAAAAAGACGAAAGATTTGAAAACTAAGGTTCTCCTCCAGCAGGCCTATCCGCCTCGCACGGCTAGTCAGCCCGACTATCAACCACGACAGCAGTACTCGAGGAACGCGCAAGGTAACGAGTTTTCCCATCAGCGTCCTACATATGGCCCGAATCAATGTGCGTATTGCAAGGAAGAGGGTCATTTTAAGGATAATTGTCCGGCTCTTGCGCGACGTTTAAACGGTGGTCAAGGTGTAAGGGGGAGAGGTGTTCAGCATGCCCCTGGAGGTAGAGGCCGTGGAAATTTCACTCAGAATACAACTCCTTTTCCGCCTCAGAAGTCCATGAATAGCTTTGACCAACAGAATAGTTCATCGTCTAAGTCAGCTCAGTACTATGTTGACGACTATTACACTGAACACGAAAATGAGGGTAACGATTGCTAGGACAGCCATGGACAAAGAGAGGGAGTTGTCTCAGTTCCGGTAGATCAGAATGGACCTTATGTCGAGGTGATTACCTCAGGAGTGTCAGAGCCATTTCTGCTGGATACTGGTGCTACAAAAAGTTCTATCATGCACTCGAAACTTCCTGGCGCACCTTTGTCTGGCGAAATGAATGTCTCAGTAGGTTTCTCTGGCGCCCCTGTTAGAAACCCGATCTTTAGTCCTATATCCCTTTCTGTTGGCCCATGCGAATTAGAAGCACCCCTCATTTTGACAACAGGTTGTGGTGAAAATTTGTTAGGTTTGGATTTACTAAAAAGGTTATATGCGACTTTGTACTGTTCTCCCTCGGGAGTACAACTTACTTTAGGCAAGAAGGTCATTTCTTCGATGTATTTATCAAAGGAAAATATTCCAACTGAATTATTGTCACTTCCTGATATACTCTGGGCTAATGGTTCTAATGATGTAGGTCGTTTGGAGATAACACCATATGTCATAACGTTGAAAGCCGACGTTAGGTTGCCACGTATTCCCCAGTAAGCCTTTCACATTATATGTCCATGAGAAGGAAGGCTGTGCATTATCAGTCTTAACACAACATTTTGGGAACAGACAACGCCCATGCGCGTATTTTTCGGCAACTCTGGATCCCGTGGCTAAGGCACTACCAAGTTGTCTGAGAGCCACCGCCGCAGCAGCTGTCTGCATCCGACAGTCCGCTGGATTAGTCATGAATAATACTCTGATCGTTATGGTTCCGCATGTAGTAGACATTTTACTAAACAGGACGAAGACACAACACCTTACTAGCGCTCGACTATCCAGTTACGAACTTACGTTGCTAGCAAGCCACATCCACATAAAGAAGTGTGATACACTGAATCCCGCAACGTTATTACCCATTTCGACAGGAACCGACAAGATTGATAAACATGACTGCTGTTTTAGGACAGAAGAAGAGACAAAAGGGAGAGTAGACTTACAGGACACTCCCCTTCCTGAATGCAATGATACTTTATGGGTTGACGGTTCATGTTTCAAATTACCGAATGGTGATACGACTGCCGCATATGCCGTAACAACATTACACACCATTATAGAGACCGCACGTATTTCCCACAACTCTGCACAAGCTGCGGAAATTATTGCACTTACCAGAGCATGCATGTTAGCAAAAGGAAAGCGAGTGAATGTGTACACGGACAGCCAATACGCCTTTGGCGTGGCTCACAGTTTTGGGAGATTATGGCGTGAACGTGGTTTTCTTACCTCACATGGTGCAAAGATACAACATGGTCAGCTAGTTAATGAGCTCCTTGAGTCACTGACCATGCCACTACAAGTTGCCATTATGAAATGCAGTGCACACAAGAAAATTCAAGACGATATTGGCCGCGGGAATGCATTTGCAGAAGAGGTTGCGAAAGAGACCGCAAGGGACACGATGAGTCGAATGTATGTTGCAGGTCCCGCTAGATGTATTGCTGATGTGGGAATGTGTGAGGACACCATTGAAAGCGTTAAATGTATACAAGCTGAGGCAACTGAGGATGAGTTGAATGAGTGGAGAAAAAGTAAGGGTAGATTGGATGCGAATAGCTGTTGGGTCGAATTATCGGAACACCAACGATGGCTACTACCTAATGCATACGTACTTGCAGTAGTAACAATGGCTCACGGCATGGCACACATCAGTTCGAAAGGAATATGTAAGCTATTGGCCCCAGTATGGCAGAATAGCAATATCCCAAAATATGCAGAAAATGTGGTCAGAAACTGTATGATATGCCTAGAACACAATCCCGGTAAAGGAACTCCAACTCCAGCTGGTCATTTTGCGCCTCCTACGTATCCGTTCGAGGTTTTGCAGCTCGATTTCATTCACATGGAAAGGTGCCACAATCTAAAGTATGTGCTCGTTGTTGTCTGCACCTTTTCAAGGTGGGTGGAAGCGTACCCCCTTAAAGACAATACTGCTTTGACAACTGCCAAAGCTCTTGTCAAAGAGTTCTTCCCGAGATTCGGTATGCCTAGAATTGTCTGGAGTGATAATGGAAGCGAATTCATAGGACGAGTGATGAAGAGAGTGTGTGAGTGTCTAGGCATACACCAGAAATTCCATGCTGCAAATCACCCCCAATCAGCTGGATTAGTAGAGTGCTACAATGGCACTTTGAAACTCAAGCTAGCCAAGATCCAAGCCAGTACAGGTCTTAAATGGCCTGACGCCTTGCCCCTAGCACTCTTGTCAACTAGGATGACTGTCCATTCCAGATTAGGTCTTAGCCCCCACGAGATAGTGTTTGGCCGCCCAGCCAACGTCTGGGGCGTGCCAAGACCAAAGAAACTCCGTGAAATAGAACACCCCGTACTGCTTGATTATTTGTGCGAATTGACAGCTAAATTGCGTGTTTTACACCAACAGGTTCACAGTTCCTCTCCACCAGCCTCTGACGATCCAGGTCATACCATCGAACCCGGCTCGTGGGTCCTAGTGCGGAACTTCCAGCGCACCAGCAACGGACAGCCGAGGTGGACCGGACCGTATTTGGTGCTTCTTTCTACGAGGTCAGCCGTTCGGGTGGACGGCAAAAAGAACTGGGTGCATGGGACCCATTGCAAACGGGTCCCTCTGCCCCTTCCATACGACCGGTGGGTCGATAAAGGACTTGCTGACTCTAAGACTGAATCCGTACCTCGTTTCATCCCTTTCAGCAATGCACGTTTAAAAGAGACTGGTACCGAAAAGGAGAGTGATCGTATTTTGCAAGGACGTGTGTCACCATCTATGCAATTGGACACTACCGAACCTGAGACATTGTTTAAAGACCACACCGTACCTGAGAAGCGACGATATGACCTGAGATCCATCCCCAGAGACTAATAAAACCTTGATCTAATGTGATTTCCCTTTTCCCCCCCAAGAACTATTTTTTATCTTCCAGCTCTCTCGTCCCAGGGAACTAGCTCATTTTTGATTTTCGAACCGCCATCCGGTTCCGCTGCTAGGGTCGCGGTTGAAGTGTCGGGAGTGCAACCAAGGAAGTTTTAGGTCCACGGTTCTGGTTGGTCCGAGGGAGTCACCCCGGACCGAACAGAGCGCGCTCCCTGGCAGAATCGACCTACCACCGCGGGCAGCAAGTAGAGGATGGAGTTTCCAAGGGTAGAGAGACCTGTCAAACTTACGAACTTTGAAAAACAATTGTGTACTATACTGTCCAAGAGAAGGTTTTTAATAATATGTGTTCTAATGCTGTTTAGCGCTGTGATGCTTTTGATTGGTTATGCTCTATTCGTATTTCGAGTTTCCCTATTCTCAAATGACACTCTGCCAACGCCTCCTCCCACTCTCTCCCCACACTCTTTTCACCCTCTACCTGAACACGAGTCTGCCAGAAGGCTCGAATTTGTAAATAACTCTTTCATCCAACTCCTGCACCAACACCAGTCTATAATGAACACATCAAACTGTTGGATATGCGGACTCATGCCGCACACGACTGATAAGGGTATCCCGTACTTCATCCTGCCATTTAGTTATTATGGTTCTCTGTGGGCTTTTCAGACCATGTTCCTATTCGCCCTAGAACCATACCCGACCCGTTCCACTGAGAGCGATTCCAGTAACAAGGCACTAATAGCAGGGATAAGAAATATGAGTAGGGATATCGACACATATCGGACTATCCCCAAAGATGAACTGACCCCATACACTCGTTGGAACGTAACCAAACATGGCATTTACCTGATCAAGAGCCAGGCAGCAAAGAAATCCCGCCCAGTTTGGATAGTGCCCCACCGAGGTCACCTATGTCTACAAGGTATTGGTAGGGATCCTACAGCACAGTTAGGAAAGAGCATTTGCACGGAAACATATGTGCTCGCCTCCCAAACTTCCCCTATACTCTTAGCAGCCAAAGGCACGTATTTCGTCTGCCACGACCAAGCCTATACATGGTTACCCCCTGACTTCTCAGGCACGTGCTTCATCTCATTTCTGCTGCCTCCTACCTACACGGCCCGAGCAGATTACCATCGGACAAGGACAGCTAGAGGTGTCGTGAGTAAAGACGACACCGCGGGTCAGGAATTCGCTGACTTCGCAAAAGGTTTTCTGCCATTTTGGGGGCCTATGGTGAACAGCAGGAATATTCGCCAGTTAGCAAGGATAGTTGAATCCGCCGTGACTACAACGGCCGGAGCACTTGGCAATTTGACGACCGAGCTTCAGTCGGATCGACTTATGACCCTTCAGAACCGAATTGCCCTTGATATCATACTCGCCGATCGTGGTGGTGTGTGTAGAGTCATCCAATCCAGTTGTTGCATATTCATCCCTGATAATGCACCGACAGTATACCAGGCCATCTCTAAACTACATGAAATATCTGGTTCCCGTCACGTTGAGAAAGGGGATTGGTCCTTGCTAGGGTGGTTCTGGGGACTGATCGCTGCCTGGGGATGGAAAACGCTTATCTTCATTGGGATGATCTTAACACTTCTGTTTATGTTCTGCCTATGTGTCCAGTGCGCTCCTGCACTCTGTGGCCTCTGTGCTACTTCATGTGTACGGAAGCCTGCGTCAAGGGACGAACTGAGCAACAGAATGATGTTACAGCAGCATCTCCACGAATTCCTTCATACAGATTTAGACTCAGATTAACGAGTTATTGCCTTACATAAGGGCAAAAGGAGGGTCTGTGGTTCTGAAAATCTGGACCCTATTGTTATCCCCATATCGAGGTCCAATACCCGTGTCACAAAATATCAAGGTACCATGACGAATTTAGTGTCCAAGAACCGATAATGATTAGGACATCATTCCTATGTATTTGCGTGACAATCGAGGGTTGCCAACACCCCTAAATCGTAATTTCCATCCCAATCCCTTAGACTCCATTTTGTGAACGGCATCCATCTTACGTCTTGCCCTCATGTTAAGTCAATTAAAGGTCGAGCTTGATCCAAAAGGACGCGTCCACCTTCCCCTGACTTCCCCCTGACCTGTCCAAACTGACTTCATTGCCTTAAGCCAAACCTGTTTGGGCGGCTCCCCGCCCAGTGGCCGAATACGATAACATCGACACATAACATTCCACAAACCATTTACCCCATACAGAACATGCTTTCTACAAACATGCACCTGTCCATACTTCTTCTTTATGGCCAGTTTTATGACTGGGTGGTACCTGCCTTTATTGGTGTTTCATCGATATCTGATGGGAGTCCCGGATCTTGCTGGGTAATCTGTCACGAACTGGACATCTAAAATGTGGGCTTGCTTACGTGACGCCGCACTTTGTATTATTGCAGAAATATGTTTACAGCCATATCATAAACTCAAGAATTCTTGCTTGAAGCCATTATTTCTGTATAAAAGGAGAAGACTGGTTCTGTAAAAACGAACACGTACAGTCTCCTGAGAATACATGACCCGTGTTTGTCGTGCTTCTAGGACACGTGTTACTTGGTAGCTACCAATAAAACTTGATCTCTGACTGCGACTAGAAGACTCATTGTTTCTGTGGTCCGGAACAAGGGAGAACTCAGAGGTCATCGGGTGTTATCCCCTGGCACCACCGGGTTCCTAAAAACCCGGCACCTCACCACCCCCCGGTGGACCCCCTTCCTGCAGTAGTTTGCTAAAGTTGTCTTGTGAGAAGTGCTTCCATTTGCGACGGGGGTAGCTCTTGTGCTGTCCTCTTAGTGCGTCAGTAACTAAGATGTTTAAACTAAAGGGAACCAAATAGTGATCTGACCAGGGGACAGGAAGGGGAGCGTCCGCTACCACTCCGTCCCAACTAGCAAACACTGGATCCAGTAGGTGGCCGTGCTTATGGGTCGGGGCAAGATTTTTCAGTTCCAGTTGTATAGCCTGCAACTCTTGTCCTAGATCTATGGCCTCCTTGACTCGTTCATCCTTGAGATGAATATTGAGGTCTCCTACCACCAAAAGTCTGCTCCTCCGCATAGCCAAATGAGCGACACCCTCCAACAGACTTGTTGTAAACTCTTTAAGGCTCCCTGGTGGTCTATAAACAAGGATACCAGAGACAGAGTTTTGGGGTCCAAGTTTCAAATTCAAATATCCTGCCTCGCAACTTTCCATTTGTAGTGGTTCTAGAGTACATTCAAGTGGGGCCTTAGTAACTATAGAAATCCCCCCTCCCCTCCCCCCTGACCTATCTATTCTGGCAATGTTATAGCTTGGCGGGATGGCTTCTATGATGATCGGGTCAGAGTGGTCTCCTAACCAAGTTTCCGTGAGGAAGAGAATATCTAGCTTCTCGTTCTCAAGGAGATCCCAGGTTTGAATACTGTGTTTGCAGAGTGACCTGCAGTTAAGCAAACCTCCTCGGAAGCTCCTGTTGTAAGTCCCGCTTGCCGGTTCTCTCCTTCCCTTAAAAGAGCACAGTGGGCAATCTTGGAGTGTCAGTGCCTCCATAGAGTGCCGACATGTCTAATCCTAGCTTTCTACCTAAAGTGGTCTCTCAATTTCTCCTCAGTCAGTCCATTGAGCTCCCAGTTTTTTCCCTAACCCTGATTCTGTAGTGGAAAGAGCTCTTCGCACACTATGGGGGCGATTCCGATTCGGTAAACGACGAATCTAATCCGTAGCCTTTTCCGCACGAATCTTACAATTCCGCCGAAACGCGTAGTATGATTTGTACGAAAAATATACGACCGAATCGTTGCGAACCTTACGAAAAGCAAGGGAAAATCTGTACGATACGGACCCTGAAAGTGAACCGTACGAATCGTAAACTTGCTGTACGACCCGACAAGTACGATCCAGACCGGGGAATCAGAATGCGATTTGTACGGAAAATGTCACGTATGAGCTACGATTTGTATGGAAAACGTCACGTAAGAGCGAGCCACACAATCAAATACTAGATGAATCCACACTGAACGAAGCGCACGCGAACCCCTTAAAAACGTCGCTTATGAGCGACCCATACAATCAAATATGAGACGAACACATACTGAACGAAGCGCATGCGAACCCCGTAAAACGTTGCGTATGAGCGAGCCACAAAATCAAATACGAGACGAACCCACACGGAACGAAGCGCACGCGAATGCCTTAAAATAGCACAAGGAGGTTGAAAACGACTCGTACCGCGAGAACATCGCGTTGTACACACAAATAAACAGAAGCAAAAAAAGTAAACGAGCCGTCCTGAACCACGCGGACACTGTAAAACAGCACAAGGAGGGTGAAAACGCCTCACACAACACCACAAAACACGTCTCCAGTGTACAAACCATGGACATGAATGTCCTGGGCAGATCCAAACAGGCAAACGGAGGGGCTAACTCAGAACCACCCCTTATAACACACCCACCAAAAATTCAAACTAAGCCCCACCCACAAATGGACCAATAAAAAGGGCCCACACACACACACCATGATCTTTTGCAACAGACCCAATTTTCAAGAGACACTGACAACACACCACCAGCTGCACACATCCACCTTCACACATACCCCCTTCACATTCAGACCCACGCACCTACATCCATACACACCGTCACCCCACACCATGTCCGCACAGAAGAATCCAGAGTTCACAAAGGAAGAGATGGAGATCCTTGTAGATGAAGTCATCAGAGTCGAGCCACAGCTGTTTGGCGCATTGGTCAGACGGACCAGCATAGCTGAGAAAACCCGCCTGTGGGAGAGGATAGTAAATAGGGTGAATGCTGTTGCACCCATCAGACGCACAAGGAAGGAGTGCCAGGCGGTACGATCTGCGGAGTATGATCAAGCGGAAAATGGACGAAGAGTACACACAGAGCCAGCACACTGGAGGTGGTGGTCCCCGCAGACCAGTACAGTACCAGCCCTGGGAGGAGAAGATGATGGCCCTGCTACCACCGGTGGGAGTACATGGAATAGAAGGAGTAGTAGAGCCTGGTGAGTACACAAACAACTCATGTAACATGGGGGTAATGGCATCCACACCCCAAGTGCAAAAAATGCCTGCACCAACCCCAAAGCGCCCACCGCCCAGAACTACATCCAAAAACAACGCTAATGCCACTAACATGTGTATGCCCCAGTGAGAAAGCAAGACCATGCTATGTCCCATGCTACAGGAAGCATAGACCAAAAAAAGGACGTCCGGTATGCTGGGAGGGTGGGTGTCACAAAATTCATTGTGGGACTCCAAATTAGACCCAATTGCATGGGCGTCCGTAGGGGGGGCAAGGGGGCTCTTTCCCCCCTGGATCGCCAGTGCGTCTAGTGTGGGCAGAGTCAGGGCCGGACTAAGTCCATCATGCTATTGAAATGGTGCCATTGTTCCAGGTGGCAGCCTCCTCCATTGGGTGTGAAGGGTGCAAGGGGGTGGCCGAGAAGGGTGCAAGGCAGAGGGCAAGAAGGGTGCAAGGCAGAGGGGAGAAGGATGCAAGGCGGAGGGGAGAAGGGTACAAGGTATAGAAGGGTGCAAGGCAGAGGGGAGAAGGGTGCAAGGCAGAGTAGAGAAGGATGCAAGGCGGAGGGGAGAAGGGTACAAGGTATAGAAGGGTGCAAGGCAGAGGGGAGAAGGGTGCAAGGCAGAGTAGAGAAGGGTGCAAGTCGGAGGGGAAGAAGGGTGCAAGGCGGAGAGGGAGAAGGGTGCAAGGCGGAGGGGAGAAGGGTGCAAGGCAGAGGGGGAGAAGGGTGCAAGGCAGAGGGGGAGAAGGGTGCAAGGTGTAGGGGGAGAAGGGTACAAGGGGGGAGGGGGAGAAGTGTGCAAAGCAGTGGGGAGAAGGGTGCAAGGGAGATGGTGATGAAGTTAAAAATGGAAAAGGGAAAGTACTGACAAGATAGCTGACACTGGGCCCTGGTGTATGCAGCACAAGGCCCTCCTGTGACCAGTGCAAACACAAACACCAGGACAACAAGGTCAGATATCTTGGACAGGAACGCACAACCACTGTCATGGCAGCGTGCTCCATGGGGGGACAGCTACACCACGAGGGAGGACCAGTGCCAACTCACACTCCAACTACCAGCACGGCCTGTCACACACACCCCTTACCCAAACATACCCTCCTGGGACAGGCAATGGAGTGCCCCACTGTCACAATGGACATGTAACACAACAAAACCAATATAGATGTGCTGAAGCATCCAAGCAAAAAATGTACAGCGCAGATTCTCAAGCCCCTTGCGCCTCTTCTACGGCATAGATGCGTGACGCAGCTGTGCCGTTTTTCCCCCATGGTGCTCCGCATTGTAAATGTGTTGCATACATGCTGGCGGAGCTGTGGTGCACAATGACTGGCGAATTCTTGCTGATATGCAGGGATGTGCCAGTTATTGTAAATATGCCCCCACATGTCAATGACTCTGGAGCACATATCAATCTGACCTCACAACATACCCATCCACAAGTGAACATTGAGGACAATCCAAAGCATAGACAACTACCAGGTGAAACAGTGCCAACTACAATGTGTATGAAAAATGGATGTTGCATTAAATGGCATTAACATTGTCTGTCTCACACACCCACAGGGCAACGTGCGGAATCTGACCCCAACAATGGGGGAGATGATTCACAGTCCCAGGCTGCGCAAGACCCTGATCCCACCGACAGCGACGCCTCTCACCACTCCATGGATGACCTCGACCAAACCCGTGCAGCACCTGGATCAGGAACATCTACGCCAACCACCACCACCATTCCTGCCACTTCCCAGCATACATCTAGGAGCCCTGCCCACAGTGAACAACTGAGCCAGTCTGACAATGAGGGACAAGGTTCGCCGGGCACCCAGGAGGTGGCAGACAACACCACCACTGCCATCCCTCAGGGGTTCCGTCGACCCGATGTGCCCACAACGGCAGGCCAGGCTCGTGTGGGAAGGGGTGGTGGGAGTGGTGACAGTGGTGACAGGCGGAGGCAAGAACCTGACCAGCCAGCTGTAGGGCCCGGTATGTCTGAACTACGCAACATCATGGAGGCATATCGGCGAGACACCAGGGAGATCAGCCAGGTAGTGGGGACCCTCACAGAAATCAAAAACCTGCAGGCCGAGCAACACGCCAGTTAACAAGAACACCAAGGACGGATGGAGGCAAGACTGGCTGACCTCCTGGCAGTACAAAGGGACATAAGCCATTCACTCCGTTGGATCGCAGACAACATGGAGCACCCTCCCTGTATCACCAGGCAAGACACCTCTAGGCGAAGACCACCACTAGGCAAAGGGAGGGAGGAGGAGGAATCGTCCGACGGAGCATCCCATGATTGTCAAGGCCTGCATATGAGGGTCCCCCAAGGAAGGTGGGTCGTCCACTGAAAAGACAGTGAGAGGCAGCGGGCCATGCGCATCTCTCGGGTCACCTGGTCTGGCACCTGGACATTGTGTGCAACAGCATCACCTCATTGACTGTCCTACTCTACCACATTGGCTTGCTGGTTGCAGTCTGATCAATGATGCCAAGCACTGTGGTCTGGACTCTGGTGACTCCAACTGCAAGGCATCACATCTCCCTCTGTGAACTTTGGATTCTCTGGATTATTGTAAAGCACCTATCACTTACTCACGAATCATGCACCTGACCGATAAATAAACAAAATAATCACAAGGAAAATTGATGTTGCAGTCATTAAGCATGAGTCAGCAACATACCCGTGGGGACATGTCAAAGTATGCCTGAGTGTGGAACAAACTCAAGTCATCCATACACTGGGATCTGAATCCGGTCGAGGACACACATAGGTCACAATGTATCATCAAATACATATATGGAGCGCAAAACTCACACATGATGGTTTCAAGCCGCTGAGGGGGGGGGCTTGATATACTGCTCGGACAGACAGGTTTGGAAGAGTATCATGAAGGCGTAGAGGTCATGGGTCATGTGGAGGTGCCCGGGGAGGGAGTCCCAGGTCTGTTTTGCGAGGTGGGAGAACTATATCCCGCATGCAGTTGTTCTGTGGATGTGATGAATGGTGGCCAGGGCAAGGTTGGCTGGACGGAGTTGGGGTGTTGGATGAGAGATGTCCAAGGTCGTTTTTGGGTCTGGGGTTGTGGAGTGCCTCCTGAGTGTGGCTGAGGAGTCTGAAGGTGATCCTGCAGTTGACAGTGAACCATTGTAGGTATCTCAGGTGGACGGTGATGTGGCTGTGGTGGGGGATGTTGAGGATGAGGTGTGCGGGTGCACCCTGGATGTGTACAAGTCCTCCTTGCTGTTGTTCCTGCGTAGAGGGCGTTGCTGTAGTTGACCCGGCTGGTGTCATGGACCTGGGTGACTGTCGGTCTTGCCTTGGAGTGGATCTATCTGCAGATCATTTGCAACATGCGGAGGGTGTTGCAGCATGAGGTAGAGATGGTGTTGGGTTGCATGGTTATTGTGAGCAAGGAGTCTACGATGAACACCAGCTTGCGTGTGTGGCCACTGGGTGCTGGTGCGCTGCCCAGGCCGGTGGTACACAAGAAGTTGTCCCAGCCGTAAGGGGACAATCCTCAGATGATGACCTCAGTCTTGTCCAAGTCCAGCCTCAGGTGGTTGATGTTCATCCATTCATCAACGGACCTCATGCCTTCTTGAATGTTGGATCTGGGAGTGGCTGGGTCTTTGGTGAGGGTGAGGAGCAGCTGGGTGTCAATGGCATAGGACATGATGAGGTCGTGTGCGCATGTGATGGTGGAGAGGGGGATCATGGAGACATTGAAGATCGTCACACTGAGAGATGAGCCCTGGGGCATGGGCCAGATGACCCCAGTGTACTACGTGGTGAAGGATGGAGGCGGACTCCCTGGGCCTTGATGGTGAGGTACTTGACGATTTAATCCTGGGCCCTCCTCTGGATTCCAGTGTTGGAGATGTGTGATCAGACAGTGTGGTAGCACATGGTATAGAATGCCGTTGAGAGGTCGAGGGGGGTGGTGTCACCATTGTTGAGCAGGGTCCAAGATGTCGTTGGTGGTGGCAATGAGGGAGGTTGCAGTGGTGTGATTACTGTGGAAGATGGACTGGGGTGGGTTGCCTGGAGCTGTTTGCTTGGAGGGAGTTGGTCAGTTGCTCGTTGACTGTCTTCTTGATGACATTTGCAGGGTAGGGAAGCAGGGTGATGTTCCAGGAGATCCTACAGTACTGCCGTCCGTTGTTTAAGAAGGGCCTGGGTCTCTGCATGCCTCCAGCTTCCATGGAATGTGGCGTACTCAAAGGAGACATTCATGACGTGCTGGAGGTGGGCTTCAAGGATGCGGTATACTGTGATTAAGATGTTGTGTGGGAAGGGTCCTGATGGAGCCCCGGAGTGGATGGTGTACATGAGCCGGGTGGTGTCTTTGCTGCTGACGGGAGTCCAGAACCTGAGGGGGGGTATGTCCCACGGATAATAGCGCTGTCTGACTCAGTGTGGCAAGGCTGTCGTGTATGTCCACGCGCTTGCAGTTGTAGAATATTGCGAGGGATTCCCTTGGCCTTGCAAGGGTGGGATGTCTTTTGGATGGAGAGCTGGGGTTAGATAGTTCACTCACGACGCCGATGAGCTCCTTGATGTCGTGTGTGTTGGTGCCTAGGCCCTACCTGAAGGATGCCCTCTTGTCCGTGCTGATGATATGGTGATGTCTGTGTGTGGCGGTTTTCAGGGCGGAAAGATAACTGATGGGTGTTTGTTTCGCAAGGTTTGCACAAGAGTCCGGCTAGATCTGTATGAGTCCAGTAGGTCTGCCTTGTACCAGGTGGCTTAACTGTTGTTGTGCTTCACAGGAAAGTCCGCCAATGTGGCAAGAGTGTTGGATCAGTCGCTGATCCAGTGTGTGAGGTTGCAGGGTGTGGCGGTGGTGTTGGTTGGAGTGTCCTGGACTAGGGTGCCACACAGCTCGTCTGTGGTGACTTAGATCAAGCATCTTTGGGGGATCTGTAGCAGAGTGTGGGGCAATGTGTTGCTTGTCGGAGAACTCGATGCAAATGTTGATGTACCAATGAAGGATGGTGGTGTGGTTGTCCTCCAGCCAGAAGTTGCTGTCCCCCAGCCACATGTAGTCTGTGGAGGTGAGGGCCTGCATGCTGATGTAGTTGTTGATGGCTTAGCGGAAATTGTGTGTAGGCCTGGAGATCTGTATATGAGTGTTATTCTGAGGGTGGTCAGGGGGTTGGTGTGAAACCTGAAGTGCAGGTGTTTGACAATGCTGAGTGTGTCCTTGGTGTTGTATGTGACTCTGGGGGTGTACTTCTGAATGAATTGCAATTCAGCCTCCTGGATTGTTGGTGCGGTCCCTGCGGGTGATCTTGTATCCGCCTGTGATGGCAATGTTGAAGTTGTGTGCTGAGGATGCGTTCAGGTTACTGTAATGAAGGCGATGTGTGGGGCTGTTGTGTTGAGGAGGTAACAGAGTCCAATGGCGTGCTGGTGGACGGAGCGGGTGTGGAGTAGGAGGCACATGACCTGGTTGTACGGACATGGTCTGGTAGGCGGGTCAGCGTGGTGTAGGCAGTAGGAGTTATACACCCAGCATATGAAGCTGTCGTGTGTGCGCTTAGGGGTTGCCTGATAGCAGGTGGTTGATTGCCCGGTGTTCATTGCTTGGAGGGTGGCTGGAGCATGAGTCTGTTGTGTTACGTGGGTCATGCAAGGACCAGAGGGTCTTGCACTGTGCACGTTGCAGTTGCTGACGGGCGCTGACTGTCCTACGTTTGGCACGGCGTTGGCGCAACAGTGGCACAGACAAGCTGCTGCCTGCATTAAGAATGGGTAGAGGGAGGGAGGAGCATCTGGGAGGCGTGTGGGTTGCAGAATCAGGGCACTCGTTGGGGCGGTGCCGCAGGGGAGGCAGCAGCAGGAATGCCTGAACACCTGACGGAGGAAGGGGTGAGAAAGTAGGCCAAAACTAGCACACAAAGACGAGAAGGTTAGAAAGGCACAGTGTAACAGGTGTATGGAAAGGAAGGAGTGTCTGGTTACTCATGGATCACTCAAAGAAAATGGATGAACAATCACAAAAAATGACGGGCACAGGATCAGGCTCCAAAAGGCCAAGCTGCACCCAGGACCCACAGCGTCAGCAGGTGTTGCATACCCGTTGTGGGTAGCAACCTGCACAAATACATACACAACCAAGTACTCCAAGCACAATAGGGATCATTAGCCATGAAGAACTGCATGCATGCATGTTGTCAAAGTACACATACACCCATATGCACAATCTTTGACAATTATGCCATAGATGATGCATGCAAAGTAGCAAGAGATCTGCGGTGACAGAGATGAGACACATTGTACTGTGGTGAACACATTTACTACACAAACGGATCAAGTACGTGTTGAGGCCATGCTGCATGAGCCAATGTCCATGGCCAGTGCTCTGCAGAAAATAACAGTCATGTAATGAGTCTACCGGTACTTCTGTTGAACCAATGTGCCCTTGACTGCCTGTGACTGTCAGGGTCTTGAATCCTTGGAAACGTGCAATGCTCATAGGGGTCCATCTCCCGAGAGCTCCTTGGTCTGAGTAGAAATAACAGACTCAAAAGGGTGATCAGGCGAGGGAAGGAAAGGAAGGGAACAGCAGGGAGGGAGATCTGAAACAAAGGTAAACAAGCATAAGGATTCAACACTTCTTGTCACTGAATCACAGAATACCTCAGGACCTATACTGTAACAGTAATACCTGTAAAGGAAAACAACAGCTACTGTATCCTAGTTGGGATCACAGTAATGAAAGTGCTACTGGATCTGAGGATCGAACAAGGACATTACTACACACTTACAAAGAAGGCTGGTCTATATGTTTCCTTGTATTTATCCAGCAGTTAGCAACATACCCCAAAAAGTTTTAAGAGCCACGTAACTGGGGAATTTGATCTTTCTTCAGGACGAGCTCTACAAGCCCCTGCTGTGAAAACAGATGAACATCCACATGAATTTATAGCACATGGAAAGGTGATGAAACACCATAACACACCAAAGATAATGTTGTACGAGTTGCAAAAGAAATGGCCAAAATTATGATCCTGTTCCAAGGATTGTGCAACTAGCATAGGGATCACCGAAGAAACATAAAAGGTAGCAGAGTATTGCAGCGATATGAAGGGGGTATAACGCTCTGCAGGCTGCTTCAACGCAACTAGAGACTTGCAGTAATCCAGAAAATAACAGTGTATGAATAAAGTCCAATAAACAGAAATTCAAATGCGCTGCTGCGCGTCTCACACAAAGCGGACAATCCGTAGTTCCCCCAGGGAATCAGTGAGGGTCAAGAAGGGAAATTACCCAGCTCCCGCAAGAGCCTTAAGAAGCTCGCCCAACGAGGGAGGGAATTAGGTAAACACAAGGAAGCCCCGCAAGAGCCAGTTATCGGCTCGTCCAACTGGGCTTTGAAATGCCAAACAGAACAAGCTGCTGGGTCGGAACTCAACAGAGAGTAACGAGGAGCGATGTTGCAAAAGCACCCCTACCGTGACCAGGATATGCAGCACGCCACAAGAGAATCCTGGAATTAACAGCACCCGACTGGTGTCACGGATGCGTTTACATTCGCTTCCGCGCCACGTCGTGACATCATCAGCGCCACGTTCTTGGCTTCATGGGAAATGTAATTTCTCATCCACTTACTGAGAAGGCTTGCACCGCTGGCCTCCAACTTCACAACATGGATGTTGGAAATCCAAATGTACTGGCACACAAGATTAAGGGGAATGAGCCAAACACATCCTGCTGCACACAGATAGGCTGCACTTCCCCATAGAGCCTGTTGTGATGTCCCACACACTTTCAACCCGTGGCATCCGCAATGTGTCAGGGGCAAGGTTTACACACATTGATGCCTTCACCAGAGTCCACACTCCACTATAGCCTTCAACAGAGTCCACACTCCACTATAGATGACTGTCAAGAAGGGTGACTGTCATGTCATGGGAGTGTTGCTACATGTTATTTGATCCATGGTGATGAGACATGTATGCATGGTACTACAACATGCACAGAAACAGTTCCCACACTTTCCCAAAGCGTACTAAAACCAAAAAGCCTGTTTGGATCTCTTACCCGAACTGACATTTACACATGTCCGTGCATGGAACGCTGATTCAGCCCACGTTGCAATCATCATGAGGAATAGCAGGAGGACAAAGATGACACGCGCAGACAACAGGCACAGCAACCTGGGAATGACAGACACACAAGAGGTCACCGGTAAAAAAAATTGCAGCAGACATGGGCAGTTATGAAACATGAACAATGTAGGACACCTGCAAATTTCATAGAAAGTCATTGCGCATTACTGTGTGGCATGACATCAGCACTCGAGTGACACATCAGAACACACATCCAAGTCACTTTGCATACAGTTAGCTGGACCCACACATTGCAACACAACCCACTCAATGCTACAAGCTTGCTCACTCATACCCAGTGACTCACAATTATGAGAAGAAGTTGCATATGAGCTGACTCTGGATATCATCCTCGTCCTCCTCATCACTTGCATCGTGACCAAGCCTTTGATCCTCAATGGGTGGATGTTCCTGCTCCTCAGGATCCAGGATGAGTGGCACTGCCTTCTCAACTGCCATGTTGTGCAGCATGCAGCACACGATGAAGATCTTACAGACCTTGTCTGGTGCATATGGGAGGGATCCGCCTGTCTTATTGAGGCACCGGAATCGGCTCTTCAGGAGGCCAAAAGTCCTCTCAATCACTCACCTGGTCTGCCCGTGTGCATTATTGTACCGCTGATCTGCAGCTGTTCTTGGGTTGCGGAGAGGTGTCATTAGCCATGGTATGTTGGGATATCCCGAGTCCCCTACATCATGTAAATAAGTGGGTCAGGAGATGCCGTCAGAGCAAAAAATACTGAAACACACAGGACAAACAGAGTTTACCCACCAACAAGATATGCCCACTCGTTGCGCAGCTGCAGCATCATTTGTGGCACCCAGCTACGCCTCAAGAATAATGCATTGTGTGCCGATCCTGCAAAACGTGCTCAAACGTGGGAAATCGGCATGTTAGCAAGACACACCACAAGGCAGTTATTGAATGGTAATGTTTACAGTTGCCGTAAGCCTGCTCCTGTGCCTGTGGTGGAACCAAAGCCACATGTGTCCCATCAATGGACCCAATGACATGTGGCATCCCTCCCAGGGCATAGAAATAACCCTTGACATCTCTCAACTCTTCAGGAGTAGGAAATTTGATGAATTCATCAATGTGCTCCAACATGGCTGCCAAAACATCACACAGGACACGGCTGAATATCGTCTGTGACATTCCATCAACATCACCTCTGGTTAATTGAAACGTACCTGTAGCAAAAAAAATGTAGGGCTGCCATCACCTTTATCTTGGGGGTCAGCGCAGTAGGAAACTTGTGTTGCGGTTGGAGATGTGGTGCCAGCTTGTTCGTCAACTCCTGAATCAACTGTTGAGTGAATCTGTAACGTCGGATGCAGGCACGTTCCCTCATGGTAGCCAAGTCGGGGAATGGCCTTGCTACAGGCGGTGCCCTGCAGGACATATTTGGGAATAATGAAGATTGACAGTCAGCCAACATCAATGGCAATGTACATAGCACATGCAAAACTGCTACTAGACATCAGGTCATTATGGAGTCTAGCGTGTGCAATACATCCCAGACACATATGCCAGCTTGCTGGCACTTCTACGAAAAGCCAGATACACCTGTTGATTGACAAATCAACATGACATGCCCTGAAATGAGCTGCTGGGCTGGTCTGAGTGAACAGCTCGAGATATCACCGGAGCGACACACGTCACCATACCTGCAGTGGAAGGATGTCATCCCATCCAGACAGCTGACTGCAAGGCACACGCACAGGTCACATGGAATGTCAAATGTACATATCAAACACATTGCAATTAAGATGTACACGAGACACGAAAACAACACATCGATTGACACGACGCAGACATGTATGCCTGGGGAAATATGATGTCTGATGCGCACAGACCCAACAACCGTGGGAATCCACATGTGGCATGGTTAGCGTAGATGTGAAACCATTCCCATCTCAACACAGACCCATGTTAGATGCACCAACAGCAGATGCATCTTACGGAACACAAACAGCAAGCTCAATATTACACATGACACACCTGACATCACATAGGGTCATGCTGAGTGTGACATGTCAGTTGACAAAGTGCCCCAGTCGCGGGCATCAAGGGACAGGTGCCGGTAGTGATGACTGTGCCATCCCAGTGTTGCTGTGCCTTTCCAAATCTGACTAATGATACACATGTGACAAGTGTCAAGGTGATGTGTGCCACATAGTGCCCCATCACACATGGCATGTGTTCACAGGTCATCACACATCGATTGTGCAACAAGATTAGATGCCCTGTGCTACATCACTGACTGCCACACCTAGGGCCTGCACATGAAAGTATGCAATGACAAGTACTTGATAGACATCCTTGTGCGAACCGTACCCCTACATCCCTGCCGTGTGTGCGCCTCGTATCAATATTGTAATGGTGCCATACGCGAGTGTGTGAAACGCACCGTACCCCTGCATTCGCATCAGTGTGTGAAACGCACCGTACCCCGCATTCGCATCAGTGTGTGAAACGCACCGTACCCCTGCATTCACATCAGCATGTGAAACGCACCGTACCCCTGCATTCGCATCAGCATGTGAAATGCACCGTACCCCTGCATGCGCATCAGCGTGTGAAACGCACTGTATCCCACATTCGCATCAGCGTGTGAAACGCACCGTACCCCTGCATTCGCATCAGTGTGTGAAATGCACCGTACACCTGAATTCGCATCAGCGTGTGAAACGCACTGTACCCCTGCATTCGCATCAGAATGTGAAACGCACTGTACCCCTGCATTCGCATCAGCATGTGAAACGCACCTTACCCCTGCATTCGCATCAGTGTGTGAAACGCACCGTACCCCACATTCGCATCAGCGTGTGAAACGCACAGTACCCCTGCATTCGCATCAGCGTGTGAGACGCACTGTACCCCGCATTTGGTTGTATGACTAAACAACTACTGCCTTAACCACGACTGCCTTAACCACGAATGCTAAACAACGAGGATTGCTACACCACTACTGTTTAAACAACGACTTTCTGAAGCACTAAACATTCTTTACTTTTCTCTTTTTCAAATTACGCCACTACTTTCTTTAATTTAATGATGTCCTTGTCGATTTATTTTTTCTTTATTAAAACTTACTATGTCAATTTATGCCATACTTTTATTTCCCGGACGTACTTTAATATCTCAATTATTTAATTAAGGTGACACAAAATAACATTCCATCATCTTTTTTTTCCAAAGCTGTCTTCTTTGATCACTATATTAAAGTATTACAATAAGTGTATTATGCATTAACATAAATTTCCAAAAACATAACATCTAACTTTTTTCAAAAATAATTCCGCCTACCTTTTCAAAAACGGAGCTTTCCTAAACACGCTGTTCCCACGACCAAAGCATGTCATGTTCATACTGCTTTCTCACACTCCATATATTTCGCCAGCCTGGAGTCAACACGTCCGATTCCGAGTGGGTGGGTGCTTAGAGAATTCCTGATTACCCGCCTTCCTATTTGCAGAAAAGCGAATAGGTGCCGGAACATTTAGCCAGTGCCATAGAGTATGTCAGTTTGACCTGCTGAAATTAGATGACTTTCGTGACAGATCTGCTTCTTTGAGAAAATTGCTTTGCTGGAAAATGTATGATGATGTGACTGTCTTCGAATGCCCGGAAGCAGTAGGTTGAGAGACTCGGTCTTCTTTGAGAAAGTCGTGGTTCAGGTATTCGTGGTTTGAATCTTCGTTGTTTCAGATTCGTCGTGATTCAGAATTCGTTGTAAAGGTAAGTCGTTGTTCCAGTTTCGTTGTTCAGGATGTTTCACCCGCATTCGCATCAGCGTGTGAAACGCACCGTAGCCCTGCATTCGCATCAGCGTGTGAAAGGCACCATACCCCTGCATTCGCATCAGCGTGTGAAACGCACTGTACCCCTGCATTTGCACCAGCATGTGAAACGCACCGTATCCCGCATTCGCATCAGCGTGTGAAACGCACCTTACCCCTGCATTCGCATCAGCGTGTGAAACGCACCGTACCCCTGCATTCGCATCAGCGTGTGAAACGCACCGTACCCCTACTTTCCGTGCGTGTGTGCGCATCCTATCGCAATTGCAATGGTGCCATACACGAGCGCGTGAAACGCACCGTACCCCTGCATTCGCATCAGCGTGTGAAATGCACCATACACCTGCATTCACATCAGTGTGTGAAATGCACCGTACACCTGCATTCGCATCAGCGTGTGAAACGCACCGTACCCCTGCATTCGCATCAGAGTGTGAAACGCACTGTACCCCTGCATTCGCATCAGCATGTGAAACGCACTGTACCCCTGCATTCGCATCAGTGTGTGAAACCCCTACTTTCCGTGCGTGTGTGCGCATCGTATCGCTATTGTAATGGTGCCATACGCGAGCGCGTGAAACGCACCGTACACGTGTGTGGATCTCAAAATTACTTAGGGGACACATAGGGGACGAGTAGTAGGCCCTGATTGCATCCTGGGTGTCATGGATACTGAGTTTTGAGAAGCAATGTGTCCAACAGGTGTCATGCAAAAGTCAGTTGGCCCAAAAAATACAATGTTGCAAAATGATTGTTGTGCTGAAGCTCAAATTTTAAACGATGCGAATGCGTGTCAGAGCCGTATGTTTAAAGGGATTGGAGGAAACGTACGATGTGAATGAATCTGACCTATCACTCTGTACCCCTTGAATTGAATGCCCCTCAGCAGCACTGATTTAAGGCAGCATGAACCCCTGAGAGGGCACTTGTCTGCACAACATTGGAGTGGACCACACTGCTGCTGTCTCTGCATCCTCTGGCTACCATGGCACGTACTGTGGAGAGTGCCCAGGCACTCTCAGAGGATGATAACCAGGCCCTGCTGCACAGCCTCCTCCCACAGTACCCGAAGCTGTATGGGAGACCAGAGGAGAAGGTGAGTGCTGACTCCACTACCTTTGACTGTGCACCTGTTGTGTGAGTGTCACAACAGGTATTGTGTCCAGGTGGCACAGACCTGCAATGTGGTTTGGAGTGAGTCCCAGGGGGTGTACATGCTGATGTCTCTCATGCAGACCATGATGTAGTTCATGTGTGTTCACTCCTCACTTGCATTGTGCTTACTGTGACATTTACTGCATAGTGAATGACACATTCAGCCGTGGCAAACCTTGGTGGCTTTATTTCCAAATGTCCTGAGGAGGAACAGTTGCCCCCCCGGAGTGACAGGTGACTGTACTCACAGATGTTTATGACTTGAGGGGACCTGTGGTGAGATTGTCCAAATGATGTGTACAACCTCATGGACATTGATGTGTGTGAATGTGCCTTGTCATGTGGGTGAGTGTCTATGTGATGTGTTGCACCACAGCTGCATGGCGTATGCAGCAGCTCTCCCCATCTGATGTGACAAGTAAGCAGTGCTGTGTGCCTGACTTGCTAAGCTAGCACGACACCTGTGACACCCCACAGGCAAGTGGCAAATGTGCAGAGTGAGGGTTGTATCCGCTGTTGTCAGTGACAGGCGAGTGATCTGTGCCAGGGTGTGTCTGTCTGGTCTGCTGAGGGTTCGTCAGTGGAGTGGGATATGTGACTGCTTGGCACGTGCTGTCCGACACCCTGCTGTTGCATGTGCTGCCCAGTGTGTACCATGATCAGTGAGTGTGTTGCACCCGTCACACCATCTGTTGGCTTTCAATGCCATGTAGTGCATTGGGGCTTGCACACAGGTCAAATTCACATGGACAATGATGCAAGTCCTGTCAGCATCCTATGCCCTGTTCACATTATCAAAGATGTGCAAGTGTGTGTCTCTGGGACATGGAGCAGGTGTAGTGATGTTGTCTCACTGTGTCTTCCTGACAGGTAACACCCTACGAGGAGGGAGAAATCTAACGGGACATCGTCAGGGCCGTCTGGTCTGCGGGGGGCCCCTGCCAGTGCCTGAGGAACGTTCAAAAGAGGTGGCAGGACATCCGGTGCTGGACCCGGCGTATCGCCCGGGTCCAGTTGAAGTTGTCACCTCCACCCCGGCATGGTGGATGCTGCGCCCGATCCCCCACATGCTCCGAGTCCTGGCGGTGGTGTTCACAGACCTTGATGGGCTGTTGCAGGAGTGAGAGCAGCAAGGAGGGAGTAGGTACATGGCTGTTTGTTGTGTTGTTTGTCACCTGCTTTTTGAAGTGCTCTGAAGCCTGGCTACACTCCCACAATTGGGGTGTCTGCTCAGACAGGTTATATGTGCAGTGCCTTTTTGGTTCCCCATAGTCACCTGGTGCTCATTTTCATCCCTTCCCCTCCTTAACACGTGTCCCCTGGTCTGTGTGTAATCACATTTGCACTAGTTCATCTAGGGTGCAAGAAAATCAGACTGCACATTGATTTCCGCATCATGTGGGAGGGTGGTCAGTGACATGTGTTGGGACCTTGCCTGTGCCATGACCTGTGCACTGTGTTGGTGCTCCATATTTGTTGGCACTGATGATGACTCTCAACATAGGAGTGTGAGGTTTCAACTGCACACCCTTGCAGCATGCATGACCTATGTTGTGTCCTCAGACATGATTTACATCAGTGGGAGATATGCATAGTGCCATGACAGTTGCTCATGGTACAGTCAGCTCATTCCACACCCATGGATCAGTGTGCCCACTACAGTCCCCTGAGACACCCTGGCCTCCTAATCATGTGTGTCATCCAACATTGTGCCCATTCTATGTGGGTTCAGCCTGGGTCTGCCTCTGTGGCATTGGTCCCTGGCATAGTTTGCATTTTTCATGTGTCTGCTACATGTGTCCACTGGACAGGGATACTACATTTGGCTTGTGCGTACTCACACTGGGCAGTGCCTGTGTGCCTATTCACAACAATCTGTTGATGGTTGTTTGTCACAAATATGTATTGCCAACCCCACAAGGTGAGGTTTGGTTACTCTTGGAATTGTTGCTGCACAGTTTTTGTTACCCCGATTCAGAGGTCTCACTTCTTGAGCTGTATCAATCACATTGACTGATGTATGGGGGTGTTGTGCGGGAGAGGTCTACATGGGCACGCCTGATTTAGCCTTGCCAGGTCTGACCTGTGGGTGAGAAGTGGCTGAACAATGGTTCACCATGCACTGCACCTGTGATGGTGGCCAGTGATTTCAGTCGGGCTTTGCTGCCTATGTCATTTTGTTCCAGACACGATTCAGGCTCATACATTTTTGCCACATGTATGTAGTTCAGATGCAACGCTGTTTTGTCTTTGTGTGCAGACATCTGTGTCGACATTTTGCCTGGGGATAACGGTGTGTCCACAATGCAGCAATGATTTGTTCATCACAATTACAGGCCCATTAGCTTAAGCATTGTCCTGAGTTGGGACATGTGTGCTACTCCACATGACAGCCAGTAGGTTTTATGTGCAAGCAACTGTGTCATCAGGGAATGGATGCCCATGTGGGGAGTGACATATTTCAAGTTGTGTCACATAAATGATTGTACCTTGGCACTCACAACTCTTTTTAATAGTTGATCATGTTTAGAATGTGTTAAGTTGAAGAATTGTGTAAATAACACTTATGTGCCTGCATGATAGATGTCTCACAAGGTAGTGCACACAAAACGACATTTCCACTTTCATGGAAGACGCTGGCACCTTTTCAGAGAGGCCAGTGTTAGCGATAAATGGCGTGGCTTGATCTCCATATACAGGTTCCCACAGTGGTCTTGAGGTCTTGAAAGTCCTTTGTTGTCAATTATACAAACTCAGGAGTGTCAAGACATCAAGACCTCCGTTGGCCCATGTATATGGACAATCTGCAATGCCATTTGTTTCTAACAGTGTTTTATTTTGACGTGTGCCAGCTTTGCCAATGAAGTTGGAAATGTTTTTAGTGTGCATTTCCTTGTGAGACATCTTTCATGCAGGCACATAAGTGTTCTTTTCACAAAATGGCGATTTACCACATTCAATACATGTCGATTGTGTAAAGTATCGTGAATCCCAAGGTACAAATATTTTCATAAATGTTTTGCAAAATGTACTTACAGGGCTCTGAGAGTGGTGACACCTTGGGGAGTGAGGTGGGTCAGTTTGCCCTGAGGGGCACCACTACTGTTTCTTTCTTGGTGAACAAGAGGTGGCATCACTTCATTGTATTGATCTGCTCTCCTGTAAACAAACACTAGCTTCTCTGTGTATTTCTCTTTCAAGTTGTGGCCTGGTGTGTTCTTTGGATCCGTGTGTCCAAGTAGCATTGTGTCTATACCAACCGGGCAGTACAAGGCTCAAATATGTTCAGAGTTATCTGGCTGTTACTCATGATGCATGGCATGATTTGCAGTGTAACCTATTGATTTTGTACTCATGTGTCAGATGTGTACAGGTGACTGATGCATTTCTGTTTCTTCTCCTTGCCCCCAGCATCATCACCCGAAACTGGAGGAGACAGCTCCACAGACCAGGAGGAGGGACGCAGCCACAGTGCCACCAGCATGGAGGAGTCCGATGGAGCCAGTGGCACGGAGGGTGAGGGGAATCAGTCTCCGGACCTTTTGGGAGGCGACACATCTTCCCACGCTGATGGATCTGATTCTGACTCCCATGAGGAGGGGGAATTTGCCGCAACACCTGGCAGCAGCAGCACCGAGTCTGTCCTCGCCTCCTCCAGCACCATCCCCACCCTCCCAGTTGCTCCCTTCCCTTCTGTCCGTGCAGCCCCGCATGTCTACTTCAGCCCCGGCACCGCAGCCCCTGCCCCTGTCACCCCTGCTGTGCTCACTGGGGAGTCTGTGGACTTACTCCGCCAGTTACAGGTTGGTCAGACATCGATGCTGAATGTCCTCCATGTCCACACCCAAATCCTGACACAGTTGTTGTCTTTCATGGAGGGTATGTCCTCAACAATGTCTGACCAACGTCGGATTATGCAGTCCATGGACTCATCACTGACGGCAGCAGTTTCCCTCCTGCAGCAGTCCGTCCCCTCCCCTCCTTCGGCCCCATCCACACTCCCCTCTCCCATACCTGTCCCATGCACATGCAGGAAGACACGATGACACACCCCAACAGACACAGGCAGCACACCCCCACATATGGCGAAGTGCACACCTCCAGGCACGCGCACTCAGGGGCCTGCAGGCACACCCAAAGGGGCTGGGGATAGACCACATACACACAGCCAGAGCCACAGTCCGCACTGCTCACAGCCCTCTCCCTCCACTCTAATAGTGTCCTCGGGTGCAGGGGTTGGGCTGGACGAACTGGCTGCAGTGTGCAGTATAGAGTATATGTCCACCTTCGGCGCTGCACCACCCACTGAGGTGGATACGTCTACCCCTGCACCCATCACACCTACCCTTCCCACTCCTGTCCCTGCGGTGCCTGGTCCTGCCCCCGATGATGCCCCCCCAAGGGTCAACATACCATGAGGTACTCCATGTGCAGGCAAGTTAGGGGTTGACGGGCTACCCAACGTCCCCCTCCAAGGACATTTGTGTGAACTGGCCATTGGCCTTATTTGAGCACAGACTCATTTTTGAACATCTTATTTTTTCAAGCTGAATCAAGCCTTTTATTTTACGTTCACCACTATTGCATTTCAGGTACTTGATGTTGGTGATGAGGGTCCTGCAGTTGGTGTCCTGGTAATGTTTTGGGGTTTTGAAAGATGTTTTTTGTTGATGGTCATGAGGTGGACCATGGTATCTGTGTGCCATCACAAAGTCTCTGAAATTAATCATTGGGTGTGTGTGTTCAGTTTGATTTGAGACATTGTCCCAAGAAGTGTTCCTTCCTCTGTGGCACCTGGCATCTTCACTGCAAACAGTTGCACAATTGTTGTGCTGACATGTGTGCACATTTCCTTTTTTGGTGACGGTTCCCTTAAACAATGGCCATGCCTGCTCACAGATGTCTACTGCTCATTCGTCTGTGCCATCCTTGCTACTCACTGTACTTGTGTTTTGAGTATGTACAAATGCCTTTAGGGACACATTCAACCTTTTCACAAATTTGCATGTGTGTAATCACAGCCTACCCCTATGATGGGAATTGTTATGCAGGGTATTTGGGCACATGACTCACAATTTTGTGCATTGTATCTAAGGGGATTCAACCCTATTCCTTCCATGAGAGACTACATCTTGGTGGTCTGAACACCACCTGGACATTCATATCAGTCCTGGAATGTGTATGACATTGTGTGTTCCGTTTCGCTCTCTTTGTTTGGTAGGCTGTTACATCACTATACACTATTGTGTCATGATGGTAGGGTGTGTATTTAGCCTGCAGCCGCCATGGGTGGGTATGCATGTGGAATTTGACATCACACCCACATGTGGTGTGTCATGCAGTGTCTGAAAGTAATCCATCCTCCAGGGAGTGGGACACTGCTGTAAGTGAGGTGTTGCTATGGCACTATCATTATAGTCACAAGTTAGGGATGTACACATACCCCCATGTAGTTGTGGTATGCTCATGATGATGTACCCCCCCCCCATATATCTGAGCACTGCTGGGAGTCCTGTGCACCCAACCCCATACTGTTGGCCACTGCTGGTAGTCCTATCCACCCACCCCCATACTGTTGGCCACTGCTGGGAGTCATATCCACCCACCCCTCTTATGTCTGGCCACTGCTGGGAGTCCTCTTCACCCACACCCATACTGTTGGCCACTGCTGGGAGTCCTGTGCACCCACCCCCATACTGTTGGCCACTGCTGGGAGTCATATCCACCCACCCCTCATATGGCTGGTGATGGAGCAAGGTTCAGAATAAAATTTTGTTCTGACTCGCAAAGTTAAACTTCTATAAAATTATAACCGTATTAATCAGTGTATGTTGAAATACTAATCAACTTAGTTTTAAAATGCATTACACGACATAAGGGACTAATCTATGTGCTCTATGTTGCATTTGCAAGTGCGTTGAAAATAATAAACTAACCTTGTCTATTGACTTTGTCAGTATTAAATGCGGCTGTTTAATTATTGGCATGTGCTTATTTTGTGTGCTTATGTTATGTCTTTTCGTCTTTATGTGGCATTAGCTCGCGGAGGATTCTTTGCAGCCTAAATGAAGAATGGTAGATATAATCATGCAGCTCTGTGTGCTTCAGCTAGGTAACATATATTAATGGGATAATAATTAGCAAAGGGGGTGGGTAACAGAACGAGTTTCATTACTTTAATTAATTAATGTCTTGTGTTTGTTTGAATACCAGTTATCAAGAGAAAGGCCTAAGGCCTGAGGCCTGTGAAAGTGAGTGTTTGGAATCCTGTCGTGAAGAGCTGAGCACAGAGAAATGCATCAGAAAAATAAATAAAATAGACTGTGCAAGACGTGCTCTGCAAGTGACAAATCCAAGGACAGGATGCGGCAAATCAGCCAAGCTAAGGACGCAACGAACAGTTACTCAATAAAATGTTGCGTTTCCGAGGAAGCTAAAGTCGCATGACTGAGAAGACAATGGTGTTTTAGAAAGCTCAACTTTGGATTGAAAAAAAAGGTGATGATCTCACATGGACTGACATCTGTCAGCCAATCAGAACTTTGGATGGCAAGGAAAGTTATACATTTTAGAGAGATTAGCTAGTCAGAAAAGGTATAAAACTTGACCCCTTTGACAGGAGGGCGCCTCTAGCTTTCCGATTCCTGAAGGGCGTGTCGTGCTGACGGACTTTTGGCGCACGTAAGGATAATAGGCCTAAATGATTTTTCCCCTACAGGTGGAGCAAAGATTTGTTGGGGAAATAGCTTGAGGGATTGGAAACTGTTATTTTGCTTTAATACATGCTTACTGAATTGCTTTGAAATGTCAGCCTAATTGATCATTCCTCATTAAATGCTGCTTAATTGCTAATAAAATTATAATTTATTAAAGAAGATGCTTTTTCTTTGAAGAATAAAATTAATAAATTAGATTTTGAAACGACAAGCTGGTCTTGTTTATTCATGGTCTAGTTACCATTAGCTGATCCATTTACCTTAGTGACTTAATTAAAATGTTATTTGCATAAAAACCATGGTAAGAGTTGATAAACTGCAGATGTATATAAATGTGTAAATAGTTTGTAATAGGTTCTGATTAATTAGGTCACATGATTCAGTTGCCCAAAATTTGTCTCGTTGGTTTATGGGCCTTGTGAGTGATTTATGATTAATGGTGAGTATCATGGTATTGGGTAGCGTTGTTGAGACAGATTTTCTATAGGGGCGCTGGATCAATTCCTTGGTAGCAGAATTACGGTTGCTATGGTAACTGTCATGCTACATGGTAATTACATAGGATCGATGTTTAACATATGTTGAGTTTGTTCAGTTGTTATATGTAGTCGAAAGGTTTTTTCCAGCAGAGTGAAAATTCCTGGTTTTGTACCGGTACAAGAGTAGTGTAACAGGTGAAGTTGCACAGTGCATTTGTTCTGTTTCAAACAATGTTATTGACATATATCACTAGTGTTGTGGTCGTACAGCACAAGTTTAGGGATTCTAGGTGTGTTTGGTAAAATGTATAGTAAGGATTGTCTATGAAATCGTAGCTTTTGAGTATAGGGACTTGGTGCCTGTTTTAAAACTCATTGTGAAAAGAGTAGTAGAATTTATCCAAGCTTGAGTGAAGGTTAAGGTAGCATCGCCTATTCTTAATAATGAGACGGGCGTGGCTTCGACGCTGCCGAGCATGGTCGCCTGAGCTCCGGGCCGATCTCGGTATTTATCCTGACCGAGAACCTCCCCGGCGGCGCCACTGGCCCGGCGTGGTTCCCGACTGACGCGGAGCACTCCGGCATCGATCGGTCATGAGAAGGGACCTGCGGCTGCCGTGAAATCTGCACTTAAAAGGGAGCCCGGACTGCGGCGGCCGGCCATCTTGCCGGGGCCTACTGCGATCCACTGATCCCCGGCCTCGATTGCGGAGGGGTCGCTTGGAGACCCGAACCACGTGGGAGTCCGGAGGACGGAGCAGCCCGGGATACGGCCCATTGGCGGGGATAGACGCGGGCACCTGGCGCTGGGGCCGTGCGCTGATGATCCTGACTGGTCAGCGGCAACGGACGGAGGTCCCGGCGAGAGGGGGCTGTGGCGTCATCACATCGGGGCTGCAGAGTGGAGCGGTCCCGGAGGGAGGCCCTGACTACGGCGGACCCGGCGGGGCTACTACTTAGAGGTGCTCCTCTACCTTGCGACCGGCAGTTTGGCGCACCAGACCCACGGACCCCGACTGGGGAGCGGAGCCACCTCGGAGCTGGGAGAGGCACCTGTCCCTCTGGGGACACAGTGTTGGTGCTGGGCGACTGGAGGCCGCCGAGGTTGCGGATTGCCCAGGATCGGCCAGAGAGGGGCCCCGCCCTTGGCCCGGTGCGGGCACGGGTGGTGGCGTTTTGATATCTACGCCACAGGCCCCGGGGCTTAGGAGAACTTCTGGCCCTCCTGCGCGGCCCTCTTGCACACGAGTGGGGGCCAGGGGGCACGTTGGCGCTCCCTCAGGCTCTGCCGTCTAGGTGTCCTGGCACTCTCCGAGGGACCGGAGCGGCCTAGCGTCACTGGTGGGCCTCGCGTGGCCTAGCGTGGGGGAGCCCCCATTGGAGCACTGGGTGCCTGAGGCCCAACGGCGCCCCCTGGAGACATCTTGTGTGCGCGGTCCCGGCTCCCTGCTCAGTCAGACTGCGGGGCGGCGGCTCCCATTGCTGCCCAGAGCACGCCTCGAGACGGACTTTTGGCGCTTGGCATACGTGTGTGACACGGTGGTACACCATGGGGAAGCCACGGAAGGGAGCGGGCACGGCGCCACCAGACCAGGCTGAAGACTCTCTTGAGGCCCATGAACTGCGGCCGGCGGATGGCCAGGCGACAGGGCTGCAACAGCAACAGATGGACCAGATCCTCAAGGCCATAGGGGACACGAGAGAGGCGCTACGCCAGGACATCGCTCAGGTCTCTACGGGCTTCGGCCTCCTGAAGGCGGACCACGACAAGCTCGCTGATCGAGTCAAGGCTGCGGAGCTGGTGCTAGAGACGCTAGAACCGGCCCAGAAAACGTCGGACGCCACATTGGAGGACCTAGCCCGCAGGGTGCAGCAACTGGAAAGGAGAGCGGCTGACGCAGAAGGCACAACAGGCGCAACAACATCCGTGTGGTGGGTCTGCCCGAAAATGTCGAAGGGGGCGACATGGTTTCATATCTGGAGAACTGGCTGCGTGATGTGGTGGTCCCTGAGGGTCTCACGCACTTCTATACACTGGAAAGAGCTCATAGGGTCCCGGACCGCCCTCCAGCCCCGGGCCGTCCCCCCCGACCGGTGATAGCCCGCTGTTACATTTCAGGGACCGGGACATTATCCTGCGGCAGGCTAGGTCGGCTGGCCCGTACAAGGTGGACAACGCCTCTGTGTCACTATTTCCCGACTATTCCCAGGAGGTTCAGCGCTGCCGCTTCTCCTTCGTCGCTGTCAAGAGAGCTCTCCGCGACGAGGGGGTGCAGTACTCTTTGCTGTTCCCGGCGTGCTTGAAGGTGCTGGTGGATGGAGTAGCAACGTTCTGCGACACACCGGACGACGCTTGGCAGTGGTTGGAACGGTACCGAGCAGGCAAGGATGGCACGGGTACCTGGGCGGCGGCTGCGGAGGACCGGCCAAAACCACGCAGGAGCAGGAGCAGGCGCAACCGGAGACGAGAGCAGAACAGGCGGTCCCCATCGGCGTCGCAGACGGAACTGGAGAGGCAGGCCGCCCTTCAAGCGGTGTCGATCATCTCTGGAGTGGTGACGGAGACTCCGGTGGTGGACTCGGGGTCCCGGTTGGGCTCTGATGAGGCGGAGCCAGGAGGATCGGATGGGGGCTCTGAAAAGGACCCTGGGGAGTTGCCACAGGTCACCCCACAGACTGCCGATGGACTAATGGACGAATGATTTCCAGGAAGCTGAGCGAAGGACAGTAAGGGGGTGTGCTCGGCCGGTGGGGATGTTATTGCTGGGGTTGATAGGGTCTTGCTATCTGGGGCGCTGGGGATGACGCTGTCACCTGTTTTACTGGGGTAGTGCCGGAGCGCGCGGGGGCCCTGGTCCATTTGGTGGAGCGGTGGTGCTGCTGGGAGGGAGGGGGAGGTCTATTCTTAGTCGGGATCGGTCTCTTATGGTGTGATGGGTCTCTGGCTGTCCGGCCGGCTGGTGTGGAGCCACCTCCTCGATCTCACATAACTTGTGAGTCTCTGGTAATTCCCAGAGTTTCCCTCGTTTACGGGGGTAGGGTTTGGATGGGTAACAACTGTTTGGCGCCTGTTCTGGGGGTGGGTGGGTTGGGGGTTGGCTGGGGTTGTTACAGGTTACAGGGGATTGTCAGTGTGCCGATGGGACTGTCAGGGATTGGACTCCGCTATAGGCCTATTGATGGCGGCTAGATTGGAACTGAAGTGTGTTACCTGGAATGTGCGGGGGCTCAACTCCATGAGGAAGAGATACAAAGTGCATGCATACCTAGTGCGCAGGGGGGTTCAGGTGGCTTTTCTGCAGGAAAAGCACTTAACACTGGCAGAGGGGCAAGCGCTGCAACGGCGATAGAGGGGGCAACTCTTCTATACTACCTATTCTGCTCATGCTAGAGGGGTGTTGATTTGGGTGCGGGCAGGTATCCCCTTTCAGCCCATGACGACGAGGGTGGACTCAGATGGGAGGTTTGTGGCGGTGTTAGGGCGATTGGATGGCCAAAATGTTACGCTTTGCAGCGTTTATGCTCCAAACTTTGATCAGGCCGCGTTCTTCTCTGCGCAGGAGGTTGGCGCCTATGCTGGTGGGCACGGTGTTCATGGGGGGGAGGACTTTAACTCGGTGGTGGATGTGGAGATAGACCGTTCCCACCCTCCGCTGGCTCAGTCAGTGGTGCGCAGGGTGGCCAAGGCTCGGAGGAACTGGCAAGAGCAGTGGGGGCTTTTAGACGCCTGGCGGACGCATCACCCCGTCGATAGGGACTATTCGTTCTATTCCACACCTCATGATCTACATGTGCGCCTCGACACTATTCTTTGTATGACTGGGGCCCAGGAACTCACGCGCAGCAGCGAATACCTAGCGAGGACCATCTTGGATCACAACCCTTGCTTACTTACGGTCCTCTGGTCCAGGCAGCGGCAGCCGATCCCCACGTGGCGGCTGAATCCGCTGGCACTGGATGACCCGATATTTCACGCTGAAGTGCAGGAGTGCATTGAACGTTACTTCCACGAGAACACGGGTACTGCGTCCGCTAGAGCGATCGAGTGGGACGCCTTTAAGGTGGTGATACGGGGCGCGTGCCTCTCGTCCTCGGCGGGGGTGCGTCGGACACTGTTGGCTGATGTCGAGCGGGAGGAGACCTCACTGCGGCAGGCGGAGAGGGATGGCCACGCGGAGGGGGGCAATAGGGGGGAAGTGTTGGTGGCTCGGGAGCGAGTTGCCATCCAAGTGGAGAGGCTCCGCTGCCATGATTACCGGGAGTACATGGTCCGAGCACACGCCGAGAGGGACCGGGTTGGTTCGCTGTTAGCGTGGCTGGCTAACCCTCAGTCTAGGGGCACGCCAATACTGTCGCTGACCACTCCGGCCGGAGACTTGGTTCATTCACAACAGGAAATTAACGATCAGTTCCTGGCGTATTATTCGGAACTATATCGGAGCAGACTGTCGGCGTTACCAGCTGGATTGGATGCCTTCCTAGATGAGGCTCAGCTACCGCAGCTGGACTCGGAGCAGGGAACTGCGCTGGGTTCAGCTATCACCCTGGGGGAGATCAGAGCGGCGGTTAAACACATGGCCAGAAAGAAACACCAGGGGGTGACGGACTCCCGGTGGAGTTCTACGCCGCATATATTGACCTCCTAGCACCCCAACTACATCAGGTGTATGGAGAGGCGTGGGAGCGGGGCAGGTTGCCGGTGTCGACGAGGGAGGCGATTATAGTGCCGTTATTGAAGAAGAGCGGGCTTCCTACGGTAGAACGGCGTATCGCCCGCTCTCGATGCTCACATAAGGTGCTGAGCAGGATCTTGGCCACGCGGTTGTCTGTCCATATGTGCTCTCTGGTACACCCGGACCAGTCGGGCTTCATCCCCACGCGGAACACCTCGACGTGTATACGGCGCCTGATACGGGTCATGGAAGTTGAGGGGGAGGGCCCCGCGGGAGCGGCTGTGCTCTCGGTAGATATCGAAAAGGCGTTTGATAGTGTGGAGTGGCCGTATTTGTTCTGCGTGCTTCTTCGGTTCGGGTTAAGGGACGCTTTCGTCCGCTGGACGCGGTTGTTGTATGAGTCCGCTACTGCTAGGGTCCGCACGGGCCGCTCAATATCTGCGGCATGCTCAGTGGAAAGGGGCACCCGACAGGGTTGCTCTTTGTCCCCGATCCTTTTCGCCTTGGCGATTGAGCCTTTGGCAGCACGGGCCCGACAGGGTCGGTACTATGAGGGGGTGTCGCTGCGCGGCGTATCGCATTATATTTCCTTGTATGCCGACGACCTCCTGATGTACTTGGCCAATGTGGAAGCTTCGGTGCGGGGTGCGCGGGCCTTGCTCCGAGAGTTCGGGGACTTGTCGGGGCTCCGTGTTAACTGGTCCAAGACCTGTCTATTCCCCCTGACCGCCCGTTGTGTCCAGCCTGTGGAGCTTGAGGGATTGCTCTGGGAATCAGATTGCCTGCCATACCTCGGAGTCCACATTTATCACACCCACTCGCTCCTACATGAAGGGAATGTGGGCAGAGCCCTGAGGGGCATTAGAGGCAGTATGGGGTTTTGGCGCACTCTCCCGCTGTCTGTGGCCGGACGAATAGCGCTGCTGAAGATGGTGGCCCTTCCGCGCCTGCTTTATTTTTTTCGCACGCTGCCGGTGTGGATCCCGCTCTCCTTTTTCCGGATACTGCGATCAATGGTGATAGGGTTTATCTGGGGCTCTGGCAGGAGACGTGTTGCTTTGAATACTTTGCTTAGGTCCCGGGAGGAAGGCGGCCTGGCGGTACCGGATTTTGAGTGGTACTATCTGGCGGCGCAGCTACAGTGGCTCACGCAGGCTGTGGCGCGGGAGTTTAGAGGCCCGGACGGCCCGCAGGGTCGGATTATATAGCGACATGTCCTTTCCTTCATCGTGCTCCAGCAAGGGCTTCGGTTGGATTAGTTCACTTTGGAGGAGCGCACCCTTCGCCAGTGCTGGCTTCGTAGCCAGAACTGCATTGGAAATCTAGGGGGGGCCCAGCTTCCTGAGATGGCGGGGGTGTTTCCTGCAAAGGGCGGCTAGTGAGGGGTCTCTTAGATTACAATTAGCTAGGCGCACCGCTAATGATAAAGCGATGGAAGCGGCCAGGGCATGGAGCGCGCTAGTGGCGGACCTACAGTCCCATTTAGAAGTTGCTGGGGGTGGTGAGGCCGACGTGCTGGCAAGCCAGGAGGGGACGACAGGGGTGGAGAGCGTGGGGGCGATGGTCGAGGATGCGGTGTGCTAGGCCGCATACCTCGCAGCAAGCGAGGATGGATTGCATGTGCCAAATACGATTGAGGATGGAATGGGTAACGTACACTGTTATGAGCAGCACCTGGACTCCCTCTTCGTTGGGGAGCCGAGACTGGAAATGCTTAGGAGAAGTCACTTGTTGCTTCATGAAGGTTTATGACATGCCGCAGGAGTGACAGTAGAGGGCACACTGACAAGGGGGGTGTGGGGGTAGTGGGGGCGGCGGGAAATGGCAGATAGGGCTCCGTTAGTTGGGGATGTTAAAGACACTGCATTAATGTGCATCATGATGATAGAGATACATGTGGAGCGTGACTGTAAGCTGTTTGCACAAAACCAATAAAAATTTGTTTAAAAAAAATATATTCTTACTAATGAGTGAGGATTTCTTTGGTTGGTTAAAGTCCTACCAGGATTTCATGTATGTATGGTTAGGGATATTTTCCGTTTGAATGTGCGTAAATGATTTTGTAATATACGATCAAGTCAAACTTTGAATTGTTACTTATGTGCATTCAGAGGGAAACGAGTTTGTTATTACCTGTTAGAAGGGTAGAGTAGTCTTACTTTATCAACAAAAGAATATTCTGTGAAAATAGCGTCGTCTATTTCACCCAAAAGAATACTTGAGTGATTGTAAAAGCTATCACTTTATTTTAGAGAAACAGACAAATGGTTTGTTATTTCTGGGAGTTACTAATTGAAATTCATTGAAAAGTTTTGTTTAAAATGGCGCTGTGAAAATATTTTGTGACGGTGGGGTGAGCTCTAGGAGCGAGAGACGAGAAGCTGCAGGGGCAGTGTACGTCACAGGGTCCGTGCTGTGATTGGCTAACATACGTCACAGCAAGTGCGCTGATTGGTTCACGTGACTAAGACGAGCTGACAGCTGATTGGCTTTTCCTGAAAACAGCAATTCTATTGGTTGAGCAAGGTAGTGACGTAGCTTAACTTGATTGGTTTGTTAGTGAGTTTCACGCACGGAATACCAACTTCCTTGTTACGATCTTTATTGAAGTAAGGGAAACAGATTTAAAACATGGATTATTATTATATTAAGCAGAAAAAGAAGCTTTCTTGGTTTCAGAAATTAAAAAATAAATTGAAATCTGACAAGAAAATTGAAACGCGAGGTGGAAAGTTACTTCATAAGTACAAGACACCTGCAGCTTATATGGAAGGTGAATATGGTTATCATACTTGCCTTTGGTTTGAAAATTGGATGGATTATACCAAGAATGATGGTGTTTTAGCATGGCCGGAAGATGGTTCTTTTAACATTAAGGTTATGAAAAATTCAAGAGACAAGATGATGACTCTTGAACCAAAGCCTAGACCTACACAATTTGAGGCTTTAGCAGAATGGGAGGATGAGATGTTCCAATTGGAACGGGAGAGTAAAGGTATAACAAGAGGTACCAGATTAGGCATTGATCGAGAAACTCATGAGGATAGAATGCGTCGATGGAGACGTAGTGCATGTGATGGTCTGTATCCAGCAAGATTTGGTGAGGCAACTAGTCAAAACAATGCCGGAAAGAAAAATAATAATGTTGAAGAAAGTGAATTAGAAGATCCAGTTTTAGAAGAAATTTATATTACAAATCAGAAAAAGACTCCTTATCAACCAGCCTGTACATGGTCTTCCCCGATCGTTTCTTCAGGAACTGCTCCAAGTGCTCCTCCAAGAGAAATTATTAATGAAGCATCACCCAGATTATACCCGAATAATGCAAAAACTCCTGAAAGATTAGAAACTAGAACTAATTCCAGTATATCTGGTGAAAACAGAAATTATGCAGAATCTTCAGTTCGCAGAAATGAAACCCCAAGAAATGTAATAAGAACAGAAGGTTCTGGGGAAATGCCAAATACTTCAGAATATTTTCGAACGAAAGATGAATTAATACAGCAGTTAACTAAAAGCATGGAAGCAGTAACGGTTCCAGTAACGATTGATCCTGTTCAAGCAGTATTTGATCAAAGATAAGTTAGACACTCAGCTTTAACTATTCCATTAAATGCAGAAATCCAGAAAGTGGCTGAAAAATTTTATTCAGATTTATCAGAAATTCACCGAGAAAAAACAATGATGCCCGATTTAACTTTTAATCAAAGTCCGTTATGTAGAACACCAACAGGTGCAGAATCTGATGCTGAATCGCCAGAAAAGAGCATAAATAAAATAGATTTAACGCATACCCCAAAGACTCCAGAAACTAAATTACTTGATGTTGCAAAATTGAAAGCAGATTTGGAGGAATTGATTATTGACAATTTAACGCAATATCAGGCTGAAGAATTATTGTTTATTTGTAAAAGCATACAATGGAAAACTAAAACCAAGTATGAGCAGTTAGAAGAATTAGCTACTGAATTAGATGTTGATTTGAGCAGGCAGAAGAACTTGGGAAAACATTACAGAGTAGATTATACTGAAAAAGACATTGAAAACCTGAACACTACAGGAAGAATAATTCATGTAAAATAATTAATTGTGTTCCTAAAAAGATTAGGTGAATTAAGTAAATGGAGAGTAAAATGGACAAAGAAAGGAGAGAAAGAGGTGAAGTAGCAAATCAGTTTCCAATGAGAGAAATAGCAGGAGGTGGGTATGTGCATGTTCCTTGGACAAGGCAGGATATCTTATTGTTTACCAATGATTTCCCTCGGCTGAGAGAAAAGCCTGTGGAGTGGTACCGACAGGTGGATAGATTTATCAAAGTTTCAAAAGTTCTGTGGATTGATCTTGATGGATTCTTTGACATTGTTGTCCCATCTGTTGAAAATTAGTACGGTTTGGTGAACATTATCTGCGCCATCTTGCCTCTTCCCCTGATGCCACACTTTTGTCGTGCGCACCCGCCATTTTAAGATGCCCCGATCAGAACGAACCCTTTTGCATGCCGCTGGCCCCTGACATAGCCCTTCGCCTTCACTAAGCCTGCACGCTGACCACCCCCCTGCTTGCACCTGCCTTGAATCATAAACCCCTCTTCGGCGCTGCTCTGCCCCAGGCCCTCATCCTGTTCCCAGCGCGACACCTCCCTTCTTCCCTTTCATGATCTCCGGCCCTTAGATGCAAACCCCCTTTTTCCCCGTGTGCCCGTTTGTCTTCCCCGTTCCCAGGCCGACACCCAGCTCTGCCGATACCATTCCTTGCCCCTCCCCGTACAATAGAAAGCTTCCCCCATCAAAGGATCCCCGGGTTGATCAAAGCCCCCACTCCATGAGATCCGATCAAACCCCCCACATTCCGTGAATCGGCGGAATATCCAGCTGCGTGATACTCATCACCTGTTGTGACTAGGGTGGGGACTTCAACTGTAAATGTGTGTGGGAACGGGCCCAAAGGGGAGTTCCGGGAATGTCTTTTCCATACATCAAAGCTTTAACATGAATGTGTAATCTGCAATAAAGTCATAAAACAGTGTATAAGAGGCCAGGCCTCAGAAATGTATCTAGAGCACCTCAGAACGATACCTTCTGCCCGTTTTGTTGTGTTCTCCTCCGGAGAGAATAAAAACCTTGTTTCCTGCCTTCCAGTCTCCAGCGCCTGCCTCTTCATTGATTAAATAACTAGAGGGTCACAGAGGCAATACCGCCGGGCAAATACCGATTGTCCCCGACCCGACCCAGGTTTCAGCAATTGGCGTCCCAAGCGTGGGGCCCATCAGCGACTCGTGGATCCAGTGGGAGAGGTCCCGACGACAGAGTGAACGACTGCAACGATCGGGAGAGCTCTTGCCCAATAGACCCTCGTCTGGCAGCCGATCATCCGAACTTCACTAGTTCCGAACAGACCTCTCTCGAGTGATCTACGGTCCTGACTGGGGACCATTAGGAGTGCCGTGAGAAATACGAGAAAAAGAGGACGATCGGGCGCTGGATTCGGAAGACAAGAAACTGTCCACATGGTCCGGGTAAGGTCGTGTAATCACGACAAGGTGCGAAATGATTGCTTGATTGTTTGATTGCTTGATTATTTATAAAATACTAGTATTACTCTTTGTTTGACCTAATTGGAGATTCACTGTCTGCACACGGAGAAACAGTAGGCTCCTTCTCTTTTGCAAACGGTGAAGGATAGGTAACGTAACCGTCGCGCCTATCTTTCTCCCCCACTGACTCTATTATTTCTCAACGGTTTTTGGGAGACTCCCCACTCCCTCACTGATTAACTGGGTTCTTTAACCCCGAACTACTGTTCACAGATTGTCTTCTGGAGATTCTCTGTCTGCAAACCGGAAACACAGCTTCCTCTTTGCGGTTAGTGAAAGGGTAGAGGACGCAGACTTTTGCGCCCTACTTACTCTCCCCATTGTCCTTTTTCTATCCTATTTATTTATTCATTAATTGCTTGATTGTTCCGCGTTCTTGGTTACTCTTTTTTATTTTTGTTCATGAGGTATTCACTGCCTGCAAACAACGTAGAATAGGAATATTCTGTCTAGTCTTTGCACCTAGTGATAAGATAGGCACTGCTGACTTATTAGTCCCTCGTTACGAGCCGTCATGTCTGTCTTCTCCCCATTGATTGATAATTGGTTCAGCCCGGACCGTGTATTAGAGGTGGACCATATAGCTCCACTAGAAGGCACCCCTAATAAGGACATGTTCATAAACTATGGATTAGTTACCATAGCCTATAATAAATTGTGGCACAGGTATACCAAAGAAAGTCAAGACAAACAGTGGCCACTGGCAGGATCCTTTGACCTTGATAAAATAGAAACGTTAGAAATAGCCCTTCGAAATAACAAGACAACGCCTATTATGCTCGACAGTCTCGGTATGTGGCGCAGAGAGGCTATGCAACGACAGAGAAAAGACGAGGACAAACCAAGTAGAGAAATATACCGACAGGACAACCCCAGGACACCGCTACCCACAACTTATCCCCCGACACTATGCAAAAGACGACCAGACTTAGGGCCAGACCAATGCGCTTTTTGTAGGTATGTCGGACACTGGAAAGCCCAATGCCCGACTCTGCTGAGCGTGAGAAAAGGCAAAGGGCCGACAGGAACGACAGACCGGCAGTACGAGAAAAAGCGCGAGACAAAGAAGAACCCGACTTACATAGACAGACCAGATAGAACCACCACGTTTGATTATGCCCGATGGCACAGATTTCGCCAGGACAATTTCAGCGGCATGCTCAAGTTCTCCTAGGTCGGGCAACGTCAAGACGGGAACCCAGCCTCGCTTTAAAATTCACAGACGGAAAGAGATAATCATGACCAATAACTGTTTTATATTCGTCTTGGGTCTTTGTATGTCGTACTTGTACTGTCCCCCGTCTGAGTTTGTGTGTATGTAATGTACGAATCTGCGTCATCCCTCTACACGTGTTTCCGTGTTACTCAACCTCTGTTAGCAGAAACTTAGCATAAAAGCAACCTGGAAAGAAAGAAATGGTAAAACAAAATCCATAGACCATTGATGAACTTGAACTTTTAATTTAGCACAACAAACAAGGAATAATAACGGTAAACTGTAGAAAATGAAAGTCAAACAGAACATTCGCCCCCCCCCCATTCTGGAACCTTCCAAAGTAGGGCAGGGTTACGGCTACGCCCAACCAACGGCAACCCATATAAGGCGGGCCCGGCCGCCAACTCTTGGTCAGGAAATCTTAACGTATGGGGGAGCCGGAGGAGAGGCAGGAGCCAGCAGCCTGGGCAGTTGTAGGTAGTCCCGCCACATGTCTCCTCGGCCAGCCGCAACGGGCCTGGATAGACTTAAGTAGTCCCGCCACATGTCCAGAGAAGAACGAGGCACCTCTTCCTTTTCCCTTCCGTAACAGCCGCAGCAGCTCTGGACGGCGGGATGTCCTGCACGTACCTCCACAACAATTTGTCCAAGTTGGGCTGGGAGGGAGAGGCGACGCGGACGAGCCTCTCCCACCTCCACCGATAGGAGGTCTCCCAGCCCCCGGCCCGACGCCGAACACCCCCAGTCAGGCGATGGTGCCAATACTTCCACAGCACCGAACACACCATGGTGGCACCCCAGTACTTGCGCAGCACCGAACGTGCAATGGTGGCCATATTTTCGGAACACCAAACCTGCAATGACTGCACTGATACTCGTGCCGCGCCGAATGCGCGCCACAGGTGGCCATACTCCCACAGCACTGAGCACAAGACTTGGGGAACACCGGATGTGGAGAGACCTTCATGCGGGGCGATGAAAAAGAGCAGCATGGAGTGCACCGGGAGAAGGAGACGGCGCGAACGAGTCTCCCTCGCCCCCCAGGTGGGGGCATCACAGCTGCACCCCAGCTGAACGTCCCGCTTTCACACAACAGGGACCTCTTCCTTTCACTCCGAAGGATCTCTCCCACTCTTGCAAACTCGACGAGAGTGGCCCCTGTAGGGCCCCAAAATGGCGTCTGGGTCCGCTGGAAGGCGGGCCCCGGCCACTAGAGTAACTTTGACCAGCAATATAACTCAAACATTTGCCCACTGGGGCACGAGCCCCCATCTCCGACAGCATCTCCGCAGCCTTGAAGATCCTACAAAGGTCCCCGGCGGAACCTTCGGCCTCTGCAGGTTTCCGGTAAGGGACGGCTGCCTTGATCGCCAACGAAATAAACGTGACATTGCCACTCCCTCTGTTAGCATGAATTCTAGAACTGCCGAAAAGGACTCTGGTCCAACTGCCAGTAATGGGAAACATTTCCCCCTGATGCTGCTTCCGGACTGAGCCGGCCCCGCTCAAGATGGCGCTGGTATCAATCGGAACTTACGAACACCTCGTGGTGTTCCTTCGCACTAATATAAACTTGATGTTCTGAGACTTTATATGATCCTTTGTACACTTGGCTAGAAAAGACAAGGAGAGCTCACTCGACGAACAGTATGAAAGGATCCCGTTACAAATGTTGATTACAAATGTACAATGTATTATATTTTTTTATAGCTGATGTATAACCTCATCTACGACGCACACATACGGTATACATATAGGAAATCTGATTGCAACTATTATGATTATGCTTCTAAATTATGAAAATAAATGCCCCCCCGAACCCCCAGCCAATTAATAGACGTTTTAGTTTCTTACAAATGAATGAATAAAACTTTCCGATGTTTTTATTGCTGCAAACGACACCCCCCACTGTACGCACTTTAGCCATTGCCACGACCGGCCAAATACGACCGCACCCTCATAATCCACGTGCTGAAATGATTTTGCAAAATAAAGTTTTTTTGAAACTATGGACGGGTATTGCATGCTTTATTTTAAAAATGTGGGATCGGTGGGAAAGTTCTTTTCTGTGCACCCTACTCTGCTCTCTCTTTAAGGTTAAAAGAAGATGGTTGCCCAGCCCTGGAGGACGGATCGGATCGACAAACACGACACTCTGCCTTCAAAGTACGCGACTGACCCATGTACTCTCGCGTAGAGGAAGACCTTGACTTCCAAGGATGGGTAAAACGAACGGTGTAAATGAGGGAATGTAAAAGGAGGGTGAAATGAAATGGTGTAAATGTTATAAAGTACAACGTTCCAAGGTATCAGGGAACGGAGCTGACCCAAGAACCGAAGAACCTTAGAACGCCACAGCGTTGAAAGAGGTTTAAGGATCCCGATAGTGAGATACATCCTTTTGACTAGATACCTCGTACTAGGCACCTCTGGTTTCCTTTTTACGTTTTCCCCGCACACGACCTATAAGGGCACACTGCCCCCCCTCCCCTCCCGACCCCAGAAACCATACCCCCGGGGCCCTGCCCCGAGGAGGAAAGACGAGTAAGAGGTAAGTAAAGGACTTATGAATCCATGTATCTGAATATGCGCGAATGCTGTCTCCCCCACCCCCTTTTTCTTCCCTCTGCAGGTTACATCAGAGATTACAGCCGAGGTGTGGCGAAGATCCGAAGCCTTGCCATGTCTAATACACGAAGCAGACTAGCGCCGCAAGGTGGTGCCTAAGCACGCCTGCAAACTACTCACGTATCGAACAAACCCGAAAAATTAGCACAACCTGATAAGAAGTGATCACCCTTAAACCAGACCGGACGAATGAACCCATGTCACGTATGATGCGAAACTATGAGAGAATGTGTGTGTGTGACTGAGGCGTTGACCCAACTGGTCGAAGGACCGAGAATGCGAGAAAGTGCGACAAAATGGTACCTCCTTTCTTCTTTCCTTTTTCTCAAGGCACGTCCCCTCTACCCTGTCTAATGCTCAAACTGCATGATTACGAGATTCTAACGCAGACCCGTGAATGCCCTTTACTGTGTAATGCACTAAATAGCCTTTCTTGAATACACTGCCACCCTCTCTGTTGCACGTGTACTATTTAGCCTGCCGTTGCGCTCTCTCTCTCTCTCTCTCTCTCTCTCCCTCTCTCTCTCTCTCTCTCTCTCTCTCTCTCTCTCTCTCTCCCTCTCTCTCTCTCTCTCTCTCTCTCTCTCTCTCTCTCTCTCTCTCTCTCCTCTATTTTTGCACTCCCACTCTTCCGAGTGATTAGCCCCGAAATTGGCAGACTGCCACCCCTAGCACACCACCTAATTGGCTTCAAATACCGTCAGTATTTGCACAAAAAACTTGTCTTTAATACAATCACCCTGAGACCGCGTCATTACCTCTCCTTTTCCGCTAGAAGTCAATGAACCGAGGTTGGGCCGTAAGGGAAAGGACAGGTAAGACGACAGAGGTTCCCTAATCTGGCCCGAAATAAGGGAACTACATGTCAACGGCTCCTATGGTATAAGAAAGGACCTCAGAATACGCGACCCTCCCCACCCCGAATTGTCGCAATACCCAAACAGGAAAAATGATCACCCCTGTTACATCCCCTGTATCAGCCGCCCAAAAACTGGAGTTATGAAACTACCCCTCATTTCCGGTTGTGAGAGATGGGTCGATTTATGCCCTTACCACAAGTTTCCTATGTCCCTGGTTGTCTCCCATAAAACCCCTGTCCTTTCTAATTAAGTAATCGGGCTGTAAAAGGTTACGTAGGATCCAGAATGATGTTTTACAAGGTTAACAGACTAGTCCAAGGTAAAGAAATCATCGAAATGAACCCCGTAGTAGTTGAAAAGCAGGATGCATCGATAGAAAAGAAATGTTTAGCCATGTTCGTCTCTCAGCAAAATGCCTGTGTAGTACCATGTTGACAACTCACAGTACCCTTTGTAAATGTAAAACTCTAGAGAACGGCATATCTTTGCCAGGTTCGTCTCACGAAGGTGGGTCACCATCAGATGAACTGTCGTGACTGTAATAAATAATTGTGAAGGAAAGTCATAGTAAATCCAACAGGCCCGTCACCGGTCATTCATATGCCAGTTGTGAACACTAATATAACGGGCATTTTCATCCTTTGCCTGGAGCTGGGAGAGAAATAGACTTTTTGATTATCTTCATCTGCAAATTCTCTAAAGACTGTCTTTTCAAACTTGTTTAAGGGTACTGCTGTTGGAGGAGAGAAGGACCGGATGTGGGAGCACGAGGCCTGACTGCAGACTAAGGAACACCTGCGACATTAGCCAAGGCGAGACCACGACAGAAAAGAGCTGCAGGACGAGGCACTGTTTTCGACAACATGAGAAGAAAGGGCCGACCTGATGCCCCTGCTCGATGTCCAGTGTTTGCCGACAAGTCCCCGCTCTCTGAATTCCGTCACACGCCCGCCTATCTGAAGTCTCTCGTTCCCCTAGTTTGTTCCTAATTTGGCCTTGCTCCATCCCCCTTTTCCTCCGACCTACCCTATGGACTGTTTTGTACGCTCTTCTTCCATCTGAACTTTCTGACAATCACCTCAAAGGACACAGGGCGAAAAGGACCTTTCCGACCAGAAATGCGAGGAAAGGGTCGTGCCCTGCAACGCAGAACTTAGAGTAGAGCTGGACTTGTAGCTCCACCGCCGGTGCTCCACAGCGCCAACGAAAGGCAACAAAGAATAATGAGAACTCGTTAAACTTCGAACATTTGACATCCTCAATCGCCGTTTCTGCTAGGCCTCATTTCTCTCCCAGCCGCCATTGTATTGATCATGCTCCAATCCGAATCTGATATATGTAATAACCTGCCAGTCCACGTTATGAAATGTACTTGCTGCTCTCGCTACAGAATCGTTTTTGTATTGCATTCCTATGACTTTCCTGCTAAACAAATTGATCAAAGTTTATCAAATAGGTCCACCTCCTAAAAACTAGAAATGTTAAAATGTATTGTTTACAACTCTTTTTCATCTAGGGTTCCTACCGTTTTCTTTCTCATGCCCACCACAATAGAACCGAGTAGAAAATGAACCAGCAAGATGTCTTGAATATGTTAAAGGGAGGACTGTTGAAAATTAGTACGGTTTGGTGAACATTATCTGCGCCATCTTGCCTCTTCCCCTGATGCCACACTTTTGTCGTGCGCACCCGCCATTTTAAGATGCCCCGATCAGAACGAACCCTTTTGCATGCCGCTGGCCCCTGACATAGCCCTTCGCCTTCACTAAGCCTGCACGCTGACCACCCCCCTGCTTGCACCTGCCTTGAATCATAAACCCCTCTTCGGCGCTGCTCTGCCCCAGGCCCAAAGGGTAGTTCCGGGAATGTCTTTTCCATACATCAAAGCTTTAACATGAATGTGTAATCTGCAATAAAGTCATAAAACAGTGTATAAGAGGCCAGGCCTCAGAAATGTATCTAGAGCACCTCAGAACGATACCTTCTGCCCGTTTTGTTGTGTTCTCCTCCGGAGAGAATAAAAACCTTGTTTCCTGCCTTCCAGTCTCCAGCGCCTGCCTCTTCATTGATTAAATAACTAGAGGGTCACAGAGGCAATACCGCCGGGCAAATACCGATTGTCCCCGACCCGACCCAGGTTTCAACACATCGGATCTTTGGACAGAATGTAAGGTTTCTGTAAGTTGGCCCAAAGAAGAACCTGAACGAAATAGAGTAACAGGTGCTTCATCAGCAGATGTTATGGATCTGTATGATAAAGTAATTTACTGGTTAAAAAACAAGATTCCCCCGAAAGAAGTTGATTGGGTTAAAATTGACAGAACAAATTAAGAGCCAAAAGAATCAGTACATTCATTTTATGAAAGGTTACTGTTGGTTTTTAAACAGTACAGTGGCTATGAAAAATTAAGTGAAAAGGACATGAGCCACTTCATATACAGGTTTGTTTATGGCTTAAGACCTGAAATTGGTGAAATGATTAGAAACGGAATAGTTGGTTGGCAATCACTATCAGTTGATGACATTTTGAGAAAAGCAAAATATTGTAGTGACGAGATAGATGCCAAACAAAAGAAGCTAAAGGAGAAAGCAATGTGGGCACAGGTGAAGGTAGCTGAACAGCAAATAGCAACTCTGGAAAACAAAAATGTCAATCAGAATCAAGGAAAATTTAAGAGTAATAAGCCTAGATTGATGGGTAATATTGAAGAATTAAAGCAAAAACTCCCATGTTTTAATTGTGGCGAAATTGGACACTGGAAGCGCGAATGTAAAAATCCGCCCAGAAATTTTAAAAATGCATAATTAAATCCACAGATGCAGAATGAGATAAATCTGCAGCAACAGCTACAGCGACAGGTAGTGAATCAGCAGAGTCAGATTCCACAACCGCCACTTCCAAACTGTGTGAATGTGCAGAGATACAATACAGAAACGGGATTCTGCGGAGGTGAACAGGTAAACAGATCGCAGAGAGTGAATGTGCAAAATGTTTCTCAACAATATTTGTTGAATGAAAATGGAGGGAGTGATTCTGAGGATTACTTATGACGGTGCCTGATAGAGGAGGAAGAGTGTGTGCTTGGAGCCACTCTTGAGGTAGATCAGTCTGGTCCATTTGTGAATGATGTAGAAATCACTTTTTCAGTGGACACAGGTGCTACCCGTTCTGCTGTTAGATCAGTGGAAATAGAAAACCTGCCTCTCTCTGGGGACACCATCCAAGTAGTTGGCGTAGCTAATCAACAAATTAAAACAGATTTAACAGAACCTGTCAAAGTTGAAATTGTTCAATTTAAGGACAAACATAGATTTGTAGTTTGTAACAGCAGTCCTGTAAATTTGTTAGGGAGGGACATCTAGTGCAAGATGAATTGCAAAATGTATTGCTCACCGGATGGTATAGAGCTTCAAACTCAAGAGGAAGATGGGCTTTACAGGTTAACAATGTTAATGGTTGAAGCAGATGAAAGTAAATTATTTCCTGCATTTGATAGAGATAATCTTCCAGAAGAATTAAAAGAGACAGTCAATGCAAAAATTTGGGATTTGACAGGAAGTGAAATGGGTTTGAAGAAAAATGTTGACCCAGTTAAAATTACAGTGAAACAAGGAGTAGATTTTCCAAACATTCCTCAGTATAAAATGAAAGCAGAAACTATTGAAGGTGTTATACCTGTAATTGAGAAATTCATAAAACAAGGTGTTTTAAAAGAAATTGAAAGCAGTCCATGTAATTCACCGATTATGGGGATTAAAAAGCCAAATGGAACTTTCAGGATTGTTCAAGACCTGAGAAAGGTTAATCAGATAGTTGTTCCATGTTGCCCAGTTGTTCCAAACACAGCGGTAATTCTTTATCAGATTCCGCATGATGCAGAATGGTATACAGTTATAGACCTTTGCAATGCATTCTTTACTGTTCCATTGCATCCAGAAAGCCAGCAAATTTTTGCGTTTAGGTTCCAGGATCGCATCTTAGCATGGTGTCGTATCCCTCAAGGGTATACAGAGAGTCCATCTATTTTTAATCAGTTGTTAAAGAAATCCTTGGAAAATTTAGATTTGCCTGGAAAATCAACATTAATCCAATACATAGATGACCTCCTTGTGGCTGCAAAAACACGAGATAACTGTGTGACAGATACCATTACTCTTTTGAATCATCTAGCAGATGAGGGACATAAAGTGTCTCCTGCAAAATTACAGTTTTGCAAACAAGAAGTTAAATATCTTGGTCACAGAATTGCAAAAGGAATCAGGCAAGTGACAATTGAGAGAATTAAAATGATTCAGGGAATGCAACCTCCAAAAACACAGAGACAGGTCAGAATGTTTTTGGGAATGGTTGGTTATTGTCGCTAATTGATTAGTGGATTTTCAATAATTGCGAAACCACTGCAGAGACTAACAAAAGCAGACGTAAAAGACACAATTATTCTAACAGAAACTGAGTTAGAAGCTTTTGAGCAGTTAAAAAAGAGTTTGTGTGAAGCACCTACTTTAGGTATGCCAGATTACGAGAAAGAATTTGAGCTGTATTGCAGTGAAAGGGAAGGTTGTGCATTATCAGTTCTAATTCAAAGACATGGAAAACTGAGAAAGCCAATAGCCTATTTCTCAGCAGTTCTTGATCCTGTTGCAAAAGCATTACCTGGCTGCTTAAAAGCAGTGGCTGCAACAAGTGTAAGCCTAGAACAGAATGAAGGAATTATAATGGGATTTCCTGTAAAAGTTTATGTACCCCATTCAGTTGAGATTCTTCTTACCGGAAGTAAAACACAGCATTAGACAAGTAACAGATTAACCAAATATGAAAAAGTAATTCTGGGATCAGATAATGTCTCGATAGCAAGGTATGTGAATTTAAATCCTTCCACATTATTGCCTGATGGTACAGTAACAGAAATTAGAAACGAGAATGACATTGATCATGAACGCCTGGATGTTTTAGAGTATTGCACCAAACCCAGGCAGGACATTAAAGATGTTCCTTTAACTGAATCAGATTTTGTTTACTTTGTCGATGGTTCATGCCTAAGAACAGATGAAGGTGTTCTGAGAGCAGCATATTCTGTCTGTACAGTTGCAGATGTAGTTGAGGCTTCCTGTCTCGAAGGAATTCGTTCAGCTCAAGTAGCAGAATTGATTGCTTTGATTCGTGCCTGTGAAAAGCAAAAGAATTAAGGATTACCATAGTGACTGATAGTCAGTATGGATATGGCGTAGTTCATGACTATGGCCAGCTCTGGTCTCAAAGAGGTTATTTAAGTTCTGCGGGAACTCAGATCAGGAATGCAAAATTGATCAAAAGATTGATCGATGGCATTCAGCTACCAGAGACAATTGCTGTCGTGAAATGTACAGCGCATAAAAAGGGCAATGATTATATTACAAAGGGTAATGCCTATGCAGATGAAATAGCCAAGTATTGTGCAATGAACAATTTTTCAATCAATCAGGAAAAAGACAATGAACATGTTTTGAATTCACTTATGCTAACTTCTGTAGTTGAGACATGGCAAGGAGTTAAAGATTTACACGATGAGGCAGATGATGAGGAAAAAGACACATGGTTAAAAGCAGGTTGCAGACAGCGAGAAGTAGATGAGATTTGGGTTTACAAAGATGACAGACCAGTTATGCCAAATAGCATGATTGCTGCCATGGCTCGAATGTATCATGGTCCAGGACATATTGGAAGGTATTCAATGATTAGGTTGTTTAGGCAGACATGGTTCAACCCAAAATTCAGACTAATTGCAGAGATGTTTGATCTGCCAGCAGATCAACCCAAACAGGAAAACAGTTGTGAGCATGGGAACCATAGGACGGGAGGGTGGTCCTTTTACCAGGTTGCAAATGGATTTCATTGACATGCCACCCCATAATAGGTTGAGGTACGTTCTAGTGATAGTCTGTTTGTTTTCAAGATGGGTAGAAGCGTTCCCAACACGTCACAATGATTCAGTTACTGTTGCAAAATTGCTTTTAAGGGAGATCATACCTAGGTACGGTTTTCCAGTGACTGTTGAAACTGATCGTGGCACACATTTTGAAAACAGACTATTGCAAATGATTTGTGAAGAATTAAATATAAAACAAAAGCTACATTGTGCCTACAGACCAGAAGCATCAGGTGTTGTTGAGCAAATAAATGGTACAATCAAGAATAGAATAGCTAAAATGTGTCTAGCTACAGTAGTAAAGTGGACTGATGCACTTCCACTTGTTTTGATGTCTTTGAGAAGTACTCCTGATAAAAAGACAGGTCTGAGCCCTCATGATATTGTCATGGGTAGAGTCATGAGACAAGCATTTGTACCAGTTGGAAAATTAATGAGTATAAATGATAGCGTCATTTTGGAATACTGTAGGAACCTTTCTGACGTTGTGACTTCTGTGTTCCATCAGGTGGGAACTGAAGTAATTACAAGAGAGAAGGAACAAACTCATGATCTGTTACCAGGAGACTGGGTGAGGACAAAAATAAACCGGAGAAGAAATTGTTTAGTACCCAGGTGGCAGAAAGCAAGACAAGTGATTCTTGTCACAACAAATGCAGTAAAGTGCAGAGGATTGAAGAGGTGGATTCACGCTAGTCATACCATTCGTGTGCCACCACCTGAAAATCCTGACGAAGGTGACACTACAACTGATTCAGATTCTGAAGAAGAACCTGAAAGAAATCTAGATCCTGAAGATCGACAAGAAGGTCGACATCTGGAGAGTTCAATTGCGAATAAGGCATTGAATGAAGATACTGAAGAAATCGTGATACTAGACTCAGAAGATGAAGAAAATCTGCTAGAAAAAGAAGCAGAAGAAGAGTCTGATCAAGTGGAGATTCAAAATCAGGAGAGTATTGAAAAGCAGATTGGAAACTCTGAAGGCAGGAACGGAAGCCCTGAAACTGGGAAGTTGGACGTTATTGCAGAAGAAGAAGAAAACGAAGTTCTGAGTACCAGCTATAAGGATGATGTTCCTAACAGAGTGAAGCTGCCGAGTAAAGAAGAACCTAGATTTAGAATTGAAATCTCAGAAACGGAATCAGATGAAAGTGATGAAGATTCCGAAATAAGAAATTTTAGAAAAAGAGCTTGGAGAGCAGAGTGTAATAAATCTGAACCAAAGAAGAAATTACCAAGAAAAGATGATAATTGACCTAATGAAAATGAGGGCCTAAAATTTAAATTGGTGAACAGATCAAAGGAGCAAATTAACGAGATATCAAGTCAGAAAGGAGATACGGATGAGAAAATTCAAGCAGAGAAGAAGATTGAAGTAATTAGCAGTAGGGCAAAAAGAGTTATAAAACCTAACCAAAAGTACAAGTCCCCTGAGTGGACCTACATTATTATCCCACCAGTAGTGGAGGTAATTAGCAGTAGTCAAGAAGATATAAATGGCACAAGTGATAATGACTGATTAAAATCTGGTATTGGCATGAGGCTGAAGAAATTGTGTTAGGTGACACAAGTTCGAAGAAATTGTGTTAGCTGAAGAATACATTGATGTAAGACGCAAGGTCGAAGAAAAGTTGTTAGAAAGTAGGGTTTTCTTAAAAAAACCAAAAAAACATTTAAAACGGGGGTATATTTAGTGTTTTTAAATTTTGATTTTTGATTTTTCTTGTAAGGCTCTTGTTATAGAGTAAGGATGCCTTATACTAACAATAATTCGAGATGTTCAATCTTTAGGAGATGTTGTAAAATGTCTTTAATTTGTGTGGTTTTAATAATCTTGGTCTGGTTAATTTTAGCTGTCATTTTCCCTTTTGGAGTTGACAAGGAAATGTACAAAGCTAACATGACAAGCAAAGCTATGGCTAAACAAGATAATCATGGTACAGCAGGCAAAACTAACAGAGTTATTGATCACAAGCCAGAGATCCACCAAGATAGATCTGTTGGTGATTTTTCTAGTAATACTTTTTCAAGGCTTTTATCTGAATATGTTAGGGTCATGGATGTTAAAGACTGCTACATTTGTGTGAAACTACCTGCTTCTGTTTCTGAGGGGGTGACATATAACATGCTTCCCCTTACTTATGGCATCACTTGCAGCGTAATATCTAGTCTGTTTTATCAAACAGGTCGTTTAGAGTATTATTATTCTAATTACGATGAGATTTTTTGCAAATGTAAAAGTTGATAAAAGCTTGAATAAGCATAAACAAGCTAAACAGATGAGGGAATTTTTCATTGTAACTACTGAACTTACATATGAGTATGCTTTTAGAAACAATTTAACTTGCAAATTGAGAGCTGAGGAGAAAACTTTCTTAAATTTAGTTGAAGAGAGAAGAACAATTTATAAGAGAAATGAAATGCTGAAACAAACCAAATCTAAGTTTTGGCAAATTGAGGATGAAAAGCTTAATGGTAGATCACCAGAAAATGTTGCTATTCACATAAATAAACCTGTTAGCGGAAACTTTGCATTAGAAGAGACAACACGCTTTTTGACAATTACTTTGTGGGTGCAAGCCAGTGTGAGGATACTTATCAAATCTTGGGTGGATGATGATTCAAAGGTGGCAACGATCCAATTTTTCCTGGAATGTATTTTGTATGTGGGAACAAAGCTTACTACAATCTCCCAGACCACTGGTATGGGACTTGCTATGTTGGATTAGTTTTCCCAAAGATTTTTCATGTAGATAGAAATGAAAAAGGTTCATTTAAAATTAGCAATCATCTGAGAAGATTCAAAAGAGAAAGTTTTTCAGAAATTTTGGGAGATATTTTTGGTGCAGTAATACCTTTTGTGGGTATAACCCTGAATGCAGTTAAAATCAGAAAATTGTCCACAATTGTTGACAGATTGTCTACTGATACTGCTGGTGGTTTTCAGTTAGTGGATACTGAAATTATTGCTATGAGAACCATGGTTATGCAGAACCGTCTTGCCTTAGACATTCTGCTAGCAAAAGAGGGAGGAGTTTGTGGAATATTACATGTCCAGCATTGCTGCACATATATTCCAGATAAGAGCCAGAATATTGAGATGTACATTAAAAACATTACAGAATTACATTCAGAAATTGTTCCTTTAGAAGATGAAGACTTTTCAGAACGTTTGAGCAAAAGATTTGCAGCAATCAAAACCTGGTTCCAAGAGATTGGCAGTTCAATTTTAGGCAAGATTCTGACTCCTTTATCAGTCATAGTTTTTGTGATACTTGTGTTGAAAATTAGTTGCATGTTACACAAAAGAAAGAAATACCTAAGGGAAAAGAAGAGGATTTATAAGCTCAGAAAGGAACAAGATAAGGAAATAGAATTAGAAGAGTTTCGTAGATCACAGTATGAGAGTTACAAGCAGACAGCAGAATCAAAACTTTAGAAACACTAATACAGTGAATGACAAAACATGTTCAAAGGTTTACATTTTGCTAACATTTTTGGGTGTAGTTTGGTGATTTTGAAATCACCAGATGAGGGAGTTGATGGAGCGAGGTTCAGAATAAAATTTTGTTCTGACTCGCAAAGTTAAACTTCCATAAAATTATAACCGTATTAATCAGTGTATGTTGAAATACTAATCAACTTAGTTTTAAAATGCATTACACGACAGAAGGGACTAATCTATGTGCTCTATGTTGCATTTGCAAGTGCGTTGAAAATAATAAACTAACCTTGTCTATTGACTTTGTCAGTATTAAATGCGGCTTCTTAACTATTGGCATGTGCTTATTTTGTGTGCTTATGTTATGTCTTTTCGTCTTTATGTGGCATTAGCTCGTGGAGGATTAGCTCGTGGCGGCCTAAATGAAGAATGGTAGATATAATCATGCAGCTCTGTGTGCTTCAGCTAGGTAACATATATTAATGGGATAATAATTAGCAAACGGGGTGGGTAACAGAACGAGTTTCATTACTTTAATTAATTAATGTCTTGTGTTTGTTTAAATACCAGTTATCAAGAGAAAGGCCTAAGGCCTGAGGCCTGTGAAAGTGAGTGTTTGGAATCCTGTCGTGAAGAGCTGAGCACAGAGAAATGCATCAGAAAAATAAATAAAATAGACTGTGCAAGACGTGCTCTGAAAGTGACAAATCCAATGACAGGATGCGGCAAATCAGCCAAGCTAAGGAAGCAACGAACTGTTACTCAATAAAATGTTGCGTTTCCGAGGAAGCTAAAGTCGCATGACTGAGAAGACAATGGTGTTTTAGAAAGCTCAACTTTGGATTGAAAAAAAGGTGATGATCTCACATGGACTGACATCTGTCAGCCAATCAGAACTTTGGATGGCAAGGAAAGTTACACATTTTAGAGAGATTAGCTAGTCAGAAAAGGTATAAAACTTGACTCCTTTGACAGGAGGGCGCTTCTCGCTTTCCGATTCCTGAAGGGCGTGTCGTGCTGACGGACGTTTGGCGCACGTAAGGATAATAGGCCTAAATGATTTTTCCCTTACAGGTGGAGCAAAGATTAGTTAGGGAAATAGCTTGAGGGATTGGTAACTGTTATTTTGCTTTAATACATGTTTACTGAATTGCTTTGAAATGTCAGCCTAATTGATCGTTCCTCATTAAATGCTTAATTGCTAATAAAATTATGATTTATTAAAGAAGATGCTTTTTCTTTGAAGAATAAAATTAATAAATTAGATTTTGAAACGACAAGCTGGTCCTGTTTATTCATGGTCTAGTTACCATTAGCTGATCCATTTACCTTAGTGACTTAATTAAAATGTTATTTGCATAAAAACCATGGTAAGAGTTGATAAACTGCAGATGTATATAAATGTGTAAATAGTTTGTAATAGGTTCTGATTAAATAGGTCACATGATTCAGTTGCCCAAAATTTGTCTCGTTGGTTTATGGGCCTTGTGAGTGATTTATGATTAATGGTGAGTATCATGGTATTGGGTAGCGTTGTTGAGACAGATTTTCTATAGGGGCGCTGGATCACTGGCCACTGCTGGGAGTCCTCTGCACCCACTCCCATACTGTTGGCCACTGCTGGGATTCCTGTGCACCCACCCCCAAACTGTTGGCCACTGCTGGGAGTCATATCCACCCACCCCTCATATGTCTGGCCACTGCTGGAGTCCACTTCACCCACCCCCATACTGTTGGCCACTACTGGGAGTCATATCCACACACCCCCATACTGTTGGCCACTACTGGGAGTCCTGTGCACCCACTCCCATACTGTTGGCCACTGCTGGTAGTCATATCCACCCACCCCCATACTGTTGGCCACTGCTGGGAGTCATATCCACCTACCCCTCATATGGCTGGCCACTGCTGGGAGTCCTCTGCACCCACCCCCATACTGTTGGCCACTGCTGGGAGCCCTGTGCACCCACCCCCATACTGTTGGGCACTGCTGGGAGTCCTGTGCACCCACCCCCGTACTGTTGGCCACTGCTGGGAGCCCTGTGCCCCACCCCCATAATGTTGGCCACTGCTGGTAGTCATATCCACCCACCCCTATACTGTTGGCCACTGCTGGGAGTCATATCTACCTACCCCTCATATGGCTGGCCACTGCTGGGAGTCCTCTGCACCCACCCCCATACTGTTGGCCACTGCTGGGAGCCCTGTGCACCCACCCCCATACTGTTGGGCACTGCTGGGAGTCCTGTGCACCCACCCCCGTACTGTTGGCCACTGCTGGGAGCCCTGTGCCCCCACCCCCATAATGTTGGCCACTGCTGGTAGTCATATCCACCCACCCCCATAGTGTTGGCCACTGCTGGGAGCCATATCCACCCACCCCATACTGTTGGCCACTGCTGGGAGTCATATCCACCCACTCCTCATATGTCTGGCTACTGCTGGGAGTCCTCTGCACCCACCCCCATACTGTTGACCACTGCTGGTAGTCACAGCCACCCACCCCATACACTTGGACACTGCTGGGAATCATATCCACCTACCCCTCATATGTCTGGCCACTGCTGGGAGTCCTCTGCACCCACCCCCATACTGTTGGCCACTGCTGGGAGTCATATCCACCCACCCCCATACTGTTGGCCACTGCTGGGAGTCATATCCACCCACCCCTCATATGGCTGGCCACTGCTGGGAGTCCTGTGCACCCACCCCCATACTGTTGGCCATTGCTGGGAGTCCTCTGCACCCACCCCCATACTGTTGGCCACTGCTGGGAGTCATATCCACCCACCCCTCATATGGCTGGCCACTGCTGGGAGTCCTCTGCACCCACCCCCATATGACTGCCCACTGCTGGTAGTGATGTACACCCACCCCCCATGGAGCAGGACACTGCTGGCCCAGACCTGCACATACCAATGTGAAGGTAATATGCAGGGCCAGATCGACGCGTACCCTTCCGCTTGTGCGGTTTACAGATTATGGGGTGGGACTTTGGTATGGGTGATGTTACCCGCCCCTCAACCCCCCTAGCCCCTGGTTGTTGTTCTCGCACCAGGTCCTAGGCGTACAGGACTGGGGTGACACGAACGGTGTGGTTGATGGCATGTGTGTGCCTCATATCACTATTGTAATGGTGCCATATGCGAGCGCACCGGACCCCTACATTCCGGGCGTGTGTGTGCCTCCTATCACTATTGTAATGGTGCCATACGTGAGCGTGTGAGATGCACCGTACCCCTACATTCGGGCATGTGTGCGCATCGTATCACTATTGTGATGGTGCCATACGCGAGCGCACCGTACCTCTACATTCCTGGCGTGTGTGCGCATTGTATCACTATTGTGATGGTGCCATACGCGGGCGCACCGTACCCCTACATTCTGGGCGTATGTGCACATCTTATCACTATTGTGATGGTGCCATACGCAAGCACACCATACCCCTACATTCCGAGCGTGTGTGTGCCTCGTATCACTATTGTGATGGTGCCATATGCAAGTGTGTGAGACTCACCGTACCCCTACATTCCTGGCGTGTGTGCGCATCGTATCACTATTGTGATGGTGCCATACGCGAACACGCCGTACCCCTACATTCCTGGCATGTGTGCGCATCGTATCACTATTGTGATGGTGCCATACACGAGCACACCTTACCCCTACATTCCTGGCGTGTGTGCGCATCGTATCACTATTGTGATGGTGCCATATGCGAGCACACCGTACCCCTAAATTTTGGGTGTGTGTGCCCATCGTATCACTATTGTGATGGTGCCATAAGCGAGCGTGTGAAACACACCGTACTCCTACATTCATGGCGTGTGTGTGCCTCGTATTACTATTGCAATGGTGCTATACGCGAGCCTGTAAGACGCACCGTACAAGTACACTTCCGTTGTTGCGGTACGTTGTTCTCACCGTATGCGCCGTCGTCGGTTTCTGTGCACCAGGTCATAGGCGTACAGGACTGGGATGACACGGACGATGGGGTTCATGGCATGTATGTAGCGTACCGGGGATGCGGTTCGGGTTGGACTCTGCTTTTACGGACGTTTTGAGCTGCTGTAGAAAAAGGGTCGTACTGAGTGTCGCAGAGACGAATCGTACTTGCTGGGCCAGAAACTGCTGCTTATTTACGTACGGACGTCGCGTAATGCGTGTTCCGGATACAATTTGCACGTATTTTTTTTGTCGTACCGTGTTTAGTACGTTTCGTACGGAGATCTGCTTTGGATCCGAATCTTACTTCATCGTACGTACGAGGACGTTTACGGGTACGATTTGTACGGGAAATATGCTCCGTACGGCTATTTGTAAGGGATTTTACCGAATCAGAATCGGCCCCTATTTGTTAAGAGTGCTAATGTTCTGCATAGATAGAACTTAAACTTTCAGAAAAACAGAGCAACTTTTTGTAGCCTTTTCTCCACCTCATAAAGGCAATCTGATGTCCAAATCAGGCATAGCCAGATGGGTAGTTAAATGTATTCAATCTTGCAACATTAAAGCCAAAAGACCTTTACTTGTTACTCCCAGAGCATATCCTACTCGTAAAAAGGGAGCTACTCTGGCCTTTTTAGGAAATATTCTCGTAGCTGACATTTGTAAGGCAGCTACATGGTCTAACCACACACTTTTGCCAAACACTACTGTTTGGATGTTTTCGTCCGCCAACAAGCCACTGTAGGTCAGACAGTCTACATACTTTTTTTCAAACTACTGCAAATCCCACAGCCTAGTCACAGTTTTTTGGAAAGAGACTGCTATACATTCTTTGCAGAGCATGTGTATCTACAGCCACACATGCCACCTTACGGATTATGTTCACTTGTAAACATTTGTTTGTGGCATGTAGTGCTGTAGATTCACATGCCCTCCCTCCTCTCGGGACGCTTGTGGCCATTGTAGTTGCATTTTATACTTAGGTGATACATTTGCATTTTCCATTGATATCCTCATTCTAACACTCTTCTTGCAATCCTTTCTCACCCACCTCACCAAGAGGAGGAGTCACTCAATCTCATGACTAGTAAATCTTCTTAGATAAAAAACATGCACAACTCCAAATCTAACAGTAGATTCTAGCAGTATGCAGAGCATGTGTATCTACAGCTCTACATGCCATAAACAGATGCTAATAGGGTAAATAACATAATCCTTTTCAATTCCCTAAGCCTCTGAGCAATATGCATGAACTCTGGGGGGAAATAGGTAGGTATGCACTCTTTAAAGTTGCTATATTAGGCGTAGATTGCACAAAAAAAAGAAAAGTAATAAGGGAAGTCCCAGTACATGTTAGTTTTGTAAACAAATGTTTTTTTCCCATAGGGAATTTTGTCCACCTACTCAAACTACAGAATGAAAATTCCCAAAGTAACATTATGCTCTTTCCTGACTATACATATGCGTACAACAGCAGTGTTGCTCCTTTGCTGAAGTGAAACAAAAATTAAAGGCTATGGAGCTAACCTATGCCTTAATGTTCCCTGTCCGATTATGTGTCCAATTTAACATCAAATCATTGTTCTTTGATCCCCCAACAAGCATGGGACTGGGTAGAACATTGCAACATCCTCAGTTGAAATGGAAATACTCACACAAACATACCTGTTTTCAACTTGGGAGTTTATTGCAGGATATAGTACTTGAGGAGGAGACAAGTGGCACCCAAACAGGTAACCCACCCTGGAGCCTGCTTCTTTGCGGAGTGCTTCACCCAACTCGAGCCACAGAAAAAGCTCACCAATGCCTTGACCGTTTCACTTTACTCTGTAGGTGAACTGAGTGAAAGTCTGTCTACTTCTGTGTGCCACAGGAATGGTGTTGCAACCACAGATCCTTAACTGTTGGTTCATACCACTGACCCTTTCTTAGATTTATATTGCTTGATTTACGATTGGTTTTTTTTTTAAATTATGGGTGACCGATGCTTCAGGGGCAGAAGTATGGGTTCGGAAGAGTTTAGGGGTTAGAGTTTTCAAAATGTGTAGTTTTAGTTCTTCGCTTAACTACCAGTATACCTCCTGCATATATTCTGCATCGGGCCGATGAGGATCTGTATTCTGTTTAGTGCTGGTATGCCTCTTATATTGGGAGACCGGCATTATACACACTCACCTATTAATGTACACTTAACCATGCCCAATATGGGGGAAATGAGGGACATCATGAATGAAACATCTGTGGGGCATAATCTCATGGATGGTCTTTTCATGGTCTCTCTCCTAACACACACAACGTAGCCACGAACGCATTATCTACTATAACGGTCTGCTCAATCAAGTAAAATATGGGACAGTTCTTCTGTACGCCAAACAACATGCACTAGATGTTCTTATATTGCAAGAGACACCGCATGGGTATGCAGTGCAGCTTTCCAGACGGCTACAGATACCCAAAGCTTTTTCACTTTGGGTTTTCTAGAGCGGCTCAAGGTGTTGCCATGCTACTTAAAAAAAAAAAAAATCCCCCTCATTTCCTTCAAAATACTTTCCCATCCGGTTAGCTGATATGTACTTGTCTTTGGTCTGTTGTAATGGATCAACTGGGTGCTGACTAGTATATATGCATCCCCTAGGCTCCAGGAAACCACCCTCCTGTCCCTCTCAGATATCCTACTAGGCGCAAATGGCGTAAACACACCAGAAAATTCACACTCCTCGTGGTCTAGAATTGACTACATATTTGTTCTAGCCTGTGATATTTCCACGATGTCAGAAATCCGGAGGCTCCTTGGAGTAATCTCTGGAGTCCATCCTTTGAAAACACATTTTTAAATACCATGGGATCTGAAGACTAAACACCTGGTAGCTTCAAGATATTGACCTAGTGGACCTTCTTAAAGATGACATAGTCAAATTCTTTGTGGTTAAGAAAGACTTCATCTCTATGGGTGGTCCCATGGGAGGCCTTCAAGACAGTCATCAGAGGCAAAGCTATGTCATACTGCAAAGCCAAGGAGAGGGAAGGGGCAAGAGAACTAGCCAAACCCGAGGATCGTCTCCGCTGCCAGTGGGATAAAGAACCGAGTGATGACACTGTAATCTGCACTAACCATCAGTGATGCCCTCCAAAATAACCTACATTGCACTAAATATTTCTGGCTACCCTCACAACACACAATATACAAATCGGGTGACAAAGTGGACACTTTTCTCTTCTAGTTATCCCAAAAAGACACAGATTCACAAATCATACCAATGGTCCTAGATTCACAGGACCTCCTGGTGCAAAAGGCCTTCGAGATTGCTTTAACATTTGGTAGCCTCTATGTAGTGCCCTACGTGACTCAAACACCTCTCTCAATTGTATTTTACCTCCCAATTCTATCGTCAAATGCCTCAAACACCTAAGAATTAGTCGCCCCTCACTGAATCCAAAATCAAATGGCAATCACAGAGATGAACTTGGCAAAACGCCTGGCCCGAATGGTATTCTTCTAGAATTCTTCATAGAATTTTCCACAAAGCTATTGCCACGAATATGTGGCGTTACAAAGTGATCACAATGATCGCAGTATGTTACATCACAGTTTTTACAACGCAAGTCGTTACAACGACTTTCACTGGAGGGCGCTAGACTTAGGAATAGTATGATTTACTATTCCAACACCAGTCTACCTACAGTAGGGAAGGTATTGGAATAGTACTGTGGTCGTGGGGGTGTAGCGGGCCGGAAAATCAGGCAAGGAGGCCGTAGGTAGTGGGCTATTTCGAGGTTTTATTGAATTTACAAGAGTCGAAGAAAGGGCTAGTACAGAGTGTTCCAGATGGGTCGGGTAGTTCTTCTTGGTCGGCTAGACTCCACTCGGATTGGTCCTCGGCTGGGCTCTGTCTTCTTTGCTGGGGATATACCTCGGAGGGCAACAAGAGAAACAAGGGACCGTTAGTCCGAACAGGGACTCAGTACGTATGCTTCCACCGACACCGGGAAGTGAGGGGCAGAGGAGAACGAGTCGTGAGGGAGGGAGGTACGGGGAAGAGGGACAAGAAAGAAGGGTAAGGAACGAGAATATAGCAAGGGTGTCAGGGTGAGCGTGACGGGAAGACGGGCTTCTTATGGTGAAAGTGCTTTACGATATTCACAGTGCTTCTACTACGTGATAGGTGCCTAAAAAGGAGAGATCTATGCAAAATATGTACACTGAGCACCTAGCGTGCTCACGGGGAGGTTTAGGCTACTCACGCGGTCCGCCGTAGCTCTCCAGTGAGCCACGGCCGCTCTTCAGCCTCCTCCTTAAGGACTCCACCAGTCCTCCGACCACTCGTCTTCTTCGGGTTGTTCCTCTTCTCCGTCTCCTAGGCCAGTCTGAGTATCCTGCCACAATGCTCCGACGACGTCTTCGATGTTGCTTCCGCTTTTCACTTGTTCTGTCGCTACCTTAGGGGTGGAACTTCCGGGGTCGAGGTGAAGTGCTTCCGGTTGTTGCTGGTCTTTGATTGGTTCCTGGAATAGAGAGAGGGGCGGGGGACTTTGGGTCATGGTTACCGCTCCGGCAATGTTACGGACCCGAGGGGTTTGGAGAAAAGTGTTTGTGCGTGACACCCCTGATAGCGGTAAGGGTTCAGGGGGGTACAATCCTGGCGGGGTCGACAACGGGACCTGATCACATCCCCTTCCCCTAGCTGTCCTTCTTGTACGGGTTGGTGAGGTGGGGTAACGGGATAAGAAGTCTGCATTGCCTTGTTCGGATCCTTTTCGATGACGAGTATGGAAATGAAAGGGCTGGAGAGACAGGAACCAGCGGAGGACCCGGTCATTATGTCCTTTGTTCCGGGCCATCCACTCCAAGGGGGCATAGTCAGTATAAATGGTAAAGTCTCGACCCTCCAGATAGTATCTAAGGGTTTCGATAGCCCACTTGATTGCGAGGGCTTCTTTCTCGACTACAGCATAATTTAGTTCTCTGGGGAACAGCTTTCGGCTGAGATATAGTATAGGTTTCTCATTTCCTTGTTCGTCTTCTTGTGACAGGACTGCCCCTAAACCCTGATCAGAGGCATCCGTTTGGAGAATGAAAGGCCGGGAATAGTCAGGGCTTACTAGGACAGGGCTGGAGGTTAGGGCTCCCTTCAGGTCGGTGAACGCCTGCCATAAAAGGGGAGTAGGGTGTTTCAGGGCGAGTTTGGTGTGTGTAGCCTTCTTGAGTAGATCCGTAAGAGGGGCAGCTCTCTGAGAAAAGTTGGGCACGAATCTCCTATAATAACCTAGGAGTCCGAGGAAAGCTCGGAGGTCTTTTTTTGTCCGGGGGAAGGGAAGGGTCTCTATAGCATTGGTTTTGGATTTCTGGGGTCTGATCAGACCTTCGCCCAAAAGGAAACCGAGGTACTGGACGGTTTGTGCAGCCAGGGTGATTTTGGCGGGGTTTATGGAAAATTGCATGTGGTGGTCTGCACTCCTAATTATTCAGCGTTTAATCTGTGTCGTTTTTTCTCTCAATGTGTCCGTAGTGCGTGCAAAACCGGGTTGTGCTCTGCCCAAACCGCATCATAATTCCATAATGCATGTGGGGAGCGCGGTTAGCGCTCCACTCCCGGTTGCACTGCATGAATGGATGCTAGATCCTTATCCTTCATTTTTTAACCTTAGTCCTTTTAGCCTTTTTTTTACTCAAACTCGTCCAATGTATTTCACCAAATTCATCATATTTTCAAGCCATTTTTCGAAAGTCCACACAAAACTTTAGGTGCTTTTTTGCTCAGCTTCTCATTATCACGTGTGCCCATCCGAGCCTCTTCGCAAATAACGATTACAAAAATGCACAGATTGATTCCAAGCAGTCTTCTTTATTGACCCAATGCATTTCGGGCATATAAAAGCCCTTCTTCAGGGGTAACTGTGAATTAACAAATATATATATTACATTTTGGTCATTTCATTAATTGAATTAGAAAAATTTGAAAAATTTACGTTTTGCACTCAATAATCTATATGCTGTGGCTTCCCACCATTTCATTCGCTTTTTATTTACCCTTCACCAACCAAATGAAATAAAACAGTGCTATGAGTAACCACTACTATTCACGTGTCAGATCCTGTTCAACTTTTACTTTTTCTCGAATCTGCGTGCTCAAATATGGCAATCCCCCTTTTTTACTCAGCCATGACACATATTACATCTTCATTAAACTTCACTGTTTACCACTCATCAAAGTTCCTTTGCCTGAATTACTCGAACTGCCCATTTCTTACAGACAATCTGCTGTTTCTAAACTAGCATTCAAAACCTTTTATTTCAAAACCTACATGTACCGCGTACCTGCTCATTTCATGACTATTCTTGCCGCATCACGTGCGCCTGACGTCGCCCAATTCCTCACACCAGATTCTCTGATTTTTACCCCTCTCAACTCCTCCCCTTTTCTTACGTTTCTCAATCACGTGTCTTTGTTACTTTTCGATGTGAACTTCAGTTCCCACACTACATTTTGTCACCCAGAACAATCGTGAACTTTGTGATAAAAATCAAAATCAAACCCATTTCTTACAGCTAATGCTGGGTTTGATTTTGATTTTTATCACAAAGTTCACTGGTGTGAGGAATTGGGCGACGTCAGGCGCACGTGATGCGGCAAGAATAGTCATGAAATGAGCAGGTACGCGGTACATGTAGGTTTTGAAATAAAAGGTTTTGAATGCTAGTTTAGAAACAGCAGATTGTCTGTAAGAAATGGGCAGTTCGAGTAATTCAGGCAAAGGAACTTTGATGAGTGGTAAACAGTGAAGTTTAATGAAGATGTAATATGTGTCATGGCTGAGTAAAAAAGGGGGATTGCCATATTTGAGCACGCAGATTCGAGAAAAAGTAAAAGTTGAACAGGATCTGACACGTGAATAGTAGTGGTTACTCATAGCACTGTTTTATTTCATTTGGTTGGTGAAGGGTAAATAAAAAGCGAATGAAATGGTGGGAAGCCACAGCATATAGATTATTGAGTGCAAAACGTACATTTTTCAAATTTTTCTAATTCAATTAATGAAATGACCAAAATGTAATATATATATTTGTTAATTCACAGTTACCCCTGAAGAAGGGCTTTTATATGCCCGAAATGCATTGGGTCAATAAAGAAGACTGCTTGGAATCAATCTGTGCATTTTTGTAATCGTTATTTGCGAAGAGGCTCGGATGGGCACACGTGATAATGAGAAGCTGAGCAAAAAAGCACCTAAAGTTTTGTGTGGACTTTCGAAAAATGGCTTGAAAACATGATGAATTTGGTGAAATAGATTGGACGAGTTTGAGTAAAAAAAAAAAGGCTAAAAGGACTAAGGTTAAAAAATGAAGGATAAGGATCTAGCATCCATTCATGCAGTGCAACCGGGAGTGGAGCGCTAACCGCGCTCCCCACATGCATTAGGGGTTTATGGAAAAGCCAAATGAGCCTAGGGAAGAGACAACATCATGCAAATGTACCAGGTGTTGCTCCCAGCTGTCGCTGTAGATGACTATGTCGTCCAGATAGGCGCCTGCATATGGCGCGTGCGGACGTAGGACTTGGTTCATGGCGCGCTGGAAGGTAGCGGGGGCACCGTGTAGCCCAAAGGGCATGACAATGAACTGAAACAATCCCTCAGGGGTAGAAAAGGCGGTCTTCTTCTTGTGTTGGTCCCGGAGGGGAATCTGCCAGTATCCCTTGCAGAGGTCAAGGGTGGAAATATATTTGGCCTTCCCTATTCTTTCGACCATTTCGTTAACCCTTGGTAAGGGGTATGTGTCGAATCTGGACACCTTGTTTACTTCTCGAAAGTCTATACAAAACCTGACAGACCCGTCAGGTTTTGGCAGCAGGACTACAGGGGAGTTCCAATCACTGATCGAAGGCTCTATGATCCCCATTTTTAACATGTCCTCGGTCTCCCTTTTTATGACTGCTCTTCGAGCCTCGGGGACTCGATAGGGTCGCAACCAAACCACTTTCCCTGGTTCTGTTTCGATTGCGTGTTCGGTGACGGTGACGGTGGTTCGTCCCGGATAGGACGAGAAGACCTTCATCACGGGTGACAGGGCTACTTGGAGTGCCCGGATTTGTACCTGGGTCAAAGCAGGATCTAAGCAGGGATCAAAGGGGAAGGAAGACGGGGGTCTGATCCCAGACAGGACAGGGCGGGGTCCTTCCCATTTTTTTAAGAGGTTTATGTGATATATCTGGGACGTGCCTCTTGTTGGGTCGAGTTTTTGGTCGGAAGAGGGCATCATTAGGAGGACTAGGTCCCCGACGGCGAAAACCCTGGCTTTGGTGCCCTTATCATATTGTCGTTTCTGTGTGTCTTGGGCCCTTTCCATGTTTTGTTTGACTATTTCCCGGATCTCTGCTAGATGGGTCTTTAGGCTATTTACATACTCGGGTAAAGGGCGTGTGCGGTCAGGTTCAGCTTCCCAGGCTTCCTGTGCCATATCCAGCAGGGTACGAGGGGGTCTTCCATACAGTAACTCATAGGGGGAGTAGCCTGTACTGCTCTGTGGTTTACACCGGATGGCAAAAAGGGCCAGCGGGAGGATTTCCTCCCACCGTTTGGCTTCCAGCCCTAACAGTTTTTTCAGGGTCTGTTTTAAGGTGGCGTTGTAGCGCTCGACCAGTCCGTCCGTTTGCGGATGGTATGCCGAGGTCCTAATTTGTTTTATCCCTAGTCTAGAGCAGACCTGTTTCAGTAGTGCAGAGACGAATGGGGTGCCCTGGTCAGTGAGGATCTCACGGGGAAACCCTACTCGGGAGAATAGGGTGATGAGAGCCTTGGCTATGTTCTGAGCTGTGGGCTGGCGTAACAGAATGGCTTCAGGGAAGCGCGTGGCATAGTCCACAATGACAAGTGCGTATCGACATCCGCTTCGGGAGGGTAATAGGGGCCCTATTATGTCCATCCCTACCCTACTGAATGGTATGTCGATGAGGGGAAGAGGTTGTAGCGGCACCCTAGGGGGTCTGTATCGGCTATGTTTTTGGCAAACAGCACATTCACGGCAGTAGGTTTTAATGCGCTGATAGACCCCGGGCCAATAGAATTTTTCAAGGACCGTTCGACTGGTCTTTTCATCCCCAAAATGACCCCCTAACAGGTGACTGTGGGCTAAAAAGAGGACTTTGTCCTGGAAGGGACCAGGAATCAGTAATTGTGGGCTTTGTAGCGGGCCTCCCTTTCTGTATAATAACCCCCTTTTCTTGAAGAAATATGGACCTACTTGTGTGGGGTCCTCGTTGTCTAGGGCCCTTCCCCATGCTTCTTGTAGGAGTGGGTCCTCCTGTTGAGCTGCTCGGAACTCTTGGTCGGTTTGCCAGGGATGTTCATCCACATTCACGGGATAGGCAGAGGTGTGTATATTCTTCTCCTGTCTTTTCTGGCTCTTGGTTTTGTGGGGTTTCGGTTCTCTAGGGGTTGAGGACAGGCCATGAGGGTAGGGGGCCTCTTTCCACCACTGGGCCAGGGAGTCCGTAGTATCCTGGAGAAGAGTAGGGAGTCCGGGATAATCACTTCCCAGGATGGCTTGTTCAGGCAATGCCGGTATAAGACCGACCGTGAGGTTGGTTCCCGGATCGCCGGGGTGTTGCACCCAAACCTGAGTGGTGGGGTAACGTTTAGTGTCCCCATGAACACACTGGATGGCCACTGCTCCTGTTGGAGTGCTCTGGGGGAGAGTCAAGTCTTGAGGACGGAGGACGCTTTGCCGACACCCAGTATCAGCGAGGGCCAGGACTTCCTGTCCGTCAATGGACACGGGACAATGAAACGGAGGGGGAGCAGCCCCCGGAGTGTGGCAGACGTAGTTTCTAACCAGTCCGATTTCCATCGGCACCTCCTTTTGGGGCACATGCGGGCTATGTGTCCAAAGTTCCCACAATGGTAGCATTGTGGTCCAGGATTGGGGGGACGGTACAGGATTGGAGAGGGCAAGAGAGGAGCGGGTTCAGGTCTCCGGGAGAGCAAAGGCCGGGGATGACGGTTGGCGGTAGGGTTGTGAGGTTTGTGGGCGGATTCCTCCTTACCGCATTGCAGGTCCTGAGCATGGCCATAAGCGCATGCTATTTCCACGGCCGTCTCCAGGTTGAGTCTGGTATGTTGACGTACCCACCTCTGGGTGGCGGGATGTAGGGAGTTCAGGAATTGTTCGAGATAGATTTTCTCTAGAATGTCCTCTTTCGTGGAGGTCTCCGGTCTAAGCCACCGGTTGGCGAGATCCTTGATTCGAAAGGATAGAGCCCGAGGGTTTTCTTGGGGCCCTTCTTTGGCCTGTCTTAGTTTCATCCTGTATGTGTCGTCGTCCACCCCCAAACGCTCTAGGATACATTTCTTTATGTCGGCATAAGGGTTGTTGCCTTGGATGTTGGCCTGTTGATAGGCAGCCTGTAAGTCCCCAGTAAGAAGGGGGCCCAGGTATTGGCCCCATCGCTCTACAGGCCAGTTCGCAGCTTGAGCCAACCTCTCAAAATTTGTAAAGAAGTAGTCAGGGTCTTCCCCTGGGACATACTTCTGCAAAACAACGGATGGGAGAGAGGCCATGGGTCGAGGTTGTCTGAGGACGTCGGTCAGTTTGCCCATTGCTTGTTCATGCACGGTTCCTTGGCCCTTCAAAACATCATGCAATTGGCCTCGGTCATCCTCTGCTGTTTTCAGGAATTGTTCCATGAGTTTCCCCAGTTGCTCCTGGGAGTCGGCCATTCTCTTCATGACGGCCTCCATGCCTCCAGCAGATCCCACTTCTGACACCAGATGTGGTCGTGGGGGTGTAGCGGGCCGGAAAATCAGGCAAGGAGGCCGTAGGTAGTGGGCTATTTCGAGGTTTTATTGAATTTACAAGAGTCGAAGAAAGGGCTAGTACAGAGTGTTCCAGATGAGTCGGGTAGTTCTTCTTGGTCGGCTAGACTCCACTCGGATTGGTCCACGGCTGGGCTCTGTCTTCTTTGCTGGGGAGATACCTCGGAGGGCAACAAGAGAAACAAGGGACCGTTAGTCCGAACAGGGACTCAGTACGTATGCTTCCACCGACACCGGGAAGTGAGGGGGGAGAGGAGAATGAGTCGTGAGGGAGGGAGGTACGGGGAAGAGGGACAAGAAAGAAGGGTAAGGAACAAGAATATAGCAAGGGTGTCAGGGTGAGCGTGACGGGAAGACGGGCTTCTTACGGTGAAAGTGCTTTACGATATTCACAGTGCTTCTACTACGTGATAGGTGCCTAAAAAGGAGACATCTATGCAAAATATGTACACTGAGCACCTAGCGTGCTCACGGGGAGGTTTAGGCTACTCACGCGGTCCGCCGTAGCTCTCCAGTGAGCCACGGCCGCTCTTCAGCCTCCTCCTTAAGGACTCCACCAGTCCTCCGACCACTCGTCTTCTTCGGGTTGTTCCTCTTCTCCATCTCCTAGGCCAGTCTGAGTATCCTGCCACAATGCTCCGACGACGTCTTCGATGTTGCTTCCGCTTTTCACTTGTTCTGTCGCTACCTTAGGGGTGGAACTTCCGGGGTCGAGGTGAAGTGCTTCCGGTTGTTGCTGGTCTTTGATTGGTTCCTGGAATAGAGAGAGGGGCGGGGGACTTTGGGTCATGGTTACCGCTCCGGCAATGTTACGGACCCGAGGGGTTTGGAGGAAAGTGTTTGTGCGTGACACCCCTGATAGCGGTAAGGGTTCAGTGGAGTACAATCCTGGCGGGGTTGACAACGGGACCTGATCACAAGTGCATCATGCTATTCCTTGGGTTAGAGCGCCATCCAGCGCAAGCCGTGGTAACAACTTGCTTTGTAATACCCACGATGTAAAGGCATTGCAATGCAATGCCCGCGTGGTAATGGATGTTTCCCTATTGCCACATGTCCTTGCGATCTACCAAGAGGTGTGGGAGAGTGGAGGACTCCCACACGACTTACATAGCACTACCATTTCAGTAATCTATAAGCCTGGGGCACCCTCACACCACTGTGCATTTTATAGACCAATTTCACTTACAACTATAGAAAGAAAATACTCAAGAAGGTTTTAGCCATCAGGCTAGTTGTAACCAGGCACTGCCTCCGGAGGCTCCAAGTAATAGTAATACAGACATACAGGGAAATGCTGCCCTACTATCTTTATGCTTCTGGAAAGCCTTCAACACCATGCATCATCCTTTTTAAGTTCAAAGTGTTAGAGACTGTGGTTCTGGTGCCCTTAGTTTTTTCCAGATATGATTCAACACAGAGTTCAAGATATGTTGTGCCACACGAATGACCAATTTAACCATTCCTTTTTGCACTTGTTGTAGAACCCCTCGCAGGAGAGATCAGGCTTGATAGGGGTCTATGGGGATTTTGACAGCCAGAGGGCAATGAAGAGAGGATGCTTCTGTATGCCGACAACCTTCCCTTATTCTTGCTGTGAACTGAGCTTTTAATTCCCAAGAATGTTCCTCATGCTGCAGGCCTATGGGATGCCCGGATACTAGGGTAAATCAGGGGAAGTCAACTTATATGCCTCTAATAGGTCCATACCCACATAATATCTTTATTTTAAAACTGAAAATTACCCCAGCCCACCTTACATACCTCTGCATGATTATCTCAACTAACCTGGGCCTCAATATTAGCTCACTGAAGAACACAAATTAATGGGATTTACTCACTTGGACCAAACTCCTGCTGTCCATCATGAGTCGTGTTGCCCTCTTCTCTGCTTCACATCCTATCCACCCTCCAAAATAACTCATACTCACTTCCTCAACAATTGTTTCTAGAAACGACACCATTTGCTAACATAATTGTTAGGGTGGGAGGGACTCCATGTGTACACCTAGCCAGATACATGCAAACCATATATGATGATCAGCTGGGGATTCCCAATCTCCAACTCTACTATTGGGCATCCCAACTTTTTCCCTTGATTGGCTTTTCAGCGATAGATTAGACACTGCAAATCCATGACCTGTACTCTCCTATATGGAGCTTGCCCCTCTCCCCCCCCGCACACTTCTCACAATTACTAGAGTGCTGGAAAGCAGTGGTCAAACATATTAGCTGGCATGACTGCACTTTAGGGGTTCCTGACCTGAGATTTGTTTGGTATTTCCAAATGTAGTGTCTGACTACATGAAGTCCTTTGACTAACTATCGGCTTACTATGCATTCCTCAAAGGCCAGTTCTTCAGGTTTTTGCAGCCCAGGCAGAGATGGCTCCCAGAGTATTAGCAGTTTCGGCTCAAATAAGACTCATACAGTTTAAGTATATACACCGTTATACTTGCATCCATCTTAGTTGTGGCAAATAGGTAAAGCCCCTCAGCTGCATGCTGCATGTTGATGCTGTAACATACCAAATGGAAAACATTACACGTTATTTGGGGATACCCTATCATCTCTGAGGTCAGAATACACATGTACGTAGAGGGACTGCATCCTGAGATACACCTTCTCCCTGGGCTGATTTAGGGATTATGGAAGGGTGGGAGAGGGGACGAAGTATACATCAATTGGTGGGCATGGACCACCTGATTACTAAGCGCGATATTGTGAGGAAATTGTGGAATGTTACTCCCCTGACTCTGGTGCGAATAGCAGGGACGCATGGAAAGGTACACCTTGGCAGAGGAGGGGGTCTATAAGGCCAGAGGCTGGCTGGCGAAATAGCAGTGGGTCTGGTTCAAATGGGCACAATATAATGATGCAGTGTAATCATGTTTTTGCTAACTTTAATCCACTATGGGTGCAGTTTGCAGCGCTCTACCAAGTCTGGATCCTAAACGCAGCTGATTGTATGTAGGTATCGGCCCAACCCCTGCCCGACAGACCACGCCCGCAGCCTCTGCATCCTCTTGGACAGCAAGCATTTAATGAAGAAACAGGTAAACTCAGTCTCATATACCTGTTTGCACACCCTACGCATGCTCCACAAGATAGGCTCCCAGTCAACACCAGAAGGACCTTCAGGCAAGCCCTTGACACCAGGAGACTGGACTACTAGAACACACTCTATTTAGGAATCACCACATGCCCGCTGAAGAGTTTACAGACAATACAATATGCTGCTACAAGACTCATACTCGACCTCCCCAAACAGACCCACATCACACCCCACCTCTAGAGGCTGCACTGGCTCCCGATCCAGAACAGATGCTAGTTCAAGATGCAGACCCACACATACAAAGCCCTGCACAATGAAGGCACAGCATACGTCACCATACACAACACCTTCCACCAACCGACTAGACACCTGCCATCCCCATCCCTCACAGGCACCCCCCTCCCACCCCCAGATCCGCCGTGCCAAACGAGAAGGGCGCTCCTTCTCACACCTGGTGGCCAAAGCCTAGAACGACCTCCCCCTACACCTTTGGCCTTCTCTCCCACAATTCAGTAAAGGACTCAAGACCTGGCTATTCGAATGATTTGCTGCACTTTATAAATCATTGATTGATAGGATTGATTTAAAACAATATCTAATGCACCATATCCTTCCTTTATCATTTACATGTATACCATCTATTGTTTTAGAAATGCAAATATAAAGTTTTATTAAAAATAAAGAAAAATCCCATAGTTTTAATAGGCTTTACATCTTCCGATGCCTTTCCTTAGTTTGGTTATTTTTTGTTCCGCCATTTTAAAGACCTATGCCAAAATGTGATTGTCCAGTGCGAGTGCTACAACTATGTACATATTCATAATTTATCGTGATCACCAGAAAAAAAAAGAAAATATGTATGCATCATCTAAGCACCCGTAGAGACTAACCTAAATACTAAGCAAAGCTTCACGAGGAGTGAGAGGAATAGAAAAAAAGCAGTTCCACAAGAGACTTGATGAAGGATGATGCATGTGTGAGCAGACATTATTTGCAAATGCAAACAGGAAGTAGAGGCACCTGATAGGAGACGTGCTCCTCTGGCCCTAATGGCGGAGGTGATAGTTGGGTTGAATGAGTTGGATGAGTAAGGTTTTCATCGATTTATGCCTCCTTATCTGTTTTCGCACATGATGAGGGCACATCTAGCTTTTACAAAGTAATTAGGAAGCTTTAGTTTTGAAAAAATGGTTTTGGGGGTTCATAGGTAATTTTCTGTGTTGGGTTTGTTTTGTAATTAAGTGTAAAGTGATTTGTATTACGGTTCTCTTGTATTATCAAGTGTGAGATATTGGTACTTTTAGAACATGCAACGGTTTTATGTTACATATCCCCAATAGAAGGTGTAAAAAAAGGGATATTATCTGAATTTAAAGTGCGATATAACTGTAAAGCGCTCTGACACCGATGTTTTTGGGTCATGTTTGCGCTATAGAAAACATTGAATAAATAAATAAAAAATAACTGGGATAAGGTGAGTACCCTATCAGATAATCAATTTAGAATTAATTTTCCTTTGTCATTTTAGTCAGGCTTTATTTCTGGAGATTATGGATTCCCTGTTTTCCTACCTTTTTATAATTTATTTGCATACATTTTTTGTTATTTGTCAGAAGCTCCGATGTTTGTTTTACACTGCTTCATTGGTATAAAGTAAGGACAGATTTTAATTTAATTTTCTTTTTGGTCATATGTTCATTCTGTGATGTGTTCTAATCAATACATGGTCTGCTAGATTTCTTAAATAAACCCCTTTCCCAGGCACCAGACTGGACCTGTACATTTCTGCTGTAATGTCAAGTAAATAGTATTTATAAGACGCACACCAAACTTGGGTGCTAGGGTTGTAAATGTTTCAGACTGGCCATATAAGAGCAGAATAAAAGGACTTTCCACTTATAAATTCAATAAGACCATATGCATTTCTAAGGTCTTTGGGTAGACTATTTCACCACTGAACCACAGTATTCTAAATAAGTTTACTTCTGTTAGTGCTGCTTTTAAAAAGGGAGAATTACCAGCCACTGCTTATCAATCAAACTCAATGGTGAACTAAGAATTTAAACAACCACCCTGAAATTTAAATAACTCATGAACAATTTCGTAAATAAAACCAAGAGTTTAGAATTTGATCTGATTGATTATCAGAAGCCAATTGAGTTTCAAACATAAGCGCCAATATTTACTCATCGATGGGTGTCTGTCACCAATCGTGTGGCAAATTGTAAAATCTTTTGTGAATAAGCGTCATTCATTTTAGCAGCACCTATAAAATGGGTACCACAATCCACTAAAGTCCTGTGTTGCTTCCGCAATAGCTCATACTATGGCAGCTATTTTATTTTCGGTCAAAGACTATCTCTCTTTGGCCGATAACATAATACCATAGTTGCAATTCTTACTAAATGTTAACCTGACCTTTCAGACTCAGCGCACTGTATAGGACAAGAAAAAGGGTATATGTTAATGTCCCTTATATTCCATGGTTTATGAGAGATGCCCAGTTTTTTAACCATAGTCTTCAAACCTACTTGTGTAAACTGTTGTATCAATGTTGAGTGCAAGCCAGTTAACTCGTTTAACCAACTTTAGATCTTTCCTAGATTCACATGCTTTACTCGTTGCCCATCATCTAGTTGGGAGTCCCTTGGTTACTTTCTACCAACAGAACCCCTCTAATAATGGCCAAATAACAGAGACACTATAACTATAGTAACATATTTGCCTTAGAAGACCCAAACCTCAGACAGTCTGGAGGAAGCACTTTGCACCTAACACTCCCAAGAGCCACCATACCTCAGATTTCTACTGAATGTTACGTGGAAGAGAGTGCTTTAAAGATCTGCTCTATTTTTCTCCACATAATTGTATTGCATTACTTTCACTTCCTTGGAATGATTTCAAATGTCTAATTCTTCTAAGAAAGCTCTCTTTAGGACCTGCACTTATGGAAGGAAGAAAAGTATTTGGGCCTGATTACGAGTTTGGCGGTCCTCCTGCAGTGTGCCACACAAGCACTCCGCAGGAAGACTGCCAAACCTGTAGTGAGACCGCCCACCAGTTTCCTACTGGAATCCAGGTTGGGTGGACCGTGCTATGACAGGGCCTTTCTAAAGTTCAAAGGAGAGCCTTAGAAAGACACCGATTTGGGACCGCCACAGTCCGTTCCTGCACGGGAAGAAATGCACTATGTTGTACATTTCTTCCTGTGCAGGAACTTGGAGGTGCAGTACCAGGGAAGCACACCATGTACCCTCCTGCATGCACCCTGAGTTGCCTGTCCTTCACCCTCTCCATGGCAGGCTCACCGCCATGGAAAGACTGCCAGAAAGGCAACTCCTAATATGCCAACATATTACTCTGCCTGACCGCTGCGCCACTGCAGCGGAATCATGGATTTCTGGCGGTAGTGGCGGTCCGACCACCACACTCATAAACCGGCGCATGGTGCTGCAGTATGGCAGTGGCAGGACCGCCACCACGGGTTCTGCAATCAGGCCCTATTTCTTGATGTGCCCACAAAGAGTATAATTTTTTCACCCTAACCACAAGGTGAAAAATTGTACGCTCTGAAGGAAATTTTCAGCCAGGCATTTCATACAAAGGATTCTACAGAGTCCAGTCTTCAGGAGATGAGCCTTCCCTCCTTGGGACGAAGATGTCAAAATAAAGTGACAAAGGTGGGACCCTAAAACAGGGGTCTCTGCAGAAACTCTGCGCTAAGCCTCAAAGAAGTTTAACAGAAAGCCGGTCAGGCACTCAAAGACTCATACCGGGGACAACAGTTTTGCTGTACTCTGCTCTTTAACGCCTTCTGGTCGTTCCCCCACCAAACGGACTGTACCAGTTCCAAAACATGCAGTACTGGCAATAACAAGTACCATCAATGAAGTTTACATTTGGTAAGGTACCATCTTCACCCAGTAAAGTACCATTATTTGCACTGCCTAAAATTTAGAGACAGAGGACGAATCCCAAGATAAAGGCTCCTTTGACCCTGCTGCTGGCCTGGTGCAGCTCCATGTGAAATGTAAAGACATGTATGAAGACTGACATACGAAAGATAGTGATCAAGGACAGGATGAACCAGCGGATCAAGAGGCTGATGAATTTCGTCGCCCATACTATGAAGATAAATGAAGAAAAAGCATGGTGGGTTTATGGTAATTTCCACTAGAGGCATCCTATCATGGTAATGCAATGTTTTTGCTTCCAGTGAGCCTTGTCAATGATTTCCAAGGTGCAATTGCAGACTATTATCCAAGATTTCCCTAGTATCAATCGCAGCCAATAGCAAATACTCTACCTCAAACCTTGGGGCCCCTCAAAGCCTGTATCTAATCGCAGTTGCCACAGCAGTCTGTTTCCTGATCCATCAATGACAGTATTGCAAGTAGAGGCCTTCAGGGAGGCTATGCTGTGGATCTTTGGCACTTTTCCCGCTCACTGTGGCAAGCTTTTGAGCTCCAAGGCACTGCATGGGCCTCTAGTCATATGTCCGCTGGCAAGTCAGCCCTCAGTGCATTCTGTGGACCTTGGACTCAAATCGGTTTCAGCACCAACTCTGGTGCCAGCACGATCCCCTGACGCAGTCCTGCTCACATCAACTCCAATGCCGACGTTTGATCAGGAAAGACAGTCACGTCGTGCACTAACAGCTGCGAAACCTCTTGGCAATCCCTCTAAATCTGATACCTTTCCCATACCATGTGGCGGGGCCCAGACTTTACATTATCTGTTTGGAATAGTTTCAGAAAATGACAACTATCATGAAGGGGGCTATTATGTTCCCGAATATGATGAATGAGAAACTTCAAGAGGCCAATGGGCTTGACACTTCGCGTGAGACCGGACTGGCGTACTCCCACGGGTCCTACTACAGAGCAAAGCACGTCATTCACTGTGGTAATGTGAAGGGCATCTGAAGTATTTAGACCTCCAACTGCTAACCAAGGAAGTGATAACCAATGTATTTAACAAAGTAATGCATAATAGCCATGCTTCCAGTGAGCCAATGTTACCATTTAATGAAGCACTTACTGACACTCTTTTGGGCACCTGAGGCAAGCCTTGTTCAGGGCTGCCCATCCATAGACTGGTTACCCAATGCCCTGCGCCCGGAAACCTTGCTTTCCTCGCACAACATCTCATTCCAAAGAGTCTGGTGGTTCACGGTGTCCACCAACACATGTCAATCTGAATGTCTTTACCACCAGAGCTGACAGTGAGCCAACAGTGAGTCCAAACAAATAGAGACTTTCGGTAAATAAAATTTCTCCTCCACAGGCCTTGCTTCAAGATTGGTCAATACCAGCAGTCTCCTTGGCCATTACTCGCAAGCTCTGTGGGCTGTTATGGGTGACCTTCGGGCATACTCACACAAGCTATTCAAGAAAGATGCAATGCAGCAAAATTTGTGATATGCTCAGAACCAGATATGACTGATTGCTTCGGACATGCTATAGGCACCACTGTGGCTCTCCACTGCCACACTTGGATGAGGTCAGCATGTTTCTCTAGGGACATCCAGGCGGTGAACGCCCAAAACATAGCATTCAAAATATAGGCAGTATAGAATATCGACTCCAAAATATAGATAGGACAGAATATCGAATCACCAAAATATAGTCAGTCAGAATATCGAAATTGGGGTAGGACATATCAATTTCCATAACATCGAAGTTAAAATTCTGTATTATTTTTGTTATGTATGTTTAATTTTTTTAAAGTAATGAATGGTATGTAATTTAATTTTTGCGTAATTTAATTCTGTAGCGGGTTGTGGGTTTACAGGGGAATAGGGTGGGAAGTAATTTAATTATAGTAAATTAAATATTAATTTTTATTTATATGTATTTATAATTAACTGATTGATAATTATTAATTGGTAATTAGTTTGTATTAATTGGTAATTTTTATTAATTGATTGATAATTATGTTAATTGTATTATTTATTATTTGGAGCGGGTTGTGGGTTTATAGGGGAATAGGGTGGGAAGTAATTTAATTGTAATAAAGTAAATATTTGTATTTATATGTATTGATAATTAATTGCTTGATTATTAATTATTACTTGGTAATTCATTTGTATTAATTGGTAATTCATTTGTATTATTTGGTAACTATTTTTAATTAATTTTCTATTGGTATTGATAATTAATTCATTCTTATTTTAATATTAAATCATTACTTTCCCTACTGTTGCACTCTCAGGAGTGGGAATAGTAATTTTTACCCCTACGCTATCCAACGTTTTCCCTACTGTTGCACTCTCTAGAGTGGGAATAGTCAGTTTTACCCCTACGCTATCCAGCGCTTTCCCTACTGTTGCACTCATTGGAGTGGGAATAGTAATTTTTACCCTCTCACTATCCAACAAAATTTCTACTTTTTCTTACATTACATTTATTATTTTTACATTTTAAGCTTTTTTACATTATTTTAAGTATGCTTTATTTATTTTTTAATATTTAATTACTTTTATATTATGTTTAATACATTTAAAAAAATCGATATTTTAGTTAACTATATTTTGACAATCTATATTTTGGATTCAATATTTTAGTACTTACCTGTTTGTAGATAGGGATTCTATATTCTGTACTTCGATATTTTGGAGTTGATATTTTGGGCATTCTATATAATGTCCCTCGATATTTAGTCACTGAACCCATCCAGGCATCCTTAATGGACGAGCCTTTTAAGGGATAAGGCGGAGTCAGCCTTAGAACATTTTAAACAGAGCAAATCCATGGCAGTGTTTGAACAAAATGTTTCATAACAAATATTGTGGAACAAAAATATTCTGTCAAAAATATTGTGATGTCAAAAATATCATGGGCAGAAATATTGAAGGTAAGAATATCGTTTAGAACATAACCCCTAAAATGGTTTCAATAGTAGGGGGCATACTAAATGTAACTATTTTAGTGTATGACATGTTACATCTAATGTTATATTACAGTGTATTAGATGTAAAACTTTAAATATTGAACACATAGAACTGATTTATTTTTTAAAGTGCAGTAAATAACAGTTTTTGATTTTATATTTTTCGTCAGGTAGGTTTTTTAAATTAATTTAATGTATATGTTTACATTTTCTTGAAACACATAAAATAAAAAGGTTTTATTGTTATGCTTTTTTACATTTCCCAAATGTTTTGAAATACAAAACATTTGGGTTTTTTAACATCATTTTACATATTGGTAATTTTCAAGATAGTTTAGCAATATACTTTTGCCATACATTGGGCCTGATTAGGATTGCGGTTTTCCCGCATCCTCCGGGGCGGGGGAAGCCACCGCCGGCCCGGAGGATGCGGGAAAACCGCTGCGGACTGAAAAAGACCCCCCGCCAGATTAGGATGGCTGGGGGATCGTATTTCAGTCCGCAGCTTTTCCGCCGCGGACGCTTCCGTCCGCGGCGGAAAAGCTTTAACATGGCTGGCGGTGTCTATCAGACACCGCCAGCCATATTAGGATTTCTGCTGAAAGATGCCTTTACACGGCGGCATTTCCGCTGTGTAAAGGCATACTGATTTGTGTTTGGGGGCCTGTTGCGGGCCCCCAGGGGTGAAGGGGGGTGGGGGGTGCACATGGGGGGTACCTATGGTACCCCCTGCATTTGCCTGCACAAAGCGGCAGGCACCGCGAGGTGCCTGCCGCTTTGTGCTTGCAAATGCACAACATACATTTTTATCATTGCGGCGGGTGCTGCTTCAAGCAGCACCCGCCGCAATGATAACAATACAGGATGTGACCGCCAGGGTGGCGGTCACATCCTAATTAGCACGGAGGGACCGCCGCTGCCCCTGCGGACGGTCCCTCCTTCTCTATGGTGGCGGACGGACTCAGGTCCGTCCGCCATCATAATCGGCCTGATACTTTTTTATGTGGTTTGATATACTTTTTAAAGTATATTATCAATAGTACTATATGATAATATATGATTTGTTATTTATCGTGCTATTTATTTTATACTTTACATAATTATTTATATTGCCATGAAACATTCATTGACGTTTGTTTAAATTTTTATGACATTGTAACATATTTTGTAAATATTGTTATTAATTTTTAAAGCCCCATTGTTTTCTATAGGGAGATAGTCTTTTTTTTTCATTTAGAGATCAATTTTTTACCGCTAAGTGCAGTTTAGACTATTCTTGTCATTTTTCATCAGATTTGCTGGGGTCGAGTCATGGTTACCTGCTGCTGATCACTGGATAAGGTAAGACCTTTTTAAAGTTTTTCTAGAAAGTTTGTGTGTAGAGCTAGTCAATGTACTTGTTAGTTTTTATTTTGAGCAAAGTTGTAGTATGTGTTCTGTTTAGTAGTTTTCTGTTAGGCCTACTTAGAGTTTGGTAGTAGTTTCATTTTGAATAGTTATGTTTTATTTTGTGTTTCTTACTGATGTGATGTAATATTTTTGTTGTATTTGAAAAAAATGCTTTGTTTGGGTGGGTAGTGTATTTTTGTTTTACAGGCTTACTGATCAGTAGTCATCTCATGGGCTTGTGGTTTTGCATTTGTTTAAGGAAATATTTTGGTTTCAGGTAAACCAATATTATTATTTTGGATCTCCTTTGATTTTGTTGGGTTTCCAAGATCGTTTCTTTTGGGGTTTTAATGGTTCTTTGGTGTTGGACCAGGAAGTCCCTATTTCTTTTTTGAAGAGGAACAAGGCCCGAGTTTTGTGGAAGATCGCATTCAAGCTTGCTCCACTCCTCCTCTGGATTGATATATCAGGGATTATATATACTGAATTAAATTGGGGAATTATTACTGATTGTTTAGCATGTGACCTGAGGCATAAAATCTCATGGATAAGTTATATTAGCACTAAAGCAGAAAGTTTTGGAAGACCGGAGTTGTACTTGTCCCCATTCTTGCTGAATAAAAGGGTGAGTGGTTTTGTTAAGAAGGAGTTTCTGAGATTTGCATTTGCTGCTAGAGAGCTGAAGGGATTGGGGAAACCATCTATGAGTGTTTATATTATGTTCAAGATGTATGAGGGGATTAAACCTTATCTTTGGCAGGTTAAAAACGTTTGGGGAAGATCACTCTTGTCCATGTTCTTTCTGGGCACTATCAGATGCAACCGTTGTTTTCCTCTGGGACAATATGACACAAAATCTATCTTAGTGAGCCCCTATGATGCTACTTTCCTTCAATGATGCACTTTACCCTTTTTTGTAAATGGTTACATTACCTATCCTAAAAGCTCAAGGCTTTCAACAGTGTAGACCATCATTTTATTATCTTTGTATATTACCTGATTGTGATGTGTGTACTTCCATGGGGTCTTTTACATGTTAATTTTTATTGATCTGTTTGATGTTACTGGCGTTTTTTATTGTGCTGATTGCTCTTTTATTTTTTTTTTAATAATCAAGTAAAGATATTCATTTATGTAATTAAATATTAACATGTATTTTTATACATCACGCAAAAATTACAAAAAACATAGAAAAGACGAGCAATTAAAAATATTATGTTTAATTATTAAAATCAGCACATCAATAGTCGCAAAGCACAACATTAGAAGTAAACACAAATGGAACCAAGTAAATCCAACACATAGAAATGTAAAATAATACTTTATAATTGCAGCAAATACACATACATTATAGAATATAACATTTCCCACCCACAAATAAATAAATGAACTTACAGTTCTGTAGCTGTTTGGTGTTGATGCTTGCTTCACACCATATGATGTGTCTAGGATATATTAACTTCAAGATCTAGTACATCTATAAATTTAACAAAGACATCTGAGACCTTGTAGACCATTTGGGGTGCATGAGAGCAAAACCGTATAATCACAGTGAAGTAACGCCGGCACATATTAAGGTCCTTATCACAAGTTTAGTGGTTTGTGAAAACAAGCTTGGCGGGCTGACCGCCTTATTAGAAGTTGGATGGATTGCTATTCAGTTTCCAGTTACCAACTACACTGTGGGCAGAATTAATGCCAGGCTTAGATGTAGATGAGCTCTGGACCGCCTCTTGCTCACTGTTATGGGAGTTAGTTAAACCTTCGTGGCTTCGTAGGAACCACCTTTTTACTATACATAGGGCATATTATTCTCCCTATAGGTTAACTAAATTTTCATCAACAGGTCCAGTTAAATGTCCGAGATGCGGGTTAATTGAAGCCACGGATACACACATGTTCTTAGAATGCCCAAATCTAACAGAATTTTGGGAAGCCATTAAGTATAAGTTATCACAATCTTTGGGTGAATATGTCAATATAGACCTGGTTCTAGTTATCTTTGGTCTGAGAAATAAAATCTGCAATTCTGCAACCAAATTGACATTCTATTCCATACTTGCTGCACGTAGGGAGATTTGTAGGCATTGAAAAGATGCTCAACCACCTACAGTGCATGAATGGCGAACATCACTTCTTCAAATCTCCAAACTTGACCTAGCCAGGACAGGAAATCTAAATAATAGAGCGTTTTGGGCGATGCTTGGATAGTCGGGACTATACCTGGGGTTTTTTTTTTTTTTTCCCCCCAGGTCCTATGATTAACGTGTGCACTGCCCATCCTGGCTATCAAGATTACAGTCTTGGTACCAAAGGGGTCTCGATAAATCGGGCACTATCAACTGAGATACCATCCTAAGCTGGTTTAAGATTGGTCACCGTATAAAGTGCTGAGTGGAATTGGCCTCGTTTCGCGCCCTACAATTTCCCTTACCAGCTATAAGCTGAGTTGGCACAATACACGACTAGTCGGCCTATTGCTCTGTGGTGGTTTTCTCTTTGGTTTTGGTAGATTGGAGCTACGCACACAAATGAGGATAAAAAAAAAAAAAAAAAAATAATCAAGTAAAGATATTCATTTATGTAATTAAATATTAAAACATGTATTTTTATACATCACGCAAAAATTACAAAAAACATAGAAAAGACGAGCAATTAAAAATATTATGTTTAATTATTAAAATCAGCACATCAATAGTCGCAAAGCACAACATTAGAAGTAAACACAAATGGAACCAAGTAAATCCAACACATAGAAATGTAAAATAATACTTTATAATTGCAGCAAATACACATACATTATAGAATATAACATTTCCCACCCACAAATAAATAAATGAACTTACAGTTCTGTAGCTGTTTGGTGTTGATGCTTGCTTCACACCATATGATGTGTCTAGGATATATTAACTTCAAGATCTAGTACATCTATAAATTTAACAAAGACATCTGAGACCTTGTAGACCATTTGGGGTGCATGAGAGCAAAACCGTATAATCACAGTGAAGTAACGCCGGCACATATTAAGGTCCTTATCACAAGTTTAGTGGTTTGTGAAAACAAGCTTGGCGGGCTGACCGCCTTATTAGAAGTTGGATGGATTGCTATTGCAAAGACCGCGGATGAATCGCCAACACCGCCAGCACACTGCAGACTGACAGGGTCACTGTCGGAGAAAAGCAGCTGCCATAGGGCAGTAAAGAGGAGTTTCACTGCTGTCAGTATTACAAGTTGGCTTTCCGATGAGCCGACTGCAGCAATGGGACCGCTAGCTTCGAGTTGGCGAAAATTAAGGATTTGCGTGCGTATTCACCACTTTCCAGTTCTTCCCATCAGAGTCCGACGTGGATACCGTTCTTCAGCTCACCCCTTCATAGCAGTATCTTCACCCAAAGATTAGCACTCTGTTGCGATATACAGTTGAGGCCTTTTTGTGCCATACACTCATTGCCTGGACTACCCACATATGGGCCAGACTTCGGCAATGGGTAGATAGTCATTTTCCACATGTATCATGCATATGGCTGCATTCAACGCATATTCAGTCATGTTCACACAGGCATCGATACATTTGGAAAAATAGTCACCATCGCTGCAAGATCTCCGCAGCTCACCGCCGGCACCATGGTAAACTCATAATGCAGCAGCCCTGAAGACCTCCATCGCTGTGGTCTACTGGCGGATGAGGCGTTTTGACCACCAAACTCCAAATTAGGCCTTTAGCTTTCACTCCCCCTGTGTAACTAAAGAAGAATACAACCCTTTAAAATATTAATTTTTTTAATTGGGGCTAAAACACAATCCTGGCGAACATCCCTACAGAGGTTAAAATACTCCAAGCACTCGCTCACCATACCATACTTAACTGATACACTATCTTCCTCATACAAAGCTTGTAAATATTCAACTATCAAGTTAGGAAGGCCTAATTTGGATAAAATACAACAGAGTTTAGAGTGATTTACCCTATCAAAAGCACTGCTAAGATTCATAAAGGCAAGATATACTGAGCCTTTTTTTTACCAATGATATATTTCTCTATCAGAAGGTGTAGATTCAGACATTGCTCTTGAGTCCCACACCCTTCACTAAACCCATACTGCAAAAAACTAAAAATACAATTTTTGTGCCCGTTCTTCAATTTTCTGTTGAATAATACGTCCTGCTATCTTATCCATTGAGTACAGCAGAGATCGGTCTATAACACTGTGGGTCCTTCCTATTATCTTTCTTAAGCACAGATACTACAAAAGCCGTTTGGCATTAGGCATGAATCTTCTGGGAAACAGCAGCATTAAGAAAATTAGTAATAATGGGTACCCACAGAGGGATGTATAGTTGATTTTTAGAGGTCCATCGACACCTTGTCAGGGCCCAGCTTCTTTTTAGATGGACTAGCCTGTATAGTCGCTATGACTTCCTCAAGATAAAATCTGATCTCCCAGGGGAACTGAGTGGCAGCACCCAACTCGGCCTTCCCTGAATTTTCCCCAAAGGAAGAAATCCCTCTAAAAGTATCACGTCAACATTCCGGACTAATGTTGGACCCTAACTCATCTGTAGTGGCAGTGTTATTGTTCTCTTTATTTACAATCTTCCAAAATCCTTTGGTATACTTTTCTTTACACAGTTGAACAAGATTACCCCATCATTTCAGCCTTGATGCGCAATTTCCTATTTCTAATGGATTGCTTGTATTCCTGCCTGGCAGCTTCTACCAACATCTTATCCCTGGGTTTACATTAGCCCCTTCTATGCTCATGACGGAATGGTTCCGTCATGAGCATAAGTGCCAGTGTGCTCATGACGGAACCATAACGTCATGAGCACAAATTAAAATAATCCCTCTGCTGTAAACAGCAGATGGATTTTAAATTTTGTTTTTGCTTTGGGAGGTGGGGAAGAGCTTCCCCAACCTCCCAAAGCATAGTGTCTGTTTTCAATGTAATGACGATCGCGTGCATGGCACGCTGTCATCATTACAATGAAAAAGAAACAGAATCCTAGGGGCTCATTATGATGGCGGACAGATTGCCACCACCGGGCCGGCGGTGGCGCTCCTTCCGCCTTCATACTGAAAATTCCCACAGCCAAATTAGGATGGCGGTGGGAATCACAATGGCTCCGCGACGGACTTTCTGCCATGGTTCCGCAAGGCAGTCCTTTTCCAGCCACCTTGCGGAACCCGGAACCAGGGCAACATTGCGGCTGTGCTGTGCTGGCACCGCCATAGGGATTACGGTATCCCTTTCCGCCTGTCTTTTTGCGGCAGATACCCCGTAAAAAGACAGGCGGAGACTCTTGGTCTTGAGGAGTGCACTGGGGGAGTACGCAGTTCCATGCACCAAGTGGCAGGCGTGCAGGGAAATGCGGTGCATGCACCTTTATCATTGCGGATGGTGCTGCAGCCAGCAGCACCGCCCGCAATGATAAAGTCCCAGAATGCGGCCGCCAGTATGGTGGGTGCATCTGAATAGCAGTGATGGGACCTCCGAATGTCTGGCGGGCGGTCGCAAACACCGCAATGGTCCGCCCGCCATCTTAATGAGCCCCTAAGTTTCAGTTTCACAGTTTGGGTGCTTGTGGGGCAACAAGGGATAGGTATCATTGGAAAGGGGAGAATCTACCCTTTCCACTGGTGCCCTTACCTAGTAGATCCCTACCTGGGGATTGCCCAAGGAGGGCGATCCCCAAGCAGGGATCCAACCAATAGCCACCAGGGATGGGGGAGCGGCTCCTTGGGCAAGGGCCTTTGTTCCCCCCTATAAATGTATTCCAGACAGCCTTTCTGCACCCCCTTGGGGGCAGAAAGCACCCTAGATGCCAGGGATTTGTTTTTATATGCCAGGTGTGGGGGCTGCCCAGAATGGGCATACCATTGCCCCACCCAACCCCCCCCCAAAGAAGTACAAGACTTTCTGCCCCCCCCTCCCCCGAGGCAGATTGGGGCAATAGTTCTGATCTGCCACCCCAGGGGAGTTAGAAAGACCACTAGGTCCCAGTTTTTTAAATATTTTATATATACGTAGGGGGAGGGAGCTGCCCAGAATGGGCATGCCAATGCCCCCACCACCCCCACAAAAATGCCACAGTCTTTCTGCTGACCCCCCTAGGATGCAGATGGGGGCAGTAGCCCCTGATCTGTCGCCCCCGGGGTCAGAAGGCCCACAAGGCAGCAGGGATTTCTTTTTAAATATACGTAGGGGTGGGGGCTGGCCAGAATGGGTATGCAAATGCCCCACCCACACCCCAAAAAATGCCACAGACTTTCTGCCCCCACAGGAGACAGATTGGGGCAGTAGCCCCTGTCCTGCCTCCCAGGGGGTGTCAGAGAGCAAACTAGGCGCCAGTGATTACGCTGGCTTTTTTATGCGTGGGGGTGGGGGCTGCCCAGAATAGGCATACCAATGCCCCCCAAACCCGCCCTCTCCCCTCTACACCTTCCCCCCCCCCCCCAATTTCCCACCCAGGGTGGCAGAAAGCCCACTAGGCACAGCCTTGTTTTTAGCAATGTGCCTACCTGTGGATTTTGGGCCCTAGCGCAGTCATCAGATAGGGAAACCTAGCAAACCTGTAAAAAAAAATTAACTAGACACCAAGGGAAATTCAGGATGGGGTGACGTGTGTGCCTTTCACCAGGTTCTGTTACCCAGAATCCCTTGCAAACCTCAAACTTAGTTTTAAAAAGACTAATTTTGCTCATACTTTCTGTGATGGAAAGTTCTGGGATCTGTGTGGATCCATAAAATTCCACCCACCGCACATTCCCCAAAGTCTTCTGATAAAAATGGTACCTCACTTGTGTGGGTAGGCCTAGTGCCCGGGACATAAAAGGGCCCAAAACGCAACATGGACACACCACATTTTCACAGTGAAAACAGACCCTTATTTTGTAAAGTGCCTAGCTGTACATTTTGAACCCTAGATCTGAGGGCACCAACAGAAACCTAGCAAACCTGTAATTTTTTTTAAAACACCCAGAGGAATCTAGGATTCTACCCACCCGCATTCCCCAAAGTCTTCAGAGAAAAATGGTACCTCACTTGTGGGGGTGGGTCAAGTACCTGCAGCAGGTAAGGGACCAAAATTTATTGAGGAGACATCAAAATTACCTATCACAAAAACAACCTGGTTTTGCAAGGGGGTTGGGTCCCATGAGTTTTTGGCCCCAGACTCGGCGGCCATCTTGGGATACTACCAAACCCACACATTTTTTAAAACTAGACTAGGGGGAGTCCAGTGTGGTATGGCTTGCATGGACCCCTCAACATTTTCCTACCCAGAATCCCCTGCAAACCTCAAATTTAGCTGGAAAAAACACATTTTCCAAATTTTTCTCAAATTGCTATGTGGAAAGTTCTGGAATCTCCATGGATCCACAAATTCCCTACCGCCCAGCGTTTCCCCAGGTCTCCCGATAAAAATGGTACCTCACTCACGTGGGTGGGTCAAGTACACACGACAGGCAAAGGCCCAAAACGTATTGAGACATCAAAATTACCTATCACAAAACAACCTGGTTTTGCAAGGGGGTCACCTGGGTTTTCGGCCCAGGGCTTGGCAGCCACTTTGGGAAAATACCAAACCCACACATTTCTAAAACTAGATACCCGGGGGAGTCCAGCGAGGTATGGCTTGCATGCATCCCCCAACGTTTTCCTACCCAGAATCCCCTGCAAACCTCAAATTTAGCTGAAAAAACACATTTTCCACATGTTTGTGTGGAATCACCGTGCCAGCACAAATGTCCTACCCCACTTCTCCAACATGCCCTAATCCGCAGAATAGACCCAGATGAGGAAACTCAAGAGGAATCTCCACTGGAGAGGTGACTATTAAATGGGCAGATACAGCATAAACTGATATCGTTGATGTTGATGTACGACACGATGATGCTGAATACTCAGAGACTGCTGACGCACCTTAAAAATAGCTGGGAGCATGACCTGGGGGAAATTGATGACGATGACTGGCAAGATGCACAGAACTTCTTAGCAGAGGGGGCCATCAAGGCTAGCTTTAAGTTAATCCAACTCAAAGGGCTACACAGAACATATTAAACCAGAGCATTACTCATTACTCCATACGTTTGAAAAGACCACAACCCTGTTGTGTCTTCAGAAGTGTGGCACCAAGGGTATTTTTTTCACACTTGGCATTGCCCTGTTGTTTAACCATTCTGAGAACGAATGACAAAGCCCAGGAGGATGCAGTAGGGGGAGACCTCAATTAATCACCTTATTGACCACGTGGGAACCCTCAATCCTCACGAGTTGCTAAAAGACCTTAGTGAATATGGGATTTACGGCAGCCAAAAAGACGGAACAGAAATGGGGATGTGACACAGCACCAGCCTTCTGAAATTGGGCTGAGGGCATGACACGCTGTAAAATTATTGAAAAAGAGGTCTAATGGGGTAGAGGCTGTGAGAAGAAATATTAGAAGATCTGGGGAGCCTGGGACACAGGGGCCATAGTGGACTAGACAGCTACACACTTGTTTGTTCATTGGAAGTAACACAAGGAGAGGGGTTGGGGCGTAGATCGGGGGAATGATATATCATAGGAGTCCCCTTAGGTAATATCTCTGAAGTTAGACTCCTGTACAGAAGACCCATTACAAAAGGGAAGGGAAACAGGTAGGATTGGTATGATGTACTTGCATTGTAATGTTTAGCTAAGTATCTGCTGATATACTGTCATGGTGTATATACACTCCTTGTTTTTTACATATTAAAACATTAAAAAATATATTTAAAAAAAATATATTTTGTGGTATACAAGTGGCACCTGTAAATGTTGCTTGAAGAGGGAATTTAAGCAGTTAGACTTGGTGGAAGGACAATAGTAATGCAGGAGTAGTGACAGGGTTCTTAGAAAACTATTCATAATGTAGGATGGAGGGAGAACCTCTTTATAAGGTACTTTGTTCAATTTCTTTCCTCAGTTCAAAGTTGGAACTGTTTACTTGAAACAGAATTTCAGGCAAAGGGGAGGATTCTATACACCGGCACTGTCAAAAAGACATATACAGTTAATTATGCTAAGATCATAAATAGACATGAGATGCCCTCAAACTAATTACTCAACTAGAGGGGCCTTAGTTTCACCAACAAATGACACTATATATGGAAACGTATATGGGGACAGTCACCTCACTTGGCGTTAAAACAAGAATGCATCTGAAGTCAGGTGATCAACATAGAATGAGACAGTGATTATCCAACAAATATTTTGCTTCACATTCTTTGAAGTCTGCAAGGAGTACCAATCTTTATTGATTGCAACATCTCTCTGATATGTATACTAACAAAAAAAGATGTCTTGGGACAGACATATATTAATTATTAACAGGAGGCTCACATTGCTTAATATAGATATGCTCAGAATATGGCTCAGGCTTCATGTATTTTTGTTTTAACTTTTATTTTCAGTTTAATAACAATTGCAGGCGATACAGCAACATATTCAGTTTGTTATATTGTAAGTACACTTTGCTGGTTATACAGTACATTAAACAAACAGTAATTACAAAGTCTCGTCAAACATACAGTGTAGACACGAAGAGATCAAAATGTCATGTGCAAGAACAAACCTATCCATATCGAAGAGTAGTGTAATTACACAGATAATATCCTTCACTATTTTCTCTTTGTTGCTTATATATGTTTTATGTTATTTGTTACAACCCTTATGAAGTTCCAAAAGGTTTTATCTTTGGGGAACGAAACGTGTTGGCTGTTTTTATGAACTATTTTTGAAATAAAAGAAGAGATTGATGACCTAACAACAGACTATATGTATTGTGTTCAGTGTACCTCCTTTTGTTCAAAATATCCCTGGGATGTGACCTCTCCAGTAACAATATGCCTTACATTTTGGAGTTTATAGAACATCTAGTGAGATCACCGAGCCAATGTGCTCAGCTCGGGGCAGCTCTACTTTTCCAAAGCATCGCCTCTCCGCGTTTACCCAACAATGATGGTCAAGATGGCCGCAGCGTAGGAGCTCACTGCGAGAGCTCCTAGGGTTCGGGATAACTTAATATAGTTTAAAAATTTTATATATACGTAGGGGGAGGGAGCTGCCCAGAATGGGCATGCCAATGCCCCACCACCCCCACAAAAATGCCACAGTCTTTCTGCTGACCCCCCCAGGAGGCAGATGGGGGATGTAGCCCCTGATCTGTCGCCCCCGGGGTCAGAAGGCCCACAAGGCAGCAGGGATTTCTTTTTAAATATACGTAGGGGTGGGGGCTGGCCAGAATGGGTATGCAAATGCCCCACCCACACCCCAAAAAATGCCACAGACTTTCTGCCCCCGCAGGAGACAGATTGGGGCAGTAGCCCCTGTCCTGCCTCCCAAGGGGTGTCAGAGAGAAAACTAGGCGCCAGTGATTACGCTGGCTTTTTTATGCGTGGGGGTGGGGGCTGCCCAGAATAGGCATACCAATGCCCCCCAAACCCGCCCTCTCCCCTCTACACCTTCCCCCCCCCCCAATTTCCCACCCAGGGTGGCAGAAAGCCCACTAGGCACAGCCTTGTTTTTAGCAATGTGCCTACCTGTGGATTTTGGGCCCTAGCGCAGTCATCAGATAGGGAAACCTAGCAAACCTGTACATTTTTTTAAACTAGACACCAAGGGAAATCCAGGATGGGGTGACGTGTGTGCCTTTCACCAGGTTCTGTTACCCAGAATCCCTTGCAAACCTCAAACTTAGTTTTAAAAAGACTAATTTTGCTCATACTTTCTGTGATGGAAAGTTCTGGGATCTGTAGGATCCATAAAATTCCACCCACCGCACATTCCCCAAAGTCTTCTGATAAAAATGGTACCTCACTTGTGTGGGTAGGCCTAGTGCCCGGGACATAAAAGGGCCCAAAACGCAACATGGACACACCACATTTTCACAGTGAAAACGGACCCTTATTTTGTAAAGTGCCTAGCTGTACATTTTGAACCCTAGATCTGAGGGCACCAACAGAAACCTAGCAAACCTATAATTTTTTTTAAAACACCCAGAGGAATCTAGGATTCTACCCACCCGCATTCCCCAAAGTCTTCAGAGAAAAATGGTACCTCACTTGTGGGGGTGGGTCAAGTACCTGCAGCAGGTAAGGGACCAAAACTTATTGAGGAGACATCAAAATTACCTATCACAAAAACAACCTGGTTTTGCAAGGGGGTTGGGTCCCATGAGTTTTTGGCCCCAGACTCGGCGGCCATCTTGGGATACTACCAAACCCACACATTTTTTAAAACTAGACTAGGGGGAGTCCACCCTCAACATTTTCCTACCCAGAATCCCCTGCAAACCTCAAATTTAGCTGGAAAAAACACATTTTCCAAATTTTTCTCAAATTGCTATGTGGAAAGTTCTGGAATCTCCATGGATCCACAAATTCCCTACCACCCAGCGTTTCCCCAGGTCTCCCGATAAAAATGGTACCTCACTCACGTGGGTGGGTCAAGTACACACGACAGGCAAAGGCCCAAAACGTATTGAGACATAAAAATTACCTATCACAAAACAACCTGGTTTTGCAAGGGGGTCACCTGGGTTTTCGGCCCAGGGCTTGGCGGCCACTTTGGGAAAATACCAAACCCACACATTTCTGAAAACTAGATACCCGGGGGAGTCCAGCGAGGTATGGCTTGCATGCATCCCCCAACGTTTTCCTACCCAGAATCCCCTGCAAACCTCAAATTTAGCTGAAAAAACACATTTTCCACATGTTTGTGTGGAATCACCGTGCCAGCACAAATGTCCTACCCCACTTCTCCAACATGCCCTAATCCGCAGAATAGACCCAGATGAGGAAACTCAAGAGGAATCTCCACTGGAGAGGCGACTATTAAATGGGAAGATACAGCATAAACTGATATCGTTGATGTACGACACGATGATGCTGAATACTCAGAGACTGCTGATGCACCTTAAAAATAGCTGGGAGCATGACCTGGGGGAAATTGATGACGATGACTGGCAAGATGCACAGAACTTCTTAGCAGAGGGGGCCATCAAGGCTAGCTTTAAGTTAATCCAACTCAAAGGGCTACACAGAACATATTAAACCAGAGCATTACTCATTACTCCAAAAGTTTGAAAAGACCACAACCCTGTTGTGTCTTCAGAAGTGTGGCACCAAGGGTATTTTTTTCACACTTGGCATTGCCCTGTGGTTTAACCATTCTGAGAACGAATGACAAAGCCCAGGAGGATGCAGTAGGGGGAGACCTCAATTTATCACCTTATTGACCACGTGGGAACCCTCAATCCTCACGAGTTGCTAAAAGACCTTAGTGAATATGGGATTTACGGCAGCCAAAAAGACGGAACAGAAATGGGGATGTGACACAGCACCATCCTTCTGAAATTGGGCTGAGGGCATGACACGCTGTAAAATTATTGAAAAAGAGGTCTAATGGGGTAGAGGCTGGGAGAAGAAATATTAGAAGATCTGGGGAGCCTGGGACACAGGGGCCATAGTGGACTAGACAGCTGCACACTTGTTTGTTCATTGGAAGTAACACAAGGAGAGGGGTAGGGGGGTAGATCGGGGGAATGATATATCATAAGAGTCCCCTTAGGTAATATCTCTGAAGTTAGACTCCTGTACAGAAGACCCATTACAAAAGGGAAGGGAAACAGGTAGGATTGGTAGGATGTACTTGCATTGTAATGTTTAGCGAAGTATCTGCTGATATACTGTCATGGTGTATATACACTCCTTGTTTTTTACATATTAAAACATTAAAAAATATATTTAAAAAAAATATATTTTGTGGTATACAAGTGGCACCTGTAAATGTTGCTTGAAGAGGGAATTTAAGCAGTTAGACTTGGTGGAAGGACAATAGTAATGCAGGAGTAGTGACAGGGTTCTTAGAAAACTATTCATAATGTAGGATGGAGGGAGAACCTCTTTATAAGGTACTTTGTTCAATTTCTTTCCTCAGTTCAAAGTTGGAACTGTTTACTTGAAACAGAATTTCAGGCAAAGGGGAGGATTCTATACACCGGCACTGTCAAAAAGACATATACAGTTAATTATGCTAAGATCATAAATAGACATGAGATGCCCTCAAACTAATTACTCAACTAGAGGGGCCTTAGTTTCACCAACAAATGACACTATATATGGAAACGTATATGGGGACAGTCACCTCACTTGGCGTTAAAACAAGAATGCATCTGAAGTCAGGTGATCAACATAGAATGAGACAGTGATTATCCAACAATTATTTTGCTTCACATTCTTTGAAGTCTGCAAGGAGTACCAATCTTTATTGATTGCAACATCTCTCTGATATGTATACTAACAAAAAAAGATGTCTTGGGACAGACATATATTAATTATTAACAGGAGGCTCACATTGCTTAATATAGATATGCTCAGAATATGGCTCAGGCTTCATGTATTTTTGTTTTAACTTTTATTTTCAGTTTAATAACAATTGCAGGCGATACAGCAACATATTCAGTTTGTTATATTGTAAGTACACTTTGCTGGTTATACAGTACATTAAACAAACAGTAATTACAAAGTCTCGTCAAACATACAGTGTAGACACGAAGAGATCAAAATGTCATGTGCAAGAACAAACCTATCCATATCGAAGAGTAGTGTAATTACACAGATAATATCCTTCACTATTTTCTCTTTGTTGCTTATATATGTTTTATGTTATTTGTTACAACCCTTATGAAGTTCCAAAAGGTTTTATCTTTGGGGAACGAAACGTGTTGGCTGTTTTTATGAACTCTTTTTGAAATAAAAGAAGAGATTGATGACCTAACAACAGACTATATGTATTGTGTTCAGTGTACCTCCTTTTGTTCAAAATATCCCTGGGATGTGACCTCTCCAGTAACAATATGCCTTACATTTTGGAGTTTATAGAACATCTAGTGAGATCACCGAGCCAATGTGCGCAGCTCGGGGCAGCTCTACTTTTCCAAAGCATCGCCTCTCCGCGTTTACCCAACAATGATGGTCAAGATGGCCGCAGCGTAGGAGCTCACTGCGAGAGCTCCTAGGGTTCGGGATAACTTAATATAGTTTAAATCCCTGATTAAACCCCCCCCCCCCCACCCCCCACCCCCGGACACTCAGATAACAGCGGATCAAGAGGTAGAAGAATAAAAGTACTACGACCTACCCTGGAAGGAAGAGACCTAAGTACAACGCGACTGCTCCTCACTGGACTACGAGAATGCCCCCATCATCGGCTGCTGAGGGCACCCGGGGACGCGGGAAGGTGACTACAAGACGATCCATCCTGGCACCGTCGATCGCCTCGCACCGACGAAGACATCGGATATCACGGGACACAGAAGAGCAGATTGCCGCGTTGCCCCTGGCTGTTCGGCGCCCCCTTGGGAGTGCTTCTACAGCCCCTAGATATCCTCCGTGCTGACACCAAGGTATCCTCTGCGATACCCCTAGGACTGGGGATGAGGATCGCAGCCCGATCGGAGAGGCGCGCCTAATCGGTAAGAAGGGGAACGAGGAGTGAAGAGCGCTTAGCTCCGAAGCGGCACCAAACCGAGGTGAGGGACGGGAGCGGAGGCGGAGCGAAGGTGTAGCACTTGGAAAGAATTTAAAGGGACCCTGCGCTCCCGAACGCAACGCAAGCGGGGGTTGAAATAAGATAACTATACTAAAGATCTGAAAGTGAAATTGAAGGAAAATTTCGAAGCGGCGCGCCTGACTTTAAAATGGCGGCCGCTTAGGACAATTCGACTATCCACTTTGGGAAAGGAAATGTAGCTCTTGCTGCCTGCAGACAGAGTACTTCAAAATGGCAACAATTCAGAGACAGGTGCAATTGAAAGAGGACTGACGAATTTACTGGACAGGGAGAAAGGAGCCAACTTCAGATCCTAAACAGATGATGGAAAGGGAAAGAGGACAAATTCAAAGAGTAGAAAGAGAGAAAGTCTTCAGCCCATAGAAGAACAACCAAACGGCGGACATCTTGAAAGGTCTATTTAAACACCATAAGATCATAACAAGGGCTAGTTAATCAATTGTATGGAGAGAGCACATTCTAGTGGAATACAGAAGAAACTACATGGAAGAGGAATCTATAACAAGAATCTATTAAGTAATTACAATTACTAGGATAATCCTATTGTTATAATACTTGTTATAATTATATAATCCTATTGTTATAATACTTGATATAATTGTGATAATTACTAGCCAGTAATTAATGTTAAGAGAATTACAATACCACTTGGAAGTAGGCATCCATTGTCTACAACGCCAACACATATCACAAGATGGAAGACAAGTACCTAGAACGAATAGGCAGGAACGCTTACAACATACAATACCCTACATATCTCCCCAAAAATGCAGCCAAAAAATGTAAGCATAACCTCATGAGGAGAAACCCTGACACATTGATCTCTGACACTTCCTTTTGTATGGATAAAGGGATCATTATAAAAGATATGATTTTCTTCACCAGAAGAAGGGCGAAATGGCGCAATACCTTCACAAACCTGCTGCATATTAAAGCCACTACCAACATCCCACATGGAACAAAATTTATGACCAGAGCATCTTCTAAACTCAGAGCGGACATTTGCATAACTATCTTTAAGAATGGAATAGTGTTGATCCAAGCCTCTAACGACAATCTGGAAAAATTCGACAACATCTTCTCTACCCTAAAAAGAAATGTGGAGAACTCGACCCACTCCTTCACCAGAGTAGCTCAGAAGACAACCCCGTCTCACCCGAAAATCCCGCTACAAGTAGCTCAACAACTAGAGACCACCAGGAACCGGAACAAGCCACACAAATAAAAGGCGCTAGGCCTTCACAACACCAGAAGCTGTCAACGGACACCCCAGTCTCATCTGACAATAACCCTATAAGTATTAGCCCAATCAAAGTCCGACTGAAACCGGAACAAGCTATGCAAATAAGAGACACTTGGCCGATACAACTCCAGAATACGCCAACAGACAACCTAAGCACAGCTGAAACCAACACTATAAATATTACTCCAACCAGAGAACAACATGAACCTGTACAAACCAATACCCCATCGAATAACCCACGGGAACAAGTCCCTCAACCTGGAGCCATAGGCGAAATAGAAAATTCCTTAATCGAGAATGAATCAGAGAGAACACAAAATACATATAACAACAAATATAGCCGTGGTTCAACAAAACATGACAGAACGGCTAACCCAGAAATCAATGAGAGAGATATTAATCAACCGAAGGGAAAGAGCAAGAAATCAATGATACATTGCTCTAAACGGAAACTCAGGAACAGAAATAGTGAAAATGGGAATTTACGGAGGATTATTCACACTACGGCACCCAAGGTCATGAGAAAAATCCGCGAGATCCAAACACAAATCAGCAACCTAGCACAGGATATACAAAACTCCATGAAAGGGATAGATAAACTATGTGATATCACAAAAAATACTCGGAATGAAGTAGAACTCATCGGAGAGCTAGTAAATACATCCATAGCGATAAACTACAAGAGATCTCTACCATTGACAGACAGACAAAACAGACCAGATGGGAACCAAAATTATCTAACCGAAGAAGACATACCATCACTACTCCAGGAATATGAATCATCAAACCCCATGATAGCACAGGAAATCAAAAGAGTAGCGATAGACATAAACAGAACATCCACAAGGAAGGAAAGGAAATTAAACTTCAACAACTTACAACAAATCCAAATATCCACGGATCCGTTAAACATGACTACAACCAAAATGGAGAAATCTCTAAAATGTCTGCTGCTCAACTGTCGATCTGCGGCGAAACATGCTTCGTACATAGCCGACATCATCATCAAGCAAGAAATAGACATAACAATCCTGACTGAAACCTGGTTATCTGAATCCTCATCGCCAGTCCTGGACCTTCTGGTACCACCGCAATACAACATATTAAGACTAGACAGGCAGATAAGGACAGGGGGGGGTATTGCCTGTATCCATAGATCGACTTTAGAAGTTGGCCAATTTCAATCCGACCTCCTCGAATCATGCGAATACCTAGGGCTCAACATAAGATCGGCAAACAAACAGATCTGCAACCTACATGCCCTATATCACCCACCAGGAAACAATATGAATTTCATTGACCAAATGATGGAGATCATTACTGCTAACGCCAACTCTGACATTAATAATATATTTTTAGGTGATTTCAATCTTCATTGGAACGACAACAACGACAAACAGGTCAACGCCTTTAAAGAATTTTTAAATGATCTAAAACTATCCCAAGCATGTCTTCAACCAACTCACTCAAAAGGAGCTACACTGGACTGGATTATCTCGAAGAACAAGGACATCTCAATTTTCTCCATTGAACAGTGCGACTGGTCAGATCACCACGCCATAACCTTCCGAATACCATCACGGGAGAAAATAAAAACGATTCAAACTACCAAAATGAAAAGATGGATCCGAGATACCAGGGACTCTAATATGGATTTGCTATCTGAAAGTTGCAAGAGAGACTTAAACCAACCTGACAATTTGAAAAATGTGAACGATCTAACGAACCATTACAATACCACAGTAACGAAAATAGTCAATGCCACCATAACACTCAAATTAAAAAGAGTTACGGAAAAGAATAAAAATCCATGGTTCAATGGAATATTGAATGAAGAAAGACGTAATTTGAGACGAGCAGAAAGAAAATGGAGACAACACCCATCCTCCCCTACACTGAAATCACTCAGAAAAATCAGAAATGAATATAACAAGAAGATCATCAACACAAAAAAGGAATTTATCAGAACTGAATTCTATAACGCCAAAAACAAACCACGTAAATTATTCGAAATCATAAAACAACAATCTAACAAGCTGGCAAAATCTGTCTAAGAGGTCACTAAAACACAACTAAGTTGCGATGAATTTTCTACCTTCTTCATTAACAAAGCCAATAAGTTGGAAGAAGAGCTTAAGACCGCCGCAGATAACATCAAAGACAACACACCTCCATCACTTTCTGATCCGAATTATGCGAACATGGCGACTAAAAACAATGCACACTGGAACACTTTCACATTATTAGACCAGAATGAATTGGTAAAACACTTGCGACCACGAAACCCAACAACAATTATAACGACCCACTACCATCGAAATGCTTGAAAGAAATCAGCCATACATGATTCCAATATGGACAGATATCATAAACGCCTCACTCACACAGGGGTGCCTGCCAGAAAGCCTGAAGACGGGACAAGTAGTCCCGATCATCAAAAAACCCACAGTGGACCCAACAGATCCAAACAACTATCGCCCAGTGACCAACATCCCTTTTCTCGCCAAACTCATAGAGAAATGTGTACAGAATCAGCTGAGTAAACATATCGACAACTACTCATTACTAGATGACTGCCAATCGGGATTCAGAGCAAATCATAGCACGGAAACAGCAATCCTACACATTGTCGATGATGCACTTCAAGCTCTAGATCGCAATCAATCTTGTCTACTCATCCTCCTAGACTTGTCAGCAGCATTTGACACAGTCAACCACGAAAAATTACTGAACAGACTTCACGACAGGATGGGAATGTCTGGCACGGTACTGAAATGGTTCGAATAATTTTTAAAGAACAGAACTCAGAGATTCCTAGTAAACCAAGCACTATCGCCATCATGCCCAAACACACTTGGAGTGCCGCAAGGATCCACCTTATCTCCTTCTCTGTTTAACTTATACATCGAACCTCTTACAGAAATTCTGCGGAAATCAAAAATATCCTACCACATGTATGCAGATGACACGCAACTTTACATCAAGATTGCTAGCCTGGAAGACATAACCACAATGAATGATGCCCTCAAAATATCGCTGAAATGGTTAACTAACAATCATCTCAAGCTTAACGCTAACAAAACAGAATTCTTACTCATCTCACCACAAGAAAATCAATCCTTAGTGAAAGAATGGTCCAAAATGATTACAGCATTAAATTGCATCCCAACTCTAGTTGACTCTGCGAAATCTCACGGAATCACACTGGATGAGAACCTTGATATGAAAACCCACATTAAATCTATGGCAAAAAACGCCCGTTTCCACTTCAACTATCTGAGAAAGATGAAATCTTTTTTAACAGCGGCAGACCTGAAACTAGCGGTGCAAGCGCTGGTTATCTCTAGGATCGAATATGGTTGTACTACACTTGCTGGTCTACCTAAAATTTCAACAGCACCCCTAAAAGCCTGCCTCACTGCAGCGGCAAGGTTTATTACAGGATCGAGGAAATTTGACCATATCAAACCTCACTTGAAGGCCTTAAACTGGTTACCCTATGAAGCCAGAGTACAGATGAAAATGGCATGTATCACCCATAAAGCGATTCATCACAACACACCTAAATATCTCGCCCACAAAATAAAAATCTCAGGAAGAAACAGACTTGTCAGGAGTGCCAATTATCTGCTCTTGAAACCACCTATCTTTAAGAAGAAAAAAGCATATGAAAGGACATTCTCAGGTGTAGCTCCCAGGATTTGGAACTCCCTTCCTGCAAACATCAGAAAAGTTGCAAACACTACAATATTCAAGAAAGAAATCAAGAACTTTCTTATGAGCAAGTTCCTCCCATAAACAAGATAAACGCAACCGAAGACTTGTCATGGATTTTATGACCAGATACCCAATATAGGAATTGATTGAACCTCAAAGAAATACTGCCTCAGAACATTGTTAACTCAGGTCTTAATCAATACTGATACTTTATTGTTTTCCCCGATATTAGCCTTTAGTTATTAGGTCTAAAACGACATTATTAAGTCTGCACGTCTTACTCCTCTGTGTACATTGTGTTTGTAACCCACACCATATGATGTTAAGCGCTCTGATACCCAGGGGTCATGTCCGCGCTATAGAAAACTGTTAATAAATAAATAAATAAATACATGCTATAGCAGCTAATTTCCTGTAGGGCTTGGGGTCATCTTATAAAGATCCCAGAGATGCTATTAATGGGGAAACATCTAGGGTTATTGTAATCTTCAACTCTGTAATAAGTTCCAGTCAATATGCCTGGATCTGCGGGCAGTACCAAGATATATGGAGAAAGTCAGCCCCCATGGTCCCACATCACCAACATTACGAGTCCGAGTCCGTAGTCAACCCATATCTTAAATCAGTTTCTGGGGGTTGGGGGGGTCAGGAGGGGGGTAATAAGACTAACATATATATTTCGCTGTACATTTACCATTCAGTTATACATTTTGAATTTGCCAGCAGCAACATCGCCACTTTGCATCAGTAATGTGTCCCAGTCGCGCTCCCATTTTGCTTTATTAGTAAGGTTTGTTTTGTTGACAGGCATTGCGGAGTTATAGTTGCTTGTAATACGTTTGTGAGGACTGGAATTGAGAAGTATCATAGTTAGTAACTCCTAATATGGGGCTCATTTGGGAAGGACAGGTATGTTTCTTTCAAGGAGTTGCAGAGTCATAGATACGTCAATATGCATAGGGTTAATGCGTGCATCGTGCAAGTAGTCCATATTGGTGAGAAACTGACAGATAGTGTAGTGGGCTCTATTCCCACATACTTAGAAATGATGGCCCTGAACACTGTGGTATTGTGCTGGTAACTGGCCCAGGGCACGTACGCCCAGACCCTTTTATTATTGGGGTCACCTGACTGGTGGCGCCTGTGATGGGTGGGTGTTAAGTATGGTTACAGCACAAGGTTAAACAGTAGAATGTGTCCAGCGGGACACTACATTCCTCCCAAACATTATTGGAAAAGAAACAAACAAAGGTCCAACACATGTGGAAAACAAACAACAATACAGAGCACCAATTGAGTCTTTTCAGGCCATCTGCCGGACAATTGGACTACACAGACAGGAGGTTTTAGTCAAATTCAAATTCAAAAGAAACTTTATTTGGTGTATTTCAACCATAAAAGTACATTAAAACATACAGTACATACTTCAAATATCATTATATAACATGTAGTTACAGATGATGAGAGAACTGAAAACATTACATCCATTAGTTCGTTCATTGGTCCAGACACAATCGCAGTTTAAAAGCCAATTTTAAAAATTCAAGAACTTGAAGGACACTATTAATGTGTAGCAATTGTAAATATAAAAAGGCTGGTCGTATCTGATTAAAATTCATTTTTTTTAAAAGAGCAATTAAAAAGCGTTTACGAGGGAATTCATAAAATCTGCATAAAAACATAAAATGCATCATGTCCTGTGGAGACTTTCCGTCGCAGCCACAGGGTGATAGATTTTTACAGAAGCTCTCCTTTTTGGGTCTAATAAGCAGATGTTGAAACAGGTTGAATCTAAATCTTGTTAGCAAAAACTTGTCATGGGTACTGAAAGTGCCGAGTAGATAAGACTCTGCTGTCAAACATGTTTTAACCATGATAAATTTCCTTACACTAACTTTTTGTAGCTCAGCACCCTCCCTCTCAGCCTTCTTATGCTGAAGAAACACCTGCTTGACTAGATCAATGTCCGCCTTTCCAATTCCTGACGGATGTTCAAACAGATCAGGACGACCCATTTCAGTAAAACAGGTTTTTAAGTAGTTCAGCCAGGGAGTGCCTGACGCATTCGCGAGGGCCATGAAATCATTAGCAATTAAATGTGTTAGGGGAATTTCTTCACATAACCACATTTTCAGCCAGCATAACAGAGGTCGTAGGGACAGGATATCGCTCAAATACCCCACTCCTAGTTCCTCATGGACCACAAAGTTGGAAGTGGAGACTGGAACACACAGGAGCCGTTTATAAAACGAATTTTCTATGGTCTGAAGTTGTTCCCCAGCCATGTAGCCCCAGAGCTCCCTCCCGTATGCTGCGGTTGCTACAGATTTTGCGTCATATAGTTTAATCATAGCAGCCGTAGGCTTTTTACCAAGCTTGGAAGCGAAGTTGAAAATGGAGGCATTAACCTTAGTCACATCACTTTTTTTCTTAGCAAGTTGCGGGGCCCAGGATAATTTGGAGTCAAAGAGTACTCCTAGATAGGAGAATGTATTAGAAAGTGGTATTACTGCCTTATCTAGTTTGAAAGTATATTGTCTCTTTGGCTGTTTCCCCACCTGCATAATGAAAGATTTAGAGTTGTTCACTAACAAATCTCTGTCTTCCATGCATTTTTTAAATGCATTAAGTAGCAATTGGAGGCCTTTTTCAGTTCTTGCTAACAACACCACATCATCTGCGTATGGCAGAACGGGGATGCTTCTTTTCCCCACTCTCGGACTGTCTGATTTCACCTCCTGTAAAACGCCATCCAGCTCATTTATATAAAAATTAAAAAGGAAAGGGGCTAATATGCAGCCTTGCCTCACCCCCTTCCCGGTTCTAAAATCATCAGTTACTGACAGGTCTTGGCAATACCTTATGTTTGCACTTGTGTTGCTATGGAGGTCAACCAGAAAATGTATAATGCCGCTGTCTACTCCCTTATCCCTCATGGACCCCCACAGCTTCCCCCTGTTGACACAATCGAAAGCTGAGGATAGGTCCATGAAGGCCAGATGGACTGTGCCCTTTTGGGCAATAGTATATTTACTAAGTATTAAGAAGAGATTTAGACATTGAGTTGTGGTCGAGCGGCCGTTACAAAAACCATATTGGGTGATAGACATAATATTGTTGTCCCGTGTCCACTCAGAGAGTCGCCGCAATACAATTCTCCCCACTAATTTCGCCATGGAGTTAATCAAGGAGATAGGCCTATAACAAAGGGGGCTATCCCTGTCCCCCTTTTTAAAAATAGGCAAGCCCCCATGATAGCGGGCATCCAACTCTCGCGGCTGCGTTGATAACCGCCACAATAATCGGGGCCCAGAAATTAGGATCAGATTTGAAGAGATCCGGGGGTATCCCATCAGGGCCTGGTGATTTACCCACTGTGAGCCCTTCTATTCCCACCAAAACCTCTCCTATACTGACATTCAAGCAAGGACCCCCTTTGGTGCATTCAAAGGATACCGCATTAGTTTCACATCCCCCGTACAGTTGTTTAAAATGTGCAGCCCATTCATCTTTTGTTATAACACATTCTAACCCCTCCCCCGAGTCTTTCACCAGGAAGGGTTTCTTAAGCGCCGCCCAAAATCTAGCACTGTTTTTCAGCGTTTGTGGTTCCAGGATCTCAGCCCAAGCCTCATTCTTCAGTACCTCCTTCCGTGAGGCAATGACTGATTTGTACTCTTTTCGAGATCTCTGTACTAATTCCTTGTTTCTTGGTTTTAACGACAAGGCCGCTCTGAGATCACGAGCTGCTTTAGAGCATTCCTTATTGAACCACCTCGGGCCCTCCCTCCCTCTACTCTTTAAAGGTTCTGTCATTGAAATAGCTATTGTATCTGTTAAACTCTGAAAATCAGACAGAACCTGGGTTGGATCAGAATCAACCTGAGTGCATCTAGCGATTATATCCCTACAGTTATTTTGGATGTTCTGGTATATGAGGTCCGGAGTGCACATGGACCATTTTAGGCGGCGTCTGCCATCAATTGCTGTTACCCTACCCTTAACCAGGTTACGACTTTCACTGGCCACCCATGGCCCCCTTAAATGTATAGTCAAAGGGTTATGATCGCTAAGTGGGTTAATGTCTATAGAGAATGAACGCACAAAGACCTGCATGGGCAAGGTTAACAGCATATAATCAATAAACGTCCCCTTCCCATGCCCTTTAAAAGTTGGGGTAAGAAAACGCTTTGAGGGGTCACATAATGCCATTGCTATAGTGAGACCATGATCATTGAGAAAGTTATTAAAATAGGCCCCCTCCACAGTATGTTCCAGGTGTAGACCATTTATTCTGGAACAGTGTAATTCCTGGAGGTTTTTCCCCACGGGGTCACCACAAGGGTGAATGTTAAAATCGCCCATGATCAACAAGTTATGTGAACAATCCCTCATTGAGGTGCCTATATAATCATTTAAAATTTCTAAGTTGCCGTAACTTGTAGCATTGTTAATAGAATTATAAAAATTGATCAAACCAACCTTACAATTGCCCGCAGATAAAACTAGACCTTGTATACCAAGATTGCTTGAGGGCCTACTAACAATTGTACATTTCAGAGCTACCGATATAAACATTACCATACCACCCTTAGGTCTTCCCCGGTTTGCTGATACAGCAGGTACAAAGTATGCCTTATAACCTTCAATGTACATTTCAAATTTTACTGACCAAGTCTCTTGTAGGCAGATGATCTGAAAGCCTCTAATGTATGATAGCCAGCTTTCGTCTTGCATTTTGTTTTCTAAGCCCGCCACATTCCAACATATCACATTATTTTTTGGTATTGTTGGTGAAATCACCTCTATCTGTTGTGCTGCAGGAGGCTGTACGGTACTCTGACTCTCCGAGACCCTCAGTCAGTCGCAGGCATCCAGCCCTGAAAACATTTCGAAACGATTATGTATGGGGACACTGTACCCTCTTAAATTCTGGTTGTCAGCATTAAGATTTGCTGTCGGTGTCTGCCAACCATTCGAATTTACTGCTAGTGTCTGCCGACCATTCAGCCCATTGATATTCTTATTATACATATATGGTACTACCGGACTTGGGGTCTGAGCATGTGATATAGGCCTATACCCACGAGGATTTTTAGGCGAATATTTAGTGGAGTTCTGGTCAGGCGCATAGAAGTATCCCAGGGGGCGCACGCAGACACTGTTTGCATTGTAAACCAGTGAGGATGCGCGCAGTAAGACTGTTGCGACATGTTGGGGGTGCTGGAAATTAACAACCACGCAGTCCCCCGTGGTCGCTTTCCTCGAAGGGCCAACACAATTGACCCTTTCAGTAGATATGATTTGGTCATAGTAGTGAGATGGGTAACCACAGTTTTTATTTAGCCACGCCACCGTTTTGTTTTTTAGGGAGTCGTAAGATTCTCCGTGTGGTTGGGCTGGTACTTCCTCATAACGTGGAACATTGGTTAACACCACCACGTATGGCACACAGTCAGGGGGGAGATTTACATTCCTAAGTCTAGCCCTCTGTGGGGCCACTGCACGGGTACCTAGGGATACAGGGGCCTGTTGAATTGGCTGGTTTACTGGAGCTGTAGATGACACAGCCCCCGCGCCAACCGAACTTTGAGGTTTTGGCTGCTGCTGCTGCTGCACACTCTGTCCCCTGGCTGCATTCTCCTTCCCATCCCTAACAGAAATAATTTTTGGGGCTGTAACTCCTGGGGCGGAGGTCAAATGTGCCGCCACCAAACTGCCCAATCTTTCTACCTCAGCAGCTACTATGTCCAACCTGGACATTATTGGGGTGATTAAATCTGAAATTTTGGTCTCCAGCTTTCCTACAATCGTGATTATTAATGCTTCTAAGTTGGAGTCAGACAAGATCACGCTTCCCTCATTATTACTGCCCTCGTGGTTAGGATCTTCTTGGCCCTGGTTGCTTGCGCTGTTAGCGTTAGTGGCTTTGGAGTTATTGGGTGGATTAGTGTGAGATTTAGTTTTTGAAGATTTCCCCCCACGCCTCCTCTGATTCTTTCTGCACTTCCTCACTGGCCTTTGTGTAGAAGGGGCCTCTAATGACACTTCCACTGCTGAGTCTTCCTCCGAAGTGTTAAGCAGGTCCACAGGCTTCTCAGAGTGTGCCTGTGCCTGTATCGCTATGCTGGGTCCCTCCATACTATGCGGGGCATGTTCTAGAGTGCCTTCTAATACTTCTGCAGTTACATTGGGCATGATATCCATGACAGGGGGAAAACCTTTACTGCCTAAAGAAGCCCTACGTTCCTTATTTATTAGCATAATTTTTTTCACCAGGAAATTATCCATGGTGCGTAGGCCAGATGTCGATAGATCCATAGTTATTGTAGGCATGTTAGCAGGTAACGAAAAAGCTATATTACCTCAATGTAATGCAACAGTTTCCCTACAGTACAAAAATAAAATAAAGGACAATGTAATAAGAGTAGTTCAATGTCTCACTTAAATGTTCTAGGTCCTTGAGTTGGAACCAGGGTCCGTGGCCCGTCCCGTCCTCTTCCGGCCACTGAGGGCCAAAGAGGGGCCGCCCTTTGCCCGGGCTTAGTCCGGTGCGTCCCGCGCGCGTCCCGCGGGTGCGGGAGGCGCTCTCTCCTTATCAAGCGCCTCCGGGCGCGGTGTTCCTGGCGTCAGGTGTGCGCCGCCGGGGCACCTGGGGGATGTAGTCCTGCCGTTTCCCTCACGGCGTTGTCAGGACCCCCCCCGTAGCGGCCGTTCCCCTCACGGCAGATGCAGAGTGCTGGACGCTGGTAAAGTATTTGCTCTGGGCCCCCCTGAGTGCTCGGCGCTCTCTCCTTATCAAGCGCCTCCGGGTGCCTCCGGGCGCGGTGTTCCTGGCGTCAGGTGTGCGCCGCCGGGGCACCTGGGGGATGTAGTCCTGCCGTTTCCCTCACGGCGTTGTCAGGACTCCCCCCGTAGCGGCCGTTCCCCTCACGGCAGATGCAGAGTGCTGGACGCTGGTAAAGTATTTGCTCTGGGCCCCCCTGAGCGCTCGACGCTCTCTCCTTATCAAGCGCCTCCGGGCGCGGTGTTCCTGGCGTCAGGTGTGCGCCGCCGGGGCACCTGGGGGATGTAGTCCTGCCGTTTCCCTCACGGCGTTGTCAGGACTCCCCCCGTAGCGGCCGTTCCCCTCACGGCAGATGCAGAGTGCTGGACGCTGGTAAAGTATTTGCTCTGGGCCCCCAGAGTCCACCTTGGTGAATTAGTTCGGACAGGCATGGTCTTTCAGTGTCGGAGACTATTTACATAGCTCAACGAGTGCATCCGGAGTGGTGGTGGAGTCCACTACGGAGATCTTCTTGAAGGAACTCAGGCTCCGGTAGACAGACAACCTGCAAAGACTGGGAATGACATGGTGGACGAGGGCCTTCTTTGAAGGCGATGATGCTTCCCAGTGCCCACTGGTAGAGCAACTTCAGACTTGTCTCTCCTGCTTGGACTCCTCTCTCAAAGGAGTCTCATTGAGGCCCTTTCAGCCGGGCTGCTACAGAACCGTGTGCACTATGCAGGGCTTCTTGTAGGCCGCACGAAGGTGTCGCTGAGGAACTGCCAAACAGAACCACAGCCAAGTCGCTCCCGCAGCCACAAAGGGTGGGGTCTTTTGGTTTGTGTGCTCTGGCCATCAGGACTTAGGTGACGTGCCTTCTCTGTCTGCAACCTCCATGCTTCCCGCAACCTGTTGTGGAGCTGCTGCAGACACATCTCTCTTGTTGGGATTCCCCATCACTCCGGAATTACCTTGAGGCCCTTGCCCCTAGATTGCCACGTGACTGCGTGGGCTGTGTGGGGCCTCTCGTAGGCCGAGCAGAGGGGTCATTGCAGAACTCCCAACAGGGCCACGCCAAGCCTCGTGCAAACGCAAGTGTTGATGGTCCATTGGTCGAGCATGCTCTCCTCGGCAGGCCTCAGGTTCAAGGGCGCTCACAGAAGGTCTCTGGGTGGCCAGCCACCCATGCCGCCAGGAATGTCTTGTTGGTCTCCGGATGTTTCAGGCATTTGGATCCACTCTGGTAGTGTGATGCTCCTTAGGTGTTTCTGGTGCTGCACCTGGGTAAAGAGGACGATTACCTTCTTACACTAGGGCGACAGGTGGCGATATCTTGCTTGAGGCGATATTTTGGAGTGAGGAGGACTGAAGTGACTTTGTGGCCACTGGTAGTTATCTTTTGGCAGGTGGACTTGCTAGCTGGGATGCCATCATTGCCAAGCAGCTGGTGACCGATGATTGACAGTCGCACTGTGAAGCGTGGGGCCTGGACGAAGATCGCGCTTGCTGCGGCTCACGGTAAACAACTCTTAGCTCCTTGGGCATCCGGGGCTCAGCTCTCAACTGGCTTTCCTCATTTCTGACCAATCCCACATTTCAAGTTTTCTCCCATACAGCCTGCTCTGACACGCACGTCTTTGCCCATTGGGTGCCACAGGGCTCCATACTTAGTCCTCTTCTTTTTAATTTGTATGTGAGTCCCCTGGCCAAAGTGGTAGAGAAATCTGGATTGGTGTTATATTCATATGCCGATGATTCACAACTTATCTTTTCTCTTTCTTCATCGAATGCCTAGGACTCCCCCCCCCCCCCCTAAAAATGGGCTTAGTCAAAATAGCATCATGGATGCAACAAAACTATCTCAAATTAAACGGTGAAAAAACCGAAGTGATCATATTTGGTAAAAACAAAGATCTATAGGGGCTCCAACACTGGCCATGTGAAATGGGTGCTCTTCCCACTCCCTCTCCCCAAGCGCGTAATCATCGATGACTCGCTCAGCATGCACTCAAACGCAGAAAAGTTACAGCTACGTGTTTTGCTATCCTCAAATGGCTAAAAAAATCTGTTGGATGCTGCCAGAGTCCACCCAGAAAACTGTGGTCAATGCCCTGATAACATCAAGGCTTGACTATGGAAACGTGCTATACCTGGGCTCTAACAAAGCCATAACACGCAGACTGCAGACGGATCAGAACTGTGCAGCCAGGCTGTTATGTAAGGTTCCAAGAGCCACTCCCACCTCTCAATACCTACGGAGCCTGCACTGGCTCAGGATTGAAAACCGAGCCAAATTCAAAGCCCTGAGTTTCATGCACAAAATTAAAGCAGGAAATACCCCAAAATATCTTCAATCCCTGGTCTGCCCCTATTTCCCCTCTCGAAATCTCCGTTCTTCCAAGCAAGGGAAATTCATCGTTCCCAAAATCAAACTTTCCTGGATCAGTGGAAGGTCTTTCTTGTATCTAGGTCCCTCCCTTTGGAATGCATTGCCTACAGCACTACGCAATGAGATCGACTACATTCAATTAAGCAAATCCTTGAAGACATGGCTCTTTAACAACTAACCGGCAACCTTGACGCCAGCCCCTCTTGGATCTGCGGTCTGCGCCGGGAAACCCTTTTTGGGTAGCTGTTGCACATTATAAATTCAAATTCAAATTCAAACGTTTACCACAAAACTTTTTCCCCGCATACCATTACTCCGCAAGTCGGAACAATGACTTGCGTAGGAGGGTAGAAAGGGGGGGGGGGGGTAGAAGGTGTTGGATTTAAAATCCAACACCTTCCCTACTGTCCGCAAAGACTGGAGTTAGAATAGTACATTATACTATTCCAACATCCAGCGCCCCCCTCCGCAAGTCGTTGTTACGACTATCGAGGTAATGGTATGCGGAATTACAACGCAGTCGTTGTAACGATCGCGTTGTAATTCCCTGCTGGGAAAAAGACTGCGTGATAATGAGGCATATTCGCGGCTTACAGTTGGTCCTCCCATTAAGCTGTCTCAAGTGACATCTCTGCTTCCCAGTGGCTGGCTTGTGTTGATGTATGCCCTCTCCGGTAGTGGCACAGGTCCTTGGTCCTGTCACTCTTCTCCCTCCTCTCTTGCCCACCTGTGGTGGTTGTTCACCCTGTTTCATCCTGCCACTCTTCTCTCCTCCTTCACAATGTGGCATCCTGCCATGCTCTTCTCTACTTCCGATCAGGTTTCACACTCTGATGTGGTGTCATGCTACTTCCGATCAGGTTCCACACTCTGATGTGGTGTCATGCTAAGTGTCTCATGTTCACTGTACATGGACATCTCGCTGTTCGCGTCTGGTTCCTAGGTCGGTGTCTTTTCTTTGCTGCGGATCTGTCACATGTCTGTCCTGCTGATAGGACATACTTCTCCTCGTTGACCTCTCGCAGGCCCCATCCCCTCCTCAGTGATCTTTGCGGTGCTGATCAACCTGGATGGAGGGTCACCTTCTTTGCTCATGGGCATAGCGCTTGTGCCTCAAGCCTGCTATGTTGTGGCCCTTGCTCCTGCCTCCATTCAGGCATGTTTGACAGGGTCGGTCAGATCGTGTGACATGCTCAATGCTGGGCCAATGGTGGCCATTCTGTCACATGTGTCCGGCTGGCATGGCATCTTCCTGTTCAGCATTGCTTCTTCTCTCCGGAGAGGTCACTCTCTCCCGGGCTCCTGCCCGTTCTGTCAGGTTTGCTGGTGTGGCCCTCTGTGCACCTCTGAGTTCGCACTCGCGGTTCTACTTCATGGGCGCCCTTGACTGGCACTTTCCGGGCCCGTTGCTCTCTTGCAGTGGTGTCAGAAAGCCACGGGGGCGCACACACACAGCACACCTTCTCCTTGTTCCTTTTCTTCTCCCTGTGAGACCTCGGCTCTTAAGCCAATATGTATTCAGCCTACTCAGGTGCAAACCAACCTCTGGAAGCACTTGTGGGGTGTGACACTCCTCCGTTGCCGTGTTTATTTTTTCTTCTCCTTGGGTGCTACCTACTTAAGCTGTGCTGCTTTGGGCCGTTGGTTTAGCTATCTTGGCTGTACTTGTCTTGGTGGGGGTTGGAAAGTAGGATCTGCTTTCATGGTCACCCCAACTTTTTGCTGGTGTCATGTTTTTCTGACTAGTCTGACTGGGATCCTGCTAATCAGGACCCCAGTCTCTGTTCTTCTGCCCTAAATTGGACATGGTGATTAACTAGGTACCCTGCAGATTGGCTACTGGTGTACCCTTGCAAGACCCTAGTATATGGTACTAAGGTACCCAGGGCATAGGTACACCAGGGGTCTCCCATAGGCTGCAGCATATATTATGCCACCCATGAGATATCACTCAAATTGTGACACCAGGCCTGCCATTGCAACCTGTGTAAGCTGGTGCTTTCCCCACTTGCAACAGATACAGGTTTCCCTATATCTGAGGTCACTACACTTAAAACCTATAAGTCACCCCTAAGGCAGGCCTTTCAATCCTGAAGGCAGGGTGCTGGATCCTAAGTGTGAGGGTGCCCCTGCATGAGCAGGGCACCCCTACATTCATCGGAGTCCATTCTTCCGGGTTGTAAGTGCATCAGCCATTATAACACATAGAGGGGCCCTGAGTCATTACGCGATGACCATCTCTAAACTGGCTGTAATGAACCGTGGCATGTTGGGTATCAAACCTTTTGGAATCATACCCCCATACAAGAAACGGTGTGGGAGGTATGATTCCATGCACTGTAAAGCTCCTCCGGGAGGCCCTCAGTGCTCCGAGTATCAGTCTTCCAGAACCAGACAGCAAGCTAGGGAAGCAGCTGGCCAGAGATGGGTTTCTGTCCTCCTGCTTCTGAGCCAAGCTCGAGCAGGGGAAGGCAGAACAGGGAGGTGTAACCACCTCCCAGACAGGGTTTAGTATAGTGGGACAGGGTGGGGACGCTTTCCAGCACCACTGCATGAGGGGCACATTTGGTGCCTTCCATGCATACTCCAATTAAAACTAGCTCAGGGAGCCGTTGGCTCCTGCTCTGGCCCAAAACTGGACAAAGGACATGGGAGTATCCTCCTCACTGTCCAGACCCTCCTCTGGGAGGGACCCCTGAATGCAGGATTCGTCTGATCACCATTTGGAACAATTTCTTAAATTCCAACAGAGTGGGCTCTGATTGAATTATATAAAGATCAAGAGAAACCACTAGAGGAGGACCAAGAATCCTTTCTAAATATATAATTAAGGTACACATGCAAGAAACTCGGACATCTGTAATAAAAAGACGTCCCCTTACCCCGAAGAAGAGAAACTAATTTTTAATGATAACTACATCGCCTATTCACACCTTACAGAAAAGAAGCAAGCAAATCCTTCTTCGTAAGGCATTGAAAGATGAAAAAACCCACCCGGATATCCAAATAACTTGCCAGGAAGGAAATAACCCCTAGCTTGCTCAATTTTTGGATATGCCGAGCTTTTAATTACATAAACTATTGGATATCCCATCCATAGCCAATAGATGTACTTGTAAAGAACAAAGTCCTGAAGAAGGTGCAAGACTGTGTATGACACCGAAACGCCGTGTATACAAATTGTTTGTTCTTCATTAACTGTAAAGTGACCAAAAAGGAAAATAATTTTTATATATTCTTGTAATAAATTTTTTTTGGTATGATTTTAATGAAAATGCTTTTATAATTGTGATTACTGAATTAGAAATGATGTACATTATGACCTCAGTAGTATACTGATATTTTAATAACACATTTTCAATAAATGATTGAATTTTAAGCTCATGAGTGTTAAGGTGCTCTTACTAAAGAACTGTTACAAAGAAGTCTGTACATTTGGTAATTCTAGCATTGACTCTACTCATAGTTGCTGGGGTGGGTGCATGAAACTCTAAGGATCCACTAGGATCATCATCCTTGATAAAATGTGGAAAAGGGAAATTTGCTGCTGTTTTTTGGAGGTATGATTCCATGCACTGTAAAGCTCCTCCGGGAGGCCCTCAGTGCTCCGAGTATCAGTCTTCCAGAACCAGACAGCAAGCTAGGGAAGCAGCTGGCCAGAGATGGGTTTCTGTCCTCCTGCTTCTGAGCCAAGCTCGAGCAGGGGAAGGCAGAACAGGGAGGTGTGACCACCTCCCAGACAGGGTTTAGTATAGTATGACAGTGTGGGGACGCTTTCCAGCACCACTGCATGAGGGCCACATTTGGTGCCTTCCATGCATACTCCAATTAAAACCAGCTCAGGGAGCTGTTGGCTCCTGCTCTGGCCCAAAACTGGACAAAGGACATGGGAGTATCCTCCTCACTGTCCAGACTCTCCTCTGGGAGGGACCCCTGAATCAATCGCAACCCTTTCCTAAGGGCTTGCCTCAGGGTGGGTCCCTAAATTCGTCATGGGAATTCAACTCTGCATCAACTTCATCCATATGGAAACTCTGACCGCGTCGGACTGACCATATCGGACTGACTGCATCGAACTTCGCTTTGGGAACCGAGATGCAACCAACAAGGACTGCTCCAGGGCTCATCCTCCTGCAAGTGTGCTGCACCATCAGTGTCCGTGCTCCATACAGGATCCTCACAGGGCCTGTTGACATCCAAGACACCTGAAGGAAACTCCCATGGGTGAAGGAGTCTCTCCCCTGCATCTGCAGGCACCGCAACATAGCTGACAGGTATGCTGATCCTGAGCTTCTACGGACTTCAACAGGCTCAGTAACACAGATGGCAGCTCTACAACTCCCTCGAGGCCTACACTGTCCTCAGAACGAGTCTGAGTCCAGTATCACTCGTCGGCACTGCTGAAACCGAGTCCCTATGCATCGCGACGGCTGGCCGTTGCTAAGACTGGGCGACTCTCGTCTCCAGAGATCTTCGGGTCCTTTCTAAGGACTTCTTTGATTCCAGTCAGCTCCCCTGCTTGCTCTGGCCTGCTCTGACTTACCTAATCAGGACATTTTGTGATAGATAGGTGGGCACCTATGTTTTTGGTCCCGAGTTTGGAGGCATCTAGGGAACCTAAAAACCCAGATATTTCTGAAAACTAGACACCCGTGGGAGTCCACGGAGGTGTGGCTTGCGTTAATTCCCCAACATTTTCCTTCCCAGAATCCGCTGCAAACCTCACATTTAGTAAAAAGTCACATTCTCCTCTAATATCTGTGTGAGAAAGTTGTGGGATCACCGCACGGCACAAATTTCCTTCAACTCGGTGTTCCTCTCAGTCTCCCGATAAAAATGATACCGTACTTATGTGGCTGGGCCGACTGCCTATGATATGGAAAGGCCAAAAAAGTGTAGAGATTGTGGGGGGCCAAAAGCCAGTAAAAAGCACTGCTCTGGCTCTTGTTACTGGGGCCCGAAATTGCAGCACTGCTGCAAAACTGGCCCCCAGTGACAAAAATTGAACCCCATGTCCAGAAAACTCGCCCACCGGGGAAAAGCCTGGCTGCCCACTACAGCCAGTCCGACCCTGCAGCCAAGCACCATTCATGCACACAGCCAGCCAAGCACCAGTCCACGTACACCACCAGGCAAGCGCTACACACACCGTCTTCAAGCGTTAGTCCACCCACACATCAGCCAAGTGCAGGTCCACACACACTGCCAGCAAATTGGCAGCCAAAGGTCAGTACATGCAGACCGTAACCCATTCTCCAGTTTACACACGCACACAATCTCTCCCTGGTTTCTAGTGGTTTTCTGCCCCGCTTGGGTGCTGATGAGAATAAAAATAACACTGAAGCAGCCAAAAGGTGCCAGTGGGCTTTCTGCCCTCTGTGGGGGGGGCAGATAAGGGACTATTACTCCAATCAGCCTTCTGGGGGGCAGAAAGCCTTTTTTGGATGTGGGGGCATTAGCATGCTCATTGTTGGCAGCCCCCACCCCTATGAATACAAAAAAAAATCCCTGGTGCCTCATAGGCTTTCAGACCCTCCAGGGGCAGATTAGGGACTATTGCCCCCATCTGCCTCCGGGGGGTGGGGGGGGGGGGGGTGTAGGAAGACTGGGATTTATTTTGGGGGGTGGATGCATTGGCATGCCCATTTTGGGCAGCCCTCACATCTACGTATAAAAAATAAAATCCCTGGAGCCTAGTGTGCTTTCTGCCCCCCCCCCCTCTTTCCCCCCAGGAAGGCCGATCAGAGGCTAATGCCCCCATCTGCCTCCCAAGGGGGGGCGTGCAGAAAGACTGGTATTTTGGGGGAGGGAGATGGGGGCATTGGCATGCCCATCTTGGGCAACCCCCACCCCTAAATTCAATGAAAAAAAATCAGCGGCATCCAATGGGCTTTCGCCCCCCCTCTCCCCCGGAGGGGCAGATTGGGGGCTAATGACCCCCAGGAGGGGGCAGGAAGACTGATTCTAGTGAATTAATTTTAGGGGGAGCAAAGGCCCTGGTGACTAGGGGGTGAATCCCTGCTTGGGGATCGCCCTCCTGGGGCGATTCCCAAGCAGGGATTCACTAGGGATGGGTACCATTGGAAAGGGGAGATTCTCCCGTTTCCAACGATACCTCTCCTGACTTTCTATGTGCTGAATGGCTGAGATAGCCCCCTGAGCACATAGAAAGTGAAACTGAAATAAGCCTATCAGCTCATTTCAGTTTCGGTTTCACTGAAATAATGTCAGCGCGACGTGCGCACTGATCGTCATTTCAGGGAAACCACACATACAGCCTCGGGAGATGGAGAAGTTCTTCCCCAGCTCCTGAGGCTGTTGGGGGTTAAAGGAAATCCCTCTGTTGCCGCACCAGAGGGATTTCAAATGCCGTTTGCGAGGACGTCCAGGAGCCGCCCTGCGCACATGAGCACAGTGGCGCATACCGGCTCCAGCCCACCCTGTGCATGGAAAGGGTTAAAGAAGCATGGATTGAAAAGACCAAATCTGGCTCCAAGAGAACGTGACCCAGGTCACATGTCTAGAAATTTCTTCCGTCTGTCTGCTGTAGCTTTAACCAGATCTTGAACAAAATATAATGGGTTTCCTGACCAAGTAAAACGTCCTTTGGTTTTTTCTGCTTTGATAACTGTGAGAAGGTCCTGATATTCCAGTAAAAATATTGACACCCTGTAGGAAGCTGGGTTTCTGTTGCAGTTACCCTCCCACTTTTTGCCAGATTTCTGATGCACTTTGACTTGATGTGCCCTGGGTCCCTGCCAATCAGGTTTCCAGGGCTTGTGTTCTTTCCCAAAACTGTACCTTTGAACCCCCATTTGGCGCCTCTGTGGCCACATGTAAGTTCCTTGTAAAAGGTACCATAGGTACCAAGGGCACTGTGACCAGGGAAGGCCTCTAAGGGATGCAGCACATATTGTGCCACCCTTAGAGGCTCTGTTCCTTAACACACACACACTGTCATTGCAGGCTGCGTGTTTTGGTGCAGAGACAAGTGAAGTGTCAATATGGTACACATTCCTGTGTGCCATGCCTGCAAACCACTGTTATGGTATAAGTAAGACACCCCTCTAGCTGGGTGCACTATACCACTGGTGAGGGTACCGTTGCATGAGCACTGTACCCCTTCAGTGTCTAAGTCCATTCTTACGAAAAACAACGTGGACAAGTCCTTTAACAGGTTGAGGTCATGGTTGTCGACCAGTACCTTAGTTGAGGATAGCAGACAACAGGTTGTTGTCTTAGGAAACCCCTCACCCACCTACCTAGTAAGTGGCATGCTTCATCATCGGGGTCTAGCTGGATTGTCGAAAGCAATCCAGCTGTGCTTCGACGCCTGATTACAGCGGAGCAGGTTGATTTGTGAAAAGTGAAGTGCTATGTGAAGTGAAATTAATTGATAAAAATGCCTATAGGAAATGCCCTTATAAAAGTTTTAATTGTAGGGTCCTAGGACATGGGCAAAAACATAGTCGGGATATATATGAGGTGTAAATGTGCCTCAATATCCCAAAATAGGTGTAGGTCAACTAGTTTCAGCCTTCTACGCTAATCGTGAGGCTTTCATCAGGACCAAAAATAGTGCTTGTGGCCAAAAGAGTTATGAGAGGCCACTGGGGTGTATATATCAGCGCACACCCTAAAGTGCGCTGTGAATGTGGTGGATCTTGTTACTTACAGATCCTGCGTGAAGGGTATCTGAAAGGCAAAGGGGACAATGCGGCATGTATAGAGATACAATCAATTTCATGCATGTTCTAAGTATCTGCGCTCCTCCATGTGTAGTGTAGTGGAACCTAGGCTGTACAAAGAAAAATCTTAGGCTGTACAAAAAGAAATAAGGCAAATTGATTGTATCTATATACATGCCACATTGTCCACTGTTGGTTGACCCCTCCAAGACTCCCTCATGTCACCTGCCGCCTCTGCACAGAGACCACCCAACCTCGAGTGGCCCAGTATGGTTAAATCCGACCTCAAAAAACACCCCTGCATCTAGCCACCCTGCACCCTGGAGAAGAGGACCTGAGGTGCACCTACGTTCCCGAACCCTTCAACTTACCTGCCCAACTGTTGGTTCCTCCCGGAAGACTTCCTGGACCGAGCCTGCAGCCAAAATCCAAGACCGGCAACTCCCATTGAAAACAACAGGGCACCCGATGCCAAAACAGCACCTTGCACTCGGCTGCCCCAGCGCCGCTGTGGGTGCACCTTGTGTGCTAAATCAGATCCCTTTTGCCCTGAGCTTAAGTCCAGGAGCTTTGCTCCCACAATCTTGTCGCCTTCTCATAAGCAGCCACCAACTGGAGGCCTCCTATCCCCAATTGGATACCACTGGGCCTCAACACTCTGCACGCAGCCGCCCTAGTGCCGCTGAGGGTACTGTGAGAGTGCATCCTTGACCCTGGGGGAACCCTGGTTCTAACCCCACAAACCAAACTCCCACAACCAAGTAATTACCTGTAAATCGATAACTTAATTTCCTCCCATAGGATTGCATTGACTGCTTTTCTTTGAAAATTCTTATATGTGTGGAGTTGGTTTGTATGAAACCTTAAAAAACTGCAAATGTACAAAAACTGAATTACTTACCTTTTCTCTAGGAAATGTCCCAGTGTGATATCCAGGCATTTCACACTGAGTAGAAAAAGTAACTTAAAAAGTAATCTGTGAACTAATTTACAAAGTAATCTCAAAAGTAACTGTAAAGTGATTTAGACTGTTGACTTACCTGTAAACAAATCAATTGCATCCTACTGCATTTCAATTGTATTTCGACTGCAGTATACTTGCAAAGTATTATTTCACTTACCTGCATCAGGTCTGGCTTGAGTCTAGAAATAAAAGAACTAAACAATATTTTTATACAAACAAAATTGTTCTGAGTTCAGTTTTTGAGTGTGTGACATAATTTCTTGCCTGAGTGTGTACAATAAATGCTTAACATTACCATCTGATAAAGCCTTACTGCTCGCCCACACTATCACAAATAGAGAGTAAGGTATTATCAACTTTTTCCTCTGTCTACCTTTGGGGATCCACTGGATTCTGTGCAAACTATACCTTACTTTGATATAGTATATACAAAGCCAGCTTCCTAGACACACCGAGGTTTTTGTGATGAGGAGGCACGTTGAGACCGATGACCAAGTCTATGAGCACATTGTATATTAAGCATAGTGGATTCAGGCATATCCAAATGTTTTTGGACAAAAGTTTGGAAAAAGGAAATAGGTTGAGAGCCCTCTGTTTCCTCCACAAGGCCGTAGATGTGAAGGTTGTTGCGTCTATTCTGCTTTACTAAATCTTCAGTAACTTTCTTAAGATATGAGACTTCCGCTTTGAGGTGCATAACATCTTGAGCAGTATCCTGAATAGAAAGCATCTGATGTTCTATGTTCGCAACTCGATTTTCCATCAGAGACCATTTGTCGTCCAGTCGCTGAAGCTTTGTATTAGTTTCCTCCATATAGGGTTTCAAGGCGCGAATCTCATCTAGAAGGATCTCCATAGAGATAGAGGAAATAGGTTTAACAGGTGATGGAGGATCTTTTTTTGGTCTTTTGTTTGCCGTTAGTGGAGCTGTGTTGGTATTTTAGAGGGTTGCTTAGAAGAAATTGTAGAGGTGCAGGAGGAGGACAAATGAGAATTTTGTGATGCCATATCAGGAGGTTCCTTATTGGATTCCAGTAAAGAAAAAAAGTTTTTGGCATCCACTGTATACTGGAAGTGAGCCATGCCAGGGGTGTGTAACTTTAAATTCCTAGTTTTCCCCATACATAAATATAAATGATAAAATAAAGGGAAGTGGCATAGGGTATTATCTAAAAAAAACTGCAGTTAAAATGTAGTCAAAACAGCTCACATGGCAGTCTATTGCAGTGCTTCAGAAAATAGAAATGCTAACTTGAATAGATAAATTATTTCAAATGAAAATTTATAAGGCAGTCTATTGCAGTGCTTCAGAAAATGAAAATGCCAACTTGAATAGAAAAACAGTTTCAAATGAAACTCCCCAAGGCAGTCTAAACCAGTGCTTCAGAAAATAGAAATACCAACTTGAATAGATGAATTGTTTAAAATGAAACTTCTCAAGGCAGTCTATTGCAATGCTTCAGAAAATAGAAATGCTAACTTGAAGAGATAAATTGTTGAAAATAAAACTTACCTGGCAGTCTATGGCAGTAAAGCAGTGCTTCAGAAAATAGAAATACCAACTTGAATATATAAATTGTTTAAAATTAAACTTCTCAAAGCAGTCTATTGCAATGCTTCAGAAAATAGAAATGTTAACTTGAAGAGATAAACTGTTGAAAATGAAACTTCCAAGCACACAGAACAGCAGAGAAACGTATGAGGGCTGCAGAGTCAAAAGGTTATGCCATTAGTACCGAAGCTCTGCTAAGTATTCCACTTCATTTGAAAATTAAAAGTAACAGTCTGGTGACAAAATTGTAGGTATGTGATGAAAAATACCTCACAGCTGCCAAGCAGCTCCAGTAGCCTGCTGCCATCTACAGTGGGTGAAGCCACGCCCCCTGCCAAAATCATCTTTAACCCCACCCTTTTTCTTCCTACATCAAGTCCCAACATTTCAATAAATACATACCATGTCCCACTCTAAAAGTCTATGCAAGCAAACACATTTTAAAAACAAGCATTAGCATAGTCAATAGGTCTCGCCTTTGGGACCTTATAAGTGTTTAGTTATCCAGCACAATATCCTTGGTGCAACAACATCAACTCTTGCACGGCAAAATACTTATAAGGTCCCAAAGGCGTGACCTATTTGCTATGCCAATGCCTGTTTTACTTTTGTCTTTCTATCTGCAGTGGAGTGATTATATTTGGACAGCGTTATTGCTATTTGTATGACTTTGTGGCGCTGGAAAACCTGGAACAACAGGGTTAAAGGTTTTGTTTAATTATAGCCAAATGCACTTTACCACCAGCCCGGAACTGCTCACCTCTAACAAATGCGTCGCAACAATGCAGCGCCAGCAGTCTCAAACTGTGGATGCAAGCCAAAATAAGATGATGAGAGCTATATTAAAGAAGTGGGAGGGGGAAGTTCACGCACCCTCGTCTGATGAGATGCAAGTGCTGTTTGTGCCCTCTGAAGCATTTAATGTGTAAGGGTTGATGGGTAGGCGGGAGGGTGTAACAAACAAAGCTGCTGACTTAGGCCCTGGGGAACGGGGTTGTAGTCTTGCGTGGACTGTATTAAAAACATGCGCATACTAAGAAATACATTTAAACTTATAATATATAGATATTATATAGTGCTAGCTAGACCCAAAGGTATCATAGCGCTTTACATGTTATGTGATAACGCCATTCAAGCTCTTCTTAGAAAGGATGCGATGCTTGTGATAGGACATTACGAGTTTTAACAGCTTAAACATGTTTTTTTAAAACACACAAATAATTACATAATTCTAAAAACCACCTTTGACAGCACAGTAACTTTACAGCTGGATTTAAAACATCAACACTTCCTCCGCCTTATTATGAATTACAGTTAATTTTGTGTATATTCACAGAAGTACTTGTGCGTTGCTACACTTTTAACAGGGTGTCTGTCTCGACAGTCCCACTCCAGTATTACTGGCACTTCTGGGCAAGGCTGCTGAACTTTGAGGCGCTATCAGTCGCTCATATTAAGGAGATCTCAGCTGACAGCTTTGTCAGGGCAGCACACACACTGCAGGGGAAGCGCTGGATGCCAGTGAGAGCATTGAGAAGACCCGGGGCACTCCCAGAATGCACCACCATGGGACAGGGGGTGGAGGGTGGTACAGAGGGGCGGAGGCAGTGTGAACAAATAAGAAGAGCATGCACAGAGCCCGGCCAGGGAGCACATAAAAGAAATGGGGGGCGCTCGTCCCCCTCGCACGTATGGTGGGGCACCGGCTGCCCCCTCCCCCGTATCCTCGATGGTGGGGTGTGACCCCCCCTTTTTGCCGCGTCTTGATGACGCGGTGGGGGGCGCCCCACCACCGATTGGTCAGGCAATAGGAGTGCTTCCGGGTCAATGGGAGGGGCCAGGGGGAGGCGGGCCAGCTAGAACTGGTCAGCCCCCCATTTCTCAAGAGGATAAAAGGCCTGGAGAGCGCGGGAGGCGCCCTATTGCCCCGACGCTCTCCATGCCCGCTCCGTGCCCCTCAGCTAGGGGCTGAATCATTTTTGTCCTTTTCTTATGTGCAGGATTAGCGAGGGAGCACGCGGGACAAGAAGTTAGCGGTGGCCCAGCTGCGGTGGTACAGAGCAGTAGGAGTCTGCGAGCGAGGCGGACGGGGCACAGTTAATTGCAGTAATCTGTGAGCGCGGAGAGGCGCTCCAGGGCGGGTTGCTCTTTTGGGCCGTGAGGCACCAGGCCGAGGTCCACTGACACGCGGTAAGGCAGCGAGCGAGGGGAGAGCGGGCTACAGGCCAAGGCCGAGCACAGTAGTGTTGCGGGGCAGGAGAGGGTGCTCAAGTGTTTGAGCTTGTTTGTTTTTGGCCTTGGGGAATAAGGTTACCCCTTTTTTCAATGTTGACGGGCTATTAAAGCGAAAGGGAACGTTTGGGTGTGTTACACGTGTTGGTACGGGGCAGTAAGGCGGATTAGCATCGCCGTAAGGCGGATTAGCATCGCCGAGCCATTGTGCTGCAAGGTAGCGATCAGCAAGCGAAGCAGGGTCGGCCCGGGTTAGTAAGTAGATGGGAGACCAGTTTTGAACGCCCCCTGTTTGTTCCATATACTAAGCAGTAGGGGATTACAGTGGGTTATTCTACGCTCAGCTATGGTTGTATTGCAACAATTTTAATTCCAGCAAGTAATTTAAGACTGTCAGGAGTGGTTTATACAAGCAAAGGAGGGTCCGCCCTGGTTAGTACACGGATGGGTGACCAGTTTTGAACGCTCCCTGTTTGTTTGATTTACAAAGCGCTAGGGGATAACATTGTGAATAACTCTACGCTCAGCTAGGGGTTTTTATTTCAAAACTTTAATTCCCAGGGCGCTAGTGAAATAAGGACAGGGCAAGGTAATGGTAATTTAATATTGCGCTGGCCCTGTAACAGTGTGCAGGACAAAGGTTTTTTTTTTTTTTCCAACTACGAGGTCTATTGAGCCCATTACTGTGTTGTAACTTTCCTTTTCATCGTAGGCCTGCATTCGGGGGCGCTACGGACGGAGCTGCCGGAGAGTGGCACAATGGACGTCGCTATCCGAGGACACGGGCAGGCCTGCATTTCACTGCTTCTGTTGGGCCGCCGGGCTAGAGTGCGCTCGCCCAAGCACCCAGGCTAGCTGGTGTGTTGCGGTCACAGTTGCATGGTGCTTACGGCCAGCCTGTGAGCCTCCAGCTTTGATAAAGGTACGAGGCACATCGTGCCCATAGGTGTGTCATTGAGTTTCAGTGTAGGTTGTTTATCAATCGCAATGGAAGGGGAATGTCTAGTGGGTGCGACGCTAAGCGTTCCCGCATGGAGCTCATGTTGCAGGGCATGATGCGCAGAATGTCAGCTATGGACAGGAAATTGGGGAAAGTGGATCAGTTGGGGAAGAACGTGGCGGAGATGAGTCAGAGGTTAGATGGTCAAGCAGGGCCATCGGGGAGACCCAAGCGGGTGATAGTGCCCCCTCAACCTAGGGGGGAACTAGATGCTTTGCCTAAGCGGGGCAGAGTCAAGAGGAGTTATGGTCGGGCCCCCAAGTCACGAGTAGTAGGTGGGTCACCTGGGATGGTCCCCGATGGAGTGCCCGCACCACCGGTAGAGCCCATACCTACTCCACCAACCCTGATAAGTGTACCAGTGGCAACGGCTTCAGCCACACTGCGGACACCCCCAAACTTAGCGTCACCGGTGGTCCCAGCAGTAATTACAGTGATACCAGTGGTGAACCCGGCACCTACCCCTGTGCGCGACACAGCATCACCCACCCCAGTGAGTACACCCCCCGGGGTTGGTCAGGTGCCCCTGAGCTGTCGGCACAGATAGCGGCAGTACTCCCCTGGCTCGGGATTGGGGGGATGTTACCCTCCTCGGAGGATCCCTCCGCAGAAGCGCTAAAAATGGTACAAAAAAAATCATGGTGGCCAGGGGTGGCGGTGGGGTGCCAAGCGCACCGATTTCTCCTCAAACAACAGGTTCGAGCAGCGATGCGGGGAAAGACAAGAGTGCTGCACCAATGTGAGTCACTGAAAGTGGTAAGGAGGTTGCTTTGCCGGTACTAGGGGCAGGTACAATACCCTCCAGAAGAGAAAGCCTGGCCCAGCATGTTTCACAAGGGGTGAAGGAGTTGATTTGGGCGGGCAAATATGTGAATATATTTTCATTGCTAATTGATAACAGGGAAATGGAGTATGCCAAGTCACAGAAGGACTGGATGTTTCCTAGCGAATGGTGGACCCAATTGGCTAAATTCAGGGAGGAGGAGACACTAATTAATTGGATTAGAGCCTTTTCTGTATTTATGGCAATCACGGCCGAATGTTCCCCCAACTTGCAAGCAGAAATGGCTTGTTACCAGAGTAGAATTACAATGTTCAGTGACAAGCATGGAGGAGATGGGTGGAAGGAGTATGACATAGCCTTCAGGAAAGCTAAAGAGTTTGACCACTCATTATCGCAAGACCTCTGCGACGCTCTCGCCTCGTTCTTCCACAAGATCGCCGACGCACAAACCACGCACCCTACCACCGAACCAGCGCCCCCAACCACCACCCTCTGCACCTGGACCCCTGTCAACACCGAAGACACCCCCCGCCTGATGAACACCATCCACTCCGGATCCCCCGCCGACCCCTGTCCTCACCACATCTTCAACAAAGCCGACTCCATCATCGCACCCCAACTCTGGAACATCATCAACAGCTCCTTCGCATCCGCCACCTTCCCGGAGAGCTGGAAACATGCCGAGCTGAGCGCCCTCCTCAAGAAGCCCACCGCAGACCCCCACGGACCTGAAAAACTTCCGCCCCATCTCGCTCCTCCCCTTTCCAACCAAAGTCATCGAGAAGGCCGTCAACAGACAACTCTCCGCCTTCCTCGAGACCAACGGATCCCTCGACCCCTCACAGTCCGGCTTCCGAGCAAACAACAGCACCGAGACCGCTCTCATCGCAGCCACCGACGACATCAGGTCCCTGCTCGACAACGGAGAAACGGCTGCCCTCATCCTCATGGACCTCTCAGCAGCCTTCGACACCGTCTGCCACCGCACCCTGATACAGTGCCTCAGCAACACAGGAATCCAAGGAGCGGCCCTGGAGTGGATCATCTCATTCCTCGCCGGAAGAACCCAGAGAGTCCGCCTCCACCCGTTCCGATCCGCGGCCACCAAAGTCATCTGCGGCGTCCCGCAAGGATCCTCACTCAGCCCAACCCTCTTCAACGTCTACATGAGCCCTCTTGCAGCCATCGCCCGCCGACACAACCTCAACATCATCTCCTACGCCGACGACACCCAGCTGATCCTCTCCCTCACCAACGACCCCACCACCGCCAAAGCCAACCTCCAGGAAGGAATGAGAGACGTCGCAGAATGGATGAAGATCAGCCGTCTGAAACTGAACTCAGACAAGATGGAAGTCCTCATCCTCGGACCATCTCCCTCCGCGACTCCTGGTGGCCCCCTGCCCTGGGCAGCGCACCCAAACCAACGGACCACGCACGCAACCTGGGTTTCATCCTGGACTCCTCACTCACGATGACCAAGCAAGTGAACGCAGTCTCATCATCCTGCTTCAACACCGTGCGCATGCTCCGAAAGATCTTCCGATGGATCCCCACAGAAACCAGGAAGACGGTCACCCAGGCCCTTGTCACCAGCCGTCTGGACCATGGGAACACCCTCTACGCTGGAACCACAGCCAAACTCCAGAAAAGACTCCAGCGCATTCAGAACGCCTCAGCACGACTCATCCTGGACATCCCTTGCCGCAGCCACATCTCTGCTCACCTGAAAGACCTGCACTGGCTCCCCGTCAACAAGAGGATCACGTTCAGACTCCTCACCCACGCACACAAGGCCCTCCAGACATGGGCCCGAAGTACCTCAACAGCCGCCTCTCTTTCTACACACCCACCCGCCAGCTCCGATCCGCCAGCCTCGCCCTCGCCTCCGTCCCACGAATTCGGAAGTCCACCGTCGGAGGAAGATCCTTCTCCTACCTGGCAGCCAAGACATGGAACTTCCTCCCCACTCACCTATGGCTGACCCTGGATCACCTCTCCTTCAGGAAACAACTCAAGACCTGGCTGTTCGAGCAATAGCGACCCCCCCCCCTCAGCGCCTTGAGACCCTTACGGGTGAGTAGCGCGCTATACAAATTCTTGTGATTGATTGATTGATTGATTGATTGACTGGGATAGAGTTGATTCTATTTCAGGGTATAGCCAGTTTACAGGCGGGCAGACAGCGAGTGCGGGCACAAGCTAGAACAAAGGCTATCCCTCCAAACCCCAGCAGCCCTTTCGGCCAGCGCAAGGGGGTAACCCGGCCGGTAAGGCCAGAGGCAGTGGGGATAGAAAGGGCGTGTGTTGGGATTTTAACAGACGACATGCACCAGGGCAGCGGGCACTTGTAAGTTAGGCACGCATGTTACATATGTGGCCACTCTTCCCACCCAGAAACAACATGCCGCTCAAAAGGTAACACCTCAGGAAACAGGGGAAGAAGGAAACAGGAATGGGGGGGAGGCTTGCGGGTCGCTCACTCACCCATTGACGTACTGGCTATGATTCCTTGGCTGAACAGGTACCCAGACCATGCCTCTGCAAGGATGCTGCAGGAAGGTTTCTCACATGGCTTCCGGATCCCAGCGGTGGGATATACCGGGACGCCAGAATGTAGGAATCAACTGTCAGTTAGGCACAACCCAGTTGTGGTGGCTACAAAAATTGAGAAGGAGCTGCCCCTGGGTAGGATAGCGGGTCCCTTTAATGACATCCCTGTGTCTAATTTTGTTTGCTCACCCCTCGGAGTGGTCCCAAAGAAAGAAAAGGGTGAGTACAGACTCATCCACAGCCTCTCAGCACCTAGGGGCGCATCATTAAATGACGCTTCGACGAAGGCATTTGTAGTGTGAAGTATGCGTCATTTGACCAGGCAGTGGATATGTTGAGGATTCTTGGGCCTGGGGCATTGATGGCTAAATCAGACATTGAATCTGCTTTTCGGCTGCTGCCAGTACATCCCCTAGATCAACACCTGCTAGGTTTTTCCTTTCAAGGCAAATTCTATATGGATATGTGTATGCCCATTGGTTGCTCTGTTTCACGTGCCTACTTTGAGACATTCAGTTCCTTCCTGGAATGGGTTTTGAGGCAGACAACGGGTCACCATCATGTCATGCACTACCTGGATGACTTTCTTTTGCTGGGCGCAGCGGGCTCACAGGAGTGTGCGTGGGCATTGCAGGAATTTTGCGTGCTCATGCGGGCTTTTGGGGTCCAGCTGGCACCAGGAAAAACGGTGGGGCCAGCAACACGCTTGGAATTTTTAGGCATTGAATTGGAGTTGTTTCAGGTTACCAAAGGAAAAGATCACGAAATTCAGAGCAGCCCTACAGCAATGTTTGGTTAAAGAGAAAGTGACGCTACAGCAGCTGCAGCAGACCGTGGGTCAGCTGAATTTCGCACTGAGAGTAATACCTATGGCACGCCCCTTCTCCCGCTCAATCGCGCAGGCCATGAAGGGCCTGCGGGAAAAACACCTTCGCACTAGATTGTCAGTCGAGGTTCCCCAGGATATGCGGATATGGATGGCATTCCTGGAGGATTTCAACAGCAGAGTAGTGTGGTGCACCCCCCCCCCCCACTACGTCGGCGGAGTTAGGTCTATGGACCGACGCTGCAGGCAGTGTGGGGTTTGGTGCCACACTTAGAAACAAGTGGGTGGCGCAACGGTGGCCGGCTTGGTGGGAAGAAGGCGGCTTGACAGCGAACATCGGCTTTTTGGAGCTGTTTCCAATATGGGTTGCATTATCGGTCTGGCCTGAACATTTGCGCAATCTGTGATCTTCTGGTCAGACAACATGACCGTAGTTGAATGTATCAATCAACAGGCAGCGCGGTGTAAGTTTATACTCTGCCTCATGAAGGAGATTGTGCTGAGATGCTTGAAATTGAATGTACAGTTTAGGGCCAAACATGTCCCTGGGGTCTTGAATAGCGCAGCTGACGCACTCTCTCGCTTTAAGATGCAGGTATTCAGGGAACATCTACCATCTCCAGAGGCTACACCGGCACACTTCCCAACAACACTTTGGCAAATTGGTGCCCCCAGCTACAGAACCTCGTGGCAGCCAGCCTAGCACCCAGGACCAGGACGGCTTACGAAGGGGCGTTTATGTCTTATTGCTGTTTTTTGGGGCAGGACTGGGAGGTTAAGTGGGATCAAGAGGGGAATTTTACCTTGTACATGGACATGTTGCACAAAGAGGGGCGCTCAGCGGCGACAGCTAGCAGACACAAGGCGGCCATCTCTTTCTTTGCGCAGCTAAAAGGGGCCAGAGATCCCACAAACAGTTTCATAGTGCGGAAGGCACTGAGGGGGTGGCGGCGCCTACAAGCGAATACCGCTGACTCCAGACAACCAATAGGTTTGGAGCGGCTGGCAGCAGTATTGGAGGCCTTGTCTGACACTTGTAGCTCCTCAGGTGAGGTGCTCCTATTTAAAGCCGCGTTTTCATTGGCATTTTATGGGGCATTACGAGTAAACGAACTGGTGGCTAACAACAAATTGGACACGCTAGGTGGTCTTCGGCTCGACAACACAAAAATAATGGGCGATACAATGTTGTTAACCATACTTAAATCAAAAACAGATCAGGAGGCCCGGGGGTTAGCTTGGTACTCCACCGGGCATGGACTCATCCTTGCTGCCCTGTGTCCCATGTTGAGGCATTCATCAGGCAACGGGTAGGCGCGGCAGTGGGAGCATTGTTAATACATGCAGACGGTACCCCATTGACCAGGTTTCAGTTCAAAAGAGTTTTGTCAATAGCAATCAGCAAGGCGGGTTTAAATCCTAAGGATTTTGGGACACATTCTTTCAGAATAGGTGCAGCCACTGAAGCAACAGCGAGAGGGTTGCATGCCAGCAGTGTAAAGAGGATTGGGAGATGGTCTTCCAACTGTTATAAACGTTATGTGCGGCTGCACATGTTGTAAGGTACAACTAAATCACCTGACACCTGCCTTGTTGTTTAGTTTATGTTTCAGTTTTTTATCGAGCCTGTGACGCAGGGCGCAAACTGGTACCGGGTCATCAACAGCATCCATCATCATCACGGCGAACGCAAGAAGACAGAAGGAGGACACATGTAGTATGGGTTGTTGGTCACTCATATGTTAAACGTGCTAAACCGGTTTTCCTTTCAGGCGAATGTAGACGGAGGCTGGAGCAGGGGGGTTTCAAGGTTTCCTTTCATGGTAGGGGGGCACTGCCTCAGCCAGCTTATGGGGTTCTTTTCAGAATTGCTCGACAGACACACCCCGCCGCCCTCAGTGGTTATCCTACACCTGGGGGGAAACGATTTGGTAAAACTGGGCAGGAGGGTCCTTTTGGAAGAGATTATCTCGGTAGCGGGTTGGCTTGCAAAGACATGCCCAGGCTGCACCATAGTGTGGTCTCAGTTGATACCTATGCTGTGCCGGAGGTGGGGGGGACTCTGTCAGAGCATTAACTCACTCGGTAAAGAGGATCAACAACAAGATAGAGAAATTATTTTGAACACCTCAATTGCAGAGTATTCCACATGGGTGCATTTGGGGGGACCATTTCTACTGGCAGGATGGGGTCCACCTGACTGAGACAGGCAATGAGTTACCGACAAAGAATATTTTGGCATGGTTGGAGGGTTTTGCGAGGTAGGTATGACCTTTCAGAGTAGGAGTTTTGGGGGGGGCAGATTGTCGGTCAATTATGCTGGCCTGTGGCGGTAAGGTCATGATCGGTGAGCAGCAATTTAAGGTCCTTAGGGGGTGTCACCATTCTCGAATGAGGTCGCCCAGGGGTAGGGACCAATGGTCTCTCCTAGAACTTCAGGGGCAGTATATCCGCTTGGTTGGAAGGGTGCGGGGGAGGGAGTCACGCTTTCCTTGGGCTGTTAGCCACCCCGCATGTACACTATGACGTCATCAAACGGCGCAGAGTGAAAGGGCCCTCCTTTTGGTTTAATGGGGTTCACGGAGCGTACGGAGTAACCAGGAGAGGGACGTACTCTCCCGGTAACCGGGCCCTGTCGCGCATGCGCACTCATACGTGAGGGCTTAGCTGGATAATAAGGATCTGATACTGGTTAGCGTCCTTGCCGTAGGCCCAAAAATGCTAGGATGCAAAATTCATATGTAGGATGATAGATTCGGTTAGGAAACACGCTGTATTAGACATTTGTTAAGGTTAGCCCTTTCATACCTGTCTACATTGCTGTAAATCTAATGTCAGAATTTTGCATATTAATGATTGTGTAAATAATGTTTTATTTCAACAATTTTAATTTGTTTTCATATTTTAATAAATACGTCCAGGGGGTCGTGAGACCCCCTGCCTTCCAAAGAAAACTCCTTGCATGGCTAATTACTTTAAGGGTTGATGTGGTGGTGCACAGAACAGGGAGGGTGTGGTCGGTAGTCCCAGACCATAGGGAGCATGCACAGACAGGACAGGCCGGGTACAGTGGGCAACATTCACAAGAGCAAGAAGCATGTTATTAAAAGCCTCAGGATAAACAAAGTGAAATTGTGAGGCTGTTTTTTTTTGTTTTTAGAGTCACTTTCAGGATCATTAACTTTTGTGCTAAAACAGAACAGACAACGTGTTGTTGAACATCAGGAAGTAGCATCCGAGGCTTCCGAGCTCTGCAGAATTGGCAATTTGAATTAGGCATGTTTAGTGAAAGAGTGATGTGAAACCGCTCAGAAAGGGGTTGTGACCCGGTTGACATGCTTTTGAGAATGTGTGTATCTGCCCACTTCCCTATCTCGTGTTCTCTATATCCAGGTGATGCAGAGATTACTAGCGCCACACTAAAATACATAAAAGTGCCGAAGAAAAAGTGGACTGTCTTTCCCCTCCACAAGCAGAACACGCTCACGCAGACCCACAAGTCTGCCTTAGAAAGGATGTCATTGTCATTACCCCTTCCCCACACTCCACACACCTAGGAACACAGACACATTATCGTGGACATGGCACTTAGGAAACAACACTTAACGTGGCAGTGCCCGTGCTTCTGTCTCTGTGCCTGTACCACTGTCCCTCTTTCGTGCTTCGTTCTCTGTGCCTGTACCACTGTCCCTCTTTCGTGCTTCGGTCTCTGTGCCTGTACCACTGTCCCTCTTTGGTGCTTCGGTCTCTGTGTCTGTACCACTGTCCCTCTTTCCTGCTTCGGTGTCTGTGCCTGTACCACTGTGCCTCTTTCGTGCTTCTGTCTATGTGCCTGTACGCTGTACCACTGTCACTCTTTCTTCCCGTGGCAAATATTCTGTGCAGTCATACTAGGGCTTTTAAGCGATAGACTTGGTTTACAAACAAGTTGGAGTGTGCAGCTGAAAGTGCTGCTAGGAGGAAGCGGTGGCCTGGTCGGGCTGTGCCTTCAGCACATGTGACACCTTAGCCTACAGGGTGAGGGGATCAGAGTCACAGTGGAGGTGTGGCTCCTGTCTCAACACCCCTGACCCCCCCATACAAGCGATGGGAGTAAACCAACTGGAGCTGTGCAGGGTGTGGAATTTGTGAATATCACTTTTCTCCTTACTCCTCACGGTCACTGAACAACATCACAACTACTTCGGGATCAAAGGACAGGGCGGGCATAGACAGCTAGTACTGAAGAATGAAAACTCCCAGGGGTGGCCCTGTGCGTCAACGACCGTTTAAGAAAGTGCATGCGCAGCACAGCTCTGTCATTTTAGGGTACAGCATTACGGGAGCTTCAACTTGGTGATCTGGACGAGAGAAGTGAACGGGCTGGCTTGGGGGGTCGAGTTGCTCCTCGATGATGGGCTGATGAGTGGTAACTGAGCGAGACCCAGGAAACGTAAAAAGGCGGAATTGAAAAGAACCTCAGGGAAGTCAGATGCCTGACGGTCTTGTGTATAAACATTAGGGGCAGGAGGAAAGAAAGGCGTCTCAGGAGGTGCAGGCGCGGGTACTGTCAGCTGCATCCCGTTTAGAATCCCCTACCTTTTACTGCGAGTGGCATTGTGCTCAAATGGGCTGGTGCAGCAAATACCTTTAGTCACACTGTTAAAAAAATCAATATCTCCACATCACCCCCAGTACGCCCCGCACCGGACAGACCGGCGATCCCGGTGGGGGTGGTGGGGGGGAAGAAGAGGCAAGGCCCCTCCTTGCCCCCCTGCGGACGCCCATGCTATCATTCCCTCTCTTTCTGTCTTGCTCCTCACTTACTGAAAACCGTGTCTTGAAGAAACAGTTCACAACCTCTCTTTCCTTCTTTCATTTAGTTGCTTCCCTGTGAAATGGATCCAAAAAAGACAAGGTTGCGCGCCTCACGCTGGCAGCAGGGGGCCTGCGCCTGTTTCCCTTGTGGGTGCGAGCAGGAACCATATGGTTTCAAGGCTCTGTCCCACAAGGGAATCGCCAAACGTGCACGCGTTGCCATTGAAAGCAGTGCAACACGTGCATGTTTTTGGGGCCAAAACAGAATCGATCACTAAAGGTCTCCTATCACCCCATTGAAATGCAAAGTCATGCATTTCCAGCTGTTAGGCTGGAGCGCTTTAATTAGCACCACTCTGTAACTGTACAAGCTAGTGGTAGAGAGCGATCCGCGCAGCTTGTGGAAGGCTTGGAGACTGGCTCAGTTGAGCTCACTCTGGCTACCCTAAATCCCATTTACCTGACATTGCAGCATTTAGCACTGAAATCACAAGAGTTAGTCTGATGCTACTGCGGAGACGCTCCTACAGGTGGACCACCTGTGGCCTGTGGGCAGAGCACTGCAGTGTACAGTTTCAAACAGCGCAGCAGTGAAATCGAGTGGTCGGTCTGGTGTCTCAGTTGAGCCTGCACCGCAGGGAGGCCATATAAGGAAAAAGAAAACAATAATAACGCAATGTTATTATCATTTTATTTTTCATGCTGAGGCACTTTTGCGGGGTGGGGCTGGGCTGGGCTGGGCTGACCGGGGGAAGGAGGGATGGCACTCTCTAAGGTTGCTTGGCCTTGTATTTTCTGTTCAGAGTTCTCAATCTTGGACTTCTTCGTGTGAGTTTTACTGCTGGCTGGCTGTTTGGACTTAGTTTGACTTGAAACTTCATTTACTTGCTCGGTTTGCTCCCCTGGTTTTCTACGGTGATATCTTAATCTTTTAAGTCCACCTGGTCAATTATCTCCTTTTCTTACCCTTTTGACCTTAACCACACTTTCACCTTCTTTGTAGATTTCAACAGTTATTTTATTTTCAATATGTCTAGGCACAATCTGTTCTTGTTCTTCTTACCTTACTATTTGTCTTTGCCCTGTATTTTCTTCTTCTTCCACTTGTTCTTGTTCCCCTACATCTAACTGGTCCTGTTCAGGTATTTCTATAGTTTGTCTTTGTTCTTCCTGAACCTGTTCTTCTAACCCTATCTGATCCTGTTCAGGTCTTTTCAGTTTGCTCTTCTTCAGCCTGAACTTGTTCTTCTCCTTCCTGTCCCTGCTCAGGATTCTCAATAGCTTTGTTTATTTCTTCCTGAGTATGTTCTTCTTTCCCTGTCTTTTCCTTTCTACTTTCCGGTCTCACTAATGTATTTCTTCTTCTTGTATTGATAACAACTTCAGGCATTTCAATCACTGGTATCCAGTCTTCTTGACTTGTACTTGGTTGTTTATCATCTATTTGTCTTTCAGAATCTGTCACTTTAGATTCTTCGGCTTCACAAGCTTCAGCTTCTGGTGTCTCAGCTGATTCAATCAGTCGCTGCTATTGTTCTTCAGATGGGCTCGGAATACTTCTTGTATGGCTAGCATGAATCCAGTTGGGCAAACCTGCACACTTAATTGCTGTGGTAGTGACAAGTATGACTTGATGTGGCTTATCCCACCTGGGTGCTAGACACGATTTTCTTGCATGTTTCTTCACTAACACCCAATCTCCAGGATTCAAATCATGAGCCTGGTCTGGCTGCCTTGCAACTGCGTCTTCTCCAACTTGTTGAGAGACAAAACGTACCATTTCAGCCAATCCTTTCCAATAATACAATACCAAATCATCAGTTATATTCATCAATTTATTTCCAGGAATAAATGCTTGTCTCATTGCCCTTCCTATGAGCACTTCATGAGGGCTCAAGCCTATTTTCCTGTCAGGAATGTTTCTGAGACCCATCAATACAAGAGGCAATGCATCTGGCCGTTTTAGCATTGTGGATGCACACACATTCCCTAACCTTGACTTGATTGTGCCATTGAGCTGTTCAACTATTCCAGAAGCCTCTGGACGATAAGCACAGTGCAGTTCTTGTTCAATGTTAAATGCAGCACATATTAATCAAATTATTTCATTATTAAAACTAGGTCCTTTATTGATTCCAAAGTAACTGGAAAACCAAAATGAGGTATCAACTCCCTCAACAATAATTTAGCAACTGTGAGACTGTCATTTCTTCTTGTGGGGTATGCCTCTACCCATCTCGAGAACAGACACACTATGACAAGTACATACTTCAATCCGTTGCACGGAGGCAACTCAATGAAATCTAATTGCAGCCAGGTGAATGGTCCTTCTGCCTTTCCAATTTTTCCCCAACTGACCACTGTATTCCTGCCTGGACTTTGCTGCTGACAGATCAAGAATCTTTGGCAAAGGCTCACCGCAACTACCCTAAGCTTCATATTGTACCAACTCTGTCTGAATAGTCTGAACATTGAGTCCCTGCCAATATGTGTTGTCCCGTATACTCTTGAAAATACAATGGAGAAGCACTCCTCTCTTAACAAAGTTTAGAAACTAAATCAAATGCGTGCGACAGTGGTAGCACGCTTGTCCTCACGTGCCTGTTACTGAACCTTCCTACCTCGAGTGAAATCACACCCGACCACTGTGCACTGTTGCAGGAAAAAGTTTTCCAGTTTTATTTTTCAGCCAAAATGTGTTTTCTTTTTTGTGATAAGAAATGTTCTAATACAATTGCTTTTTCAGAGACTGAATACATTGTATTGGTTTTTGAACATTCATTTTTTCATTAATTTACATATTAATAATTTCATTCATGAGCAAATGACAGCAAAAAGTTAAATTAACAGAACAAAAATGCTGGTTTTTCAGGCATAAACATTATATCCAATTTTCAAGAATGCCCGATGCATTTCGAGCCCAAGGTGGCTCTTCTTCCGGGGCCTGAAATCTAAACAAATGAAACACTCTTTTTAAATTGAAATGTCAGACAAGCATGGGGCCATGTGATGTACATTTGATAGTCTTAACATCCTTATGCACCAAAAAATAAAAATCATAAAGATAATGAAAGGGAGTGACATGAAACCTCCACCTAGTGCCCCGTTGAACCTTGGTGCTAAATGAAGCTGTGAATGAAGCTTACCCTCCTCGTGGTGGTGTGCCACTTCCTCACACTCTAAAACAATAGTTAAAGCGGTTTTCAAAAAATCTCCACTGTTAACAACCATCTCGCAAACGCTGGGGCTTGCTCATGACTCAAAAAACTCACCATGGGTGAAATCGTTGATCACTTCCCGTTCTGCTGCTAAGACACGTGATTCCGCTGGAAAAGCAGAAAACAAGGCAACCTTAGTATACTAGATCTACAACTCTGTGAATCTACGCGAACTGAGCCGCACTGATGCTGGCGCATATCTCATTTACCCCTTTCGCGTTTTTCACTGCCGTCTCTCGAAGTTTCACTCGATCTGAAAATCGGTTGACAATGAACACAAACGTAACCTCCATCTTTACGCTACCTCCGTAAAGTTTTCAACCAATCCGGACTCTACATATCTCGGTCGCGTAATAAACAAGCTAGAATGCTAACCTAACAGCACTGAATGCCGCCAGAATACGTGAAACACTATGCCCACGTGATCGGCAGCCCGAGGCTGTCAATCACTACGCCGCTCGACGCAAAAAACCTGTGGGTGAGTGAGTTGAAACAGAAACTCAAAAAAAGCATTGAGAGACATGTTTTTGTTTCAAAATTGTCCACGAGTTCGCAAAAAATCAAGAACATAGTCAATCGGCATTGGGTACTTCTTCAAAATGATTTTTATTTTTTGGTGCATTAGGATGTTAAGACTATCAAATGTATATCACATGGCCCCATGCTTGTCTGACATTTCAATTTAAAAAGAGTGTTTCATTTGTTTAGATTTCAGAGGCCCCGGAAGAAGAGCCACCTTGGGCTCGAAATGCATCGAGCATTCTTGAAAATTGGATATAATGTTTATGCCTGAAAAACCAGCATTTTCGTTCTGTTAATTTAACTTTTTGCTGTCATTTGCTCATGAATGAAATTATTAATATGTAAATTAATGAAAAAATGAATGTTCAAAAATCAATACAATTATTCAGTATCTGAAAAAGCAATTGTATTTGAAAATTCCTTATCACAAAAAAGAAAACACATTTTGGTTGAAAAATAAAACTGGAAAACTTTTTCCTGCAACAGTGCACAGTGGTCGGATGTGATTTCACTCGAGGTAGGAAGGTCCCGTATACTCTTGCCATTTGAGGGAGTAAGCAATCTGGCATGAATGGTCTGCCATCTAAGTACACCCATACTTCATCTTCTGTTTTTTTTGTACAACCTGTCTTTATCCAGTTTTCCTTTTCCTTTTCCACAACTTCTTCCTGTAACTGTATGACCTCATCCCATGTTTCTGGGACTGAGAAAACATAAGTTGGCAGCTGGTTTCACCTTATCTGTTAATTGCCATCGTATTTTTCGCACAGTATTGAGCAATTTGGTTGGCACATCTATTGGCCACTGTCACATAGTCGTTTCCTGACTGGTGTGCAGCACATTTGACCACTGCTATTTCTTTCGGCAATTGTAATGCTTCCAACAAATCTTTTACGTTTTTACTATTTCTGATAGGGGATCCTGAAGAAGTCCGAAATCCCCTCTCATCCAGAGCTGCCAAAGCCGTTCACAACCCGGAACCATATTGACTATCTGTAAATATGGTTATTTCCAATTTTTCCCAATTTTGCATGCCTTTGTTAAGGACACCAATTCGGCTACTTGTGCAGACTTGACTTAAACAGGATGCTTCAATGACTCCTGTAATTTTGCATACAGCATATGCAGCACTTAACCCTCCATCTTCCTTTTGCAGACAAGACCCATCCACAAACATTTCATGATCAGATTCCTTCAAGGGAGTTTCTATTATATCTGGGCAGGGCTTAGTACATAATTCATTCACATCCAAACAATCATGATCAATCTCATCTTTTACTTCCTCACAACATGGTTCTGGCAATAATGTGGCAGGAATAATTATTGTACATCTTATCACTGTCACATTTTCTGCTCCCAAAATCACTCTTTCATACTTAGTCAACTGACTAGGAGTGAGGTGCTGTGTTCGCGTTCTTGACAAAAGAACCTCAACTGAATGTGGAACATATACCTTTACAGGAAATCCATTACAATTGACTCACTTTGCTCCAGACTCATACAAGTAGCAGCTCCTGCTTTTAAGCAGCCAGGTAAGGCTGAAGCCACTGGATCCAAGTTGGCAGAAAAATACGCCACTGGACGTCGGCTCAATCCATATCTCTGTGTTAAAACTGAAAGTGCACAATTTTCTGTTTTGCAACAAAACACCGCAAATTCTTTTGAATAATCAGGCATGCTGAGGTACTGGGTTTTTAAGAACCGGCACAGAACCGGTAACCCAGCGGTGCCAGGGGATCAACACCCAGAGACCTCGGGTTCTCCTGAGTCAGACCGACAGAAACTTCAGAGTCTTCCAGGTGAAGTCAAAGATTAGTTTATTGGCTGCAACCAAGGTGACAGGGTCCTAGAAGTACGATACAAGTATATTCAGGAGACTGCACACTTTCACAAAGTCAGGCTTCTCTTCTTATACCTAATATTCAGCCTTGAGCAATACATTCCTTGGATTCGTGGTATTTCATTTATGGTTACTGATTACAAAAGAAAAGCAGAGTCATGATGACATGTACATATTTCATGTCGTGCGGCCCATAACAAATCATCCGGCAAGGCCCAACATTTCATCAGATATCGCTGGACCCTTAATAAAAACGGTCACCTCCCCATCATAAAGCAAGTGAAGGAAAGGAGTGGAGAAAGATGTGAGCGAGATATGGCAGGTGTGCGCGCTGACATGGTTTTATGGCTGGTTGAGCCTAGATGCTATCTTGCTCGGCCACTGGGAGGGAACTGACCTAACGAGCTCGGCCTGGGGCAATGGTTCTAACTTGTACTGGGGTCAGGGAGAAGTCGATTAAGGAGTATGTGTCCTTGTGGAATCAAATTCAACTGGATTAAGGCCTATGAAAAGGGCAACATGCAGCTAAGGGTTCAGAAGGTAAATGACGATTTCGAGGTGAAATCGTCACTCGAATATGCCGAAAATATATGTACTTGACGTACTCGTCATTCTCGGTCTTTTGATACCAAATTCGTCCTATTTCGACGAAGTTTTTATTCTCGAGTCCAGTACTATTATATGAATCCAGATTTTTCAGAACCACAGACCCTCCTTTTGCCCTTACATAGGCAATTAATCTATCCTCATGTTAATCTGAGTCCAGATCTATATTCCTAAAGTCATTGAGATGTTGCTGCAACATCATTCTAGTGCTGAGCTCATGTCTTGACACAGGCTTCCTTACACATGATGTAACACAGAGGCTACATATTGCAGGAGCACACTGTATGCATAGACAGAACAGGAAAAGAATGGCTAAGACCATCCCAATGACCATCAGAATTCTCCATCCCCAGGCAGATATCAGTCCCCAGAACCATCCCATTAATGACCAATCTCCTTTATCCACATGAATACATTCGGAAATCTTATGTAGTTTGGAGATGGCCCCGTACACTGTTGGAGCATTATCTGGAATAAAAATGCAACAACTGGACTGGATCAATTTGCATACTCCACCTCGGTCCGCAAGTATTACATCCAAAGCGACCCGGTTCTGAAGGGTCATCAGTCGATCCGACTGGAGCTCAGCAGTCAGGTTACTAAGGGCACCAGCAGTTTCAATCACGGTGGATTCAACTACCCTTGTCAATTGCCTTATGTTTCTGCTGTTAGCCATGGCTCCCCAGAACGGCAGAACACCCATTGCAAAGTCACCAAATTCTTGACCTGCAGTGTCTTCTTTACTCAAAACACCTCTAACTACCCTTGTCCGATGGTAATCCGCCGCTGCTGTGTAGGTGGGAGGTAACAGGAATGAAACAAAACATGAGCCCGAGAAGTCAGGGGCAACCATGTATAGGCTCTATCATGGCAGATGAAATAAGTACCCTTTGCGGCTAAAAAGGCAGGGGAAGTCTGAGATCCAAAAACGTACGTTTCTGTACAGACACTCTTCCCTAGCTGAGCTCTGGGATTCTTACCAATACCTTGCAGACACAGGTGACCTTGATGGGGTACGATCCAGATAGGGGACGGTCTCTTGGCTTGCTGTTTCTCACTTACTGTAGTGCCATATCCGGTCACATTCCAACCTACATATGCAAGTATCTCATCATCCGGGGTATCTTCGTAAGAAGTTACTTCCTTGATCATGTCAACTATACCCTTGACTAGGGCGCTAGTCTTGAGGTTGTCTTTTACAGAACGTAGGGGTTGGATTTCTCGTGCATATATGAACATTGTCCTATATGCCCATACTGACCCATTGCGACTAAATGGCAGGACCAAATAGGGGATACCTCTATCCGTGGTGTGGGGCATGAGACCACACACCCAACAGTTGGTTGTGTTCATTACAAGTTGGTGTTGGTGTAATAGCTGAACGAAGGAGTTATTAATGAACTCTAATCTCCTATTTGATTCGTGGTCAGGCAAAGAGTGGAAAGAATGAGAGGAAACAGTAGGGGGAGGTATGGGTGATGTAGTGGGCGTGAATGTCACATGAAAAGAGAATAAAACATAGCTTATCAAAAAGACCATTACGCTAAATAGCATAAAAATACACATTATTATAAAAATTCTCTTCCTCATTGTTTTCAAAAGTCTCTGCTTAAAGTTCATTTGTTTGGCAGTTCTCTCCACATCAGGAAACTCCATCCTCTCTAAGGTGCTGCCCGCGGCGGTAGGTTGTTTCTGCTAAAGGATGCTTCCGTCAGTCTAGGGTGGCTCCCTTGGACCAACTGGAACCAGCGACCTATCGTCGTCCGCTGCACCCAAAAGTCTTTAATCAACCGCGACCCTAGCAGCGGAACCCGGATGGCAGTTCAAGAAAAACAAAAATAAGCAAGTTACCTAGATGGGAGAATCTGCACTTTCAAAAATAGGATTTGGGGAAAGAAAAACAAAACTTTTTATTAGTCCACAGGTTCTTTCTCTCGAATCATAAAATAAATCACTTTTACTTTAGTCTGTTTTTCTTGGTCGCAAATTGTAGCGTCTTTTCCCGGGTACTGTCTGGTCCAGAAATAGTAGCTCAGGTTCCACAAAGTTCAATTGTCCTGATGGCGGCGTAGTTTCTTGAAAAATGTTCCCACTCTTACAATCACGTTTAGCTTCTTTTACACGTTCATCAGTTGTGCGCTCTGAGTCAGTGCCTCCTTTTCGGACCCATTGGTCATGTGGCAGAGGGAAGGGTATCTTCTTACAATGGATCCCGTGGACCCAATTTGCCTTCCCCTCCACTTTAACAGTCGACCTTGTAGACAGGAGGACGAGGTGAGGCCCGGTCCATCTGGGCTGGTCGTTTCTTGTCCTCTGGAAATTGCGGACCAACACCCAGGAACCGGGGTCAATGGAGTGACCCGGTGTCTCAGAGACCGGAGGCAAGGTGTTGTGGACCTGTTGATATAAAACACGCAATTTAGCCGTCAATTCATACAAATAGTCAAGCAAAATGGGGTGTTGCAGCTCGCTAAACTTCATGGGCCTAGGCACTCCCCATATGTTGGCTGGCCGACCAAAGATTATTTAATAGGGGCTGAGTTTCATTCGCGAATGCACAGTCATTCTGGTGGATAGGAGTGCTAAGGGTAGAGCGTCAGGCCATTTAAGACCTGTGCTCGCTTGGATTTTGGCCAATTTAAGTTTAAGCGTGCCATTGTAACATTCCACTAATCCAGCTGATTGGGGGTGATTTGCAGCGTGGAACTTCTGCCTAATGCCTAGCCCTTCACACACTCTTTTCATCACACAACCCACAAATTCACTTCCGTTGTCCGACCAGACCATTCTAGGCATTCCGAACCTGGGGAAGAACTCTTTCACAAGGGCTTTCGCTGTGGACAAGGCAGTATTGTCCCTTAGGGGATAGGCTTCTACCCACCTTGAGAAGGCACAAACAACCACGAGCACATATTTTAAGTTGTTGCACCTCTCCATGTGTATGAAATCTAGCTGCAAAACCTCGAACGGATACGTAGGAGGTGCAAAATGACCAGCTGGAGTTGGGGTTCCCCTACCAGGATTGTGTTTCAGACATACCATGCAATTCTTGACAACATTCTCTGCACACTTGGGAATCCCTGAATTCTTCCACACTGGGGCCAATGACTCGCAAATCCCTTTCGCGCTGATATGGGCCATCCCATGAGCCATTGTAACCACTGCAGGCACATATGCATCGGGTAACAACCATCTCTGTTGCTCTGTCGATTCAATCCAACAACCATTTGCATCCATTCTCCCTGTACTTTCTCTCCACATGCTTAACTCTTTCTCCGTGGCCTCAGCTTGGATGGACTTCACACTTTCTATCGTGTCTTCACATATTCCAACATCACCAGTCCATCTTTCTGGGCTCGCAACATACATTCGGCTCATCATATTCTTTGCCGTATCCTTAGCAGTTTCATCAGCAAATGCATTTCCACGACCAACATCATCAATCACTTTCTTGTGTGCACTACATTTTACGATCGCTACTTTCAGGGGCAACGTCAGTGATTCAAGAAGCTCATGCACCAACCGACCATGCTGAATCTTAGTTCCATGCGAAGTCAGGAACCCACGTTCTCTCCACAATCGTCCAAAACTGTGAGCCACTCCAAAAGCATACTGACTGTCGGTATAGACAGTCACTTTCATTCCTTTGGATAACACACATGCTCTCGTCAATGCCACAAGTTCAGCGGCTTGAGCTGAACCATGTGGTATTCGCGCAGTTTCAACGATTGTGTGCAAGGTTGTGACAGCATATGCTGTAGTCACGTTACCATTTGGGAGTTTAAAGCATGAACCATCCACCCATAATGTACCATCACATTCAGCAAGAGGAGTGTCGAATAAATCAACTCTCCCTTTCGTCTCTTCCTCCGTTCTGAGGAAACAATCGTGCTGTTCGGAAGCATCCGATTCCTCTGTAATTGGTAACAATGTGGCTATGTTCAAGGTACTACACCTTTTGATGTGCACATGGCTCGCTAGTAGCGTCAATTCATAACTGGACAGTTGAGCACTAGTTAAGTGCTGTGTCTTGGTCCTATTTAACAATGTGTCTACTGCATGCGGGACCTCCACGATTAGTGTATTATTCATTACTAGACCTGCAGACTGTCGAATAGAAACGGCTGCTGCTGCTGTGGCCCTTAGACAACTTGGCAATGCTCGTGCTACCGGATCCAAAGTTGACGAAAAATAGGCGCATGGCCGCTGTCTATCTCCGTATAACTGCGTCAGCACGGACAATGCACAGCCCTCCTTCTCGTGGACATATAATGTGAAAGGTTTACTGTAGTTGGGGTTACCTAACACAGGGGCCGAACATAATGCTGTGCGTAATTCGAGAAAACTTTTCTGACACTCATCAGACCAAGGAATGGGATTGGGTGTATTCGCACACGTTAGTGCCAATAAGGGTTTGGCTAATAACGAAAAATTTGGAATCCACTGTCTACAGTACGATGTAATGCCCAAGAAAGCGCGTACTTCTCTCTGCGTTCTTGGCACATTCAATTTAGCTATTGCCTGAATTCTTTCTGGGGTCAGTTTCCTTCCCTCCTTCGATAAGAGATGACCTAAGTAGGTCACTTCTTGTCGGCAATATTGGAGCTTGGAAAGTGACACCTTGTGATGTAGATCACATAGATGACGCAGTAATTCCAACGTGGCCATTTTACATATTTTCTCAGTATCCGCAGCTATGAGCAAATCGTCCACGTACTGTACGAGAGTGGAACCTTTGGGCAAAACCATTGCGTCAAGCTGACTTTTCAGAGCTTGACTGTATATTGAGGGGCTTTCACAGTAGCCTTGAGGAGCGCGTTTAAAGCGGAAGCTGCGACCACCTAAACTAAAAGAAAAAATATCCCTGCTGTCCTCAGCAATCGGGATACTGAAGAAAGCATTCTTCAGGTCAATCACCGAAAACCAGGATGCAGAGGCTGGAATCATAGTCAATAATGTTGTAATGTCGGGGACAACTGGGAATTGTGGCACCACTATCTTATTTACTTCCCTAAGATCAATCACGAATCTATACACAGGTGGCTGAGAAGGGTCAGTTCGTTTTAAAACAGGCAGAACAGGACTATTGCAAACATTGCCTCGTGTTTCTTCAATTACGTCTTTTTCAATCAACTCGTAAACAATCGCTAGCAAAGCTCTTTCGCCCTCATTGGATATCCTGTATTGGGGAATTCGTGGCATTTGGACATTCGGTTTCAATGTTACAACATACGGTGGAATTTCTAAAAGACCTACATCATTCGGACCAGTAGCCCAAAGAATATCCGGAAGAAGTGCCAATTCTGCTGGAAGCGTATTTCTCGACAAATACATGGGAGAAACCACTTTCTTACCTAAAGTCAGTTGTACTCCTGAGGGAGAACAGTACAAAGTCGCATACAATCTTTTTAGCAAATCTAATCCTAGCAAATTTTCACCACAACCTGTTGTCAAAATAAGGGGTGCTTCGAATTCACAAGGACCAACAGAAAGAGATAAAGGGTCAGAAATCGGATTTCTAACCGGGGCGCCAGAAAAACCTACGGAAACGTTCATTTCGCCAGACAAAGGTGCGCCAGGGAGTTTGGAGTGCATAATAGAACTCTTTGTAGCACCAGTATCCAACAGAAAAGGTTCTGACACACCCGATGTAATCACCTCAACGTAAGGTCCACTCTGATCTACTGGAACTGAAACAACTCCCTCTCCTTGTCTAAGGCTGTCCTAGCAATCATTATTCTCCCACTGCTCATTTTCTGTGTAATGCTCATCAACGTAGTATTGAGCTGTCCTGTCAGATACGTTATTTTGCTGATCAAACCTGTTCATAGAGTTTTGTGGTGGAAGGGGACGTGCGTCCTGAGGGGCGTTTCCACGCCCTCTACCTCTAGGCGCTTGCTGACTACCACGACCTCTTACGCCAGAAAATCCATTCGCACGTTGTGGCAGGGCAGGACAGTCATACTTGTAATGACCCTCTTGTTTGCAGTATAAACACTGGTTGGGACCTACGCGGTTTTGATTGTAATCGAATCTCTGCAAGTTTCTTTGAGGCTGCTGAAAAGTGTTCTGGTAGTTATTCTGACCATTATTATTTTTGTTACCACCACCACGTGGAGGATAGGCTTGCTGTAGCAAAACCTTCGTTTTGAGTTCTCTAGTTTTCTTCTCTACTTTATCTTTCTCATCTTTGTCTCTATTCTCGTAGTACTGTGCGGTAGCTAATATCTGGGCTGAAGATGAGACTGCCCAAGAACTTTCCGAATCTTTTAATTTTCTACACAAGTCTGGAAGTAGATTGTGCACAAATTTATCGACAAACAATCTCTGACCACCTTCTGTGGTCATATCTTGACCGCTGTGGTCAATGAATGTTTCTTCAAATCTGGTGAAGAAGTCTGAAACAGTTTCTTCTTTCTTTTGCTTGCATGCAGATAACTTATCCCAATTTACGCGTATTGCAGGCATTATCGTTTTCATGTAATCTACTATTCTACCAGGTAGTTCCGCTATCAAAGGCTCAGGCTTGGCACCACCAACTTGTCGTGCATCTGCAGCAGTAATATTAGCCCACGTGTCACCTAATTCCTGGTCATGATCTACATGACGAATTTTTCCCCATAAAGGCTGTGGAACAACGTTCCCGAATAACATATCGATATCGGCCAAATTCATTATACATGACCCAGCAGTTTGCGACAATTCTTTATAGTACCCTGCAGGATTTTTACGCGGATCTGGTAGTGTTTGTTTGAGTGCTAAAACTTCAGCTCGCTTCCATGGAACATGTACCCATACGCGGTGAAAGTGGGGCAGGACAGGTGGGACAGCTGTCGCGTCACCCTCTCTCCATTGTGGGGGAACTTCTCTCATAGGGTATTGTCGTGCCTTTTTCCTACTAGATGCACTATATTCCGATGGTGACCCAGAACTACTTCCCTTACTTCGATATGATAATAGCATTTCAACTGCTTTTTCCACATCGGGACCTACAATCATACCTTGACTAAACTTAAACCTTATACGACACATCTCTTGTGGGAGGCAATCCTGATCATTGTCTTCTAAATCCTCGCAAAGAAAAACACACATCTGTTCGAACACATATCTCTGTGTCGCTGTTTCCCATTGATGGAAAACTTCCACGACAGACTGTAAATCATATTTTGCAGTGTCCAAGACCCATTTCCGAGCTAAACTATTCAGGGAATCTCTCTCTTGATAATCAGGCAGTTGACTTCGCAACTGTCTTCTTCCTATGTTAGGGGTCGTAGCAGGCGACCCGAAAAGTGGTAAAAGAAGATTAGTAACAGTGCTGGCCATTTTCTGCCGAAGGGAAGGTGAAACAGAAGGACAAACAGATGAAAAAACGGGGTGAGATAAGGCGGAGGTAGAGATGGCAGAAGAGGTATGAGGAATAATAGATGTGGTACTAGGCAAAATCATAGGAGGGGCATTAGGAGATGTAGGAAGTACAGTAGGCAAAATCGTAGAAAACACAGGAGAAACAGAAGTTGTCGGTGGGCCTGAAGGAGGCTGCACCGAAGAAGTAGGAGCCAGCTGAAGAACAGCTGGTGAGTGCTGTGGAAGAGCCAGAGGCGCAGCTTGTGCAACAAAAGGTTGCGGGGGTGCTGTAGCATTCTGCGCATAGGGGGGTGGCGAAGTTAATAATTGCGACATTAATTGGTCTTTTTCACGCTCTTTTGCTGTCCCTTGCTGAAGAGACGGCAAAACTGGATAACACTTATCTATTGCCATTTTACGTTGCCTGTGCAACTGCTCATTTATCTGCTCTTCCTCATTATCTTTAAACTGCACGGCAGCTTGCATTACTGAAAGTCCCCCTTCTCTCTTATTTTTCTTAGCTAATTTAATTTCTTTTTGTTTGGCTTCTTTGCGCCATAAGCGAAAAGAGTCAAACATCGCCGGCCGGGCTTTCTTTTTGAAGAGTTTAACTTCAAGGTTGTCTAAGATTTCAGAATCAAAGCTACCATATTGGGGCCATTTTAAAACACCGTCTTTCCTAGTGTATTTAATCCATACCTCGTTGTAAACGATGGGGCCTACCCCATGTTTAACGTACAGCTCGTAAGTCGGAGTTCCAACTGGAGGAACCGGACATGAGTCCTCCAATCGGGAGTCCCTATTATTACTACCAAGACAAAACCAATTCCCGAGTCTAAGACTAGGCATCCTCGCTCTCTAGTCTAGTTCCAAAACTTCAAAGGATTTATCGACTACGATATTTCTCGTGAAAACACGAGTCCTTCGGTTATGGTGCTTGCAAGAACCAATAAAAACCTTTATGTATCTCCAAGATACCACAAAGTAAGTCCAACTAAGGACTGGGAGACGCTCCACTTATACTTAACTGAAAAATATCGATGGCTTCACCAGAAGACTCGTCTCAGCGTTTCGCTCTACCGAAAATTTCAAGGGTCCAACATCAGGGCGATAGCCAGGGCAGCAGTCCTTGTAGCCGTCGAGAAGCGGGGAACCTCGCAGTAAAGACCTTCGGACCACGTCGACATGCAGGGGTCGATGAGGTGGTGGGCCCTCCTCCGGAATTTTCACACGAAGCTCCTCACGATCTTCAGGCTGATTGGTACCACTGGAATCGCCCCAAACGCTGGGCGCCAAATGAGGTACTGGGTTTTTAAGAACCGGCACAGAACCGGTAACCCAGCGGTGCCAGGGGATCAACACCCAGAGACCTCGGGTTCTCCTGAGTCAGACCGACAGAAACTTCAGAGTCTTCCAGGTGAAGTCAAAGATTAGTTTATTGGCTGCAACCAAGGTGACAGGGTCCTAGAAGTACGATACAAGTATATTCAGGAGACTGCACACTTTCACAAAGTCAGGCTTCTCTTCTTATACCTAATATTCAGCCTTGAGCAATACATTCCTTGGATTCGTGGTATTTCATTTATGGTTACTGATTACAAAAGAAAAGCAGAGTCATGATGACATGTACATATTTCACGTCGTGCGGCCCATAACAAATCATCCGGCAAGGCCCAACATTTCATCAGATATCGCTGGACCCTTAATAAAAACGGTCACCTCCCCATCATAAAGCAAGTGAAGGAAAGGAGTGGAGAAAGATGTGAGCGAGATATGGCAGGTGTGCGCGCTGAAATGGTTTTATGGCTGGTTGAGCCTAGATGCTATCTTGCTCGGCCACTGGGAGGGAACTGACCTAACGAGCTCGGCCTGGGGCAATGGTTCTAACTTGTACTGGGGTCAGGGAGAAGTCGATTAAGGAGTATGTGTCCTTGTGGAATCAAATTCAACTGGATTAAGGCCTATGAAAAGGGCAACATGCAGCTAAGGGTTCAGAAGGTAAATGACGATTTCGAGGTGAAATCGTCACTCGAATATGCCGAAAATATATGTACTTGACGTACTCGTCATTCTCGGTCTTTTGATACCAAATTCGTCCTATTTCGACGAAGTTTTTATTCTCGAGTCCAGTACTATTATATGAATCCAGATTTTTCAGAACCACAATGCCTAGGCAGGGGCCTCGCACAGACAATTTCTCAATTTCATAAATGCTTCCAAACATTCGTCATTCCAATCAATTGGGTCTTTCGCTCTTTTCCGGGTCAATTGAATCAATGGTTTCGCTAGCAGGGAGAAGCTATTTATCCGCTGCCTACAATACCCAACCACTTCCAAAAACATTCTCATCTCCTTTTGGGTCTGAGGTAGTTGCATCTGTTTGATTTTTTTATTCTATCCGGTGTCACTTTTTGAACTCCTCTTTTTATTTTATGCCCTAAATATCTAACTTCTTGTTGACAAAATTGCAATTTCTCTGGAGACACCTTGTGTCCTCCTTCGGCCATATGGTTCAGTAATGCAATTGAATCAGTGATACAATCTTCTCGTGTCTTTGATGCCACCAATAGGTCATCAATGTACTGAACCAGAACTGATTTCCTGAATCTACTGAATGTATTGAATCTAGACACTTTTTCAGGATTTGATTGAAAATTGAGGGACTCTCTGTGTACCCCTGAGGAACTCTGCACCATGCCAAAATACGATCTTCAAACCGGAAGGCAAAAAGACATTGACTTTCCAGGTGTAAAGGGATGGAAAAGAATGCCTAACACAAATCAATCACTGTAAACCAACCTGCATTTCAGGGTATTTGATAAAGAACCACTGCTGGATTTGGTACCACTGGACAACAAGGCACTACAATATTATTAATCTTTCTTAAATCCTGTACTATTCTGTACTTGCCACAAGGCTTTTTAAGTCCCATGATTGGCGAATTACAAGGACTAACTATTATTTCCTTCAAAATTCCTTGCTCAATCATTTGTTCAATCACTGGAGCAACTCCTGCTTTCACTTCTCAACTAATTTTATACAGTTTTGTGTTTGGATAAACTGCACCTTCTTTTACCACTTCTTTCAGGGTCTACATTCGCCATTAGCCCTACGTCCTTTCCTGTAAAATCCCACACCGCTGGATTTACGGTGCCTCTCAATTCTTCTGGTAATTCGCTTTCAGTTACTAATGAAAACATTTCAATCCACTTCTGTGCCTTGCTTAGCTAACATCATCTTGTACACAACTTCCTCATCAGGTGTTTGGAAAGCAACACCATCAGGCATACAATAAATTGTGCAATTCATTTTGCACAGTAGGTCTCTACCTAGCAAATTCACTGGACTTGAATCACACACCACAAACCGTAGCATATCTTTAAAATGTCCAATATGCACTTCCCTTGGTCTTGTAACTGGGGTTCTAATATGTTGATTTGACACTCCTACAACTGGGATAGTCTCTCCTGAGAGGGGTAGGTTTGGGATGTCTGCTGTTCTCACAGTAAACCTGGTAGAACCAGTGTCCAATAGAAAAGTGATGTCACTACCTTCGACTTTCCCATCAATATATGGACCTGTCTGATTTACAGGCAAGGATGCACCAAGCACACACTCCTCTTCCTCCCCCCTCAGGCACCGTCATTGCATATAGTCCGATTCATCATCATTCTGCAAAAAATACTGTGCAGCCACAGGGTTATTCTTACCAATTTCTCCTTGAAATTCGGCATTCGCACTGTTTTTGAATGTTCACATGGTTTGGGTTAGGAGGTTGTGGCACCTGATAATGTGTAGTAACTACCTGCTACCGTTGTTGCTGTTTCACTACCACTTCATTCTGCATATCCGGATTAAACTTTTTATTTGCCCCATTATTATTCTGAAAACTCTTAAACTCGTTCATCCAATGTCCAAGCTTTCCGCACGCATGACAAGAAAATTTCTTCCTTGCTTCCTCTCTATTCATTCAACCTCGTCCTTTATCACCACTCGACACTTGTTCACCCTGATTCTGATCTTTCACCTCATTAGTCTGGGAAATTAATTTTGCTTCCTGCTGTTCTGCCAATTTTACCTGTGCCCACATCATTTTCTCTTTTAACTTTCTAGTTTTTTCCTCAATGTCATCATTGCAATATTTTGCATATTTCAATATGTCATAGATCGTTTTACTCTGCCAGCACAACATGTGCTGCTGAATCATCTGACTAATCTCCGGTTTCAAACCATACACAAATCAATATACAAAATGTCTCATATCCTTATCACCAATGTTCTCAAATCCACTATACTGCTTGTAACAACCTCTCATAGTATGCATGTACAGACTCTTTTTGCTCCTGAGTTGTTCTATCTATCTTAACCCAATCAGTCTCTTTTGGAGGGATTTTCCCTTTCAAGAAAGTGATTACTTGGTGATACTTTTTCATAACTTCTTCGGACGGGGCTGCTGTTTTGGAATTTCTTGCATATTCCTCATTTGGCCAACCAACTGTAATCTTACATTCCGTCCATAAATCGCATGGTACAACAATATTGAATAAACCATCTAAATCCTTCAACAAAACTTTTGAAACTTTCACAAACCTTTCCACCTGTTTGTACCATTCAACTTGCTTCTCTCTCAACCTAGGGAAATCATTCATAAATGACAAAATATCTTGTCTACTCCAAGGAATTTGAACATAACCACCACCAGGTACTTCCCTCATTTGACATACCCTTTCAACCTTTTCTGACTCCCTCATTGGAAATGCAAACAGTGCTTCTTTAGCTTGTGCTTACTCTTTCATCTTGGTCCATCTAGCTCTCCATTTATCAATGGCTCCCCATTTTCTCAAAATATTCATCAATTCTTTTATCTGCAGTCTCTTCCCAGAAGTATTTATACTTTCTAAATCCTTTTCAGCAAACTCCACTCGATATGGTTTCTGCAACAATTTAGATCTCTCTACATCTATTCCAATCTCTGAAGCAACCGCTGTTAACTTCTCATGAAAAATCTTTACTCTTCTTGTTATGCTTTTACACAAAAACAACAATTATTCACTGTAAATGTTCAACCTTTTCGTCCTTACATTACCAGCTATAATTTTTTCCAAAGCCACTTTCAATCTGGCAATATCTAAAACCTTTGGTTGTGAATTTCGTTTTTCTATTCCTTGTGCTCATCTATTTAAATCCTCTGGAGTAACCATCGTTGAGCTTCCCATTCCACCAGGGTGTGAAGTCACCTTTTCTTTCGCCTTTTCAAGTGGAACTCTCTTTGGGGTCTCAGTTAAAGGTTTCATAATTTGATGATCCATTAATGAAATTACCAAATCGCTCTCACTGACCTGATCATCAGCCATCAATAGTTCTTTTCTAAAATTACTTAAGGGTACTGTTATAGTATGTGGTTTCTGACTATTCTTTTTATCTCCATACAATGGGATCACAGGACCAATTGTTACTGGCTCTGTCAACGCTTCAGTATTTAAGTTCAACTGACTTATTTTCTGTACTCACTCTTCTCTAGTTTTGTTCAAGGCTTCTCTCTCGCTACCTTGTAATACTATAAGCACTTGATGTATCATGGAGAATCTGTGGAACTAATGGTGTTCCCAATCCTGGAGCACTCGGGGTTACTCTACTAGGCACCTCTTGATACGGTGGAGGGTCTTTAATTAAAAAATCCTCCAATAACTCATCATCTGATTCTCCATACCCTGAAATATTTATGTGTTTTGTCTTCTCTTTATACTTGCTTCCGGACTGCTCTTCAGCCATTAACACTGGATATAAACCTTCTGATACCATAACCTTTCGCCATTGCTTCCTGTGATCCTCTCGTGACTCATATGGATATCTAGGTAAAAATCCTCTAAATCTCTTTCCACTTCTGAATTTCTCTCAAATGCCTCAGTTTCCCATTCTTCCAAAGCCTCATACTGAGTCAATCTAGGTCTTGGCTCTAGATCATTCATTCTCATTCTTAAATTCTGAAGAATTCTCCCATTAAATGTACCATGTTCGGGAAAAGCTAGAACAACATCACCTTTTATATACTCTATCCAATTCTCCATCCACACAAAAGTATGATATCCTCTTTCCTTCATCATAAATGAAGCAGGCATCTTTGGCGGCAGAATAGGAATTCCTTCTCTAGTCAACACAGGCTTATCTTTCTTAAAGAAATTCTTAATTTTCTTTATTAATGACATCTTTCTCTTTTCTCCATACATTCTGGATGCACAATATATGAAAGCGTCTTCCGTAAATCCTCGAGTTTGATTACTTATGTCTTGTACTATCTCAGAGCTACTTACACCAAATATCAAATCAGAATCTAACGTACAATTTTCTTTTGACCAATCCTAAGAAAGCTTCTGTCTAGCAATCAAAGCTCATGCTTGCGCTGCTTGTTTAACCAATACTAGCGCAGCTTTTTTGTGATGTCAGTATTGCTCCTCACTACTGACCCTTCCTTTACAATCTGCTCCCTTCTCACTCCCGCTGTTCCAACCAATCCCAGTGCAGCTCTTTGTGACGTCAGTTCAGCTCCTTCGACTGACCCTCTTTTCAAATTTGTTAGTAACAACATAAAAACATTCTCTACTCTGTCTGTTGCACTAAATCAGGATAGATTATAACTTATTCCAGAATTCCAAGCTCAGAGGAACCTGTTACTTCTCCAGTGTCACCTGTATTGGGAAATGAGACCAAAGTTTCTCCAGCTAACCCCTTTTGCTATCAATCGCACTCTACTTTCGCATGATATAGTCCCTAATACCTCCTGTAGAATGGCTTCTGTCACCACCCGCTATTTCATTCCCGGGATGCCCTGGAACCTCTGTACCTGTGCTTCAAAGACAACATATTATAAGAAACTAACTCTTTTGTTAAACATCAATTGATAATTAATAATCAATACTTATCACCAAACTAGTTAATAATAACCATAGCTCTGCTACCAGAAAACTGATCCAGCCGTTCACCAACAACAGATACTCCACTACCATATACTCACCTGGGCCCATAAACTCACAAGTGGTAAAAACTCCTGGGGTCGGTTAAGTGTGTGATTTTCCACAGTGCTCAAGATTAGTTATTTAATACTCCTAACTAACCTTTCACTGATCAAAAAGTTATTTTATCTTGTCAATGGACCATTCGTTGAACTAATTGACGGTGATAATTTATTATAGACTAACTGCTCTTTTATTCAATGTAAATAACCACAGACTCAGGAAAGTTTTACATCTTTATCTAAAAAGAATGCATGTGAACCATTCCAAAATACAGTGCAGTCACCGTCACTCATAGAAGAGAAAATGCAATTCATAAAACACCAAGTATTTACTTCGGACTTATACAACATTCAATGCTCAGAAAGGGAGAGGAAGAGAAAAGGACATCAACTAATAACAAGAAAAATATAGTTACTAAAGATGGTGTGAAAGACCAACCACCTGGTCAAAGGGCTGGTGAGGGTCCTCCGGGATAGGGCAGGAGACAAAGACATCAGGACAGGATAGTTGACCTCTCTAGAATACCGACGACTGCGTCACACCCCTCTCTAACACTCTCTTCCTCCTCGAGATTCTTCTGCGGTCATCTGTCCTAACCCAATTAAATTAGGATAGCTCTAATTCTGCATTCCATTCAGCATCTCCACATCAACGACAGCATCTCAAATCGCCCACAGCATTCAGTACTGTCAGCTCCGACTAAGTAACTAAGGCTATCTTAATTATACCTTTCGTTCTTCATGTTCCACCCATCAATGTTTCAATATCGTAAAAATACGAAATCTGATTGGTCAGGCAAGGGGGAAGCTCATCACACCATGCTTACACGTCACTAAAATCAGTACAACTAGTGTTCGCAAACCCATCCCCTTAATTTTTTATTCATGAATTTAGTTCTCATTCGCATTTGGTTTAGTTTTAAACATTTTTATTAACTTTCTGAATCAGATCCTTCTTCGTTTAACTCTTCACCATCCGTTCCCAGGTTTGTAACACTCAATTTTGGCTTCCTCAGTGAGCATGCGCAGTACATACCATTTTTTTTTTTTTTAATATATTTTTATTGAGAGAAAATCCAGCACATTAATATATCAATTACATGCAAAGATGTCAAAAGGCTGTACGATATGCTTCGATCAGAACAGGATAAACCAATACTCAAAATTTTTGTTCCCCCCCTAGCTCCCCCGCCCCTCCCGCTCTACCCCCACCCCCCCTGCCCATGGTGATTCTCCGGCGCGCAGGCTCCCGAAGCTCCAGGACCTGCCAGAGCTAAGGTGAACCGAAATAAAAAAAAAAAAAAAAACAGTTAGCAACAACAATGATCCCTAGGGAAGGGAGAGTCCGCCAGGCTATCTAAGTGTGCTCCGGATCTCCCTCCCGGCCTCGCAGTGTGCCTGAACGTGTCGTGCCAGGTGTAACTCCTTTCTATCTATGCACAGGGGCCCTCACTCAAAAACAGTCCCTCGGCATTCTCGGGAAACCCTGTCCTGACCTCCATCCTCTGATCCAGAGTCGCCAGAGCCTCATCCTCCGTGTCTAACTCATCCAGCGAGCGGAGCGCCGTTACCAGTGCTTCCCAAGCCCTTGCAGCTTCCAGCGCCTTGTCGTTGGAGGAACGTCTGGCCAGCTGTAACCGAAGGGTCCCCTCGCTTCCTGCCCAATTTAAAAAACCCGCCTTCCATCTCCGAAAACTAGGGGCCGTCCTCGACTTCAAGTGCATGGTAAGCTCCCTCTTTGCCAATATCAAGCCCAAATCACAAAATTTGCTGGTTATTTTAGTGCGGGGGTGTGCGGGAACCACAGCAGAAGGCAGGTGCCCATCTCTACCTCAAGCTCTCGCTCCGTCACTCGATTCAAGCACTCCATCACATCTGCCCAGTAAGATCCCAACTCGGCACAGGACCAGAACATGTGGCCAAAGTTAGCGCCCTCTGCTTTACATCTAGGGCACATGGAGTGAGTCCCCCCAAAGAACTGCTGAATTTTGACCGGGGTTAAATAAGCCCTGTGAAGAGTGTAGAATTGAACCAATTGGAACCTGGCATTGCGCGTGCCCTTCCAGGCCCGTCTCAGCAATAGTGGCCATGTCGCCTCAGGGATGGGCTTACCCAGATCCTCCTCCCACTTAGCTCGCAAGCTGTGCAAAGAGGGGAGGTTCTCCGTTTACAATCGCCTGTACAGACAGGTGATGGCTATGAACGTGCCCGCCGCCATAGTGACGTACTGGCACCCCAGCGACGTTGGGGGTTCCGACAGTCCCACCTTCCACTGCTTCTGGATTCCCGCCACAAGGGCAGCGTGCAATAAGTAATCTCCCTTGGTAAGTCAAAAGTGCCCTGCAGGACTGAGAAAGACAGTAAGACCCCGTCCCTATATAGATCCCCAATCATGTGGATCCCGCGCTCCTCCCAGCCAGCCAACGCCGCCCAGTCCCCGCCATGAAAGAAGGCCGTGCACATGCCCAAGGGAATTTCCGGGGCATATGGGCTCGCAAAACCTGCTCTTTTCTGACTTCGTAGCCAGCATGACCTGAGAGTGCGCTCCTCCAGAGTGAGTTGATCCAGTCTAAGCGTCTGGCGAAGGATAATGAACAAAGCCTATTCCAATCATGGAGTCCCACTCTGCAACTCTGGGCAATAGCTTGCTTAATCTCCACAACGGCCTCCACAACGCTAAGGATGCCTGGCCTCCACCTTGGGGGTGCCCAGGAGTGGACACCTCACAGGGAAAGCCAGGATGGGTTCCACAGCGGTATTCGTACAAGCGCCTTGAGACCCTTGCGGGTGAGTAGTGCGATATACAAGTATCAATTTACATTTACATTTACATTTACATAATACATGTCGGGGGATGACCCTACCCTGTGGCCCATCCGGCCCTCTGAACTCCCACGCCACTGCCTGCGTCAGCCATTGCAGCTGCGCCGCCAGGTAATACCACTCGAAGTCTGGGGCCGCCAGCCCCCCTTCTGCCCGCAGCCTCATCAGGGTGGCCAGTGCCACCCTCCGCCTTCCAGATCCCCAAATAAACCCTGTCATCAGTGTTCGTAGTGTCTTAAAGAAGGAAGCAGGGATCCAAATCGGCAAAGTGCGAAAGTAGTAGAGCAAGCGAGGGAGCGCCACTATCTTCAATAGTGCCACGCGCCCAGCCACCGATAAAGGGAGAGTGCACCAGAACGCTATGCTACCCCTGAGGTGCCGTAGCGCGCTTCCCACATTCCCCTCAAAGAGGTCGGCGGGGGCATGGAAAATGCGGACACCCAGATACGGTAAACAGGCAGACTCCCATCGCAGGTCTTCCAAGGCCGGCGGTGGCCGACCCCCGGGAAACAGGGGGAACAAACAAGTCTTATTCCAATTCACCTGTAGACCCGATAGGCGGCCGAAGTCTCTGAGCAAAGTTCTAGCGCCCTGCAAGGAGCTCCCTGTATTGGCCAAATACAGAAGGAGATCATCCGCGTATAAGGAAATGTGATGTGGTTCCCCATGCAGCAGGACCCCCTCATACAGAAGACCCTGTCGGGTGTGCGATGCTAACGGTTCTATTGCTAGTGCAAACAATAGCGGGGACAGGGAGCAGCCCTTACGTGTGCCCCTCTCCACCTGGCAAGCCGCTGAGATCGTGCGTCCCGTTCGAACCCTAGCCGTGGCGGACCTGTATAACAAGTTGGTCCAGCGTATAAAATGATCTCCTAACCCAAAGGCCTTCAGCACTCTGAACAGGTACGACCATTCGACACTATCGAACGCCTTTTCGATATCCACTGACAGCACCGCTGCCCTCCCAAAGCCTTCTCCTCCGTCCCCCATGACCCGTATCAGCCGCCGTATGCACGTTGCAGAGTTCCTAGCAGGGATGAAACCCGACTGGTCCGGGTGGACCAGAGTACCCATATGATCTAAAAGGCGGGAGGCCAGGATCTTACTAAGGATCTTGTAGTCCACCGCGAGCATAGAAAGCGGCCGGTATGCTGCCCTAGACGTGGGGTCCCCACCCTTCTTCAGCAGTGGCACTATGATCGCTTCTCTCATGGTGGACGGCAGCCTGCCCACTTCCCACGCCTCCCTGTAGACCGACAGCAGGTGCGGTGCCAAGGCGTCCAGATACGTGGCGTAGAACTCCACCGGGAGTCCGTCGGCCCCCTGCGTCTTCCCCCTGGCCATGTGCTTAACCGCCGCCCTGATTTCTCCCAGTGAGATAGGGTCGCCCAGCTTGGTGCCCTGCTCCGGGTACAACCGCGGTAGCCCTGCGGCTTCTAGATACTCATCCAGGCAGTCGAGAGCGTCCCCCATCCTGCTCTGATACAACAGAGTATATTAATCCAGAAATTGATCATTGATCTCCTTTTGCGAAAAGACTAAGCCCCCCGCGGGCGTGGCTAATGACACTATGGGAGATCCCCGGGTCGCCGGGTCAGCCAAGAAGGCCAGCAATGACCCTACCTTGTCCCGCTCCGCATGAGCACGGGCCATGTACTCTCTATGGTCATAGCAGCGGAGCCGCTCGATCTGCGTGGCTACTTCCTCGCGCATCGCCGCCACCTCCCCACGGCCGCTCCCGGCCGCGTGGCTATCCAATTCTGCCTGGCGCAAACGAGCCTCCGCTCGATCTACATCCTGCAGCAGTACTTTACGTGTCCCCACGACAGCCGAGATGCACACGCCTCTCACCACCGCCTTAAACGCGTCCCATTCATGAGCTCTGCTCGATGCCGTCCCCGAGTTGTCCGAGAAGTAGCGCTCTATGCCCTCCCCGACCTCCGCAGCGAACGCGGGGTCCTCCAGCACCGCCGGGTTCAGCCGCCACGTCGGGATCACCTGCCGCTGTCACGACCAGAGAATTGTTATCAAGCAGGGGTTGTGGTCCGAGAGCGTCCTTGCTAAGTACTCACTGTGACGCGTGAGTTCCAACGCCCCCGTGGTGCACAAAAAGCCGTCAGGCCGTACATGTAAATCATGTGGTGCCGAATAAAAGGAGTAATCTCTATCCGCGGGATGCTGCACCCGCCAGGCATCCAAGGGCCCCAGGCCTCCTGCCAGTCCTGCCGTAACTTGGCCACTCTTCGCACTACTGACTGAGCCAGCGGGGGGTGAGAGCGATCCAAGTCCACGTTAAGAACGGAATTAAAGCCCCCCCCCCATGAATACCGTGCCAACCAAGAAAGATGCTAGCTTCCCAGAGAGCTGCGCAAAGAACGCAGCGTGGTCGGAGTTCAGAGCATACACGCTACAGAACGTCACATCCCTACCGTCCAAGCGCCCTAACACCAGCACAAACCTCCCCTCCGGGTCCACAACAGTGTTCGTAGGCTGAAAAGGGACTCCTGATCTCACCCACACTAAGGCCCCCCTGGCAAAGGCAGAGTAAGTGGTGTAAAACAATTGTCCCCTCCATCTCCTTTGTAACGCCCGCCCCTCCATCTGATCAATGTGCGTTTCCTGTAGGAAGGCCACCTGGATCCCCCTGCGGACCAAATGTGCATGAACTTTATAGCGTTTTCTCATGGAGTTCAGCCCCCGCACGTTCCAAGTTAGGCACTTTAATTCAAGTCGGGTCGCCATAGGAAGGGATTTCACAAAACACAATCCAACATACGCTAGCGGGCCCACTAACAAACCCCCCCACATCAAAACATTCCCAACAACCCCCCACCCCATCCATCCCCAGAACAGGCTCTAAACCATAGTTACCCATCCAAACACAGTCCCCTCCGAAGGAAACACCCTGACAACTATCAGGGTCTCACAATAAGTGTGAGGTAGAGGGGGTGGTCCAACACCAGCACAAGCCGAACAGCAACTTTACTAGTCCAGCTTAACGGTCGAGCCTCAGAAGCCCAGTTCCCCTCCTCCTGGCCATGCCTCGCCCCACAGGGGCCCCCCCAGCAAGTCCCATCCCCCCCCCCCCACAGCAACCGAGCCCCCACCCGGACCAGGCATCCAGCCCCCCGCCATTGGCGGCCGAACCGCTTTCACCCCTCACAGTGACAAAATGTCACATCTGGCATGTCCCCCCTTACTGTTCGCAAGTTGCAGGTATGCACCATCATTCGTCCAACAGGCCATCCGCATTCCCTGGGGTGACCTGAGGGAAAGGGCCCTCGTCCTCATCAGAGCCCCCCGTTCCCACCTCCTCCGACCCCTGTTGAGACTCTGTGTCCGCCCGGGAGGAAGCGGCCGCCGCTCCAGATATGATAGCAACCGCCTGCACCGCCGCCTGCCTCTCCAACCCCGTCTGGGGGTTCGTCGGGGACCGACCATGCACTCCGCGATTCCTGGTGCGGCGGCTCCGTCAAGGTCTGTGTCGCATCTCAGTCTCCGAGTCCCGTTGTCCTGGGCCGTCCTTGCCTGTGTGGTAGAGTTCAAGCCATTGCCAAGCATCCTCAGAGGAGTCAAAGAAGGTAGCAGTCCCATCCACCATCACCTTCAGGCGTGCCGGGAAGAACAGAGCGTATTGTATGCCCGCCGCTCGGAGTGCCCTCTTGACAGTCAGAAAGGAAAAGCGGTTTCGCTGGACCTCCTGGGAGTAATCTGGATAGAAGGAGACTGAGGCGTTGTCCACCTTATACGGGCCAGATGTCCGGGCGTTCCGCAATATGAGATCACGATCCTTAAAGTGAAGCAGGCGCACCACCACAGGACAGGGGGGGGGGGCGACCCTGGGCCGGAGGGCGGGCCGGGACGCGATGCGCTCTTTCCAGGGTATAGAACTGTGAAAGACCCTCAGGGGCGACCACCTCTCGCAGCCATTTTTCCAGAAAATCCACCATATTGTCCCCTTCACATTTTTCGGGAAGGCCTACTACCCTTACGTTGTTGCGTTTGTTGCGCCCTTCTGCGTCTTCGGCCCTCCTTTCCAGCAGTTGCACTCTGCGCGACAAGTCACTCAGCGATATGTCCGTCGCCTTCTGGGCAGGTTCTAGTGCCCCTATTGCTAGTTCTGTGCTCTTAACGCGGTCCGCCAATTTGCTGTGGTCAGCCCGCAAAAGCCCAAGACTGGTGGATACCTGTGTTATGTCATGTTGCAATGAGTCTTTCGTGTCCGCTATGGCCTTGAGAATTTGGTCAAGTTGCTGTTGTTGCAATCCCGCCACTGGGCCCCCCCGCCAAGCCCTGGTCCTGAGAGTCTGGCACGTCCTCCACAGGGTCAGTCTGTGTCGCCTCCGGAGTGCGCCGAGGTTTCCCCATGGCGCAACCTGACTGGCCGGGATCCAACGCAGAAGGCCCGGGTCAAGCGCCCCTGGTCGTGTTCCCCAAGTAATGATAAGGCGTGCAGCGATGCTGCGTCGCAGTGTCTGTGGACCTCACCGCCCTGCCTCACCCCGGTGGCGTCCCCTTGCTCGTCCCGCATACGTTGGGGGCGAAGCACCAGCCGCTCTCAGCCAGGAGTATGGTTCCCCGGGTCCCCCTCGTCAGCTCCGCCAGGAGAAGTCACCACTCGAATCCACAGGTGGTCCGTCTGCTATGGCCGCCCTCTACTCAGCTGTGGTGGGGTCCCCAGGGGTGTACTCACAGCGTCACCGGCCTCCTCTCCAGGCGCCTCGCAATCCGCTTCCTCCGATCCGCTCCCGCCCTCCGCCAGAGCCCTGCGCTCCGCAGCTCCAGCGGCAGCGCGTTCCCCGGGCCGGTGCAGTAACCCCCGCAGGACCTCCAGGTAGCAGCCCACTCGGGATGAAGGCGGGCCGCCAAGCTGCAGGTCAGGGGGTCAGCAGGAGCGTCCCCGCCCGCTCACAGACCCCGATGGGTCCAGCGAGCCTCCAGCCCGGGCACCGGGGCTCAAATGCACGGTGGGGGGAACTCCCCACGAAGTTCAGTCCAACAGGGCCCCACAGCCGACTCTTCCGCGGCCATGCCGCCGTCCAAAGCGCTCACCAGGGCTCCGGGTGACGGCCCAGCCAAGCCGCCAATGTCCGTCATCGTCGGGGGGGCCCCGCTCCACTCCGGTCACCACAGCACCACAGCTCCGTTCAGCGCCGCCCCCGCCACGACGCGGCCAGCACCCGCACTCCACAGTCCCCCAGCCGGATCTCCGTCCATCGCCGGCGGGAGCAGCCGCACACAAGGCCGGGGATGTGAGGCTGGGTATAGGCCGCAGGCAACATGGGCGGAGCTCCGCAGATGTCGGCGGCCGCGATCGCCACCCGTGTAGCCCCTGTCCTTCGGCCCAAGGCCCGATCCGGGCACCGGTACCCCTCAGTCCCAGGGGGCCCCCGCTGAGGCCTCCAGCACAGCCAGGGAGGTCGCTGATCAGGAGAAGAACCGAGGCCGACACGGAGCTATCGGCTCACACGTTCATGCTCGGTGGAGTCCAAGCCACGCCCCCCGCGCAGTACATAACATGAAGTCAATGCTGTTACTCCCTCTGAAAAAGATAACCAAGATTCGCAGAGAGATACAACACGTTCTAAATCAGACCTGTTAACTTTAAGGGGAACTAACCAGACTCCTGGGCCTCCTCTCATCCTCCCTCCAAGCTATTTTCCCGGGTCCTTTACATTATTGGGCCCTCCAACGGCTGAAGGGCAGAGCCCTTTGATCTGGCCTATGGTACGGAGACAACGTTTATCTAGACACCGAAGCCAAGACAGAACTGACCTGGTGGTTAGAAAATCTGGAAGCTTAGAATGGCAAAGCCATATTTGTAATTTCCCCAGAATTTGTCCTGGAATCAGATGCAAGCCTTCATGGCTGGGGTGCTTGCATTCAGAATCACAACACGGGAGGCTTATGGTCCTATTTAGAGAGTACACACCACATAAACGTTTTGGAGTTGACCGCTGGGCTCTATGCCCTAATGAGTTTCAAGTAAGCCCTTCAGGACAAATCAGTTATTCTCAAGATGAACAGCTGTAGCCTACATATATCGCCTAGGAGGCACCAAATTGCCAGATCTCTCCAATCCAGCAAATAAGCTATGGATGGTCTGCCTGGACCACAAAATATAATTAAGAGCAGAGTACCTTCCAGGAAAAAACAATGTGTGGGCGGATTGGCATTCCAGATTCCTAGTTGATCACACCGACTGGAAACTGAACGTGAACGTCTTCAGAAGGCTAGAACAACTTTGGGGTCCCTTAGAAGTAGATCTCTTTGTGAGCAGGCTGACATCTCAACTACAGAACTACCTCAGCTGGATGCCAGACTTGAGTGCTCTGGCAGTAAATGCTTTTCTCCAACTTTGGTAAGGGATCCTGGGATATGCCTTTCCCCCCTTTGCAATGATCCAGCGCGTCCTACAGAAGTTGAGAAAGGAACAATGTTCAATAATCCTAATAACACCCTTCTGGCCGGCCCAACCTTGTTTTCCAACAACCTTGGAATTAGCTTACAAAATACCCTTTCTACTCCCAGCTTCACAAGGCCTCCTAAGAGTTTGGAACTTCACCTATTCCAGAACGGGACTTTGAACCTTCTTTCCTGGAAAGTGTCAGGAGAGCCCATGAAATGACTGACTTCGGCACAGGCTTCTACTCTCCTCCAAAAATCTTGGGCCCCTGGTACACTCTACAGATGCAACAGCATCTGGAGAAGATGGGTTCGTTGGTGCTTGGAAAGGAACATAGATTCTGTGGAGGCTCCTATCGTGCATGTAGGAAAATTCCTTGTTGAACAATTCGAAAAAGACCTTACCTATAGATCAATTAACTGCTATAGGTCAGCTATTTAAGCGGGTCACTCCCTTTTCAACTGAAGGACTATAGGGAAAAACTCAATAATATGTAGAATTATGAAAAGCATAATTGTTTTTTTATGCAACATCTTTAAGGCATGGTTAACCGTACTCAGTACCTGACCGCTCAGCGCTGGGAAGCCCTAGGGCAGCTATGCGCTTTATAAGTCCAAAAAAAAAAAAGATTAGGCTTAAAAGACCCCTAAACCTAAATACGAAACACTATGGGGCGTGAAATTATTACTTGACCTTTTTTGTAACTGGCCCAACAACAGTCTCCTAGATAATAAAAAACTCAACATAAAACTGGCCTCTCTACTATGCCTAATAACCTGTCGCAGAGTATCGGTTGTTAAAGCACTGGAAATAATTAATAGATCTTACGATGCTTTCGGTGTCAGAATTGAAATTATCAAAAGAACTAAAACTATGTCGGACATGATTTTTTACCCAAGATTTGATGCCTGCAAAAGGTTGTGTGTGGTTGATTGTATGAAGGAGTATGATGCAAGGATGAGCAAACATTGCACTGCTGGCGGAAACCAGCTTATTTCCTTTGTTAAACCCTTCAAACCCATCTCCTCTACCTCTATTGCCAGATGGGTTAAACTAGCTATGGAACTGGCAGGTATAGATCTCCAAAGGTTTCAAGCACATTTATTAAGAGGCACTATGGCCAGCCAATCCTTTTGGAAAGGGGGTAAGTTAGATGATATCCTTAAAGCGGCCAACTGGACCAGTTCCTATAACTTTGCAAAACACTACTGTGACCCTGTTGAACACATGTCTGACGTAGTTTTGCTAGACTTACCAACATGCATAATGGTAGCCTCCGGTCTTGTAATGAAGTTGCGATTCCCCTATTACTATGACCAGAGAATCTGGATTTCATTAAAGACACGGAGGCTAACATTATCCCAACCCTTCCATCCCGGAAGTGGACATTTAAATGTCTTATTTTGATGCTTAGAATTAGGAATTGATGAAATGAAGAAACAAAAGTTTTTTGTTTGTATAACTTATTTATTAATGCACTATTTAATATTCTCGCTTTTACACAGGGCTTAATAGTGCACATTTTAATATTTTGTCCTCTCTCAGATAACTCATCTTAGATGTCTCTTCCACAAAGATGCACCAATAGGAGCTAACCACTGAAGATTCAAGAATGGGGTTTCTTGCCTCCAAGCATGTTTCAGCATCATGATATTGTTGTTCACCTGGAACTCATTCGTTAGTACAAGAGGAAAGTTTAATTGTTCTAATTTTAGTTTAACTTTGTTTTCATCGCATTTAAAAGAGGCAGATCTATCTAGGCTTGTCTCTATTGTAACACACAATCATTCTTTTCTAGATCTTTGCTTTATGATGAATAACTTCAAATTGGCTGCTTGAAGTTGCATTAAAAGAATAATGCATAATGTTAGCCTCCGTGTATTCAATTAAATCCAGATTCTCTAGTCATAATAGTAGAATTGCAATTCCTCTGGGTCAGATGAATTCACTACAGGCTTTTGTAAATAGTTGCACTACTAATTAATTCTTTTCAGTAGGAAAAAGGGGTGACTCCCACTAAGATGGAAGCTCAAATTACACTGACGGCACATATACCGCCCTTCTCGCCGCCACAGATGACATCTGCACCCTCCTGGACCAAGGCCACTCCACAGCCCTCATCCTACTCAACCTAACAGCAGCCTTCGACACCGTCTCCCACCGCACACTAGTCACCAGACTACATGACGCAGGCATACAAGGGCCAGCCCTGGACTGGATCAGATCATTCTTCACCAGAAGAAGCCAAGGATCAGACTCCCACCCTTCCTCTCTGACCCCACGAAAAAAACCACCTGCGGAGTCCCACAGGGTTCATCCCTGAGCCCCACCCTCTTCAACAACTACATGGCCCCCAACGCAGCCATCGTCCAACAACACGGCTTCAACATCGTATCCTACTCCAACGACACCCAGCTCATCCTCTCCCTCACCAAAGTCCCCACCACTGCCAAACTCAACTTCCAGAAAGGAATGCAAGACGTCGCAGTCTCGATGACCAACAGCTGCCTGAAGCTCAACGCCGAGAAGACAGAAGTCCTCGTCCTTGTTACCACCCCTTCTGCATGGGACTGTACCTGGTGGGCAACCGCCCTCGGGAGACCACCTACCCCGTTAGACCACGCCAAGAACCTCGGGATCGTACTCGACTCATCACTCACCATGAACCGACAGGTCAACGCCGTCACCTCCAGCTGCTTCAACACCCTCTGCAAGATCTACAAGTGATTGATTGATTGAAACCGGGAAGGATCCCATAGAATATAAATATTATAGGCCCACAGCCCTAATTATTGCACATTGTAAGATTTCTACCAGGGCCAGGGAGCTAGCAATAACACTTAGTATTTATCTTTCTCCTTTAATTGACACCTCTCAATAGGGAGTTTGTGAGGGAACAGCAAACTCATGACATTATCGGAACGGAAGCTCACCTGATTGACAAAGCCACAGGTAAAAGGAGTTTAGCCTTTGCTAACCAAAAGAAGGCATCTGGTTCACCTGACATAATTCACCACACATAATTTGAAGGGGAATGGTGCTATGTCTCCATTATACCCCTGCTATGTGTGTGGGTTATAAAGCTCTGCACAACCACAGTGGGACCGAGCTAGAGGATCATGGGCATTCCAGATGAGACCTTTCGCATAAAATCACTATTTACAGGCAACATGCAACTTGCACCAATTGAACTTGGCATGTGCTGCAGGTTTGGAATGTTTTGAACAAGTTTCCAGTTTTAAAATAAATCAAGTAAAAGAGGGGTTTGGTGGGTAGCTGACCATAGGGAAGTCTGCCTGCAGGCAGATTGGGAGGGTGGTGCAGTCCAGTGACTGCCATTTTGTGTTGGGCTACTTTATAGCCCAAAAGTAGCCCAGCATATATTTAGGAGGTTATTTTAGGCTACCAGTCACCATTTTAGGTTCAGGCGACCAGGAGACTGGAAGTCTGAGAATAGCGGTAATCTGTGTGCTTTTACTGTGACGTAGCTTACCTGCAGCAAAATATCGAAGTGCACAATAGCGGAGAACGACAGGGAGGTGGCGCAGGCGATGCACGTGTTGAAGGAGGCTGGGTGGTGAAACCTCTTTTTTTTTTTTAAATCTGTTTTTATTGATTTTAATTATTGCTTAGTTATGATAGGCAACATACGCTTGGATGTATATTTATGCATGAGACCTTCTGCCAACAATTTGGTGTACAGTTCCTTTTTTTGTGTAGATGCTCGGCAAACCATGAGCGCCTAGAGCGTCGTTCGTACAGGATCAAGTTTTACCTTCAATCCATATTATAATTGCAGAGAATACAACTCAGTAACAATATATTATCATATTGACGTTGTGTAAAGTCCTTTCAGTTCATTCACCTTGGGCTTCTAAACAGATGGTGTGATTAAGAACAAAGAAAACCATAACAGCAGCAGCATTAACCGGTACATGTGCATTTATCCCCGCACCGCACTCCCCAGTGTTTACTATCCACCTGGTGATTACTTCTGCACTCTAGTAGCGACTACTTCTGTGCTGGGCATTGACAACTTGGTATGCCTTCTTGGAATATCACTAACAACAACAATAACCAAGGTTCCTATGTCGCTTAAACTCCATTCATTTCAAGGAGGGAAACCACACTATTTTCTGTTGGTGGCTGGGTTATTTATTTTACCCGAAATTTCAATTCATTCAGTTATAATATAAAGGGCAACTGTTCTCCACAGATTTACACACAGAATTTACCAAACAATATTTACAAATACATACACTTTTTTCATACGATTAACGATGTTCAATACAACAAATCAATTCACGAATTTTTACACACAATGTTCATAATTAATGTCGATAAGACAATGTGGACTGAAGAAATGTTTTTCACAAGACAAATCAATTGCAGCAGGTCTATATAAATTTAGACAATATTATCATATCTTGTTTACGTTTTACTCATTCTCCAAGATATTCTTGCTAAAAATAAACATATTCCTAGTACAACTCAGCGGTATTCTCGCTGTGCCTATTACAACTCAGCGGTATTCTCGCTGTGCCGACGCGTTTCGAGACACACTTATGCTTTAGTGCGCTCTCATCAGGGCATGTTACTTATCCACATTTCGGTGTATCTAAAAAATACAAAATAATAACAACACCTGTCACTTGTCTGTCTTTTCATTATGCCAGACCCAGGTCAAACTCTTATTCTTCCTCCTCGTTGTTTCCTAACAAAGGGCAACAAGAGGGCCGGGGTGGGGAGGAGAGAGAGAGGGTGTACCAATCTGCTTAGTTGTGGACCCTTTATAAAGCTTTCATTAACTTAACATTACATACAGTCACGAATATCTTGGAGAATGAGTAAAACGTAAACGTTAGGAGGTGCTTAGCAGCTACTAGCCCTAGGTCTAGGAACCAGGATGTTACCTTTGTGGCGGGATCCTCTTAAAGTGGTGCAATAGGTACACAGTCCATTCAAAGGGTATGTCGCGGCCTGGGCATACCTGTCTGCTGATTATGTGCCAATATGTACATAGTCTAGGGCAACTCCACACAACATATGTATCAACTCAGCCCCTTGTTTGGTACATCTGGGACATGTTGCATCGGTACGAAAATACCTGTTGATCATCGCAGGTGTAAGAAATGCTCTAAGGTCGATAAATAACTATTTGTCGGACTCTCATGTTTCTGGGTATATGCATGGGACTTTTAAGTATCCTTTCCTATTCTTTATCTGCCGATTGTCACCCCAAGTCCAGTTCCCATTTGCGGCGGAGTGGATCTAGACTTATAGCTACATGTGTTCGGAGTGACGCCGCAAACCAGCAAACAAGGTGTCTGCCTCGTCCTATAACGTGTAGGTACTGTATGGTTAGGTCCTGACTTGGCTCATGTCCCGCCATCTGGCAGTCAGTTTCGCTACCAGTGAGCAGTGTGTTAGGAATTGCCCCAGTGGGAGTCCCTCGTCCGCCACCAAGGACTCATACGGTATGAGTGCACCATCCCGTTACAGATCCCCAAGGGTCTGTATATCGGCTTCTTGCCATTCGGTGAGTGAAAGAGATGTAAGCACCCCGGGCCCGCTAGGGGATTCCTCTAGTGGTACTGCGGGCGCGTAAGGGACAATAGCTCTAGTAAGATATAGGCACCTGAGATAGCATTTGTATGCCACTGCTAGTAGAAGCGGCGTTGGTGGTGTGGCTTTGGCAGCAGGGTGAAAGAGTCTGACTATTTGCTCCAGCGAGTGCGGCGGCAGTGTGGTTGCCGTATCGTCACAGCCCCTATCTGCGAGCCAGCGGGCTATCCACTGCAGCTGAGCAGCCAGGTAATAGTGTTAAAAACAAGGTGCAGCAAGGCCTCCCTGATGAGTAGGTAAATATAGTTTCGCTAGGGCATTCTATGCCGGGCGTCCCCCATATCCAGTTCCTGAGCAGTTTAGTGAGTGTAGCGAAGAAGGCTGCAGGAACATACAGAGGTAAATGAACAACATAATACAAGAGTCGAGGAAGCATCACCATTTTAGCAAGTGCTACCCTGCCAGTGATAGTCAGTGGAAGCGTGTTCCAAAAGCGCACCTGCGATTTGATTGCGGTTACAGCCCTCCCCAGGTTTCTGTCAAACAGGTCTTTCTGTTGGCGGTATATCAGTATCCCCAGGTAGCGGAAGGGGCACTCCCTCCACTGTACCCTTTTGCGATTCAGAGTGTACCTCATGGTTTCCCTCACTGAACGCATAAATGCAGGATTTGCCAGCGTTCACGCAGAGTCCCGAAATGGTGGCAAATTCCTGCAGCAAATGTGCTAACTGATCTGGTATGTTTTCTATGTCCTTCACGTAGACCAGTAGGTCATTCGCACACAGCGACACTTGGTGCACCGCATCCCCCAATGGTATTCCATCTCCCAGCGTTGCACGTATCGCCGCCGCTAGGGACTCTATCGCCAGTGCAAACAGGAGAGGAGACAGGGGTCACCCCTGTCTGGTACTTCTGCACACCGGTATGGCATCAGAGATATATGGACCTAACCGCACCCGGACTGTTGGATTTATGTATAATAATATCTAAAGGAACCCCAGGCCTAGCTTGTATCGCAGCAACACTGCAGACAGATAGCCCCACTCTAAACAATCAAATGCTTGATCCAGATCTATCATGAGACATCCTGCTCTGGCCACTCCTGTACGGCATCTGTCACCACCCTGAAAAACCTCCGCAGGTTCAGTGACGTGCAGCACGGGTACAAATCCATTTTGGTCGGTATGGACCAACTTGGGGACTACTAGCGCTAGTCTTTCGGCTAGCACTTTAGTGAGTATCTTATAGTCCGTGTTGAGTAACGCTAAAGGGTCTATATGAACTTAGGGTTGTGGGGTCTCTATCTGGCTTTAGCAGGGACACCAGGTATGCTTCACTCATCGAGGGGGAAGTGTACATTTCTCCAGTGCCGTAGTATATAATGTGTGGAGGTGTTGCACCAGAGACTCGCGGTAAGCTTTATAATATTCGGCCGGTAGTGCGTCCGGCCCCGGCGTTTTCCTGGATGCCATGGACCTGATCGCCTCCCCAATCTCCTCTAGAACGAGGGGGCCATTAAGTGCCTCTTGATGCTCCTCTGTGGCTGTGGGTAGTTTGACAGATTCTAAGAATCTCTCCAGGACCTGACCAGGGCAGTGTCCCCTAGATCGGTATAGTTGTGTGTAGTTGTCCATCATTTCTTTATGTATCTCGCGTTGTGTGTACACTAGGGTCCCTTCTGATATGCGTATGGCTCCAATAAGGGCGTGATTGCTCTCCTGCTTTAGCAGCCAGACAAGTAGTCGGCCTGCTTTATCAGCCAAAGCGTGCGTGCGGTTGTATGGGCTGTGTAGTTGTGGCACCACAGGCACTCCAGGAGCTCTGCGAGTTGGGCGTGGAGCCTCTCCAAGCGGCCCAAGTGCTTGCCGTTCCCTTCTCCTTCACGCTTGTACTGTAACAGCTGGTATTCCAATTGTGTTAGTGAGGTTGATAGCTTCTTACGTATGTTCCATGTGGCCCCTAGATGGTGTCCCCTGATCGTTACTTTGAGGGCATCCCATTCCACTAGTGCATTGCTTGCTGTTCCCTCATTAATATCAAAATATGTGAAGATTGCCGTCTCTTTCGATGAGCGAAACCCTGGGTCTTCGAGTGCTCTCGTTTGGAGGCGCCATGTGGGTACGGGGGACATGTGTGTTTCTTGTAATACAGGGATACCCACCGAGTGTCTCTGGAGGTAGGAGAATATGGAATAGCGCCTCGTGGGTGTATGCATGCAGCGTATATTCCATGTTATTATGTTAGCTCATGTCATTGCTAGAATATTTAGTCACCTGAGGTGTAAGGTGTAGATTTTGCACTGGTGAGTGTGTGCCATGGGTAGGCCGGGGTGTATTGGTGTGCAGCAAAGAAAACAGTAAGTCAACTTCGAACGTCATAATAGCTTGGGCGAACTCTGCGGGGATGTCCATCCAAACGTCTGTAATAACTTATAATTATAAACTAGTCCAGCGTATTGCCTGGTGGGGTCACGCGCACAAACGGTGTCCTGCCATTACTATCTCCCTCTTTTCATGTTTAGGAGCTGGGCCATCCTGTTAATCGTCCAGGTCAGTGTGCAGGACCAGCATGAGTTGTGACTGAGTGTTGCCGCGTATGCGCCCAGTTTCCGCAGTGATATGCGCAGTATGGTCTGACCTGAACTCTGTGGTCACCTAGCTGTCTCGTTATGCATCGTGGGTGACTCTTAACCCATTAGTACCTTATCTCCAGCGCGCCCTAAAAATATTTAAACTAACAATCAGAGCTCTATTTGCATGAGCTGACTATGCCAGAGTCAAGCGCAGCAGTGTTGCATCATATGCTGCCATCAGCAGTCTGTGGGGTTACTACGGGTAGACTCATGTCTTCAGATTCTTTTGATGATGAGATGATAAGCCTCTAGTCACTGTTGAGTACCGCATGCAGGCTTCCATGTGCTCTCTGCTATGCGTAGTTCCGAGAGTTGCATCCGCCTCCAAGACCTCTTGTTGCTCCATTCTGATTTTCTCCAGACTCGGCGCTGCTGTCCCTGGCGTTGCGTTCCATATTGCCCCGCATCTTCCCCGTCGGTGAGTTCTCTTGCCTGCTGGGTTGTCAGCATCCGAGCCTGGGGGGCGCGTTCCAGTCCACAGCCCTGACTCTTCCGGACAGTCTCACGCCTCCGCAGGAGAATCAAAGAAGCGGGTCCCCCGTTTCGTTACCACTCTCAGCCTGGCGGGGAATAGCAGGGAGTAGGGCAGTTCCAGTTCTCTAAGTTGGCGCTTCACTGCTGTATAGTTGCTTCTGCGTCGCTGCACGAGTGCAGTGTAGTCTGGGAATAACATGACTTTGCTGCCGCTCACTTTAGGGCTGTCTAGTTTCCGGGTTTCACGCAGCACTGCATCTCTGTCTCTATAGTTGAGAAGTTTTAAATAGGAACCGGCGGGGCCTGGCTCCTGGCTGAGGTTTCTGCGCCGGCACCCGGTGTGCCCTTTCTACTGCAAATTGCGGCGACAGTGCACCCTGGGGTAGCAGGTCTCGTAGCCAGCGCTCAACATATTGCTCCGGATTCCTTCCTTCCGCTCCCTCATGAGGGCCCACCACGCGGATGTTGTTGCGGCGGGAGCGCACTCCGCGTCTTCTACTTTATCTTTGAGTGCATGCATACGATCCATCATGTCTTGCAGCGCAGCAGCGTGACTTTGGGTGACAGGCTGAAATGATAATGTGGCTTCCCTCCCCGCCTTAGCTCAATTTCATCCTATCTCCCTCGCCGAGGCTAAAAGGGAACTACAAAAATGTAAATCAGGGGCTCCTGATGACCCATGCCCGCCCAAGCTATGGAAAATGATGTCGGACTCAATTGCCACTTCATTGCTACATATCTGGAATACATCTATCAAAACTGGTCTATTCCCTGATTGCTGGAAACATGCCACACTCCTGCCTTTAAAAAAGAAACCAAACGGTGCCCCGGATGATTTGAGCAATCTCCGGCCAATCTCCCTGTTAGCAGCCCCTGGCAAAATGTTTGAAAAACTGATACAGCGCCAACTGAACAGGTTCATAGAAGAAAGAGACACACTACATGAAACCCAGTCGGGTTTCAGGGCGGGTTTTAGCACTGAGACCGCTCTGATAGAAGTGGCTGAGTCGGTCAGGTGGTCTTTAGATTCAGGAGCATCGGCTATGTTGGTGCTCCTGGATCTATCTGCCGCTTTTGATACTGTGGACCATGTGAGGCTACTGTCAAGGCTAAAAAACACAGGCCTGGAAGATAAGGCTCTGGGCTGGCTACAGTCCTATCTCACGGATCGTACCCAGAAAGTAGCCTTGGGCCCCCTTTCCTCAAAACCTAAACCCCTCTGGTGTGGTGTCCCTCAGGGCTCGGCCCTCAGTCCACTACTTTTTAATATTTATCTGGCTCCTCTCTTCTCCCTTATTGCTAATTGGGGTGTCAAGGCGATTTCATACGCCGACGACACACAATTAATTTTCCCCTTCTCGGACGTCTCAGAGGCAGCCTTCAGCAATATGAAGGGATGCTTGCGAGATGTTGCCAAATGGATGAATGCAAACAAACTTAAATTGAATGCAAGCAAGACGGAAGTCATCTTCTTTGGCAAACATACTCGGCCCCCCCCAAGTCTGTGGTGGCCCTCCGAAATGGGTATCCCTCCTCTACCCAGCACCAATGCGAAAAATCTGGGAGTAAGATGGGATGAGAGTCTCTCCTTTTCTTCACATATACAGCAGGTCTCTGCGTGCTGTCTCCATAAACTAAGAAACCTTCGCAAATTTCTGTCCCTCCTGCCTGAAGACTGTCGCAAGTCGGTGGTCCATGCTACAGTCACTTCCAGACTGGACTACGCAAACGGCCTCTACCTCGGCCTACCCAAATATCTGGTGCAACGACTGCAGATCGTGCAGAACGCGGCTGCGAGACTGCTAAAAAACATCCCTTTTAAACAGCATGTCTCTCCGTACTTGCGCGATCTGCATTGGCTCCCTGTAGCCTGCAGAATCAAGTTTAAAGCTCTAACTCTGGCGTTTAGAGCCCAAAAGGGGACCTGCCCCTCCTATTTAAAGCTTAGACTCCCCAGATACTATCAGGAGAGATGCTTGCGCTCTAATTCACGAAACCTGCTCTCCATCCCCCGCGCCAAGAGAGCCAGACTCGGAGGCAGATCTTTCTCTGCCTGCACGGCGACACTCTGGAACGCCCTACCGGTCAACATCCAACTGGCTCCAACGGAAGCCAGTTTTAAGAGGCAGCTAAAGACCTGGCTCTTTTCCCAGAATAACTAAACACTCTCTCCCCTTTCTCCGCCCATTCCTACCTGGAAAAACGATCACTCAGCGCCGGGACACCTCCTTGTGAGGTAGCTGTTCGCGCTTTATAAATGCCGGTATTATTAAGTTGAGGGTCTGGCTATGGATAGTGACTTTCTCAGGCAGTTTACGGTGGTCTGCATGTAGGAGTATGAAGTCCGAGGTGACTTTATCGATCCGTGTTTCCATAGATGTTCTGGTTTGTTCTAGTGTGGTACCGATCTTCTCCACTGCTGCAAGCACTGAGTCAATTTTGGCTGCCAGGGCCGCTGTCTGTGATTCCATCTCTCCTTCGTCTCTCACACTTGAGGGGTCCAGACTTCCCATGTGTAGCGGTCCTTGCTGTATCTTGGCACGCATACGGCCCATCACAAGTTGCTGCGCTGTTGGCATTCGCAGTTAGTCTTTAGTGGGGTTGGTCGCGACTGCTGGCAGGCCAATAAGCGAGATCTGGAGGCCGCCTGGCTCACTCACAATGGTGAAGCATTTGTACAGCGTATCTGAGTTTGTGTGCTGTAGGCGGCTTTACTTTGTGTGGCGTCTCGGTTTTGAGAGCGGGTCCTGTGGCAGGCAGACCCTGTGTTTGTGGATCTCCAGCAGTGGGGATTATCTGGGATCCCTGTGGGGCGGCAGGTGTAACTATCTCCAGTGGGCTACCTCGCCAATTGCGCGCCGCTGCCTCGGTGCGGGAAGCCCACCTCGGTCTCAGCCTTGGCCGCAGTCAGCGAAATGGCGCTAGCTGGGCCACCACCAGCGACCTTGGAATCACGGCCTTCTGGATATCGGCCGCTCGCCTCTTCCGTCAGTGGGACCTCGAATCGGTGCTTGGTGAGGGCGGGTTTGCCGGCCGGCCTACATGGGGAAGCCACGGAAGGTGACGGGCGCGGTGCCGCCGGACCACGTGGAGGAGTCGCTTGACGTTCCCGGCCTGCAACAGTCGGGTGACCAGGCGGCCGGACTGCAACAGCAACAGCTGGACCAAATTCTTAAGGCCATAGGGGACACGAGAGAAGCACTACGTCACGACATTGCCCAGGTTTCCACGGGCCTTGGCCTTCTGAAAGCGGACCATAACAAGTTGGCTGATCGCGTCAAAGGCAGCGGAGTTGGTAATTGGAACACTGGAACCGGCTCAGAAGGCGTCGGATGCCACGTTGGAAGACTTAACCCGCAGGGTGCAGCAATTGGAGAGGAGAGCAGCGGATGCAGAAGGGCGCAACCGGCGCAACAATGTCTGCGTGGTGGGCCTGCCCGAAAATATTGAGGGGGAAGACATGGTCGCGTATTTGGAGACCTGGCTGCGGGCTGTGGTGGCCCCGGAGGGTTTGACGTCTTTCTACACCTTGGAACGAGCTCATAGGGTGCCAGCCCGTCCTCCTGCCCCGGGACGCCCACCCCGCCCTGTGATTGCCCGGTTGCTTCATTTTAGGGACCGGGACATCATTTTACGACAAGCTCGGCTGGCTGGCCCCTACAGGGTGGACAATGCCTCTGTATCGATATTCCCTAATTACTCCCAGGAAGTCCAGCGCAGCCGTTTCTCTTTCGTTGCCGTCAAACGGGCTCTCCGAGATGAGGGTGTACAGTACTCTTTGCTGTTCCCGGCTCACCTGAAAGTGCTGGTAGATGGAGTAGCGACGTTTTGCGACTCCCCGGATAACGCTTGGCAATGGCTGGAGCGGTACCGAGCGGGCAAGGATGGCACTGGGGACTGGACCGGGAGTGCCGAGGCCCGACCGCAGCCGCGGAGGAGCAGGCGTAATAGGAGAGGAGGACGGACCAGGAGATCGCCTTCGGCCTCACAGACGGACCAGGAGAGGAGGGCCGCCCTACAAGCGGTGTCGGCCATTTCCGGAGCGGTGCCCGAGACTCAGGTGGCGGACTCTGGTTCTAGGCTGGGTTCGGATGAGGCGGAGCCAGGTGGTTCAGATGCAGCTTCGGACGAGGATACTGGGGATTTGCCTCGGATCACCCCGCAAACGGCTGATGGACTGCTGGATGAGTGAACATGGACAGCTGAGTTATGGACAGTAAGGGGGTGTGCTGGGCCTGAGGGATGGCCTACTGAGGGCGGATTGGGGCATTTTTTCTGACTGGGGCCGCAGATGTGTTCCGGTTACTATGGGTGGTGCCTGATTTCTGACCTACTTGCTGGGTGGTGGCGCTGCTGGGAGAGGGGTGGTGGAAATCTACTCCTACTTGGGATCGACCCCTTCTGGGGTGACGGGTTTGGGCTCACCGACCGGCTGGCGGGGAGTCACCCCCTCGATCTCACATAACCTGTGAGTCTCTGGTATTCCCGGCGTTTCCCCCGTACTCGGGGGTTGGGTTTGGATGGGTGACAGCTGTTTGATGCCTGTTCTGGGGATGGGTGGGGTGGGAGTTGGTTGGGGTTGTTTTGGGGGTTCTGTATTTCTGGGGATTGTCAGTGTGCTGGAGGGACTGTGGGGGTTCGGCCTTTACTGTATGTTTGATGATGGCGGCTAGGTTGGACTTGAAGTGCGTTACCTGGAATGTGCGGGGGCTCAACTCTATGAGGAAAAGATACAAGGTGCATGCGTATTTGGTTCGGAGGGGGGTCCAGGTAGCCTTTTTGCAGGAGACACATTTGACATTGGCGGAAGGGCAGGCGCTGCAGCGGCGTTGGAGGGGGCAACTCTTCTATACTACTTACTCTGCGCACGCTAGGGGGGTGCTAATCTGGGTCCGGGCGGGTGTCCCCTTTCAGTCACTGAGCACTAAGGTGGATCCGGAGGGGAGGTTTGTGGCAGTGTTGGGGAGGCTGGATGGCCGAGATGTTGCGCTCTGCTGTGTCTACGCCCCTAACTTTGATCAGGCTGCGTTCTTCTCTGTGTTATCCAACCGGTTGTCGGACATGCTGGTGGGCACGGTGTACGTGGGTGGGGACTTTAACTCTGTGGCCGATGTTGAGATGGATCGTTCCCACCCTCCGCTCGCCCAGTCGGTGGTGCGCAGAGTGGCCAAGGCTCGGAGGGATTGGCAGGATCGGTGGGGGCTCCAAGACACATGGCGGACGTGTCACCCTACGGATAGGGATTATTCGTTTTACTCCGCACCGCATGATTTGCATGTGCGCCTCGACACCTTCCTGTGCTCGGGCGGGGCTCAGGAGCTTACGAGTGACTGCGAGTACCTGGCTCGGACCATATCGGACCATAACCCTTGCCTGCTGACAGTCCTTTGGACCAGGCAGAGACAGCCGGTCCCTACATGGCGGCTGAATCCGCTAGCATTGGAGGACCCGGTCTTCCACGCTGAGGTGCAGGACTGCGTTGAACGTTATTTCCTGGAAAACTCGGGTACGGCGTCCACGCGAGCGATGGAGTGGGACGCCTTCAAGGTGGTGGTGCGTGGCGCTTGCCTTTCGTCTTCGTCGGGGGTTCGACGGACGCTGCTGGCTGATGTGACGCGGGAGGAGACCGGCGGAGAAACGTGACCATGGGGCAGGCGGAAGCAGGGAACCGGTACTGGCGGCCCGTGAACGGGTGGCAGTTCAGGTGGAGAGGCTCCGTTGCCATGACTACCGGGAATATATGGTCAGAGCGCATGCAGAGCGGGATCGGGCTGGCTCACTCCTGGCATGGCTGGCCTCTCCTGACACTAGGGGGACGCCGATTTTATCTCTGACTACCCCGACGGGGAACCTGGTCCACTCACAGCAGGAGATAAACACCCAATTCCGGGATTACTATGCAGACCTGTATCGGTGCAGGATGACTATCTGCCCGGCGACGTTGGATGCCTTTCTTGAAGAGGCCCAGTTGCGACGACTGGATCCGGAGCTGGGCGCCGCGTTGGGGTCTGCCATTACGATGGGGGAAATCAGAGCGGCTATTAAGCATATGGCTAGGAAGAAAACGCCGGGTGGGGATGGCTTCCCGGTGGAATTTTACGCCGCATACGTAGATCTCCTGGCCCCTCGATTACACCAGGTCTATGGGGAGGCTTGGGAGAGGGGTAGGTTGCCAGCGTCGGCACGGGAAGCGATCATAGTCCCGCTGCTGAAAAAGGGTGGCCTCCCTACAGCTAGGACGGCATACCGCCCGCTGTCAATGCTCACGGTGGACTACAAGGTGCTAAGCAGGATCCTGGCGACACGACTGACCACCCATATGTGCTCTTTGGTGCACCCGGACCAGTCGGGTTTTATTCCCACTAGGAACACCTCGACTTGCATACGGCGTCTGATCAGGGTCATGAATGTAGATGGGGCGGGCCCCGCGCAGGCGGCCGTGCTGTCGGTGGACATTGAAAAGGCGTTTGACAGTGTGGAGTGGCCTTATTTGTTCAGCGTGCTCCTCCGGTTTGGGTTGGGGGAGAGCTTCGTCCGTTGGACGAGGCTGCTGTATGAGTCGGCCACTGCTAGGGTCCGGACGGGGCGCACCGTATCCGCGGCTTACCCGGTGGGACGGGGCACCAGACAGGGTTGCTCCCTGTCCCCGCTCCTGTTCGCCTTGGCGATTGAGCCATTGGCGGCGCGGGCTCGACAAGGAAGGTACTTTGAGGGGGTGCCGTCGGGCGGCGACTTGCATCATATCTCCTTGTATGCTGATGACCTTTTGATATACTTGGCCAATGTCGATGCGTCGCTGCCGGGGGCACGGGCCTTGCTCCAGGAGTTCGGGACCTTATCGGGCCTCCGGGTTAATTGGTCTAAGACCTGCCTCTTCCCCTTGACTTCCCGCTGCGCCCCTCCGGTCGTGCTGGATGGCCTGCGATGGGAACCGGACTGCCTGCAGTACCTTGGAGTATACATATACCACACCCCCTCGCTCCTTTACGAGGGGAATGTGGGTAGGGCCCTGAGGGGCATCAGGAGTAGCATGCGATTTTGGCGCGTCCTCCCGCTGTCGGTGGCGGGGCGAATTGCGTTGCTGAAAATGGTGGTCCTGCCGCGTCTTCTGTACTTTTTCCGCACGTTGCCGGTGTGGATTCCGCCCTCCTTTTTCCGGACTTTGAGGTCCGAGGTGATAGGTTTTATCTGGGGCACTGGTAGGCGGCGCATTGCCCTGACCACTTTGCTTCGGTCCCGGGAGGAGGGCGGCTTGGCGGTGCCGGACTTCGAATGGTATTACTTGGCTGCCCAGCTTCAATGGCTCACGCAGGTGGTGGCGCGGGAGTTTAGGGGGCCGGACGGACCGCAGGGATGGATCGTACAGCGCCGTGTCTTATCCTTTATTGTGCTCCAGCAGGAGCTTCGACTGGAGCAGCTGACTCTTGAGGAACGCACTCTTCGACGGTGCTGGCTGCGTAGCCACAGGCGGGCGGGTTGTCGCGTCCCGTATGCACCGGAGATTCCTTTCGGCATGTGTACGGCCCTCCCACATGGCGGGGACTGGTCAGCGCTTGCCGACTGGGAGGACCTCAGTATTCATATGCTGGGGGATCTATACCGGGACGGCACCTTGATGTCGTTCGGCGACCTGCAGGAAGCCTTCGGTCTACCGCGGGGCGATTTTCTGTTACACGCGGCCTTGGTTGCGGGGATCCGAAGGCGTTGGAGGATGGGACTAGTAGAACCCCCCACGTCGCTCGGCTGCCAATATGTCGTGATGGCGGCTGGCACATATAAGGCCATTACATGCCTGTACCGGAGGCTGGCGCTGTCTGATCCTCCCCCCCTGGACGGGCTGCGGGAGCGTTGGGAGGTCGACCTGGGTCGGCCCATACCGGAGACGACCTGGCCTCAGCTTGTGCGCAGAGCCTGGAAGGGCACTCGAAATGTTCGGTTCCAGATGGTCTAATATTACATGCTTCATAGGGCGTACTGGACACCTGCCAAAATTCGACGGATCTTTGGAGGTGCGCAGTCGTTATGTCCGCGTTGCGCCGCAGACGACGCGGACTTTGCACATATGTTCTGGACGTGTCCAGGACTTGGCGCATATTGGTCTGAGGTTTTCGTTTGCCTGAACACAGTTACGGGCCGCCAGGTGGATGTAGAGGCAGGCGCTTGCTTGCTACTTTGGTTTCCCCATACTCCTGCCACTAAAATCACTAGTAAGTTCTATGATCTGGGGTTCATTATGGCCAAGAGGGAACTTACTCTACATTGGAAAGCGAGAGGGGGCCCTAACTTTCAGAGGTGGCGGAGGTGTTTTGCGCAATGGGCGGCAAGTGAAGGATCTCTCCGGCTGCAGCTAGCTAGGCGTATGGCTAATGATAAAGCGCTAGAAACTGCCAGGGCGTGGAACGCGCTAGTAACAGACTTGCAGTCACTTTTGGAGGGAGAGGACGGGGAAACGAATGGAGGGATGGAGAACCGGGAGGAGGATGTGGGACAGGGAGAGGTGGAGGCTGCCGCAGCGAGAGGGGATGGTTAGAAGGGGAGCCTGAACGCACGACAAGTACGAATTGAATGGGTTTCCGGTACTGGGCCCGACGTAAAAGACTACTGTTACAATGGACAATTGCACTGGAGTCGCCGAGACCGTGTAATGCAGAAGAGCTTCGTCCACTGACTGTTGGCTGAATTTTTCGGACTCTTACGGAAACAACGAAGCACACTGGCAATGGGAGGGGTGGGGGTAGAGGGGGAGGCGGGATAGTTCGGTTAGGGATAGCTGAGAGCGATTGATAAGAATGTATTTGCCATTTGGGACATGTAAGATTGGGAATGCAAATTACGATGGTATGTTGTATGCACAGCTTTAATAAAAAACAGTTTACAAAAAAAAAAAAAAAAAAATGACCGCAGCGGGAAGCACCGCGCTGTCCACAGGCCGTCAGTCCCGTGTTCGCTTTACTGCTTGGTAGGCCGCAGTTCGTTATATGCTGATTTCACAGTCCACCTCTGCATTCAGAGAAGTTGAAGGACCCTAGCAGTGACCGCAGGCCAGCACCCGCAGATTCCCAACTTTCACTAGTGCGGATGGCTCAGAGGCAGGATATAGGGCAGGAGAACTGAGGGTTACACAGCGGAGCTCTAGCAGATTGTGTCCACCATGTTGGCTCGCTGGCCACACCCCCTGGGAGGCGAAACTTAATGATAGGCAGTGCTGCATTGTGCTCTCTGGCCTGCCCACCCGCCTCGTTGGGCCTCCACTGGAGTAGCAGTGGCAGTTTTTGCTTGCCCCCGCTGCTTTCATGATGGAAGATTGAGGCAGCATCTGAGGAAGTGAGCTGCCAATCCATGTCCAGTGGAGCGGGCGCATGGGAGGCAGGAGCCAGGATATTTGAAGCAAGGCCCAGTGTGGCGAATGTGTCTGAGGGTTGGAGGAGAAGGCATCTAGATGGAGGCGGGCTTCCTGTGGGCTGGCCAGCGGGAGCAGTAACAGACTTGAAGGCTTGGCTTGGTCTGTGATAGGCAGAGCAAAGGGGCGCGCCCTGTCGAGCAGTGGGACCGTTTACAGGGCTGTGGGGAAAAGTAATGCCAGAAAGCAGACTGCTTCCTAGGAGCCTGAGGGGAGGGGCAGGTATATGTGTGGGCCCACGGGGAAGTGTATGCTGCAGAGAGAGGAGAGGGCGGCAGGGCTGGCTGGGGCGGGCAGGGCCAGAAAGGGTTTTGCTGGACGGGCAGCAGCAGGGGAGCTAGGGAAAGCAACAGGGGGGTTGAGAGCTTGGGGATTGCTTTGGAGGCAGGATGGGGGGCTCAGGAGCAGCCCTTCTATGTAGGAGTGGAGGACAGGCCAGATTAGTCTGGCCTTGAAATATTTGGAGTGAGGCACAGTGGCCTGTCTTGATGACTCTTTAAGCAGGGGAGGGTCCCTTCAATGGAAAGCACCGGGGCTGGCTCAAAAAGGGGAGATGGTTTTCGAGGTGGGAGGAAGGTGCCATGCATCCACCCAAATTGCGGCTATGCTTGATGAAGCGAGGAGGAGGGCTTGGTGGACGATTTTGGCATAGTTAAGGGGCCCCCAGCTCAGAGGTGGGCCTTCGAGGGGGGGGGGGGTTTGGGGGCATCTCGGCTTAGTGGGGGTGTGGTCTTGGGAGGTAAGACATTTTTGGGGTTCTGGCGAGGCGGGACCAGGGTGCCAGCACAGCAGTCTAGACTTGGTATATCTGGGAGCGGCTCAACAGCACCAAGGAGAAGAGAAGGCCTGGTCCAGCTCGGTTTGCCTGATGATGGCAGGGGACCCCGACACGGGCAACGCACGAAGGTCTAGAACGACTTTGTTGGCCCTAGCAGCTGGTAGGTCTCAAACAGCCTCTAGTAGGAGAGGAGCAGCATGTGTGCTAGGGTAGCGAGGAACCTGCATTGCAATGCTTCTTTGGCACCCTCGGGCGCTGGGTGCTGCAGCACCACAGTGACATTTTGACTGAGTAATGTACAGGGGAAGGTACTGGATAGCGATTGGGACCGTTTGGATGACCCCTTGGAGGTGGTCACTTTGGACTACCCTGAGGATAGCATGGAGGAGGGAGCTCTCTGCGACAAGGAGCCGGAAGCTAGCTGGGGCAGGGTACGTTAATGAATTGTCCAGTATGTTGCAGGTGTGCAAAGATATGGCCCCCAAAGGTGGAAAGGAGGAGGAAATACTGGTGAGGCATACTGCAGCAGCACGGGCACCGACCTTAGCGTCCAGTAAGGATAACAGGAAGGATCCCGCTGCTAAGATGGTTTCCACGGGCGTGAATGCTAGCGCATGGTCTGAAGGGTGGGTGAAAGGTTGCGTAAGGGATGATACGTAACAGATGTGGGAGAGGGTAGAGGGGAGAAGATGAGCGTGGGCGGCTTGAGAGGGAGCGCAAGCAAAGCAGAGGATGCATGGGCAGCGGCTGGAGGGTCGAGGGAGGGCGAGGTAAAGAAGGATGGGCTAGACAGAAAAGAATTAAAGATTAAGAAATTGCCGTACATGGATGTGACAAAGCCATTGGGCGCTCATTTGATGTTGGCCTCAAAGGAACGCATTTGGAAAGGGGAGTTCATTGAAATGTTAAACCTCCTGCCCAGAGAGATGTGGCTGCAGGAAGGCTCTAAGGAGGAGGAATATGAGCTGGCCAAGGACCAACAATTCCCCTCATGATAGACAATTGGACGGCAGCATTTTTAATGTATGCTAGTGTTTACTGCACAAAATATACGGTGCGTGGCTATGTTTTAAGTACATGGAAGTGATTCGGAAAGTTCAGATCATGGCGGGATATGCATGGGAAACAAAAGTATTGACTCGACGCACAGCGAATTTTTATGGGATATGTAAGACGTGTTTTTGGGTGCAGTCACAGTATCGTCGCGTATCCCACGGCGTAAACTATAAACTGACTGGTAGTAGGATCAGTGGGTCCCTGTCCCATCCTGTGTTGCACACCCTAGTTCCTCTCCTGAAGAAAGAGGTTCCAAACTTTGTTTTGAAGTTTCAAATATGCTTTTATTCAGCAGAATTTCATTCTTTTCTTTTTTAGTAGCTCATTTATTTCGTTTTTTGCAGCATTTTTGCAAGTATTCACTACATATTTAATATGTCAGCACTGTCCTTTTATAAACATCCAATGCATTTCGAGGCATATCCGCCTCTTCATCAGGGAAAAGGATACTGAAATGGAATAAAACAAAAATCGTGATGAATGTTGGGCTGGGTTTGTGGAGTGTAAGTGATGTTTCGGGTTTAAAGGTGAAGGAAAGGAGGGAAGGTTGTGTTTGGAAACGTGTTGTTTTACAGTGGCACCTTAAAAAATGTCCCGCAACCTGTGTAACGTGTCAGAGATTATCGTCACCATGCTTACGTGTAGCGCTGTTCTATGTGCTCGTACAATCTGTGGATTACAAAGTAGCGGTAAGGGTAATACTACAGTTCTCTTGGGAGAAAGTTCTCAAAACGTTAGTGCGCCAAAAGGCTGCCGGGGTCTCTAAGGACTGACCTGTTACTGGGTGCTGGTTTCGCTGAAACGGTTCCAAGCTGCCGCGGTGTTCCGAGCGGGAGTGTTAGTATCGGTTTGGTGATCGGCTCATGTGATGTTAGTTGCGATCACGTGGTCATAGAAAGTGAAGAAAGCCTATAAGTGTCCGTGTTCGAGCGTGTGTTAGTGGAGTGTCCTATAATTCACTATTATATTTAAAATCGGTGGGCCAACCAAAGTAATTATCAGAGAAGTTACATTATAAAGATATAACGAACAAGGATAAAAATAATATACACTGAAAACGGTAACAAATGACAGTAAAAAACAACTGTGTGGGGGTCGACATGAGAATACACAGGTGTCCCATTGTTGCTCCATTCATGAGATCACATTGTTCCTAATCATAAATAGCAAGAGAGTTCAATTCTTTCATTGAGCCCAGATGGCTTCTGCGTCGATAGTCTTTGAATCCATACATTCTCACGTTGCAGGAGATATTTGGTATTGTCTCTACCTTCAACTTTCACGATGATTTCCAATACAATAAATTTCAATTGGGAAATGTTGTGGGAGTGTTCCTGAAAATGCGTAGCCACAGTGGATTTACTGTTCTTTAGCCGTATGTTTGATTTGTGCTCAGTTAGCCTTGTCTTGATTTTTCTCTCTGTTTTCCCGATATAGAGTTTACCACACGGGCATTTTAAAGCGTAGATAAGGTTGCTCGAATCACATGTAGCATTGACTTGTAATTTTATTGTATTGCCTCTCATGGGGTGGCTAATTACATTTCCCTTCATGACGTTGTTGCAGTTCCCGCAGTTCATACAAGGTTTGGTGCCCGTGTACTTTGTAGTTGGTGTGTGTCTGTATTGAACTAGTTCACCAATGTTCAGTGCCCTTGTAAACGCAAACAAGGGAGGTTCCTTAAATATCTGGTTGAAATCTGGTTCCAGATTGAGTAGTGGCCAATGTTGATGTATTATACTTTTGAACTTGGGACTGGCTGTAGAATATTTTGAAACCGCCACTATGCGGGCTTGTACTTTTTCCTTTCTGGGTTCTAGGAGTTTAGATCTTTCTATTGTAAGAATCTTGTTGGTGGATTCCTTAATGATTTCCTGGGGATAGCCTCTTTGGTGGAATTTCTGAGCTACTTCAGTGACAAACACCTATATGAGATTGGACAACAATCCAACCATGGAATTCACTAAACTATTGACAACCCTTTTAGAAAAGGCATACGATCAAGGTATTATCAATGAACGCACAAAAAAATTCTTGACTAAATCAAATGCGAAGAGTCCCACTCTGAGAATGTTGCCGAAAATACACAAAAATCTAATGGACCCTCCCATGAGACCAATAGTCTCCACTTGTGGAAGCATCCACGAACCCGTGGGACAGCTAATAGATAAATATCTACAATCCGCAGTACAATCGATGAGGACTTATACGAGGGACACTACTGATTTTATCTCCAAACTACACATCATTGAAATTAATCCGGAAGAGAAATTAATTCTATGTACAGCAGACGTACGCTCCTTGTATACCAAGATACCTGGTATCTACAACTGGTGGGCATGGCCATGGGCAACTCGGCAGCTCCCGTCTATGCTAACCTCTTCATGCAACAATTCGAAGAAACCCACATCTTCACAAAAAAGGAATGGACGGATAACCTGAAACTGTTAACCAGATACATTGACGATATCTTTATCGTATGGAAAAACAGTAAAGAGACACTAACAAACTTGTTAACCCAATTTAACTCGATTGATGAAAGGATCCAATTAACTTGGGAAATATCTGACACAAGTGTTAATTTTTTGGACGTCAAAGTCACAGTCAACCCTCAAGGATTCGAAACTGACCTATTTACGAAGCCCCCAGACAGGAACAACATGCTTCACTTTTCGAGCTTCCATGAACCCAACCTCAGAAAACATCTCCCATTTTCCCAAATGGCGCGAGCCAAAATAATAACATCAGATCCCCACAAATCTATGTTGAGAATCACTGAAGTAGCTCAGAAATTCCACCAAAGAGGCTATCCCCAGGAAATCATTCAGGAATCCACCAACAAGATTCTTACAATAGAAAGATCTAAACTCCTAGAACCCAGAAAGGAAAAAGTACAAGCCCGCATAGTGGCGGTTTCAAAATATTCTACAGCCAGTCCCAAGTTCAAAAGTATAATACATCAACATTGGCCACTACTCAATCTGGAACCAGATTTCAACCAGATATTTAAGGAACCTCCCTTGTTTGCGTTTACAAGGGCACTGAACATTGGTGAACTAGTTCAATACAGACACACACCAACTACAAAGTACACGGGCACCAAACCTTGCATGAACTGCGGGAACTGCAACAACGTCATGAAGGGAAATGTAATTAGCCACCCCATGAGAGGCAATACAATAAAATTACAAGTCAATGCTACATGTGATTCGAGCAACCTTATCTACGCTTTAAAATGCCCGTGTGGTAAACTCTATATCGGGAAAACAGAGAGAAAAATCAAGACAAGGCTAACTGAGCACAAATCAAACATACGGCTAAAGAACAGTAAATCCACTGTGGCTACGCATTTTCAGGAACACTCCCACAACATTTCCCAATTGAAATTTATTGTATTGGAAATCATCGTGAAAGTTGAAGGTAGAGACAATACCAAATATCTCCTGCAACGTGAGAATGTATGGATTCAAAGACTATCGACCCAGAAGCCATCTGGGCTCAATGAAAGAATTGAACTCTCTTGCTATTTATGATTAGGAACAATGTGATCTCATGAATGGAGCAACAATGGGACACCTGTGTATTCTCATGTCGCCCCCCACACAGTTGTTTTTTACTGTCATTTGTTACCGTTTTCAGTGTATATTATTTTTATCCTTGTTCGTTATATCTTTATAATGTAACTTCTCTGATAATTACTTTGGTTGGCCCACCGATTTTAAATATAATAGTGAATTATAGGACACTCCACTAACACACGCTCGAACACGGACACTTATAGGCTTACTTCACTTTCTATGACCACGTGATCGCAACTAACATCACATGAGCCGATCACCAAACCGATACTAACACTCCCGCTCGGAACACCGCGGCAGCTTGGAACCGTTTCAGCGAAACCAGCACCCAGTAACAGGTCAGTCCTTAGAGACCCCGGCAGCCTTTTGGCGCACTAACGTTTTGAGAACTTTCTCCCAAGAGAACTGTAGTATTACCCTTACCGCTACTTTGTAATCCACAGATTGTACGAGCACATAGAACAGCGCTACACGTAAGCATGGTGACGATAATCTCTGACCACGTTACACAGGTTGCGGGACATTTTTTAAGGTGCCACTGTAAAACAACACGTTTCCAAACACAACCTTCCCTCCTTTCCTTCACCTTTAAACCCCAAACATCACTTACACTCCACAAACCCAGCCCAACATTCATCACGATTTTTGTTTTATTCCATTTCAGTATCCTTTTCCCTGATGAAGAGGCGGATATGCCTCGAAATGCATTGGATGTTTATAAAAGGACAGTGCTGACATATTAAATATGTAGTGAATACTTGCAAAAATGCTGCAAAAAACGAAATAAATGAGCTACTAAAAAAGAAAAGAATGAAATTCTGCTGAATAAAAGCATATTTGAAACTTCAAAACAAAGTTTGGAACCTCTTTCTTCAGGAGAGGAACTAGGGTGTGCAACACAGGATGGGACAGTGACCCACTGATCCTACTACCAGTCGGGATATGCATGGGCACATCTGGTGTGGGATCCGGAGGAGGAGGCTGGAGTCAACTGCTATTGGCCAGGGGTGCATCAGGGTAGAGCAGTGTCCTGGTCAAGGAGCAAGCAGTGGTTATCTGTGGCAGTGACTAGAGCCCTCTCAGTGCTGTGTTATGCCTGGAAACTGGATTAAGAGGAGTCTAAAAGGGCATTGTATTCAAGGAGGAGAAGCAATTGTATGTTAAACTTTTTTCTGGATGGTTAGAGGGAACAGAAAGAAGACAAGTGGTTCTGTAATTGGTCAGCGCTTCAGGGTCCGTCAAGGGCTTTTCCAGCGAAGGCACAACAAGGGTGTGCTTCCTTTTCGTAGGTACAAAGGACAAGAAAATATTAAATAATATTTTGAATGCAGATATACTAAGTTCTACCCCCTGTGGAGTATTCTTGGAGGGTATTCTTGGAGGTTATTCTTGGAGAGTATTCTTGCAGCAGTGAGCCAGATTTGATGTTACTAAGAAGTTTAGCCGTTCTGAATCTGTTACAGGTTGCAACTTTGTCAACGTCACACCTCTGTAAGAAAAGGAATCTATGTCAAAGTGATTAAAAACTTTTTTCTGTGGCAGTGAATTGTAAGTTTGTTTTGCATGTTGTGAGTTTTGTTAATGAACAACATTGGCAGTCACATAATTCCTGAGAGGGTGTGACCTTGTTTCTTTGAGTTGCAGGGTGAAGAAAGCTATTGATGATGGAGAAAGTTTTACATGAAGGATCAGTAATAGGATTTGAAAAATAGGTGCATCGAGCAGTATGATTGGCTTGTGGTAGGTTTTAAATGCAGCTCTGTAGGCCTGTTTATCAGGCTGTTCGTAAGAGGATCGCCATTTCAATTCTAGAACCTAGCTTTGCCTTTTGGCCGTACGGAAGTCCTCTGAGTACTATGGGGCAGAGGGAGAGTTCCTGTGCAATTTCCTGGTCTTCACATGATGTTAGATTTGGGGGTCTCTGGTAGGCACAGGTAACTACTTGTGACAAGCAGGGACCCTCTCCTCTAGTCAGGATAAGGGGATCACCCTCTTGAAATAACCCCTGCTCACCCTCTAGGTAGCTTGGCGCGAGCAGACAAGACTTATTTTCAGAGGCGTTATAGGTTAAGCATTTGTGAACACATACAGTAACTCAGGGACAACACCACAAATGGACACCACACTAGATTTATATAAAAAATTGTGAATCTTTATGTAAAGGCTTAGCACAAGACCAACATAACGACACAAATGACCACAATACTATTTGCAATAAAGAGTTATTAGTAAATGCGTAGTTTTTAAGTTCTGTGCGACTCGGTCTCTGGGTTTGGCTCTTACGGCAATGAAAAATTAACACCAGAGTCTATTGCGGGCAGCGGACGCTTCCGTCCGATGCGTATTAGGATGGGGGGTTCGAGGCGTACACAGTACCTTGATGCGATGAGTCCGGCACGGACGAGGCGCTGTAAAAAGAAGGTCACTTCCCGGTGCGAGCCCCAGCTCGTTGCAGTTGTCGGTGCGAGGCGTAGAGCGGAGAGCCGCGTGGAGTGTAGCGGACGGTGCTGAATGCGAGACGTTCAACTTACGATGCGGCGTACAAGCCGTACTGCGGGAGCCACAGCGTTCAGTCTTGGTTGCGGTGCGAGGCGGACGTACGGAGCGTACTCCCCTTTCAGATGCGATCGGCAGCCTTGAACTTCGGTGGCCGGGTGCGGGTCGTACCAACCAGGATGACTCGATGAGGCAAAGCGTTTGTACACGGCGAGGTCGGCCAGTCACGGTGCGATCTACGGTTAGTTGGTCGCCTTGATTGAGGCGGACAGGCGGGGTACGGTGCGTTGCTGGACACGATTGGGTGGTACGAGGCGTACACAGCTCCCGGCCTCGGCAAATACTGAAAACAGCGTTTCCAACAGCGGATTGCGAGGCATATGAAGTCCACTGGTCCTGGGACTTCGTTCAGGGGGCAAGCTCACTCACAAGCCCTTGGAGATCTTTTGCACAAGTTGGAAAATAAAGTACTTTGTAGTCTTTCTCCTCTCCTTCAGCAGCAAGGCAACCACTGTAGGCCAATCCCCCAGGTCAGGGACAGTATTCCTCCTTACAGCTTTGCCAGTTCCTTCTCGTCAGGCAGAGGTTTCTTCTTGTTAAAGCAGGATCTAATTTCTTGGGAGCAGGGTCCCAATACTTATACCCCTAAATCCTTTGTTCCTCTGGGGTAGAGGGGCCTTTGTCCAGCCGAAACCAGTTCTTGAGCACTTATTGGACATGACTCTGACTTTTCATTCAGGGAGCAGGCTAGATACATCAGACACTCCACAGGGGGTGGAGCCAGTATTGTGGTGGAAAGGCACAGTCCTATTCTATCTATTCACCACCAGGCTACCTAGCCCTGCCCTCTTGAATTCCCCAGCCCTGCCACTCACAGAAACCAGACAGCAGATACACATCCTAGCAGAGGCGGGCTGAAATGGTTAGGCAAGCAAATACCTACATTCTAAAAGTGGTATTTGCAAACACAGGATATTAAAATAAACTTTACTAAAAGATGTATTTTATTATTCTGAGTTCAGGCATATTAAACTCGAATTTCTACCATGTTCCCTGAGTCTGTTAGGATCATAGAATGTATTAATTCTAACAGCCCATTCTGGCATATGAGAACAGGTAGCCTTGCAATAGTGAAAAACGAAAATGGCTGTAACTCACTATTAGGACATGCCACACACATCAGGGCTTGTCCTACCTTGTACTTCTTACAATGCACCCTGCCCTTGGGCCTACCATAGGGGTGACTAATATGAAGTCAAGGGAAGGTTTAGGGACTGGCAAGTGGGTGCACTTGCCCAGTCAGCATGACAGTACCAGACTGCACGCAGGTTCTGCAATGGCGGACCTTAAACACATTTTACTAGGCCGCTTTTGTGGGTGGCACAACCAGTGCTGCAAGCCCACTAGCAGCATTTGGAGTTACAAGACCCGGACACTCCTGGTGCACTGTACTAGGGTCTGAGAGTAAACCAAATAAGCCAATCATGAAATCCAATACATATAGACATTTTATACAGGGAGCACTTGCACTGTGGCACTGATTGACAGTGGCAGTGCTCTGAGCTGCTAACACCAACAAAACACATGAGGCAACAGCAACAAAATGGAAGGGTGACCCACGCCAATGGTGCCAGGTCTAACACATGAGCAATGCTGCCAAGTGATTTACATATGCAATTTTTTTTTATTAATGGCAGCTGGTGCCACGTCTTTATTCAGCTCTACTGGGAGAGCATCAAGAGCATTACAGAGGAAACAGACTTCCAAACCTGCAAAATTGGCATCTTGTCAGGCTTAAATTCAAAGAGGAAGTACAAAGCAAGGGACACCTTTAATATTATGCCTTTGTGGTCCGTCCATTGTAGTGAGAGTGGAGAGTTGGTAAGCATTCCTTTGACATTTGTAAATATAGGGTTTAGTGTTTGCCCAGCAGTATGGGCAAGTTGATGGATGAATTGGTTCAGAATAATAGAGTGGTTATAATCAATGAGAAAGAGAGAATCTTGGTTGGTCACTGAACCTCGGCCCTCACAGACGCGAGTTTCGCCTTCTCTACTGCTTTGTAATTGGGCCTCTGTCTCTTCTACAGAGTTTAGTCTTGCCTTGAACAAGAACACTCTGCCTATGACTGGGGATATGGAAGTTGATGTCAGATCAGTCAACTCCTGGCTTACACAGGTGGCTAACCACATCGCACCTATTAAACACAGAGATGTTAATACCTCAGCAAAAAGACAGTCCGCCCATTGGATTACTGGGGAGCCTAAAGTCCACTGGAAGCATTGTAGGAAATAGAAAGGAATTGGAGGCATTAATAATCTTTCTAATGATAATGCGCTCTACAGGAAGGCTTTAAAAATCTACCATCGTGCAGTGCAATTAAGAAAACCCCATCTGACTTATTTCTATATCAGATTGACATGTCTCAAAACAAGTTTGGGAACTATTTAAAATCATCAAAACTATTACGCACCGAGAAGCCTTGCTTCAGCCTTTAATCCCTTCTCGTAATTTATGTACACAACTGTCAAACTTCTTTGAAACTAAAATCCAAACCATTGTGGATGCTTTACATCTCACAGATGCAGCCTTGATGGGGAACAGGTATCACACAGCACTACAGGTAGAAATAGTGCCCTCTCATGGCCAATTGCTACAGAAATTTGCCTTGATTTCACTTGAGGAGTCCGCTCAGGCCTTGAGTGCCTCCTCACATTCTCGCCACCAATTGTATGGCCATCAACCCTGTTCTAAAACAGCTTCCAAATCCGTCAATTTGTTTAGCCACAATGCCCAGTGGTTGGTATCAGGCCAAGATGATTACTCTTCTAAAGAAACCCTCGGCAGACAAGACCAATCTTGCCAATTTCTGTCCCATTTCTTGGCTGCCGTTCTTTAGCAAGATTTTAGAGAAGCTCAAAAAGAATGTGCTTCTAACCCTATCCAGTCGGGCTTCCGCCCAGGTTTCAACACAGAGACTGCACTGTTAGAGGTCTCAGATACAATTCGGCTAGCGGTAGATCAAGGGATGCAGGTTGCACTGATCCTCCTTGATCTACTGGATGCTTTTGACACGGTCTCGCATTCGACACTCCTGCAGCACCTCGAAGCTATAGGTGTCTACGGTTCTGCTTAGGCATAGCTCCGTTCCTTTTTGTCAGAGAGGTTCTGGTCTGTCTGGAATGTCACATTTGCCTCTGATCCTAAACCACGGGGCTATGGGGTCCATCTAGGATCTGCACGAAGCCACACATTTTTTTCAGTGTGTATATGACCCATTTGGCACCAGTAATAGAACCCTTTGGGGTACAGGCAATATCCTATGCAGATGAGATGATACGCAATTGCTCCTCACCCTTGACAGAAATTCACCTAATGCACTGCGTAACTTCCAAACCTGCTAGCATTTGGTGTTTCAGTGGATGCGCGATAGTGGTCTCAAATGTAATACTAACAAAACAGAAATTCTGCTCTTTGGGATCCACCCGCCCAACTCGGCCAATGACCATTTGCCCAAGGATGCCCCCTGCACCTCCCCCTACCACCGTAGCGTGCAATCTTGGGATACAATTTGATACTACTGCTTCTTTTGCCTCCCAGGTGGGGGGGGGGAGGGGTAGTAGGCACCTGCTTTGACCTACTAAAAATGTTTTAACATTTCTCTACATCCTCCCTCTCCTGCAGCAGAAAACAGTGATCCAGGCCTTGATCACCTCAAGGCTAGATTGTGCTAACTCTCTGTACTGGGCCTACCTGCCTATCTCCTGAAGAGATTACAGCTGGAGCAGAATGCTACTGCCAGGCTTCTACTATGCCTTCCAGGGAGAGCCCACATTCACTCAGGCCTAAAGGAACTGCCCTGGTTGCCTATAAAAGAATATGTGAGGTTCAAAGGTTTGGTTCTGGCACACAGAGCTACTTACCACAAAGACCATCAGGATTTGTCAACAGATTCACACCTTACCAACCAGCTCGGTCTGTTTGGTCATTCAACTCCTTGCTGATAGTCATTCCTCATTTCAGGCGAAAAAAGTGGGGTGGTAGTTGATTCTCTTATTTGGCCGCCAGGGAGTGAAATGCCCTCCCAGTTCAGTTCCCTACTTAAAGGAACGTTCTGTTCTTTAAGAAACTTCCTAAGACTGACCTTGCTCTTTGGTTCTTCCTTTTAGAACCTCTGGTATTTAGGGATCAAACTTGCTACTTAGCGCCGGGACACTGTTGAGTAGCTGTTGAGCTTTCCAAATCTTTAAATAATAATAATAATGTATAATTACTTCAATACGTTAGGGTTGAAAGACTTTTTGACCTTGGAGAAGAACAGAATTCATGATTTTTTGTGGATTTACATTAAAGAAGTTCTTTAAATGTTGTAAATGTTTACAAGTACAGAACGAGCATGTCCAGCGGTGAAGACGTGGAGACATCTCTTTCCACCATTTACATACCTTGGTGACCATCGGCTCTAATGCAAACACATAAAATGAGACCCCACTCCACCACATAGCTGTCCTAAATGTTTAGCATACCGTGCTACTCTTTAACCTTCCTCAGACTTTTCCACACAAGTTTGTCTGTTACCGGAGGTGACAGCAGTGCCATACCTTTGCTTACGATTAGATATAATAGATGTCACTGCCAGCACATCATATTGTATTTGCTATTAGTGTTCATGGTGGCTCAAGTTAGCACAGAACCATAATAAATACGAGCCCCATTATTAAAACGTAATTTCACATTCTGAACAAAGTCCGAACAGAATGCCCCACAATAGCAATATGTGCTATGTTTCTAGAATCCTACATGAATGCACGTCTGCCTAGGTTTACACTATCCAAAGGCAATTAGTAGGGCATTTTTTTACCCAGTGTTGACAGCGATGCTGTAATGCATACATGTTCTCATTTTCCACAGTGATACTGTAAAGTTCACATTTGTCAATGTAGGTTAACCTTTTGTGGTGGTCTTCATTGCTTTTTCTTTGTGTAGGTGAAACTGCTCGTTTTGTACCAGCCTTCAGTTATCTGCAAGATGTGATATGTTTGTTAAAAAACAATGTTGTGTTGTGCAACAGCTCCTCCTGAAACTCCTGTTTTAGTTTCCCTTGACACTTCTGAGTTTCCTTATTCATTACTGTTTGTGTTTGAATAATGTTGTGTTTAATGGGAGAAGACAAAGTCTTCACTACAGCCAGTGTGAGGGTGAAACTTTGTATTCTAATTCTGGCTCCCCCTCCACATCCACTCAACTTAGTGTGATCCTGGACATGTCATTCAATCTAACTTAGCTTCAGGCATTTCTAAACTCTTAGAAAGTGGCTACTAAGAGGCACATATAAAGTGTCTTCAGCCCCCTTTACTTACAATTAGTTGGCTTCATTCAAAAGTTGCAGGTATATATATAAACTAGCAGCCCGCCCGACCTTGTCCGGGAGCAATCAGACTTCCCCGACCCCCGCCCGCCCCGACATAGCAGCCCGTCCCGAAATGAGTGTTCAGGGCCCCCGGTCGCCCCGGCCCCCCGGACCCCCCTGCCCCGGCCTTGTGCAGCAGCCCGCCCCCCTGCCGGCCCCGACATTGTCAAGCAGCCCGGGCCCCCGCCCGCCCCGACATTGTCAAGCAGCCCGGGCCCCCGCCCGCCCCGTCCCCCGCCTGCCCCGACTCCCGCCTGCCGCGACCCCTGCCTGCCCGGAGCCTTACCTCAGCCGCCGCTCCTCCCCTGCACTCCTCATTTCACTGCTCTGCCGCTCCTCGCCGCTTACCGCTCCTCCCGCCTGTCTGCCGGTCCTCACCGCCATTCCGCCGTTCCTCACCGCTCCTCCCCCGCGCCATGTCCGCCGCTCCTCCTCGCGTTCCTGGACGCCGCTCCTCCCCGCGCTCCCTTGGACTTTCTTACTGCCCACTCAGGGATTTCAATTATGCAGACACACGAATGGATGCTTTTAGATATGTCAGGAAGCTAAAACTGAGCAAATTCCACCGCCTACAACCTTACAAGAAACCTAAAATGGCAACAACAAAAAGTCCCTCACTACTGACTGCTGGTGAGGGGGGTGCATTCCAGGAAATATGGACGCTACAACGTGAGAGTGCAGATACAGGTCAGGGGGTTGAAACTAATGAAACATGTGGCACTGGGATCAGTACCACACCATTCAAACCCAAGTCTACATTTTTGCCAATATCCACTCATGACAACCTGGATGTCTATCATGACCTCATCATAGAGGACTTGAAGAAACTATACACTACTTCGAACAGAAAGAAAAGAGCTATCGACAGACGAAACCAAGGTTATCATAATTTGGTCAAAAAATTGAAAGCCGAAAACAAAATAATAGTGAAACCAGCCGACAAAGGGGGAAACATCGTCCTTTGGAAGCGAGAGGAATACATTAAAGAGGCTGATGGACAATTGGGGGATATGGAATGCTACAGAAGGAGCAACCTGTCCACAATTAAGTTGGCATGGAATGACCAAAATTCGAAGCTGATGGCGTGGCGGAGCAGTGGCTTGATTTCTTTTGATGAATTCAAATACTTGAAAAAAGATCATCCGGTTATCCCTACTTTTTACCTTTTACCCAAGGTGCACCAGGATGCCTCTATGCCACCTGGGAGGCCAATTATTTCGGCTATAGACAGCTCCACGGAAAATATTTCCCGCTATATTGACTATTTCCTACAGGAATCGGTGAAGAAACTAGACTCCTATGTAAGGGACACTAGTGTCATTTGAGATGTCATCAGTGATGTCATCAGTGATGTCACTGACCATGTCATGAATGATGTAATATGTGACATGATCAGCAGTGGATTGCGGGTGCGCGATATATAGTTAGTGCAACTAACTATATATGGAATTTCAATGGTTTTGTGTGAGTAAAATAAGGTTTTTTAAATGCTAATTCCTAACTATATATGGTCTATAACCTATGGTTTTTTCAGTGAATTTTCAAGGTTTTGTAAATGCTAATTCCTAACTATATATGGTCTATAACCTATGGTTTTTTCAGTGAATTTCAATGGTTTTTTAATAGCAAATATCATAAGCTGTCGAATGTCAAGTACGTGGTAAGTGAAAACATTTTCGTGTTTATGCACACTGATCTGCTTTGAATGGTGCCCCCCCCCTCATTTCTATTAGGAGTACTCTCTCTTTGCAGATAGTGAAAGGTAGTTAACGCAGGCCTTTGCCCCCGTTGTAATCCGTCGTGCCTGCTTCTCTCTCCATTTGATTGATTGTTATCCAAGTATTTACTGTTTTAGAATTAGTTCTCTTTGGTTCATTCTCTATTTACAAACAAACACAGAGTCGCAATACTCTGTTTAGTCTTTGCAGATAACGAAAAATCGTGTAAAAAAAAAGAAAAGGAATCGACCAAAATCAGTAGGCCACTAATGGGATCTCTTTTTGACCTCGCTAAAATAGAAACATTAGGAACAACCCCTCATGACAAATACAAAACTAGTGAGATGAACTGAACTCCACACAATGATGGCTGCAAAACAGCTCGGCTCCGCCACCCACCCCGCCCAAAATAACGATAAAGAGCGGCTGCCATGATTGGTTGCGGAATGGCCACAACGGAGCTACGAAATGGTGGTGCTCTCATGCTAACCCCAGCTTCAGTCTGAAACATCCAGAAACACTGTAGACTACCAATTCGATCAGTTCCGGTAGCGCCCCAATGTAACCCGGTAGAGAAGAACTAGCCCTCCCCTCTTTGACTGATGGTTCTTGTTGCCTGTCCCTTCTGTTGTCATTTAACAGAACTATTTAGCCTGCTGAAAGGGGTTGTGTTTCGACCGCTGGTTGGTGGAGACATTTTGACTATATTCTGGACCTGCGTTGTCGCGTAATGCGTCATATGACGCGCCGCGTTAGCGCATCCGGAAGTCATCCGGGGCGCGCAGCGCGTAACGTAAGCATAACAAGTCATGTGACTTGTTAATAAAACTTTTCATTGGTTCATTTTACTTTTCTTATTCTAATGATGAAAGCCTTGGTCATATCACCTAAAAATTACGCTTTTAATTACTTCCGAACATTATTTTTTCTTAAATATATGTTATAATATTCCAGGCTAATGTACTTTCCCGGAAATTTTACAACTGTCCTGCAAGTAAAATATATTCTTTTTTCGAGAAAAAGAGCGTTTCTTCGTCCCATGACGGAGCCGTTGAGCAAAAGAGGGTCGACCTGCTGTCTTAGTCGCCGATACGCCTGAATATGAGATTGTTATCGATCACTTTATGTTGCAGGAATAGAAAACACAACAGCCCTTGACCATTTATCTTTACTGCGTTCCTTCGTATTATACCTTTTACCCTTCATGTAATTGGTCTGCTTTATTTCACTTGCCTTTTAATGATTCTAAAACAGTGACTATTATTAAAAACTTTACCAATGTATATACTACTACCATGTTTTCTTTTAAAAACCTTTATTGTGAAAATTTCATTATACAAATACGAGCCTATAACCACGTGGGCCTGCCACGGAGCAAACTGTAATCGTATATGATGAATAGACATTTACACTGTAGAGGAACGTAACGGGCGGGCCATTAGGTTGCAAGAACTAAGGTGTCTAACAGTTACGGAATCGGTGGACGTACATTTTATAATTAAAATACGACAGGGCCAGTTACAATAAAATTATCTAGATATACATTTGCGGGCAAGTACCATGGGTGACGTTAATTCGAACTTTCAACAGTACAGTAATCAATAACACATCAGAACTTAATATCAATAGGGATGTCGAAATATTCAATCAATTCTCGTCCCCGCCCGCCATGTGCTTCAAAACTGCATACGTATCTCGTGATTTCAAGGTTCTGCAACCAGTACACAACAAGGAGTTACGAGTCCCATTTATTCCGGCGCCATTTTGGGCGAGGACGGGCAGGTCCAGGATATAGTCAAAATGTCTCTACCAACCATCGACTATGATGATGTTCATATGCTGTATTTATTAGAGTAACACTCATCTGTCCACATGAAATTAATTTACCACAATCTAAACATGTCATTTTAATCTTTCCAAAGTTCTTCTAAATATTTGGGACCGTTTCCCTTGCCTCTGAAGCTCTCAGTGCCACTTCTTTGATGAATGTACTAGCAGGTCAGGGGTTCTCCTCCAAATCTCTCTTTTATGCAGCACTATAATTAATTGGTGCCACCTCTCCATATGACGATGCATGGTATAGTTACCACAACTATATTTTTTTTCGGTTCCTCTGGAGAGTTCATCGTGGCAGATGAAGCGTGTAACGTACCGGGCATTTACCTTTTTTTGCATGTACAGGAAAGGAAAAAAAAATCGAGCGTCCAAGTTCTAAGGTGTCCCAGGGTCATTTTAGTGGACCAGGCCCAAATCCAAAGAACAGGCCGCCATTTTGAGAGTCCTCTTGCAGCCGCCTGTCGCTGTAGCATCAAGAGCAGCCGAAACTCAGCTGAATGGCAACTGAAACGGTAAATGGGCGCCCCACTACATTTCAGCATTGTAGGATGACCACACCAGTACAGCAACTTGCTAGACATCACCTCGGTGCCATCCGGATCTCGGCGCCCCACTGCAGATGAAGTGCCTCTCAACTATGAAACCACCACGGTGACATCCGGATCTTGGCGCGTTGTACTGCCTTCGGCCTATTCGCACATCGGTCCGCTACTGACACCATCTCACAGGCTAATGGGGTGACCCACGCCGAGTTTCAGCATTGTAGGATGACCACACCAACTTGCTAGACATCACCTCTGTGCCATCCGAATCTTGGCATCTCAACGCCTAGTGGTATCTTCCATACAGAAAATATTGTTACGCTGCCTTTGGCCCCATTCGCACATCAGTCCGCAACTTAGACATCACCTCGGTGCCATCCGGATCTTGGCATCTCAGCGCCTTGTGGTGTCAGTCAGAAAATATTGTTGCGCTGCCTTTGGCCCCATTCGCACATCAGTCCGCTACTGACACCATCTCACAGGCCAATAGGGCGCCCCACGCCGACTTTTACCATTGTACGATGGCCACACCAGTGGCACAACTTGCTAGACATCACCTCGGTGCCATCCGAATCTTGGCATCTCAACGCCTAGTGGTATCTTCCATACAGAAAATCTTGTTACGCTACCTTTGGCCCCATTCGCACATCGGTCCGCAACTTAGACATCACCTCGGTGCCATCCGGATCTTGGCATCTCAGCGCCTTGTGGTGTATTCTCTTCAGAAAATATTGTTGAGCTGCCTTTGGCCCCATTCGCACATCGGTCCGCAACTTAGACATCACCTCGGTGCCATCCGGATCTTGGCATCTCAGCGCCTTGTGGTGTCTTCTACTCCGAAAATATTGTAGAAAATATTGTTGCGCTGCCTTTGGCCCCATTCACACATCAGTCCGCTACTGACACCATCTCACAGGCCAACAGGGCGCCCCACGCCGACTTTTACCATTGTACGATGGGCACACCAGTGCCACAACTTGCTAGACACCACCTCGGTGCCATCCGGATCTTGGCATCTCAGCGCCTTGTGGTGTCTTCAAATCAGAAAATATTGTTGCGCTGCCTTTGGCCCCATTCGCACATCGGTCCGCTACTGACGCCATCTCACAGGCCAACGGGGCGCCCCACGCCGACTTTCAACATTGTAGGATGGCCACAGAAGTGCGACAACTTACTAGACACCACCTCGGTGCCATCCGGATCTTGGCGCGTTGTGCTGCCTTCGGCCTATTCGCACATTGGTCCGCTACTGACGCAAACTCACAGGCCAACGGGGCGCCCCACGCCGACTTTCAGCATTGTAGGATGGCCACACCAGTGCGGCAACTTGCTACACACCACCTCGGTGCCATCCGGATCTTGGAATCTCAGCGCCTAGTGGTGTCTTCTATTCCGAAAATATTGTTGTGCTGCCTTCGGCCCCATTCACACATCGGTCCGCTACTGACGCCATCTCACAGTCCAACGGGGCGCCCCACGCCGACTTTCAGCATTGTAGGATGGCCACACCAGTGCGGCAACTTACTAGACACCACCTCGGTGCCATCCGGATCTTGGCGCGTTGTGCTGCCTTCGGCCTATTCGCACATCGGTCCGCTACTGACGCAAACTCACAGGCCAACGGGGCGCCCCACGCCGACTTTCAGCATTGTTGGATGGCCACACCAGTGCGGCAACTTACTAGACACCACCTCGGTGCCATCCGGATCTTGGCGCGTTGTGCTGCCTTCGGCCTATTCGCACATCGGTCCGCTACTGACGCAAACTCACAGGCCAACGGGGCGCCCCACGCCGACTTTCAGCATTGTAGGATGGCCACACCAGTGCTGCAACTTGCTGGACACCACCTCGGTGCCATCCGGATCTTGGCGCGTTGTGTTGCCTTCGGCCTATTCGCACATCGGTCCGCTACTGACGCCGCCTCACGTGCCAACGTATTTTCTCCGCATTTTACACCCTATGCCGCATAACAGGTCATGTGACTTGTTTATAAAACTTTTCATTGGTTCATTTTACTTTTGGTTTCCTAATGATGGAAGGCTTGATCATGTGACCTAAAAACAACACTTTTCATTGGATGAAAACTTTTTTTTTTTCCCAAACGATGAAAGCCCCACCTTGTTTCTGGATGTTTCAGACTGAAGCTGGCGTCAGCATGAGAGCACCACCATCTCGTAGCTCAGTCGTGGTCATTCCGCGAGCAATCATGGCAGCCGCTCCCCACCAGAAGCCTGCAGGAGTCGGAGCCCCCAAAACTTTTGATGAATTCTCAAGGCGGAGGGGACGCTTTCGAGAATGGGGTCCAAGACCTAGCAGACAAGCGTCCGATTTCCAAGGTGTCCCAGGGCCATTTCAGTGGACCAGGCCCAAAAAGGAAACAGCCTGCCGCCATTTTGAGAGTCCTGTGACAGCCGCCTATCGCTGCACCGCAAGAGTGGGCGCAACTCAGCTGAATTGCGGCTTTTGACACAGTGGACCAAAAACGGACGGAATGGCAACTGAAACGGTAAAGGGGCGCCCCACTACAACAGATGACACTCCACCTGGAGAGGCCCGTTCACGCCGCCTCCCCCGGGGCGCCCCACGCCGTTATTCGGAGCAGCATTGTAGGATACCAAAACCAGTGCGGCAACTTACTGGACATCACCTTGGTGCCATCGTTCTGCTGCCTTGGAACTATTCGCACAACAGTTTGCTACTGATGACCCACCCCCCGCGACGCCCCACGCCGTTATTTGCTGGGTGGCAACTTACTAGACATCACTTTCGTGTCATCTAGATTTCGGCGCGTTCTGCTGCCTTGGAACTATTCGCACAACAGTTTGCTACTGATGACCCACCCCCCGCGACGCCCCACGCCGGAAATCTGGACGTTGTGCTGCATTGGGACTATTCGCACAGCCGACCGCTACTTCGTTGTTTTTCCCTAAAAATGTTTATATGTTATTACTATTTTTGTTTTCTTGTATATATTTATAAATTATTAAAGTTTTATAATCTTACTACTTTGTCGGAGTGCTATATATTTTTAATGTGACACATAATTGTAAAAACTTTGATGTACAAAGAGTCATCCCTGGAATCTTCCGCTTCAGGCTCGGTCCCCTCCCCAATCACAATACAGGATGGTTTTCAGATAATAGCAACGCTTCTGCTGTGACGGATCTCATCGAGTGTGGGCCTTGATCTACTATAACTCCTTTGAAGAGGGGTGATTCTTTACAGCTGTGGCCATAAACTACATCTGCAGGGCTAGCTGATACCCTAGGACCAGCCTGGACAATCGGACACAGAGGAAAAGGAGTGTCAGAGGGTGCGGTAGTGAATAGGGCGAAAGGGAGGTGTCGGGCGGGCACAGGGTGTGATTCTCAGGGAAGAGCAGCGCAGATGGCGGAGGTTTATTACCCATGCATAAGACAGAGAGCGGGGGTGACCACTGCCTGGGGGAGATGCTTGCGAGGGTGGGGAGCCATGCTATGGATCGACAGCGTGCACAGAGTGGGTCTGGTCAAGGCATCTAAAATGGCTGCCGTGCACGACAAAAGTGTGGCATTTGAAAAAAGACAAGATGGCGCAGACAATGTTTTTCAACACTTCCTGATTTCCTTCGAATCGAACGTTAACAGACGTTGGGGCATATTACCAAAGTTAAGCGATATTTATCCCTAACGATGCTTAGCAACGATTTTTTTACCGTCAGAAATTATCGCAGATAAACCTTGCTATTATCAAGGTTTATCGGAAATACGATAAAAAACGACCGCAATGCATTAATATCGCTGAAAACTCAGCGATATTCATGCATTACCGAGCTAATGCTCTTAGCCATGTTATCCACCTCCCATTGGATAACATGGCTAAGAACTGCTCAGGGCAGGTGGTAGCTTTTGGAGATATTCGCGCTTATCTCGAATATTTCCAAAAGTTGATAATAGGAGATAGCGATGTTAGCGACTGTTTCCAGTCGCTAACATCTTGGCATGCCCACTTTGCATGTCATTAGTGATAAATATCACTCACATGCAAAGTGGGGCCCAAGATGGTCGCTATATTCTACTAGCCGTCGCTAACTGGTGTTAGCAACAGCTAGGTAATACACATATAATTTTATCTCCGCGAAGCGGAGCGCTGTTACAGATATATATCTTGTTTCTGAACGTTAATTTCTCAAAATGCACTGAAGCACATATATTGAGACCTAGCAAAGGCACATCGGGCTACCAGTCCCTACAATTTTGCCAAGTTTCGTGCAAATCCATTCAGCTGTTCGATCCTACCGAGAGACAAGATGGCGGCCGCTACGGACTGTTTGGAATGTTTACAGACACCGGAGAGCCAATCAGCTTCGCTTCGCAAAGCTCCGTAACGCGAAAAGTACGCGAAGCGGTGCGCTGTTACAGATATATATCTTTTTTTGAACGTTAATTTCTCAAAATCCACTGGAGCACATATATTGAGATCTAGCAAAGGCACATCGGGCTACCAGTCCCTACAATTTTGCCAAGTTTCGTGCAAATCCATTCAGCTGTTCGATTATTATTATTTTTTTTTTTTTTTGCCCCGCGGGGCCCTTTTAAAACCTCCACATCAAACCTAGGGGGTGAGCGACAATGTACTACGCCCCCTTATGGTCATTTGCCCCTTCGCTTTGGCCTCCTCTTGTCTCTCGATCCTACCGAGAGACAAGATGGCGGCCGCTACGGACTGTTTGGAATGTTGACAGACGCCGGAGAACCAATCAGCTTCGCTTCACAAAGCTCCGTTGCGCGTAAAGTACGCGTCCTGGGACGCTGCCAGGTCCGCTGTTACAGATATATATCTTTTTTTAAACGTTAATTTCTCAAAATCCACTGGAGCACATATATTGAGACCTACAAAAGGCACATCGGGCTACCAGTCCCTACAATTTTGCCAAGTTTCGTGCAAATCCATTCAGCCGTTCGGGCTAAAAGTGAGGCCAACCGCCCTATGGAAAACTCAATGTTAAAAACACGTTTTGGGACCCCCCTTTTTTCTCGGCCCCCCCTTGACGAACCCCACCCAAATTTTCAAGGGCTGCTCAGAAACAAAATGTGCCATTTTCCTGAAAATTTCAGCCAATTCCGTCCACAAACGCCAAAGTTATTAGACATAGAATTTTCAAAAATCCCATAGAGAAAAAATCCTAACTATATATACCTACTGGCGACCGCCAGTAGGTAATATATATATATATATATATATATATATATATATATATATATATATATATATATATATATATATATATATATATGATATTTACTCATAGTAAACGTGGATGTACATTATTAGTTACACAAGATACAAATTACCAGCCTATGTGCAGCACACATAGTTCTACAAAGAGATGGTTAAATACATAAGGTCATAAAGTACTGCAGAAGTACTGAGAAGTTATGTGTTTGTATCTATAATGCACTATTCCATAAAATATGGGAAATTGTGTTTTGCAATGGCATAGTGAATCAGTAACCCCTCCATGGCTCAATGTTTTCCATTCTGCCAGTTCAAGGGAATCTTCACTCAAGCAATCAAAACATGCATCTCTAAATACTGTAACCTTTGGGAAAACATTGTCTTCAAAGAGGCAAGGCACCAATAATCCTCCTTGTCATGTCCCAATATTATCAATGTTGTGTGTTTTTCCTCTGAGCTTCTTAACATAGAATTAAATACACCAACCATACATGCGCTTCGAGAACATAATGTCCGTATCTGAGCAATCAAACCAGGTCACTACTTTTCTTGGTAGCAATAACTATTCCCCAAAGATTACCTTTCTATTATTACACAACTGTCCAAATGCCACCTGTAAATAAATCATCATAATATTCTTGAGCAAGGCATCCATGCCTTCAATCATTGTTTCAATTAAATGCTCAATATTTTGGTTCAAATAATCCTAGCATGAGGCATATTTGCTAGTTTTGAGCACTTTATAGTTTTGTGAGTCTCCCATAGAATAACGTTTTTGTGCTTGAGTGCATCCCATGCACTACTCATTTGTGACCTTCCACCCACTGTATTAATTTGTAAGCTTCACTCACAAACACTATGTTTCTGGTGTTTATCACAACACCTCGTATCTGAGCTTTGCCCACATACCTCATTCAACATATCTCCCTATACCTATCTTCTGTGAGCATCTCATAAGTGTCTTGAACAGCAGGCTTTTTTACATTGGTACGCATCTGTCTTCCACACAAACACTGTACATCTCATTTTTGCGAGCATCCCACATGAGGCTAATTTTTATTGCAAAGTTCTCTCATAGGTCTTCTTATATTTTTGTGCAAGATAATTCGGATTGAGTGTACTTTACACTCATATCATTCATCTGCAATAACGCTTCTCATAGAAAGGACAACACAAGTTTTTGTATTGTGTTGTATACATTGCAATGCATTAAGGGTTTCTCCACCCTCCAGCCACGGGAATGTGGGCAATAAACTTCCAGGGTTAGAGTAACTATTCTCGCTCTCCTTCTTGTGCCCTGCTAAACGAGGGGCTTCCAAAAGGGATCCGACTGACTTCAATACTCAGACACAGAATCCAATACCATACTATTAGACCTGTCAACCTTAGGGTGGTCTTCTACCAAACTTTTTGCCTGCTTACCTCCTCTTTTTGCTGATTCTTTTTGTTGGCCTTAGGACTCTGAGCACTTTACCACTGCTCACCTGTGCTAAAATGCATGTGCTTCTCCCCTAAACATGGTAACATTGGTGTACACACAATTGCCATATTTAATGTACTTGTAAGTACTTTGTACAGTGGTATAAAATATACCCAGTGCCTGTAAATTAAATGCTACTAGTAGGGTTGCAGCACTGATTGTGCCTCCAACACAAGTAGCCCTTTAAACATGTCTCAGGCCTACCACTGCAGAACTTGTGTATGCACTTTTAATGCCATGTCGACTTGGCATTAAAAACCCCTTGCCAAGCCTTAAATTTCCCTTTTATTACACATAAGTCACCCCTAAGGTAGGTCCTCAGTAGCCCATTGGGCAGGGTGCTGTGAAAGTAAACGGTAGAACACGTACTTTTAAGTTTTGCATGTCCTCGTAGCGAAAAACACCTAATTTATTTTTCACTACTGAGAGTTAATCCTCCAATAGATCAACATAGGCAATTGCTTAATACACTCTTTTTTGCTGTAATTCCTGGTTAGAAAGGAGCAGCTGTATCATGTTTTATATCTTTGGCATGGTAATGATAAATCCTCTTTACTGGTAAGGTTGGATTTCACATTATTATATTTGATAAGCCACTTTTAGGAAGTGAACATGCCTCTGCTTTTACAACTCTGTGTGCCTGCAGCCTGTCTCCAATATTAGTCCAATTGCATTTTGAGGTCTAGAATTGTTGCGAAGAGCATTCAGTTTATGCCTCCTTTTTTTCTCCCTACCTTTGTTTGCATGGTGCATGAAAATGTAAGATTCAAAAACATGTTTTTTCACATTCAGTCTAATTACTTTGTGAATGTACATAACGATAAAGTATTCTTGCAAACTGTAACTACATGCCTGCCTTCATCAGTGTTTCACTACAAAACTATGTAATTATATTTGTTTAAAGGGGCGTACGGTTCTCGGACAATGGGCGATTTGTAAAGGATAACTGGAAAGTCCAAAAGATTGTCTTTATCCCCCCCAGAAATGTAGTGTCTTCTATGGACCTGGTCGGATCTAGTTCTCTTATCGGGCTGTAGACCTAATGCAGAGGAGGACATTGCAGAATAAAACCCATGAAATAACTCTGAAACTGACAGTGTACACTACTTACTTATTTTACTGATGTCCCAACCGTCAATCAATCAGTGCGACTCTACTTTTTGGGCCCTGGCAAACTGTTTGTGAGTACCCCCACTCCAGATGTTAGCCTCTGCTTCTTTGAGCCAATGGCAGGACTCAGCTCCGGCAAAACCAGCCCCTCGGAGCTAAAGCAGGGGCCAATGGGAAGCAATATCCTGGTGCCTGCCTGGGGAAAAAAAAGGCTGTTCCTACTTATCCGACCCAAAAATCGGGACGGACATACGCACGGACAGGCGGCAGGATATGTCCGTTTCCGCCCATTGTCCGGACGCTTCCCATCGCCGCCGGGCAGCAGTGATAACTGTTTCCCTTCGACGCACCTTGGTAGAGTCATGGCAGCTGGCGGTGGGCTCTTCGCCCAGGAGTACCTGCGCTGCCCCGTGTGCCTGGACGTCTTCAGGGACCCCGTCACCATCCCCTGCGGGCACACCTTCTGCCTGGCTTGTATCGGGCGCTGCTGGGCACAGGCGGGCGCCCAGGCTGCGTGCCCGCAGTGCCGCGAAGCCTTCCAGCCGCCACCCCGCCTCTGCAAAAACAACATCCTCGCCCAGCTGGCCGAGGACTTTGCCAGCTCCGAGGCGAGTGCTCGCGGGCCGGGGGACACGCCATGTGACTTCTGCGTCGGTCGGAAGCTCAAGGCCGCAAAGTCGTGCCCAGTCTGCGCGGCGTCCTACTGCCGGCAGCACCTCGGGTCTCGTGCAGGCGCCTCGGCCCTGAGGGATGATAGCTGGCTCCCCGCCCGAGAGCAGGGAGCCGAGGCCGGGCACTGCCCGCAGCACGGAAAGACGCGGGCGCTCTTCTGCAGGACAGACCAGACCTGGATCTGCCCGGAGTGTGGGCAGCAGGCGCACCTGGCGCACGACGTCATGGAGCCGGAGGGCGGTGACGTCGAGCAGAAGGTACTGGAAGCACTAGTCTGCAACACATTACTATATAGGTAGTGGCGTGGCTGGTACTTTAGTTCGACCACGCCCAAAAAAGGTGGGCTTGGTGCTCCTTTTTGAATAAGGGCAGTTGAACCAGAGGTTCTAGTGCAGGCAGGGGTCTCCAAACCGGTCCAGTGGTACCGGGTTTGACGGTATCCTCTGCTTGCGCCCGTTGCTTCCCTCAGACTCTGCCTTTACCTTCGGTGCACAGTAGGGTTGTGGTGCACCCATGGATAGGTTTTATTTAATCTGAAGGCACCACAGGATCCTAGCATCGTGGTGGACGCTTTAGAAACAATTTTGCTTCCTGGCAGTTTCACCCAGTTTAGTGCCACTAAAATCATGGGAATTAATCATCATTATGTAAAGACGCGTAACTGCATCTAATTTTGAACGATTTATCTTAGAACAATTCACCCACACTAGTGTTCTCAACCTTTTGGTCTGTGGACCCCCACTTAATGATTACTGGACCCGGGGCCCCCCACTGAGTCATTACTGGAACCTGTAGATCCCTGCCTAAGCAATTTCGAAGATTTGAACTTCAAGATGGTTCTCAAAAAACAGACATCAGACAAATACAAAAACGATTAATGATTTTATTTAATTCACAAACATATCAAATCAAAAATGTAATGGAATAGTTAAAGTTTTCTAAATTCATCCAAGGCCACCCGTAGTCCATATTGTGTTCTGTTTGATTCACCTGCACTGCGCCCACGAATGAGTCTGAGGATACAAACTTCATTTTTTGCCTCCTGTTTTAAATGTCTTATATACAGAATGTTTTAAGTTTTACAGTTTTTCTTTTATTTCTATACACTTTATTAGTCTATTAATATAGCCTTATAGCCCGCCGTAGCGAGCTATACCAGCTATTAAAGGTCTGCTGCAGCGTTAAAGGCCCGAGCCGAAGGCGAGAGACTTTAACAAGGCAGCTGGACTTTAAAAGCCAGTATAGCCCTGCTATGAAGAGCTATAAGGCTATTAGAACATTCAGCGCAGAATGTTCTAACAAATAAAACAAAGCCTTCAGGGAGCGCGAGGGGATTGAAATCCCCTCAGGCTCCCTAAAGCCTTTGCTCACAGCCAGAGCTGTGAACAAAGAAACATTGGAATGTTGGAGCTCTGGGCTTATACCAGCCATTATAAGCCCGGAGCACTCCATTGTTTTCAATGGAGCTACCAACAATCCAATGTTCTAATATTATTTAATTTTCTAAGCAGTCGTGATTATCCCTGCGTTGGCATCGCGGACCCCAAGGTGTACCCGGACCACAAGTTAAGAACCGCTGCCCTAGATAGTATGTGCCACTAACGAATATGGGTTAGTGGCAGTCTTTTTCACCATAGCACGAGATGCCAAGACCAGGAAAATACTCACAAATGTTCTGCTCAGAAGCAGGATAGGTCATGTCTGTATCACATGTGCACTCTTTCTCCCCTTCCCACTCTTCCACCTGCTAACTCACCCATTCACTCACGTGATCAATTTACCAAGCACCTACAATTCCTCCCGAACCCTCTTACCCTATCATCAAACATTTGCTAACTAACTAATGAAGTTTGAGAAATGTCTGCACAAGTGATCGCACTTTTTAGGTCTTGCATAGAAAGCGCATGCTCTGTTTCTTTGATACATCTCGTTTACAGTCAGTGGGCTACAGCCGGCCATTGCTCATCATTGGTTAGCTTCAGTGTTGCTCTCATTTGCTACTTTTTTATTTGTCACAGCTTGCATGCATCAAATCGTCGCTTGAGTTTTTCCCTCCCCTGGAGTAGAGACCAAGACTTGTGTCTTTCCATTGGTCCCGTTTTTGGAGTTACTTTTTTTAAGTTTTCAAGCACTCCATATGAGTGCTTGTGATTTCAGGTCGTCTCTCACATCCCTGTTCATATTACTTCTTTTCCCTCCCAACCCCCTCCTCCATTCTCCTGTCCATGGTTCATCCCCACCACCCGCCCTGTCCCTGCTTCATCTCCCCCTTACCCGGTCCCTGTTTCATCTTCCTGCACCCATCCTTGTGTCTGTTTCCTCTCCTCCCATCCTCTCGTTTCATAACCAAGCATGTCCCCCTTCACTGGCAAGTTGCAGTCGTTTCACGGGCAGCATATTGCCATGAACACACAAGAAGGCTGTTGCCCTCTCAAGCCTTTGAATTGCAGTCCCATGCTGACGTGAAGACTTGGACAGCACAGAAAACTTTAACAAACTTGCACAACACATTTTATCTCTAGCTTATCCAGGCTGGATTGAACCGTTTTTCCTAACACCTTCTAAATTGCGCTTTTTTACTGTCTCGTTTCTAGGTCGATTCTACAGTGCTTGTGCTACAGGATGATCTGTTGCATGCACTTTGTGGGCTCTGGAGTATTGCCGCAGGACTTGTCTGCTTACGCTTTTTTAACTTTCTGGTTAGGGACTTTTTTTTTTTAACAGGTGCTCTTCACATCTGGGAACGCGTATTTTTAAACGTTGCCAGATGGAGTCATTTATAAGATCAAATGCTGTTCCATTCAAATTGCATGTCTCCTCTCCCCACCCCCTCACCGTTTTAATTTTCACTATTGCATCTTGTTTCCTGCTCTTGCTGTGCCGTCTCTCCTTGCCCCTTAACCCCACACCCATCACCCCTCTGAGATTACTGCTTGTATTTTAAGTGATTTGTCCAAAATCACAGGACGCCGCTTTAATTTTCACCATTACGTTATGTTTCCTACTTGTGGCAGCCTGCTCACCTGTGCCATCTCTCCCTACCCTTTAACACCGCCCCCACCACCACTCCTAGATCGCTGCTTGTATTTGAAGTGATTTGCCCAAAATCACGGGATGTTGAGCCAACGTTGAGACTTGAAAGCCAGAGCTGGCAGCTCTGACCGCACGCCCTTCACAGCTTGTTTGGTGCCGTTTCATTGCTGTTTTTTTAATGTTGCTAGATGGAGTCATTTATAAGCTCAAATGCTGTTCCAGTTACATTGTGTGCTGTCTCTTCCAACCCCTCACAGCTTTAATTTTCACCATCGCATCTTGTTTCCTGCTCATCTCGTGCCGTCTGTCCCTATCCCGACACTCTGCACCCACCACCCCTCCGAGATCACTGCTTTTATTTTAAGTCATTTGCCCAAAACCGCAGGACACCACTTTCATTTTCACAATCGCGTTTTGTTTCCTGTTTGTGGCAGCCTGCTCGCCCTGTGCCATTTCTCCCTATCCCTTCACCCCCCACTGCCCACCACCCCTCCGAGATCGCTGTTTGTATTTTAAGTGATTTGCCCAAAGTCACTTGACACCGGCTGCTCATCGGCGACTCGGCACCCTGAAAGCTCCACTACCGCACAATATGCTGCATTACTAAATCTTTATAAGATCCCAAAGGCGAGACCTATTACATTGCAAATGCTTATTTTATGGCTTATGATGGCCTGGTGCTCCATTGATCTCATGGATGAATGCTCCTGGTCTAGCCTTTATTATGCTACCATGGCTACCAGTAAGCTGAACTTCACTTTCAGGGCCTCATTTCTGAAAACTGTTGCATCGCTGCGTGAAAACAGCAATGCAACAGTTTTCACTGCGCCCTCCTTGCGACAGGACAGATGTGCTGTATTTAATGTATGGCGCTTCATGTTGCAAGGAGTTACAGATACGTCAGTATTTTCAACGGATCTGTAGGCACAAAATTGGCGCATTGCTGTGGTGTCTCTAAAAACAGAACCAACTCCAGCAATGTGTCCTTTCACATGGGTAAAGCCTCCTGTGAAAGGGCCCTCTGTGAGGCAAGCATAAGATATTGACGCTTTAGAGTCCTAGAAATGCACATAGATTTCACTGCCACACTTATACAAACCTTTATCACCACCCTGCATACGTTATACCTGATGTAGGTATAATGTAGCGCAAGCCTTTACAAAGTGACACATCTGCTAAGATGCGTCACTTTATAAATATAGTGCATTGTGGCGCATTATTTACACTGCTGCAGTGTCACAAAAAGTGACACAACAGCGGAGTAAAAGTATTGTAGGCCTTCATAAATAAGGCACTCAGTTTTTCAATCACACTGCCGTCCCGGTATTAATGTATGCTTATGCATGGTCCACTAATTTTAATCCCGGCTGTATTTCATCCATCCACACACCTGTTTGTCTATAGTTCCATCTTTGCCTTCTCCAGTAAAGTGTTTGTGTGCCATAGCCTGAGCCCTTATGGGTAATTAAGTACATTGTTTTGCTCAGCAGCTACTCCACATCATTAGACTCCAGTTGCCCAGCCCCAGTAGGCATGGCCAATGCGCCGAGAATGGCCTCTTACTGCTTTGCATCTGTCTGCTTCCCCTCCAACACTCCACCACCTCCTCCGTCTCCCAATTGCCTTTTTTCCATGTTAAACAGATAACCGTAGTGGCATTCAAATGAAGCAGCAGGGTTGCAGAGGACTGAGTTCTCTCCCAAATTAAGAAATAACTTGCAGGATGTTAACATTGCAGCAGAACTACAGAAGAAGCCAGGAATATATATGTTCCGTGATTATTAAATTAACTTTATTATTTAATAGTCAGTCACTGAATCGTTTTCATTTTCTCAGAAGGTGAAACCACCACAGGTGTTAAAAAGGTTCTTTCTCACGGCCCTTGCCTTGATTTACACCACAGGAACCTAGGGGCATGTGCATCAACGAAAATACAGATCGCAAACAGGCATATTCGCAGAATCTGCCCCATTGCGACCGGTATTTTTGCATTTGGGATGCATCAACCCAAATGCAAAATCGCAATTTAAGTAATCGGAAATGCATGATGCAATTTAAAATTGCGAATTCGCAATTAGGGATCGCAAATTACCATCAATTTGAACTTGATGGTAATTTGCAAAAACTTTGAAAAATTCAATAAAGTGCATTTTTCAAAGTTTCATGTTACAAACACATTCCCTTGGGGCATGTATGTGCGCAACATGTGGTAACATGGCAATTTAGGCCCATAGGAATGAATGGGTAGCTACTCCTTACTTGTGATTCGCAATTTGCGAGTCACAATCAAGGAATATGTAGGAATGACATTTTTTTGCAATTCCTACATGCATAGGGATTTGCGAGCCCTAAATAGCTATTTCTTAAAATTCGCTATTTAGGATTCGCAAATCCTGACTTTGATGCATGTGGGTTCTGGTACTTAGTCACATCAATGCATTTCAGTTTCTTTTTGTTTTACATATAAACTTGCCAGAGGTGTTTGCTTGTGCTATGAGAGGCTATTGATGGCTGTATAAAACATTCTTCTGTTTAAGGTGATGCTGTGTTAATCATTTGAAAACGACGTCACCAGGGTGATTTCAGATACCAATGAGGATTCACATAGCCTGCAGAGTGCCCTATGGGGGCACGTGGCAGGATGATGGTGAGGTATCCAGATGAAATATAATGTATTTTTCAACTAAAACAAGAATTGGAAAAGCCAATAGGTGTCACCTCTGTGAGAGGTATTAGCTTTGCCATTATATTTTAGCCATGTTGTAGAGCAGCATGGCTAAAAGTTATTTAAAACTAAGTATTATACGCAATTTTTTTTTACCTTCCCCAACAGCGTTTTTTTTTAACCAATCAAGTTAAAGAAATAAAAACACAGCTTCTGAAATCTAATTATTCATCACTATCCCACAGATTCACATAAGGCAGTTTCCATCCCTGGTGCCTTTCAGACACAATTTTAAAACTTTGTTATAAATCAACTTTTTTGATTTTTTTTTATAGGCAACAACAAGACCAAAGCATCCATTCCAGTCAGTAGGCATGTTATAACTGATCCTCGCAAAACAATACAAAATTGAGTCATTTATTTATTTATGTGTTTTGCATAGCGCCCGAATCACACCCTGAGGGGTATCTTTGTGCTTCAGACTGTGCTGCTCAACGGGCTGACAAGCAATGTTAAAATAGGGTGGTCTTAAGAAGTTTCCTGAAGCGCAAATAGTCAGGGCATTGTCTCAGGTGAATGGGGAAACTGGTTCCAGTAAAGGGGAGCGAGGTAGGAAAAGGATTTCCTACCTAGTCTTGTTTACCTGACCCATCAGTTGTGTTAGAGGCCACAGTATTTCCAGCATTGTTCCCAGATTTTCTGCTGATTGCAAGAGCATGCTCTAGCTTCGTAAAAGGGTTTCTCCAGTTTTGCGCACCAGCCTATTGCAGCCCTCCATTTCGCTATTGCTGTAGGGGGCTGCTTTACAACTATGGGCAATGTCCCTCATGGTGATAATTGTGGTTATTCCCACCAATGCCCACTCCCCACGGGTGCCCCCCACATCATCAATGATCCCTAATAGAGCCACTTTTGGAGATGTCAGTTGTTTTTCCCAGGATGTGGGTCAGAGTTTCCGATTCTTGCCCAGTAGGTCTCAATCTTGGGCACTCCCAAACCATATGGAAGAAGTGAGTGTCTGGGTATGTGTAGTGGCAGCAGGGGGGTTCCTGTATGCCATATGCATCTAGGTGTGAACTATCTGATATGCAAATAATACAGCAGTATCAGCTGGAGTTAAGTGGATATGGCAATCTCACATGGGGCCATATTAGTCTACCTCCAGTCTGCATAGTCAAGGGGACCCACCCAGCCCTACCATTTCTTCCGAAGTCCAGCAAATTAATCTAAGGCATTTATGACTAAGGAGTGGTAGGTCTGTGAAGTTCTACCCTTCCCAAAGGGTCCCATCAAGATACAAGGTTTGAGATGATTATTTTCCTAAAGGTCTGAAAAATCTGCATGATAACTCAAAAGTGCATGATGACGCTGCAAATATTTATATAAATCGGTCTTCTGACCCATCTACCCAACGTCGTCCCCAGAATTGAGCATCGCCTCGGATTAAATGGGCTAGGGGATCGGTTGACAGGGCAAAGAAAATTGGGGAGAGAGAAGGCAGTTTTGCATAGTGCTCTATGGCTTGGGGATAGATCTGAAACAATGCTGTTGAAACAAACATGTGCAGAAGGTTCAGACTAGAGAATTCAGACATATCTGCGGAATGAGGGCCCAAATCCCATCCGAAGAAGGACGTGATCCAGAAAGGTCCTGTACACAGTATCAAATTATAATTTTTTTTGTTGCATTTTTAAGTAGCGCAAACTCGACACGTAGGTATTGGAGCGCTTCACATGAGCACCAGTTACGTACATGAGGACACATTCAGTTTTGGTAGGCACGGGTAGATTAAGTGATTTACCCAGAATCACAGGATGCTGAACCGAGGACGAGGTTCGAACCTGGTTTCCAAGTTCCAAAGTCGGTAGCTCTGGCCATAAATAAGGCCATCCTCTCTCAAGAGTCTAATCGAAACCAATAAGTAAACGTGCACATGAATCTCTAATTTGCTTAAGGTGGGCCAGGGTAACATGTACCCTGTGGATACAGTGGGGGGATGCAGTTAGGCATGGCTCAAATTGTTACTTGACCGCATCTAACAATTTCCTGTTTCTGGACCTGTCTGGCATAATCTGGGAATATCATGCTGTGGGATGAATGGCAGCTCAGTTCACGTTTCGTGCAAAATTGTGTCTCCATCTCAACAGTTGAATATGCGAACGATCATGGGATGCAGGGAGGGAGCAAGTAAGTGCTCTATCAGTCCTCTCTATCTCAAACTAGGGTGACAGGTTTCCCCTAGGCATCCAAGTTTTAATCCAGTTTCAGGAATTGCTCTGCCTCGTTGTTAGAGGTCATGTGAACCATTTGCTATTTTCATTTTTTTTTCTCATATAGAGTATCTAACATTTTTGTTTTCTCTTCATAAATACATAATAATATTTGTTATCACTAAATTCATAGGTAACTTGTAGGGTGCCTTTCCCTGTAAATAAAGCACTGTGTATCACATACCTTTTCTGGGGTTGACTTTGTGTCTAATGCTTGTATGCCCAGGATCCTTCTTGACGAAGATTCAAAATATTTTTCATACTCTAGTAAATTAAACCTCTTTTGGGCAGATGTCCTATCCAAAAAATGACATGCTTTAATTGGACGGTGGTCAAATCTTAAAAAAAAAAAGTTGTTTTGAAGTTTATTGCAAAATGAATCTACCACAGTATTCAGAAAAAGCTCCCCAGAGAGGAAACACGGGGGCATATTACCAAGGGTAGCGATAGGCAATTATCGCCGGTTTAGCGGCCGTTTTCGGCCACTAAGCGGCGATAATTCTATCGCTCTAATAGCAAGCTAAGCTAAAAGCTGTCGCTAACATCAGTTAGCGACAGCTTTTAGGCGATAGCGAGCGGTTTGGGGCCCGCTTTGCATGTCAGCGATATTTATCGCTAATGACATGCAAAGTGGGCGTACCCAACCTGTTAGCGACTGAAAGGAGTTGCAAACGTCGCTATCGCCTATTAGGAAGGCAGGCGTAGCGATAGAAATATTCCCGCTATCGCCAAAAACTAATGCCTGCTCAGACCAGTTCTTAGCCATGTTATCCAATGGGAGGTGGATAACATGGCTAAGAGCATTTAGTCGCTAATGCGTGAATATCGATGTATTCTCAGCGATATTCAGGCATTTCACCGCTATCGCTTGATATTTTAGCACAATGGAGAAAAACTTTGCTAATAGCTTATTTTCTCCGCTAACATATCCAGCGATAGGCAGCGATAAAAAAATTGTCGCTAAGCCTATTTAGCGATAATTATCGCTACTTGTTGGTAATATGCCCCACAATCAACTAGTACTCCATGCAACAAACACTGTTTAGCTTGCTTACCTTTTCCAGACATATGGAACAACCCCTCAAATATCCTCTTAGTCAAGTATGGACTGAGCTAGCTATAGGCTTAATTTACTGCCACTGCTGATCTTCCAAATACTCCAATATAATAGTTGATATAGCTTGGCATGTACTATTTTTTTTAACTCATACTGAAGTATATAATGGACTCTGCTGAAGAAGAATGCACAGAAATTGTTGAGCAAGTACTCAACTTTAAACCAAGGGCTGGACAAAAATGTTATTGTCAGCAATTCGTAAATCAGGCTAAAATACGTGAATATTTGGGGATTTGACAGAGTGTGAATCAAAAACATAATCTGCCAGAGTTAGACATTCTATTCACGAGTCACTACTTTTTTTGAGTAAATCAGTTCTTTAAACTTAACATTTATTTTCTCAAGAATTACATTGATTAATTTTTTGGAATATATATTCATTTTTGCATTTTCCATTTACTCAAGATGGTTAATGGAATTAAAATTTTGTTTATTGGCAATTAGCCAAGGAATTTATTTTGGAGCAGTTTTCCTTTAGTTTGCCAATGGGCTAACCAGCCTCATTTAAAACATCAGTGGGCAAATATTTAAGACTACTTTTTAAAATGAAACTAGTAGGTTATTTAGTGTGTTAGTATAGTCCTTTTGATGTTTAAAATTGAATTAAAACGGCAAATGTCGAGACAATTGAATTAATGTTGTTGATTTACGTCTGTTATGAAGCAAGTTTGTATTGTTCTACTTTAATGAATTTTAAATATTCTCTTAATATTGCGTTTCTCGGTTATTGTTTTTTTTCCATTTATTTGTCAGGAGATAAACCTTTTCTTGCATATGGAGCTCGAGAAACAGATTCAAGATGTTGAAGCGGAGATATGCTCAATAAGGAAGCAAATTAACATAATAAAAGTAAGTCCATGTTGGCTTCATATGTCTTGGAACATTTTGCCAAAGAAATCTTTCTGTAATTGTGTGCTTATCTCTTCTTTCAACCAAGATCTCCACCCTGAGAGACAAGGAGGCAATGATGCGGAATTTCACAGAAATGTTGAGGGCGGTGAAGCTCACCGAGGGGAAGGTTCTGCAGCTGGCAGAGGGTGTGGAGAGAGCAGCCCTGGACCAGGCAGAGGGAAGGCTCAGCGAGCTTGGAGAGAAGAGAACTGAGCTTTGGCTCACAAAGCAGAAACTACAGCAGAGCACCAGAGCTGATGGAAATGAACAGCTTCTAAAGGTGGGCATACCTTTGCTTGGAGCTAAATGATGCTATCAAACACTAGCTGAGCCCATGGGTTGTCTAGTCAGATGATCACAAAGGGGATAAACCCTAGGACACGGGTTTATGATGATATGCGGAATGTGAGGAAAGACATTGTCATAATAAAATAAAATGGGAAAATAAAAGAACACTCAATGCAATCAGAGGACAGATTAGCTTTGTGGTTCATTCCAATGGTGAGGTAAAGGCATAGGAAGTCACGGTTCATAGACAGGGCAATGTAGTTTGGTAGTTTTCATTAGCTCCTGGTAGCACAGCAGATGCTGAAAAGTTTAGTTTGTTTGTTAATTCACTGTTATTAACCAACAGTACCATGAAATGTTAGGATGGTCAACACAAGGCTCATTAAAACATTATTTTACGGCATCTACTTAATTAAATTGTAAAGAGGGCAAACATTTATATTTGCACATTTCGTTCGACATCTGCAAAGCAGCAGATTTGATGGATAGAGAGGCATATAGTGAACAAGTGAAAAGAGTTCGAGAAAATAAGTTAGTTTAAGTAAATAAGAGAAAGTTGCTTGGAAACAGAGGATGGTTTAATAATGAATAGCGAACAATGGAGGGAGAGAAAGAAAGATAGATAAAGATCACAAGGTCTCCAGAAGCATGGAAAAAAAGATCTTTCCTACTAGCCTAGGCCTCAGAGATTTAGTGAGGCTGATTATCATTGTATGGAAGCAAAATTAAGGTTTCTGTCTGCAGAGGGAGTGAGATAAGGACAGACAGAAAGCGAGGTAGACAGAGTTGTAGGGAGGAAAAGAAAACGAAAGAGTTGTCAAAAGATCCATAGTGTGTAACTGAGCATTATTGCAGTGAATATGACATTTTTTAAATTTGAAAGTAATGGGTTGTGTGGAAGGGAACTTGGGTGTCCATGAGGTGGTCATGTGGAAAAACTCCTGGAAATTCCGCCTACAGGCCAAGTAGGGGCAGTAGGAACAGAATGGTAGCATTTAATAATGAATATCAGGGACTTTTTATCTAGCATCTATTTCCACTTGTAATCTCACCGCTAAAATTATCCTTAAAACTTAAGGCATGTTACAGAGATGACGAGAACTCTCAAATGCTGGAATCAAACATCCATTAGTATCAGTGAGGGTGGCGTGGGAGGGTCACCATCGACGACAATGGAGGTGTAGGACAGAGGAAAAGTACCTATTCGCAGATAGGGGTAGTCAGGAGGGGCTCTGTGGGCAACCTTAACCAGCTAAAGCAAGTTCTATAATTTCTTCCTGTCATCACAAAGTAGTCACCTGTGCTTTGATTCATTCTAGGTACGAATACACTAATGCTCCATCCTTGTGCTATTAGATTATCAAAAAGAAAAAAGCGACTGCAGACTGTCCAGAAACCTGGAATCCCACTGAACCATGGGCGTTAATAGAGAGATTCAGCTTCCCAACATACACAATCGCTGCACTGGCTGCATATTTCCAAGGCAGTCAGATTTAAAGTTCTTTGACATTCAAGTGCCTATCTGAGCTGCCACCATATAGAAGTCTTCGAACCTGGTTCCACCTTCTTCTGCTGTCTGGTACTCCAGAACAAAATCCTTAAACAAAATGTAAAAGTAGAACATTATCAAGGCTACCCTCCCATCAAAGTACAGCGACAGCAGTAATAAAAAAATAATATATATATATATATATATATATATATATATATATATACACATCAAACAACGCCAAAGTTATTAGCAAAAACAAAAAAAGCTCCATCTATGGAAACTAGATCCTCAATATATATATATATATATATATATATATATATATATATATATATATGTATATATATATTGATCAAGACTTTAACAGGTCAAAACACGTTATCCTTTTCTCTGCCGGAAAAAAGGATTAGCTGCAAACGCTGGCTACTGTCTATATTCTCTGAACAGTTGTGTACAGATTAAAGACCGTATGGAATAAGGGTTTCCCATATATCTGTGGTGGATGTGTTAATTTGAACTACACTACCCTTGAAGCGTATGGTATTGGGCCAATGTGCCACATAACCCATGCTTTCTACACCTATGGGAGTTGTTTCTGTGACAGCATTAATGATGCTTTCTATTCTTGTGAGCTATTTTGTACTTCCTTTCAGAGCTCTAATGCTATACCTGTTTATAGAGCAATGTGGACAAAAGAAGCTTGGATGATGTCATAAATGATGTAATAGTACATGTCATGAGTAATGTAATATATGAGGCCATAAGCAGTGCATGGCGTGGGTGCAAATTATAGATTATAGTTACCTCTGCTTACTATAACTGGTGAATTTTTGTGTTTTTTGTTTTAGTTCAAAATGTTAGTATTGTCACTGACAAATTCACTCAACTACAACGTTACTTGAACCTTTGTTTAAAAAAAAGAAAAACAAGCTTTTTATCACACCTAAGTATAATATTACTGGATGTATGACGTTACAACGCATGCTTTTACCACGCATGCTGTTGCAACGCAAGTATTACAACGCAAACCTTTACAACGCATTACACTTAGGGGTGCTGGATAGTGAATAGTTTAATTTACTATTCCAACTCCAGTCCCCCTGGACACTAGGGAAGGTGTTGGATAGTAAATTAAAACTATTTCCTATCCTAGAGCGCCCCCCAGTGTAATGCGTTGTAAAGGTTTTCGTTGTAATACTTGCGTTGTAACAGCACTGCGTGGTAAAAGTTTCGTTGTAAAGGATGTTTACCAATATTACTTTAACCTTCGTTTTTTCCAGAGAGAATATATATATATATATATATATATATATATATATATATATATATATATATATATGTATATGTATATATATATATATGTATATGTATATATATATATATATATATATTCACTGAAAAAACCATAGGTTATAGACCATATATAGTTAGGAATTAGCATTTACAAAACCTTATTTTACTCACACAAAACCATTGAAATTCCATATATAGTTAGTTGCACTAACTATATATCGCGCACCCGCAATCCACTGCTGATGATGTCACATATTACATCATTCATGACATGGTCAGTGACATCACTGATGACATCACTGATGACATCTCAAATGACATCACTGATGACAACATACAGTGACTGTATGTTTCTGTAAAGTTAAAATGTGTCTTACATATTGAAGAATGAGTGGAAGTATAAGTGTCTGGACAAAGGATTTAGTAGGTGCATGACTGAATGTATGAGTGAGTGATTAAATGTGTCTCACTGAGTGCATGGGTTAGTGACTAAACTGTCTTAATTTGTGCATCATTATGTCTGTTGTTCTGTAAACTGCTGCATGTGTTGATCAGTAGCTATATGATTAACTATATGGGTTACTGATTGATTGTCCAAGTATTTGTATGGGAGACTGAGTGTGTGTGTGGCTGGCTGGGAGGTGTGTGACTCTGTGCAGATCAATGTGTACTTGTATCAATGATTGTATAAGAAGGTAAGTATGTGTTAGTATATGTTTGAAAATGTAAGGTGCTCTATGTTTAACTGTATAGACAAGAAAATGGAAGTGTCATTGATTCTTTACAGGACTGACTAGGTGTGTGAGTAACTCCATGGATGAGTGGCAGACTGTGAGTGTCTGTATAGGTGTATGAGTGCATATGATAGTGTTGTAAAGATGAGTGATTGTATGTATGAATGATTGTATGGGTGAATGAGTGAAGGTGTGTGTAGACGTAGCAATCAGTGAGTGCGTACGTAGTAACTAGTATTGGTGTGTCAATGGTTTCAAAAATTATACTCTGTATTTAACACTGGGTGAAACAGAGGTTATATTAAAATGTGAGGAGATGCATTGTATTGTCACATGAATGATATCATCAGTGATGTGGTCATTGATGTCAAATGAGATGTCATCAGTGATGTCATTTGAGATGTCATCAGTGATGTCATCAGTGATGTCACTGACCATGTCATGAATGATGTAATATGTGACATCATCAGCAGTGGATTGCGGGTGCGCGATATATAGTTAGTGCAACTAACTATATATGGAATTTCAATGGTTTTGTGTGAGTAAAATAAGGTTTTGTAAATGCTAATTCCTAACTATATATGGTCTATAACCTATGGTTTTTTCAGTGAATTTTCAAGGTTTTGTAAATGCTAATTCCTAACTATATATGGTCTATAACCTATGGTTTTTTCAGTGAATTTCATTGGTTTTTTAACAGCTAATATCTGTAGCTGTAAAATGTATTCTTCTTTAAATCCAAAAAGATATTTTATATGTTTATGAATAATTTTTTTTTTTTATATATTTTTTTCTTCGTTCCCGCTTCGCGAATCGGGAAGCTTCCCGTTAGCTGACCTTGATGCCGCGAAATAGACCGCGAGCCGGTAAACGTTTCTTTACCGCAACTGCCGCGTTAGAAAACAACATCGTGACGCCTCCCGTCCGCATGACGTTTCACGTTGTCGCGTGATACGTCATATGACGTGCTACGTTAGCGAACTGGTACGCGAAGCGAGTCGCAAAGCGCAGGTTTCTGGAAGCAAACCGGGAGGCCCTGCAAAGCGCTTAACGTAAACACAGCAGGTCATGTGACTTGGTAATAACACTTTTCATTGGTTCATTTCACTTTTGGTTTCCTAATGATGTAAGACTAGGTCATATAATCTAAAATGAACACTTTTCATTGGTTGAGAACTCTTGTTTTTCCCAAATGATGAAAATCCCTCCTTCTTTCCTCACTCTGACTTTCATCATTGTGAGAGAAAGACCCTTTGTGATCACTGAGCAATGGCTTCTTTAGTAGCTTCAGCTGGTGCTTCCCCACCACCTCCACCACATCCAAGGAAGAGTGGACCACCTGCTCAAGTTATAATTCAACAAGAAGAGGAAGAAGAGGAACAGAACGACGAGCACGAAGAGAGGCAGTTTTTGCCTGAGGAGCCCAGGACGTCTCACCGGAAAGAAAACTTCATTTGGCAATTTTTTTAAATTCCCAAAGGTCAGAAAAAAGTAAATGCAAGATACGTAACTTGCCTTATATGTCAAGATAGACTGTCCAGAGGAACCGAGAAAAAATACAGTTTCGGAAACTACACAATGCATCGCCATATGACTAGGTGGCATCCTAACAACTACAGTGCTGCACAGTTTCGGAACGACCTAGATAATCTCCCTATTATGGCCAGAAGATCTGTTGTACCGGAAGTAACGGGACCAGAGGGCAGGGAGATGGTGCCAAATATACAAATGAGATTTGGTGAAGTAAAACACATCTGCGTATATTGCGATGGATTCATTTGCTACGGAGAAAGAAGCATCACTCTGATCAACAGAGCTATTGACTATCATATGCAAGTTTGTACGAAACGCCCAAAATAATAAATACTTTTTTTTGTTTTGTTGCTCCTGTTGAGCCCTTTACAATGAATCGTTTTCATTGCCCCCTCCAAGAAAAACCCAAAAAAATATAAAACTGTTCAGAAAAATTCAAAAAAAGTAAAAAAATGTTCCGAAAAAAATAAAAAAAATATAAAACAACAAAAACAATAAAAAAAAAGTTCTTTTCAGAACTACCTCCCCGTTATTAAAAAATTGGTACAATATTTGGAACTGTGCCAACCTCTATTTCTCTTAGTTCGCTTCCCAGTTCACTCGCCGGTACGCGAACCGGAAGCGAACCAAAAACAGTAAGTATAAGGGAAGGAAACAGACACTTATGTTAAAAGAAAGACAGCTATAGGGGAGTAAACTAGAGATACTATTACCCGTAATCCACTGCTGATGATGTCACATATTACATCATTCATGACATGCTCAGTGACATCATCAGCAGAGGATTGCGGGTTTTTTGGCAACGTGCCTTATCCACGGTTTAATAACGCTGCCTTTTGCTTTATATAAGTTTTCAAATTGTATGAAATATATACCAATAGGTCGTTATGAACCTTTAGGTAGTGCTTTTCTTCATGAGGTCTGGTCGCTTCCATACACATACAGATGTTTCAAAGATGATCAAGAAGTTTATCTGAATGGAGAGGAATGCACTGAGACGCCAGATCATTCACTAATGTGTAGGCACATACAGTTACACGGTTCATGCAACAAACACCGACCAAATATGGCTTGCGTGTTGCAAGGCACGCCAGTTCCTGCTATCATCCCCACGTTCAAGTTGTTGGAAAATGGTAGTTATTTGATGCTCAATAATGAAGATTGTTCTGGGTTAATTAAAAGTATTCCTTTTATCGTAACTGTAAGTGAACGGGTTATTTGCTGCAGAAATGTTCTATTTCCTCCCACACATGAACATAGGGAGTTTTCAATCTCGCCACAAATACCAACCTTGGGAGCAGATTTCAACGGCATGGCAAGAATAAGAGCTCTTTTGTCTCAGAGAGAGGTGGCCTTGAGTTCGGCCCGTGAAACTTTCGTGCTTCACATAGCGAACACCCGTACAGAGGTGCAGACCCTTTTCAATTCAGATTTGCCTTTCCATTTCAGCAAGATGGTTCGGACTATCTTTAACGCATCCTCCACAAAGGCCCTGGCGCACTTTTTTAAAGTTGTTACCAGTGGTCTCGTGACTTCATTTGAGAAAATCTTTGGAGTCATCCCTGCTTTCTTTCATTCTATTTTTTCCACTCTGCTTCGTGGATTGCCATTTTTACTTGCATTACCAGCGGACGCTCTTGTGCTTTTTTACATTTTTAAATATGGATGTCCCTCCTATGCAACCTCCCGCCCTGCAGCTGCTGACACTGTTCCGCAATCGCATGCTAGAATATTATGGCACAATGCCGTTGGCGATATTAAGCACGGCATATGGATTATCTTTTCGATTCTCCTACTTCACCTGTGTCCAGCCTGTATTTCACTGCCTGACCTGTGATTTCGATTGGGCCATTGATTTGTGTCTCTGCGGACCGGTTTCTCCTGACGTCGACTTTAATCAGCTGATGACTCCTATCATTACTCACGAGTTGGTTTGTCCTGGCTAAAGGATTATGGCTGTGGCATTGATGCATGGACTAATTGGTCCCTGGAATTTACTGGCGGCAACACAGTCTTTCTTGGAACAGAGCTTTCTTGAAAACCCACCGAGCTGTCCTCTGATGGTGATAGAGGATCCGGTGCTGGGAGAGCACGTATGTTCTTTTCCGCTTTTAAATTGGATGGCTGAACTCTTTTCGGATGAAGACGGTGACTTCCTATTGGAGGCTGTTGCAGCTTATTTTGCATACACAGTTATGTCATAGACCTTTTTCATTTTTGATATGCTGAGTACTAGCATTTCATTGACAATTCATTGACTTATTTGTCAAGTTTTTATTATTTAGCTTGCCTATTGGCTTAAGACTCGATAAAGTACTTGGCTGTTTTATTTTTCTTTAGCATTAAATTTTCCTAGTTTTTAATATTTTACCTTGCGGACCGTCCACATATAAAGTTGCAATCTGCTCTCATGAGATGGCACTTCTATTATGTTATTCAGTTCGTTTCCGGATCATGGGGAGGTGTCATCTAGGTCCTGGATATCTTTACACCGTGTTAAGTTAGCATGGCCTCATTACCGGTTTAAACGCCATTTTTCCTTTTTTGCAACTTCTGCACACGACACTTAGTTGTTGCTTTAGCTTTCAACCTAATAGTTCATCGTGATTTACATGAGAATAATATGTTATTGCTCTACTATCTGCTTTACTTGTTAAACTATATCTGTACAGCGAGTGCTGAAGTTTCAAGAACAACACGATACAGAATTGTTATGAGGTCTGATCTCCACGACTTCATACTCATAACATAAGTGCAGCTTCTGCCAATTCTGGGCATGAGGCGGGTTTTATATTGCTTTGCCGAACACACATACACAACACTTGATGCGGTTCACATGAAGAGAGAGCTGGTGTATGCTGATGTGATTCCTTCAAATCTAAGACACTAAAGTATGGGCACGCCCTAAACCAACACAAAGAGACCTTCTTAGCAAATAATATAATATGTGTATTAGGGAGGGTGAGATATAAGCAGCCGCGGGCCGTGGAGGGAGTTACGATGGGGCAGGGAGGCGGGGAGGGGGAGGGGCAGGGTGGAGCCCTCTCCACCCTGCCCCTCCCCCTCCCCGCCTCCCTGCCCCACCGTAACTCCCTCCACGGCCCGTGGCTGCTTATAAGTGTTGATAACTCTTATTCATTTACAGCATGTTAACATACTGTCACCATTCGCTTTTTATGTACTAGTAACTATGCTGGTAATTTTGCTACTGATAATATGTGTACTTGTATTATCTAACATACTACGCCTGAGAAGACGGCATTAGTAAATAAACATTTCAAATACACATGTGTTCTTCTTAACTCCATGTTCTGGTTTCTAAGAAATATATAACGACCGACTGTTCGTGAGTTCCACGTATCCTGAGGTACTATACGTTCATATTCTGGATTGTCTAAACATTGAGAGTTTGTTATATCCAATGTGACACTGTACCTAGCTTGCTAAGGGGTTTTTGAGTACTAAGGTGAGTTTTGGGGCACCCTAATTCGCCGAGGTTCCAATCCTCTGTCCACAGTTCTGTGTGAGAACAGAAACCCTGCAACAGGGGCACCCCGACCCTTCCTGGAGCTTCATCACACTTGCGATACAACTCCAGCAATGCGCCACCTTTACGGCACAGTTACATCACGCATCTGTGCTGTTTTTGCCCCATGATGCGCCGCATTGTAAATGCAGCACACCATAGGTGACGGAACAGCGGCACAGAATGACTAACACATCCCTGGTGATGCGCCAGTCATCATAAATCTATCCCTATGCTTCTTATCTTGTTCGAGATGAACCGCCATATGTATCATCAAAGTTTTTTGCATTTCCTAAATAGCGAACTTTAAGGAATAAATAGCGATTCTTTACCATTCCTAGTTTGCGATTAGCTATTTGCTAATTACAAATTACCCATTCATTTCCTTCCTTTCCATAGGGCGGTTGGACTCACTTTTAGCTCGAACGGCTGAATGGATTTCCACGAAACTTGGCAAAATTGTAGGGACTGGTAGCCCGATGTGCCTTTGCTATGTCTCAAGATATATGCTCCAGTGGTTTTTACGAAAATTAACTTTGAAAAATATATATTGGGCTACATTGGCCTATATATATGTTGGAGCCCAAATGTAGCCCAATGTAGCCCAATGAAGCCCAATGAAGCCCAATGTAGCCCAATGTAGCCCAAAGATGGCCGCCAGAGACAAAAAAAACAAATGTAGCCCAAATATCAGCCAGATGTAGCCCAACTATAGCCCAGTGACAGAATGACCAATCAGCTTCGCAAACCTCCGTTACGCTTCGCGTAACGGAGGTTTGCGAAGCTGATTGGTCATTCTGTCACTGGGCTATAGTTGGGCTACATCTGGCTGATATTTGGGCTACATTTGTTTTTTTGTGTGTCTGGCGGCCATCTTTGGGCTACATTGGGCTACATTGGGCTTCATTGGGCTACATTTGGGCTCCAACATATATATAGGCCAATGTAGCCCAATATATATTTTTCAAAGTTAATTTTCGTAAAAACCACTGGAGCATATATCTTGAGACATAGCAAAGGCACATCGGGCTACCAGTCCCTACAATTTTGCCAAGTTTCGTGGAAATCCATTCAGCCGTTCGAGCTAAAAGTGAGTCCAACCGCCCTATGGAAATGAAGGAAATGAATGGGTAATTTGTAATTAGCAAATAGCTAATCGCAAACTAGGAATGGTAAAGAATCGCTATTTATTCCTTAAAGTTCGCTATTTAGGAAATACAAAAAACTTTGATGATACATATGGCGGTTCATCTCTAACAAGATAAGAAGCATAGGGATACATTTATGATGACTGGCGCATCACCAGGGATGTGTTAGTCATTCTGTGCCGCTGTTCCGTCACCTATGGTGTGCTGCATTTACAATGCGGCGCATCATGGGGCAAAAACAGCACAGATGCGTGATGTATCTGTGCCGTAAAGGTGGCGCATTGCTGGAGTTGTATCGCAAGTGTGATGAAGCTCCAGCAAGGGTCGGGGGTGCCCCTGTCGCAGGGTTTCTGTTCTCACACAGAACTGTGGACAGAGGATTGGAACCTCGGCGAATTAGGGTGTCCCAAAACTCACGTTAGTAATCAAAAACTCCTTAGCAAGCTAGGTACAGTGTCACATTGGATATAACAAACTCTCAATGTTTAGACAATCCAGAATATGAACTTATAGTACCTCAGGATACGTGGAACTCATGAACAGTCGGTCGTTATATATTTCTTAGAAACCAGAACATGGAGTTAAGAAGAACACATGTGTATTTGAAATGTTTATTTACTAATGCCGTCTTCTCAGGCGTAGTATCTTAGATAATACAAGTACACATATTATCAGTAGCAAAATTACCAGCATAGTTACTAGTACATAAAAAGCGAATGGTGATAGTATGTTAACATGCTGTAAATGAATAAGAGTTAGCAACACTTATAAGCAGCCGCGGGCCGTGGAGGGAGTTACGGTGAGGCAGGGAGGCGGGGAGGGGGAGAAGCAGGGTGGAGAATACAAGTACACATATTATCAGTAGCAAAATTACCAGCATAGTTACTAGTACATAAAAAGCGAATGGTGACAGTATGTTAACATGCTGTAAATGAATAAGAGTTAGCAACACTTATAAGCAGCCGCGGGCCGTGGAGGGAGTTACGGTGGGGCAGGGAGGCGGGGAGGGGGAGGGGCAAGGTAGAGAGGGCTCCACCCTGCTTCTCCCCCTCCCCGCCTCCCTGCCTCACCGTAACTCCCTCCACGGCCCGCGGCTGCTTATATCTCACCCTCCCTAATACACATATTATATTATTTGCTAAGAAGGTCTCTTTGTGTTGGTTTAGGGCGTGCCCATACTTTAGTGTCTTAGATTTGAAGGAATCACATCAGCATACACCAGCTCTCTCTTCATGTGAACCGCATCAACTGTTGTGTATGTGTGTTCGGCAAAGCAATATAAAACCCGCCTCATGCCCAGAATTGGCAGAAGTTGCACTTATGTTATGAGTATGAAGTCGTGGAGATCAGACCTCATAACAATTCTGTATCGTGTTGTTCTTGAAACTTTAGCACTCGCTGTACAGATATAGTTTAACAAGCAAAGCAGATAGTAGAGCAATAACATATTATTCTCATGTAAACCACGATGAACTACTAGGTGGAAAGCTAAAGCAACAACTAAGTGTCGTGTGCAGAAGTTGCAAAAAAGGAAAAATGGCGTTTAAACCGGTAATGAGCCCATGCTAACTTAACACGGTGTAAAGATATCCAGGACCTAGATGACACCTCCCCATGATCCGGAAACGAACTGAATAAGATAATAGAAGTGCCATCTCATGAGAGCAGATTGCAAGTTTATATGTGGACGGTCCGCAAGGTAAAGCATTAAAAACTAGGAAAATTTAATGCTAAAGAAAAATAAAACAGCCAAGTACTTTATCGAGTCTTAAGCCAATAGGCAAGGTAAATAATAAAAACTTGACAAATAAGTCAATGAATTGTCAATGAAATGCTAGTACTCAGCATATCAAACATGAAAAAGGTCTATGACATAACTGTGTATGCAAAATAAGCTGCAACAGCCTCCAATAGGAAGTCACCGTCTTCATCCGAAAACAGTTCAGCCATCCAATTTAAAAGCGGAAAAGAACATACGTGCTCTCCCAGCACCGGATCCTCTATCACCATCAGAGGACAGCTCGGTGGGTTTTCAAGAAAGCTCTGTTCCAAGAAAGACTGTGCTGCCGCCAGTAAATTCCAGGGACCAAGTAGTCCATGCATCAATGCCACAGCCATAATCCTTTCGCCAGGACAAACCAACTCGTGAGTAATGATAGGAGTCATCAGCTGATTAAAGTCGACGTCAGGAGAAACCGGTCCGCAGAGACACAAATCAATGGCCCAATCGAAATCACAGGTCAGGCAGTGAAATACAGGCTGGACACAGGTGAAGTAGGAGAATCGAAAAGATAATCCATATGCCGTGCTTAATATCGCCAACGGCATTGTGCCATAATATTCTAGCATGCGATTGCGGAACAGTGTCAGCAGCTGCAGGGTGGGAGGTTGCATAGGAGGGACATCCATATTTAAAAATGTAAAAAAGCACAAGAGCGTCCGCTGGTAATGCAAGTAAAAATGCCAATCCACGAACCAGAGTGGAGAAAATAGAATGAAAGGAAGCAGGGATGACTCCAAAGATTTTCTCAAATGAAGTCACGAGACCACTGGTAACAACTTTAAAAAAGTGCGCCAGGGTCTTTGTGGAGGATGCGTTAAAGATAGTCGGAACCATCTTGCTGAAATTGAAAGGCAAATCTGAATTAAAAGTATTCCTTTTATCGTAACAGTAAGTGAACGGGTTATTTGCTGCAGAAATGTTCTATTTCCTCCCACACATGAACATAGGGAGTTTTCAATCTGGCCACAAATACCAACCTTGGGACAGATTTCAACGGCATGGCAAGAATAAGAGCTCTTTTGTCTCAGAGAGAGGTGGTCTTGAGTTCGGCCCGTGAAACTTTCGTGCTTCACATAGCGAACACCCGTACAGAGGTGCAGACCCTTTTCAATTAACTCAGAACAATCTTCATTATTGAGCATCAAATAACTACCATTTTCCAACAACTGGAACGTGGGGATGATAGCAGGAACTGGCGTGCCTTGCAACACGCAAGCCATATTTGGTCGGTGTTTGTTGCATGAACCGTGTAACTGTATGTGCCTACACATTAGTGAATGATCTGGCGTCTCAGTGCATTCCTCTCCATTCAGATAAACTTCTTGATCATCTTTGAAACATCTGTATGTGTATGGAAGCGACCAGACCTCATGAAGAAAAGCACTACCTAAAGGTTCATAACGACCTATTGGTATATATTTCATACAATTTGAAAACTTATATAAAGCAAAAGGCAGCGTTATTAAACCGTGGATAAGGCACGTTGCCAAAAAACCCGCAATCCTCTGCTGATGATGTCAGTGAGCATGTCATGAATGATGTAATATGTAACATCATCAGCAGTGGATTACCGGTAATAGTATCTCTAGTTTACTCCCCTATAGCTGTCTTTCTTTTAACATAAGTGTCTGTTTCCTTCCCTTATACTTACTGTTTTTGGTTCGCTTCTGGTTCGCGTACCGGCGAGCGAACAGGGAAGCGAACTAAGAGAAATAGAGGTTGGCACAGTTCCAAATATTGTACCAATTTTTTAATAACGGGGAGGTAGTTCTGAAAAGAACTTTTTTTTTATTGTTTTTGTTGTTTTATATTTTTTTTATTATTTTTCGGAACATTTTTTTTACTTTTTTTGAATTTTTCTGAACAGTTTTATATTTTTTGGGGTTTTTCTTGGAGGGGGCAATGAAAACGATTCATTGTAAAGGGCTCAACAGGAGCAACAAAACAAAAAAAGAAGTATTTATTATTTTGGGCGTTTCGTACAAACTTGCATATGATAGTCAATAGCTCTGTTGATCAGAGTGATGCTTTTTTCTCCGTAGGAAATGAATCCATCGCAAAATACGCAGATGTGTTTTACTTCACCAAATTTCATTTGTATATTTGGCACCATCTCCCTGCCCTCTGGTCCCGTTACTTCCGGTACAACAGATCTTCTGGCCATAATAGGGAGATTATCTAGGTCGTTCCGAAACTGTGCAGCACTGTAGTTGTTAGGATGCCACCTAGTCATATGGCGATGCATTGTGTAGTTTCCGAAACTGTATTTTTTCTCGGTTCCTCTGGACAGTCTATCTTGACATATAAGGCAAGTTACGTATCTTGCATTTACTTTTTTCTGACCTTTGGGAATTTTAAAAAATTGCCAAATGAAGTTTTCTTTCCGGTGAGACGTCCTGGGCTGCTCAGGCAAAAACTGCCTCTCTTCGTGCTCGTCGTCCTGTTCCTCTTCTTCTTCTTCTTGTTGAATTATAACTTGAGCAGGTGGTCCACTCTTCCTTGGATGTGGTGGAGGTGGTGGGGAAGCACCAGCTGAAGCTACTAAAGAAGCCATTGCTCAGTGATCACAAAGGGTCTTTCTCTCACAATGATGAAAGTCAGAGTGAGGAAAGAAGGAGGGATTTTCATCATTTGGGAAAAACAAGAGTTCTCAACCAATCAAAAGTGTTCATTTTAGATTATATGACCTAGTCTTACATCATTAGGAAACCAAAAGTGAAATGAACCAATGAAAAGTGTTATTACCAAGTCACATGACTTGCTGTGTTTACGTTAAGCGCTTTGCAGGGCCTCCCGGTTTGCTTCCAGAAACCTGCGCTTTGCGACTCGCTTCGCGTACCAGTTCGCTAACGTAGCACGTCATATGACGTATCACGCGACAACGTGAAACGTCATGCGGACGGGAGGCGTCACGATGTTGTTTTCTAACGCGGCACTTGCGGTAAAGAAACGTTTACCGGCTCGCGGTCTATTTCGCGGCATCAAGGTCAGCTAACGGGAAGCTTCCCGATTCGCGAAGCGGGAACGAAGAAAAAAAAATATTAAAAAAAAAAATTATTCATAAACATATAAAATATATTTTGGGATTTAAAGAAGAATACATTTTACAGCTACAGATATTAGCTGTTAAAAAACCAATGAAATTCACAGAAAAAACCATAGGTTATAGACCATATATAGTTAGGAATTAGCATTTACAAAACCTTGAAAATTCACTGAAAAAACCATAGGGTATAGACCATATATAGTTAGGAATTAGCATTTAGAAAACCTTATTTTACTCACACAAAACCATTGAAATTCCATATATAGTTAGTTGCACTAACTATATATCGCGCACCCGCAATCCACTGCTGATGATGTCACATATTACATCATTCATGACATGGTCAGTGACATCACTGATGACATCACTGATGACATCTCAAATGACATCACTGATGACATCTCATTTGACATCAATGACCACATCACTGATGATATCATTCATGTGACAATACAATGCATCTCCTCACATTTTAATATAACCTCTGTTTCACCCAGTGTTAAAAAGAGAGTATAATTTTTGAAACCATTGACACACCAATACTAGTTACTACATACGCACTCACTGATTGCTACGTCTACACACACCTTCACTCATTCACCCATACAATCATTCATACATACAATCACTCATCTTTACAACACTATCATATGCACTCATACACCTATACAGACACTCACAGTCTGCCACTCATCCATGGAGTTACTCACACACCTAGTCAGTCCTGTAAAGAATCAATGACACTTCCATTTTCTTGTCTATACAGTTAAACATAGAGCACCTTACATTTTCAAACATATACTAACACATACTTACCTTCTTATACAATCATTGATACAAGTACAGATTGATCTGCACAGAGTCACACACCTCCCAGCTAGCCACACACACACTCAGTCTCCCATACAAATACTTGGGCTATCAATCAATAACCCATATAGTTACTCATATAGCTACTGATCAACACATGCAGCAGTTTACAGAACAACAGACATAATGATGCACAAATTAAGACAGTTTAGTCACTAACCCATGCAGTCAGTGAGACACATTTAATCACTCACTCATACAGTCAGTCATGCACCTACTAAATCCTTCGTCCAGACACTTACACATCCACTCATTCTTCAATATGTAAGACATATTTAAACTTTATAGAAACAAAAAATCACTGGATGTTGTTATCAGTGATGTCATCAGTGATGTCATTTGAGATGTCATCAGTGATGTCATCAGTGATGTCACTGACCATGTCATGAATGATGTAATATGTGACATCATCAGCAGTGGATTGCGGGTGCGCGATATATAGTTAGTGCAACTAACTATATATGGAATTTCAATGGTTTTGTGTGAGTAAAATAAGGTTTTCTAAATGCTAATTCCTAACTATATATGGTCTATAACCTATGGTTTTTTCAGTGAATATATATATAGATATATATATATATATATATATATATATATATATATATATATATGTATATATATATATATAGTATTTTTATACCAAACACCTTCAATTGAGACACATTAATCAGGGTGACCCGCCGGCTGCACACGAAATTGGAAGGAAGGATTGCGCCGAGCGAGTACCACCGGAGTATGCAGGAGGCGCTGCCACTGTCTTTGGGAGGTCTGCGGGCCCGTGATATCTTGCCACTCCAGTGTGCAGTCAAGGTTTGTGGGAAACTGCTTTTCCTACATGGTCGGATATCGGGGACAGACAATCAGCAGGGTGCCACACTGTTTATTGGGACAGTGTGGACTTGGAGGATCAGTGCGCCTAAGGTTAGCAAAAAGCCAATTACATGAAGATTTGCAAGGAAGTGACTTTTGGGGCATTTACTTTTGTTTGACATGAATGCTGGACCTTGTAGTCCGGAAGTATGGGCAACTGAAACCAAAGTGAGACCTTCGAACATCATTGAAATACTAGGATTGTTGCCAAAAAATTACCAAAGAAAGGTCATGAAATGCACGGAGGTTCGTGAAGATTACAATATGAAAAAAAGAAAAAAGAACTGATTTTAAGAACTGACTCTGCAACCGATTTACAAGTCCTTCTTTACTTTTGGTTAAACGAAAATGCATTTAAACCTGGCTTACCTGCTCCTCCATGTTTGCATATGATTAAGACCTGGTGAGGTCGAAACCGGTAATGCTTTTCCTGCTGATTAAAAGAGGTTCCTCCGCAATCAGACTGGTGGGCTTGATTTCTGCGCTGCACAAGGCGTGAAATATTCTTGATATATATATATATATATATATATATGTTTGCTCCTCATACACTTACTCCACGCACTCTTTCCTTCACGGGTGCTGTTGATGCGGGAAGTGTCGCCGCAAAATATTCTGCTCCTCGCCCTCCTGCCCTTTCAAGAAGACACAGCACTCACGGGGGGGAAGTCAATAGATTTATTTCAGACTTCCAAACGCAAACGCACCAGACGCGTTTCGGCTATCGCCTTCCTCTGTGGTACAGGGGGATTGCGGCCATTGCAGTTTTTTATACATCTGTGCTCAATCGTAAATAATAGTAAACATAAACAAAGGACACAACATTATCTTCCACATATTGTGCCAGCGCCATCTTGTAATGGTGTGAGTTCATATACAACACAACCTTAGCAAATTTCGCTATTGATTCCGATCTAGCCCTGTATGGGCTTAAACCTATTTCAATCTTGCCCTGAATGGGCCTTTTGTTGCATAAGTCCTCCGTTGCTTCAACAACTAAACGTGCTCCCCAAATTAATAAATTCAAAATACAAAATTACAATTTTTTACAGTTTTCCACACATTATCCTTCAAAAATTTCCATTGTATTTACACAGCAAACTAAGATCTTAGCAATTATACATCTTTGACTACATCCAACTATTTACATATGAAGCAAAATTATTATTCCTAGGTCAAAGAGAGCTAGCAGTACACCTGGGTTAAAGGGCTCTTTGACCTAGGAATAATAATTTTGCTTCATATGTAAATAGTTGGATGTAGTCAAAGATGTATAATTGCTAAGATCTTAGTTTGCTGTGTAAATACAATGGAAATTTTTGAAGGATAATGTGTGGAAAACTGTAAAAAATTGTAATTTTGTATTTTGAATTTATTAATTTGGGGAGCACGTTTAGTTGTTGAAGCAACGGAGGACTTATGCAACAAAAGGCCCATTCAGGGCAAGATTGAAATAGGTTTAAGCCCATACAGGGCTAGATCGGAATCAATAGCGAAATTTGCTAAGGTTGTGTTGTATATGAACTCACACCATTACAAGATGGCGCTGGCACAATATGTGGAAGATAATGTTGTGTCCTTTGTTTATGTTTACTATTATTTACGATTGAGCACAGATGTATAAAAAACTGCAATGGCCGCAATCCCCCTGTACCACAGAGGAAGGCGATAGCCGAAACGCGTCTGGTGCGTTTGCGTTTGGAAGTCTGAAATAAATCTATTGACTTCCCCCCCGTGAGTGCTGTGTCTTCTTGAAAGGGCAGGAGGGCGAGGAGCAGAATATATATATATATATATATATATATATAGAGAGAGAGAGAGTATTTTTATCCCAAACACTTTCAATTGAGCAGTGACTCGTCCACCCCTTAAAAGTAAGTGGGGTCACTCACAGAAGCATTAGACCGAGATATGTTTTAAAGGAGATGAGAGGGCTATAGGGGAGAGAGGAAGGAAAGGGAAAGAAGTCAAGGAGCCAAGAGGATAAGAAATCTGGCCAAATTGTACACCCCTTAAAGTAAATAGCTCTCGTCACAACTGTCTGTTATATACAGGAGGAATCAAGCAGTGTCCGTAGTTCAAGAGTCATTCGCAATTACAGTTGCAAGGATTAGAGGGCTGAATTGATAGTGTTCTGCCACACTGTGTAGGAAATTCTGTGTAGCCACATTATATGGGGCGCATAGTTTGCCATCATATTTCACTTTTAGCATCAAAGTTAAGACAGACAAGCCCAAATAAAAAAGTTCCAGGAGTTGTTTCCTTTTGAATTGCAATTGGGCACCAACGATAGGGTAGATTAAAAAAATGTTTATGTCCACTTGGAGAGTCTCACTGAACATCACCACTTTCTTTACCACAATTTTGGTGATGATGGCGGAGAGGATGAGACATCCAGGCCTCTTCACCAGATCCCTCCTGGCCCGGGGACGGAGGGAATGTGCAGCAAGTAGGTGCCAGTCAGCTAGGTGAGCCACAGATAAAGACTGCTTCTTTGAAGTCACAGTTGGGATGGGCAGAACTCTAGTGTTGTTTACATTTTTAATCTTGTGTTTCAACTTCAGCAATGCACACACAATATTGTTCTGAAGCGGAGCATGGGTGACCTCTGAAACCACACAACACAGCAGCCCTCCAACTTCACCACTCTGGCCTCCATCCATTTTACCTTGACTCCACCCTTACAATCTTCTTCATCCTCTTTCAGTAAATCTCCACTGGACTTTTCCACGTTTTTCAAAATAAAATCCAGGGATATTAAAGTTTTCCTCAGACCATCCTCATACCCAACTCCAGATTGGCTCCTGTGTTTTTAAGGCAGAAAAAAGCCTGCTTTCTCTTTTTAGGTTTCCCTTAAATAGCTCTGTGAGACATTTTATTTACATACAGAGCCCCACAGCCTGCTCATAGCTTACCATTTGTTAGCTTCAGCGTCGCTCTCATTTCCTTGATTTTAATTTGTCTTAGCATGGCTGCGTCATGTCCTCTTCTTGTGTTTGGCCCTACCCTAGAGCATTAACCAAGTACTTCTGTCCTTCCGCTGCTCCCTTTTTTGGAGCTACGTTTTTTTGTTTTTAAGCACTCCATATGAGTGCTTTTGTGTTTTCAGTCCGTCTCCCATTTTGTTGTCCATGTATCTTCTATCCCTACCACCTGCCCCCTTCTATGCTCCTTATTTTCCTCCCATCCCCTTGCCCAACACTATAAGCAAATCAGCTTATCTATGGCAGTGATTAGGTCCATCGTTGTGGCACAAAATATGCATATCCTTGTACTGTAAAGTGCGACTGTGATTCTTTGTGCCTTATAAATAACGAACATTGCAACATTATTTCTTGTCCCCAAAATCTCATTTATGGAGTAAAACATTGTTTCTGCAGTGTCCTTCACTTTGTCCAAAATGCAGTGCTCAGTAGTGCAGTGCCTCTGTTGAAAATTGATAAAACTCATGAGAGTTGCTTCTTTTCAGAGATTAAGGACCCCGTAGAACTTGAACTGAGACTCTGACATACACCTTTTACTGCATTCCTCTAAGCCACTGCACTCTACTCTACTCAGCACGACTCCACTCTGTCACATCTTCAGTGTGTTTTAAAATTTTCAATCTGATTTCATAATGTTCAATCTGTGAGGGTGAGGTATGCAGTGTGTACGTAATTGAACTATGTATACTTGTATTGAGTATTTCTAGGTCCCTTATGCACATGCTCTAGTGCCTGCTCCCATTCTTTCCCTCAAAAGTGTCTCCCTAGTGCTTCCTCCCGCCTGACATGTTATACAGGGATGCTATTGAAGATCATTGACAACATTGTTTTATACAGCCATGGCACCCGATTACGTCTGCCACCAAAAGTCAGTAGAACTTGTAAGAGCTTATGGGTTGGTGTCTTCAAATTGCGTTGATCCCACACCTTTTGTATACATTGGTTCAGTTCTTCATATACAAAGAACTGGGCCTGCGGCAACCATCGTTCTCTACCACTTCTAAATTTCAGCTCGGAGTAGCAATCCCTTGTGGTCTCTAGCCCAGCCTGTGTGTTCTCTGCCCAGTGTGGCATTGAAGTTAGGCCTACCATTGCACCCTGTTGATTGCAACATAGACCCGAGCCACACGTTGGGACATCCCTATTAACAACTTCATATTTGGTGGTGCAAGAATTTAGTGACTCATGGTCCTGTCCCCAGATGCAAAGCATATTCATCAACATTTTCCCAGCATTTGACCTCTTTGCACAGGCCTACCCAACACCTCTGGTTTCAAGAGGTGTCCAGGAGGAAAAAAAGGTGCTCTCCGGGCCTGTGGCCCAAAACTGTAAGGTGGTGATTCCATGAGGCCTCTAAAGACCCTGATCATGAGGTCATCAAAGTGCCTTTGGGTAATCTGAGTTCACCAACATTAGAATATAGGCTTCCAGTGCGCTATAGACAGGCAAGAAAATCTTAACTGTTCAAAACGCTGCTAACGTAAGTTAAATAAACCAAATTGTAGGTACACACAGGATCATGTACAGTATGCATGCCCCTGATAACGACAATACAGTTAGACAATATTCAGTGAGGCATCTAGGGTTGTTCACAACCTAAAGTGTCATAGTATGGTGCTGTGCGTGGATGCTGGGACCATATAGTTAGTTCCTCACCCATAAGTCACTCACTAGCAAAGGCCCATATTACATGCTAATCAGGCTTAGATACATCTGCCCTGTCAGACTGTTTAGATCGAAGGACAAATCCTTACTTCGGATTCCTCGGTTCCATACTTTGAGAGTTGGCTGGAGGTCTTTCTCTTGCCTTGCCCTGTTCTACTTCTTCTTCCCCTTCTACTTCCCCAGAAAAATAGCTCATGTACAGAGCTTAGTAAGTTTAAAAAGCTTTTAAAGACATGGTTGTGGGGGTACGTGGCCAAGATGGCGGCGTGACCGGACGGAAGGCTTCGGAGCTCCCGCTGATGGCCCACACAGCACCGGGCCGTTACAGCATCCAGCGGCAGCAGCGGGGAAGGCGCTTGGAAAGGAGGGGGCCCCAGAGCGTTCGTTGGAATCAGAGGGGGCTGCTGGGACCCGGCCTTGTGGCCCAGATCTGGAGAAGTCTGATCGGCGGCCGCAGTACGGAGGCCCGGAGAGGCAGTGCGGCCCGGACGGGGTCCCCAGATTGGAGGTAGCAGCGGCGGTGCGGATGGCGGCCAGGGCGGCAATTGATGACGGTCTGAACCGATCTTGACTGTCGGAGGACCGCGGCCAGCTGAGGGAGGCCGATCGGACCTCGAGTGTGGACCTGGGCGGTGGCGGAGATGCCATTTTGAGTCTGCCACCGCTTGAGGCTCCTGGCGCCGGAATTCAGTGAGGGCCGGGACAGCTCTGCAGCAGAGGTTGGAATGGGGCCCTGCCGGAGGCGGCAGCGGTGTCCCGTCAGCGTTGTGAGTTGGTGGTCGTTGTGAGCGTTGTGAGCTGGGTTTGCCAGTGATTAGGCGGCACGTGGAGCACCACCGGAGGCTGCGGAGTTCATGTAACCTGAGCCCGGGAAGTGTGGTGGCGCGGACTGGCCCGGGGGTGTTGCCGAAGCGGTGTGTGGAGGCAGCGGCTCCCGCTACAAAAGGAGAGCACTGGGCTGCGGCCAGCCAAAGACAGGCCCGCGCTGGGAGCCGGCCTGGGGGCCGTTACGCGAGAGCACTCCAGTGTGGTCTTGGCTGGTGTGGCTATGTCAGGTGGCGCCGGCGGGCCAAGCGAGACACGACTTGGACTGTGCACCCCCGGGTGATTGCGCTGTGTTTGAGGCTGGCGGCCCTGTGAATGGGAGCAAGTGCGTGGCAGAGGACGACGATGGGCCCTATTTGGACTGTGCACCTCCAGGTGATCGCTCTGTATTTGTGGCTGGGGGCCCTGTGAATGGGAGTAAGAGTGTGGAGGAGGACAGCAGCGGACCCTGCTTGAAGATAGGGCACACTTCGGAGCCGAGGCACAGTGTAGCTGGAGTACTGAGTGTGGGTGCAGTAGAATCGGCGCTGTTGTGGGGGCCGGTGACTGATGGAGCGGCTGTGGCCAGTGCGGTGCCCCGTGAGAGGAGGGTATCTGGTGAGTAATGCCTGACACCGAGCTTAGAGTCTTGACGTTAAATGTCGGGGGGCTAAATAAACCGGAGAAGCGCAGGGCGGTCCTTTCTTTATTAGAGCACTCGCAGGCCGATATTTGCCTCCTACAGGAGACACATTTACTACAGAGAGATTGCCACCGACTCAGAGCTCGTAGTTTCCCATTACAGTTCTTCTCCTCTGCTGCCCCAAAAACTGCAGGGCTCGCGATCTTGGTGGCCCAGCGATTTAGGTGTAAGGTTTTGCAGAAGGGGGTCGAGATAAGGGGAAGGCTATTGACATATAGGTTCTCTCTGGGTTCTTCAGTATTTACTATACGCTCTGTCTACGCTCCCAATGAGGGTCAGGAGAAGTTTTTCCAACTTGCACTTAGTGAGGCTTCCAGTACAACGGCCCGCCATGTCCTGCTGGGCGGGGACCTTAACCTAGTGTTTGACAACACCTTGGATAGGTCATGTCAGCGCACCTCTCAGTCAGGAGTTCTCTCCACGGACGGGTTGGCCCGGTTGCGGGATGTGGGCTTGGTGGATCTCTGGCGCAGCTTTCACCCTGGGGACAGGGAGTACACATATTACTCTAATGCACATAAGACATACGCACGTTTAGATTACTTATTGGCTTCCACATCACTTCAGGCACTCACGACGGGTGTAGATATAGGTGCTGCATCTCTCTCGGATCATGCGCCGGTGACCGTTGTGTTTTCCCTCCCGCCTGTTTCGCGTGTGACGCGGAGCTGGAGGCTGCGGCAAACGCTGTAACATTGCGAGGTAGTTGTACGGCTCAAGGGGGTTATAGCAGACTATATTGAGCATAATAGCAATACGCACACCACATTGGTGACGCAATGGGCAGCGCTAAAGGCAGTGTTGCGGGGTGAGCTCATTGCGATTCGCTCGTAAAAGGGAGGAGCCTACTCAGCGGACGAGGGAACTAGAACAAATGCACCAGCGAACGGGGGCTCCCCGGGTTTGGAAACAACTTAAGGCCATGCGGCACCAATTGGCAGCGTTAGACCAAGACCGGGCAGAGTACGCTGCTTTGAGGCTGAAAAACACGTATTATACTGGTGGTGACAGGTGCGGGGGTGGGCGGGTTACAGAGGAAGCTGATATAACCGCTGCCTTTAGTGATTTTTATGCCTCCCTTTATGCTGGGTACTCCATTGAGTCATCTGCGGGAGAGTCCTTTCTCGCATCTGTCCCTCTTCCCGCCCTCACGAAAGAGCAGGCAAACCTCTTAGATCGTGACATTAGGCCAGAAGAGGTTATTACGGCTATTTCGCGTCGTACACTGGCAAACGCGCCGGGGCCAGATGGCTTTCCTACTAGCTTTTATAAGACGTTCTGTTCACAAGTAACCCCCCTTCTGATGGCCCTCTTTAATTCATTCTCGGCGCAGGGCGCGATCCCCGAAGACCTGCTGGACGCTACTATTTCCGTCATCCCGAAACCAGGGAAAGATCGCTCGCAGTGTGAGGCATACCGCCCTATTTCACTTCTTAACGTTGACCTTAAGCTTTATACAGGCATTCTAGCGGCACAACTTGCCTCCCTTATGAGTGGCCTGATTGATCCGGATCAGGCTGGGTTTATCCCAGAACGCCAAATCACTGACAACACCTAGAGGGCCCTGCACTTGATAGAGAAAGCCACACGTATGTCTGGAGAATTCATGATGCTGGCGATTGATGCTGAAAAGGCTTTCGATTGGGTCCACTGGCCCTACCTGGAGCGGGTTCTAGTGAAGGCAGGAATGGGGGAGAAGTTTCGCACTTTTGTCATGAATTGCTACAAGTTCCCAACTGTGACCGTCCGTGTTAATGGCTGTACCTCTCCTCAGTTTGCTATCGAGCGTGGAACGAGACCGGTGTGCCCTTTGTTGCCCCTGCTCTTTGCTTTATACATGGAGACGTTGGCGCAGAGACTGAGGCTTGACCCAAAGGTGGAGGGGATCAAATTTGGTGGCTACACTTACACCATAAGTTTGTACGCAGATGATGTGCTACTCTCCTTGTCCCATCCCAGGGAGTCGTTGCCAGCGTGTCTTGACACCCTCGACGCGTTTGCACAAGCGGTGGGCTTTGAAGTGAACATGAACAAGTCTGTGGCCCTGGACTTGTCCTTGGACGGACACACGCGGACATTTTTGCAAGGGCTTTTCCTTTTCACTGGTCGACTGAAGCAATCCCGATTCAGCTGGCGCCTACACTTCATGATACGGTTCATAATAATTATACGCGGTTACGCCAGAAAATCAGGCGCGAGCTGGGCAGATGGAGGCACCATCCCGCTGCGGCCACCGGTGGGCTGGATCCGCCAGGCTCAGTCAGAAAAACAGGCTTAGTTTATCTGGAATGGTAAAAAACCACAGATGAAGCTCAGACTCACGACACTTCCCCCCGAGAAAGGGGGTCTTGGCTTCCCAGACCTTCTTCTTTATTTCCAAGCGGCCCAGCTGCGCTTCCTTGTTGAGAGGAGCAGATGGGAGTCTGGGAGCAGATGGGAGTCTGAAAAGCATTGGCTTTTTCAAGACCAGGCAGTCGCGGGTCGTCTGCTTCAAGAGATCCCCTTCCTTCGTCGGCAGCATAGACCCCCTAACCTGTATGCCTCGCACATTACCAGGGTCCCTATGGAAGTGTGGGATAGCACTAATGTCAAACATGAGCTTACCTCTTTTCCGTCGCCCCTCACACCCTTGATGGATAATCCGGATTTTGGCCCAGGGCGGGACACCGTGGCTTTCGCAAAATGGCGACCGGCGGGATGTAGGTCCTTGTATGCAGAGGGAGGGGTGTTAACATTTGAGGCTTTCCGACAGGTGTATGGTCTGCCAGAGTCAGAGAGGCACATATATCTCCAGGCTCGACGCTGGGCGCTCAACGGCCAGGTACGCTCTGCGGCCGACAGACATTTGTGGCCGTATGAGTACTGGTTAATTACACGTAAATCCGATAAAAAGCTCATCTCTGACCTATAGAAAATGTTACAAGCCAAGTACACGCACATATATAATTCAGGGTAGGCACGTTGGGAAAGGGAGTTGGGTCGGACGTTTAGCCACAAAGACTGGGATGGTATTTGCTACAGGGACCGGCACTCCACATACCATTTGGGTCTTACCGACACCCTCACTAAAGTCGCAACATATTGGTACTACACACCGGAGAGGTTACATGAGATTGACCATTCTAGGGAGGCGACATGTTGGCGTGGGTGACGGGCACACTAGTCCACCTGCTTTGGGATTGTGTTCAGCTTCAGGGGTACTGGAAGCAGGTCCTGGACGAGGTTGATGCACACTTGGACACAGAGATCCCACGGTTTCCTTCCTATGTATTGCTAGGGTTGCCGAATCCCATCACATATCCGTTACGCTCTCGTAGGGGTCGATTAATAGCTATTTCCCATTGTTCTGCTATCCAGAATATTCTGGCGCACTACACATACTCCATGTGTCTCTCTTTTGGTTTGCACTACACATACTCCCACGTTTCAGGGCTGGCTCCACCGTCTGTGGCATGTGTTAGGCATGGAGAAGCTGTCTTTGATATTGGCGGGGGAGGGTGCTAAATACTCTGAGCTCTGGCAGCCTTTCTTGTCTTTGCTGGTCTCAGAGTTTCGAGAGGTTACATGTCCTCGCTATCTGCGCTTGCTGCGTCTGTCAGATGCGGATCAGTCGGGGACGGGTTAATGAGATGGAGCCCTTGACGGAGGGGGGTAGTGGACTTGGAACCTGGGTGGTGAGTGGGAGGAGGGGGGTTGGGGTGGGCGTGGGGGGGGGGTTTGGTTGTTCTTGGTTTCTTTTGTTCTTGATAAAGATTGTTTGCATCTACAGCGCACCCATTCTTGGAATTGGCTCTATAGCGTGACATGGCTCTGTTTGTTTTATTGCCTGAGCCCCCTATTCTACAATGTAACGAGAGTCTGGGGCCATATGGTCATGTGCTGTTTATATATGCGTTCTAATATGTCACCAAGTGATGTTAACATAACATGTGATGTTTACATGGTGGCTGAAGGGGACTGTTTTCAAGGCCTTCTTCAAAGCGAGGTGCTCAGTAACACACCTTATGTGGTCACACAGATTTTTCAAAAGGTGAGCTCCCTGTGCATTGCTGGTTTTGTCTTGGTTCCCAGTAAGTTGCTGGTTTTGTCTGAAACTCAGCAGATACATTGTTTTGACTCAGACTCTGTATGCAGATGGTTTTGCTGGTGACCTTGTATTTGAGTGGTGTAGGTGAGGACTACTACATTGATCTTTTTGGGTGGTAGAAGGGGAGTACACTTGAATGCTCGGTACCTAGTATATTGATGCTTTTGGCATGAGCACAGTATCTGAAGATTATGGGCCTTATTTAGAGTTTGGTGGACAGGGTTTGCTGTCAAAGCTGGCGGATATCCCTTCCACTGGATAACAAGTGCCACAGGCTACAAAGCCTTTGTAATACGGCAGATGGAAAATCTTCCTCATTTGTAAAAGAGTATCCCGTCCCCCAACATTCCAAGTAAGAGTCCAAGTCATATTATCAGCATTCTTTTAGCACATTTCTGTGGGTGGCTTTATAGCACTCTAGGGATGCCTCCCTACATGTTTGTGAGCTTTCTCACTGACGAAAGTCACATAGCCTTGTATGTTTTTGTGAGGTGTTTTAATGATATTCTGTTGTCATCAAGGATGTTTGTGTGAGGAATAGATTCTACTGTTGATGAGTATTTCCTTTCTAACTACATTGCTTTGCTTCCTGTTTAACAATAAGAGAGGTGCTTCTCTCATCCATGTTTAGCAATCACATACTGAAATATTGGAATCATGTTTAACAGTTACATAACTGTATGTCCTAAGGATGCCCAACAGTTCTAAAAATGCTGCTGTGTTAGGGTTGTAAGGTCCAAGTTATCTCCCCCTGGAAAGTAATGCCTCTTTTTCTTAGAGGTAGGATGCTCCCTCAAGGTTTGGACCTTCCATGCCTCTGTTATGAACAATTGTAAAAAGGTTGAGTGCGTCCTCGTATTTAATTTGAGGTAATTTCTTCTTCCAACGAACGAGTGTAGTACACTATAATTAATTTGAGTACTGCTTCTTTCATGTAATTTCTTATTTTATTCTCCATCGTCTTTCAGTTTTGCGTCCTGGGTCAAATCCCACGTAACAGTGTGAGCGCCGGCGCGAAACTGAATGACGAGCAAAACTCCAACAACCATACTTCCGTCTTCATTGCTGTTAATACCTTATAAGTGATACCAATTGCAATGATTGACAACTTTGATGCACAAGTTAATACAAGAGCCTTGAGAAAGCCCCAGGTCAATGGACCAACAGGGGGCGAAACACGTGTTGGCTGCTCCAACAACCACCAACTTCTGAAATATGTTATGAATATGATAGAAACATCTGATGGAGAATATAATAAGACATAACATAAAAGAAGAAGTACACAAGTTCTAATAATGTGAGCAGTTCTCAAAAGACGGTGAATAGTGTTTTGTGTGTAGCTAATCTTTTGTATCTACTGGGCGAGTAGGGAAGGAGCTGTAGAGGAAAAGAATGGTTGAGAGAAGTGAGCAAAGGAGAACTAAGGAGTTAGACGGGTACGGTGGAGAGGATATGTGTTACAGATAATTTGAAATCGTTATACCCTATTCCAAGTATATAATGACAACCCATAAAGGCCCCCTGGGAGGCAGGAGATGACCCCCACCCCACTAGCCATGGAGCCCCTGAGAAGGCGGCCACTTCTTCATGTCCTGGCCACCATGCCACAGTCAGACATTTTGTGTAATCCTCAGCTGAAAATGGATATGCCACAAGATGGCTGTGGCTGGTTATATATCACTTGGTGCGGTGCCATCTGTAGGGAAGGGCATTGGGACTTGTGGAGATGTTCTCACAAGGTGCTGAAGGCATTGGTCCTTCACTTGACTAGACCACTGTGGCCTTGTGCCGGGCTTTCAACGTTCTGGTCTTAACCCTCTGTTGCATGGCCAGCAACTCCAGTGAGGTCAGTATGATCTTATCCAAGCGAGGTTTCAGCACGTAGTTAGGACACGTTTGAGGATTGTTGAAGGTTCAGGGCATAGTACATTGCCTGTTTTGCTTATGGATTTTCTGGGACTACTACAGAGAGGCAGATTTCCAGGACATGGGTTGAGCTGATGGCCGTTGCAAAACAACAGCATACTTTGCAATATACTTTATTACATAACATTTCAAAGAAGGCTTGCCAGTGTGGATTGATCACACAAAAAGATGCACACATTACGTTTATGTATGTTACCTGTCAGGGTGTTGTACTGGGAAAGATTGCATTAGAGACAAACTGTACTACTGTCTCCCAGCACAGCATAGTCCTTTCACTTTTCCAACTCATACTTCCTTTTTGCAGGCTATCTGCAGCTAGAGCCCTTAGCAGGCCACCTGTTCTTTTCATCTAACTTGGTACTGGGGCCTCTTTCTGCCCCTGATACCCTGTGCTGCATGTCCTTTTGTCCAACCAGGGTCCTGGAACTGCCCTCTGCTGTATGTTAGGTTTATGTTGGGGACCCTATTTTTTGATGCTTTTGGCAGGGTCATGTTATATGTTGATGGTACCTAAACTGACATGATTTTGTGAGCACTGTAACCTGAACATTTTCATGCTCTTGTGTATTAGTATGAAAATGTGTGCCTTGGTGTGCTACCATGTGCGCTCTAGTTGTTTTACCAAGTTTTGGTGCCTTAGTGTGGATCTGGTGTGCAGAAGTGCTTGTTGATGTGCTCTAGAGAGTCTTAACATTCTTTGATACCCTTTTATGTTGCCGCTTCAGGACCTGCAGGGACTGGTGATGGATGTGAATCCTGACTGTAGCCGCAACAGCTGGAGTCCAGAGGATCTACCACTTGCACGCCTAAATCAGTCCGTGACAGAATTCAAGCAGAAGCTTCTGAACCTGTGTACGGAGCATGTGGAGAGCATCATTCAAAGAGGTGAGTAATAGGTGCTCGAGTGACACCAGGATATCAATAACTCCACAGGCCTGGCAGTAGGAGGAGGTGTACATGCAGAGTATTGCACATGGTGCCTGATTTCCCACTGTGCACTGCATGGTGGAGCCCAGGGGTGACAGCAGTGAACCTTGTGGATAGAAAAGGAGGAGTGGCTGGGGTGTTGCAGATGACAAGGCTTGGGCCGCTTGATAGCTATATTTCTTAGGACGGCGTGACCAGACTGAGTCCGGGTTTCTTGCCCGACTGTTAATGTTTATCTAGTCATTTCAAACATGATGTAGATGCAGAAAGATTGGGCGCAATTTGCAAAGTACTATGGGGCTTATTTACAAGACCCTTGCGCCGCAGGTGCGTCACTATTAAAATGGGATAAAGTGACATATGGGCTTGTAAATAAGCCCCTACGTGTTTTTAAGGGTCAGTATCTATGCTCTAGTGAAGTATTGGTCAATCCATACGTCACAACATCTGGTGCTACACAACACCCTAGCTTTGTTGAACTCTCTGGATGGCTTTTGGCCCTCTTGATGGTAGATCTCAAAAAGGCATTCAACTCATTTGAGTGGAACTAACTCAAGAAGCTCAATTTTGGACACCAGGTTTTGGGCGGCTGATTTGGTGGCAAGGGTTGGAACAGGAGAGCATTATCAAGTGCTGTTTGATGGAGAAGGGAACGAGTCGGGTGCCCACTGTCCCGATTGCTTTTCGTCAATGCAATTGAGCCCCTGGTGGATTGGGCCCAAACTAACTAAGCTCCTGTTTAGCGAGATATAGGTGCCCATAATATTTCACAGGTGTACTGTTAATTAGTAATCCACACCTAACTCCTTGGACACCCTTAGATTGGCATGGAAAACAACATTGGAAAACTTTCGGACAAGGACTAGCAGAAGGCAAGATGGCACCACATGAGGTAGATATTGGCACACAGTTCCAGATGATTCAGTTGAAGTTTCTGCACAGGACTTAATATCACTCATCAAAAAACGTGGGAGTTTGGGAAATTGACTGGATTGCATCAGATGTGAGAATCCTGTAGGTGACCTAGTGCTCGCTACACTGCGATGCCCTGGGATACCGTTATTCTGGGACAGGGTGATGGGTACGCTAAAGAAATAACTAGCTGGCAAATGATTATCCAAAGTTGTTGCTCCATCATATACCACTAGACCTACAGACAAACCAACACAAACCGGCACTGATAGCTCTTGGTCTGGGAATGCAAAAAATAACATTGCAGAAATGTGGCAGAGCACACTCTACCTTTGAGAGTGAGGTGCGAGCAATAGATCACTGCATGACACTGGAGATACCCCTCCCACAACAGGTAGCTGCTGCAGAAATATGACAAAATATTGGGAGATTGGATGTACTATTAGGGGATCGCATACCTTTCATACAGGCTGCTATGCATCAACTTCACTATTGTGACGTGGTTGTAGATCACACTCGAGAGAGCAAAATTGTAGCACAATTAAAACAAAATGTTTATAAACGATGCAGTCTGCATGAAGGGCGAATGATACATGTTCCACTTCTTTAATACAATAAAACCAATAAAATAGTACATAAAGAAAACATCCTGAAGAGTTGAGCCCTTGAACTAAAGTGAGACCAGAAGTTTCTGACTGCTTGGAGATCCTGGGAGTGAGAGGTGTACACACACAGAGCAATGTCCAGAGCGGAGTCCACTCACTACAGTGGGCCAGAGGATGCTGGCCTTTTAAATGACAGGACCATGAAAAGAGCATCGGTTCAGTATGTATGTATGTGAATAGGGTATTTCTGTACAGCGAACATAGCCAAAAGGCAGCAGAGCGATGTACAGGGTGAACGACAAGCATGAAGTCAGTGAGCGGTAGGCGAGGTAGCTGATTTTTGGACAGTTAATCCATTGTGCTGTAGTGTTCTTTAAAGAGATACATCTTCAAGATCGTACCAAATATTCTGCCTAAGCCTATGACAGTTCATTTCAATTTTTAACTGTAAACAGCATCCATATATTCTCTAATAAGAGCGAATCCAGCTGCCACAGTTACCTGAAACTCTTGTGTCTCTGGTCTGATTTCTTTCAAACTCTCTGCAGTGCCGGATCTGCCGGTCTCATCCGCTGGCCCCATCTCAGGCTTGGACCGTTCCCACCTGCAGCCGCTGAAGCCCAGGGTACGATCGGAGTTCCTGCATTGTAAGCTGAGATTCTGCCCTTCATGCACGGTTCTGCACTTCTTGCTAACCTACGTCCACCCTCTACTCCCATCTGTTCTCCTCTGTTCTTATTGTATTTGCGCTGCAGTTCTGAGTTCATTCTGCACCTTTCAAAAAATTCTGACGCCCTTCTGCATATTTCCATCATTCTTGTGCACCCCTGCAAGCCGACTCTCTTTTTGACTGCTGCATTGTAACTGCATCCCTGTATCTTTCGTGAAGTTTTATGCTTTTCTAGCACTGCTGTGCCCTACCTGCACTCTGCCTTACACCTATGTTGTTCCTGAACCCCTGTGTTAGTCCTACAATCCTCGCCTCTTTATTTCTTCTTGTATTAATGTGCTTTTCCCTTACTTCCACCCTCTTCATTGTCTTCTGCTGCACTCTTTGAACACTCCTGCTGCACTGCTGGGCACTCCATACACTCTAGTTTCTCTCCTGAACATCTGCGTGGTTCCAGATCTTTTCCAGCCTCTGTCTTCTCATGTTGTGCATGTCCATGTTCACCCTACGTGCCTGCTCTACTTCTGCACCTCTAAGCTTCCACTACCCTCTTGTGTGCATTGCATACTTTTATGCTCTCCCTACACTTTTGAATTCATCATTCACTCACAGTCTCCTGCGGCTCTCTTCTCTCGTTCTGGGCCCGCCCTGCAGTCCTGTGCATAGTCTGCACGCCACTGAGCGGGCAGCACCTCTACGTCCTTCCTGCACTGCTACATTACTCCTACACTGTCGTGTGCACCCTGAACTACTACATTCTCCCCATGTCTTAGTGCACTCCATGCCCTTTTCTTACCTGTACAAACTTTCTTAATTTCTGTGATCTTGCACTCTTGCACCTTTCTTAAACACTTCCATTGTATTCCACCTATACACTTGTGTTCTTCGTGCTCTCTCATTTTTTAAAAACCGTATGATTTTATTTCTGAATAAAAAAAATCAGCAAAATAGTCATTAAGGTTCTAGGACTGACATTCTCTTTAAGACCTCATTTGTCATGACAGCTCTAACAGCATGGACTATGCTAACAGTGTTGGTCCTACCAATATTTATGTACAAATGTAACCCAGTTAACCTTTTAATTGAGTGGAAATTGGCATTGCTACGCTAGGCACCCCATACTTTTTTTTTTAGACATCGCTGGCTTTCGTAAGTCCCAGTCAAGATCCCTAAGCCATTTGTAAAACAAAAGGGCAAAAGGATAACCATTCTTGCACCCTATTTCCTTTGTGCACCACTAGAGCGAAGGTAATTCCACCTTTTGGTTTCAGGATCATCCAATATTCCAAGCAGTGCAGCATTCTTAATGTTTATTCTATCGTCTCCAATACTTTCCCCTACAAAGTTTGTATTTCAGGGCATGACCACAGAATGTGGTAAAATGTACCTACTTGTGCACTTTCCCATGAAAACATATGGATGAGGCCAGTGTACCCAAACACCTGCATCTGACTTCTTGAATAGTGTATTATATGCAGTATATTCAGTTAAATAAAACCATGACTCAGCCCTTACTGCCACCTCCCTGTGATGCATCAATGCCTCCCTCTGGTCCAACTCCAGCAGCTCACCTACATCTTTTCCCTATTTTAACATAACAAATGTTATGACTCAGTACATTCTGTATAACTTCAACATTTCTTTAAAACGTGGGTTCTTTAAATGAGCATGATCCCGGAGTTCAGCCCGCCTTCATGTTTTCCCGTAGCTCGCAATTGAAGATATATAATAATGTCATTGTTTGATTATTTGTATTACTAGTGCAAATGAGTAAAAGTTAACATTGTTTCCATTCTCCATAAATCCCTTATCTTGTGGATCTCGAAGTTCCATTTTCTTTTTAAACCTTGTAGCCCACTAATCTCCTTTATAATGCCACTGGTCCACAGAGGGTGTCTCGGGTATTTTTCCCATCCCAATTGTCCACCTTCTAAACACATATTGCCACTGTTGGAGGGGATGGCAGCTTAAGTGGTGCTCCTCCACCATACAAATCATAAACATATTCCACATCCCCCATTCTTTATCTGCCCTTGTGTTAAGAGGGTTCCTCCTCCATGCTAAACGCTAAATCATTTATCACTAATAGATGTGATGCCTGGTAATATCTATGGACATTCGTACTGGAGAGTCTGCGATGGTAGTACCCTCCCAAATGTCCACTGATATTTTGGGCTCCCTTCCCTCCTCATAAGAACCACCACAAAATAGAGTCTAAAATGCTGAAAATACTTTCAGAGATTCCTAATGGTGTATTTCAAAATAAAACAATAATCTGGGTAGTTCAATCATTTTACAAAGTGCTGCTCTACTTAGCAGCGACTACCAGCATTTTCCCCAGTAGCCATGATACGTTCAAAGCCTCACCACGGGCACAGCTTAATTCTGGTCATAAAACTGTTTTTCCGAGGCATTACATAAGTTCTTGAACCCATCTTCTGCAATGGGAAGGGAACTTCTGCTATATTGCATGGACTGCAACAAACTTCATGTTTAAAGGATCAAATTATCCCAGTTAATCCACAATTCTGAGGATGGTCCTTATATTTCAAAGATATCTAGAATCTTCGCCATGGACCCTTCTGGATTTATTATGTGCTACAATATATCATCGGTGTATAAACAGATCATGTCTATCAAGAATTGGGCCCATCTCTTACCTCTCGTCAAGGTATTTCTATGAATGCCTTGTGCTCTCACTCGTCACCTAAAATGATGTTTCTATTTATGTAATCTTCTTTATACTTCCTGGCTGTCTTTCTCACTTCTTTCCATGACAACCTACATCGTTTTGGTATCCCAGCTTGGAGTGGACCCAAAACTAGTCCATACTTTTCAGATAGTCTAAAATCAAACAGATTAAGTTGATAGAGACTGCCTCAATTAGGAATAAAATAGAATGCAGTATCCTTGAAAGGGGCCAGTAATGTTTTTTTTTCATGGCTTTAAGCACACAATTGAACCAGGAGCACTCGCATTGAGAGTCTGGGTATTAAACCATGAATTGGAAATAGGAATACAGAACAGAGTGCTAAATCCACTGTACAAGTAATTAAATGATTTTAGGTAATTAACACCATTAAGTTGCTCAAGCAGACTAAGGGCCTGATTTAGGCTGTGGAGGATAGAGTAATGTCTCTCAGAGGCAAGAGAGTAAATTGTTCTTTTGCACTGGCACACATCCCACCCCCCAAATTTAGAGATGTCTGCCGGCCTCGTGGACATCTTTTAACATTGGCCGGAACCGCCACCACATTGTTTCCTGGTAAAGTTGTAAAAGTTTGATGGAGGGCTCCATCAAACATGACGGACGGCCATTAGACTTTAACTGGGAGTTTTACAAAGTCTCCACGTAACGCAGCACAGCCCTCGCGACGCAGTGCTGCGTTAGGCGACAGGGAGGGAGCAGGAGAGCGTCACATCTACAAAGATACGGCTCTCTCCTCCCCTTTCTCCGGCGCTGATTACAGCTGCCGTGCGCCAGGCACACAACTTAGCGCTGTAGTGCTAGGGTGTGTGCATGAATGTAGCATCGTTTTTTTACAGGAAGGTTACTCTTCCTATAGTAAATACTATGCTAGACACAAGGGAAAGCTTTATCCAGTTTTGTGCACATGCTGTACAGTGCAGCACGCATGCAAAGACGGAAAAGGAAGGAGAAATGAAAGCATTTCTCCTTCCTTGCGCCTAGTTGAAAAGGGGTCCGTTTTCTCACGCTAAACACAGTCTACTATTTTTAGTAAATTGGGTTTAGCGTGAGAAACTTTGGGTGGTTGCATCGGAACGCCCATGTACCACCCTTTGTACGCCCCCATTGCGCAAAGTAATGTGACACAAAGACGGTGCAAAATCTTAGTAAATCTCCCCTTAGAGTATTACTTCCAAAGCAGAAGTTTGTTTCTGAAAAAGGTCAAACTAATAACCCCTAGATCATGGGAGTCTTCCCCCATGATGTGGGGGTGCAGTTTATTATTTTTATTGTGCTTCACCCCGGGTTGTACCAGCTGGTGACATACAACCAAAAAAGCCACCTGACCACCCATTTTAAATTGGGCAAACAGTCAGAATGGCTTACCTCCAAGGCCTGTATTTTATTGGGCTGTCAAAGGAGTAGGTCAGTGACACAGCCAGAGTTGGCTCTGTCGTTGACATACTGATGGTCTGCCGACCTTAAAATTCAGTGGGCGGGTTAGCTAGTATGGAGGAGAGAGTAGCCACTCTGCTTAACTCTAAATTGTCCCCATAATGAGACGATGAAGTAACACTATGTCAGTAGTCACGCTAGATCTTTTAAGACTTTTTTTCTGGGAAGCATGCAGTAAAACTGACCAGAAAATTATGGACCAAATAGTTGGAAGAACAACAGTATGAGAAATAAATGAGCTTTAATATACCTGACATCAAGGTGTGCCCTTTGGAGTGAATATTCACTCAAGGTGATTGAATAACTCTTACATCTATGACCCATGAGTGGAATAGTTGAGAGAAAGTATCATTTGGGTCATCATCTGAAGATCAGGTTTATGATATGATGGTGCAAGCGGGAAACGCATTCAGTGAGTCCCTTTGATACAGAATGGATTGAAGTAGTTTATAGATTAAAAAGTACACTTGGGTCAAAAGAGGGAGTTAGTGTAAACAGAAGGCATCCCGCACTCGATGGACTATGATAGCCTTTTGATGATTCTCCGCGAGGGCTTAGGAGCCGAGTGCCCACCCCACTCCCCCAGCGCCTTGAGACCCTTCTGGGTGAGTAGCTGCACTTAACAAACCCTGGTTAATTGATTTACTGCAAGTGGGTAAGTGGCTCCTTGGCTACTGCCACATTTCTATCTGTTTCGTCTTTCCAAATATCTTATACAAATGCATAAAGGCAAAGAGGGTAAATATACTTACTTCCTTCCTTCTTTCTGCAACCAAATTCAAATGCAATCATCACCAGATGCTGAGGCCTTTTACACAGTATTACTGTGGCAAAACTTTTGATAGGAAGCTCCTGTTCTCTCCCACTACAGATGGGGTGCAGCATCAATGACTACAATATGCAGTTAATTCACCAGGACCTGCGAGCCACGGATGGCTACTTTGCTGGACAATCAGTGTGTACCTATTCAGCTTGCTGAGCTAGCCAGATGGATGAAGGCTGAGATAGAGACACTGAACCTGGCCCTGGGGAAACATTAAAATCTGTTTAAAACACAGGAGTAAAGACATGAAAGATTCTGTGATTCCCTATGTAATCTTGTGCCATATAAATGCTAGTCTAACAATCAACAGTAAACATCAGAAGCATTCATAGTTTATATCAGGACAGCAGATTGCACTGTTTTGACTCTTCGAGACAAAGAGAAGGAGCCGAACTGAAGTATTAAAGCTTAACAGCATGGAGCCTGAGCATGAGAAAGGATGCCCATGCGTTCGGCGGCTTTCTTGGTGCTGAGGCTCACATTCTGGTATGTCCCAGGCATTTAAAAGGGAGGATGAAAGATTAAAAGTACTTGATTTACTGCATTGAATAGCCTATGCTCTTTGAGTGAGTGCTTTGTAATACTCCCATAGTTGACTCACTGAACAAGCCAACTTTTCTCTTCACTCCTCAGCCAAGATCAGCATATTGACGTTTTCTGCAGGTGCATTGTTTCTATGGTGAAGAGTTCAGATGTCAGGTTAAAGATCTGCAAATGAGTCTGAGGAAATTTAGTCCAGTGAGTGGCTAAATTGTCGACTGTGTAGCCAGGAGACTAGAGTTGCAATATAGCTTTCACACAACAATATGCCTGTGCCCTAGTCTGATTGTTGAGCAATTTGTGAATTAAATATTGGTAATATTTTGTTTCTATTCGCTGCTTTAATAAACTGGATCCATGATAATTTTCCTTTCCACTTGTCTGTAGGTAAATTAATCCTTTTGTAAGGCTCCCACGTTTGCAGCTTTGACCGCATGCTGCTTATAACTGGCTGTGGCAAGGTGTCCCATCTCGTTATTTTATTTTTATTTTAGCGATTTGTATAGCGCCTGGTGACCCAAGGGCATCCCCGCGCTGTAAGGAGAATGTTTATCCTGTAAGGAGAGGGAGGGAGGAGGAACAGTTATTTCGGGAATAGGTGCGTTTTCAGTTTTTTGCGAAAGGTCAGGTAGCTGGCTTCCAGTCTGAGGGTGCGTGGGAGGGAGTTCCATCTCGCGGCCGCTTGCACCGAGAATCGTCGGCCTCCGGTGCGGGTCCTTTTGAATTTGGGGACGTTGGCCAGGTGCTCACTGTCTGAACGGAGGGATACGGATGCTTTGTAGGGGGTGACCAGGCTGCTGAGGATAGTAGGGCCAGATCCGTTGATAAGTTTGTGTGTTGTACACATGACTTTGAATTCCACCCTTTGGCGAACAGGGAGCCAGTGCAAGGCCTTGAGGGCTGGTTTTGCTGACACTCTCGAAGGAAGGTTCGTGAGCAGACGGGCCGCAGCGTTCTGTGTCCGCTGTAGTCTAGTCAGGGTGGCCTCTGGAGCGCCCAGGTAGACCATATTGCTGTAGTCAAGACGGGACAATACTAGCCCCTGGATAAGAAGTTTCCTAGAGGGAGGAGGTAGTAATGGGAGGATCTTACGGGTGGTGCGCATGAGCCCAAAACAGGTGCCAGCAGTTTTGGCCGCTTGCGTCTTCATGGTGAGCTCCGGTTCGAGCCATACTCCAAGGGTTTTGATTTCCCGCTTCGGGGAGGGGATTTCTCCGAATACGTCGGGCCAGACTGTTGGGGGGATGGTTGCCCATTGTTTTCCCAGGAGCATCACTTCGGTCTTAGACCCATTTAATTTTAATGATGAATCACTCATCCAGCTGTGTATTTGGGTAAGGCAGTTCGCCAGTTTCTCTGGGTGGTCGGCTAGTTGGGATAGAGAGACGACCAGTTGAGTGTCATCAGCGTAGCTTACCATTTTTATGTTAAATGGTGTCACCACGTCTTCCAGGGGAGGCCATATAGGCGTTAAACAGCGTCGGGCTCAGGGAAGATCCCTGAGGGACCCCGCTTGTGAGGGGGAGGGTGGCTGAGTGGTAGATGCCGTCCCATACCTGGAACGTGCGTCCGGTGAGGAAGGATTCTGTCCAACTAAGTGCCGTCCCGGTGATCCCTGCTGCCGCGAGCCGATGGAGGAGGACACGGTGGTTGACTGTGTCGAAGGCTGCGCTGAGATCCAGGAGGATCACTGCCACTGACCCTCCTGAATCCAGTATGCGCCTTGCCTCCTCGATGACGGCGAGGAGGGCAGTATCTGTGCCATGGCCCGGGCGGAAACCAGTTTGGGATTCCCGTAAGATGTTGTTTGTTTCAAAGAACTGGGACAATTGTCTGTTGACCAGTTTCTCAGCTAGCTTGCTGATTGCCGGTAGGAGAGAAATTGGTCGATAGTTTCCCATGTCTGCTGGATCGAGCTGAGGTTTTTTAAGGAGTGCTTTTACCACCGCGCTCTTCCAGCTGGCAGGGACAGATCCCTGGGTAAGTGAGCTATTAATGAGCTCCGTGACCGTGGGAACGATGACCGGGGCCACGGTTTTGAGGAATCTGATGGGAGCCGCATCAAGTGGTGAACCACTTCTCATTTTGGTCATGGTTCGCTCGACTTCCAGACATGTTACTGGCCTGAATGTCTCAAGTTGAGGACGAGGATGACTTTCGGTTTGACTGGGGGGTGTCGGATTGTCCAAGTGGCTGGTGGGCCCGGGAGGGGGGAGGGAAACTAGTATACGGGCGATTTTTTTTATTTTTTTTTTTTTTTTTTTTTAAAACCTTTATTGCGCATGGAAAGTGTACAAATACGGGCCCACCACCGTCAGGCCGGCCACAATGCTATCAGTATAAAAACAAACAATACAAATTGCCAGCGGCACCAAGATAAACAGTATCAATACATGGAGTAAGTCCGCGGAAAGAATATGTGCCACCAGAACAACAGGAGCAGTGAAGGTTAAGTTTTAAAAAAAATGTTTTTTAAATTATAAACGTAAACAGAGAAGAATAGAGATCAAGGAGTACTGAGTCCGTGTCATAACTTCACATCAGGAGCAGGCAACAGCATAGTACAAAATCACCGATATAAGCGACATCGAAAACAACATGGCGGATCAAAGCAAAACAACAGGAGCAGAGACTGACCAACACCCGCCACGCATAGCGCCACCCACTCCTAGTAACCCTACCTTTGGACCCAGGACGGAAACAGGTAAAGGAAAGCTCAGAAAATAGAAGGCCCATAGAAATGAACTATATAAAAATAAACCCCCCTCCCCCCCTCCCTACATCAAAGCGGAGGCTACGGCCTACCCCCCCCCCGACAATGTGTCTGTCGCCCACAAGAACCCGAAATACAGAAGGAGAAAAGAAAGAAAAAGAAAAAGAAATCCCTAATAATGGAGGAGGGCCTATTCTAAATCACCCGAACTCCCCGGCCATAAAACCTTGTCACTCCCCACAATAACGAATAGAGCGTCCATCATATAGAAAGAAGGGAGAGACATCAGAGATCGCTGCAGAACACTTCGAGGAGGCGTCCGGACACGGGCCCCCACCCGCCCCTTAAACACAATCAACACAGAAGAAGGTCAAGCCTAACCCTGACCAGATTTCAAACGCCCATCCAAAAATGGCCCCGGATGACGCTCCGCCCCAGACAGAACAAAGGGACAAGATGGCCGCCCTCTACACGGAGAAGGTCCCCCTGCGCGGGTCACACTCACACAGTCACAAACCATGGCAATCCAGAATAATGTCACACCTGAATCCACCCAAAGCAGTACAAAACAGCAACTGAAACCCAGAGCATCCCCAGCCTGGGCAACGTAGAATGAGAGTGGTATCCCCAGTCGAGCCGCGAGCGCGGACAAATGTCCATTGTCCAACAGGAAAAGCTGAGGCAGGCAGGGAAACAAAGTAGCGTTCACGACATGGGCTGGCGGCAGGCTCACAAAGGGCACAGTCTCAGGATGTTCCACAAGTCGATAGTTGCGTTGCAACAATGTTCCCATGCCGGTGTCAGGAGAGGCTCGGTCGATAACAAAAGGGGGTCCAGCTGGCAAGGCATTCTCCTGCCCGAGAGCGGATGCGTCCTGCCTCCCATCGAGCGCACAGAAGCGATCGTGCCAGTCCGACCTCAGCTCGACCAGGGCTGCAAGGATGGAGGCACGGGTGATGGAATGTGGCCGATCTAGGGAATCGGCAGTGTGAGGAACAACAAAGGGATCCGGTCCGAACTCAAGATCATGGAGGGCGAGATCTCCAGGGGCAGAGACTGAATCCATACGTACCACAGAGGAGACGACCGCCATATTGTGCACCAACCTAGGGTCCCCGCACATACGGGTGGGACACACGATAGGCAGCCGGGGTGTAATCGCAGAAGAACGTCGGAGCTCTCCCCCAGTAGCGTGCACTGGATCCTGTAGGTCCCGTCTAGCAACACGTCCCGGCGTGTAGCTATGGCAGAGCACAGCGGCCACTTCCACCACAGCGAATGCAAAACAACGCCGCCCACCTTAACATCGGTGTGAGGGGAAAGGCGTTACGAAATCACAGCCGGACGAAGAAGAGTCCTTCCACAGGAGAGAGCAGTGCGGGCACCTAACAGGCAGTCGTAGCGGGGGGGCGCAGGCACATCACCCGCAGGCGGGATACGTGGAGTTTCGGTCGTCTCCAGCTGGGCGCATCAACCCGGGGCACCGGTCCAGGGCTCGGCATCGGTCGGCCAGAAAACCCGTCTTCACCACCAAAAAACAGGCAGGTAGGGGTACCGGAGAGACGCCACCGGCCACAGCGCGCCTCGCTCGTCCTTTTGCGGCTATTATGTCGCCGGATATCAAGCAGGATAGATTATCAGCAAAACAGGCTCGGGGAGCCGGGCGATTACATGTCCGTCTCCGTCGCCATCTTGGCTCCTCCCCCTATACGGGCGATTTTATCGTTGAAGTACGTGGCTAGGTCATTACTTCGGTCCACCGATGGGACACTGCAGGACGGGGAATGGGGTACTTTGAGCAGCTCCTTTACGATTATGAAGGATTCTCTGGCTGAATTAGAAGATTCTGTAATCCGCGTGTCATAGTGGGAGGCTTTGGCGTGCCTGATGGCATCTTTGTAGAGTCTGACTGTATTGTGGTATGCATCCTTGCTGGAGTGCTGCCAGTCTTTCCTCCAAAGCCGTTCGGCTCTTTTACAGTTTTTACGGAGGAGTCGGAGGTCAGTGGTATACCACGGGGCGGACCCAGGTTTTCCGTTTTTATCCTCCCTAGTTCTTAGTGGGAGTACGGAGTCCAGGGAGGTGGTGATCCACTCTCTGAGATTGCTGTCAGCGACAGCCGGATCGTCTGCGCGTGCCGGGCTGGTGTTTTTAAGAATGCTGGCCCACTCTTCGGTAGGAAGTCTGGACCAGGTCCTGTCCCTGATGTAGGTGGGCGGTTTTTGAGGTTTCCTGAAGAAACCTAGCAGTAGGAAGGAAATTAGGAAATGGTCTGTCCAGGGTAGGGGGGAGGAATCCTTCACTTGCATCAATGGAGTGTTAGTGAACACTGGGTCCAGCAGGTGACCCTTGGTATGAGTGGGTCCGGAATTAAGGAGGTGGATGTCAAGTGCTGCCAGATCAGCGATCAGGTCAGCTGCTGTCTGGTCGGTAGGGTCTTCGAGATGGATGTTAAGATCTCCTATTATCAGGAAATTCGATATGGAGTGGGCCAGGGTTGCTACAGTGTCCAGGAGAGCGCTCGCGAAAGGGCCTGGATGCCCGGGAGGGCGGTAGACAAGGACTCCTGTCAGAGAGTTGGTCGAGTTGATTGTAAATTGCAGGCTTTCAGAGTCAGGGATCTGTGCATCCTCAGATTTGCAAAGAAGGTGGTCCCGGTGGATGATGGCGACACCGCCACCTCGGCCTAGGGACTGAATGAGGAAGCCTGGAGGGGTTGCTAGCACCATGTCTGCCTCAGAATGTGGGGCGAGCCATGTTTCCGTGAGGAAGAGGATATCAATCTTTTGGTCTTCAATGAGGTGGTTGATCTGCGTCGCATGTTTGGGGAGCGAACAGCAGTTAAGTGAGGCCAGTATCAGGGCAGCAGGCTTGTGAGGTTTTATAAGTAATTTGCGTTGTACTGGCTTGCAGAGGGTACAGCAGATGAAGGGTCCATTTAGGTCGTGAGTGTATTTACAAGAGGGGGTGGGGGGTCTGAGACTTAGTAACTCCCGACGTGAGTATCTTACCTTAGGGGCAGCTGTATCCGGCAGGGGTAGTGGCCCTAGGCCCGGTCGTGCGCAGACGGGCGCAGACGGGCTTGCCTTAGGCGCGCCTTCGGCACGCAAACGGCGCTCCCGCTGCGCTCGTCCGCTGCGCTGGTATGGCTGGCACATTTGTAGTCTCTGGGGGTGGGCGTGGCCTCGCAGTGGGCGTGGCTACCGCCTTGGGCGTTTCCTGATTCAGCGCTGGGGTCGCTGTGTCAAGGGTGGTCGGGGGTCTGTGAGGGCGCGTTCAGGTCAGCGCTTCCAAGCAGGTGACCTCTAAGGTCTTAAAATTCTAACACAAGTGAAAATGGTGCAGTTTTTAAAAACAGATGAAAATACAGTCCTCCGGCTTCCGCCTCAGTTCTAACACAAGTGAAAAAGGTGCAGTTTTTAAAAACAGATGAAAATACAGTCCTCCGGCTTCCGCCTCAATTCTAGCCCAAGTGAAAATGGTGCAGTTTTTAAAAACAGATGTAAATACAGTCCTCCGGCTTCCGCCTCAATTCTAACACAAGTGAAAAATGGTGCAGTTTTTAAAAACAGATGAAAATACAGTCCTCCGGCTTCCGCCTCAATTCTAACACAGGTGAAAATGGTGCAGTTTTTAAAAACAGATGTAAATACAGTCTTCCGGCTTCCGCCTCAGAGGATAACAACAGAAAGATAAAGGTTAAGAGTCAGAGTGAGAGGCAATGCCTTAAAGGGTGTTTAAATAAATCTGTCAAGAAGTGGGTGGTATTAAAAGTAGCATAGAAAATGGGTAGGTAGTGAATATATATAAGAAAGATATAGAAGGAAATAGAGGATAGGAAGTAGGAAGATGGAAAATGATTATTACAAAGGAGAATAATATTCAGTGCTCCAGTCAATCTGTCCAAGCCTAGCTCCATGCTGTTGTAGAATTTTGTGTTATTAGTCCTCTTATTTTCTCTCACTGTTTTCCTTGATATGAACAATCTCGTGATGTTTATACTGACCACTTTCTTTCTCTTTTCACCCGTTCAGATGCCCACGAACTCACCCTGGACCAGACGACGGCGCATAGGAATCTCTGCCTGATGGCAGGAAACAGAAAGGTGATTTGCAAGCTGCAGCCACAGGCCTATCCCGAGTGCCCAGAGAGGTTCGAGCACTTTACCCAGGTGCTATGCCAGCAGCAGTTTGTTGGGGGGCGCCACTACTGGGAGGTGCAGCTGTCTGGCAACCGTGTGGCACTGGGAGTGTCGTACCAGAGCATCCCACGGAAGGGCCACCAGAGCTGCTGTCTGGTGGGCAGGAACGCTCACTCCTGGTGCCTTGAATGGAACAGCGCCCGCTGCTCAGCCTGGCACGATAACCAGAAGAGTGTCATTCAAAAGAGCCATCACGACAGGCTGGGAGTGTTCCTTGATTACCCAGCAGGAACCCTGTCCTTCCATGAGGTTGGAGATGATATGCCGCTTATCCACAGCTTCCAGGCGGAATTCAGCCAACCCCTCTGCCCCATCTTCTTTGTGAGTTGGAACTCCTTTGCCACAATTGGTGTAGATACACCAACACTGAAAGTGGAGACACAGCAAAGGCAGTTCATGCGTCAAGCTTCAGCAGACTTCTGAGTAGTAAAATGCACAAAGTCCGTGAGCAGGTTCTTGGATGTAGTACCTGAAACATCTCTTTCCCACTTCATAGAAGGAACCATGTGCCAGATCAATGAAGGGGTGTTGCAGTCGCAAATGATACGGTTGCCACAACTGGAGCCTTTAAAACTGCAAAATGAACTTTTAGTATCTACGAAACGCAAATTGGGTTTACAAGTGCATACAGAATCACTATTTAGAAAGGGCGTGTTTAGGGCATCCCATCTGAGTAGCAATTTGCTGTGGGACATTTTAATGCTTTGCAACCAAAATCTGGTGGCAAAATATTTATATTTTATAGACTACCTAAAGGTAGTGGTGAACCATTCACAAAGGGAAAGGGGTCCTTAAGCGACCCCTTGCCCTTTGTGAATGTTGGCAAAAACATTAGGGTAGGCAGTGGTCCAAAGTGCATGAGGCAGGTGGAATTGCAACCCACTGCGATTCAGTATTTTTCGCCTTGACCTATTAGTACGTAGGCCGGTTTGCAAAAAATCTTGGGATTCACTAAACATTGGTGCTCAAACTGCAACCACTGTTAGACTATAGATTGTATATCTGGCCCCCTGTTCTTTATCTGTATTGCGCACAGACTCTCAGATCTATATTCTTGGAGGGAATACTAATGCTTTCTAATACACAGTGGCCTGCAATCCCTCTAAAAAAAGCCCATGTCTAATCTCTTTGTTACAGGCACCTTAACCTCTTCCGTGCGTTGGATGGACCCCGGCCGTCTGACGTCACGGTGGGCGTGTGCGAAGGACGGGCGGGGGCCGTCCGAACCGTGCATGCGTCAAATTCCTCCGCACCGCGGTGGAATTCCGGTCGCAGCGATGCGGTTAAGTGATATTGTTCGAGGCATGTGGGCTGCTAAATTCATATCTATTGCATAGATCGCCGCCTAGTGTTGGGTCCGGATGACTGCACATTGTTGTCCTGGAAGAGTCTTCGAAGTATCACGAGATAGGTGGCTCCTCCCCTGGACTACAGTGCGCATGGGCATCGACTCCATCCCCAGATTGTTTTTTTCCGCCATTGGGTTCGGATGTGATTTCGACCTCTCCTGGTCGGAATCGAAAAAACTACTTCTTTAAGGCCAAACGGCCTTCGTTACATCGTCGGTATTGTTCGCGTTCGGTCTCGTGTTTCATCCGACTCTACGAGTCGGTCTTCTGCGGAGTCGAGTAACTCTTCGGAAATCGAGGCCCTGTCGTCGCAGCAAGACACCGACGATACAACGATGGAACGGAGTCCGTTCAAGTACTGCCCCGTGTGTGGTTCGAAGTACCCACACATCGACGTGCATCCAGTCTGTAACAAATGCCTCTCGCCGGACCACAACGAGACAAACTGTATGGCCTGTTCGAAGTTCAGGTCGAAGAAGACGCTCAAGCTTAGGCGCGCGGCGCGCCTTGAGGCCCGGCGAGTGGCTCCGGCACCGGACGACATCTTCGATGACCCCGAGGCAGAAGGCCCAAGCCATCATCTGCAGATTTCACCACCGTCGACGGAGGTTGAGCCCGAATCCGGAGAAACCGTCGAGGGCCAGGACCTTGAAAACGTCGAGGAGGTAGGGGACGTTGGAGAAGAAGTTTATGGGGCCGCGGAAGATAGCTCGGAGGAAGAGCTATGCCCTGGAAGTTACATGACTCAGGCTCAGGTCACGGGATCGCCACTCGGCCTTACCCACCACCCTGCACTGCAATCCTCGGCCCCGCCTCCTGGCCCGGCTACGGACACACCAGCGGAGCCGCCATTGCGCATATTGAAACCGAAACCTTCGGATTCGACAAAAACAAAGATGGCCGACGTACCATCGAAACTGAAGACGCCTGCTACGTCATCGACGCCGTCGACTTCAGTGGCTCCGAGGCCGAAGAAGGCTGTCGTGCCGGCTCCGCTACATACGGTGGCCAAGGAGCCGACCTCAAAGAACGTCGTCCAACACGTGTCGAGCGCGGTGGCTCAATCGAAGTCCACGAAGACTGTCGACACACCGTCGGACGCGACTACGGCGCCAACAGGCGGACGCTTGGTTGAAGCGCAGTCGACAAAGGGCCCGAGCCGAAGTCCGGGGTCCCTACGCAACAGCACAAAGCTGGCGGTCCAAAGCCAACGGCATCGGCGCCTAAGCCTAGGAAGGAGGCCCGGACCATTGGGGTCGAAGATGCGTCTGAGGCTCAGGCACGCACGGACACCTCGTCGACGCTGGGGTCCTCCTATGGTGACGTACATAGGTCATCGGTCGGGCCCACTAAACCCTCCGCTTTGTTCACGAAACAAGTCACCGACTTCCTTAAGAGAATTCGGGAGAAGACTTTGCAGTCGACGACTCACACGCCGTCGGTTCCAAAATTGGTGGAGGCACCGAGGAAGACTTCAACGCCGATCCTCTACACTCTGCCGCCGAGGGTGGCACCAAAGGCCTTTGCACCCCAGTCGGTGCCAAAGGACACTGACGCTTCGGAACACTCGATGCTAAGCGGACGTTTGGGTCGACAACAAGCATCGGAAGAGCAATCTGAGCATTATGTCGACGCCGATACGGGAAAATTGACGCTCTATAAGCGAAAGATTACTTCCCAACCATTGGAATCCTATGTGATACCTCTAAAGAAAAAAAGGCCAGCACAGGACTTTCCTGCCCTTGTTGAACCTCTTCATCCACAACCAAGGAGGAGCCCATCACCTTCTCCCAATGCTTCAGGGGGAGATGAAGGTGACCAGGATGACCAGTACAACTTCCCAGATAACGATGACCCTGATGAGCAGCAGGACTCATGGGTGGACACTGGTGACCAGGGGGCACAACCAGTGGTACAGGACCCACAGGTTTATGGTGTAAGGACATCCCCAACGGAAGACTCAGCGGCATTCAATGCCTTAATTGAACGGGCGGCTGCTAATCATAAGGTGGACATGCATGCCGACCCGGTGGAAGAAGACTTTTTGTTTGACACTTTCTCTGCCGCAGAAAAGACTGTTAAAACACTTCCAATGCTAAAAGGGGTCCTTAAGCATGCCCCTGAAATCTTCACGGAACCCACCAGGGCAAGGGTGGTCAACCCACGTATAGAAAAAAAATACAGACCCGCACCTGGGGACCCAGCATATATACGGGGCCAGTTGCCTCTGGACTCTTTGGTGGTCGCCAATGCCCGCAAGAGGGCGAACTCGCAGACGATGGGTGAAGCTCCTCCCCCAGACAAAGAGTCGAAAGTGCTAGAGGCATCGGGGAAAAGGGTGGCTGCACAGGCAGCCAATATCTGGCGCATATCGAACACACAGGCCCTGTTGGCACGATATGATAGGGCGCATTACGACACCCTAGAGCAGCTCCTTCAACACCTTCCAGAGGAGTTTAAAGAGGCAGCTGAGATGCTAATACAGGAGGGCAAGCTCATTTCAAACGCTGCAATCAAGTGCGCGCTTGACGTTGCAGATACAGCGGCTAGAGCGATTAACACTAGCGTGATGTTGAGGCGTCAGGCATGGCTTCGCATCTCAGGGTTCAAGCCTGACATACAAACAACTATACTCAACCAGCCCGTTAATCCTGACAGACTGTTTGGCCCGGACGTTGACACCACCCTCGAGAAGATCAAAAAAGACAATGAGACTGCTAAATCCATGGGGGCGCTTCAGTCTCAGCAATTCAGAGGGAGCACTTTTCGTCGCTCAAGTACCCGTGGTGTTACCAGAGGACACTTGGCACAACAGACGCAATTCACTAAAGGTGGCGTGCAGTCCTCGTACCCCAAGCAGGGTAGAGGGGGTTACAGAGGAAACAGTGCCAAGGGCAGGGGCAGAGGCAACAACAGCTCCCGTTCCTCTGCCGCCAACAAACAGTGACTCTCTGTCACTGCCCCCCCGACCATCCAACACCTGTCGGGGGGAGACTCCAGCAGTTCCTGCCAGTCTGGACGTCCATCACCACAGACAGGTGGGTCAGGAAACTTATCCAGTACGGTTATTGTTTGGAGTTGACATCCACTCCCCCCAACATACCCCCAAGACAACGTCCTATGTCAGCAGAGCACTTGCACTTATTGCAGCAAGAAGTTCTTGTGATGCTGCAAAAAGGTGCAATAGAGCTCGTACCAGTGGAGGAGGAAGGAACAGGGGTCTATTCCCTGTACTTCCTCATCCCAAAAAAGGACGGATCCCTCAGACCCATTCTGGATCTACGCCCCCTCAACCTGTATATCCTCTCAGAACATTTTCATATGCTAACACTGCAGCAAATTCTCCCACTGTTGAACCAAGGGGACTTCCTGGCAACCTTGGACCTCAAGGATACTTATTTTCACATACCACTCCACCCCTCCCACAGAAAGTACCTCAGGTCCACCATACAAAACAGGCATTACCAGTTCAAAGTCCTACCCTTCGGAGTGACCACTGCCCCCAGAGTGTTCACCAAGTGTCTGGCGACAGTGGCGGCGCACCTCAGGAGACAAAATATACATGTCTACCCTTACCTAGACGACTGGCTTGTTCAAGCAAAGTCGGAACACCAGTGCGCCGCACACATGTCCCACACCATTCGCCTCCTTCACAGTCTGGGGTTCTCCCTCAACTACCCAAAGTCGCACCTTCAGCCTTCCCATGTGCGGCAGTATCTGGGCGCGACAATAAATACTCTGACTGCTACAGCTCAGCCGAACCAGGCGAGGATCGACAGCATCCAGTCGCTCATCCAAAGGTTCAGACCGCAACACTCACTACCAGCGAGAGTGTTCATGCAGTTGATAGGCATGATGGCCTCCTGCATCTTCATAGTCCCGCACGCACGGTTGCATATGCGTCCGCTCCAAGAATGCTTGGCACATCAGTGGACTCAGGCTCAAGGACAGTTGAAAGACCTAGTGTTGGTGACCGGTCGGGCATACAACTCTCTGCATTGGTGGAATCCACACAACCTTTGCAAGGGCCGACCGTTCCAAGGGCCTGTGCCACAGATTATCCTGACAACGGACGCATCTCTCCAGGGATGGGGAGCTCATGTGCTCCACTACACGGTGCAGGGACTGTGGTCAATGCAGCAACAGAAGATGCACATCAACTACCTAGAGTTGCTGGCGATCTTCATGGCGCTCAAGTCCTTCAAAGTACATCTGTGCAACAAAGTCGTGTTGATCCGGACGGACAACATGACAGCCATGTACTGCATCCAAAAGCAGGGGGGAACGCACTCTCCACAGCTGTCTCATCTGGCTCAGAGCATGTGGAAGTGGGCCATTCAGAGGAACATGTTCCTCATGGCGGAACACCTCCCAGGCAAGGAAAACCAAATGGCGGACCTGCTCAGCAGGCACAGCCACCACATGCACGAGTGGGAGATACATCCATCAGTACTCCACCCGTACTTCCAGCAGTGGGGTCATCCAGAGATAGACCTGTTTGCCACAAGGGAAAACGCAAAATGCCAAAGCTTTGCCGCCAGGTTCCCTCACCCACAATCGCAGGGCAATGCGATATGGATGAACTGGTCAGGCAGATTTGCGTACGCTTTTCCCCCAGCGCCTCTCATTCCGCTGGTGGCAAGAAAGCTAAAGCAACACTCAATGACGCTCATCCTGGTTGCTCCAACGTGGGCACGCCAACCATGGTACACCACGTTTCTAGAACTTTCCGTGGTACCGCATCAAAGGCTGCATCTCACACCAAGGCTCTTGACGCAGAACCATGGCGACATTCAGCATCCAGATCCGCAACAGCTCAATCTGGCGATCTGGCTCCTGAGGTCTTAGAGTTTGGCTACCTCAACCTGCCTCCTGAATGCATGGACATTATCAGAGAGGCAAGGAAGCCCACTACCCGAGCTTGCTATGCTGCAAAGTGGAAGCGGTTTGTCATTTACTGTACAGAACATCACATTGACCCGCTAGATGCATCCATTCCTAACATCATCTGCTATTTGTTACATCTTTACAAATGCAATCTAGCTTACGCTTCCATTCGGATACACTTATCCGCCATAGCAGCTTATCTCCAGAACAGGCAGCATCTCTCTGTTTTCAGGGTGCCTGCCATTAAAGCCTTCCTGGAGGGACTGAAACGAGTCATTCCTCCGAGAACACCACCAGCTCCTGTGTGGAACCTCAATGTGGTTCTCACTAGACTGATGGGCCCACCTTTTGAGCCTCTACATTCCTGTGAGATTCAGTTCTTAACATGGAAAGTGGCTTTTCTCATTGCTATTACATCTCTCAGGCGTGTTAGTGAGCTGCAGGCGCTCACAATACAAGAGCCATTCATACAAATTCATTCAAACAGGGTAGTGCTCCGCACTAACCCCAAGTTCCTTCCAAAGGTGGTGTCACAGTTTCATGTCAACCAAACTATTGAACTGCCCGCATTCTTTCAAAACCCACAGACAGTAGCGGAGAGAATGCTCCATACGTTGGACGTAAAAAGGGCATTGATGTACTACATTGACAGAACACAACAATTTAGGAAGACACAGCAACTTTTTGTTGCCTTCTCAGCCCAGCACAAAGGCAACCCTATTTCCAAACCAGGAATAGCCAGATGGATCGTTAAGTGCATTCAGATTTGTTATCAAAAAGCTAAACGTACTTTAACGGTCCCCCCAAGAGCACACTCCACACGCAAGTTGGGGGCCTCCATGGCTTTCCTGGGGAACATTCCTTTGGAAGACATTTGTAGAGCAGCCACATGGTCTACACCACACACGTTTACCAAACATTACTGTGTTGATGTGCATTCCAAGCAGCAGGCAGCTGTAGGACAGGCTGTTCTCAAAACACTTTTTCAGACTTCTGCAGCTGGCACGGGCGGCCGCCGTTAATGGAGGGACTGCTATGTATTCTATGCAATAGATATGAATTTAGCAGCCCACATGCCTCGAACTGAATATGCTACTTACCAGTATGCATCTGTTCTTGGCATGTAGGGCTGCTAACATTCATATCGCCCACCCTCCTCCCCGGTGCCCGTAGCGGCTGCAGATACTTTCTTGCATTCAATCATTAGCATGGACATCATTTACACTGTTTCACTCCATCTCTGCCACAATGGCTAAAAACAATCTGGGGATGGAGTCGATGCCCATGCGCACTGTAGTCCAGGGGAGGAGCCACCTATCTCATGATACTTCGAAGACTATTCCAGGACAACAATGTGCAATCATCCGGACCCAACACTAGGCGGCGATCTATGCAATAGATATGAATGTTAGCAGCCCTACATGCCAAGAACAGATGCATACTGGTAAGTAGCATATTCAATTCTATTAATAAACTGACATAATTGCTCAGCTGTAATAAGTTATTACGGTTGACTTCTGGTGTAACGGTGCCTGCTGTCAGAGCCAGCAGACCAGGTGAAAAACACGTCTCATGAGCATCTTTAGAGCTACAGTGTAAACAAGGGAACTAGACGTCTACATGTCATTCTTCTGGTCAATTTTTACTTTTTAAATAAACAGTGATCAGCAGAAGAAGATATTCTGACTACTTGTTTATTTTTGTAACCTTTTTTACTTACATCATGAAATGAAAGATAGATGTTTCTACAGATACATATTACAGTGTTTTTTTCAACCTAACTAACACTATCTAATATATTTCTGTAAAAAATCCAACTGCTTTTAGATATGATTCTAATTTTACTCCATGTCTGCAAACACACTGTCTTTCATATGAAAGAGGTAGAAACAAAAGATTTAAGTGGTTTGTGGGAAGGGTGATGGTGTAACCATGTTTTATATAAGGAATAAAATACCCCCTGCTATTCTTTAAAAGTGTATTGCACGTCACCTCAGAGGTCCATGACCTTTCAAAGGAACTCAGGAGCATATTTACAAGGGCTTTATCTCCGCTTTTTTGGCTTACAAAGCCAAAAAAGCAGAGATAAAACCAGCGCCCTATTTACAAGTGATTCCTCTGCGTACGCACCACATTGCAAAGAGAAATTTCGAGGTAGCGACTACAAATAATGGAAGTGTTTCGTATTTAAGTAGCCTGTACACCTCGTTATAATTTCTAAGCCCCAAATTTCTGCATAGTTGAAGGACCCACTTCGATCTAGACCTCTATGGTAAGCAGGATAGAAAAGCATTACATGGAGTTCTGTTTCTTCCGAAGCGGAGCAGCCAGGACAATCTAATTTGGCTGCACCCTTCCATTTGTTTGTAAATGCACGGAGTGGAGTGTACCGTGCCTGAATTGTAGAAACCATTTTTTTGCCATGAATGGTTGGATACTGTCCAGGGTCAGTTCCAGTTTATACTGCTGCTTGCCATCCAAGAACCTTGATGTCAAGGAGCATGAGTTTGTGCTCCGGATCAATAGGGCAAGTTTAAATTCTTTAAAAACTGAAACCAGGGACTTTTTAGGGATACTGGAACAGGTCTCTTCCAGATTTGACCACATGTTAGCCCACCCCAATGAAAGACAGACACTCCTAACATAGGACAGCCATGGTAGGTTGGTTGCCCCCAATTCGGACATAACATCCCTCAGTTCCTCCCTATAATTAAGTAACTCTGGCGTGCTCCAAATGCGGCGCCAGAAAAGGAGAGGATGAGAGGCAATTAAATCTGAAATAGGGCCAATACCCAAATCCATCCTGAGTGGGGTTAGGGGCGTGCTTTTTGGAAGACTCAACAACTGCCTAATACATGTGTTCTCAGTCACCATTAGAATATGAGATGGGCAGTGACCCCAACGTTCAGCTCCATATAAGGAGGCTCCCCTTGCTTGGGTTTTATAAATTTCTACTTGAGGACCAACCACCTTTTATGAACAGTTTTTATAAACTTTCAGAATACCTCCCATTGACTGTGTTAATTTCAAGTTGGCCTTTGTTATTTGTGTTCCCCAATCCATCTTATCATTCAATGTAATGCCCAAATAATCGAAAATGGGCACTCTCTCTAGGGGCCTACCGTCCATTTGGGTTGCGGACAATAAGTGGTTTTGGCATGGAAGACCATCTATTTGGTTTTCTGGACATTTATCACCAGATTCGTATACCTACAGAATGCACTAAACTCATACAAAACAAGGGGCATATTTACAAGGGCTTTATCTCCGCTTCTTTGGCTTACAAAGCCAAAGAAGCGGAGATAAAACCAGCGCCCTATTTACAAGAGGGTGCTTACATGTATAATCGCATGTTAGCACCCTTTTGTCCCAACGCCTCCCTTTGCATCTCCAATGAGATGCAAAGTGGGCGTTACTGGGCGTACCCAAGATGGACTACCTTTCAAATATCGGCTGTATGAATATGTGTGTGTATGAATGGGATATGTGTATATGAGAGACTGAAAACCTATGTCGTATGTACAGGACATACCTTTTGCCATATGTGGCCCGTTACATCAATATAACACAAACATACAACCATTTCTTCATATGGGAGAAATGTAAAGTGAAGTAAACTATTTTGTAAAATTGTTCATAATATGGAACATTTTTCTGCACTTTAAATTTCTCCCACTTAAAAAAATAGCTGTATTTTTTGTTATAAATATGGCAACGTTTCTACCAGCCTCTAGGAGCAAGAGGTCTAATGTGTGTAAAGGCGACACTTTGAAATGGGAGAAAACTAAACTGAGGCAAGAACTTTGTTTAATTGGATGCCATAAAACTTATCATTTAAATTTTCTCCCATTCCCAAGTGTCATATATACAAACAGCAGGTATCTTGCTTCCAATAGCCTAGAGATAGCTTGACATATTTATAACAGAAACATTGTAAATGGGACACTTTCAAACAGGATAAAATTAAAATGAAGAGTTAACTTAATCATTACGGTAACTTTTCATTTAAATTTTCTCCCATTTACAAGCATTCAGAAACATAATGTTTGAGGCATGTGTGCTGCAGATACACATGCTTTGCATTCTCATGCCATCTGGTGTTGGGTCCAGGTGTTTGCAAGATGTTTTACTTCGAAGAAGTCTTTCCCAGTCACGGGGTAAGGTGACTCCTCCATGGGCTGCCTTCTGGCCCTAACAGCATCAATCCACCCTTCTGCAGATGGAACAGACTCTGTTTCAGTTCGGTTCTCGGGCCACTCCAAGTACTCTTGCACCGAACTACATCAAGTCTCCAACTTGTGCCTCACACTGGAGCACAAGGAAGAAGATTGTGAGGCTTATAGGTCGTTCAGATCGAAAAAGACTCTTCAGGATCGTCGGGCTTGACGACGAGAAATGCAACGTCAACGCATCCAACATACTCCAGATATCTTCGGAGAAGAATCCGAATAGGAAGAAGTAACAGCAGTGGAAGAAGAGGGAGTCTTTTGTGACCCAGAATCGGATTCAAGCTGGAAATCGAACTAGAGTCCAAGCACATTCCACCAGGACAGGGTGCCATGAGTACTAAAGCCCCCTTTCCCCATAAACTCTCCTCCAGTAAACATAAGGCTTTGGCACCACCTCTGCCTTCAGGCCCTGGTCTGCACCGAGACGATGTTTCTGATGCCCCGCCCTCAGGCCTGGCACCAAAACAAACAGTCAAGCCTTCTGACTCGGGATCGATTCGAGACAGATAGTCTTCGGATCTGAACCCTTCCTCTCCGAAAGTCAAGGCTGGTTCAGAACCAAAACCTTCCGCTTTGAAATACAAGTTTGGTTTGGAGCCGAAACCTCCCGCTTTAAAGAACAAAAAAGACAAGTCTGGTTCGGCTCCGAAACGTTCGGCGCCGATATCGAAAGAAGATCTTCTAAAGCCTCGGGAACCAAAGCTGGAGGTTATGAAAGAAAGATTAGACCCTAAACAGAAGAAGCTATACATTAATCCAGATACTAGACCTATTTTAAGCTAAAACACCTTTCAAAAGGAAAGTCAGCTCAGAGGACACTGGTTATAAGATTCCTCTCAAGAAGAAGGAGGACATGGCTACAAGTCCTATTCACCCTACTTTGCCATCCCCTCCACCACCTTCACCATTACTGCAACTGCCAGGCTCAGATCCACTACTCATAACATCTCAATGTTCTCCTCATACACAGCCTGATTTAGGGCATGATGATGACGACGACAATGGTCATTTACCAGCAGATCCATGTGAGGACTATAATATTGATCCACCCATGGATATTGATCCAGATTTATACCCTACAAAGTCATTACCTTCAGATGATAATGTAGCTTATCAAGAGGTAATTTCAAGGGCAGCTGCTTATCATGGAGCTACATTACATAAAGAGTCTTTGGATGAAGACTTTTTATTTGAGACACAGGGGTCTTCACATAGGACTAGTCAGAGTCTACCCATGTTAAAAGGAATGATGAGACATGCATATCAGATATTTAAGGATCCTGTTCGTGCCCACATTTTAACACCTAGGGTTCACAAATAATACAACCCCCCACCATCTGATCCTATTTTTTATTAAAGGACAGCTACCCTTAGACTTATTAGTAGTCTCTAATGCTCGTAAGAGAGCAAACTCACAGACCTATGCAGATGCACCTCCCCCGGATAATAAAGAGTCTAAATTGATCGATGCATCTGGTAAAAGGATGGCAGCTCAACTTCAAACCACTGGCACATTGCCAAAACAAAGGGCCTACTAGTTAGGTATGACAGAGCACACTGGGATGAGATGGATATCCTACTTCTGCGCCTCCTAGAGGAGCACAAAAAGAAAGCATAAGAGTTGGTTCAAGAAGGGAAATTTGTATCTAATTCCTCTATTAGATGTGAATTAGCTGCAGCTGCAGCTAGGGGAGTAACCGCCAGCATTCTCCTACATCGACATGTTTGGCTTAGAATTTCAGGTTTTAAACCTTAAGTTCAGCAGTCTATTTTAAATACCCCATTTGATAAGTCTTTTCGGACCTCAAGTAGATGAGGCCCTAGAAAACACGAAGAAAAACACAGATGTGGTGAAATTCATGGGGGCACTTCAGTCCCCATCAAATATAGGCTCCTTTCGCCACTCGGTTCATAGGGCAAGTTCCAAAAGTACATCCTCAGACCCTAACGCTTCCTCATTTTTTTTTTGTTTGAATATATTTTTATTGTTATTTACCATACAACATAGAGTTCCATCTCTGTACATTGCACTGCGAGGAAGCATTGGTCTGCGCCACAGTGATTTCGCATCAAGACTTAAACATTACAGTCATATTTTGCGTTTCAACCAATCATGGATTACATTGTAAAGACTATCTGGGCAACCAACAATATGTAAGGTTTAGTATTCCCTCGCAGCACATCATTGCCGGGAGTGTATCCCATCTCCCTAGAGTCCCGGAGCTCGCTCTGTCTCAGGGCGCCCTTTAGGGGCCTCCTACGAGGTTTTGCGCTCTATCCGAGCTCTGCGGTGTAGCTGAACGCGCGTATTTTTGGATGCCTTCCAAGCGGGTCAGCCCCTTGTCGTGATGCAGTGCCCGTGTGGCGTCGTGGTGTGGTCGGCTTGCCGCCCCATTTCAGCAGTGTGTGGCGATGAGCTTTCCCCTCTGTCTTGACCTAGATGTGCAACTCTTGTGTCTCGGAACTGTAGCTCTAGCAACTAGGGGGAAACCAGTTGTCCAAACTCAACTGTTGAACATGGGGGAAAATTCGGTTAATGGGGAAGTAATGAACCAAACAATAAGCGAAAGAAAAGAAAAAGAAGCTCTGCTCTTCATAATTTGGTCTGTCAGAAACGATGGCCAGGTGTCGCGTCTGTGTGTCTCCGGGGGCAGTTGCTCGTGTGGTCCTTCATTTGTGGCGCGGCGTGTGAGGGGGGGTGTGGATGCCTCTCTGGTTAGTCTCGCCTCTGTGCCTACTAATTACACAGTCGTTGTACCTATGAACACATCGGCGTGTGGGGGGAGGGAGGGGAGGGGAAGGGGGGGGCGGGGGGCCCAGCGGGCAGACCGGCCTCTCGTCCACTCGCGGCCATTGGTGTCTTTTACTCGGCGTTCCCTACGGGACGCCGCCTGGTGGTTCCCCTTCTCATCCCATGTGTGAGCCTACCTGCTGCGGCCCTGCCGTGTGTGCGCAGTCTGCCTGGCCCGCCATCTACACGTCTACCCTTTCCCGGTACGCCCGGTTAAAAGACCGAAGGATATCGTCCCATGTCTGCGCTATCGGTATGGCCCGCAAGCCCGCCGTCTCCTCTCTATGGAGTATCGTTCCCTCAGCTATTGCCCAGTAGTAACCTAACGCTTCCTCATATAAGACAAACACAACCCTCCTCCTCTAGAGGCTTCTATAGAGGAAACAACTTCAAAGATAGAGGTAAGAGCACACCAACTCCCCTTCCCCCAAGAAAGAGTGACTTGCCTGCACTTCCTCCCGATCATTTAACACCTGTGGGGGGAAGACTAAAACAATTTTTCCCCATTTGGCAATCCATAACATCAGACAAATGGGTGCTAGACATTAACCAACATGGTTATTGCCTCGAGCTCACCACCAATCTTCCCAGTATACCACCTCATACTCACAAACTCTTGTCAGAGCATCTGCAGATCCTCAAACAAGAGGTACTGGCTCTTTTAACAAAAGAAACTACAGAACCAGTTCCGTAACAGTACCAAGGTTCAGGAATGTTTGCTCTGTTCTTCCTAATCCCCAAAATGGATGGCTCTTTAAGGCCAATTTTAGACTTAAGGATGTTAAACCTGTACATACTGTCAGAACACTTTCACAATGTCATGCGTCAACAAGCACTTCCACTTCTACAGCAAGGGGATTTTATGTCCACACTTGACTTAAAAGACGCATACTTTCACATTCAAGTTCACCTAGTACATCGCAAATATCTCAGATTTGTGAAAGCATGAAAACACTATCAGTTCAAAGTACTCCCATTCAGAGTAACTACTGCTCCCAGAGTGTCACAAAGTGTCTAGCAGTAGTAGCAGCACACCTCAGAAGACAAAAGATTCATGTTTTCTCATACCTAGACGACTGGTTCATCAAAGCCAGCACACAACAAAAGTGCTTACAACACACTCAGACTACATTAGACCTACTCCACCAATTAGATTTCTATGTCAATGCGTAGAAGTCTCATCTTCTGCTTTCACAAATGCAGTTCTATCTCAGAGCAACTCTAAACACTTGCACAGCTCTAGCTTCGCCCAATGCAGCCAGAATTCGAAATATTCACACTCTGCTTCTACAGTTTCCAATTATTACTTAGCAGTTAGGACTTTAATGCAACTGTTAGGAATGATGGCATCATGCACTGCAATAGTGCATCATGCTAGGCTACACATGCGTCCTCTACAAGAATGCTTAGCACGTCAGAGGAATCGGTCTCGTGGTCATTTAACAGATCTAATATTGGTAGACAGCAGCACCCATCGCCCTCTGCAGTGGTGGAACACACAAAACTTATCAAAAGGGCAGCCCTTCATCGACCCTGTTCCACAGGTCGTGCTAACAGCATAAGCATCTCTCATAGGTTGGGGTACCCATCTCCACAATTTGAAAATTCAAGGTCTATGGGACAACAAGTCCAAGAGTCTTCACATCAACTATCTAGAGCTTCTAGCTGTGTATGTAGAACTGAAAGCTTTTCAGTCTCACCTCATAGGGAAAGTTGTCAGCACGAACAATACGACAGCTACATACTATGTACAAAAACAAGGAGGGACACACTCTCCTCAACTGTCTTGCCTCTCTCAGACCATTTGGCATTGGGCAATCTCTCATAAAATTCATCTTCTGGCAGAACACCTCCCAGGAGTGAACAATCAAATTGCGGTCCTTCTCACAGGAAGCGGCAACAAATACACGAGTGGGAACTTTATCCCCAAGTTCTCTTTCCATACTTTCAAGAATGGGGATTCCCACAAATTGATCTGCTCGCCACAGTTGGCAACTAAAAATGCCCAAACTCCGCCTCCAGGTTCCCACACTCTATATCCAAAGGCAATGCCCTATGGGTTAATTGCTCAGGAATATTTGCCCACGCTTTTCCGCAAACATCCCTCAAGTTGATTCTAGTGGCTCCCAATTGGGCTTGTCAACCGTTGCTCACCACACTCTTGGAACTACCAATAGTCCCACATCAAAAGCTGCATTTCAATTCCAGTCAGACACCCATACCCCAAGGAGCTCAATTTAGCAATTTGGCTCCTGAATTCATAGAGTTTGGATATGTAAACTTGCCACCAGAGTATATGACTGTTCTTAAAGCAGCAAGAAAGCCTACCACCAGAGCATGTTATGCAGCAAAATGGAAATATTTATTGTATATTGTAGAAACAACATTGATTCACCAGATACATCTATTCAAAATATTATTTGTTAACTTTTGCATCTACTGCGTGCTGGTCTAGCCTATATTGCTATTTGATAGAAACGTTTGCATCTACTGCGTGCTGGTCTAGCCTATACTGCTATTTGATTGCATCTTGCGGCATCAGCCGCATATTTGTAAAACAGACAACATCTATCTTTGTTCAAGATTTGCGTAATTAAAGCATTTATGGAGGTCCTTATAAGAGTAATACCACCGTGAGTACCTCCTGCACCAGTTTGTAATCTGAACATTGTCCCTACAAGACTCGTGAGTCCTCCCTTTGTGCCATTGCACAACTGTCCGTTACAGTTTCTCTCATAGAAAGTTACCTTCCTCATTGCTATCACTTCATTGAGAAGAGTTGGTGAGCTACAAGCATTAACCTTATAAGAACCCTTCTTTCAGCTTCAAAAAGATAGAGTAGTTCTTCGCACAACCCAACATTCCATCCCAAGGTGATTTCTGCTTTTCATATCAACCAATCAGTTGAGTTACCTGTGTCCCTTCTTCAGCCTGATTCGGTGGCAGAAAGAGATCTGCACACACTTGATGTCATAAGAGCGTTATTGTATTATATTGAAAGAACAAAAGATTTTCGTAAAACAAAACAACTGTTTGTTGCGTTTGCTACACCTCACAAAGGCAATCCTATCCCTAAATCTGGAATTTCGTGATGGATTGTTAAATGCATTCAAACTTGCTACGCTGAAGCTAAACAAGGTTTTATCAATACACCCTAGAGCACATTCCACTCGTAAAATAGGAGCGTCTATGGGCTTCTTAGGTAACATCCTAATAGCTGACATTTGTAAGGTAGAAAACTGGTCCATACCACACACATTTACCAAACACTATTGTGTGGATGTGTTAGCACGACAACAAGCCAATGTAGGGCAAGCAGTGCTAAAGACACTTTTTCAAACAACTGCAACATATACCAGTTAGCCGCCGCTTTGGAAGAATTCTGCTATATAGTCTATGCAAAGCATGTGTATCTACAGCACAAATGCCTCCAACGGATTATGTTACTTACCCAGTAAGCATCTGTTTTTGGCATGTAGAGCTGTAGATTCACATGCGCCCTTCCACTTCCCCGGGCACCTACATTTGTTGCACTTTTCATTACTTACATTACATTTGCATGGACATCTCTGTACTACACTCACTCCATTCTCACCCTGTTTCGTGAAAACAATCTAACAATAGAGTCGATACCCATGTGCACCATCACCGAAAGGACGAGACACCTTACCTCGTGACTGGGGAAGACTTCTTCGAAGAAAAATAACTAGCAATCATCTGGACCCAACACTAGATGGCAGGAGTATGCAAAGCATATGAATCTACTGCTTTACATGCCAAGAACAGATGCCTACTGGGTGAGTAACATAATCCTTTGTTCTCACACTTTAATACTGAGTTCACAAGGATGTTTATTTAGCGTTAAATACCTCAGTGTACCAGTTCATCACCTCTGTGGTCATAAATCTGACTAAGCTCGTCTCATTATCGGGCTATCTGCAGTTTCTTGTTAATAATGTAAAATCAACACAGCCTTCCCCTAACTTTAAAAAGAAAATGTAACGCTGTGCTTTTTTTTGCCTTCTAAATGAACTCAAGGCTGGGAGCTACTCTGAAAGTTTCTACTAGCTACTTGTAGCTCGCGTTCGACTGGTTAGAGACCCCCGCTCTATATGGTCAAGGAATTCCTCACTGACTTGTAGTATCCTTATAATGTACGACAGGGGGTACTTTATCAAATACATCCTATATGCAGCCTGGACGAATAAAGAGGAGCATATGAAATTACTGTTAAATACATACATTGTGAGAATTCTCCAAAACAGATACATCATTGTCAAGTCAATCACACCAGCACACAATGGAATATATACAAAAATTAACTCACCTTCCCTTCTCCACCACACCCCTCTCATCCGTCCTCTTCCTCTGAACTGGCAGCACCGAAAGCAGACTCGCCCAGCCAATCATAATGCTGCATGAGCGTTGTTGTGATTGGTCTGAGCAGCCTGTTTGGCCGCTCAGGCAGTGTCTGGGCCAGCCAAACATTCATGTGCACTTAGGGAGTGCAAAACAGTCCTCAACAGAAAAATAAAATGATAACACTATCATTTTATTTTTGCGCTGCTCATATAGCAGTGGAGCGACACTCCTGTGCATTAGGGGATGAGCTGCCACTGTCTTTAATATAACTGATATCAAGGTACGCCCCTTGAAGTGAACATTGGATCAAGGTGATTGAATAACACATCAATGTACGAGGAGTGGAATAGTTGAGGTAAAGAATCGTTTGGGTTATCATCTGTAGATAAGGTTTGTGATATGATGGTGCAAGCAGGAAAAGCATTCAGTGAGTCCCTCTTTGCGGTCCTGTTAGAGACAGCTCCACCTGTCTGTTGAGAGACAGCATCGTAAACCCTACTGTACAGAACCAATCTTTGCTTAAGATTGGAAGGCTTTTGAGTCAGTCTCAGTTGTCTTTCTCCTATTTGCTCCTTCCACCATTTGTATTTTATTGTAGCATTTGTGTTTCATTCATTGTGCATCTGCAGGAGTGCTGAAGTGCTTGTCCACATTTATAGCAAGCGACACAGTGTAGGGTGTGTGGTTAGAAGGGTGTTTATTTTGTTTTGAGTCTATCTGTGCGTGATGGCCACCTCTACAACAGAGGTGCAGTTATATTATCGCCTTCGCTGCTAGGCTTTTTCCCCCCGTGCTAAGCCATTTCTTGGCTATTTGGGGTAGTTCGTGCTTAGGCTCCTGTAACTTTTTGACCACATAAGGTATACATGCCAAATTTGCGTCCTTTTCTTCCAACATCCTGGGTATTCTAAAGGTACCAAGGGTTTGTGGATCCCCCTGGAGGGGAACCAGAAATTAGCCAAAATACTGCAACATTTTGGTGTTTTTTCGGGAAAAATGGGAAAAAGGTGCTGCAAATGAAAGCGTCTGGGTTTTTCCCTGCAAATGGTGTCAAAAAATGGTTGGTGGGGCTGAAATCACCAATTTCTCAGCTTTTAGGGAATGACAGACTTTTGTCAGAAAACCAAACATTTTCACATAGTTTTGGCATTTTTTTAGGACATAGCCTATTTTTGCTATTTCTTGTGCTTTCAACCTCCTTCCAGTTAATGGTAGTAATGGGTATGAAAGCAATAATGGATCCTGGAAAGCTATACATTTTAGAAAAGTAGAATAAATTCTGAATTCAGCAAGGGGTAATTTGTGTAGATCCTTCAAGGTTTCTTTATAGAAACTAACAGCCTTTTGTGTCAACGTTTTCACCTGTAACAACTTCTAATTATGACAGCTCTTTAAAAGCAATATACCTTTACATACGCTGGACCTTACTGGTTGTGGGGATATATAGGACTTGTAGGTTCGTCAAGAACCCGATGAACCCAGAGCCAAAAACTGAGCAGCAACTTGCAATGATTTTTTATTATGTACCGGGTATATAGCAATTATTCTGGGAAAATGTATACATGGAAAAATCTGTATGAAAGACACCTATGTATTTCTTAAATGGGAAAAAAATATAGAGTTTAGAAACAGTAGATATTTGCACATTTCCGAAGTTGGGAATACTCATACTAGCATGAGAATTATCGGTCATTTTCCACACATTGTCTTTCATTTGGAAGGCAGAAATGCATCGAAAGCCAATAGGTAATAACAATTGCATTACAAATCTAAATTACCTTCGCTCAATCACCCCTCTCTCTTTTCCATACGTCCTCTGCCTACTTTCTCTAACTTCTCCGTTCTCTCCCTTGCACTTTTATTTTCAGTCTGTCACTCACTCCTTTCATCTCCTCGCCTCTAGCCTCATTCTTTCCTCCTTATTCATTTATTTTCGTCTTCCTCATCCCACTTTTCTGCTCTTCGACTCTCCTTTCTCACTTAATCTTGCAGTTCCTCTCGGTTTATTTCCTCGGCGCTCTCATGCAGCAGTCCTCCTTTGCGGTTGTTCCTTGCATTGACTAACCATGTAGCCTCTCCTTGCTTTCCCTCATCTGTTACTCCACTGCTTGTCTGCTGTCTTTCATTCTATTTCCAGCTGTTTTGTCTGTCCCTGTCCTCTGTCTTTTGTGGCGCCCCGCCTGTTCACTCCTTTCTCTCTCCTCGTAATGTTACCTCTCTCTGATTTTTTTCTCCTCTGTGATCCCTCAGTTCTTCCCTGCTGTCTCCTCCCCCTGTCTTCTACAGGTATGTCTCTCCCTTCCTCTCCGTCCACCCCTTCTGTCTCCTACAGGGCTGCCCTCTCCCAGCTCTGGGTCCTTAGCTGAACTCCATTCCTTCTCTGCAGTCTTTCTTCTCTCTACCGCCCACCATGCCTCTCCTCCCCCTCTTTCCGGTGTGCTCCACTCTGTCTTCCCTTCTCTCTCCTACGGATCTGTTCTCTCCCAGCTCTCTGTTCTTCGAGGTGATTTTACTCCCTCCCTGTTGTCTTCCTGTTTCTCTCTCCTTTATATTGTCTTTCCCTGCTCTGTTGTGCTCTGCACCTCCTCTGTTGTCTTTCCTTCTCTTTTTTTTTTGGTTTAAGAAATTTTTATTAGCATTTTGGATTAAACACAATACATATGTCATGAAAAATTGGAACAATAAGAATATCAAGAAGGAGTACTAAAACATATGCAATGAGAAATAAGCCATATAAGAAAATGATGACAGGGAGAAGGGAAAGAAAAAAGGGAGATACAAGTAGAATAGAAAGGAGGAGAGAAGAAAGAAAGAAAAGAAAGAAGGGGCATAAGCGGGGAAAGGAGAATAGAGAGAGGGGAAGGGAAAAACTAAGTGGGAAACTGAGAGTCATTCAAGAGAGAGAGTTGGAGGAAAGATAAGTGGTAAAAGGGAGCCAGAGGAGATCGGATTTAATTTTCAGGGGGACAGAAGAGGACGAAGCGATGGCAATCCTATGTTCATCGCAAACAAAATTCCACCAGGTGTGAATAGAAATTTTAGAATTATCTTTCCAACATAATAAAATAACTTTAAATGCAAGAGAAATAAACAGGTCCAACAATCTCGCAGAAGAAGAGATAATATCAACATCAGATGACAACGATCCCAGGAAAATAGTTTGTAAAGATAACTGGGCAGAACAATTAAAAACTTGCATACATATCTTCCAAACTTCCTTCCAAAATGATAAAACAGGGAGACATTCGTATAGAAGGTGCTTAAGTGACCCAGGTTCTTTAGCACATGACCAACATAGTAAAGAAGATGTTGTGGAAAACTTATGAACACTTACAGGGGTGATAAGAACTCTGTGATAAATAAACAGTAACGATTGGGTAATACGAGCAGCAGGGGATACTTTAAACAGTTTGGACCATATACGATCCCATATCATAAGACAGAGAGAAATATTAAGGTCAGATTCCCATGCAATCTCAACAGCTGATTTAGGACGATCTGAACCAGATGACAATAATAGTGTATAAACAAGGGCAGCCTCAGGTTGTTGAGTGGAAAATAAGGGATAAAGTGAAGAGGTAGGAATAAAAGAGGGTAAGGTATCAGGCATTGAAAAGGAAGCTAAGTGTGACTGAATGGCAGACGTAATAATGGTATATTCAGAAATATACGACGAAGGTAAGTTAAATAGAGTTTGTAATTTCGGAAAAGTAATGAGAGTTATCAAAAAATTGATGAACAAATACAATATTCTTTTCTTTCCAGTGCTTGAAATAAAATGATTTGCCTTTATATCGAAGGAATTTGTTATACCATACAACAGATAATAAAAAACATTGCAACAAGGAAAGATTAGAGGAGAAGACAGTGTGTAATATCGTTTGGGAGTATTTTAAGATAGGGTATTTAGTCAAAAAGGAACAGTTTGACATAAAAACAATATGTTGAAAGGAAAGGTCGGTAGGTACAGGGGTGTCATTAAAATCATAGGCTAAAGAAAAGGATTGTTTAATCCTCTTAAGCCTTCTTCAGTGCTGTTTAGCCCTTTTTTTAGGTTTCACCTAAAGAGAGCATGCGGTCAGCGAAAACAGTTATCCTAAAAAGGGAGCTTAGAGCCCACCCATTACTTACCTTTATTTACCATTGGTAGACTCCCACGTCATTCTTGCTTCTTTGCTTACCATTCGTCAGCTGCTCCTCCTGGCACCCTCACAATCCCTCACCCTCACATCCCCTCACCCTCACACCCCCTCACCCTCACATCCCCTCACCCTCCCTCACACCTTAACCCTCACACCCTCCCTCACCCTCACACACCTCATCACCGTCACTCACCCTCTCACCCTCACCCTCACACACCCTTTCACCCTCACACACCCTTGCACCCCCTCACACTCGCACACCCCTCACCCCCACACCCTCGCAACCCTCGCCCTCACACACCCTCACCCTCACACACTCTCACACCCTCACCCTCACACACACCCTCACCCTCATACCCCCACACCCCTCACCCTCACACATCCCCTCACCCCCCCTCACCCTCACACCCCCTCACCCGCACTCCTCACCCTCACACCCTCTCACCCTCACACCCTCTCACCCTCACACCCCCTCACCCTCAAACACCCTCACCCCCTCACCCTCACACCCCCTCACTCACCCTCACACCCCCTCACGCACCCTCACCCTCACACACCTTTCCCCCTCCCCCTTTCACCCTCACACACCCTCACACGGTCACCCTCGCACCCACACCCCCTCACTCACACACCCCCTCACCCTCACACCCCCTCACACACCCTCACCAGCATAGCATAACAAAACATAGCATAGCATAACAAAAGAGCATAGCATAACAAAAAAGCATAGGATAGCAAAACATAGCATAGCATAACAAAACAAAGCATAGGATAGCAAAACAAAACATAGCATAAGAAAACATAGCATAGCAAAACACAACAAAGCATAGCATAACAAAACAAAACATAGCATAACAAAACATAGCATAACAAAACAAAGCATAGCATAACACAACAAAGCATAGCAAAACAAAACATTTCATTGTATAACAAAACATAGCATAGCATAACAAAACAGCATAACAAAACATAGCATAACATAACATAAAACAAAGCATAGCATAACAAAACAGCATAACAAAACAGCAAAACACAACAAAACATAGCATAGCATAACAAAACACAACAAAACATAGCATAGCATAACAAAACACAACAAAACATAGCACACATAACAAAACATAGCATTGCAAAGCATAGCATAGCATACCAAAACACAACAAAACAGCATAGCATAACAAAACACAACATAGCATAGCAAAACAAAGCTTAACATAGCATAACAAAGCATAGCATAACAAAACATAGCATAACAAAACATAGCATAACAAAACAGCATAGCAAAACAAAGCATATCATAATAAAACACAACAAAACATAGCATAACAAAACATAGCATAGCATAACAAAACAAAGCATAGAATAGCAACACTAAACATAGCGTAGCATAACAAAACACAGCACATAGCATAACAAAACATAGCCAAACAAAACATAGCATAGCTTAACAAAACATAACATAGCAAAACAAAACATAGCATAGCAAAACAAAGCATAGCATAGCAAAACACAACAAAGCATAGCATAGCAAAGCATAGCATAACAAAACATAGCATAACAAAACACAGCATAGCATAGCATAACAAATCAAAGCATAGGATAGCAAAACATAGCATAGCATAACAAAACATAGCATAGCATAGAGCATCACTCCGCACCACCACAGCATCACTCAGGGGCACCACAACATCACTATGCGCTACCACAGCATCACTGATCGCCACAGCATCACTCGTTCGCCATCACAACATCAATCAGCGCTACCATAGCATCAATCTGTGCAACCATTCAACAACACCTGGTTCAAAAATGTTCTTTCAATGTTTCAAGCTTTATTACAAATGTAACAAAAAGATGTTAATATTTCACTTCTGTTCTTGGATTTTCGTCACAATAAAATACACTGAACATAATCTTCACAAAAGTTATTTACAAAACTTTAAGCTATTGCCATTATAAATTACAATAACTTTTATTTAAGTATTAATTATTGAAAAAAATTAAAAGCCATTGTTATTTGTAATATCAATACATGTTATGTTATGTTATATTGTGTTTATATAGCGCACGGCTACTCTAAAAGAGTGTCCCGGCGCTTTCCACATGCAGCTCAGTGTAAATAACACAACAGACAAGTAACAGACCACGCACCAAAAAAAGGAGAGAAAATAGAAGGCCTAGAGGTTAAAAAGCCAGGTCTTTAGGCTCTTCCTGAACTGAAGCAAATTAGAGGTGCTACGTAAAACCATCGGAAGCGAATTCCAAAGCTGTGGGACCTTGAAGCTAAAGGAGCGACCCCCAGTGCGGGCCTTTCTCACACGCGGAACCACGGCCATGAAAAGAGATTCTGACCGCAGTGAGCGGGCTGGACGGTAAAAGGACAGCCTCCGTTGCAAATACCTAGCGCCTGAGCCAAAAAGTGCTTTATGCATCAGCGTCAAAGATTTAAACATGATCCGTTTCCGGATGGGCAGCCAGTGAAACGTCTGCAGCAGTCCAGAAACTCGTGCTCGCCTGTGAAGGCCAAAAATGGCACGAGCAGCAGAGTTCTGCACCACCTGCAGGCGCTGGACCAAATAATCCGGGAGACCTAAAAAGAGGGCATTCGCATAATCCAACCTGGATCCAATAAGAGCTTGCACAGTAATCCGCCTGTGTTCCACAGATAGCAGTGGTAAAAACTTGCGGAGCATCTTCAAGATGCCAAAACAGGTGCCAGCCAGACCAAGGACATGCGCTCTCAACATAAGCTTATTGTCCAGCTTGACTCCCAGGTTTTTGGCGACCAGCGACGACTGTGCAGGAGGACACATATCCGACGGCCACCATTCCTGCCACTCAGGGTCGGTGGCACAGCCGAAGAATAAAACCTCCGACTTGCTGGAGTTGGCCTTCAGACTATTCCGCTGGAACCAGTCGAAGACCATTCCCAAGCACCCCCGGATGCTCTCTCCATCAAATGCCTGATCTTTTCCGCATGTGAAGAGAAGTTGCGTGTCGTCTGCGTATGAGACGATCTGGGCCCCATAAGCCTCCACCAAGGCCGCCAGAGGGGACATGAAAATGTTAAACAACGTCGGGCTCAACACAGAACCCTGTGGAACTCCGACTCCCAGTGGCAGCATCTCAGCGGAGCTCTGGGAGACCCAGATCGTCTGGCGGCGGCCCTCAAGAAAAGATGTAAACCATTTAAGCACCGTCCCCCTAAGGCCGATGTCATGAAGCCTGGCGAGGAGCGCCTCATGGGGGACGGTGTCAAAGGCCGCCGACAGATCTAACATGACCAGCATGACCTTGCCACCAACATCCAAAGTCTCCCGAATGACCTCCGAGACCTCCAACAAAGCCGTTTCCGTACTTAAATTAGGACGGAATCCGGATTGGGATGGATGAAGTAGATTGTTTGTTTCTAAAAAACCGGACAAGATGCCATGCACATGTTTCTCTGTGATCTTAGCCAGAGCCGGGAGAAGAGAGATTGGCCTGTAGTTGGCCAGAACCTCAGCATCTAAACCAGGCTTTTTCAGGAGGGGGATCACCATCGCCCTTTTCCAGGTGCGTGGGACACTCCCCTCCCTCAGGGAGGCATTGAGAAGGGGGTTGACAAGTGGGTTCACCACCGCAGCCATCCCGGCCAAAAATTTGGCAGGGCAGGGGTCAAGCGGCGAGCCCGATTTAAGGCTGGCCAGCAGCAACAGGGACGCATCGCTAGAGACAGCTGGAAAATCCGACAGCACAGCGACAGGCGTGGACGATGGAACGTGTCCCGCCCCGGAGCCGCAGCACCCCTCCTCCGATCCCTCCAAGAAGGAGGCCTGAATCGCCTTGATCTTATCTGTAAAAAAGCTGGCCAGATCACACGCCCACGCGTCAGATGACACTGGAAGGGGCAAGTTGGAGCTGGGGGTCGTGAACTCCTTTACCACAGTAGAGATCTCCTTACAGGAGTTCGCCGACGCCTCAATCCTCCTATCAAGATATTCCTTCTTTGCACACAGGATGTCCCGGTGATAAGCCTTCACAGCCGACCTGTAGGCGAGTTTGGCCTTCCCGTCATTCTGAAGGCGCCAGGCTCGCTCAGCAACCTTACATTGGCTGCGAGCCACGCGCAGCGCCTCCGTAAACCACGGCGCAGATCGCCGTATTGCCGTGGACCGGGGGGCCGCCCTTGGGGCAAGATCATTCAACCTTTCAGTCAGCCACAGCTGCAGAGCCTCAGTGTCCTGTTCCAAATTGCCCGAGAAGGGGCATGGATGATCCACAAGCGCCTGCTCCTGATAAAGATCAATTCAAAATGGTCAGGCGATTTCAGTAGATGTATCCTAAGTTAAATTTGCCCGGCGTAAAACGCCTCTAATACCATACGAAGTTATTCAATAAAGAGGCAGGCGCTGGAGACAGGAAGACAGGAAACAAGTTTATTTCGTCGGAGTAGAACACATCAGATCAGACAACAAGGTATCGTCTCGAGGTGCTCTCTCAACCTCTCTGAGACCTGGTCTTTTATACACTGGTCTAAGACATGTGAACGTTCTTTATTACAGCAAGGACATTGTGAAGTATGAGAACGACATCCCCGGCACCCCCCCAGTTCCGGCCCATTCCAACACATGACAACAGTAGAGGCCCTTTCCCCTCATATGATTGGGAGGGGCCATCACGCAGCTGAGTGTTCTGCCGATTCCTTTGGAATGTGTGCGCCTGATCGAATCTCAGGGGGTGGGGACGTCATGATCAATAGTGGTCTCTTTCAGGAGAGGCGAGTGCATGCGGTAGTGGGCAATAAACTGTATCCTCGGGCTAAGGGATGACCAGCGGTTCGTACAGGCAGTCGGGCTCAGAGGAAGGGGTCATCAAAGGAGGGGTATTCATGGGCGGAAAGGAGGTGTTGGTCAGGCGCAGGGTGTGATTACCTGAGACAGAGTCATGGGGGGGGGTTCATGGCTTGTGCATGTGAGCGCGGGGGCAGCCAGGAGGCGCGGGGAAGGCTTGCAAGGTTCAGGGAAGTGTGCTGACGGGTGATCGTGAACAGGGAGACCATGGTACCTAAAATGGCTGTCGTGTATGCTCATACGTGAGTCTGCAAGATGGCGTAGATGATGTTCAGTACACGAACTAAAATTCCACACTCCAACATATCGGGCGTCACTCTATGCAGCCCTCTCGAGACTAATCTGGGCTGCATAGGGGCGCTGCTGTTCGTTCGCCCCTTCTCCAACACGGAGAACCTAATCAGCCTGTGATCCGTCCAGAGCACCGGCAGGGTTTCAATATCAACAATCGGGGCCGACGAAAACACTTGGTCCAGGGTATGCCCTTTCTCATGTGTAGGACCCCTCACAAAAGGTGTAAGGCCCAGCGGGGATGTAATGTCCAGCAATTTAGTTGAATCCGCATCGTCCGCCACGTCTAGATGGAAATTGAAATCACCCGCCACCACACAATGCTGTGTGGACAGCGCCAGTTCGGAAATGGCCATCTGCAGGTCCTCAAAAAAGGAACCCACCGGGCCTGGCGGCCTGTATACCAGCAGCCCCTTCAGAGCTTGGCACGGGGACAGTCTAAGCGTAAAGGCAAGGGACTCAGAACCCCCGATGGAATTCAGGGGGAAAACTGAGCAGGACACGCTCTTCTTCACCACCACAGCAACCCCGCCACCCCTTCCCTTGGCTCTGTCCTGCCGGAAGATGTTATACACCGGAGGAATGGCTGAAAGAATGTCCGGATTTGACGCCTCGCCCAACCAGGTTTCAGTCAGTAGAAGACATAAGGGATTTTCCCTGACAAGAAGATCGTAGATGTACAGGGCATGACTACCCACTGACCTTGTATTGAGCAGCAGACAAAGATGTTTAACACGAGCCTCAGCTGGTCGGTGGACGATAACAGGAGTCCAAGCAGGCGACCAACCACAGCCCGGGCAACGCCGTTTACCCCTGAAACGCCCCGGGAAAACAGAGCGACAGGAACAAGAAATAATCTGCAGGGCACGCAGCGTCGCTGAGGTGTAACAGATCATCTTCGCCCAGGCCTAACCGGACCGCAGTCCAACACCGCCCCAGCGCCTCCGGGACGCTGACGGGCGCAGACGGGCAGGACTCTGGCACGACTCAGGCTAAGCGAAGGCGCCCACTTGCGCGTCCCGCTGCGCGGGAGGGAGCGACTTTAAATAGGCGCTCCAATCCGCCCTTAGCGCGCGAGTCCGCTCCAAGATGGCGTGCTCCGCCGGATCAAGTGCCCCAATCCAAGATGGCGCCCACCAAAGTTCACCCCCGGGACCCGGACCCACCAAAGTGGTGGTGCTTTTATGGCAAAAATGCACTTTTTATGTGCAGTGAGGGGAATAGGAGCGCGACACGTAAATACAACACATATTGCATTACAAATGCTATAGGTGTCACATTTGCGAAAGTTATAACTATTGGCAGTGTAAATGACAAAGCTATTAATTTCGCTATTTTCAAAAACAAAACATAAATAAAAAATTTGTCATTTACAATACCAATAGCTCAAACATTCCTAATGCGAGACCTATTGCATTGCAAATGCTTGTTTACAGAGCTACCAAGTCCTCCCATGTGAATTATGAGTAGCTCATTCATGTTTTTGTAGAAGATAAAGCGAGGATCCGCATAACAGGACTGGGTGAACATCACATGCCCGACAGGAGGCGCTATATATCTAAGTTATCACTAATAGCTGTTTTATGTTCTGTTTGTTTGCCAAACACGTGATCAAGATATATTTAACATACACATTATGAAGCCTTTCCTAAAGAAAGTGATACAGGAATATTCGACTTCCAAATCACAAGGCTCGTCCGAGAGACACGTTCTGAGATGATTAAGTATTTTTTGGGAAATGGGACGAACGGATATAGTAACTGTTACTCGTGAAACATTTTTAACTCTGTGTCTCATTTCTGCTCGTGCTGCGTGTAATGTCGTGAGACTGCGATGTTAGCAGTCTAGTGGATTGCGCACGTAGACGTGCGCACACGCGGTGGCGTACGTGACGCCGTGTGCTATATAAATAAAGGAGGCGTGGCCCCGGGGTTAGTCCGGACCACGCGGAGTATCGAACTGGTGTCCGGGTCACTTCACTGCTGCGGCGCTGTGTATAATGCGCATGCGTGACCATGTGACCCGACAATGGCGACGAGGATGTAAACGAACTCATGCTGTGCCTCGCTGACCGCTCCTGCCTAGCCCCGCATGTGTGCCGATGTTCAGCCCGCGTCTGGAGCCCCGATCGTGGAAGGCCTGGCCGAGCCGCCCTGCCTCAGCCAAGGTGATCGGCAGGTGACGACCCACAGCGCTATTGGCCCCGCAGATGTGCCCAGAATGCAGGGGGTGTCACTCGATGCTTGCGCCCTGCAGCAGGAGACTCACTTTTGACCGGCTGCACGAGGGTAAGGGGCGCTGGCGGCCTACGTCCACCGGAGGGCAGCGTTCAACCACTCCAACCACACAGAGGAGCGCCCCATCACCGAAGGCGGCCCCTATCATCGCAGGCCCGACGACGCACGCCCCGCCGGGCGGCCCATCGGCGTACCACCTCAAGGGGGCATCTTTTCTCGGCGACCACAACGCCTGTGTCCTGCTGGCAGCGCAGTGAGAGTCCCCACGTGCCAAGATGGCGGCCATTCCCCCCCATAGAGCCATTCGTGGTCAACGTCGCACCGGCCTCCCTGGCGCCACGCTGGAAGGACTGGACAGAGCGGCTACAATTCTATTTCGAAGGTGCTGGTACTGCGAGGGAACGACGCAGGGCGCTTCTTCTTCATCTAGGTGGGAAGGATATCCACAGAATCTATAAGACCCTAGTAGAAGCTACGCCTCACACCTACGTCACACTCCTCAATGCACTCAACGCGCCTTTTGAACCCATGGCCAGCAAAGATTATGAACGTTTCATTTTCCGGCAAGCGCGGCAGGAAGCGGAAGAGTTCCTAGACGCATTCCACGGCAGGCTAAAGGAGCTCGCCAGCACATACGGCTTCCGGGACGAACAAGAGGAGATACGTGGCCAAATAATTCAAGGATGCTACTCTTCCAACTTGCTAGTGAAAATCCTCCAAGAGGATGGAAATACGCAAGCGGACATCCTAAAACTTGGCCGCTCCAAAGAGTTATCACAAGCGAGAGCATCACACATGGAGGCGGCACTCCATAGACCAGTCAAGGCCGAGCAAGTCAACGTGGCTTATCAGGTAAACACTGTCCGGCCTAAGCCGCGACAATTTGGAGGAAAGAAGCCGCAAGAACGTCGAAAAGAATGCGGTTACTGTGGAGGAATGCCCCACCGCGCTCAAGACTGTCCAGCGCGAGGGAGGAAATGCAGCGCATGTGGACGGATGAACCATTTCGCAACAGTCTGCAGGTCCTCCAAACAAAAACCCGAGGCGGCCCACGCCGTCAGAGAAAGCCGGACAGTGAAGACATGGACGATGACTCCAACGACTATCCAGTCCACTATGTATTTGCCATCAACCAGCCACAGAGAAAGAAGAGGCGTCTCCCAAAATGCCGCATACGACTACTTCACCAAGAGGTGAGGGCCACCACCGATACAGGAGCCTCGATCGAACTCATGGCGGCAAACGTGTACAACCAACTGCGGGACAAGCCAACCTTGAAGACAGCAAAAATCCGTGTCTTCGCCTATGGACAAAAGACCCCAATCCCGCTGATCGGGTGCTTCCAAACGGAGCTACAACATCAAGGCCGGAAGGTCCAGACGACCGTCTACGTAACCGAAGAAGGCAGCGGCATGCTCCTCAGCGGACGGGCGGCGGAAGAACTCCAACTGATCTTTTACGCATTGGCAGTTCTGGAGGAGGAATTAGACTCGATTCTCGAAGAATTTGAGGACACATTTCGAGGCATTGGGTGTCTCAAAGGAAAGGAGGTGTCCCTCCACATAGACCCGTCCATCCAACCGGTTGCCCTCAGGCACCGAAGAATAGCATTCCACCTCAGGAAGAAGGTGGAAGAAGAACTAGAGGCCCTCGAGAAGGTCAGCGGGCCCACCCCGTGGGTATCGCCAATCGTCGTGGCGCGAAACCCCAAACAGCCGGGACAGGTCCGTATATGCGTAGACATGCGCCTACCCAATGCGGCAGTCAAGAGGGAACGACATTTAACACCCACCATTGATGATATCCTGGGGGAGTTAAACGGCGCAAAATGGTTTTCCAAGATGGATCTGCGATCTGGATATCATCAGTTGCCTTTGCACCCAGACTCCCGGTATATCACCACCTTCTCCACCCATGTGGCCTCCGACGATAGCGACGATTAAATTTCGGTATATCCAGCGCAGCTGAAGTCTTCCAAAACACCATTAGGGAGGTATTAAACGGACTCCCGGGGGGTTCTGAACGTTAGTGACGACCTGCTCATATACGCAAACACCATTGAAGAACACCACCAAAGACTGAAGGGTGTACTGCAGAGAATAAAAGATTCAGGCCTAACGCTGCACCGGGAGAAGTGCCAATTTCTCAAGAATAAGATCAGTTTCTTTGGATACACCTTCTCAGACCAAGGGATCGCCCCTGACCCAGACAAAGTCAAAGATGTGCAAGCCGCCCCAGCTCCGACAAACATATCCGAGGTATGAAGCTTCCTGGGCATGGTAAACTTCTGTGGGAGGTTCATCCCAGATCTATCCAACCTCACCAGACCTCTTCGGGAACTCACCAAGTCGACCACCCCCTGGCAGTGGGGCGATGAACAGAGCGCGGCATTCCACAACACCAAGGCCGCATTGTCAGCGGAGAAGACCCTGTCGTACTTCGACCCGGCAAAACTGACCAACATCGCAGTTGATGCCAGCCCCTACGGTCTGGGAGCTGTACTGACGCAGCGCCAAGGGGAGGAAGACTGGGCGCCCATTGCCTATGCCAGCAGATCACTGACCGAAACGGAGCAACGGTACTCCCAAATTGAGAGGGAGGCAATTGCAATTCATTGGGCCTGCAGACACTTCCATGTATACGTGTACGGACACCCGTTTACCGTCTCCACAGATCACAAGCCTCTGATCCCGCTGTTCCGAGGGTCTGTCTCCAAACCACCACCCCGAATAGAGAAGTGGATCCTGCAACTACAAGAATATGATTACCAACTGGAGTTCAAACCGGGGGCGACAAACCCCCCGCAGACTACCTCTCCAGACATCCCCGAGCAGCAACTAGCGGAGAAGAGGAAGATGACGAGGAGACGGAGGAATACGTAAAGGCAGTAATAGAGAGGTCAAGGCCACTACCCATGAGCATAGACATGATCATCGAAGCAACCCGCAACGATGAGGTCCTCCAACTAGTGGTGAACGCCCTACAGGCCAACGACTGGAGAACTCTTCAAGCGTCGCTCAGCAAAAGGACACCACAGGCGAGGAACGTCTTAGAGGCACTGCTGAGAGTACGAGAAGAACTGTCCGTGGACAACCAAGGGTGCCTATTGAGAGGACCCCGAATCGTGATGCCAATGAGCCTAACCCAAAAAGCCATCGAACTCGCTCACCGCGGGCATTAAGGCATGGTGAAGACCAAGAGCAGACTTTGCGCGAAAGTATGGTTTCCGGACAAGGACACCAGAATAGAACGGACTGTCAAAGAATGCCAATGGTGCCAGGTGGCAGGACAACCTGAATGCCCACCCCCGGTCATCACGGAAGACAACCCGCGGAGACCATGGGAGCGCGTTAGCGACGACTTCGGACACCTGCCGGATGGGAGACACATGCTTGTCATCATTGATGATTTCACGAAATACCCAGAAGTGGAAATCGTGACAACTCTCGCAGCCAAGGAAGTCATAGCAAAATTTGAGAAAGCCATCGCCACCCACTGCATTTTCGAGTGGGTCAAGACCGACAACGGACCTCCCTTCCAGGGACAAGAGTTTGCAGACTACCTAGCTGAGTGGGGAATCCAACACCGGAAAGTGACGCCCCGATGGCCTCAAGCCAATGGAGAGGTCGAGAGGTTTATGCGCACTCTAAACAAAGTTATCCTGATCGCCCATGCTGAAGGAGCCTCACTGGAGAAGTCGATCTACTCATTTCTCAGGAAATACCGGCTCACACCACATCACACTACAGAAGCCGCCCCAGGCCCGTCGGCAATGGGAAGGATAGTCAGAGACACAATCCCCAACCATCATACATGGACTCCAAACAGCGCAAACCCGCGGAAAACACTGTTCAACCGGAGGCGGTCAAATGACTACGCCAGCTTCCGACGGAGGGCCAAAGCACCGTCCATCAATGAAAGAGACCAAGTCTATGTGAAGGACAGATATCCGGGGAGCAAGTTCAGACTCCCATTTGAACCCCGGCCCTGGACAGTCACGCACCGCACTGGCACCATGGTGACGGCCCAGCGAAGAGGAGAGACCGTCACGCGCAACGTCTCATTCTTCAAGAAAGCATCCGCACCAATAGAGGATCATCCCTGTCAGGAATCCAGCCAAGAGTCGCCCAACCGCCCAGAAGAGAACTACAGTCCTCTCGGAAGTGAGAGTAGCTCCCAGAGTGAAAGCTCAGCGGCAAGACAGGCTGCCGCTGAGACGCCGAGAACGACCAGCCCCCAACCCACCATGGGAGCTCGGCCCACCGGAATCCCACATCAAGAGACCCCCAGGAGGGTATTGTTCCGTGGGGAAGCAGCGGGGTATGGGCTAAGAAGAAACCCGGCCCCATCTTCACAACTGGCGGACTTTGCCGTGGGCTGAATACAGGCTCCTGAGCCACGAGACTGGTAACCGGCCGGATGGCCCCCATCATTCTTTATTACTGATTTGATATGTAGTGACTTTGAAGTAACTGTTGTGTTTTGTTCAATTAAAGGTTGAAAGGAATGTAATCTCGTGAGACTGCGATGTTAGCAGTCTAGTGGATCGCGCACGTAGACGTGCGCACACGCGGTGGCGTACGTGACGCCGTGTGCTATATAAGTAAAGGAGCGATACAAAAGGGGATGATGGACGGAGCGTTTGAGCAAATCAAACACTCACCCCCAGTCAACTGATCTGGGTTTAATCTATCACCATTCTTTAGCCCACTCAGCCACCCCATTTCAGACATGGCTATAGGCAAATCAGTCTGACCCTGTGCCTCATGGGAACAGTCCAGCCCGAACTGCCAAGCCATGTCTTCCATGGACCGGAAACAAGCATCCTGGGACCGGTTTCGGATTCATAATCCTCATCAGCCAGGCTATCTTGAATCCAGTGGCCAAGTGAGCAAGGGACTCACGTCTGAGCATACCCTGCCAAACTTAGGGCGAACAAAGCAATACAAAAGGGGATGATGGACGGAGCGTTTGAGCAAATCAAACTCTCACCCCCAGTCAACTGATCTGGGTTTAATCCATCACCATTCTTTAGCCCACTCAGCCACCCCATTTCAGACATGGCTATATGCAAATCAGTCTGACCCTGTGCCTCATGGGAACAGTCCAGCCCGAACTGCCAAGCCATGTCTTCCATGGACCGGAAACAAGCATCCTGGGACCGGTTTCGGATTCATAATCCTCATCAGCCAGGCTATCTTGAATCCAGTGGCCAAGTGAGCAAGGGACTCACGTCTGAGCATACCCTGCCACACTTAGGGCGAACAAAGCGATACAAAAGGGGATGACCAAGTGCAGGTTGATTCAACTTAATTGGTGTCTGTAGGATGATTGTAATGCGATTGAGTTGTGCATTTCAGAACACTTCATTGGTTTCCAGTTCTTATGCTGCTTTCTCAATTTGTTCTATTTTTGAACACATTTTTGTATTTCATTTTATTTATGCCTACATCGTTTGGCTTATTCCACTCCACGCCACCTCACTCTACACAGTGCCACTCTATGCTACACCAGTCTACCCTACACCACTCCACTCTTCTCTATGGCACTGTACGCCACTCCAATCTTCTCTTTGCCACTCCACTCTACGCCAATTCACACAATATCCCTCTATGCCACTCCACTCTATGCCACTGTACTCACCCTCTTCTATGCCAGTCTACTCTACACCAAACTACTCTACGCTACTAACTTTTAGCCATGTTGAACAGCAGCCATGGTGCTGTACAACATGGCTAAAAGACATGAGTAAAGCCAATAACGCTCTGTTTTGCTGACAACTTTCGAGCTGTTTGACAAATCTTTACAAAACTTTTTTTTAAAAAGGTACTCCACTTCAGTTCTTCCCAGGAAAGTTTTGGGGTGGTCTGTCATGGGGGGGCCTAAAAAAGGAGCGGGTCCCAAAATACATTTTCCACATGCAGTTTACCATAGGAATTTTAAGGATTGTTTTAGATGAAACTAATGAACAGACTGATACCAAATTTGGCAGAAGCTAGATCATTTCGCTGAAAGTGTGCTTTTTCTGATTTGATGTTAATCTGTTCAGCCGTTTTTGAGAAACTTACATTAAAATGTTAGTAATATCTGGACTGCTGGTCCTGTGTTCATCGAGCGGGACTCCTGCAGTATAGCAAACTGAAAAAATAGAGCATTCTGAGGGACCAAGAGGGCTTTTTTCCCCATCAACTGCTTAGGTCCTGTGGGAGTCATGTGGAAAAAAACTAAGAGTAGGTGTCTATGGGGGATTTCACAAAGATGGGGGGTTTGCCAGCAATGGAGCATTGGCTAAGCCTCGCCGGGTTGGCCACCCATGCAGGCCCTGTGTCCAACACCGTACTGAGCATGGCTGAAGACTCTGTGCGGTGGGTGGGGGGGTTTGACCACCTGCAAGGAGGGGTTTGGGCTCAAGGCCTGGCTGCAGGCAATGCCCTGTGCCCAACCCTCTGGCATAGTGTCAAAAGGTATGCTCAGTGAGGGAGATAGGTGAATCTGATAAAAAAATCTCAGAAATTCACTGAAAACAAACAAAAGGTAAAGTGATATTATAGTTTGGAATAGTAATAAGATTCTAATTTACGCTTAAAACCCTAGAATTCACTGAAAAACCAAAGGTAAAAGTGATGTTATAGTTAGGTATGGTAATAATATCTAACTGTACCTGGAAAAAACCCTAGAAATTCACTCAGAAAAACAAAGGTTAAAATGATATTAGAGTTAGGCCTTGTAATAATATAAAAACTATTGTTTTAAATTTTAAAAAAACCACAGAAATTTACCATTTATAGGTTACTGAGCAGACTATAACTTGCGCCCCCACCGTGCTCAGCTTAGATGTCTAATATATCATCTCTCATGACATTTTAAATGACATCATAGTCTAAAAACTTTAAAAATGGGGGCTCATTTTGTAGGCATGTGCAAATGTGGGGTTATTATTATTATTATTATTATTACATTTATTAAGCGCGCAGCTACCCGGAGGTTTCCCGGCGCTAAGGCAAATAGAACAGTATACAGGGTGGGAGGAGCGTCAGGACAGCAGTTTACATATTGAAGAGCCAGGCCTTAATTCCTTTACGGAAAGTCAAGAAGCACATTTCGGAACGCAGAGGGAGGGGTAGGGAGTTCCAAAGAGAAGGTGCTAGCAGGGAGAATGAGCGACCTCCCATTTTAGCTCTCTTGACACGCGGTATCCTGAACTTATTCTGGGTAGATGACCTAAGTGTGCGAGGTGGAAGATATTGGTGCACTAGAACAGATAGGTAGTGTGGAGCTTTTCCAGTCATGATCTTATGCATAAGACATAGTGCCTTGAATTTGACTCTGCTCTCAATTCGCAGCCAATGTAGTTTACGCATATGAGACGTGGTTGAGGTTCTAGCGGGTGCACCAACAAATGATTCAGGCATCTGCGTAAAAGTTGTTTTGTTTTACTTTATCCATGCTGCACAGCATTAGGATTGCTGTGCAGTATGGCTAACAACTACTGGCAAAGCCAATAGGTCGCAGAGTTGTAACATATTGGCTTTGCTAATGCTTGTTTGTTTTGCCTATATTTTGGTCTATATGGACTAATGTGGACCACACTTAGCATTTTCTTGTCGTATATCTAAAGGTGGCATATCAATTTTTGTCCAGTACAATTCAGGGGACAAATGATCAATAAGATGGTCACAAAAGGGTTTTCCCATTTTAGCTCCTGTAGAAATCTTTGCCCCAGCGAGGCAAAAAAACTGATTGAATTACCATCAAATGTAGCATGAATGTAGCTGCTCACTCAAAGGGTGTACTTTTCATTGCTTGGTGTGAATGTATTCAGTAGGGTCTGAGTTATCATTTGAAAAAGGTACTGGTTTTGCTTGGTAGGGTTAAAACTTTTCTATGTCTTGACTGATTAAAATTATGATTTCCAAAATCACGATTTCTGTCAATTACATTTGAATGTTTTGACAAGTGTGATTGGATGATCAAAGAGAAGGAAAAAAAATTCCATCGCTTGAAAATTGTGATTTTGAACAACATCATAATGTTTGCACTATAGAAAAAAAGTCCACAGCAAAGATAGGCAGTGCCTAGCCACGGGGGAATGCAGTGTGGTGCTCAAAGATGTGGAAAATAGACAAAAACAGAACAAAATAAGTTTGTCAATGAAAGAAAATCACGATTTTGATAAAAATCACAATCACTGCTGCCATTTTATATAGTAGAAAAGACAGTTTGGCAAAAAGATTTTAACAATAACTGTGATTTTCTCAAAAAAGGCTGTGGTGGAAATAAGACCATGGTAGAACGCGCAGGCAAATAGCTGCACACAGCCAGGTGAATGAAGTTCTCTTCTCTTTTAAAATAGGGAGATTCTTTTCTCCTATAATAAAGGCAAATCTATTGTGCTGGATTTAATAAAACCCTGCCTGGCTGCTGTCTTCTACTGGATAAGCCAAAACGGGTGAAGGGCAATACGGATAAGATCAAAGTTCTTTTCTTCGGCCTTAACTCACCACTTGTTTGGCCAGCCTGGCCGGGGGGCGCTCTGCATTTACGCCCTCAATCTGCAGTGGTTAAAAATCTTCATGTTAAGTTTGACAACCTGCTCTCCTTTCAGCCCCAAGTCAAAGCTGTGGTAGAGACTTGTTTCGGCCTTTTCCGCATAATGAAAACATTTCTTTATTTCCTTTCCTTACCAGCCAGGAAAACAGTTATTCAGGCACCTATTACGTCTGTGCTTGATTACGCAAACGCACTATATCCCTGCCTCCCTGTTTATTTAATCAACAGGCACCAGCTGGTTCAAAACGCAGCAGCACATATGCTCCTCAATCTTCTGCTGAGAACTCTGGGTTTCCTCTGATCTTCCCTCTCAACATTGGCTCGTGTCCTGTTCAAAGCAGTTATACTCAGCTACAGAACTCTGCATTTAGTAGTCCTAGAGTTCTTGCCTCCAGAATTATTTTCTATCTCCCTGCTAGGAAGCTTTATTCATCTAACAGAGTGTTAGCCAAGGTATCCAGGATACGCTGTGCCAGAACAGGGGGCCATTCTTTCTCATATCTGGGTCCCACCACCTAGATCAAACTTCCCCTTGACAATCGTCTGGTTGAATCGGAATAGATTTAATTAAAAGAGGTTGAAACAGGACTCTTCTCTCAAAGCTGAGCATCTTACCTGTGAGTTTAGCGCAGGTACACACTTCGGAGTAGCTGTGCGCTCTACAAATTCTGTCATCATCATCATCAATTAGGTCCTTTACAAAAATACCATAGAAATTCACTGAAAAAGCACAAACGTTAGTTAAGGTTCAGTGAATGCAAACCCAGAAAACTCCTGAAAGATATCAGTTATGTTATGCAATGCACTTCATAACTCATCCTGCCCTCCATGCTCAATTTACCACTTTGCCAATGGGACAGGAAAAAAGCAGACTACCAAGAGCAAAACATTGCATGCAGCGTAAGTAATGGCATACATTGCATACCACAACTGTACTACTGTAACTCTCCATACCTTATCCATCCTCTTCGCATGCAGCTGCAAGGTCCATCTTCAGCCTCCCCAGTCTTCACACATTTCTTATGCTTTATCCAAGCTTCACTGGCTTGCCATTCCTGCCAGTATTTACTTTAAAGCAATATGCTTAACTGAAAGGGCTTTCTATATGACTGGCCCTCTTTTCTTGAACACATTTCCCCTTCTTGCCTTACCCACAATCTTCGCTCTTCTTCTCGCTGCCGCTTTACATTTGCAAAGTAGGTTGATCTAAGATGGGAGGCCGCTCGTTCTCTCACCAAGCACCCAACATTTGGACTCTCTCCCGCTCCCATTAAGTCTTATCAGCAACCATCTCGCTTTCCATAAAGCATTTTAAAACTTACCTTTTCACTCTCTGTTTACATCACTCATACCTGCCTGTTTCCTCAGTGCAGGGACACCCTGCTGGGTGATTGTCCGCTTAACCAATACACACATCATCATCACCATGGTGTCTCTTTGGGGTTTTTATTCTCTGAGCTGCAACTAAACTCTAACATACATATACATATATATTATGTGTGTTACACAGTGGTGACACTTTCCTTTGAAAATGATTCAGAAAAGGGGGGTGGTGATGAACAGAGTGCCTGAATTAAGCAGACCACTCTTACCCAGTCCAACGATCAGGGCTTGATCCATCACCGTTTTTTAGCTCACTGCACCATCCCAGCTCAGAACTTGGCTATATGCAAATTAGTCTGTTCCTGTCCCAGTGCATGATGGGAACAGGGCAAACCAAACTACCAAGCCAATTCTTATACTGGGAAGGAAACAAGCTTCCAGGGACCGGTTTCTGCCATTTCAGGCGTTGTCGGCCCGGCTTGCTTGAATCCTGATGGTGCAATGAGCAAGGGACTCACATCTGAGTATACCCTTCCACGCATATGGTGGACAAAATGATTCAGAAAAGGGGGTGGTGATGAACAGAGTGCCTGAATTAAGCAGACCACTCTTACCCAGTCCAAAGATCAGGGCTTGATCCATCACCGTTTTTTAGCTCACTGCACCATCCCAGCTCAGAACTTGGCTATATGCAAATTAGTCTGTTCCTGTCCCAGTGCATGATGGGAACAGGGCAAACCAAACTACCAAGCCAATTCTTATACTGGGAAGGAAACAAGCTTCCGGGGACCGGTTTCTGACATTTCAGGCGTCGTCGGCCCGGCTTGCTTGAATCCTGATGGTGCAATGAGCAAGGGACTCACATCTGAGTATACCCTTCCACGCATATGGTGGACAAAATGATTCAGAAGAGGGGGTGGTGATGAACAGAGTGCCTGAATTAAGCAGACCACTCTTACCCAGTCCAAAGATCAGGGCTTGATCCATCACCGTTTTTTAGCTCACTGCACCATCCCAGCTCAGAACTTGGCTATATGCAAATTAGTCTGTTCCTGTCCCAGTGCATGATGGGAACAGGGCAAACCAAACTACCAAGCCAATTCTTATACTGGGAAGGAAACAAGCTTCCGTGGACCGGTTTCTGCCATTTCAGGCGTCGTCGGCCCGGCTTGCTTGAATCCTGATGGTGCAATGAGCAAGGGACTCACATCTGAATATAACCTTCCACGCATATGGTGGACAAAATGATTCAGAAAAGGGGGTGGTGATGAACAGAGTGCCTGAATTAAGCAGACCACTCTTACCCAGTCAAAAGATCAGGGCTTGATCCATCACCGTTTTTTAGCTCACTGCACCATCCCAGCTCAGAACTTGGCTATATGCAAATTAGTCTGTTCCTGTCCCAGTGCATGATGGGAACAGGGCAAACCAAACTACCAAGCCAATTCTTATACTGGGAAGGAAACAAGCTTCCGGGGACCGGTTTCTGCCATTTCAGGCGTCGTCGGCCCGGCTTGCTTGAATCCTGATGGTGCAATGAGCAAGGGACTCACATCTGAGTATACCCTTCCACGCATATGGTGGACAAAATGATTCAGAAAAGGGGGTGGTGATGAACAGAGTGCCTGAATTAAGCAGACCACTCTTACCCAGTCCAAAGATCAGGGCTTGATCCATCACCGTTTTTTAGCTCACTGCACCATCCCAGCTCAGAACTTGGCTATATGCAAATTAGTCTGTTCCTGTCCCAGTGCATGATGGGAACAGGGCAAACCAAACTACCAAGCCAATTCTTATACTGGGAAGGAAACAAGCTTCCGGGGACCGGTTTCTGCCATTTCAGGCGTCGTCGGCCCGGCTTGCTTGAATCCTGATGGTGCAATGAGCAAGGGACTCACATCTGAGTATACCCTTCCACGCATATGGTGGACAAAATGATTCAGAAAAGGGGGTGGTGATGAACAGAGTGCCTGAATTAAGCAGACCACTCTTACCCAGTCCAAAGATCAGGGCTTGATCCATCACCGTTTTTTAGCTCACTGCACCATCCCAGCTCAGAACTTGGCTATATGCAAATTAGTCTGTTCCTGTCCCAGTGCATGATGGGAACAGGGCAAACCAAACTACCAAGCCAATTCTTATACTGGGAAGGAAACAAGCTTCGGGGGCCGGTTTCTGCCATTTCAGGCGTCGTCGGCCCGGCTTGCTTGAATCCTGATGGTGCAATGAGCAAGGGACTCACATCTGAGTATACCCTTCCACGCATATGGTGGACAAAATGATTCAGAAAAGGGGGTGGTGATGAACAGAGTGCCTGAATTAAGCAGACCACTCTTACCCAGTCCAAAGATCAGGGCTTGATCCATCACCGTTTTTTAGCTCACTGCACCATCCCAGCTCAGAACTTGGCTATATGCAAATTAGTCTGTTCCTGTCCCAGTGCATGATGGGAACAGGGCAAACCAAACTACCAAGCCAATTCTTATACTGGGAAGGAAACAAGCTTCCGGGGAACGGTTTCTGCCATTTGAGGCGTCGTCGGCCCGGCTTGCTTGCTTCAGACACTCTGTTCATCACCACCCCCTTTTCTGAATCGTTTTTGGCCACCATAGGTGTGGCAGGGTATACTCAGACATGAGTCCCTTGCTCACTGCTCCATCAGGATTCAAGCAAGCCGGGCCGATGACGGCTGTAATGCCAGAAACCGGTCCCCGGAAGCTTGTCTCCTTTCTGGTGAAGAATTGGCTTGGTAGTTTGGTCTGCCCTGTTCCCATGATGCACTGGGCCAGGGACAGACTAATTTGCATATAGCCAGGTTCTGAGCTGGGATGGGGCAGTGAGCTAAATAACGGTGATGGATCAAGCCCTGATCTTTGGACTGGGTAAGAGTGGTCTGCTTTATTCAGACACTCTGTTCATCACTACCCCCTTTTCTGAATCGTTTTTGGCCACTATAGGTGTGGCAGGGTATACTCAGACATGAGTCCCTTGCTCACTGCTCCATCAGGATTCAAGCAAGCCGGGCCGATGACGGCTGTAATGCCAGAAACCGGTCCCCGGAAGCTTGTCTCCTTTCTGGTGAAGAATTGGCTTGGTAGTTTGGTCTGCCCTGTTCCCATGATGCACTGGGCCAGGGACAGACTAATTTGCATATAGCCAGGTTCTGAGCTGGGATGGGGCAGTGAGCTAAATAACGGTGATGGATCAAGCCCTGATCTTTGGACTGGGTAAGAGTGGTCTGCTTAATTCAGACACTCTGTTCATCACCACCCCCTTTTCTGAATCACTTTCCTTTGAAAAGGCATTTATTTTTCTAGAACATTTGACCGTGGATGAAATGTGGCAATCCATGAAGTTAGTTAGCTAAGTTTTGATAAGCCAAGTTTTATAAAAATCTGTCTACGGGGAAATAAGATAAGGTGTGGGTAAAAAAACATGAGTGATTTATCATTTTAACTTCCATAGGAAATTTGCTCTCATCTACAGCCAGAATGGCTGAACAGATTTACACCATACGTGGTCTGAAAATAGAACTTAATTCAGAAGACATGTTTTTTTTGTTTGGTGCAAGTGTGTTCCGTTGTTTTTGATGTATTAGCATTAGAACAATCAAAGCCAATAGGATTTGGTCATGCAAGATCTATCGGCTTTGTCAATGTTATTTAAGAATGTGGCACAGCAGCTCAAGCTGCAGTTCGGCCTATTCAGCTATTGATTTGGAGCTTGAAAGTGATGCTGTTCTATGGTCACCTTCCCAGTAGAGTCAGTAGGAGGCTAGTGTCAGCTAAAGTGCTTTGCTCTAAAATAACTTTCTGTTTGACAAAGCGGATCTAAGATTGAAGTCAGATCTGATCAAGCTGGGGGGGTGGGGGGGGGGGAGTATCTTTAGATTTAGTTTAGTATTGTCAAAGTTTCTTATCTCCTGATAGACTTTATTAGTCCAGGCTGTGCGCCCCTGCCGTACAATTGTATGAGCGCAAGCAAACAAGCATGAGGTTGGAGAGCTCTCGAGTTCACTGTGAACCAAGACCTAAGAGGTTTATTAATCGACTTAGTAGGTTTTTGGTGCTTGAAGTCAACAGAGGTCCTTACTGTCCTTTCTGCCCTTCAGAATGTGGTTTGTAGCCAGTGGGAAGTTGGGGGAGTAAGCAGCAAATTTCCCTTGATGTGCACTGTTAGGCACACACGGGCCGTAAGGTGTGAGCTTCTGGTGACACTGTAGTGGTGCAAGCTTCACGGGGGCATCCCTAATTCTGGAAGTAGCGAGAGCCAGGAGCACGAGCCGTACCAACACCTGGCACCCTCGCTGGCTGCCTCTGTGCAACACTGGCTGTGCGCCTCCCCTGTGGTGCACATCCACCTCTCCCACTTGTCTGATAATCAGCTGCCGCACTCATAGTTGACTCTCTTGTTCTGCTCAGCCACAGCTCTGATCTCCTGACCAGGGACCCTCCACCAGGTTCGGGAGCCCAGGAGGCGCACAGTGAGGATCTCTTGGGCAGGCAACTCTCCACCTACAGCCGAAGTAAGGGGTGACAGTGCAATGGTACATCTTATGAATATACCCCATGTGCCAAACTGGGTCCGAAATAACTTTACCTCTCTCCACTTCTACCAGACTGTAGTATTGTGCTTTATTGGTAAGTTATGGTTTAATGTTAGAACTGTTCTTATGCTCTAGAACCATAGAATTGTATGATGTACTTTGGGGTTCTCTTTGTGGTAAGTTCTGCTTGGAGACCGTTCTTGCTGGATGTAACATGCGACGCAGGGGTTGGAATAAAGGAAACCTACTTTTTACTACTTTTCGTGTTCGTATTTACTTGAGGATCACACCATTATTTCGGCGACGATTGATGATCCAACTCCTGCCAACTTTCTAACTTCACAACCCACAGAGCCAGGTTCCACTGCGCCGTGATTTTCAAGATTTCTATAGTGTGGGTTTATCCATTTAGCCATACTAAGTGACAGAAGAGAAACTCATTGTAGGGAACTCCGCCTAGTGAGTAAAAATATTTCCCCTTTTTCTCTCTTCTGTCATTGCTGCGCTTTTCCGGTTTACCTTCAAATCTGCGTTGGATGTTGCTCCACGTGCAGTCTCCATTGAACGTGATGACGAGTATTCTACCATTCTCCCTGTGCGTTCCACCGTTAGTTCTACTTCACTTCTGTGCATTTCAAGTTTCTACCCGTGTACGTCAGAGCGTACGAGGTCACGCCGCGTAATCTCAGACGGTCACCTTTAATTATAATTTTTTTCTTCATTTTCAAGAGTGCAGTCTACTGCTGTCATCGTTTATACTTTCTTCCACCTTTCAGCTGTTCATCATCGCTCTGCATCCGCTCTCATCGTTCGCCTTATCTCAGCTACTACCAAGGACGAAACATTCTTGTTCACATATTGTTGTAAGAATTTTTATTCTGTGTATTTTCTCTTTACCCTGCATTTTGGGTTTGACTCTTCTCATTGTTTATTGCACCAATTTCAACATTTTTAAATGGAGGGAAATAAGAAACAAAGGATCATTCGCCCTTTAAAAGTAGAAGCTTCTAGCCTGTCTTGAGAACTTCTGGGAGTTTCCTTAACTAAGGAAGACACGGACGATAGTGAATAGGGGTGTGAGAGTGAAATGAAGTAGGTTTCCACACTGGTAGTTGGTTGGAGGATAGTTTATTTGCTCCAGCCACAGAAACTCCCCGGAAGCAACTGCCGATGCCAGAACACTCCACACACCTTGTTCCACACAGGGAACGTTATTGCACCAGAGTTCCCAGTTCTAAAGGACCAGATCCCAACACACCTCCCCTTCTTCATAAAAGTAAACAAAGAAAGAAGGGAGAGAAAAGAAAATAAAAGAAACAAAAAGGAAGAAATAGAAATATGGAAAAAAAGAAGAAACAAGGATACATAAAAAAAAATGGGAAGAAGCAAAGAAACATCTTTACGAATGGAAGCAAAGAAACATCATTACCCCACAAACTACTGCATATTATAATCATGAAACTTGACAGGTAAACATTTCGTCCTGGAAGACACTCTACTAGGAGGAACATGATCAGAATGAACATCACCATCCCTCCCATGAACATCAGAGGACACACCAGCAGCAGGAGAACGTGCGCCAAGTCTTCTGTTGACTTCATCAACCATAGGTTTAGGAACAATGGAAATGAAAGATTTATTCCACACCCTTCCATCATACCACCACCCGATCCTTTACCAAAGACACCCTTTTAGGAGACGAAAATCGAGATTCACCTTTACGGAGAAAACCCGGTTTTTTGAATCTCGCCCAATCACCCACCTTATCCAGGGAATGACGTGCACCAGGCCTAGTATCATACTTTGACTGTACAGCAGCTCTGACATCAGTCACACCAAATAATTTACCAGCATCAACCATTCTTCTACACATCCACTCCCTACCCTACCCCGAAGCAAAGTAAACGGAGCAAATCCAGTGCTGACATGAGGAGTGGTTCTTACAGCCCAGAACATATCACAAAGTGCTTTGCGCCAATGCAACCCATTTACCGAAGCAAGTTGCAAATGTTCTTTGACGACACGGTTGAACCGTTTAACTAAACCGTTGCTACGTGGGTGATAAAGAGATGTATAAATAAGCTTAATCCCTGCTTCCTTGAAAAAACTCTGCATTTCAAATGACGTTAACTGAGTGCCATTATCGGAGACCAGTTCTTCCGGAAAACCCTCCCTAAGAAAAACATCAAGGAAAAAAACAATGATGGATGACGAGTTGGCATTATCAACAAACCTCACTTCAGGTCATTTAGACATATAATCAATTAGAACAAGAGCATATTTGGGAGAGCAACCAATGAGACCAAAAGGACCAGCAATATCAACAGCTAGTTTGGTCCAAGGTATATCTTTTACAACAATAGGTTCAATAGGAGAAGGTTGTGTCACCTGAGACTTGTCACTAGTGACACATGTACAACAGTCACGTACAAAGTGTTCCACATCCTTGTCAAGTGCCGGCCACCAAAAATCTTGTCTAACTCTACGCTTCATAGTACGGATGCCAGGATGGCCCTCGTGAGCCAAATTCAAAATTCTGCTGCGAATAGAAAAAGGAACCACAAGTAGACCACCCCTGCGTAACATACCATACACAACGGACAATTCATCTTTGACTCTTTTGTAAGGAACTAACTCAGGACAATCCTTGTCACATGGCACACACCTGCTAAATAATCAATGACTTTCGTGACCACCTCATCCTCAGATGTACTATTTAATCACTCACGCTCAGAAAGAGCACAACCAATAGTGTCATTTAAAGAACACACAGCACAGACAATCTCCAAATCATCACACACAGAAGCATCATTCTCAGAACAAAGGGGCAACCTAGACAGGCAATCAGCAACATGATTTTTAACACCAGGCACATACTCAAGACGATAGCGAAACTCCTGCAACCTGAATTGCCACTTGGCAACACGTGGTGTGGCCCTACCACCACCCTTGGTTGTGAATAAATCAACCAAAGGTTTGTGGTCTGTCCTCAGAATGAATTTGTTGCCCCACAGAAAGTTTTTTAAATGCTGTACACCCCACCACAAACCCAGAGCTTCTTTCTCAATAGTAGAGTAAGTGCCTTCTGCACCCCTCACGGTTCTAGAAGCGAAGGCAATTGTTTTCTCCCGACCATCACTTCTCTTTTGAAGAAGAACAGCACCTAGACCAACATTGCTAGCATCAGTTGAAATAATGCATAAGTCATTGATATTGAACAGTTTAAGCGGATCAGCTTGTACAATCTCATTCTTAATTGATACAAAGTTATTTTGACAATCCTCATCCCATACAAATTTGATATTCTTTTTAAGCAAATTGCGCATGGAAGCAGTCTTGGTGGAAAAATTACGGACAAATTTAGCATAATATTCTACCAGTCCCAAATATGAACAAAGCTGGTCCCTGTTTGTGGGCGTGGGTGCATTTTGGATAGCATCGATAATCTTAAATTTAGGCTCGATACCATTGTGAGAAATGTGGTGGCCCAAGTAATCAACCCCATCTTGTAAAAACTTACATTTATCAGCCCTCAACCTTAACCCGCTTGCTTTAATGATACTTAAAACATGTTTGACTCTTTCATCATGTTCAAGCTCATTCTTCCCATGAATAAGGATATCGTCCTGGAAGAAAACGACTCCAGGGATATCCTTAAACAAGTTTTTCATTAACCTTTGAAAAACAGCCGAAGCTGAGGCAAGGCCGAAGGGCATCCGGATGTAACGGTAAGCACCTTCGGGGGTTACGAAAGAAGTCAAGTGTTTAGAGTCTTTACTAAGTTCAATCTGATGGTATGCAGAAGAAATGTCTAGGGAAGTAAAAAATGTAGCACGGTCTAGAGTGGTCAACAATTCGTTAATATTAGGAAGGGGTTGACGATCAACCCAGATGTTCGCGTTTAGGTCTCTCAAATCAACACACATCCTAAGACAATTATCTGATTTTCGTGCCAAAACACTCGGTGCGAGCCATTCAGAACCCTCAATGGGTTCAATAACTCCAGCCGTACATAAACGTTCCAATTCTTTTTTAAGTTCAGGACGAAGACTCAAAGGCACCTTGCGAACTTTGTGTGCAACAGCCTTAGCACCATCCCTCAGAATATTCTGGTGTTGGAAACCTTTGAGTTTCCCTAACTTACTATCAAAAACTTCAGGAAACATATGTTCCCACTTGACACCAGACAATTGGGTCACCATATGAGCAGAAGATGAACCAGGAACGGATTTATAAAACTCACTATGGGAAATTACCATGTCAGGATGATTAGGATCCAGGACAATGTTCAGGGCACCTTGCTCATCCCAACCTAAAAGATTAGCTCCATCTTTGACCACGAATACAGTACCAGTGGCAAGATCAGAATGAAATCTGAGATTAGCAACAAATTTTCCTAAAACTTCAACCCTTTCCCCACCATAAGCAAATATTTTAATACTGGATTGCCCCAGTTGCACATTTCCTGTTTTGTCACAATCCGCTGCATTAACCAAAGTAAAAGGAGAACCAGAATCAGCTAAAAAACTTAGACAGGTATCATTCACAGAGATATGGCAAGAAGGAGATTTCCTTTTGTGAACACCACCTAAAGCAGATAACTCCACTACTAATCCATTGTCCTTTTCACGCATGGGTTCGTATCCCATCCTCGTCGCCAGTGAAATGAAGTAGGTTTCCACACTGGTAGTTGGTTGGAGGATAGTTTATTTGCTCCAGCCACAGAAACTCCCCGGCAGCAACTGCCGATGCCAGAACACTCCACACACAGGGAACGTTCTTGCACCAAAGTTCTCAGTTCTAAAGGACCAGATCCCAACAGAGAGCTACACCAGAGAGGGCTTTCACAAAGCACAAGGGGTAGACACAATCCTCATAGGATGTGGCTTGAGGGAGTTAAGGATGACTGTAAGGGCCGTGAGAGACAGGTATTTGAAGGATGACCATTGTGGGATACAACATGGAGTGGGTGTCAGACAAGAAGCAAGCTTGGTGCTGTCTGTGTACTATAGGATCTATGTTTTTTCAATGAAAAAGATTGATGGCATTAGTAGTGTGTGGGGTTGGAGTTTGAGAGAGGGGCTTAATGCCCCGCTTGTCTCACAGAGCATTCTGTTCATTTTGTCAGCCTAATTGATGATGTTGGTGTAATAAACTTGACTTTGGTGGCTGATGTGATGATTTGTCTGAATGTTGTGCGGGGGACTTTGGTTGTGTGAGTTCATCGATGTTCTGTTTTTCTTTTACCTACTTTGCTGGGTGTGGATGGAGCATTTACTGTCAGAGAGGGCTTTGAAGTACTAGGATATGGAAGGGTTTGGCATGCACTTGCATGTTTTAGTTGGAATATTGGTTTTCAAGAACTGCACTGAATTGATTTAGGAGAGTGTTGGATATGAATGTGGCAGGACAAGAGATGAGTTCAGGTTTATCTGAAGGCTCAGAAGGTATGTTGTTCATATGTGGGTTGGCCTCTCTGTGTTGGACAGATACTGAGCAGAGTAATGGGAATTACAAGGTAATGCAAGTAATCAGACTTGCCTGGCTCAGTGGCATGAACCTGGATGGATTCAAACCACAACTTTCACCCAATGCTATGTCACTTAAAATCAACCTGGATATTGACATCACCCGCAATGAACACATTGCTAAGAAAATAACGGCAGCCTAGGAACTATCTCTTTCTACTGAATGAAGTGAAACCAATCCGCCCAGATAGTGACTTCAGAACTGCTGTTTAGGCCAGCTAACGCATGAAGATAGAGGTGATGGCCTACTCCATGGCCTCCCAGATGCCACACTTCCCTCCCTTGAGCACCTACAAGCAGCAGGTTAGATTCTTCTATCCACATAAATGTATTGAATCTCAAGACAATCTTTTGGCCCTGGAACTACTAATCATTTTCTAGTGATGGTCAGGGCATACGTGGCATTTGTCCACATGAGAAGTAGAGCCCTATTCTACATAAAGAAGAACGGAGACACTGCATCTTCACAACTTTGATGGATAGCAGTACAACTGTGGTAGCACCCCCTCTCCCCAAAGCAGACTTTGTGTATATATCACCATTCCCCCCAAGAATGGGAAATTCAGCATATCCTCAGATGAGGCGTAGGGGCATCCGGCCTGACATCATTGTAGCTTACCAGAACCGCAAAAGTAAACAGCTCCCTGTGGGACAGCGTGATGTATGCTTGAAAAGGGTCACATCCTACAAAAGACAATGGACAGATCTGTCTGCCCAACCATGCCCCATTCCAAGACATCCTGCATCCGTGCTTAGCTTGAGCACCTGGTATGAGAAGATATAGCTTTTGCCCATCACAGCCTTTTCTTAGAGAGCTTTCACAAAGATAGTTAACACGAATTCAGATAGATCTTTGAGTATTTAACATTAGTAAGGTACCATGCGTCCATTGTTGGAGTTTCAAGAGGCAAGATCAAAGGAGGTTTAGTGAAAAAAGGTTTCCAGTATCACTGTGAATCAACCATATATTGATAAATGGAAACTCCTGAGCAGCAGAATGATGAGTTCAGTGGTTTGAAGTATAAGTTATACATAAGGGATATCTATCTCCACCAAGATAAACAAAGGCCTTTTATGACATTGGTTTTAGGGTCGCCAGACCAGACGTCACCAAACCGTGGGGCACTAGGCAGCTTCCAAAATGTAATGCCTGGAGTAACATAACAACATGGACTGGTGAATGCTGGCTAAAAAAGTGGTCTATGTCAGTCGATGCTGCCCAATGAAATGTAGTATGATTGATTAACTGGAATCATCTCTTTAGCTTTGAATACTGGCTTGCATTCTACTCGGGCCAAGTGATATTTGCATTCTGTTTGTTAGACTTATAAATACTAATTAGAAATTGTAGGCATGTAGTATAAGATACTATGCAGAAATATGAATTTTCGTTTACTTTCCTAAAATGTATCACAGACTTATAGCATATCATTTACGTTTGAAAATTCACTATATTGTTGTACTTAAATTTAAAGCTTTTTGTGCTTTAACTGTAGACATTGAAATAACTTTAAAAAAAAAACCAACTAGACATGGTGATTCATAGTGTCACATGGGGAAATTACCTTGTACAGCATACATTTTATCACAGCGGCTACAGAAGTTTGGCAGGGTCATTTTGGAATGGAGGTTGCATTAAATAGTATCTCAAATTAGTTCCAATACGTAGAAGTTGTATACTATAAGTGCAGTCTGATCTTCCGGAAATTTTCCATGATTAATTTTGTAAACAAAGTCAAAGGCTATTGCTTCGGAAAATTTGCAAGTTTTTCCACAAGGTTTAAATTCTAACTAATTTGATGATCCTAAAAAACTTTCAAACTATCAAGCTGTAGCTTTTTAAAATTTTGCTTGAACTAGTAGTTTTAGGATCTTCTTGAGGAATCACCTTTTCTTAATTTAGTATCAAGCAAAACTCAGCCGACTCTTTGATAGTTCTACAATTGATTCATTAATCAGAAAGACAATGAAATCACTAGCATGACATAAAAGTGGTAACACTTGCTGTGTTTACTGGCTGGCAAGTTGTAGTTCACAGTACCTGTGCAGGAGCTGTGCTCAATATCGAACACAGATTTTTTTTATATCTAAACGGAATAAATCGATAAGTGGTTGGCCAGGTAAATGGATCCACTGACTAATAGTCTACATACTTCTGCTACAGGTCAAGCTGTAGTGGAATACTTGTCATGAAATTCAAAGGGATAGAGCATAGTAAATAGACCACTTACTCTGTATGGTAATAGACCATTAACACTGGGACAACCTACGATCTCTGGATGCATGCAGGATAAATTGTTGTGTTATATGCTCATACAATTGATGGGCACATTTTCACCAACGGGTGGAACACGCACATTTCTACTGGGCATAGTGGAGGTAAATCAATGAGGGTCAATTATTACAGTATCAAGTTGCAATGGCAAGGGAAACATCATACAATCTGGGCCCTTGCCCACCAAATACCTAAGTGTTGGGGACAAATACTCTCTATAGTGCACATCTCTATACAGTAAGACATGTCCCAGTCTGCATGGTACACAACTACATCATATGAAGACACATTCGTCTATGCAGTATAAATCTGTGTTTTATAAAGATACTATCAGTCTGTGTAGTAAGGAAAATGCTACTTACCAGTATGCATCTGTTCTTGGCATGTAGAGCTGTGGATTCGTAAACTTGTGCATAGATCGCCACCTGGTGTTGGGCTCAGACATTTGCACTTTATTTTTGTCTTGGAAGAATTGTTTGTAGTCACAAGGTAGGTGATTCCTCCTTAGGACAATAGTGCGCATGGGCATCAACTCCATCTCCAGATTGTTTTTGCCATGGAGGGTTATGATAGAGCTAGTATGAATTAGAAAAGATGTCCATGTATAATGTATCGAAGTAAGATAATACTGGAGCATATAGAGGTATCCGGGGAGGCGAGTGGGCGTATACAAATCTACAGCTCTACATGCCAAGAACAAATGCACACTGGTAAGTAGCATTTTCCCTTCGAGGCATATGAGCTGTAGATCGTATACTTGTGCATAGACTTTACAGCAGTTATCCCCTTAGCAGTGGCTACCTGTATCTGTTGCAGTGGTTTGAAAAAGTGTTCTTCATACAGCCTGGCCCACACTAGCTTGTTTTGCTTGCACGTCTACACAATAGTGTTTTGTGAACGTGTGTGGTGTAGACCAAGTTGCTGCTTTACAGATGTTATCTAGGGGAATGTTCCATAAGAATGCCATAAATACCCCGAATTTACATCACAACCCACATCAGCAGCTGTTAGGGGGAGGGGGGGAAATGGGGGAGTTCACTGACCACCCTGGTAGGGCTAGGAACGCAGGTAGCGACGGGAAGGGAACATGGACAGTCGTCATATTAGTGTATTAGCGGGACCCTGTTCCACAGATCCAGTGGGTTCATGTGTTGCTCACATGGTAGACACGGCTCTTCCAGGGGGTGTTGAGGGGGAGTTGTTGAGGGGAAACAAAAAGCAGATACATCATTATGTTGTTGACCAGATACCCCTCTGTAACATACTAGGAGACCTTTTGTTGGACTTTGAACTTGCGCCGCCCGGCCTCCGGGATGTGGGCTGATGGGCTGTGTACAACCCTGAGAATGTATGGTACCCTATATTGAGGAGGTGAGGATGGTTGATTTCTCCCAGTGTTTTGTCCATGATTCTGCAATAAAAACAATAAAAAAAAAATAAATACCCAGAATTTACATGTGGAGTGAAGCTCTAGGGGGAATGGTTAATGTGCGTTTGGCTTTAGCATAGCATATTTGGATGCATTTCATAATCTACCTTGAAATTCCTGTTTTTGAAATAGGATTGCCCTTATGCGGTGGGGAGAAAGACACAAAAAGTTGTTTAGTCTTTGTAAAGGATTGTGTTCTTTCAATGTAGTAAAGTATTGCTCTTTTCACGTCTAGCGTGTGAAGAACTCTTTCTGCTACTGAGTCTGGTAGAGGGAAAAACACTGGGAGTTCTACAGACTGGTTAAGGTGGAAAGCAGACTCAACTTTAGGTAGAAATTTTGGGTTAGTCCTAAGAACCACTTTGTTATGGTGAATTTGTAGAAATGGGTCTTGTATGGTTAATGCCTAGAGTTCACTGACTCTTTTGAGAGAGGTGATGTAAATCAGGAAAGCTACTTTTCATGTGAGATACTGTAATTCACATTTATGCATAGGTTCAAATGGGGGACCCATGAGCCTGGTAGGGACCACATTTAAGTTCCATACCGGAGGGGTGGAACTCTAGATGGAATTATTCTTTTAAGTCCTTCAATAAAAGCTTTGATAGCAGGTACTCTAAACAGAGACAAGTGTTCTCTGTTTTGAAGATAAGCTGCTATGGCAGCGATATGTAGTCTAATGGATGTATACCCTAGGTTACATTGTTGTAGATGCAAAAGGTAACAGATGATGTTTTGAATAGAAGCATCTAGAGGGTTGATTTGGTTGTTTGTACAGTAAATTACAAATCTTTTCCACTTTGCGGCATAGCAAGCTCTAGTGGTAGGGCGTCGAGCCTCTTTAATGATGTTCTTGCAGTCTGGCGGGAGATTGAGGTAGCCAAACTCTAAGATTTCAGGTGCCAGTTCACAAGGTTGAGTTGACTGGGATCTGGATGTCTTATCTCTCCATGGTTCTAAGTGAGAAGCTTGGGTGAGAGGCGTAACTTTTGATGAGGAACTACTGATAGATCCAAGAGGGTTTTGAACCATGGGTGACGGGCCCATGTGGGAGAAATCAGAATCATTATGAGTGAATGCTGTATGAGCTTCCGAACCACTAGCGGAATGAGTGGGAGAGGCAGAAAAGCGTGAGCAAATTTGCCTGACCAGTTCATCCATTACCGTTGCCTTTGGACAATGGGTGTGGATACCTGGATGCGAAGCTTAGGCATTTTGCGTTTTGGTGTGCGGCGAACAGGTCTATTTCTGGGTGACCCCACATGTGAAAGATGGAAGCAGAACTTGAGGAAGAAGTTCCCATTTGTGGATCTGCGGTCTCTGACGGCTGAGCAGATCTGCAATCTGATTGTGTGGTCCTGGTAGGTGATCTGCAAGGAGATATATGTTCTGAGGAATGGCTCATCTCCATATGCTTTGAGCTAAGTGTGAAAGCTGGAGAGTGTGTCCCCTCCGTATTTGTATGTAATACATTGTTGTCATGTTGTCTGTATGCATCAGGACAGCTTTGCCCAGCAGGTGGAGTTGAAAAGATTTTAACGCTAGGAAGACCGCCAACAATTCCAGGTAATTTATGTGGAATTGTTTCTGTTGAGGGGTCCACATGCCCTGAATGGTATGGGTTTGAAGATGGGCTCCCTAGCCGGTGAGCGATGCATCTGTTGTTAGCCCTATCTGTGGAACTGGGTCGAGGAATGGCCGCCCTTTGGGAAGGTTTTGCGTTTTCCCCCACCGCAGAGAGCGATGGGTGTGGTCGCCTACCAACACCAGATCTGTTAACTGACCTTGAGCCTGGTTCCACTGATGTGCTAAAGACTCCTGTAAGGGACGCATTTGCTGTCTTGCATAAGGGACTATGAGAATGCAAAAGGCCATCATCCTGATTAGCTGCATAAACCCTTGAGCTGGCATTGAGTGTTGGGGCTGAAATATTGTCAATAGAGCTTGTATGGCTGTTATCCTGACTGGGCTGGGGTATGCTAGAGATTTTGAAGTAGCCCCCAGATATTGTTGTGTGCTGGATGGTTGGAGGTAGGATTTGGTGAGGTTTAGCATGAATCCCAAGTCGTGAAGCAGTGGATTCTTTTGTGTGTGTGTTGCACACAACTGCTGTGTGACCTGGCTTTTATGAGCCAGTCGTTCAGATCAGGGAAGACATGAATGTGCTGCTGCCTTCGTACGGGGGCCGCCACTACTGCTAGACACTTGGTGAAGACTCTGGGTGCTGCAGTCACCCCGAATGGGAGGACTTTGAATTGGTAGAGTTGTCCGTCTACAACGAACTTGACCTATTTCCTGTGAACCGGGTGAATAGGAATATGAAAGTAGGTGTCCTTCAAGTCCAGAGTGGAGAGAAAGTCGCCCTGTTGAAGCAGTGGGAGCACCTGCTGGATAGTGACCATGTGGAAGTGATCCGACTAAATGTAGAAGTTTAGCAGTCTGAGGTCCAATGTGGGCCTGAGAGAGCCGTCCTTTTTTGGAATTAGGAAATAGAGGGAGTAAACCCATGTGCCTTGATGAGGCAAGGGGACTGGTTCTATTGCATGTTTTTGTAATAGAGAGAGAACCTCTTGTTTGAGAAGTGTGAGATGTTCCGAGGATATTGGACGTTGTCTGGGAGGAATATTTGGAGGATTAGCGGTGAGTTCCAGGCAATAACCATACTGGATAATTTGCCTTACTCACCTGTCTGTTGTGATTGAATTCCAGACAGGTAGGAACTGTGAGAGACATCCCCCAACGGGAGATGCGGTTGTTGTTGCCGCAACCTCTTCCCTTACCATTGTTGCCTTTGTAGCCTCTGTGAAAGTATCCTTTGGAGGGCGTTTGAGTGGGGCTCTTATAGGAAAAAGAGGGATGTACTGAGCCAATGGTTTTGGAGCTAGCCCTGTAGAAGGAGAGGCGAAGAGAACCTCTAGAGGAAGGGACTAGTAAGGCGCCCATGGAATTAGCAGTGTCCGTATCTTTTCTCATCTTTTCTAAAGATCTGTCAACTGAGGGCCCGAAAAGATGCTCTTGATCAAAGGGATGATTAAGAATAGCCGATTACACCACTTGTTTGAATCCGGAGACCCGGAGCCAAGCATGCCTGAGCAACAAAACGCTAGTGTTAATGGAACGAGATGCAGTTTCAGCCACGTCGAACGCACATTTAATTGAGGTGTTTGTAATTAATTTCCTCTCTTGTATAAGGTTGTTGGCTTTTTGTTTGTACTGGTCAGGAAAGTGTTGCATGAGCTTTTCGAGCTCATCATAGAGTGCCCTGTTGTACCTGGCTAGTAAAGCTTGGGCATTGGTAATCTGCCAATGATGTGCAGCCTGTGACGCAATACGTTTACCAGATGCGTCTATTAGTTTGGACTCCTTATCAGGAGGGGGGAGGGGTGTCGCCTGTACTTTGCGAGTTTGCCCTTTTGCGTGTATTAGACACCACAAGAGAATCTAAATGGACTTCACCTTTAATGCAAATTGGGTCATTGGGAGCGGCCTTATACTTTTTGTCTACCCTGGTGTTGAAAATTCTGGCCCTCGCAGGATCTTTAAACACTTCTGGTGCATGTTTGAGCATGCCCTTTAGCATTGGCAGGGTGTGCATGGAATTTTGTGAGGGTGCAAAAGTTTTGAGTAAAAAATCTTTCTCTAAGGGATTAGAATGTAACTGTGCCCCGTGGTTTTGTGCAGCCCTATTGATTGATGGCGCAAATCCCATATTGTCATCAGGTGGTGATGGCCTAGATGGATAGAGGTCCGGGTCATATATGTGGGACGGGATCTGTGTTGTAGTGATCCCAAGGGTCTACTTCGCGTGGGATGGTATGGTCATCATCATCCTCATCTGGATCTATATTCCCACCCCCATCAGTATCCTCATCGTCTGGTGTTTGAGGTGAGAGAGTATGTGGGGAGTGTGGTGGAGAAATTGAAAGATTTGGATCCGCTGGAGGAGGAGAAGGAGATGGGTGGGTGTTAGTACTCATCTCCTTTCGCTTCAAAGGTATTTCAGGTTCCTCTGAAGTGTCCAGTTTTCTCTTTTTTGGAGGTATGGCAACAACTTTGCCAGTCTCTGGATCGATAAAAAGAGTTTTTTGTTTTGGATCCAAAAAGTCAGGTACAGACTGTGTGGGTAAAATTTATTTTTTTCGGTGCCGAAGATTATGGGTCAGAATGTTCTTTGAGCCAAGTCTCTGAGGCTTTGTGCTTGGTCTCCTTAGGTTTTATAGGAGTTTGTGGCTCCGAGACTTTTTTCGGCTCCAATGATATTTAAGGCTCCGAGGCCGTGTTCGGCTCCGAAGATTTTTTCGGTTCTGACTGTTTGTCTTTGGTATGTTTCGACACTGAGGCTTTCGGCGTTGGAGCTGTCTTCGGTGCTGACGAAGCAGGGCATTGCACATCTTTGGTCTTGTGCTTCAGTGCCGAAGGAGACTTTTCGGCACCGGAATGGGGCTTGCTCGAGCCTGAGCCAGAAAGCTTGTCTTTAGGTTTCATAGCCGGGCCCGAGGGCGGGGCGTCTGAAACATGTTACCAGTGTTGACCTGAGCGCAAGGGCGCTACCAGAGCCTTAGATTTGGGTTTTGGGAGAGGGGTTTTGGTACTCACGGCCCACTGAGCAGGGCGGATTGTCTCTTCTTCGACATCGGAGTCATCGGCCTCGGAGACGGAGATGTCTTCGTCATCACCTTGTTGCTCCGGCTGGACATTGGGATCTGCTCCGAAGATGTCCGGAATCGAGCTGCTTCTGTGAGACATTTTTTGATGCCGAGCCCGACGATAACGGATAGTTTTCTTTGACCTGAACGATTTACAGGCCTCGCAGTTTCTGTCTTCGTGCTCCGGGGAGAGGCAGATATTACAAACCTCGAGCAAGTCCGTGTGTGGGAACTTAGCACCACACCCGGGGCATTTTTTAAAGGGAGTCCTTTTCATTGACTGCAGGCGTGGTCAGCGCGGATTGGCCCAACGGCCCGCGTCGAAGGGGGGTTCGAAACCGATGTAGATCCGGAGTACAGCAAATCACATCCGAACCCGATGGCGGAAAAAAAACAACCAATCTGGAGATGGAGTCGATGCCCAGGCGCACTATCGTCCTAAGGAGGAGTCACCTACCTCGTGACTACAGACTTTTTCCAAGACAAAAACAAAGTGCAAACATCCGAGCCTGACACCAGATGGCAATCTATGCACAAGTATACGATCTACAGCTCATATGCCTCGAACACATATTGGTCACATTAAGGTATGCCATCAAGCCAAGTATTTCATATAATCGGTCTTCTAGATGCACTGATAATTATTCTTGGTGCATTGTTTCATAATTTTTAGATCATTAGTGCCACTACAGGGAGTAACAGATGTTGGGATAATCAGCCTTGGCCACAGCCAAAAGGGAACAGTCTATCTCTAACTTCGAGCCCCACAGAGCCTCTCAATGGGACCATAGGCATTCTTCAGCATTCTCATTAGAGAGATGCAGCTCTGGTGCCATGCATGGGAGTACCCATGTACGTAGGGTGACTCACATAGACAGTAGGGAACTGTACACTCAACTGCATTTGTTTTTTGTTCTGTCTTCAAGGCAGAACAATTCCTTTTTCGCAGGGGCAGTCTGGCTTCATTGCATCTTACATAAAAACATACACTTCAACCAATATGTCACATTTCCAAAACAAAACAAAAAAAAACAGAAAGGGAGACTGTCTTTCGTGCTGTCCTCTTGTGTGTAGATGTGACTAATGCTCCTCAGATTCCGGTAACCTTGTTGTCCTAGCTCACGAGAGTGCCAATGTGGCCAAAGTCTGTAGTTAAATGTCGACATCTATACCACACCTTAACCCATACTTCATGGGTGTCCAAAGTAGCTCCAGAAGGTGCCAATCTATGCTAGATTTTCAAAACATTCACAGAATATAAATTACATACTATGAACCAATTCACAAAACTATTTGCATGTGTAAGTTTATATAATAAGCGCAAATGCATTTTTATGGGTGTAAAATCACTTTAGCAGTTTACAAAAGGTGCAATTACATTTTTCAAATGATTTAGTGGCAAAGGTGTTGATGTGAATAAATGTACTGACAGTGGTGGAGAGTCTGCATTCCAGGGCAGTAATGCCATGCACGTTTATGCACACCCACACACTGAAATGTTTGTGGGTACACACTTCTCACCAACCCATCATCACCCTCGAAAAGGCTACAGATTTAGGGGCATATTTATGAAGGTTTGTGTCACCCTTGCGCCACACAAGGGCGAAGCAAAACCTACGTCGGAGTTATCAAGCCACACACGGCCACCTTGCGTGGCCCTGCATGGCTTGATAAATCCAGAGGAACGCCATTTAGTACAAATCACTGCAGTGCGTTACTCTGCCCCAGGGAGGCGTTCCTTGGGTGGAGTGTAGGTGTTCCCACACATCCACCAATGCATTTTGGAAAATTTCCCAGATTTACCAACACTGGTAAACCTAGAAATGTGTCAAAATGCTACGCCTCCCCAGGAAAGGGCGTAAGGTGGAGAAATATCTTTAATTCCCATCTTTTTTTTGCATTCTGCAGCACACATAGAAAGAGGAAAAAACCTCAGAGGATTGTTTTTGTGCAAGACGGTGTCTATTCCTGTAAAAAAACTATGGCGCAAGGGTGCCTGCATTCGCGCTAGGCATCTAAAACGGCGCTAGCACAAGGAAAGGACTGGGATGCATCATATATGTTGCATTCCTGCCCTTTCCCTTTCATTCAGCTACGTGGCTTGCTGCGCTGCATGAAAGTTTCATAAGTATGCCCATTACTATTTTCAGAAGCAGGAAAAAAATTCCCTTTGTGGATTGGAATGGGAGAGGGATCACCCTCAAATCTGGTGGAGTGAAGGGAGAGAGGTTAATACATGGGAAACATTTTTTTTTCCTGTGGAGACCAGCATTGGCAAAAACAGGTTTCACCTGTGAAACCTATAGGTTGTATAGTGTTTTTTGTCTTAGATAGCTACTGTGAATGAGAACACATCTACGACAGCCATCTTTGAAGGGGTTGTGAAACTATGTATTCAAATATTGCTGCCACAAATGCAAGCACATCCAAAACAGCCATATGTGAATGCATTTTGTTATGTTTTAACAAATGGCATTTGAAGATGGCTGCCATGCATGCAAATGCCCCTGTAGCCATCTTTTAAGGTATTTTTAAAATTTAGTGTTATCCCTTTCAAAGATGGTCACCGTGGTTGCACAATTATAATGATAATTTGATAATGAATGCTCAGTGGCCTAGAAGGAAGGGCTAGACTGTATGTTTTGGGGTGCGGCCAAAACTGAATTGCTTGTCATTGGTTACTGCCTGTAGGACATTGACGATCTAAAAAGATTAAATGGAATGCACCTAGAACAGAATGCATTTGTCCAGCGATTATCTTTGAATAAGATCTGAGCATGCCGAGTAGCTGTTTTGGAATGCTCAAAACATATTTTAAAATGTCTACTAGCTCAGGGTGAGGGGGAAAAGAAAGCTGGGTGTGGGCAGAAAAGAGGGATAAGAAATGGTGGTGGAGCGGTGGGGGCACAGGAAGAGAAATGCACTGCAAGCAAGATCTGATATCAGTAGTGGGAGGATACATCAAAGCACAGTGAGACTAAAATGCTCCTCCACCTGACAAACAAAAGAATAGGGAGGGAAGTGATTAAATCAGGAGCCGGGAAATGCACCAGATAACAAAGCTATCCAATCGTGGGAAGAGCACCGACACAAAGCCCGCTTCAAGTATATGTTATGTATTGGAAACAATAGCTTTAGATACCTAAAGGCAGACGTGTCTGTAGTCGACACCTAAAAAACATCTGCACATATAGGAAGGCATTTGCCTATGCATAACTGCATCATGCATGACTGCGCATGCAAAAAGGCCTCCACATGTGAGCAAATCGGAATTTGCAAGTGTTCCAGGTCCACGCTGTCACAGATTTTCAAGCATAACTTTGTGAATACCCAAAAGTCGCAAGTCTGCAGCCATAAACGTTTGGAAAGTTTCAGGTGCAGATTTCGGAAGGTTTCTGGGATTTAGACTGGATGCATCTAATTGGTACACATGTAAACAAACACAATGGTTAATCTGCAAATCTGGCATGGATCTGGCCTTCATGGATTTACTTCGGATGATCCAATATAACATGTTTTGAGGGAAGGATCATCAGCTTTTCTACTTATTTTTGAATATCAGTACCATCAAAAATGCTCTCTGAATGGGTAGACTGTCTTGTGTGTAAGAACTCCGTGTAAGAGGGGAAATAACCCAAGTACATTGTCTTAATTACATCATAACACCTATGGTACTTGGGTGTTGTAGGAATCTAGTCAATCTTGTCCTACATACAAGCTCCTCAACATGACAGCTCAAGTCAACGCAATGTGCAGCTCCTGCTTCCACATCCTATGCATGCTGCGAAATATCTTCAAATGGTTGCCTCAAAACACAAGACGAACCGTCACACAAATGCCCATCATCAGCAGGCAGGACTACAGCAACACCTTTTACGCCAGAATCTTCAAACCACTCCTACACAGGCTACAGACTATCCAGAAGACAGCAGCAAGACTCATACTTGACCTCCCACGCCACACCCACATCACACCGCACCTCAGGAAGCTTCATTGGCTCCCCATTCACAAGCGGAGCAGATTCAAACTTTTCACATACAAAGCCCTACACAACACAGGACCAGAATACCTGAACAGCCGCACTCACTCTCACCAACCCACCGGATACCTAGACTCTGCCTCATTCTCGCCGTGCATCCACAAAAGCAAAACTGAAGGTCGCTCATTCTCCTAACTCGCACCCAATACATGGAACAACAAACCTCAACGCATCAGAGCCTCCTCCTCATTTACTGGGTACCTCAAGAAGCTGAAGACCTGGCTCTTCATAGAAGCGCCTTGGGACCACACACATACACACCTCGCCCAAGTGTCTGGATACCCTCTTCGGTGATTAGTGCGCTATACAAATCAACATAACATACGTAAAGGTTGTAGCCTACAGGGTCATAAAAAGATATTTGAAGGGTCGCCTCACCCATAATCTATCATGGCATGGTTCATCATAGGCAACCTCTCACACTGGAGTAGGACAGTGTCCCTCCAGTGGACTCAACCAAATAAAATTGGCAGTTCTAAGATATATATTTTTTCAAGGAAAAATTCACTTGTCCAGATTAAAAGTTCAAAATAATTAAGGGTATACCGAAAGGAGATTCCTTTATTAATGGTTACCCCTGGGCTTACTTAAAATCAGAATTGTTGTATAAGGGTACAACATAATGGTTCACCTAACCACTCAAGAATACCAACATGTTTTGATGTAACAATAGTGCCAAAAAGGTCAAAGGTCTTCTTCAGGGCCAAAGAACTCCCTATCCACATAGCATACGAGTTACACGCAGAAACACAGCGACTATGCTCTCATACCATTGGCATGTCCATCATGATATAAACCCAAGTTGTGGAAACTACGGGCTTCATGGATTAGAGCACGAGGCGTCTCCTCTGTAGTCACACATTCGTCTTTTGGAGTAGAGGAAGACGTGGTCTCTTTAACTCCATACTGGACTCATGACATAGGGAATATGTACAATGCTCAGATGTTGTTGAATTTATGGCATTAGGCAAAGGTATTGTTATGTCACAAGTTGAAGCCATTGTTATGGGGGAAGTTCGCAGGTACAATATTTCTTATGGCAGAAAATATGAGTATCAAGGGTGTCTTAATTCGTGGGTATGGTGGTATCATAATGATGAGGAAGAGCAATGCAATATTAACAGAAAAAGAATTGGGATATCACAACTGTAGGTCTTACCATGTCATATGCTGTGGGGCTCACATCAACAAGCACAAGGCTGGCCCTGTACAACCATGTGGTATTCAGCAGGTTAATGATGATAAATCTAGTGATGCCATGTGCCGAGAGTCAGATCCTTTGATCATGATGTAAGGTTTAGGGTGCCCTTTAGATAATCTACACATTACAACTTTCCTCATTAGGGTGTTTCAATGATGTACAAACAATACAGGTAGATCCTATATAACTAGTTAGTGTGAGGGAGCTCACAGGAGACAATATGTGAGAAGGCATTGTCGAGGTCTAAAAGGCAAATGATTTTCGAAACACGATTAAGTCAGTCAAATGGTCTTCCAAACATTCTCACAGAGGTCTTGAACCATCACATGGTGCTCCAGAAAGGATTCATGCATTTCTGATAAAGAAAGAGATAATCTTTCAGTGAAAATAAAATATGTATTATGGTCCTGTTATATTAATCTAAATAGTCCATTATCAAAAGACTACGCAGTCGTAATGCTTGCTCTCCGTGGCATCAAATAATTTGTACTGTAAAGATCTGAGACTCCCAGACTTTTGAGGTTCTTGATTGACAGAAAAATATCTTACATTAACAATAGGGCTGCAGAGTGCATTTCAATTCTCTCCGTACCCAGAACCGACCATGTATTTGATCTCCTGTCCAGTCTCCTCTGTCCTTCTCCTCCAATGACCTTGACTAATACAGTTGACCGGTGTCATGTCACTAGGTGCATCGCATTACAACTATGTGGCTTTTAAAAGCAGGTTCAGTAATGTTTGCTCTGGACAGCATAGTTAAATTCAGGAGCATCCCAAAATTACAATGTGTCAAAGCCTCTCTCCAGTCCAGAATGGATGCTACCGCTTGCCTTCTAGGGACTGCTTCGCACGTTGTTTCCTCAATTTCACAAATGCTTGTGCTTCTTTATCTGATTTTCGCAATTCCAAAAGCTTTAGGATGTGGTCTCCTGCAGACAGGGAGGAAAAACAGCCATTAGACAGCACCAGAATTTTTTTTTTACAGTAAACAGTGATACTTTAAGAATGGAGAAGTCAAAGGTACTACAGGGTAATACCATGTAACTGTATGACTATCCATTCTTGGCCATAGAGTGTAAAGCCAAATTAAGTCAAACTGACCACCCAAGTGGCATTCAGTGTAGTGGCGTGGAATGGCGCAGAACATAATATACAGTGGAGTGATGTAGAATGTAGTGGCATACGAAGGAGTGGCACAGAGTGTCATTTTGCTGAGTTGAGTGGCGTACAGTGGAGTGGCATACACTTGTGTGGCGTACAGTGCAGTAGCGTACATTGGAGTGGCATACCGTTGAATAGCGTAGAGTGGAGTTGTGTAGAGTTCAGTGGCGTACACATGAACAGCATAGAGTGAAGTGGTGTATTGCGGTGTGATGTAGAGTGGAACAGAGTACTTGAATGTCATGGTGTACAGTGGAGTGGTGTTAGTGGACTGCTGTAGAGTGGAATATTGCAGCATGGAGTAGCGTAGAGTGGAATAGCATAGAGTGGAGTGGGGTAGAGAGGAGTGGTGTTGAGTGGAACAGCGTGTTGAGAGGCGTACAGAGGAGTGGTGTACAGTGGACTGCCCTTGAGTGGAATATCGTAGCATGGAGTGGCGTACAGTGGAATAGCGCTGAGTGGCGTAGAGCGCGGTGACACAGTTGAATAGCATGGAGTGGCGTAGAGTGGAATGGTATAGAGCGGAGTGGTGTACAGTGGATTGGCATAGAATGTAGTGGAGTGGTGTGAAGCGGCGTAGAGTTAAGTACCGTAGAGTGAAATTGCATAGAATGGACTGGCATGGAGTGCTGTAGAGAGGTGTGGTGTAGAGTGGAGTGGAGTGGCATAAAGTGAAATGGGGTTTGGTGTGTTAGAGTCTAGTTTAAAGAGGCATAGCATGAACCTGGCTGAACTGATGTAGATTAAATACTGACAGGAATATAGATTATGGGGTGGAAAGCGTAATTACTAGTATGAGCTGTGAACTGGTTAAGTTGTGTTAGTTATCAGTGACAAAACAATTAAATATTGGGCTGTATAACTATAACTTTAGTATTTGTAATGTTTGTGTAGTTTGGTGTGTACAAAAAGAAGGACGTTTTCCTAACTACAACCCAATATATATATATATATATATTCACTGAAAAAACCATAGGTTATAGACCATATATAGTTAGGAATTAGCATTTAAAAAAACTTATTTTACTCACACAAAACCATTGAAATTCCATATATAGTTAGTTGCACTAACTATATATCGCGCACCCGCAATCCACTGCTGATCATGTCACATATTACATCATTCATGACATGGTCAGTGACATCACTGATGACATCACTGATGACATCTCAAATGACATCACTGATGACAACATCCAGTGACTGTATGTTTCTGTAAAGTTAAAATATGTCTTACATATTGAAGAATGAGTGGATGTATAAGTGTCTGGATGAAGGATTTAGTAGGTGCGTGACTGACTGTATGAGTGAGTGATTAAATGTGTCTCACTGAATGCATGGGTTAGTGACTAAACTGTCTTAATTTGTGCATCATTATGTCTGTTGTTCTGTAAACTGCTGCATGTGTTGATCATTAGCTATACGAGAGGCTATATGTGTTATTAATTGGTTGCCCAAGTATTTCTATGGGAGATTGAGTTTGTGTGGGGGTGGCTGGAAGGTGTGTGACTCTATGCATAGATGTGTGAGCAGTTTATTCACTAGGTGTATGAGTTCAAGAGTGCATGTGGAAACAGCTACATGGGCAGTTGACTGTGTGCATGAGTGTATTGATGAGTGAATGGATATCTCAATGCTACATGTCATAGTAAGTACATATGTAAAACACAGTACATGTGAGAGTTGGCATATATAAATAACTGTGCATGAGAGCCACTGAATGAGTGAGTGGTTGTATCGATCATTGTGAACTTGTATCAGGGATTGTATAAGAGAGTAAATATGTGTTAGTATATGTTTCAATAAGTAAGGTGTGTTTAACTGTATAGTTGAAGAAATGGAGGTGAGATTGTTTCTTTGCATGACTGACTGGGTGTGTGAGTAACTCCATGGATGAGTGGCAGTGTGTGAGTGTCTGTATACACTGAGTGTATCTAAGGTTATATTAGAGTCTGAAGAGGTTTATCGTATTAGCACAAGAATGATGTCAAATGAGATGTCATCAGTGATGTCATCAGTGATGTCATTTGAGATGTCATCAGTGATGTCATCAGTGATGTCACTGACCATGTCATGAATGATGTAATATGTGACATGATCAGCAGTGGATTGCGGGTGCGCGATATATAGTTAGTGCAACTAACTATATATGGAATTTCAATGGTTTTGTGTGAGTAAAATAAGGTTTTTTAAATGCTAATTCCTAACTATATATGGTCTATAACCTATGGTTTTTTCAGTGAATTTTCAAGGTTTTGTAAATGCTAATTCCTAACTATATATGGTCTATAACCTATGGTTTTTTCAGTGAATTTCAATGGTTTTTTAATAGCAAATATCATAAGCTGTCGAATGTCAAGTACGTGGTAAGTGAAAACATTTTCGTGTTTATGCACACTGATCTGCTTTGAATGGTGCCCCCCCCCTCATTTCTATTAGGAGTACTCTCTCTTTGCAGATAGTGAAAGGTAGTTAACGCAGGCCTTTGCCCCCGTTGTAATCCGTCGTGCCTGTTTCTCTCTCCATTTGATTGATTGTTATCCAAGTATTTACTGTTTTAGAATTAGTTCTCTTTGGTTCATTCTCTATTTACAAACAAACACAGAGTCGCAATACTCTGTTTAGTCTTTGCAGATAACGAAAAATCGTGTAAAAAAAAAGAAAAGGAATCGAGCAAAATCAGTAGGCCACTAATGGGATCTCTTTTTGACCTCGCTAAAATAGAAACATTAGGAACAACCCCTCATGACAAATACAAAACTAGTGAGATGAACTGAACTCCACACAATGATGGCTGCAAAACAGCTCGGCTCCGCCACCCACCCCGCCCAAAATAACGATAAAGAACGGCTGCCATGATTGGTTGCGGAATGACCACGACGGAGCTACGAAATGGTGCTGCTCTCATGCTAACCCCAGCTTCAGTCTGAAACATCCAGAAACACTGTAGACTACCAATTCGATCAGTTCCGGTAGCGCCCCAATGTAACCCGGTAGAGAAGAACTAGCCCTCCCCTCTTTGACTGATGGTTCTTGTTGCCTGTCCCTTCTGTTGTCATTTAACAGAACTATTTAGCCTGCTGAAAGGGGTTGTGTTCCGACCGCTGGTTGGTGGAGACATTTTGACTATATTCTGTACCTGCGTTGTCGCGTAATGCGTCATATGACGCGCCGCGTTAGCGCATCCGGAAGTCATCCGGGGCGCGCAGCGCGTAACGTAAGCATAACAAGTCATGTGACTTGTTAATAAAACTTTTCATTGGTTCATTTTACTTTTCTTATTGTAATGATGAAAGGCTTGGTCATATGACCTAAAAATTACGCTTTTCATTACTTCCGAACATTATTTTTTCTTAAATATATGTTATAATGTTCCAGGCTAATGTACTTTCCCGGAAATTTTACAACTGTCCTGCAAGTAAAATATATTCTTTTTTCGAGAAAAAGAGCGTTTCTTCGTCCCATGACGGAGCCGTTGAGCAAAAGAGGGTCGACCTGCTGTCTTAGTCGCCGATACGCCTGAATATGAGATTCTTATCGATCACTTTATGTTGCAGGAATAGAAAACACAACAGCCCTTGACCATTTATCTTTACTGCGTTCCTTCGTATTATACCTTTTACCCTTCATGTAATTGGTCTGCTTTATTTCACTTGCCTTTTAATGATTCTAAAACAGTCACTATTATTAAAAACTTTACCAATGTATATACTAATACCATGTTTTCTTTTAAAAACCTTTATTGTGAAAATTTCATTATACAAATACGAGCCTATAACCACGTGGGCCTGCCACAGAGCAAACTGTAATCGTATATGATGAATAGACATTTACACTGTAGAGGAACGTAACGGGCGGGCCATTAGGTTGCAAGAACTAAGGTGTCTAACAGTTACGGAATCGGTGGACGTACATTTTATAATTAAAATACGACAGGGCCAGTTACAATAAAATTATCTAGATATACATTTGCGGGCAAGTACCATGGGTGACGTTAATTCGAACTTTCAACAGTACAGTAATCAATAACACATCAGAACTTAATATCAATAGGGATGTCGAAATATTCAATCAATTCTCGTCCCCGCCCGCCATGTGCTTCAAAACTGCATACGTATCTCGTGATTTCAAGGTTCTGCAACCAGTACACAACAAGGAGTTACGAGTCCCATTTATTCCGGCGCCATTTTGGGCGAGGACGGGCAGGTCCAGGATATAGTCAAAATGTCTCTACCAACCATCGACTATGATGATGTTCATATGCTGTATTTATTAGAGTAACACTCATCTGTCCACATGAAATTAATTTGCCACAATCTAAACATGTCATTTTAATCTTTCCAAAGTTCTTCTAAATATTTGGGACCGTTTCCCTTGCCTCTGAAGCTCTCAGTGCCACTTCTTTGATGAATGTACTAGCAGGTATGGGGTTCTCCTCCAAATCTCTCTTTTATGCAGCACTATAATTAATTGGTGCCACCTCTCCATATGACGATGCATGGTATAGTTACCACAACTATATTTTTTTTCGGTTCCTCTGGAGAGTTCATCGTGGCAGATGAAGCGTGTAACGTACCGGGCATTTACCTTTTTTTGCATGTACAGGAAAGGAAAAAAAATCGAGCGTCCGAGTTCTAAGGTGTCCCAGGGCCATTTTAGTGGACCAGGCCCAAATCCAAAGAACAGGCCGCCATTTTGAGAGTCCTCTTGCAGCCGCCTGTCGCTGTAGCATCAAGAGCAGCCGAAACTCAGCTGAATGGCAACTGAAACGGTAAAGGGGCGCCCCACTACAGCAGACGAGCCTCCACCTAGGAAGGCCCATTCACGCCGGCTCCCCCCCCCTTCGGGCACCCCACGCCGTTATTCGGAGCAGTATTGTAGGATGGCCACACCAGTGCGGCAACTTGCTAGACATCACCTCGGTGGTAACCGAATCTCAACGCCTTGTGGTGTCTTCTATTCAAAAAACATTGTTATGCTGCCTTCGACCTATTCGCCGCAAGTGCGCACACAACTCAACTGCATAGCTTGCTAGACACCACCTCGGTGCCATCCGGATCTTGGAATGTCAGCACCTTTTGGTGTCTTCTCTTCAGAAAATATTGTTGCGCTGCCTTTGGCCCCATTCGCACATCAGTCCGCTACTGATGCCATCTCACAGGCTAATGGGGCGCCCCACGCCGACTTTCAGCATTGTAGAATGACCACACCAGTACAGCAACTTGCTAGACATCACCTCGGTGCCATCCGGATCTCGGCGCCCCACTGCAGATGAAGTGCCTCTCAACTATGAAACCACCACGGTGACATCCGGATCTTGGCGCGTTGTGCTGCCTTCGGCCTATTCGCACATCGGTCCGCTACTGACGCCATCTCACAGGCTAATGGGGCGACCCATGCCGAGTGTCAGCATTGTAGGATGACCACACCAGTACAGCAACTTGCTAGACATCACCTCGGTGCCATCCGAATCTTGGCATCTCAACGCCTAGTGGTATCTTCCATACAAAAAATATTGTTACGCTGCCTTTGGCCCCATTCGCACATCAACCCGCAACTTAGACATCACCTCGGTGCCATCCGGATCTTGGCATCTCAGCGCCTTGTGGTGTCAGTCAGAAAATATTGTTGCGCTGCCTTTGGCCCCATTCGCACATCGGTCCGCTACTGACGCCATCTCACAGGCCAACGGGGCGCCCCACGCCGACTTTCAACATTGTAGGATGGCCACAGAAGTGCGACAACTTACTAGACACCACCTCGGTGCCATCCGGATCTTGGCGCGTTGTGCTGCCTTCGGCCTATTCGCACATCGGTCCGCTACTGACGCCATCTCACAGGCCAACGGGGCGCCCCACGCCGACTTTCAGCATTGTTGGATGGCCACACCAGTGCGGCAACTTACTAGACACCACCTCGGTGCCATCCGGATCTTGGCGCGATGTGCTGCCTTCGGCCTATTCGCACATCGGTCCGCTACTGACGCAAACTCACAGGCCAACGGGGCGCCCCACGCCGACTTTCAGCATTGTAGGATGGCCACACCAGTGCTGCAACTTGCTGGACACCACCTCGGTGCCATCCGGATCTTGGCGCGTTGTATTGCCTTCGGCCTATTCGCACATCGGTCCGCTACTGACGCCGCCTCACGTGCCAACGTATTTTCTCCGCATTTTATACCCTATGCCGCATAACAGGTCATGTGACTTGTTTATAAAACTTTTCATTGGTTCATTTTACTTTTGGTTTCCTAATGATGGAAGGCTTGATCATATGACCTAAAAACAACACTTTTCATTGGATGAAAACTTTTTTTTTTTTCCCAAACGATGAAAGCCCCACCTTGTTTCTGGATGTTTCAGACTAAACTGGCGTCAGCATGAGAGCACCACCATCTCGTAGCTCCGTCGTGGTCATTCCGCGAGCAATCATGGCAGCCGCTCCCCACCAGAAGCCTGCAGGAGTCGGGCCCCCAAAACTTTTGATGAATTCTCAAGGCGGAGGGGACGCTTTCGAGAATGGGGTCCAAGACCTAGCAGACAAGCGTCCGATTTCCAAGGTGTCCCAGGGCCATTTCAGTGGACCAGGCCCAAAAAGGAAAGAGCCTGCCGCCATTTTGAGAGTCCTGTGACAGCCGCCTATCGCTGCACCGCAAGAGTGGGCGCAACTCAGCTGAATTGCGGCTTTTGACACAGTGGACCAAAAACGGACGGAATGGCAACTGAAACGGTAAAGGGGCGCCCCACTACAACAGATGACACTCCACCTGGAGAGGCCCGTTCACGCCGCCTCCCCCGGGGCGCCCCACGCCGTTATTCGGAGCAGCGTTGTAGGATACCAAAACCAGTGCGGCAACTTACTGGACATCACCTTGGTGCCATCGTTCTGCTGCCTTGGAACTATTCGCACAACAGTTTGCTACTGATGACCCACCCCCCGCGACGCCCCACGCCGTTATTTGCTGGGTGGCAACTTACTAGACATCACTTTCGTGTCATCTAGATTTCGGCGCGTTCTGCTGCCTTGGAACTATTCGCACAACAGTTTGCTACTGATGACCCACCCCCCGCGACGCCCCACGCCGGAAATCTGGACGTTGTGCTGCGATGGGACTATTCGCACAGCCGACCGCTACTTCGTTGTTTTTCCCTAAAAATGTTTATATGTTATTACTATTTTTGTTTTCTTGTATATATTTATAAATTATTAAAGTTTTATAATCTTACTACTTTGTCGGAGTGCTATATATTTTTAATGTGACACATAATTGTAAAAACTTTGATGTACAAAGAGTCATCCCTGGAATCTTCCGCTTCACGCTCGGTCCCCTCCCCAATCACAATACAGGATGGTTTTCAGATAATAGCAACGCTTCTGCTGTGACGGATCTCATCGAGTGTGGGCCTTGATCTACTATAACTCCTTTGAAGAGGGGTGATTCTTTACAGCTGTGGCCATAAACTACATCTGCAGGGCTAGCTGATAGCCTAGGACCGGCCTGGACAATCGGACACAGAGGAAAAGGAGTGTCAGAGGGTGCGGTAGTGAATAGGGCGAAAGGGAGGTGTCGGGCGGGCACAGGGTGTGATTCTCAGGGAAGAGCAGCGCAGATGGGGGGAGGTTTATTACCCATGCATAAGACAGAGAGCGGGGGTGACCACTGCCTGGGTGAGATGCTTGCGAGGGTGGGGAGCCATGCTAAGGATCGACAGCGTGCACAGAGTGGGTCTGGTCAAGGCATCTAAAATGGCTGCCATGCACGACAAAAGTGTGGCATTTGAAAAAAGACAAGATGGCGCAGACAATGTTTTTCAACACTTCCTGATTTCCTTCGAATCGAACGTTAACAGACGTTGGGGCATATTACCAAAGTTAAGCGATATTTATCCCTAACGATGCATTGCAAAGATTTTTTTACCGTCAGAAATTATCGCAGATAAACCTTGCTATTATCAAGGTTTATCGCAAATACGATAAAAAACGACCGCAATGCATTAATATCGCTGAAAACTCAGCGATATTCATGCATTACCGAGCTAATGCTCTTAGCCATGTTATCCACCTCCCATTGGATAACATGGCTAAGAACTGCTCAGGGCAGCTGTTACTTTTTGGAGATATTCGCGCTTATCTCGAATATTTCCAAAAGTTGATAATAGGAGATAGCGATGTTAGCGACTGTTTCCAGTCGCTAACATCTTGGCATGCCCACTTTGCATGTCATTAGTGATAAATATCACTCACATGCAAAGTGGGGCCCAAGATGGTCGCTATCTCCTACTAGCCATCGCTAACTGGTGTTAGCAACAGCTAGGTAATACAGATATAATTTTATCTCCGCGAAGCGGAGCGCTGTTACAGATATATATCTTGTTTTTGAACGTTAATTTCTCAAAATGCACTGAAGCACATATATTGAGACCTAGCAAAGGCACATCGGGCTACCAGTCCCTAATATTTTACCAAGTTTCGTGCAAATCCATTCAGCCGTTCGATTATTATTATTATTTTTTTTTTTTGCCCCGCGGGGCCCTTTTAAAACCTCCACATCAAACCTAGGGGGTCAGCGAGGATCTACTATGCCCCCTTATGGTCATTTGCCCCTTCGCTTTGGCCTCCTCTTGTCTCTCGATCCTACCGAGAGACAAGATGGCGGCCGCTACGTACTGTTTGGAATGTTTACAGACACCGGAGAGCCAATCAGCTTCGCTTCGCAAAGCTCCGTAACGCGAAAAGTACGCAAAGCGGTGCGCTGTTACAGATATATATCTTTTTTTGAACGTTAATTTCTCAAAATCCACTGAAGCACATATATTGAGACCTAGCAAAGGCACATCGGGCTACCAGTCCCTACAATTTTGCCAAGTTTCGTGCAAATCCATTCAGCCGTTCGATTATTATTATTATTTATTTTTTTTGCCCCGCGGGGCCCTTTTAAAACCTCCACATCAAACCTAGGGGGTCAGCGAGGATCTACTATTCCCCCTTATGGTCATTTGCCCCTTCGCTTTGGCCTCCTCTTGTCTCTCGATCCTACCGAGAGACAAGATGGCGGCCGCTACGGACTGTTTGGAATGTTGACAGACGCCGGAGAACCAATCAGCTTCGCTTCACAAAGCTCCGTTGCGCGAAAAGTACGCGTCCTGGAGCGCTGCCCGGTCCGCTGTTACAGATATATATCTTTTTTTAAACGTTAATTTCTCAAAATCCACTGTAGCACATATATAGAGACCTACAAAAGGCACATCGGGCTACCAGTCCCTACAATTTTGCCAAGTTTCGTGCAAATCCATTCAGCCGTTCGGGCTAAAAGTGAGGCCAACCGCCCTATGGAAAACTCAATGTTAAAAACACGTTTTGGGACCCCCCTTTTTTCTCGACCCCCCCTGGACGAACCCCCCCCCAATTTTCAGGGGCTGCTCAGAAACAAAATGTGCCATTTTCCTGAAAATTTCAGCCAATTCCGTCCACAAACGCCAAAGTTATTAGACATAGAATTTTCAAAAAACCCATAGAGAAAAAATCCTAACTATATATACCTACTGGCGACCGCCAGTAGGTAAAATAAATATATATATATATATATATATATATATATATATATATATATATATATATATACACATATACACACACACACACAAGCCCATGCATGCATTGACTGGAGAATTCACTCGGTACCTGACACCAAAAGCAGCATGTTTCTCAAGGTGAGACATTACAGTTAGCATGCAAGATACATAATGTATCTTGCTAACTGTAATGAGTCTTACCATGAGAAACATGCTGCTTTTTGTGTCAGGTTACAAGTGAATTCTCCGGTCAATGCATGCATGAGAGGTTTTAGCAGTGACAGCAGGGAAGCATTGCTTTTGGAAGCAGCATATTCAAACAAGGGGTGGCTTGTCAATACATCAAAACACATGCCCTGTATTGGTTTGAATGGAATACACTATAACTCCCAGTATTCCTTGGACATAAACAACATGCTCAGCACCCTGGAACCCTGAACTACAAAGGGCTTGAAGTGGAGACCGTTGTTCTTGGTTCCTTACATCTGCTTGCTGTTCTTCTGGACCTGCTCTTTTATTTTGATTTTGGCCCGTGTGGTAATCCTGGTGATTTGATGGACTCTTTACTGTCTTTTGAACACATTCTGACTTGCTACCTTTCAACCCATGTTTTTGTTTTGACTATATTATTTGTGTTTTCTGGGAATAAGTGTTTTTGGTTTGTCAACAGTAATGGAACTTTTTCTGTCTGCTGTTGGACCACAATAACTGTAAGAAATGTTGTTCAAAGGAGTTTACATCTGTCAATCTGCCACTCTTGTCCAACACAGTCAACTAGCGTAAGTCTCTACACTCCAAACAAATTAGCTTATAGCCAATCAACCCTAACCAACTATCTCAGGTCTATCCAATTCAAGCCATGCAGCTTAAGGCCTTTCAGCAGCCGCGGCCGGCAGTGGGAGTAAAAGCAGGGCGGTGACGTGGAAAGGGGGAGGGGCAGGGTGGGGGGGAAGTAATGTATGGATTACGGAGTTTTACAGGTAAGTAAACATTTAAAAAAATAAAACTAATTTCGTTGCGCACACTGCATGGCATTTTGGGATGCAGTGTACTCAACGAAATTCGTCTTATTTATTTAAATGTATACTTACCTGTAAAACTCCGGAATCCATACATTACTACCCCCCACCCTGCCCCTCCCCCTCCCCATGTCACCGCCCTGCATTTACTCCCACTGCCGGCCGTGGCTGCTTTTCAGCCCATATCAACTAGGTTAAAATTCAGCCAATCAGTTTAAAACTCATCAAGCACAACTTAACCTGCTGATTGTCCACCAAACAGCCAGGTAGTTTAAAAGTATCCAACCAAAATCAACAACCAAGATAACAATGCCAACCTTCCTACTCATTATGTAACACACGTCTCCGGAGTTAGGGCCCATCTGATACACATCAGTGTAAGGCTCATTAAACCCATTGGATTTAAGGCCCTACTGATTAGACCCAACCATTCTTTGGACTAATACCAAGAAACATCCATATTTCAGAGTCCAAAGAGTAGCATTACAGAGCACCTGCTCCAAAAGAAACATGTCCACAGTACTACTTGGCAGACTGCTGCACAGAAGACTAAATACCTCCCCAACAAATCAAAAATCCAGTATTACAACTGCTATAAACACTCAAAACATCAGTAACAAAAGGTCAATCAGTGCAAATATATGTCGCAAAGGAGCAAACCTAGGAAAAATACATGAAGTGAACTTCATTTGGGGAGAAAACATGGTGGCAGAAGAGCATAGAGAAATATTAAATGAAGCAGACAAAAATATTTGATGTACCAGTAGGCTGGGGGTGTATCAGTGGCAGACGAGTCTGGCTGACTTGGAATGTGTTGTCGGTTTGGTCCTCTCCTTTCAAGCCAGGTAGGCCCTTCATGGAGATGAAGACTTCTCCCTCCAAATCATTAAACCCAAGTGTGTCATAATCGAAGACTGTGAGCATGATACAGGCCCCCTCATGCTCACACTGCTCGGGTGTGACCAGGCTGATGGAAGAAACACAGGCAAAAACCCTGATGAAATAATCTGGCAATAAAAGAAAACCCAATATTTTCCACGTTTTTGCACTACATTTACTTAATCCTTACACCTTCAAGTACCATGAACTGGGCACACAGGACGGATTTTTTTGCAGCACTTCAACAGGACTATTTTTCCCTTTTCCACTGAACCTAGCTTAACATTTTCTTCAAACCATTGTGGAACAAAACCAATAAATACATGCACAATGATTTTCCCATTTTAACCATTTCCAAGCTTTATTTCGATCAGATAGACCATAAAAGCAGTACATAAAATACATGCAATTCTGATTTAAAACATTGATGATCATCATTACAGAATAGAACCCAACATAGTGGAATAGACACAGTTAATGCAGAAGTGAATTAAAAACAAGGTTAAAAGGTATTAAACATTTGATTGCAGTTCAGGATAAAATCAAAACAATTGGAAATGGCCAAAAAACAATTATCAAGTACAGGGAGAGGTTACAAATGTACGACGCCTGTGCCACATAGAGTTAAGGAACCGTGACACAGCAAAGACTATCGTGGGTGGGTGTCGGTTCTCAAGACTTTAAAAGCCTCCTTTGACTCCCTGAACCCCAGGTTCCTGCAAATTGGCAATAGCCAGTGCCTCCTGAGTATTTCGTATTCTGGGCAGAAAAAAAGAACATGGAAAGGAGTCTCCTCTTGGCTATTGCAGGCAGGGCAGCTATCAGGGGAGGCTTTTGACCAGTTTTTTGTGAATGCGTGGACCGGCAAGCAACCCAGTCTAAATTGAACATAAAGCTTCCTTGCAAAAAACGGTTGTACCTCGTCAAGGAAAAGCTCAAATAAATACTGATCTTTAAACTGAAAAAAGTCAGAGGTTAAGCGGCCCACATTTGCACTCCCTTGTGCTTCAGTTAGGCTCAACTGCCTATACGTTTTTACCAGTTCGAGCCGTGATGTAGAGGAGGCCACTACCTCTGGTTTAGTCCATAGGTTCGGATGACCTAGTCTACAACACAGATCTTTTATATGTGTAAACCAGGGTAGCCTACCAATCCCTGGGAGCTCCATGATTGCTTTCAATTCCGACTGGTAGGCTATTAGCTCAGGGGTCGCCCATAGCCTGCGCCAGATGATGAGGGGTCGCAATCCAAGCTCCTCACCTATGGGTCTTAATCCGAGGTCCATGCGTAGAAGGGGTGCTTTGCGGTAGACCCAAAAGCGGCCTCAAATTTGTTCTCAGTTTTGGCCATTCCACCTACAGGGAGGTGTCCCCAATGTTCTGCCCCATACATTACAGCACTCCTGATTTGGACTTTGTATATCTAGATTAGTGGGCCAGGTTGTCTAGACGTAGAGTTCCTGTAAAGGTTTGCTAGTCCCCCTGCCATCTGGGCTAGCCTAAAGCCTGCCTTTTCTTGCTGCGGGCCCCATCCATAGGTTTCCGTTAACGTCACACCCAAATAATTGAAGACAGTTACCCTCTCTAAGTAGATGCCATTTAAAGTGGGGTTGGGGCGAGATGTTTTACTAGGATTAAATACCATATACTTGGTTTTTTGTGTATTAATCTCTAGTCCCCTATGCTTACAAAATAGAGCAAAACTGTCGAGCGTCCTTTGAATGCCTATAGGTGATTCGGATAATAACAAAGTGTCGTCCGCAAACATCATTGCTGGCACCTTGCCATGGGCGAGCTTGGGGGCATCAGTGTTGTCTACCATGTTCAGTTGGTCCACTAGGGCATTAATAAAAAGACAAAACAGGGTGGGGGCGAAAACACACCCCTGTTTACTGGGAAGCGTGATGTTAGTTCTCCGCGTTTCCCGAATCTCACCTGGGCAAATTTCCGGTATGAAGTCTCTTAATCAAAGACAGCAAGTATGGCGGGATGCCCAGTTGCTATAAGCCCACCCACAATTTATCACGGTGGACCAAATCAAGGGCTGATTTAAGATCAACAAAGATCCAATAGAGGCTCCCACCCTCTAACGTCACCGTCTTCCAGTTTAGTAATTGGAGCCTAAAGATTTGGTCGATGGTAGACATATTTTTATGAAAACCGGCCTGATACGGGCTCAGGATCTCCGCTCACCCACCCAGGACTGGAGATGCTCCAAAACGATCCTGGGAAACAGTTTCTGTGTTATGTCAATCAGGCTGATTGGCCTATAGTTGGTGGGCAGGAAGGGGGATCCCTTCTAATATACTGGAAACATTTCTGTCCCTAACCAGGTGTCCGGTATTTCCATGCCATTTAAAATGGCATTAAATAATACACATAACTAAGGGCCCCAGATATTAGGCTGATCCCGGAATAAGTCCCCGGGGCCTTTCCCCGGGGAAGTTTCCCAATTGCACTGAGCACTTCAGACAGGGTAAATCCGACCTCATCTCCAGTGGAATTCCCGCAATGACTTGCGAGGATTCCACTGCAAGCTCTACAGTATCCTGAGTAGAGTATAACTATTGGAAATTAAATTTCCAAGCGTCGGCTGCGATATTCGGCTCAATAGGTGAGCTCTCTAAGTTGCTACCTATGTGAACCAAAGTCCAAAACCCTCTCATATTTTTGGTGGTGAGGGCCTGCTTTATTGCACCCCATCTTTCGGACTCCCACTCCAATTTAGCGGACTTTAAAATATAGCTATATAGAGCCCTCCTGGTTTTTATCAAAGATCTATCTTTTGATTTTATGGCATCAATGAGGGCACCCTTTGCCATTCGGGAGGATTTATTGAACCATTTGGTTTTGGGGCCCTCTTGGATTTAGAGTGTGTCAGGGGGTTAAAGATGTTAGTCAGACTGATGGTCAGGTCTGTATGGATAGTCGATAATTTTGTGCTGGTGCCCTTGGAGTCGGGGGTCTGTGCGATCTTCTCCATTGCCAATAGAGGTGGAATTGTTAGGGAGTACAGGACGGCCATATTGTCTTAGGACTGCTTCAGGGTTTCCCACCTAATTCGCCTCCTGTTATTGTCTAAAATTAAATTGGTACTGATGGGGTTGTCAAAAGTTGGAGGGCTATGAGATTCAGGGAGCTTGAGGTCAAGTACCAGGGCGTTGTGGTCGCTGTTGTGTCTTGGCCAGATATCAAAGTCGACAACCCAATGCCATATTCTAGTTTCCACCAAGATATAGTCCAATACAGATGTTTGGCCCGGTCTGTTAAAGGTGGGTTTTCCGGGTTGGTCTGACTTGGTGCGACCGTTGCATGCTCTTAAAGCATAAGTTAGTGTGACTGCGTTAATCTGTAAAACCAAGGGGGTCCAAGCTCTCACCGGAGGGATCAACGGTTCAGGGATGAACCAAAGGGAATCCTCGGCAGTGAGCAAGGGATCGATGGGGAGGGCTTGGGGTTCAAACTGACAATTGAAATCGCCACCTAACACCAGCCTAGTATTCGGGGGAACTAGCTCAAGGAATGTAATGAGCATATCTATGGCCTGGGATTCCTGGGCAAAGGACACCGGGCGAGAGTAAATATTAATGAATGCAATTTTAGTCCCACACAGTTTATACAATACAAGGGGACCCAAAGGAGCAATAAGCTAGGGACCTTGGGTAGTTACGTATTCAATAAAGGACAGAGGTCCCTAGACAAAGAGTATTCAAACAAAAAATAAATAAATAGAAACTATATTCATTGTCCAGCCGGACAGTATTTAATTTTTGATAAAATGATGATCACATGAAATGAGGTGTAATACAAGCAGGCCACCAGCCGATGTTAAACTAACACACTCAACGAAGGAACAAACAAGGAAGTAAAGGCAGGTGAGAATGGTCTGTATATCATAAATCATAACAGACAATATGTAATACAAACTATTGCTTCTAGTCATTCACAGTGAACTAAGCATATAGTGTGCAAGGGTCGACGACGTTTCGAACTCTAACATTATACAGAGTTCATCTTCAGGACAAACTGTTATTGCCTTAGAAAATATCAAATGATACAGAACAGCCCACACTGTGGGAATCAAGTAAGGTAGCATGATCAAGAAAGAGGAAGGGGGGAAAAAAGACATATGGAAAAGGTTAAAACATGTCTTTTAGAAAGTCAAAGTCAAAGATTTTGTGCCTATCACTGATTGTTACATTCGTGATAGTATGCATATGATCAACATCATAGAGGGTTATCCATATGACCCCACATCCACTGTACTTTGTACTATGGATGTGGAGTCATTATATACTAACATTCCACAAAATGACTCTAAGTTGGTTGTCCAAGATGTTCTAAACAGACGTCCCATGCCACACCAAGTACCAACCTTATTTATTTTACAATTACTAGAGATTTGTTAACCAAAAACTTTTTTCTATTTAATGACCAATACTACATCCAGATTAAGGGGACATCTATGGGGGCAATTTTTGCCCCCAACCTGGCCATATTGTACATGGAGTACCTCGAATGCGGCCGCATTCTGGTACCTACTAATCCCTTCCATAGTGGCATTGCCCTATGGAAGCGTTACATCGATGATATTTTTTTGATTTGGCAAGACTCTGAAAATCTTCTTCCTCAATTCCTTCATTGGCTTAACTTCAATTGCGGTGGTCTTACATTCACACTGTCTACTAGCCATGCCACAATTCCTTTTTTGGACCTAAATATCCAGCATTTTGAGGGTCAACTCATTACAGGGCTTTACAGGAGACCAACTAGGCGGAATACTTTGTTGAGTTACCAAAGCCATCACCCACGAGCACTTCGGGACTCTCTTCCCTATTCGCAGTTCTTGCGACTTCGCAGGAATTGCTATATGAAGGCTGATTATTTTTGAGAGGCACAAACTTTGTGCGCCAAATTAGGCTCACGCAGTTACCCTCGCAAATTGATCCGTAGCTCACTAGAGAGGGCCTGGTATTGCCCTAGGGAAGCCCTCCTTGAACCTAAACCTAAAAAAATTCAGAACCGATTGGTTTGTGTTACGACATTCTCCCCTGCTTCAAATTCCATCACCAAAAGCATCAAAAGGCATTGGCACGTTGTCAACACCGGTCCTCTCGATTTGGAGAAACCACTCTTTGCTTTTAAAAGATCCAAAAATTTAAAAGATCAGTTGGTGCGGGCAGCCCTGCCCATGCCTGACCCTAATGTGACATTAGATGACCTCTGGGGACTTCCTCGCTTGACTGGCGACAATTGAAGGTAAAGAATTTATCTATGAAGACATTAAGTTGACACGTAGGCATTTTTCCAATTGTAATTGCGCTAATGTTATTTATGCTATTTTTTGTCCATGTGGTAAGATCTACATAGGGCAAACTACACAAAAGGCAAGAATACGGATGTGTCAGCATAGAAGCAGAATACGCTGCCAAACACCCAATGCCCCTTTGGTGGAACACTTCATGGAACTTGCGCACACTGAACTTGACTTTAAATGGACTGTCATCGCCACAGTTAAGGTACCTGCCTGAGGAGCCAATTTGCAACATCTACTCAATAAAGAAGAACTGCACTGGATACTTAGGACGCATAGTATCCAAAATGGACTGAATCGCGCTGAGGATTGGACTGCTTTATTGGAACCACGTACTGTTAATCCTTATGCTCTCTTGTGGTATATCACTCTGCAACCACACATACTGCCTCTGGAATGGAGTTGTATCGGCACTAAATTGCTGATGGTTATATGTGATGCTGTACTGTGCTCTCTCTGACACTGTATACACTTTTGCACTCCAGCATGCCTGTGTTCACGTAAGTGCATGTTTTAATTCCCGTACCTCTATCACACCACTTTAAGATGGCCGACACTGGTTCAGACAATCTTACTGTTCCATCATGGCCGCCCGTTTTCACGCGGGTAGCTATTGGGCTAGAATGTCCATGTGACATGTGCTGGGCTTACTTCCTGGTTCGGACTCAACCTCTCCCCATCGTGTAATTTTACGCGACATCGTGGACCCCATTGAGGATCCGCTTTGCCGGCTATCTTGGTAAGTTTTAGCGTGACTTTCTGCTTTTCCACCCTATTAGCGGCGAACTTGATAATTCATTTTTTTCGCCTTCTTTGCCCTTAGGACTGTATTCATTCCATTTGGTCATGTCCGCCTGCTCGCAACTGGTAAACGAGACAATTCCCTTATTCACGTTTCCCCTCACTCACGCACGGATACTGGTTTATATCATGAATTATGCTTCCCCTTGTAGAACCATTGGTCAGTTACCCGACGCTCAAGTATCCTCTACTTTTGCCAGCCATTAGATTGCAACTGGTAAGTGAGTTAATATCCTCACCTCAACTTACGCCCCCCTTTAAGCACGGTTTACATTAGGTTTTTCTCCCAACTACAGAACCCTGGGTCTGTTGTTCGTCTCTCAAGTACTGCCGCCGCGTACCTTGTTGACAGCCACACAGGTACCTTCCTTCACTAATTAGTATTGTCCGGCTATCCGACATCCCCTGGCACTAATCCTCCGTCACTGTTTATGACTCACGTCACTTCACTAGCCTAGATTCTAAGGGGCTCCTCCTGGATCAGTATTGTTCGGCTTTTCGACACCCTCCCCTGTCATTGTCTTCGATTCACGGCATTTTCCGGCACCAAATCACCCACCTAGGAACTATCGGCCCTTCTGCACCTTCACTGTTCATCCTTGTTTAATTAGTTTTCATGAAAACGACCCATTGTGTATTTGGTATTTACATAGATCATATTACTATGTGCATCCCTGTTTCCTCACGTCAAGGCTATCCTCTCAATCACCTTTATTATCAAGGGGTCTCGTATGTGGTTTGTTAAACAAATATTGTGGTTGTGTAAATGACATGTTTTAACCTGTTTGTGTACTTTCTAAAAGACATGTTTTAACCTTTTCCATATGTCTTTTTTCCCCCCTTCCTCTTTCTTGATCATGCTACCTTACATGATTCCCACAGTGTGGGCTGTTCTGTATCATTTGATATTTTCTAAGGCAATAACAGTTTGTCCTGAAGATGAACTCTGTATGATGTTAGAGTTCGAAACGTCTTCGACCCTTGCACACTATATGCTTAGTTCACTGTGAATGACTAGAAGCAAAAGTTTGTATTACATATTGTCTGTTATGATTTATGATATACAGACCATTCTCACCTGCCTTTACTTCCTTGTTTGTTCCTTCCTTGAGTGTGTTAGTTTGACATCGGCTGGTGTCCTGCTTGTATTACACCTCATTTCATGTGATCATCATTTTATCAAAAATTAAATACTGTCTGGCTGGACAATGAATATAGTTTCTTTTTAGTCTATATTTATTTTTTGTTAGAATACTCTTTGTCTAGGGACCTCTGTCCTTTATTAAATGCAATTTTAGTCTCAGCATTGAAAGTAAGGAGGGTACACAGGACATCATCCAATGAGGTGTTCAACTGTTCAACGGTACAGTATAAATGTGTGGCCACCCAGATATTAGGCTGATCCCGGAATAGGTCCCCGGGGATCTTATGAAGTCCTGAGGCCTTTCCCCGGGAAAGTTTCCCAATTGCACTTAGCACTTCAGACAGGGTAAATCTGACCTCATCTCCAGTGGAATTACCCGCAATGACATGTGAGGATCCCACTGCAAGCTCTGGTTAACTCACCCGATGGTCTACCTCTGCCCCCCATGGTTGCTGGCACATTAAAGGTTGCAAAACCCCTCATGACAATGTCTTCTCTTGCCCAAGTCTCCTGGAACATGCATATATCATGGTTCTGGACAAACTGTACCAAACGGGATTTTGAAGTTTGTTTTTGATACCAGCAGTATTCCATGACAGGACCCTCAACTGCAAACCCGGATTCGAAGTGGCATCACTTTCACTAATGTCAGTGGGAATTATAGTTTGTGTAGTGTTTAACTCAGGCACAGGGTAGGGTACTCATTTGCGCTGAGGATCGATCCCCCTCCTGAGTTGGCATTGTCAGTTCTGTAGTAGGGGAGGACTGATTGTTTAATACCTCTAGGTTAACACCTTCCAAGCCTTGGGAACCCAAAAGGGGTTTGTGAGGAGGTTCGCGGGGGCGACTGGGGTCTCTCTAGTGACATTAGGGGGGTGCAGCCCTGTACTTTTTAATTTGGGTGCTCTGTTGGCCCCCCTGGTCGTCAGGTGGTAGAGAAGTCTGGTAGTATTGAAAGTCAATCAACCTTCTCAAGGGCCCCAAATGTTTGCTACTGGTACGTTGAACTGTGTTCTGGGGGGTTGGCCAAAAGTGATAGGGGGTTGAAGCCAGTGTGTTGGGGTGCTTGTGTGAGGGGTCCATAGTGATGGGCGGTTACAGGAGTAGAACGAGACCAAAGTGTGAAGTTGGATCCCTGTGGGCGGTGCACGGGGACTGGGGATTTTATCAGCCAGGTTTTGGACTGTCCAGGGATTACTAAAGTTGATAACTATACAATCTCCATTACTTGTTTTGGGGTTCTTCTCGACCCATCCCACTCTCCGCACCAATAGTATCTCACCAGCCCTTTCGTAGGGAAATTGTCTATGCCTGGTGAACCAGTAAAGGCACTTATTTCTCAGTTTCAAGTGTGTTTCTACCTGACCAGTTTTAGATTCAGGTACCCCGGTTACAACTATAACATAGGGGAGTGAAGCTGGAGGTAGGTCAATTGTTGGAAGTAGAGGGTGGGTTGGGCCTGCGTGCACGTAATCTTTTGGGGTGGGCTCTTCCCTGTCTATTGACTGGTCAGAATGGATGCTCGCTCTCTGCATGCAGGATCCCCAGGGACTAGGAGCTGGCCTCCTACTTTGAACCTTGTATGAACCGGGTTCCTTACCACGGGGATGCTCATTGACCATGAGGGCAGCTCTAGAAGTCCACAGTACTCGTAGTGGACGGGCAGTTTACAATAATGGGTGGCGGAGGACACTGTATTTTATCCGTCTGGGTACTACCATCTTTCTTTTCCACTACGGTCGACAAGGTGTTGGCATGAGAGTAGCTAGGTGCAAGCAGGACGGGCATCTGGCCACTGGTGCTGCTACCGAGATGGAGCGCTAGCTCTTTCTTAACAATGGCCCTCATCTATACCTCTAGTTCCACTATCAAATTCCTAACCCATGGAGGACAGTCAGAATTTCTGTAAGGGATTAAGGGGGGGGGCTCTACCACTCCTCCCGATCTTACTGATTCCCCCTCACTGGAACAGGTTTCTGAGCTAGACTTTTTGTTTGATCCTGCCCCATTGCCAGGTTTTCGCCTTGTAGCTTTTGCTTGTGTGGTAATTGTTCTGCCTTTGCGGTGTCTTGGTTTAACTGTGGATGGATGTGTGGGTGGTGACAAGATCAGGTGTTGCCCGGGTGGAGATTTTCAAGGACTATGAATAGAGCCCAGGCTAGATTCTTCTGAGATAAGCGGTCCAGAGGGTTGGGGGAAGAGTTAGTCGCCTCTCGGTGTGCTCAATTTCTGGTGATACTACCCCGAAAGCTCTCTGGAGCATTCTGTCAATTGAAGTTTGGGGGAGTGGGGCCGGTAATAGCACCAAAGGGTTTTTATTTGATACACAACCACGCTTCCCCATAACCAAAGCGGTCACAGACTCGAGGGTCAGATTAATCAACCGATTACCGAACTACTGCGTTCGGAACTGGTCGAAAGCCTGACAAACCCCCGGCCCTGAGAAGGCAAGAATGCAACGTTAATGTAAGAATAGCAGCAAAAGGGGGCAAGTAAACACAGTCCTCAAGGTACAAAATACCAAAGGCAAAACGGGGTCAGAAGCCCATGGTCAGAACAATACAACGTGGGAATAAGTTTAACAGCAATAGAGCAGAAGAAACACAGTCCATAGAGGGCAAGGCGCTAGAGGCTATCAGGGTCTGAATGCTGAGGTAAAAAGTGCAACGTGAAGATACGTTTAACAGCAATTGGGCAATAAAGCACAGTCCATAAAGTGCAAAGCGCTAGAGGCTAAATCCTGAGAACAGAGATGCAGCATAGGAATATGTTTAGCAGCAATAGGACATAAAAAACACAGACCATAAAGTACAAGGTGCTAAATGTTAAAGGAAACAGACCCTTAAGGACAAAAGTGCAACGTGGGAATAAGTTTAGCAGCAATAAGGCATAAAAACACAGTCCATGAAATGCGGGACATTGATGGCTAGCGGGGTCTAAACCCTAAGGACAAAAGTGCAGTGTGGAAATGTGTTTAGCAGCAAAAGGGCTTAAAAAACACACAGACCATAAAGGGCATGGCGCTAAATGTTAACAGGAACTGACCCCTGAGGACAAAAGTGCAACAAGATAGAAAGTTTAGAAGCAAACGGACAAGTGGGCACGGTCCCTGGTGTGCAAAACACAAAAGGCTGTCAGAAACTGGCCCCAAGGGACAAAATGTGACATGCGTGGTATTTAGTCAGCTGTGGTGGGTGTATGAGCAGATTACCATTAATAAAATACATTGGATACTGTCCCAGTGTTAGCTTTTAAATAAGACCAATAGGGTACAGTTATCCGGCTCTATCAAGTCCTATCGAGTAGGCTAAGAAAGAAACCAGTTCCAGCTAGGTGCGTGGGGGGGCACTGTTCACTGCAAACACAGGGGCTGTTGCGGAGGATGGTTCACAGTACCTTTCTGCCGACTCTTGTAAGACGCGGAGACCTGGGCCCTTGGAAATAAGGGCGGGGTGGCCCTGCCCTGCCTCTTCCTGGCCTGTGACGGGCAAGGATGGGCCCGCCCTTCGCCCGGACTTTGCCCGGGCGCCTCCCACACTGCGGCGGTGGAGGCAGCGATATAAGCGCGATGGCCACACCTCCCTTTTACCGGCGGCACCTCGTGTGGAGCAGGGAACGTTGGGACATGTAGTCCTTTGTGGCTCGGTGCAGCGCTAAGTGTGGCAGGAAGCGCTGTCTCCGCAGCGAGGTCCGCAGGTGCTCCAGTCCCCCTGCTCAGCTCGGCAAGAGAAATAGATTAGCCCCGAGCCCCTGATCACAAGGGCAGCAACAGCAATACAGAGATTAACAGTCCCGCGCCGCGGTGGTGGAGGCAGCCCTATAAGCGCGATGGCCACACCTCCTTTTTACAGGCGGCACCTGGTGTGGAGCAGGGAACGTTGGGACATGTAGTCCTTTGTAGCTCAGTGCAGCGCTAAGTGTGGTAGGAAGTGCTGTCTCAGCAGCGAGGTCTGCAGGTGCTCCAGTCCCTCTCCTCAGCTCGGCAAGAGGAATAGATTAGCCTCGAGCCCCTGATCACAAGGGCAGCAACAGCAATACAGAGATTAACGAAAACCAATAAATAAATGCACAATGCTTTTCAACTACAATTACATAGAATCTCACATTGCTTCTTCCAAAAAATCGCTAACATCAAGCATTGTCTTCCTTTTCAACTGCTTACTGCAAACAGATAGTAAACCCCCCCAAGCATTTCTACACATTGATTTGTACTAAATGTGTGTTGGTTCTGGCCAGATAGGCAAGATGTGTCTGATAAACTGCAAATTGAGGTTTCAACTTCTGGTATAAACATAACATCTCTCTTGGTGATAGAACAGCACACAGGACCAGGGGAGAGGTTACTGTCTTTACTTCCATTTGAAGGGGATGCCGTTTTTGAGATTACCATGCTCATTTCTTACCATTCTGAAGTTCCCAATTTACACACAGGAGACACCAAAATCAGTAAAAGAAACAAGCTGTTAAAGGAGATTAAAATTATAGGGTAAGGCAGTTTAAAGTTTCATTCAGGGTGAAGCTTCTATCCCCTGATAACAGAATATATCTTCATTTGAAGAAGCAATTCTGGAGTAATATATCGGATTATTGCTGGCTGTCCATTTATAGAAGCTGCACCGGCTGGTCTTTCCAGCAAAATACTCCCATCTGGAGTGGGCTGTCAAGGTAGAAAAAACGTGGGTTATAAATCTCAACATCAAGACATATTTGGAACGATTGGCCCAAGCTACCAAGAAGGGCTTTAACACACACATAAGAATAGTTCAGAAAAAAACTTGTTGATGTTCACCACTGAATTACATTTTGGAACTGCTAGTTACAAAGGACATAAGAGATGAAGCCTCCAAAAGCCACATATTTAGAAAATTTCACAGATTTCATCTCTTTCAAACACAAATTGTGTTTCTTGAAAGCCTCAATTTCACAACTTTGCATATCACTTTCAGAGACTGCAATCATTGGTGAAGGAAGATTGCTTGATCCCTCCATGTGCCTTGCTCCTCCAAAATGTTCTTAAAGAACTGAGGAAATTTGTTAAGACTTTCAGTGTGCTGGAAAGTTTTTCTTTTAATAAGTTCACTTGTGGGTTTTACTGGTTTAGAGGTTATTTCCAGAGTCAGAAATATGACAAAATTGGAAATCTGGATCATGATACTTGAAGTGTCCTCTAGTGGAATTAACACAGAGATAGTCTAAACAAAGGCAGTGGAGCAGCAAAGTGAGGTTACAGAATCCAGAAATCAAGGAGGTAAATCACAGAGTAGAGCAGAAACCAAAAGCGGTAAACCTTTCGACGAACAAGAAAGATGGCTTTAGCCCTACTTTAGAATTTATGACCGAGACGTTCAATGTTTAAACAAGGAAAATGGAAAACAGCATTCTGGGTTGTGGATCTTGTAGACCATCCAAAAGTTATTTTCCAATGTTTTTTCTAATGCAATGTTGGGTTATTTCCCAACACAGCAGACATTCAGCATCAACTGGCCTCATCCCTGCATCAGGAAGTCCTCATAGACAAGGGTGCAATCCAAAAGGCTACTTTTATATCTGAACAGGGTTACATTAGTATTCTCTTCCTAGTCCTAAAGTCAGATAAGAGATGTTTTCATATTCAAACTGAAGTTCCTAAATGGAGATACAAAAATACCCATTTGTTCATTTCTGTTGCTCAAGACTACCATTGGTGCCTCCAGTTCAGTTAAGGGCAGGTGATTTGGTAATTTATCTGCCATCCATTTACTTTGGCTAATATTCCACAGTTTTCTACTAAACTACTCAAACCATTGACGATTTTGCTGACAAAAAATGGTATGGGTTTCAATATTTAATTACACCAAATTTTATAATACAATCTCCATTTCTTCAGCGTTCTTATATATCACACTTGCACCTGTATGTGTAGTTTGGTGCTTTACATTGTACATTAACCCTACTAATAACCAATTTAGAAAACTGCTAGTAACCTAAACAGATAGCACAGTTCTTGGAAGAGGTGAGTGTGACCTTCCATCTACCGGAATACTAAGATTCATAGAAAACTAAACAAAATAAAGTACTACTCCCTTTATCTTTTACATTCCTGGGCTTTGAGAATATCTTCTAGAAAGCAATCTTATAAAGGCCCCAAAGAACAAACATAGTAGGAGTTAGGAAGGCTGTTCTCTTTAAAAAAAACATTCCACGTAGAGACTTCAACCACAGTGAAAACCTGTTCTCATGTTCCAACAAGCAATAGATCTAGGACCTACACACTTTTAACGTCTGGAATATATTCAGGCAAATGCATTATGAATGGGATTCACCTACATGAGTTTTGCTTCGTGTACCCAGCAAACAGATAGCTGTAACTGCAAGGCAAGTATTTGTAAGAGCCCAACATTGTCAGACATTAGTTGCTTAGGTTGGAGCTTCCTGTGTTACGCAGTTCAAACAAGGGAACTTTGCTCTCCAGCAATCCCATGTCATCTCATGTGGGTTCATTTGGTGTTAAAAATTTGATCTAGGACAAGATTCTGTTTTTCCATAATGTTTAAGGTGGACAACTTCTTCTCAGTTAGATACATACATCTTCTGGAGGGTAGGTAGCCCAACACTGGCTGAGACAGTATGCACTTTTGGCAATAGGTCACTGAATGAGAGATTTCAAAACATACAATTCACATCTTAGGCCAATGCGCTGTTTTTTTCAATAACTTAAAACAATACAGCAACACCCAAAAAATGTTCATAATTTCATAATTAGCCATGCCACCCTGCCAGCACCCATCCTGTGTGCTGGCGGAAGCTAGCTCTATTTCTTTGCTCCTGCCAGGCGGGGGCAGTTTTTTTTTCTGCTACTGCCGGGCAGGAGCAAAGCTATGCTCTCTGCCCAGGAGAGTGCAGGCAGGAAGTTGGATTTATATTCCCTGCCTGCACTCTCCAGGGCAGTGAACATGACGGTGTCCCGGGGGATGGGCTCCCTGGAACCCTACCTCTCTTCGGGTCTAAGTGATTTGGGTCCCCTGGGCTCAGGCTCGATGTAGAACAACAATGCTCAAACAGGAAGTTGTCACCACTTTTGGTAGGAAAGAGACAAACCATATTTTCTGGAAATAAACTGGTGTCTGGAAGGTGCAAAGGAAGCGCCTGAAGCTCGCTAATCCTCCTGGCCAATGTAATAGCCACTAAGAAGATAATTTTGATTGTCAAGAGATGTAGAGGGCAACTATGCATGGGCTCGAAGGGTGAGCATATCAAAAATGTTAAAACCAAATTATGGTACCATTTGGGCACAATGATGTATTTTGGAGAAAACGTGATCAATTCCTTTGACAAAACGGGTCACAACTGGAGACTGAAACAGGGAGGACTGATCCAGCAACCGCAAGAAAGCCAATGTGGCTGAAAAGTACCCTTTAACTGTGCCCAAGGCAAAGCCTTTCCGAGCTAACTATTGAACAAACAACAATACCTTGTACAAAGGTGCAGAGAAAGGATCAACATGATTGTCAGTGCACCAAGCTACAAACCTGTCCCAATGACAGGTGTATACAGTCTTTGATGATGGATGTTTGGCTGCCTAAATAACTTTGCAGACTTCTGATGGGTGGTCAGCTGCCACTGCTCAGTCTCCATGCATGAAGGAGGAGCATGCGCAGGTTCAGGTGTAGAACACTGCCCTGTTGTTCTGACAGAAGGTCCTCCCGAAGAGGAGGCCTGATCGGAGGACCAATGCTCATGCTCAGGAGTTCAGGATCCCATACTCTCCCTGCCAAATTCAAAGCCACAAGGATGACTTGGGCCTGGTTGTTCCTGATCTTTTTGAGGACACCGGACAGAAGTGGTATCAGCAGAAAGATGTACAAGAGGCCTTAGTTACACTCGAGACAAGCTGTTCTTTTGAGCTATAGCCGCTTTGAAAACTCAAGCGCACAGAAGCGCTGACATTGCGCGTTCTAGGCGGTGGCGAACAGCTCTAACCAAGACTTCCCCACAGCAGAAAGAGACATTGCACCACCTCCGGATGAAGATGCCATTTGTGATTTGCTAGGCAACTTTGGCTGTGTTCGTCCCCCCTGGCGTTCAGAGAGCCCACCAAGTGTTGTACGACCAGGAATATGCCTGACGTACCAGCCATGTCTAGAGACGCAGGGCCTCTTGACAGTGGATCCATGACCCCACTCCGCCCTGCTTGTTGCAATACCACATGGCAGTGGTGTTGTCTGTGAACCTCTAAACCAGCCTTTCCTTGATGGAAGGCAGATAAGCTTTCAATGCCAGGCGTAACGCTATAAATTCAAACAGGTTTATGTGTAGCTGAGCCGCCGTCGGAGACCAGAGACCTCTGATCTCCACCTCTTCCAGATGGCCTACCCAACCCAGGAGTGATGCATCTGTCACCACTGAGCTCTGAGTGGGGAAGAGAGAGGGGTGTAATGCTGACCAAATCGCAGTTTATTCGTCTCCACTGAAGATCTTTAGCAGTTCCCTCCGATATCTGGACCAGGTCAGAGATTTTCCCAGTGAGCCCTCATATGCCAGCAGGCATGTATTACCAGTAGGATACAGAAGGCGGTGGGGCCCAGTAGCCTAAGAATCAGTCTCACCGAAACCCAGGATAGATAGAGGCTGAAACATTGGAATCATAGCCTGAATATATTTGATTTGCTGATGCAGAGGATAGGCCAGAAACTGCACTGCACTCAGAATGGCTCAGATGTAAGGGAGCGTCTGAGAGGGAGTCTGATCTGGCTTCGGCACATTGATAGTGAACCCCAGCAAATGCAAGAAGTCCCTCATAGTCTGAAGGTGGTCGACAACTGCCTGGGTCAAGCCCAACTTCAACAGTCCGTTATGGAGAAAGGTGAAGACTTGAACCCCTGACCTCCGCAGATGAGCTGCAACCACCGCCATCACCTTAGTGAACACCCAAGGGGCGCTGGTAATGCCAAAGGGGAGCTGAGTAAACAAAGTGCATGTGGCCCTGATTGATAAAGTGCCTCTTTTGACATGGTTAACCCCCTTTTTTTGTTGTAAATTGATGTGGTTTTGACTGTAGTGCACACGGTCTCTGTTAACTAGGTCCCCTGTGCGAGTGCTTCTTTCCTGAAAAAACATATCCACAATTGATACTTCTGCCCCCTGTCAGTCCCTAGTGAAGGGAAACTAGTGCCTGGGAGCTGGAGAGGGTCCCCTAGGGCCCCCTCACTAGGACCATGCCACTGCCCTTGCAGTTTGCATGCCCAAGTGAGGTGAAAAATTACGAAGTCGACAACGCACCCTGCCTGGGTGCAGTGCCTGCCAGCACTGCCTGAAGGTATAGGTAAGTCACCCCTCTAGCAGTCCTTACAGCCCTAAGAGAGGGTGCGCAATACTACAGGTGAGGGCATGTCTGCCTTAATAGATATGTACATACAATACGTAAGCCAATTTTTTAATATTGTAAGTGCCAGGGAAGCCAAAGAGAGTACATAGGCTGGAAAGTAGACAACTCGCATTCCCCATCATCATGATCGCTTCTCTTAAACCAGGAGTGATTGGTACCCAACAAATCCTTTTAATAAATCCACACCAGTGTGGGATTTATGAAACCAAGTACTCAGAGGGCCTCTTAGAGATGCCCCCTGTAAACCTACCAACCCTGGTGTGGTCATTGACTGGCTGTAGTCAGCCTGCCACACACAGACATGTTTCTGGACCCCAGGGTTGAGAGCCTACGGTCTCTGGGACCAGAAACAATGCAAATCCTGGGCAGAGGTGTCACACCTCTTCCCCCAGGAGGGGCACAGTGCTCGAAGGGGCAGCTCCGTAGGCATGTTGCCTTTTTAATGCAAACCCCAGCCTCTGCTGCTAGCAGCAGATGGCAGCCCCTGGTTTACACTGCCACTTTGAGCAGGAACAGTGGCGGGAAAAGCTAGAAAGACTAGGAGCTGTGCCCACCTTCACCTCCTCCACCTGAGGGATGGAGTTGGCAAAGTTAAGCACACTTTTCAGTCCCCTCCATCTTGAAGATGAGGGGACTCTTCCAATCAGGGTTAGGTCTATGCCCCCTCCCACAGGAGAGTGGCATAACTGAGGGGGTAGTCACTCCAGGTAAGATGCCCATTGGCCCTACCTCCTACCTCCATAAAACACCCTAAACTTTTGTATTTACGTGGCTCCCTGAGACCTCCAAACTAGTTCCTGCCGACTAAAAAAGAAAGCGGATGATGAAGACACCATTCAGAAGAAGACTGAAGACTCCTACCGACTTCGCCCTAGTCCTACTAGCCTGTCTGCAGCCCTCGATTATCCTGCAAACTGAGAAACAACGCCTGTCCAGCAGTCAGCGACTTCCACAAACCCTGGGAGGATGGCCTGCCTCTGAAGAAGACCAAAACTTCAGAGGACAGCAGCTCTGTCCCAAAAAAAGCTACACCAAGGACTCTGGTGCCCTCCTGATCCGCGATTCTTGACCACTGCACAAGAAACCTCCGGCCTCTGTCCAGGTGGCCCACTGATCTAGAAAAGGTTCCCCAGTGATCCTGAGTCCGAGTCCAGCATTGGCAGACCACTCCTGGACTCTACAACAATGCCTGCAACCTGAATCCAGAGGCTCCCCCCGACCGCAACTGGGTCCGGTAAGAATACAACATCAAAGGACACCCCTGCACCCAAAGCCCCAGGGCCAGGATGAGCTGAACCAAAGGTGCCCCTACAACCCCTTGCATCTCAACTTACTTCTGTTGTTGCTTATCTCCCTCCTGCAGCCTCCGGTGCGACGCCTGCAGCCTGTGTGTCCGAAGCAAGTTCTCCATTGAAAAGCTTTGGGCACCCAACGCTGGATTTGCACCCTGCACCTGGCCACCCCTGTGCCACTGGTGGTGAGGGTTAGGGGCTGCTTTGTGCCCCGTGCTTGCTCATACCCCCAAAGGTTGGCCCCCTGCAACCATTTACCTACCTACGAAGTGTAGCTTTGAGCACCCCCAGTCTCTATTGAAACATATTGAGCCAAACTCAGATTGTGACCTCTGCACCAAGCCGCCACTGTGGTGCAGTTTTGGTACTCACCCAACCCTTGCCTCTTGCTGACCTTAGCTCCCAAAGACTGAAATTATAAGTTGCATACTTACCTATATAACTGAATGATTGTTTTCCTCCATAGGATAACATTGAACTTGTGTCGACTTTTGAAAGTCTTAAGTATTTTCCTGCAAAACGTACTTACCGTATTGCAAAAATCTTGGCCTTAAAATATAACCAAAGCCTATTTTTATAAAATGTGTGTGGATCTTCTTTTTGAGTTGTGTGTCAGTTATTGGTCAACGTGTGTGCAAGAAGAACAAGTTACTTACCTTCGGTAACGCTTTTTCTGGTAGATACAATATCTGCCTGTGGATTCCTCACCTTGTGAATATCCCCTTGCGTCAGCAACATTCGGAAATTCTTTTTGTAGTTTCGCGCCAACGTGTACTTGGACGTCATAGAGACACGGCATCGCACGCGACTCCGCTGACGTCACCGACGCCTACAATAGGCCCACGCCGGCGGGATGACATCAGTTCCGCCCTTTTTTCCGTGCCTTCGAGGCACACGGAAGGACCAATGACAGTAGACATATACACAGTATACGCAGTACAAATATCAAGGTAACACACACAGTGTGAAGCAAATGCAAAAAAACATTTGAAATAACTCCTTGACAATAAAATAAATACATTACAGAAACTCTGGTATAGAAGAGTGGACAACGGGGAGGCGGGTGGGTCAGTGAGGAATCCACAGGCAGATATTGTATCTACCAGAAAAAGCGTTACCGAATGTAAGTAACTTGTTCTTCTGATAGATACATCTGCTGTGTGGATTCCTCACCTTGTGAATAGAGTCCCACAGCAGTCCCCACTCCCGGAGGAGGGTGTCCACTCTTCTAAACCAAGAAATCCTGGAGAACAGAACGTGCAAAATGACCGTCCCTCCTCACTTCGGAATCCAAGCAGTAATGCTTCGCGAATGTGTGGAGGGAAGACCAAGTTGCCGCTCTACAAATATCCTCTACAGGAACACCTCTAGCCAACGCTGAGGTTGAAGACTTAGCTCTTGTAGAATGAGCCCTTATACCCTCTGGTGGTTCCTTACCGGCCAAAGAGTAGCAGATCTTTATACAGAGGACGATCCATCTCGACAAAGTTCTTTTATGGACCGCTCTTCCTTTCTTGCAGCCAGCAAACACAATGAAGAGCTGGTCATCCAAACGAAAGTATTTAGATCTGTCCAAGTAAAAGGACACCGCCCTTTTGGGGTCCAGACGGTGCAACCTCTCCTCATCCTTAGGAGGGTGTGGGGGAGGATAAAAAGTAGGGAGGGTAATGGATTGACCAAGGTGGAAAGGAGTCACCACCTTAGGCAGAAAAGCAGCCCTGGTCCTAAGAACCATTCGATCAGCATGAATGGCCAAGAAAGGGGGCTTGTAACTAAGAGCTTGAAGCTCACTTACCTTCCTTGCTGAGGTCATTGCAATGAGGAAGACTGTTTTAAGAGTCAGAAGCCTCATAGGACATTTGTGAAGAGGCTCAAAGGGAGCACCCATTAAAAAGGTCAATACAAGATTTAAGTCCCACTGAGGCACAATAAAAGGAGTAGGAGGGAACTTATTTGTGAGGCCCTTCAAAAACCTTAAAACTACAGGAGATTTAAAAAGAGATGGCTGGTCAGGCAAACAAAGAAATGCCGACAGCGCTGAAAGATAGCCCTTCACTGTGGCAACAGCAAGCCCCTGTTGCGCTAGAGAAAGGGCAAACTGGAGAACATCAGACAAGTGGGCTCTCAAAGGGTCAATAGATTTCTCCCCACACGACAAATTTTGACCATCTATAAGAATAGATGGACTTAGTGGAGTCACGCCTGGCAGACAAGATAACATCCACAACGTCAGGCGGGAGGGAAAAGGAATTCAGGTTGCCCCGTTCAATCTCCAGGCATGAAGGTGTAATGTCTGGAGGTGGGGGTGTAGAACCTGCCCCTCCATCTGAGAGAGGAGGTCTGCCCTGAGAGGGAGACGGAGCGGCGGGTGAGAGGAGAGGTGGAGAAGATCTGTATACCACACCCTTCTTGGCCTGTCCGGGGCGACCAATATGACTTGGGCCCGGTCTTGGCGAATCTTCCTCAGAACCCGAGGAATCAAAGGTATGGGAGGAAACGCGTAAAGGAGTTGATTTCCCCAACTCAACTGAAACGCGTCCCCCAAGGCTCCTTGCATCGGATACTGGAGACTGCAGAAAGACAGGCAGTGAGCATTCTCGCGAGTGGCGAACAGGTCCACCTGAGGAGTCCCCCACATCTGAAAGATGTCGTGAACCACCTCCGGGTGAAGCCTCCACTCGTGGTCGGCAGAGAACTGCCGACTGAGACTGTCTGCACGAACGTTCAGAACTCCGGCCAGATGACTCGCCATCAGACAAATCTGATGGTCCTGAACCCAGGACCAGAGGCGTAGAGCCTCTCTGCAGAGACACTGCGACCCCACTCCTCCCTGTTTGTTGATTGACCACATCGCGGTCGTGTTGTCCGTGAAGACGTGGACTGAATGACCGCAAAGGGAGGGAAGGAAGGCCTTGAGCGCCAAACGTATCGCCCGCAATTCTAGAAGGTTGATGTGAAGCAACCTTTCCTCTGGAGACCAAAGACCCTTGACCTCCAAATCCCTCAGATGAGCACCCCACCCTAGAGTGGATGCATCCGTTATCACCATGGTCACCGGAGGAGGCAACTGAAAAGGCTTCCCCTGAGACAGGTTGCCTTCCACGCCCCACCAAGACCGATCCGCCGCAGCTTCTCTGGAGATCCTCACTGACTCCCTGAGATCTCCGTTGTGCTGATACCACTGCCTGCGGAGGCAACACTGGAGCGCCCTCATGTGCCAGCGAGCATGGTTGACCAACAGAATACAAGAAGCCATCAGACCGAGCAGGCAAAGGACCTTCAGGACTGGAACGACCGCTCCATTGTAAAATAAAGGAATCATTTCCTGTATGTCGTGAATCCTTTGAGGAGGAGGGAATGCACGACATATAGTTGTGTCCAGTACAGCACCTATGAACAGGTTGCGCTGGGAGGGCACCAGGTGAGACTTGGGCACATTTATCGAAAAACCCAACCTGTACAACAACTGGGTTGTCTCTCGCAGATGATGGAGCACTCTCTCTGACAACTCTGCTTTGATCAGCCAGTCGTCCAAATAAGGGAATACAGGAATCCGTGACCTTCTGAGATGCGCCGCCACCACTGCCATCACCTTGGTGAAGACTCAAGGCGCAGTAGTAAGTCCAAACGGAAGGACCGCAAACTGATAGTGCTGCGATCCCACCGTAAAACGGAGATACTTCCTGTGCGATTTCAGGATGGGGATGTGAAAGTACGCATCCTGCAAGTCGAGCGACACCATCCAGTCTTCTTCCAGCAGTGCCTGAAGAACCTGAGCAAGGGTGAGCATCTTGAATTTCTCTTGTTTCAGATAAAGATTCAAGATCCTGAGATCCAGGATTGGACGAAGCCTGCCATCCTTTTTGGGAATCAGGAAATACCGGGAGTAGCATCCCTGACCCCTTTCCTGCTCTGGGAACACCTTTATCGCACCCTTTTTTAACAGAGTTTGAACTTCCTCCTGTAGGAGTAACAGATGTTCCTCTGAGCAATATCCCTGGCAAGGAGGGTAATTGGGAGGGAATTCCCGAAAGGGAAGGGCATACCCATTTTCTACGAGATTGAGAACCCAAAGATCTGATGTAACCGATTCCCAATCCCGTAGAAAGTGGGTAAGCCGACCCCCCACCGGACCCACATGATCCTGAATGGCGGATCTAGGGCTGCTTTTCTGTGGCTGGAAGGTTGGAGGAGGTGGAGGAGGAAGAGGCTTGACGCCCTCGAGGACGTGCCCTTTGCTTTCCCCTGAAAGACCTATACAAGGTATTTTGCTGCTGCTGCTGTTGTTGCTGCTGTTGACCTTGTCTATAGGTACGAAAAGAAGAGCGCTCAAAACGTCTGAACTTCCTGGCCGTTGAACCTCTTACTTGAAGACCAAGAGACCTAGCAGTTGCCCTGCTATCCTTAAATCTCTCTAAGGCTGTATCTGCCTTTTTGCCAAAGAGTCCTTCACCATCAAAAGGCAGATCTAACAATGCAGACTGCACATCAGTAGAAAAATCCGAGGATTTTAGCCAAGCTGAACGTCTTGTGGCAACCGCAGTGCCCATGATCCTTGTAACAGAATCTGCAGTATCTAGACCGCTCTGGATAACTTGACGGGCTGCCGCTTGAGTATCAGATAAAACTTCCTCAAAGTCACCTCTGCAGTCTTCTGGAACCTTTGGAATCAATAAACGCATTGAGTCCATAAGTGCGTGCACATACCTTCCCATAAGACAAGTGGCATTTGTTGATTTTAACGCCATACTTGCGGAGGAGAAAGTTTTCTTGGCCACTTGATCCTGTTTTTTTAGCTTCCTTGTCACCAGGCACTTAGGGAAAAGCACCAACTGACTTTTTTGAGCACGCAGCTTGAATCACCAGACTTTCAGGAGAAGGGTGAGATGACAAAAAGGCAGGGTCTTCAGGAGCCACTCTATATCTCCTAGCCACACTTTTTGAGATAGCAGGAGCAGAAATAGGCTTTTTCCACACCTCCATAATGGGTTCAGTTAACGCCTCATTAAATGGGAGTAATGGTTCCACAGCTGAGCTCGGTGAATGGAGAACCTCAGTAAGTAGATTTGATTTAAATTCAACAGTAGGTAATGTTAAACCTAAAAGTCCTGCTGCCTTTTTCATTACCACGTGATATGGTTGAACATCCTTAGAGGGTGCATCTGGACCTGATGGCAACACCCACTCTGGGGAAAATTCAAGACCACTAGCATCAGCTAGCTCCTCGAAATAATTCTCATCCAGTTCACCTTCCTCCAAGTCTGAATGAGACTCATAATACCTCCGTTCTTCCAGGAGACGTTGAGCTTCTCTCCTAGATCTCTGTTTAACACGGATTGCAGCCGGATCCACTGTCGGAGCGCCGGAGCCGACGTCGGTACCGAATCCGAAGGCTTAGAAGGATGCTCCAGAGATTTGCTTGGAGCGGGCGACGCCGGTGCTGGAGTCGTCGACTTCGGTCGAGCCGGCGTCGACATCGGCGTCGACCTCGGTGGAGCCAGGTACTGCCACAGCGGAGTCGGGGCCGGCATATACGGCATGAAAGGTGCCGGGGTATAAGAGTGAGGTACACCCAAATTAAATGCCATTGGACCCATGGGACCCGAAGGTGCACCAGAGGGGTACCATGACCTTGAGAATACACCATACATAGCGTTGAGGAACGCTGCGCTGAAGGATCCTGACCTGGTGCTGGAAAAGGTGGATGATCACCCTCAGGTCGATCTCGAGGCAGATTCGAATCTGGTTCAACAACAGGAGCCGATTCCTCTTCCTCATTAGGAACTTCACCGACCTCTTCTTGAGCCGGAGACGGCACGAATGAACTTGCGACTCCGAAGGCGAGGCCTCGCCTTCTCGATCTGAAACCTCTTGTGGCGGGATCACTTTCGATTTAACCTTCTCGGGTGATCTCGAGCCCGACTTCTCACCCGAATGACGTCGAGATTCATGTATCCTTTTCTTATGCTTCTTATGCGACCTCGAAGCATGATCCGACGAAGACTTCGAAGCTGACGCCTCTCGAGATCTTGATCTTGACCTCGACTTCCTCGAGCGGGATTTTGAAGACTTCTTTCCTTTATCGGCTTTCAGTTTTGCCACAAGAAGCTTGGTCTCCCTTTCTCGCAGGGCCTTTGGATTCATTTTTTGACACGACGTACATCCATCGTGGTCGGAGCTCAAACACCAAATACAGTCCTGGTGTGGGTCCGTAACGGACATCATCTTTCCGGACTCCCTGCAGGGTTTAAATCCAGTCTTCTTTGTCGACATAATAAGGAGACAAAGAGGCAAGAGAGTAAAGAAACGAAGAAAAACAGTAACAGAGTTACCAAAAGCTACTGAGTATCCCGAAACCGTTAGCGTCGACGACGTGGAAAAAAAGGAACTGATGTCATCACGCCGGCGTGGGCCTATTGTAGGCGTCGGTGACATCAGCGGAGTCGCGTGCAATGCCGTGTCTCTATGACGTCCAAGTCCACGTCGCCGCGAAGCGACAAAAAAGAATTTCCGAATGTTGCTGACGCAAGGGGATATTCACAAGGTGAGGAATCCACACGGCAGATGTATCTATAAGAAATGTCTTACACTCCTCTGTGTTAGGCCTAAGACTACTCGCCCACACTACCACCAATAGAGCACTTTGGGTTTACATTGAGACCGGTATACTTTTGGGGAATCTCTTGGCTCTGTGCACGGTATAACCACTTAGTGGTATGCCATATAGAGAGACAGCATCCTACTTTTGCCTTACTTTTGTGAACTGCAGGCAACGTCTGTGGACCGGCAGGAAGGGTCTGTGAAAATAGGGGTCCTGCAAGTCCAATGATACCAGACAGGCCCTGAGCCAACGTGAGCATTTAAAATTTCTCCTTTCTGAGGCAGTAGTTGAGAAGGTGCAAGTCTAGTATGTGAGGCGGTGTCATCCCTCCTTTTTCGGTACCAGAAAGTAGTGGGAAAAGCAACCATTACCTACTTCTGATGTCAATAAGAAAAAGGGGAAGCAAATCCAGTACTTCCAAGACACTAGGTTATATAGGCCATTATTATAGACAATGTTCCAAATGCAATTATTTGCAAACACATAACAGGTTGGGATGCATAAAAGTTCCTACTAGTGAGAAATGCAAGGTAAGTAAATATTCAAAAACAGTTCAATCGAAACATGAACTAATATGTTTCAACCACATTAATTTGTTGAATGGACCACAAAAAACGATGTTAGGACGGGATTTGGCGTGCTCGCAGATGGAAATCGTGTCCTGTCATTTGCCTGAGGTTATGGACTGCCATCAAGGCAGGTGGTTGTTGGGCAGATCTCTGGCACTGTGTCCCACGAGACTTGTGGGAACCGTGTCTGCGGCACGAAAGGACCGAGGAACCTGTGGCTGGCCAGAAATGGATGCGCTTTACAGTCACCACAGTAGCCATGGAAGGGGCAAAAGGCAAAGTGGGGCAAAAGGCAAAGTGGGGCTGGAGTGGGGCCGTGCCATCGAAGGGCATGCCCAAAAGGGATGAAAAGCCACTTGACCTCAGCCAGGCATGGCGACGAAGTGCCACTGACGATGCAATCGCTCTACCTAGTGATTCGGTTGTGTGCGCTCCGTACTGTATAGTGAATTTTGCTGTGCCCCTGCCATCGACATTAGCCTGGGACAGGATAGCTCAGGCCTCCTCTGCGACCTGGGCAGAAACTGTGCAACTGAATCCCAAACTGTGTGGGAATACCAGCCCAAGAAGCATGTGGTGTTCATAGAAAGTGCAAGGCTGATGGAAGATAAAATCCTCTACCCTATGGTATCCAGTCTCTTGAATTCCTTATCCTGGGGGTCCATGGAAGGCACCACGGATAGCCTCTTCCATGCTCGTGACAGCCGGGAGCCGTCACGCATCACGGTGGGTGTTTGCGCAGGACGGCCCCTGGCCGTCCGAATCCCCGCACACTAATGGAAACGCCCGCACAGCGTGGAAATTGGAGGAGGGGGCTCAGACTGCAGCCAGAGGTGTTGTAACCGACTTGGAGAGACCAACTGGTTCCAAGGGCGAACATGTCAACGAAACCCCAAGAGGAAGGCCTCTCAGCACCTCGGGCCTGAAGGCACGCCAGAAGGAGTCGGCTAGGATCGGAAGAGACAGAGCATGGCTGCGCTAAACATCTTGATCTGTTGTGGAGTGATAGATGGCTCTGAAAACGTGGTGTGTGATGGAACCAGTTGTGGGATAGGCTCTGAAGTCGGCCGACTGCAGGAGCGAGATCGAAATCCATGGCATCTCCTCTGTGCCTGCTCAAGCAAATGTGAGTGGTGAGAGGGGGGCCGAGTCCCACTTTGGTTTCTTTTTAGACTTATCGGATGATTTGAATCCCAATGAAGACTTACCGCCTGAGCAGCTTTGACAACTCCTGAAGTGGGACCGGGTACAAATTTTGGACCGTGACTTAGACCAGTCAGAGCGAGGAATCCTCTTATGCTTGGTGATGTAAAGTTTTGCCTTACAGTCCCAGATAGCTTTCAGGTTCATCGACGCACAGTCAGTGCAGACCTTGGAGTTGTGACTCCACGCTAGACATCACAGGTACACCTGATGGGAATCTGTCACAGACATTTGTTTGTGACAGTCCCTCCCGGGCTTAAAATCTGTTGTTTTAGAGGGCAATATCCCTTGCACACTGTGTAAATTTGGTGACATATCAAGTAAGGTGTGTCTCTGAGAGATGAGAGAGAACTCCGGATGCACATGCGAGGAAAGAAAGGACCTCACAGGATGCACAATTGGCGCCTGTATAGGCTTTGCAGAGGATTTCCAGGGCAGAACGGTATCGGTGTGGAGCCGCACGGCACCACCTACCAGTTTGAAGAGGTATTGCTGAAGAGTTTCCGGATCCAGCATGGAGAATATTCAAATTCTGAAGAAGCTGCAGTTAGAAATCTATCAGAATCTCTAGTTGAAAGTATCCATCAGAAACAGAACATAGAAGAGATATCAAAGCAGTACCTCGCACATTTACAGGGAGGTCAAGGGAGTGGGCTCAGACTAAAAAGTGGGAGAAGTGGCCGTCTTGTTGGACCTGGCAATCAAGGCATTAGTGCTTCATCAACTTATACACCAACACCCATGTTATAGCGTGGCAGATATCAAGAACAGGCACCCCATACCTGTGGTTCTGGTGTAATGGACTTTCAAGCCCTTGGGAGACTGATGTCTTGCCAGTGCAGAACAGGTCTTTATGTAGAGGACTATCTACCTTGATAGGGTCCACTTCTGTACCACCCTAACATTCTTTACACCTCAGAAACCAATGCATCTGTTACTTTTTCGTCAGGATGAGGTAAAAACACCCGTTTTGGATCAAGGTGATGGAACCTCTTGTCTGCTTTCGAGGGATGAGGTGGAGCAAGGAATTCTGGCAAGATGATAGACTGAACAACATTGATTGGTGTCACAACTTTAGGGAGGAAAGCCACCCAGGTATTTAACACCGGAAAGCATGTAATATAGGGTGGGTGTATCAAAAGCACACTCCCATGGCATTCAGCATGAAGGTAACAAGGAAGACTGGTTTTAGCATCAATAGCCTTAAGGAGTAGCTGGGAATAAGTTTGAAGCTGTGCTCATCAGGAATACCAAGACCAGTTTAAGGTCACATTGGCTCATCACAAACGGTTTGGGAGGAAATATATCAAACCTTTATTGAAACGCATCTCAACTGGTGACAATATATCTGGCAAACCACGGAAAAGGGCAAAGGGGCTGCTGAGTAACCTTTCAGTCCTTGTCGGGTTAAGGAGAGAGCAAACAAAAGAACATTGGAAAGTTTGGCTTGTAAAAGGTCAATGTTTTGGGGACCAAACCAGGCAACAAATTGTTCTAGCACCCACATTACATGGACTTTGTGGAAGGACTTCTGGCAACAAGGGTAACATCCACAACCTCAGGCAGCAACTCAAATATATTTAGCTGCCACTATTCTACTTAATGCATGGAGGTGCAAGTTGTGAAGACTTGTATGCAGGGTTCTGCCTTGATACTGAGATAGGAGGTCCTCGTGAAGCGGAAGCCTCATCGGATGGTAAACGCTCAGAATTCTGGGTGCCATACTCTCTTAGCCCAGTCAAGGACAATCAATATGACTCAGGCCTGGGCTTTTCGGATCTTCTTCACAACCCGAGGTGAGAGCGGTATCTGTGGGAAGGTGTACTGGGAAGGTGTACAGGGAAGGTTCACAGGAGTCCCTCATTTACTCCAGCCTAGATGTGTCTCCTAATGAGTGCCTTGGAAAAAACTAGTGGATACAAAATTGCTGACAATGTGCATTCTCTACAGAGATGAACAGATCTATCCAGGGCTCCCCTCATTGTTGGAACCTGCATCAGGTTGGGAAAGAGAGGTCACTCAGGATCTGCCAGACAGCACCATCTGAGTTTGTCCACTTTGGCATTTAAGCATGGCCCTAGCAGGTGGTAGCAACCAGGAAGATTTTCTGTTCTGTTCCAGCCACCTCCAGAGGTACAGGACCTCCTGATATAGGTACTAGGACCCCATTCTACTCTGCTTTGTTGCTGTATTACCTAAGGTACTGTTTTCTGTGAGAACCTGCACCAGCCTCCCATTGAGGGCCAAAAGTATGGCTCAAAGCTGCAGAGGCTGACCTGGAACAGACTGTCAGCTGCAAACCATGTGCCTCTGATCTCCACCTCCCACAGGTGACCACACCTTAACACCTCAAACCCGCTGTGTTGCATCTGCCACAACTGTTAAGCTCTTGGTGGAGAAGGGAGCGCAGCCTGCTGAAATCCAGATTGGCACCAGACAATAACCACTGCAGATCCTGAGCTATCTACCTTATGATCCAAATGAGTTGGAGAGGAGGCGCTGATGCTGAGCCCAATGTGTATTGAGGTTTCATTGCAGGGCTTGCATGTGCCACCTGATACTGTGAGCGAGGAGGATTCATGAAACCAAGTGTTCAAGAAGCCTCAGAGCCACCCTCACTGAGACCCAGGGCTAACTTGAAACATCTGGATCAAACCCCGAATATCCTCGACTTACTGTGGTGGAGGGAAAGCCTTCAACGTTGCCATACCTAGAACTGCCCCAATTAATGAAAGTCTCTCTGTCCGCCTCAGTTGGGAATTTGGAAAAAACCCACCAATGTTAAGAGTTCGCCTGTCATCCTGAGGTGGTCCTCAACTGCCCGTCCAAGCCCGTCTTTAGCAGCCAGTCGTCAAGGTACAAGAATACATGTACTCCCAACCCCTGAAGATGGACAGCAAACACAATGAATACTCTTGTGCACACTGGATGGGCTGAGGTAAGGCCGAAGGGGAGTATGGCAACATGAAAGCATTTCTGGCCAACCATAAACTACAAGTAATGCCTGTGGCACTGTAGGATGGGCCAATGGGACTATGATTCCTGCACGTCCAGTGACTCCATCCATTCTCCTGGGTCTAGGGTGTCTAGAATAAGAGCCAGAGTGAGAATTTTGAAATTGTCTTTGTACAGATAGGAATTCAATAGGCAAAGTAGCGCTATAGCCCTCAGATTCCAGTCCTTTTTCAGACAAGAAAGTAGAGTGAATAGCATCTTTTGCACTTCTACGAATCAGATACCTGGTCAATGGCACTCTTGGAGAGTAAACTATGTACCTCCTGCATCAGGATTGTTAAGTGCTCCTCTGAAATTCGCTATGGTGTGGGAGTAATAAATAAAGGATAGTGTGTAGCCTCTTTCAGATTTGTAAGACCCATATGCCCAATGTGATGGATCTCCCGCCAAGGAGGCATTGCTGCATATATTATATTTCATTTATTTATAAAGCACACATATCATCCCCAAGGGAACATGCCGGCGCTAGGACCAACACAAAGAGACTCTGCAAAATCAAATGCCCCTAAAGAGGGAACAACCAGGTTTTCAAGTGCTAGTGAAATACAAGAAGATCCTCCATGAAGTAGATTTTTAAAAGTAAAGAATTCCTGTGCTGCAGGTCAAGGCTCGATGGGAAGAGCGCAACACTCTACTGGGTTTGTAGAAAGCCACTTTGCCAAGCAGTATAGCTGGCCGCCACACATGGCGCGACTTATCAGCATAACAGAGTAGCTTGAAACTGGATCTTTTCCGCACTGGGAGCCAGTACACCCAATTGAGGCAGGCTGATGTTGAGCACCTTTCTGGGCCTATTACAGATCAGTCTGGCTGCCTCATTCTGCATGAGCTGCAGGTACCTAAACAAGTAAAAAGTCATCCCTAAGTATCAATCAATCAACTGAATTTGTATCGCGCAGTACTGTCAACCCTATGTGTATCTGGGCACTGTGGTTGCCGTGTTTTTTTTTTTTTGTTTTTTTTAAGAGTCAGGTCTTGAGCTTTTTTCTGAAGTCTGCCAGTGATGGGGCTGTGCGGAGATGGAGAGGCAGGTCGTTCCAGGTCTTGACTGCAATGTAGTAGGAACGGCCTCTACTGCGGCTGGGACTGATTCAGGGGGTGTGGGCGAGGGCCTGTGAGGAGGATTGCATGTGTCTGGTGGGTAGATGGAATTTCAGTCAATAGTTGATGTAGGATGGCCCCTAATCTTGTATAGCCTAGGAGTGAGTGAGGCTTTTGAACCAGCATCTCATCTTGATGTGGAGCTAGTGGAGGTTTCTGAGGTGTGGGTGATATGGGTTTGTTTGAGGAGGTCCAAGATATGTTTGGCTGCAGCGTTCTGTATGGTCTGTAGTTTTCTGGGGAGCAGGGTGGAGATGCTGGCATAGAGGGCGTTGCTGTAGTTGAGACGACTAGAGATGAGGGCCTGAGTGATGGTTTTTCATGACGCTGACTGGGCTCCATCAAACAATTCTGCAGAACATACGAAGGGTGTTGAGGCAGGAGGAGGAGACTGTGCTGATTTGTAGTGTCATAGTCAGTTTGCTGTCCAGGACGATGCTTAGGTTGCATATGTGGTTGGTCAGTGAGGGTGTTGGTCTGAGTGCTGCAGGTCACCAGCCATGGTCCCTGATGGAGGTGTTCTTCCCGAAGATCTGTCTGTTCAAGATAAGAGCCCATGTAACTGTCCTACGCCAGGCTACAGGGATCCCAAGTGTACCTGGTCTTGCATTGAGTGGGAATTGTCTAATACGACTCCCAAATTCTTAGCGACTCTCCTGGGTAGCAGATTCGGACCAAGAGAAATGGGCCACCATGCCCAGAAAATGTTGAGGATGCTGATTTCTGTCGTAGCATCAGCATCCTCAACATTTTCTGGGCATTATCATTATGTCAATAACATCTTTATAACCTATGTATAATTCTTTGTAGTAACAGCTTGGTTTATGAAAATCATTTTTTATCTTTATATTTTTTAAATCATGTATATCAATGAATATGTGCATATCAATTTTTTATTAATGTAATTAAATTTTCTACTTTATCATAGAACAATTTTTTCTTGAGTCCTCTTTCTCCTTATGGTGTGTACTTTTTCCTGTTTTTGTCAGACTATGTGTATTTTTTGGCCTGGGCCTTTACCTTTGCATATGTTTGCTTAACCCTGACCCAGGGAATTTATCTCTTTTCAGGGGGTCCCTGTTACCTCAACTGGGAAAGCTAACAATGCATGTAGGCCAGTCCAAGAATAACCAAAAAATGCCCTAAACTGATAGGAAAATTGGTTCTTTGGCATCAATGTCTATGTGCTGCGAAATCAGGAGAGTTTCGGGAGGCAATTAGGCCATCCTAAGGCTAAGGAGAATCTACACTATTCCTCAGATGTTGCAGTCCAATTTTTGATGGAAGGGTCTAGTATGGTGATCTTTTAGTGTAGCTGGGTGATGGTTTTTAGTAAGGTTTTTTGGATGAATCGCACACGGGTGGTAATGCTCTATTGCTTCCTGAGATGCTCCGGTTTTCGCAAGGTCTCACAGCCATTTAATTTGGTATGGGTTTAGTTGCTTCACTCTTCTGGCACCGGTCTTCTGTATTTTTGTACGCGTGGTGATTGATGCAAGTTTTCTGAGGTCTGGGACACTCTTTCGCTAATCAGTTACCTATTTTATGTTCTTATCTCACCATACATTAATTATGTATAGCCCATGTCACATTACATTTATTGTGGATGTCGAAAGAAGTTGATTTTCCTTTTAAAACCTGCAGGTAAAATATTTGCTTGACTTCCTTGGCCCGGAGGAGGCCTTGAAATATTTAGGGTAAAAACAACTTGCTTTTGCAGGAGAGCCATGAAGGAGAAAGTTTCTAGATTATATTAGCAATAGGTTTAACAGGTCACTGGCCCGTAGCTCCTTTAGTATAGGACTACCTTCAGGTGGATGGACGCTGTAAGAGTTTACATAATTGCCCTACATTTGCAAAAACGAAGGAAGCAACAAGGAAAAATGGAACAAAATGCAAATTAACGATGTTAATTTTTTTATTATTTTGGTTGGTCAGAATTTCCCAGGATTTGAGCCTTTAACAGTTACTGAACACAGGCACTGTATGATACACTTATAAGAATGATTTGTAATGATAATTGATTGTGTCAATGATGGTTTAAATACTTGAATCTTTCCCCACAGCTTTCTGCTTTACTTATTTCTTGTATTCAAAGCCCAGGGACTGTGGGGTGACTAGGGCAAACACTTTATGCTTTGTGGCAACAGCTGTATCACAACATAGGTTACCAGCTTAGAGTAAGGCTGCCTAATGACAGGTTGCGCTTTTGCGAACTCGTAGGACGACGTCAGTTGCGATCGGGCTATCATCATTTTGAGGTCCGCCATGGGTGTCGGCACCAGCTCATCTATTGAAGGTGGTGAAGTTGATGCCTGCGTGGATCTGGAACTGAAGTCTGTAGTGGGTCTGTATGGACCCAATAACCGGTCAAAGAGGAACAGACAGCATCGGGGAAGGCCCTTTAGCAGTGATCTGACTGGAGGCCTCTTCAGTTCTGAGGGGTCCAAAGGTGTACAACAGGGAGCTAGAATCGCAGGAAAGATTTACAGTATGGCCTTGTGGAAGGCTGCTGTTTGCTGTGGGATCAACCACAGCCCGGACAGCTCATGAGTACCTTGGGACCAGCTAAAGAATCGGTTCAAAAACTGGGGATTTTCGAGGGAGTGCAGTGTTTATTTGGATGCTGTCGCACCTCCTCTTTCAAGCTAGATTGGTAGGATGAGGTTGAGTCCTGCTTCGTATTTTATATTTGCTGGGACATTTACTATGACTTACTCGAAGACTCTGAGCGGGAAGTTGATCATTCAGGAGAATAGCCATGTAACTGAGCCTGCAACTTAGAGTAGGAATGAGATCTGAAGTTCAACCCGACCGCTTCTTGTATTCAGTGATCTAAAGCTTCGCCTTCCAGTCCAGAATCTCAGGGGTGGCTCAGACAAAGACGACAAGAGGTCTGTGGAAAGCACAGGGGTGCAGAGCATTCAAAGGCTGGGAGAAGAATTCACAGGCAAACATTTGTGGACTGATGATACATGTGGGCTGGTAGCATATCTTGGCTCATGGGATATATGTGAGGATACATGGGCTGCTGGCTTAGGTGCATAGTTTATTGGGGGTTTTAACAAAAGTTTTACCTCTGACACCATAAATCATACACGCTTATTTCGAGAGCAGAAGTCCCTTTTATTCACTCTACTGAGCTTATTGTTTTTTAACTTTCTTTGTATGCAACTTTTTTTGGTTAGTTGTGTTTCCAGTCTATACATGAAAACTCATTAACATTTCATGTCTTAATTCTTTTGCACAAAAAATATATACACCGCACATTATTTACAGATAGCAAATAAGTACAAATGTATACATATATTCAAATGCAAACAATGAAACGTGTTATTCCAAACATTGATCCAAATGTATACATATATTCAAATGCAAACAATGAAACGTGTTATTCCAAACATTGATCCAAAATCAACTCTTCTGGTTGGAGTCCTACTTTATTGCCTGTATTGAACTGTTTATTACTTGGCAATTCCTCCTAATTGGTTCTATTACAGTAAAGAGTCTATACTTAGAGAGAAACTGGGTGGGCTCAGAGAGTCTGGCTCCACATGTTTATTTCAGCATTATCTTTCGGTTGTATTGTACTCTAATCCTCTATAAGTGATGCCAACGCGTTTTGACCTCTATATTTATGGACCTCTTAATATGTGTAAGGTCTTCCTCAGGGCACGTTCAGTATAGCGTAGGACAAATTCAATTTCACTTGTTGTTTAGGGCGGGGTGGGGGCGAGCTGCAGGTTCAAGTTTTTCTTAAAGTGAAAAGTTGTCTCTTATTCGAATCTGGTGAAGGGAGTCTCTTGTTTGCCACTTTGTGAGACCGTTCTCGCTCCTGTTTTATGTGGGGGTTTTATGTTTCTGTATGGAATCGACGCGGTCCCTTATCTGCACTCTCGATCTCTTCCTCGCTCTTCAGACGGGCTTGTTTCTTCTCAGATGCTGTTTATTGGGGGTGACATGGGCATGGAGGGTATAAAAGTTAGGGGAAAAAGCAGCTTGGATTTAAGGGCATAAAGGGAGTTTTGCAATAATATATGGGCTGACGGGATGTTTGCAACGAGGAGGATAACTGGGTTGTAAAGGTGTTGGTAGAAGTGAATAATATATGGGTTGGGGGTATCAATAGATAGTAAGGGATCTGTGGTTTGGAGCCACTTTGTGATTTGCAGGAACGTAGTACCATAACTATATGTGATGGATGTAGTCTTGCTTCATTGTGGATAAAACAAAATGCAACACAAACAGGATATTTCTTAGAAAATATACAATACTGAACCTTGTAATATTCATGAGCTAGATTCTAACTTCTATTAGATACTACACTATAGAGTACCTAAAACTAAGTATCTATGTAACTGTCTTTCAAAACAACTAAGAAAAGTCTAATATAGGAAAAGCCCTAGCTGGAGAATCCAACAAATTTGGTACAAAAAAAGCCCCCTCTGGTACTAAGTGTGCCCCATCAGTGATTGACTATCAGGGCATTTTGAATCTTAAGAGTGATACAGTCAGTCATACTACATTTGCCTTGTATTTCAAGGCAGCAAACCAAGCCCATTCAGATCTTGTCCAAGGTTCAGGAATTTAAGGCTTCGCTATTTCTATGAACAGGACATCATACCATCAATTGGCAAACTATGTGAAACTGCAGACATACGTACAACTCAAAAGCTTCATCAAACAGTGGATGCAAGTCATTCTTCTTGCATTGCGTTGTCCGTGGCTCCACCATGGGGAACACATGCCGTGGCTCCAGGGTCAACTGGACGAACGGGTCACTTAAACCTGGTAGGGCATAGGGAAAGAAAAGAGAGAAACGCATAGTGAGCAAGTTGATGTGAGGCGTATGAACCCCCAAAGTAAGGGGAGTTGCAACATTTACCAGTCCTAGTCTGAGACAACACTTCCGTGGACTGATGTGTAGCCCCAAGGGATGACAATATCTTTTTGTCACTTAATGGTATTCCATCAAGTGAGTAACCAGAAGGGTACTGGAGTACTAGAGTACTAGACATTAACAACAGTAATATTTTTAAAATTGGGCACATATATATATATGCAAAAGCTTCCTGACCGCCCAATGCACGGCGGAACCACTCAGGCACGGACCTCTTCAGCTTCTCCCAAAAAATTACGGACTCCCACACGTATTGAAGTGTGAAAGCAGTGCAGTCTTTATTTTGGCATACAGGTAACTGGACAAGTGTCCTCCATGACGCGTTTCGCTCCATCACATGATGCGTCCCAAAACGTATGACATTTTTAAAGTATACATCTAAAAAAGCCTTTCCATGCAGGCAACCAGCTAGCGCCCGACTTGATTTCGGGACTGTTACTAACCAAAAAGTCACTTGTGGATGGGGCTGTCTTGAAAGTTATTGTTGGACTATGTGAAAGTGTATCCCCCACCACGGGATCACTCAACACAAGGTGCCAGTTTTTCTTTATAATCCTGCACAGACTATATCTCTGTTTATTAAACGTCAGGATCAACCTAGTGTTGCTGGCCCATGGGCGTGTGTTGTTCGTTTGTCTGACCTTGCTATGTGATGGTTTAAATAGCACGCCATTTCTGCATTGATCCCTGTTTTTTTTCATTGCCGTATTGACCATTTGCTCCTGGCTAGGAAGCGTAGCTTGTCTTCTTCCTGTGTCCCTTAATTAAATCACTGTTCCAACTGCAAATTCTCCTCACCCAAAGCATTTCTTTGTATGGAATGCTACATATGGTATGCTTAGGGTGGAAGCTTGTTGCATGTAGGACAGTGATCCTGCAGTTGGCTTGCGATGTAATTTAGTTTCAAGGTGACCACTGGCAACTATGACCTCCACATCCAGGAAACAGACTGAGCTCTCACTGATGTCAGTGTGAAGTGTAAGTTGATATCATTGCTTTTAATACTGTAAACAAACTCCACTGCGCTCTCTCTGCTCCCTCGCCAAATCACGAAAAGGTTGTCAATGTACCTTTTCCACTTAATTACATGATCTGCCAGGGATCTGGAGTACACTGTATTTAAAATCATTGCTTACCACCATCCCATATGGAGGCAAGAATAGCTTGGAGAAAAGCTTGCCCCCATTGCTGCCCCTCTTATCCGTTGGTAGACTTGATGTTGGAACAAAAAGAAATTATTTTCCAGGCAGAATTTTGTCAGGCTAATGAGCATTTTTGTAATGTTGATAGAATGCGATAGACATGGTGCCCAGAAAGCGTTTCAGAGCCCTAATGCCATCCTTATGGTGTATGCTGGTGTATAAATTAGATACATCCAATGTCATTAACAGGTAATCATCTTGCCACTGACAATTGTAAACTTGTTAAAAAAGTCAGTAGTGGAGGAGCCAAGCTCGCGAGCGTAATGGTCGCCTTTTAGCTCGGCTCCCGCAGCCCTCCGGCCTGATCATGTATCCTGTATAATATCCTGTCCGGAGACGACACATTATCGGACAATCGGAAACGGAACACCTCGCTGGTACTCACCATTTGGCCCGGAGGTCTCGACGTGCAGCGGCTCCGAAGTTGTGCCCTCCGCAAGACCGGGGCCTCCGTGGAACCTAGACCGGGACCTAGCCTGTGGGGTCCGACGACTGTCGGCCCCGGTCGGGAGAGTGAACCAATGATGAGAGCCGTTGTGCGAAAATCCCGGCGATCCTGATCCGGGCCTGCCCTGGTGACCGCGCGGCTGATGTGGGTGAGATGCACCGGGGACTGATTCTGTGAAGGGGTCCTCCCCCCGCCGCTGCTTTGACCGGCGGCCCTGGACCTCTGCGCCCGGACTCTGCTTGTTGGGGGCGCCGGTGCTGGTGTAGGCGGAGACCCGCATTGGGCGGACATCCTTTCGGCACCAAGGCTGCCATTGCTGGGAACCCCCCGGAGCTCTGTGAAGTCCTACATTTTTGAACTGTTTTTTGGGGGTCGCGGAGGGCGGCGACTGGGCTGACTTCGCGAAATGGCGGCCGACCCTCTGAAACATGAATCGCCTTGTGGCGGCGGGCTTGGGTTGCCTAATTGCGCGGGGGTCCGGTCTAGTGAGCGTGAGCTTACGGTCAGAGATATCCTGGAAGCTCTGAGAGCCCTGCGCGCATCCCTGACCCCCGATGTCCCTGTGAGTCCGCCACGATCTGCCGCCATTTTGAGCAGCCGTTTCTTCTTGCCGCCCTCTTATTTCAGTGACTCCATTGCCTCGCCCCCCTCTATGGCCGCAAGTGTTGCTGCCGCTGATCGAAGATCATTTTGTGTGCCGGTGACTTTGGAGCTCCCTGTTTTTCGAGGTTCTGACCCCGGGGACTTGGACATTGTGCCGCGGCCCTGTTCGGCTCGGATGCCTAGAAATATTGGTGGACTGCCGCCTGCACCTGCTCCGATGGCTTCGCCTTTGTTTACTACGGAGACCCCCTCGCCTTCCCAAGCGGCGAAACTGAACTCCTGTTCTTCATCACCCGTGCTGCGATTGCTGATGCATTTAAACTCTCTGCTCGGACTTTTGCTCACTTGCGGACTGATTTACCCCCCATGTCTACATGGTAGTCGACATTTTTTTCGATTGTGTGCTGGTTTTGTATTGAATATCTCATTCTACACTGTCATGTGGTGGGTGGGATTTGTGGTTCGGAAGGGATGGGGGTGATATGCACGACTCCTGGTTGATTATTGGTATACGACTTAGTGGCGCAGTTGTTTGTACCCATAGAGCGGTGGGTGGTCCCCTCCTCTGTAAGTTTTATGGCGCTTGATGGGGTGTCGTCCTGGTCTGTTTTTGCTGCGATTGTCTGGTTGGGCGGAGGGCGGCGGCCGACCATATTGATTTCTGTTCTTATGCTCCTCCCTCCTGTTTTCTTTATTTTTGTTTCTGTTTCTTTTTGTCTCGTTCTTCTCTCTTTCTTTCTTGCTAAATTTCGGGTTCTGGTTTAGGGCGACAGGCACGCTGTCTGAAGGGTAGGCCATAGCCTTCTACAGGGGTGCAGGGTGGGATGGGTGGGTTGGGTTCTATTTGTTGTTTGTTTTATGGTTCTATGGCCCTTTTGTATCTCTTTATAGTAATGTCGCGTCTGTCCCTGCCTCCCGTGGTGTGTTCGGGGTGAGGTGTGTGGTGTCGTTAACCCTCCTTTTATGGTTCGGTTGCATTTCTTCTCGATTGCTGTACCCTCACTGGTGCTGATACTCCTGTTTTCTCCTGTACTCCCGCCACGGGACGCCTGTGTCGGCGTGTCTTCTTTCTTTCGTTTTTGTATTTCATTTCTTTTTCTCCTTGTTCCGTCTTGTTCTCCTCCCCTCCCCCTCTTTCCCCCCCCCCCCTTCCCCCTCCTTTCCTCGCCCCCGTCCCCCTCCCTCCATTTTCCTAGAGGTCACTATGACGGGTTAGTTTTGATGTAATGTTTCTCCGATCCCTCTGTTCTGGCTTAGCTGTGGTTTGGGTGGTGGGCATGTAACGATGATACTGTTCAAGTGTCGATTATGTCTAAATTATCCCGATCTTCCTGTGTGAATTGTGTTGCCTCTCCTGTATTGTGGCCCCATACCCCCTTATTGTCGCTGAGGCTGGTTCTGGGACTTCGGACGTCTCTATATTGAAAGTGAGCCTGTCATATGCCTTATCCCCATATTATAAAATTAACCTTTTTTGCTCCTGTGTCTTGGCCCTCTGGTTCCTAGGTATCTTCCCCCTTTTTACGATTGTATTGCCTCTGCTTCTTGCTGCTTGACTCTGTAATGTTTGCCTTGGAACTTCTGATTGTTTTACGTATTGAGGCCGGCCGATTTGGTTGTAGGCCTAGACTTGTATATCCTTTTGACGCTAATAAAGGTTTAAAAAAAAAAAAAAAAGTCAGTAGTGTCCTGTATGAAGGATGGTAGGGCTCGAACATGTTCCTGTAGGAAGAAGTCAATATAAATAGACACATTCTCCAGCAGGTTCTGTTTGGCCGAGATTATAGGTCTTCTCGGTGGCTTCAAAATGTCTTTATGCACCTTTGGGGATAAAATAAATAATGGGTATAGTTGGATAGTCATTCTTCAAAAATGTGTACTCCCCCTGACTGAGTAATCCTGCACTTTTCCAAGCAAGAAGCTTAACAAAAAATCATTTTGTACAAAAGTAATTATTTGTTTGTTGCTCAATTTGTAACAATTGCGATCGTTTAGTTGCAACAAAGCTTCATCCACATACTGATTCTTAGGCCATATCGTCACATTGCCTCCTTTATCAGAGTTTCTTATTACTACGGAGTCATTGTCTCGAAGCTTCTTTATCAATTGGTGATATTTATGTTGATGTGTGTTCTGTTTTTTGGAATGTGTTTGGATCTTATAGTTTAACTTTTTAACCGCCGTTATTAATTTATTAAAAGTATCAATTGAATCCCTTGGTAGGATTCGTATAAACATTGATTTTGGTTTCAAACCTGTATTCAAGGTTGCAGAGACATTCATTAGTTGTTGTTCCATAACCAGTTGCGTAGACCCTGGCTGCTCTAATGTGGATTCGTGATTTTGCAGGGCATGTAGATCTCATGGCAAGTTGGCACCCGAGGCTGATAGGGTGCTGACACAACTAGGAGAGGCCTCTTCTGTAATTTGTATTGGTGGTATGATTTTTGTTAGCAGATGAAACTTTTTTAATTTCAATTTTCTAATAAATTGAGTTATTGAGTTGATTATTGTGTTGGTGTTTTGCGTGCTTTGGATCACTTACTCCTCCAGTTTCTGTTGACTGATTTCTTTTGTGCACCCAGTTTCTCGTTGGCGCCTTCTTCGCCGTCTTTCTCAACGCCTTGCATTCCTCCTCTGTCTAATTTGAAATTTGCTATCCTGGGGCGCAACTTTGGCGCCTTTCCTGCCGTAAAAAATTATAGTCTTCGGCTAGCGTGAGTTTTGTTTTTGGAATATTGCTTCGCTAGACACTACGCATGTACCAAGCATCACACTGGATGTGGAACAACTTCAATACTCCCATTAAGGCATTGCAAAAGTGTACTCCATGTGTGGAACCTCATAGGCTTAATCAACAGAGGTGACAAAGAACTCCCTCAAGTAGTCAAAGTGTGAAGATGAACTTTCAGGCACCAGTAGAAGCCAAGGAGATAATGGTGTGAAGACAGAATACAATAGAATTCTGTTGTATAACAACGCCATATGCTCAAATGCACCTAACAAAAGGAAGGGGTTTTCCCTATATAACCCAAACAAGCATCTTGGAAAAACATGCACAAGCAAAAATATGATGCTATGGGACCAATTGAATCTCAAACAATGCTCAAACAGGTTTGTAAATTACCTATCTGATCCTATTTCGTATTCTAGAACAAATCTCTACAATTCAAATATGTCTGTTACACGCCGTTCCCTCAATAAATGAATTATATTCACCGGATATGTCTTCCTTTTTTGGAGTTTTATTATATTTTCACAGTATCTTGTATTTCATTTTTTTACTTTCTTTTGCATAGTATAAACATCTATATTATGCTATTTACAAAAAAAGAATCACATATACAAATATCTACAAAACATTGGAAAAATAGGTTGAACATTCGTTCATTATTTCTAATAGCCCAAACTACTTAAATGGATGCTCTATCGTCTATTATCTAAGGAGCATTCCTAATTAAACAGGTACACCTTATTACAGCAGTATTTGAGCGATCCCTATTTGATCCGTATTCTTTTGAACTACTGCTGATTATTACTTGTCCTTGAATATTAATTCATAGAGCATCCATTTAAGTAGTTTGGGCTATTAGAAATAATGAACGAATGTTCAACCTATTTTTCCAATGTTTTGTAGATATTTTTATATGTGATTCTTTTTTTGTAAATAGTGTAATATAGATGTCTATACTATGCAAAAGAAAGTAAAAAAATGAAATACAAGATACTGTGAAAATATAATAAAACTCCAAAAAAGGAAGACATATCCGGTGAATATAATTCATTTATTGTGGGAACGGCGGGTAACAGACATATTTGAATTGTAGAGATTGGTTCTAGAATACGAAATAGGATCAGATAGGTAATTTACAAACCTGTTTGAGCATTGTTTGAGATTCAATTGGTCCCATAGCATCATATTTTTGCTTGTATATGCTCAAATGCAAGCAGGAAGACGGCAGAGCAGTAAGCTATGCATCAGGCAAAAAAATGTACTTCTAATTGATACTTCTTCATGCAGGTCTTTTATTTTAGAAACATTCATGTAGCACTTACCATATAATGTAGGCGGTCTAAGGAAGGTTATCAGCCAACGAATCTAACAAAGAACATCTACAGACAACTATACTAAAATGTATCTCCTACCTGTACTCGATGCATAGACAGAAGGATTTGTAAATGTGTGTCCTGATGCCCATGTAATTGCTTGGCAAATGTCCAAGGAAACGGAATCTAGCACAGGATAATTTGTTTTTCCTGAATCTCAACCTTAAGAGCTGGAGGAGAAGAATGTTCATGTTGGAACAATAAAGCGTCTGTACAAGGTGGAACGGTCATTCATGTCCTATGCAAGTACTCTTTACAAAGGGAGAGAGAGAGGAAACTGGATCAGAGGGGCTCGTCCTCCTACCAAAGTATTAATACCAATATATAGATCTTTTACATCATATACATATATATATATGTGTGTGTGTATATACATATATATATATATATATAATGTATATATACATATATGTACACACAAATACACAAAGACATCCATCCAAACTCTAATATAATTTTAAAAAACAAAAGAAAAATATGTATTTTCAATGTATTACTTTCAAGTGTATATACATTAAAAATAACAATATTTTTGGCTGTTTTTGGACGATATTCCATCCATTATATATAAAAACTCCAATTGCATAAGTGGACTAACCCTCTAAAGGAGAAAAAAACAACAGGGTTGCTGCTAGGTGGCATGCTTCATCATCGGGTCCTTCCTATTCTACTGTGGAACGGGGCATGCTGCGACCTACGCATTACGTAGGAGCACTTTTTTTGTGTATCCAATGATAAATCCTTGAACTTTAATGACCAAGCAGTGAGGATGTCAGCTATCTGCTATGGTGCTTAGGATGCTATGAAAAATTCTTGCTCTCCTCCCTCCCACCTCTAAGAGATTGGTGGTCCAGACTTTCACTTTCTCTCGCCTGCACTATTGCAATTCTCGGTATCGTGAAGCACCAAAGGCCACAATACGGAAATTGCAGGAGTTATAGAACTCTGCTGCTTTTATTTACATAACTTGCCCAGACATCAATCCGTCCTATCAGCTTTGCGCACCCTCCATTGGCTCATGGTGGCAGAGAGAATCAAATTCAAATAACTGGGTATTACTCATAGGGCATTCCTTGACAAAGGGCCCCTTATCTCCCTCTCTTTGGCATTGCCTTATCTCTGAGAGCTCTGCACTCCTCTAATGCACATTTGGTCACAGTACATTTGGTTCAAATAGAAAACTATGAAGGGCACTCCTTTATTTAAAACACAGCTTAACTCTGGAACAGTCTTCCCCACTCCTTGCTATCAGCAAAAAAGGAACTCCATCAACGGAAATTCCTAAAAACTTTGTTCTTCCAGAATAGCTTCTTCTAAACTCCTGTAACTTGTTTGTGCCACACTATTAGTAATGGGATGGGGCAGCTATGCGCTCTACAAGTGCTTCAAAGAATAGAATAGACTTTACCATCTGGTAACCTGGTCTCTCCTTGGTCTGTGATCCCTACTGTGGAATGAAATCTATTTGGCCCCAAGGGTACACAATTCACTGAGAGACTGACCGTTTGAGTCCAGGGGGACAAGGTTCACAGCATTTAAGATCTCCAGTCGTAGCTTCTGTTCTGAATGGCAGTAGAAGGCTTTCACAGTCACCGCCCCAAACTTCTCAGTATTGGTTGTGATCTAGGAGTAAAGAGGGGAAGAGCACAACAGCAGGGTTAACACAGGCTTCAAACCCATTCCAGTGAGGGTTACACTTCACACTGCATGTATGTTATGTTTAGAGGTGAGAGGATCTTAAGTACCCCATAGTTTGGACCCTTTTAGGAATTCAGGTCATATGTCCTTTAGTGTACCTCTGGTAGATAAAATCTGTTCTTCAGTGAGCAGTCCAGTGTGCCCATGTAACTAATACAAACTACAAACCTTTAATTGTAGCACTAGTTATACAGGAGAGGCAGGCTGTCCATTCTTGTATGTGCTAGCCAGAGGAGGTAAAAAACTGCTCCTTCAAAGTGGGAACCTCAGACATTGGTGCATTCTTTCTGTAAAGGCAGTGGGGCTCCTTTGTGGAAGCCTGCAGCTAGGATAAACTAGGAAATTCCCAGGCACGCAGACAGGGCCTATCTACAATGCCATATATTATTTTTGCAGTTTGGATACTAAAGAGGGCAGTTAGATGAGGCGTTCACTTAAATGACTCTGGATGAGCAGTAGTTGCTGTGGGGATTGCTAGTTAACCTGTAGCTAACTGAGCTGCTGCAGACCAGTCTCTTCTGGATTTAGCTTAAGCCTGAGATGTTTATGCACCTTTATTCAAGAAGGTGGTGAGCAGGGTGGTTAAGGAGCAGTCATTATTTTATTGCTTTAGATAGTCCATGTTTGGCACTCAAGGTCTGAGGCACACAGAGGTACAAGACTTATTCAACCATGCTAGGCCTGTGCACCCATGTAGCCCTCACACATACACACTCCCCTGGTAATTCTCCAATCCAAGCTTCTTAATCTGGTGGTATGGACGCAACTCAATAGTTAATGCCATAAACTAGCCCCCGATGCAATAATCTTGGATGCAGCAGATCAGGAGAAATTAACTTGCAACAATCCATTTGCTGCAGGTGAGGGGATATGGTCTAGAACTGGGAATTAGGGTTCATCTGGTGCTAAGGAATAAAGAGAATTACATGCGCTGCAAAATAATGAATTACTTTATTTGGGGGAAAGCAGGACTATTTTGGGAGGTCAAAACGCAATCTATTTCTGTTATCTAACTTGCTCACCACAATTTTGTTTATGAGGGTCTTGGTGGAATTATACGGAAGGTAGAGTTAGTTAGTTGCTATAGCTGTAGTGTAAATCAAGAAGGGTAACAATATACTGCTGCCACTGTGATGTACTTGCATTTTTGAATCACATAACAATCCAAGGATACTGGTGATAAGCCAATTGGGAAGAGATCAGTCGAGTCAATACAGAAGGACTGTGAAAGGCCAAAAAGAAGGTCATTCCTGTTCGCGAAAAACTGAGCAGAAGGGACTGTAAAGCTATCTAGCGCCAGGTAATATGAGACAATCATACGTGTGAGTGTGGTGATGGTGAGTGGTATGTAAAGGAAAGGAAAGTGTGCAAAATGTAGATGTCATTGGCAAGTAGGGAAAAACAACATAGTAGATAATGTCACTAGATGAAGAGATGTATAATAACAATAAGAGTGGCTAGGACTGAATCTTGGGGGTACACCCACTGAATGAGGCAAGAGCAGAGTAGCAAGAAAGATAGCATGATCAATTGTAAAGAGTTGAGAAAAACTATTCATTAGTTGTGAGAGCAATGCTGAGGGAGTTAAGGCTGTTGAGTAGGACTGAGAGGTAAACAGTGTCGAAGCGGGTGAAGAGTTCAAGAAGCATAGGTATGACAGTCAATTGCAAAGACCTGACCAACCACAGGGTTTGTTTTGGTTTCAGAGGGTCCGTCTTTCGAAACACGGCGACAGGGAACACACAGAGGAGGGATACCGCAACTTCGTTCGCAATCCACAGAGGGATCGAACCTTAACTGATTTCTGGAAACCTTTATTTTGGATCCCCTCCCGGTAGGGTCTGGTACGCACACGTATCCAGTATTCCCTTGCGTGCATTCACCATACTTGGTTGGAACTTACTAATACTGAAGACTAATTAATTGCTCTAAATCCAGAGCGGAAAATTACTACCTATCTCTGAGGTTTATTATCCTCATATACCGAACTGTCCACCAGAAACGTCAATTAAATCCGACCTACTGACCAGTGGGTCTCTCCACTAGCCCTGAAGAATCGTGTTGACTCAACTCTAACACGACGAAACACGTGTCGGCTGAATGTGGATTTAATAAACAACCTTCCTGAAGGACAAGACATAAAGACACACGGATTTGCTGTTGCTTATTACTGAACTGTTACCTACCTTGTTTAGACATTCTGTCTTTGATTATACTAAATTGTGGTTGCGAGAGCTTTGCCTTTTTATAATTGCAAAGACCTGAACAGTAAAACTGGAGATGTATGAAACAGCAGTCTTGGTTACATAAAGAGCACAAAAAGCAGACAGGTGGGGGATTCAGGAGGTTGTCAGTGTAGGCAGTGGTTCTTGAGAACAGTTGAAGACTGGTAGTTAACTGGAGAAAGAGGATAATAATAACACAGCAAACTGGAAACACTGCGAGACGCAGTCAGTATTTAACGAAAAGTGAAAGGTCAATCAAGAGAACTACAAACAAACAAGAAGACTTGTCTGCTTTGGCTTACACTTCCTCCCTTTGCCTAGAATGAAACAACTTGATTTTGATGTGATTTGGTGCTATCCTTTGTAGTAGACAAGGTGGCAGAATGGCAAAGAGGCACATACATTTATGTAGGAGGCATTGACTCAAAGAAAGTCCTTTGGAGGGTTTATAGATGCCGGCAGAAGCTTTATTTTGCTTACGTTCTAGGTACGTTTTTTTCTCCATGGGAATCTATCGGACACAGTGTTGTGGTATGAAATGAACTGCAGTAAATAGAAGGTACCTTTATCCTTTTGAGAGAGTAATGTGAAACTGTTATGAGGGAGTGTGTTCAGAAATTGTTGGCAAGTTTTCCTAGCAGAAAGGGTCAATATTTTGGTCCATTTCTGTGACAATTATTGATGTTTTCCTGAAACCGGAGCACAAAAGGTGTAATTGTGAGAGACATCCTGGGCCTCATACCACTAATTCTTCAAGACAAAGGAATTCCATTAGCATTTAAGAGAGAAAATCACTTTTCCTGAGCCATTTAGCAAGAAGATTCCCACCACATGCTCAGTTAAGATCTCAAAAAAGAGTATCAACATCTCCAAGCCAGCCATTTTCTGTATGCTGGATAACACCTACCTTAAGGCAGCTTGCAGCCCAGAAGGCTAGTCCCAATCAGAATGGAAGAGGTAAGGACATGGGGAACTCGCAGCCCAAAATCTTCCACTTGGGCTATGAGTGGCAGATCTGAATTCACGGATAGACTGGGGTAGCCCTCTTCAGAGAAAGCTCAGATAGCACAGACATTGGGCATCCATGACCTAACCGACTTGGACGAATGAGCAAACAACAGGATGTACACTTGCACCAAGAGACACCACAAAGAGTAAGGAGAGGATCGTTAGGGAAATAATTTCTGACGTGAGTTCAATTTCATCCACCATGGAATGGTGACCATCTGATCCGCACTGTATGCAAATTAAACTACCTTGAAAGTTCTGCTTAAAGACACAAAAGTCCTGAAAGACGGCCTACTTAAAAAACTTTAAAAGTTTGGTAAGCCAGAGGCCTGTCCCGTCCATAGCTTTAGATCCAGCTACTTGTGGACACTACACAGAGTCCGGAATTCTGTCCATTATCTGCTAATTAAAGTCACCAGCTTGGATTCAGCTTCCCAAAGCAAGGGAGTGTTGACACATGATTGTCCACAGGTTGATTTCCAGTCAATGACCAAAGATCTCACATCTCAGTCCAGTGGCTCTGTAGTTCCACCTTCATCAAGTGCAGCTATATCGTTCCCAAAAATATTTTACTGGTCATGGTTTCGGAAAAAAGGCCTGCTGTATTAGAGATGAGTACTTACCGTTTTTATTATTGTCAGATTTTCATCATGCTTAAACTATGTTTCCCACCATGAAGTTTTCGGTGCACAGTCTAAATATCGAATCCTAAATATCGACCTACACAAATATCGAGTTGGTAATATCGAAGGGACAGAATATCGAGTTGGTAATATCGAAGGGACAGAATATCAAGGTCAAGAATATCGATGGACAGAATATCGACCCTAAGGTAAGTAATATTGCTTTTTTTTTTATAAAGATGCAAGTAATATCGAAGTTAGTAATATTGATATCAAATATATCAATGTTACTAATCTCGATGTTACTAATATCGATATTTATATTATTTTTATGTATTTTATTATGTATGTGTTATATGTTTTTTGTTAAGTGTTCTACTGGTTTTAAATTATATGTATACTATTTTTATATGTTAATAAGGTTTTTTAAGTCAATTTCGTGTTTTAGTACCGGAGGGGGTTGTGGGTTTATAGGGGAATAGTGTGGGAAGTAATTTAATTATACTAAATTAATTATTACTTTTTAGGAATTATAAATTAATTGTAAATAATTTTTGCGTTTAAGTTCTGTAGCGGGTTGTGGGTTTATAGAGGAATTCGGTGGGAAGTAATTTAATTGTAATTAAGTAATGATTTATTTTTATTTATTTGCATTGATAATTATATTATTGTTAATTAATTGGTAATAAAAAAAATAATTGGCAATTATTTTTTATTTATTGCTAATTAATTTTTATTAATTGGTAATTAACTTTTATTAATTGATAATTATGTTAAGTGTATTATTGTATTATTGGAGTGTGTTGTGCGTTTATAGGGGAATAGTGTTGGAAGTAATTGAAATCTAATTAAGTAATTATTACATTTATTGTTGGGTATTGATAATTTATTGGACATTAACCAGTAATTGGAAATATTTTACATTATAATTTTTGGTTATGAAAATTAATTTATTGTTGATTAATCATTAATTGGTAATTACATATTTTTAAATATTATTTATTGATATTTCTAATTAGTATATTAAAAAGTAACTATTAATTGGTAATTAATGTTTACTAAATATTTTTTGGTATAAAACATTATTTAATTGTTTAATGTTTTTTAATTGTTAATTACTTTTTAATAATTAATACTTTTTTGTTATGAAAAATATTTTTTGTTCAATATTTCTTATTTGGTCATTAATATTTATTAACTAATATTTATTGGTATTTATTATAAAAATTTTTGTTAATTAATTATTCATTGGTAATTATATTTTTAATAAATATTAATGGGTATTTGTAGATAATTTAAAAATGAAATCATTAATTATTTATTTTAAATGAAAACATTATTTATAAGTATGTTATATTTAACTTCTACGCTATCCAGCACTTTCCTTACTGTCGCGCACTCTGGAGTGGGAATAGTAATTTTTACCCCTACGCTATCCAACACTTTCCCTACTGTTGCACTCTCTGGAGTGGGAATAGTAATTTTTACACCTACGCTATCCAACATTTTCCCTACTGTTGCACCCTTTGGAGTGGGAATGGTAATTTTTACCCCTACGCTATCCAACACTTTCCCTACTGTTGCACTCTCTGGAGTTGGAATAGTAACTTTTACCCCTAAGCTATCCAACACTTTTCCAACTTTTCCACTCTCTGGAGTGGGAATAGTAATTTTTTCCCCTATGCTATCCAACATTTTCCATCATGTTGCACTCTTAGGAGTGGGAATAGTAATTTTTACCCCTACGATATCCAACACTTTCCTTACTGTTGCACTCCCTGGAGTGGGAATAGTAATTTCTTTCCCCTACACTATCCAACACTTTCCCTACTGTTGCACTGTCTGGAGTTGGAATAGTAATTTTTACCCCTACGCTATCCAACACTTTTCCTACTGTTCCACTCTCTGGAGTGGGAATAGTAATTTTTACCCCTACGCTATCCAACATTTTCCCTACTGTTGCACCCTTTGGAGTGGGAATAGTAATTTTTACCCCTACGTTATTCAACACTTTCCCTACTGTTGCACTCTCTGGAGTTGGAATAGTAATTTTTACACCTACGCTATCCAACACTTTCCCAACTGTTCCACTCTCTGGAGTGGGAATAGTAATTTCTACCCCTACGCTATCCAACATTTTCCCTACTGTTGCACTCTCTGTAGTGGGAATAGTAATTTTAAGCCCTACGCTATCCAACAATTTCCTATCGTTGTTTTTGGAGTTGGAATAGTAGTTTTATTCCAACAGCTATTTAATATTTTTTTGTAATATTTTAGCTAATATAGTATATAATTAATTTGAAACATATTCAAAGTAAATTAATTTTTTTTAATTCATTACATATAATTATTTAATTTTTATTTATGTTATTGTTTTATGTGTATAGATGTTTTTGCAATGTATATGTTTTAATAATTTATAAGTTATTAAAATAATTATTAAAACAGATTATTAAGTATATATACTATATATTAAATGTATATGTTTAATGTTTTATTGTTATATATGTATTACTTATTAATTTTAAACATTATTAAAGATTTTTAACCATGTTTATTTTATTTATAATATTATTTAGTTTATTTTACATATTTTTTAACAAAAAAACAATATTTTAATTACGATATTTTTAACATTGATATTTTATTTTCGATATTTTTGTACTTACCATGTTGTAGATAGGATGTGGATATTGTTGCTCCGATATTTTTGTAGGTCGATTTTTTTACCTTCGATATTATGTCAGTGATTTGAAGTTTCCACCTATTTCTGAATAATCATACATGGGAATTTGATACCGTTCAAATTCACTTTGAATATTCTAGCCTTTAGCTATTATTAATTGATAATCTTTTGCCTCTACATTCATTCCTATATTTCCTGTTGTATGAAACTGTTCTTCACCACCTCTTAAATTTGTTCTGTACAGTTTTTACCTTGAGTTGCCATGCTCAAGCCACTGTGAGAGAAGGATACTTTTGGTGGCTTTGTCTTACTGCTAAATGTGGGCTAACTTGGGCTGTTGTATAAGAGATCGATGCCTAGGTCTACCGCCTCCATTTTATGTTATGTTATTTGTCTAGTGAGCGATTCACATGGTAGTGTATCCTAGCACTGACTCGATCAGTGAGCTCCAAACAAAGGGATACATGATGTGCACCCTTTAATTGTGCCTGCTTTGGTGTCATTTAGATCCCAAAGTCAGACGCCATTGTGAGCCTGTTAAGTTAGCCTGTCTAACTTCCGTCAATTACTTGATAAAGTTGAAACGGCTGCTCTTATTTTGTTAGACCTAAGTGCTGCCTTTGATACGGTGATACACCGCACTCTCCTTAAAGTTCTACATTCACAAGGTATTGCAGGCCTTGCGCTGGAATGGATTAAGAACTTTCTTACTGGAAGAACCTTCCAGGTGTTCTCCACCTCAGCTAGTTCCAAGATATATGAATCTCCTTTTGGAGTACCGCAGGGCTCGATTTCGAGCCCTGTGTTATTCAATCTTTATGTTAGCCTGCTTGCCACCATAGCGGAGGAAACTGGGTTGTTTATCTTCTCGTACGCTGACGACACCAAACTTCTTTTCTCTCTATCTGCTAAGAAGACCTCCAAAGTGACCTCTTACAGACTGGGCTACTTAAAATAGCCAACTGGATGCACAACAATTGGCTAAAATTAAATGGTGAAAAAACAGAAGTCCTGATAATAGGAAAAGATAAAGATCTTTGGGGCCCACGCCATTGGCCCCCAGAAATGGGTCCAGTTCCCCAGCCTGTTCAATCCGCCCGTAATCTGGGTGTAATGATCGATGATCAACTTTCCATGAGACAACAGGCTACTAAAACTGCTTCTATTTGCTTTGCCATCTGGAGGTGGCTCCGGAAGATATTATGGATGCTGCCAAGTTCGACCCAGAGAACAGTAATCCAAGCACTGATAGTGTCTAGATTGGATTACGGCAACATCCTTTATCTAGGAGCCAACAAAGAGGCTCTGTCATGTCCCGAAAACATCATCCTTTTCAGGCACCCTTCGGGACCTTCACTGGCTGAGAATCGAGAATTCCTATATTTCCTGTTGTATGAAACTGTTCTTCACCACCTCTTAAATTTGTTCTGTACAGTTTTTACCTTGAGTTGCCATGCTCAAGCCACTGTGAGAGAAGGATACTTTTGGTGGCTTTGTCTTACTGCTAAATGTGGGCTAACTTGGGCTGTCGTATAAGAGATCGATGCCTAGGTCTACCGTCTCCATTTTATGTTATGTTATTTGTCGAGTGAGCAATTCACATGGTAGTGTATCCTAGCACTGACTCGATCAGTGAGCTCCAAACAAAGGGATACATAATGTGCACCCTTTCATTGTGCCTGCTTTGGTGTCATTTAGATCCCAAAGTCAGACACCATTGTGAGCCTGTTAAGTTAGCCTGTCTAACTTCCTACAATTACTTGATAAAGTTGAAACGGCTGCTCTTATTTTGTTAGACCTAAGTGCTGCCTTTGATACGGTGATACACCGCACTCTCCTTAAAGTTCTACATTCACGAGGTATTGCAGGCCTTGCGCTGGAATGGATTAAGAACTTTCTTACTGGAAGAACCTTCCAGGTGTTCTCCACCTCAGCTAGTTCCAAGATCTATGAATCTCCTTTTGGAGTACCGCAGGGCTCGATTTTGAGCCCTGTGTTATTCAATCTTTATGTTAGCCTGCTTGCCACCATAGCGGAGGAAACTGGGTTGTTTATCTTCTCGTACGCTGACGACACCAAACTTCTTTTCTCTCTATCTGCTAAGAAGACCTCCAAAGTGACCTCTTACAGACTGGGCTACTTAAAATAGCCAGCTGGATGCACAACAATTGGCTAAAATTAAATGGTGAAAAAACAGAAGTCCTGATAATAGGAAAAGATAAAGATCTTTGGGGCCCACACCATTGGCCCCCAGAAATGGGTCCAGTTCCCCAGCCTGTTCAATCCACCCGTAATCTGGGTGTAATGATCGATGATCAACTTTCCATGAGACAACAGGCTACTAAAACTGCTTCTATTTGCTTTGCCATCTGGAGGTGGCTCCGGAAGATATTATGGATGCTGCCAAGTTCGACCCAGAGAACAGTAATCCAAGCACTGATAGTGTCTAGATAGGATTACGGCAACATCCTTTATCTAGGAGCCAACAAAGTCAAGTCAAGTCAAGTCATAACATTTATATAGCGCACTACATACCCAGAGGGTTTCAAGGCGCTTAGGAAGGGGAGGAGGATTATTTGTCAAATATCCACGTTTTAAGCTGCTTTCTGAAGGCTAGGTGATTCTGGTTGAGGCGAAGGTAAGCGGGGAGTGAGTTCCATGTTTTGGCAGCCAGGTATGAGAAGGATCTGCCTCCCATGGTGGTCTTGTTGAAGCGAGGTACAGTGGCGAGGGCTTGGCTGGAGGAGCGAAGTTGGCGGGAGGGGGTGTAGAAGGACAGTCGGGAGTTGAGGCAATCTGGTCCGATGTCGTAGAGTGATTTGTGTGCGTGGGTAAGTAGTCGGAAAGTAATCCTCTTATTAACGGGTAGCCAGTGGAGGTCTTTAAGGTGGCCAGAGATGTGTTCGTTGCGTGGGATGTCTAATATGAGCCTGGCTGAGGCGTTTTGGATTCGTTGTAGTTTCTTCTGGAGTTTAGCGGTGGTACCTGCGTAGAGGGTGTTTCCGTAGTCCAGTCGGCTCGTGACTAGAGCGTGGGTGACTGTTTTCCTTGTTTCGGTGGGGATCCAGCGAAATGTTTTTCTGAGCATGCGAAGAATGTTAAAGCAGGAGGAGGATACGGCGCTGACTTGTCTGTTCATTGAGAGTGAAGAATCCAGGATGACGCCAAGGTTCCGTGCGTGGTCTGTCGGGATGGGTGCATTTCCGAGGGCTTCCGGCCACCAGGAGTCGTCCCATGCAGAGGGGGATTTACCTAAGATGAGGACTTCTGTTTTGTCTGAGTTCAGTTTCAGACGGCTTTGTTTCATCCATTCGGCAAAAGAGGTAATTCGTAGATTACAGGTTGTACAGAACTCTGCGACGAGGCTGCTCTGTCATGTCCCGAAAACATCATCCTTTTCAGGCACCCTTCGGGACCTTCACTGGCTGAGAATCGAGAACCGGACTAAATTTAAAGCCTTGTGCTTTATGTATAAAATCAAACTTGGTATAGCTCCTCACTATTTAGGTTCTTTAGTCAGACCAATTACCCTACACGTCCGCTTGATCGTCTTCCCAGGCCAAATACTCAGTCCCAAGATTCAAATCTGTTTGCATGGGGGGCCGCTCTTTTTCCTATCTGGCACCTGAACTGTGTAACACCCTCTCTATCTCTCTTAGTGATGAATCTAATCACTCTAGTTTCCGGAAAAAACTTTAGACATGGCTATTTAACCAGTAATCTTGACTTCTGATGCTTGTGTCCCAGGCGCCGGGAAACCTCCGGGTAGCTGTGCGCCCTACAAATGTAATTATAATAATAATAATAACTTTGACCCATTTGCCACATGTCATTATCTTTTGCGGAACTCATGAATGTGTCAAATCCTCCGAACAATGACCTTGATGAACATCTAAGCGACATAAATCTGATCCCAGTTCCCTGATGTATGTTTCAAGGTCCGACACTGAATGCGCAAAGTAAACATTAAGGGCCCCATTAGGATGGCGGTCGGACCTGTCGTGAAATGGAACCGCCCGCCATAAGGTCTGGGGTCCCCTGGGTGCCATTAGAAGGCGCCCGCCACAGTGGCGGGCGCATCCTGCATTACTAACATTGTGGCGGGCGGTGCACTCAGCACCGACCGCCACAATGCCAGGAAGGCATGTTGTGCACTTCCATGCACAACATGGCAGGCACCGCGCGGTGCCTGCCATGTTGTGCATGGAACTGCTGGGGGTACCACAGGTATCCCCCCATGTGCATGTGCATGTGCACCCTCCACCCCCAGAGTCCCTGGGAGCCCGCAACGGACCCCCAATCGCAGAAAACGCCTGCCTTTCCGTGGCGGCAACACATCCCCGCACACATGCTAATATGTATGGCGGTGTCTCCCACACCGCTACCATGTTAGCTGCTTTTCCGCCCGGTCGACTCTGCGACCGAGCGGAAAAACGGCAGACGGTCTTTACGTTCGCCGGGGTCCCCCCCACCATGGTAATCTGGCGGGGGGAATTTGGGAGTGGACAGTGTCAGCTCTCTGATTAGGAATAGAAGCTGCAGCAGTACAACAGTCTAGCAGGACCTCCTGCGATGAACTGGAGCGAAGACCTCTGTGAATCAATGGTCACTCCATGTGCTTTTTGTATGATTGACTACAGAACTTTTCCCTACATTGTTTAATTTCCACCTAGTTCCAGACCTAACCGGTATGAACCAGCATGACAGTTCGAGACATAACTAATATGAACCAGGATGACCAAAATACATAATTTCAGACTAAGGGGCTCATTTGTATAGCGGGCGGATCGCCACCGCCATATGGGCGATTTACTGTGTCCCTCCGCCATATTGAGTGCACTAATATTGGGGCGAGCCTTATTGTATCAGTTACATAAGGTAATCCTAATTCTAAATGGCACATAAAATTAGAGCAAGAGGCGGGGAGGGACACCTTCCTTTTAAAGAATCTATCCTTGAGTTTTTGGAGATGCGCTATAGCAGCCATCCCCACTCCCCTGCCCCATAGGTAGTGGCTGATAATGTCTTTGTTTTATATATTTTTTTTATGGGTTCCAGAGGTTTTATGCCCAATTTCTTGGCAAATTTAGCGATGGCTACCATACTACTTTCCATCACTAGGGCCCTATTTTCCACCATATTGGACCAAGATTGGCTTTTGTCGAATGAGACCCCCAGATAAGAGAATGTATCTACCACCTCTAATCTGAGGGACCCTATATGAAAGAATGGTACTTTCCTAGACAAGGTTGCCCCTGCTATCAGTATGAAAGATTTGGATTTGTTAACCCTCAGGTCCACATTAACACATATGTTATTTGGGGTTGTGTGGGGCTACAAGAACAAGGACTTCCACACTCTTGGGGATCTGAACTAAGTTGAGGCAACCGTGGATGGGAAACCCTAACATTGTAAAATTAGGACAGAGATTATGCGACGGTGGGATGTTTTGGAAGTTACTTACCTTCTGTAACGATGTATCTGTAAGAGACATAGGTTAGTCATAGATTCCTTACCTTTTCCCCCAGGCGTCAGACTGGATCTGGAGATTTTTTCTTAGCAGTACCCCTGCGCGTCGGTCGACTCCGCATACGTCATCGGCGTCGTGGTCGCTGGGATTGCGTCGCAGTGCATACTTAGACACCGCCTCTTTGCGCAGACGTAAGTTTTGACACGACTTTCCACGCCAGAAGCGCAGAGCCATGCAAGACACTGACCTCTGGTGTGCCAGAACTAGGGCACTGTAAGGGAGTCCCTATCCCTAGAAGTCAGTTCGCAGAGCAGGGAGGATGGGTGCTGCGGTAAGGAATCTAGAACTAATCGAGGTCTCTTACAGATACACCGTTACCAAAGGTAAGTAACTTGTTCATCTGAAAGAGACAGTTAGTTATAGATTCCTTAACTTAGAATAGATACCCCAGCAATACCAACCCCGGAGGATGGTCTGCGACCCAAGTTCACACCAGAAAGTACTGGAGGACAGAACAGGCAAAATAGCTGTCTCTCTAGACTTGACTATCCAGGCAGTAATGTCTGGTGAACGTGTGTATATATGCCCACGTTGTCGCCTGACAGATGTCAACGAGTAGGACTCCACGTGACAAAGCGGTAGTTGCTGTCCTGGAGGACAGAACAGGCAAAATAGCTGTCTCTCCAGACTTGACTATCCAGGCAGTAATGTCTGGTGTACGTGTGCATATATGCCCACGTTGCCGCCTGACAGATGTCAACGAGTAGGACTCCAAGTGGTAGTTGCTGCCGTGGAATGAGCACACAGCCCCACTGGAGGTTCTTTTTTTCTGCTAAAGTATAACAATTTAAAAAGAAAAGGAAAACCCATCTTGAGATGGCATGCTTTTGGACAGCCCAACCTTTTTTGGCAGCCACATAGCCAACGAAGAGTAGATCGTCCACCCGGAAATCTTTTGTGGGGTCAAGGTAGATGGACAGCACCTGTTTCAGGTCCAGATGGTGGAGTCTCTCCTCCTCCTTGGAAGGGTGAGGAGGTGGGAAAAAAGTGGGCAGAGTGATAGTCTGTCCTAAGTGAAAAGGTGTAACTACTTTAGGAAGGAACAAGGGCCTTGTCCTAAGCACCACTTTGTCCGGATGCACAGAGAAGAAAGGGGGCGTAGAAGAAAGAGCCTGAAGCTCACTCACTCTGCGAGCAGAAGTGATGGCAACAAGAAAGGCAGTCTTCGGAGTGAGGAGCCTGAGAGGAGAGTTCTGAAGAGGCTTGAAAGGAGCACACATAAGGTAAGTCAAGATAAGGTTCAAGTCCCACTAGGGCCTTATGAAAGGAGATGGAGGAAACAGGTGGATAATGCCCTTAGAGAATCTATTTACAATAGGGGACTTGACTAAAGAGGGTGGATCTGGTACCCGAAGGAAAGCAGAAATGGCTGCCAGATAGCCTTTAAGAGTGCCCAGAGCAGAGCCCTGCTGGGCCAAAGGAAGAATGAACAATAGAAACTCAGAAAGAGGGGCAGAAAGGGGATCCACAGCCTTTGCTGTGCATTATGCCACAAACTTGTTCCATCGACAAGCGTACAACGTCTTGGTGGAGGGACACCTGACTGCCAAGATGGCGTTACATACTTCAGGGGGAAGGCCAAAAGCTGTCAACTGTCACGCTCAGTCTCCACGCAAGGAGGTGGTGGCTGGACAGGTTCTGCTGGAGGCCCTTCCCCTGCTGCTGCGACAGAAGATCCTCCTGAAGGGGCAGTCTGATCGGAAGATCAATGGCCATTTCCAGAAGCTAGGTGTACCAAACTCTTCGCACCCAGTCCGGAGCCAGAAGAATGACTTTGGCCCTCTGTGCTTGAACCACTTCAGCACTCGGACAGCAGTGGTACAGGAGGTAAGGCATCCAGGATGTCGCAGTTCCACTCGCGACAAAAATGCGTCGCCGATCTAGTGCGACCCTGGAAACTCCAACGAGCAAAACTGCCGACATTGTGTGTTCTCTTCGGTGGCGAACAGATCTAACCAAGGCTCATCCCACCGCTGAAAGTGGCCTTGCACCTTTGAGTGAAGATGCCATTCATGTCCCACCAAGCACCTATGGATGAGTTTGTCCGCCCTGGCATTCAGGGTACCTGCCAGATGTTGAACCACCAGGGTCATGCCCTGATCTTCCAGTCATGTCCAGAGGCAAAGAGCATCTTGACATAGTGTCCATGACCCCAACCCGCCCTATTTGTTGCAGTACCACACGGCAGTGGTGATGTCTGAACACTTGCACTACTTTCCTCTTGAGGGAGGGAAGGAATGCATTCAGTGCCAGCCAAATCACCGGGAGCTCCAACAAGTTGATATGGAGCCCTGACTCCGCCAGAGATCAGACTGCTCTGATCGCCGCCTCTCCCAGATTGCTGACCCATCCTAGGAGTCACGCATGGGTCACCACCATTAGTTCTGGTTGGGGAAGGGAGAGCTATCTGCCTTTGACCCAATCCTGGTCCTTTAACCACCACTGCAGCTGTTGTGCAGTCCCCTCTGTGATCTGGGCGTAGTCGGAAAGATTCCCCTGATGCTGCGGCCACTGGAACTTTAGGTCCCACTGCAGAGCCTGCATATGCCATCTCGCATGATCCACCTACTGGATGCAGGAGGCCATGACTCCCAGCAGCTTCAGGGTAATTTCTTCTGAAATCCGGGATAGTGGCTGAAACATCGCTATCATAGCCCGAATGTGCCGGATTCGCTTCTCGGGAGGAAACTGCACTGCATCCAAAACAGCTCCGTTGAAAGGGAGCGACTGAGGTGGAGTCAGGTGTGACTTCGGCACACTTATAATGTACCCTAGTGTGTGCAGGCGGTCCGCTGTAGTCTGGAGGTGGGAGACGGCTGGGTGGCTTGCGTGGACCGGTGTCTAGACTAGGCCGGACGTGGTGGGGTGCCCCTTCCGTAGCCACAAAAGGGGCGAATGGCAGACTGTGGTGGATGAGGGACACGGCAAGGCCCATGGATCTGGCCGTAGCTCGAGAATTCTTTAAGCGCTCCAGCACAGAGTCTGCCTTGTCACCAAAAATGCGATGGCCATCGAAGTGCATGTCCAGCAGGGTTGCCTGGACATCCCCCGAAAAGCCAGGCGTTCTCAACCAGGCGTAGTGCCAAAAGGCTACCGATGTGGCAATCATTCTGCCCAGTGAGTCGGTGGTATCCAGTCCACATTGAATTGTGAATTTGGCTGCGTCCCTCCCATCTGCCACCGCTTGGGAGAGAAAGGCCAGGGCCTCCTCCGGGCACTGCGGCAGCACTTGCGCAACCGTATCCCAGATTGTATGGGAGTATCGGCCCAAGAGGCATGGTGTATTCAGGAACCGCAGTGCCAAGCTGGAGGAACAAAACATGCGCTCCCCAAGATGGTCCAGCTTCTTGGATTCCCTGTCTAGGGGAGCAGAAGGGAATGCGCCCTTGGATGAAGAGTCTTGGGCCACCAAGCTCTCAAGAGAAGTGTGTTGGGAGCGATGGCAGCAGCCAATCATCCTTTCCACAGGAGCCTCTGTGCTGGGCTTGGACTAGGAGCCCAGAAGGACATCAGTGAGGGCTTCATTGAAAGGCAGAAGGGGTACAGAGGAAGTTGTAGCAGGCTGAAGCACCTCTGTCAGGAAGTTAGTCCTGACCGCCACTGAAGGGAGCTCTAGGCCAAAGGCCTCAGCTGCCCTTCGCACCACCACAGCCTCAGACGCCCCTCCTCCATAGCCATCATAGGGGGAGAAAGCATGCTAAGGTTTGAGGAGGTGTCCAAACCACTGGCGTCACCCAGGTCCTCTCTCCAGTCCAGCTCTTCAAGCTTATCTGATAATGGGTCAGATGACCCCTCCCAGTCCTCATCACCACCCTCTGGGAGATTAGGAACACAAGGGATGACCAAAGGAACATAAGTATGCTCCAGCGTCGGATTCAATGTCGGCCGACTTGGATCCGGCTCCGGATCCATCTAGGGGACGAGGATGGGGACGGCGTCATCGCTGGGGAAGGTCGAGTTAGGTTGACTGGTGTCGATCCGGATCCAGGCCTAGATCCTCGGGGGCCCTAAGGCGCACCAGCGGAGTCAGGCTGCCAAAGATGCCGTGAAGGTCTTCGTAAAATTCATGAAGCTGGGCAGGGGACACCCCGGCTCCCAGAAAGGGAGGGCAGGAGGTGACATCCCTGAAGGAGGCTCCAAAGACAGAGCTGGTGAGCGACGACGCTCCCGATCCAGCGTTGCATCAGCCCACCGACAGGGAGAAGACGAAGATCACCGGTGCTTCTTCGCATTCTTCTTGTGCTTCGACTAACCAGAAGATTTCGAAGACTTGGACGAGGTATGATGGATCTGCTAGCAGTCTCGAGACCTTTCCCTCAAGCAAGACCGGGAGCGACATAGAGCCGACTGGGCATGACTTCCGGTCATGGTCACGCTCCGGACACCAAAGGCAAACGAGGTGCGGGTCTGTTACAGACATCATTTTATGACAGGCCTCGCAGGGTTTGAAGCTGGTCTGACGATGGGACAGCCCTTGCGCACCAGAAGTTGGGGACTTGAAAAGAAAACGACAAAAAGTCAAAAAAAGTTTAGTCAAAAAGTGACTAAAGGGATAGCTCTATCCAGGATCTGCACTAGGCTGGTGCGGAAAAAGAAAGAACCAGCGTCAGCGCGCAGGGACGGCATCTAAGTAGGCACAATGACGTCATCCTGGCAACTACGATGCTAGAAGTGGCCCGACTGATGCCACCTATCCACGCGCAGGGTACTGCTAAGATGGATCCAGTCTGACGCCTGGGGTAAGGAGTCTATAACTGTCTCTTTCAGATATACAATCCTGAGTGAGGAGTTCAGTTCTTAAATATTGCTGTGGCCACTGTGGGGGAGTATGGGCAGTTGTGGTGTTTTTCTTCGAGATCCTACTGCCATTAGAGCGGTCCTTACCTGTTGCTTGATTCTGCTGTTGAAATATTTCTCTATAAGTTCATGGGTGTTGGACACAACGAGGTACAACTCATTCTCCAGAGCCTGAAAGAGAAATAAGCAAATAAATCTAATTAGAAATATGAGGAACATCTCCCAATGGAAAACATTATTCTGAGGTTACATAATTTTGCATGCTATAGCATCAGAGAGAAGCAAATTGCTCACAAACATGGGTTCACCAAAGTATCTCAACATGCAGCTGGATGTACCTAAGAGGCAGATGCAGTTGGTCAGCAGGATGGCGATGGGGAGAAGGCAAAGGTGGGGAGAAGAAGACCGCGAGATGGGGCTCCAGTGCTACTGCTGTGGCCGGATGGTAGAGCTGGAGGGTAGTGGAAGCCACCAGGCTAGGACTCCAGTGTGGCTTCCCCAATTCGCTCCAACGACAACTGTCTGGAACAGCCTGGGCCTCTTGTTTTCTGAGCCCCGCCTCAGCGTCTTGGGGAATGGGTAGCGGCCTGCGGAAGCGCCAGATTGACATGGCAGACTGAGCGCGTGACAGGTGGAGCATGGCCCGCAGGCCTGGGCAATCCAAGGACTGCCTCCATGATCATTAGCACAGAGGTGGTCAGGAGCGAGCAACGGGCAGGGAGTTCAATGCAGGGTGCAACATATTGTGTAGGAGCCAAGCCCCTCTGAGCCTGCCCGCCTGCACTTGCCAAAAGCATGGCTGAGCCCTCACACTATTCTCGCAGGTCCACTCTTGGATGCTGGAGCGCCCTTGGATGTTGGGAAGGTTATCAGCAATCATGCTACTGTGAAGCAACCATATAAAGAAGTCAGCAACAGGCGGGTAAAGGGCTACAATATTTCCCAACAGGAGCGGTTCATACATTTTGGGACTTATTTTTCAAAACCTCTTCCCACCTTCCCATCGTGGCTGAAGCCTTGGACTAAAGCTTCCTACTGCACCAACTTGTCAAAAACAGGTCAGCATATTAATATGTCGAGGAGTGATGGACAGCCTTGTCCTAATGGTGTTCCGCAAGCTCTGTACAAAAATGATCCAAGGTTCAGGCAAAGAAATATGCGCAACCTGTTCAATCACTCCTTGCGAGCAGAAGAGATCTGGGATAGTTGGCGGGGCTCAATAATTAGTCCAATATTTAAGGGTGGAGGAAAGTCAGTTTTGGCGAATTAATTAATAGCATTGTTGGACACTGAAGGTAACTACTTCCCAACAATCCTTCTTGACGAACTTACCAGTTGGGCAGAGGAGAACAAACTGATCCCAATGCACCTGGTCAGCTTTATAAAGAGCATAGGAACTTGTACAAACAATCATGTTGCTCTCCATTTTAATCGATAAGATGAGGGACAAAAATCAGAAACTGCATTTCTGTTTGGTGGACTAAAAGTCTGCAGTTGACAAGAACATCCTCTGGCCAAAGCTCTACAGTTGAGGTTTACCGACTCCACTAATGAAAGAGATCCAGTATCTCAACACAAAGCCACGGATTAGTATAAAACTTGGAGCTGGAGATAGAATATCAAGAAAAATTCCAACAACACAAGGTTGAACACAAGGATGAAAACAAGGCTGCGTCCTCAAGCCCTTCTTGTTCAATCTTTTCCTGGGTGACCTTTCTCAAGACCTAAACAAGGTCAGATCACATTTGCCTCAATTGGGTAATTTCAGCTTCGCTAATCTACTCTATGTGGACAATGTAGTCATAATCACCCAAACCAAGAATTGCTTACAGCAGCTGACCAACACACTATCCCAACATTCTGAAGCTCATGCAATGGAGATCAACTGCTCGAAAAGAAAGACCTTATCTATAATATGCAAAAAGCTGACAATGCATAAGTTGTTTCTTAAAGATAAGCCATAAGAGAATGTAACAAGTATCTCAGGGTTACGGTGGACACAAAAGGTACATGCTGCACATACAATTCAATGAACTAGGAAGGGCGAGGCTGTAAAGTTGTCTTTCAGTGCTCTTTTTAATTTACTAGGGAGGCCCTAGTATGCTACTGATTTGTAAGGTGATCTTTGCCAGGCTCCTACCAATTATGGCATATGATTTGAAGGCATTGCGGTTCGTGACACAAGCACAATAGAGCGAGCTATCTTAAGAACATACAGATATGTATTCTGTTGTATTTAGATATGCTTGTTAGAAGCATATCTTCTAGAATCTTTTCTGTTGTCATGGGGCTGGTGGAGTTCGGGTTCTACTGAAAGGCAGTTGGTACCTCTCAGGCAAAATGAGAGGAGTGGTGGCTCGTTTGGCATACAATAAATCCAAAGAACCTACATGCTGCGTCTTCCTAGTTTATTTTCTACACCAAGACACCACATAATTTTGGCGACGAGGTGTCTACTAGAAACGAGCTGCTGCAACGGAGCGAGTTTTCAAAAAGAAATTTGTGAAAAAGAAGAAGGAATCTTTTAAGGATAATAGCAGATTGTAGAGTGAAGCGAAACATTATATAAGGCAAGAGGACGTTATATATAAAAAAAAGAGAGCTCATCCTACCTCCTCCAGCGGCTGTGATTATAATTGTAAGGGAAGTTTTTATGTTTCCCCAGCGGCGGAAGGTTCAAATGAGAACATCTTTTGAGAGGTGAGGAGGTCAGCGGGTGGGTCTTGCCGTTCTCTGCGGTCACAAGGTCCGAAGAGTGAGCTGATCTCTGGGAGCGTTCTTGCTGGCGCAGGCTGCTAGCTTCAGGCATCCGTTGGTTGCCGACATCCGTTGGTTGCCAAGATCCTTCTCCGTCAGGCAGCAGAAGCAAATGGTGACGTCTTAGAACTCGCAAGGGGATTCGGCGAGTCAGTAACGCCCGTCATCAATGACCTTGCCTGTGACAGCGTTGGATGCGTGTGCGTCAGACGCGCAAGGGTCACGTTGAGTTTTTTTTCTTCAGCGCTGTTTAATGTGAAAGACTGCGGTGTGGAAGTGACGTTGGAAGGAAACTACAGTTAATCGTGGCACTGATTGTGGAGCAAGGGGACTGCCAGGAAGCAACCAAGATGATCTCTGCAGTTTAGTTTTTTTTTTGTGAACCCGTTTTTAATATATATATATATTTTTTGCAGTAAGACTGTGGGATTTTTTTTATTGTGATCTTTTTGCCTCTCATTTAAAAAGTCAATCTTGTAACAGTGTTCGCGAGCACTGTTTTTCTACACATTTTATAGATATTAGGTGCCTGCATATGTAGTGTGTAGGTATTGTTGATTCTAACTTTGATATGTTAGTCTAGGGTGTAGTGATAGTTAGCGTATTGTTCATTTATCATCCTTCTATTTGTTGCTATATGTGTAAAAGGAGTGAAACGTTTGATGATTTATTTATTTTCACGTACTTTTAATTTGTATACGTGAGTAACATTTCGGAAAGTAGTATTATACTACCTTTTACACATTGGGTAGTCATTTAGTTGCGAACCATTATGCAGTCTGTAAAATCAACCTCCACCTTTTCTGGAGAGTCCAGGTACGCCACAAATACAATGGAGACAATGGTTTGACGCATTTGAGACATATATCGGTGCCACTGGTGCGTCACGATATAGGGCTGAAAGGAAAAAATATCTTCTTTTAAATTGTTTGGGGTTTGAAGGAAGAGAAGTGTATAAACATTGACCTGATTTCGTTCTGAATGAGGGTGAAATAATTGATGAATATCAAGAAACTGTTAAAAAACTGGTTATCAAGTTTGATGTTCAACCTAGTTTGGTTGTGCTGAGGCACAAATTTTTCAAGAGAGCACAACTACAAAGTGAGGATGTTGATTCGTACTTAAGTGCTTTACGCAAATTGTGTGCTGAGTGTCAATTTGGAGAAATCTGTGATCAGTTGGTTAGAGATCAATTTATAGCACACTGTAGTGACACACATATACAGCAAAAATTACTCACTATGGGTAATCCCACGCTTGAAGAGATTATAAAAGTGGCAAAGAGTCTTGAGCTAGCTCAGAGTTCGATTAAAGAATTAAGTGCGAGTTGCTCTAACAAGGAAAATGTTAATGCTGTGGTCTCTCCTTTTTCTTAAAGTAGTAATTCTAGGAAAGATAAGATAAATGAAAAAGGTATTTTTAGAAAACCTAACATATGCTACAGATGTGGATATTCTCCACATGGTAAAGAGAATAGGGGGGGGGCGTGGCTAGCAGCCAACGAAGATGGTCGCAGCCTAGCGAGGCTCCCGACCCCACCGCCCGTAATCCGCTAAAATCATCCTTCCAACAGCTTGGGAACCCCGTGCAAACCGGATGACCCCAAGCGACATACTGACACCTGCTCCGGTGTCACGGGAGTGCCGGTACCTGCACCGGGAGAGGCACACGAGACCAAAAACAACTCACGGACCCGAGGCGCAAGATGGCGGCGGCCCCGTAGCGGGCAAGACACTGGGACCCACAGCGCGGACCCTGGGGCCCGACTGAGACGACCGGAGTGCTATCCGGGAACCCTGAGGAGTGGATGCTCGGCGACGGAGTCCTACGACCCCCCCAGCTCGGTGAGGAGGCACCGGGAGGCCACGCTCGGCGCCCCATCGGCCCCGGTGTGACTCCTCCCTGCCCGGGAGATGGAAATCGAGGCCCCGGCTTCAGTGGGGCCTAACGCCCCCGAGGTGAGCGAGAGCGCAGGCCCAAGACACCCGACCGGACCCAGAGGAACGCGTCTGCCACACCGCGCCACCTGGCCCCCCCGGAGCGCCCAGATCGACGGGTGAGTGCCTGCCGAAGACCTTGGCCCCCTGAGCCACGGGGACAACAGCCGAAGGGCACGGCCGAGAGGAGGACACCTGGCGGCAGAGGGGACAGGCTGGTAGTGTCTTTGCTGCCCGTGGAGAGGGGGCAGCCACAGCTCCGTCCCTGGGATCAGACTGCGGCGCTCTGTCCACCGCGAGGAGGCTTTGGGGGGACTTGGTGGTGAGGGGGCCCAGGGGGCGGTCACCCGACCCAGGAGTAACCCGGGAGAGCGCCACCGCAAGCAGCACGCCGAGCCCCGGCGCTCCGGTGCGGCTCCGCTCCGCCCGGGAGGCAGAACTCGAGGCCCCGGCTTCACGGGGGCCTACCGCTGCGGCCCATGCGGTGGAGCAGGCCCGAAGCACCCTAACCGGGCCGGAGAGACAGAGCGCCTGAGGGAGACCTTTGGACCAGCACCCCAAGTTCCGAGAGGACGCGACTAAGCCCAACAGACTCCAGCCCTTGGCGCATAGGGGCTACGCCTGGTGATCCGACGCTCCAGGCGAGGCCCGACCCTGCCCGCGGGGAGGGAGAACACGCCCCGGCCTCGCTGGGGCTCACGCCGGCTGCGGACTCCGGGGAGCGGTCTGCCATACCTGACACGGGGCCTAGGGGTCAGCGCTGGATCCCGCGCCCTCACTCATCCTGAAGGAGGTACTCCCCACAGAGCAGCCGGCCCACGCGAGAACCAGCTTGGTAGGTGCCCTCGCGGAGAGACCCCCGACCCGCAGTGAGAGCCCCCGGCCGGGCCTGAGGTTTCCTGGAGGAGCCGATGATTGCGGACCCCCTGCGCCCGCAAAAGACGAACTGGGGACTACCTCCGAATAGGCCCGATCCAACCAAAGGGCCGGGCACAGAGTTAAGAAACACGGGTCCGGATGAGAATAGACCGGCAACACTGGGATACGCGAGGGTGATATCTAAGTCGCCAGGGGCCGAGGGGAGCTGCAGCGAGCGCGCCGAAGCCTGACTGCGAAGAGGGAGGAGATCCTGCAGAAGGCCGAGGGGGTCCTGACCAGCACGCAACGGTACGGCCGCGTGGCCGACCGGAATAGGCCCAACACCTGCAGCGAAGACCAGGAGCTGGCTGACCCTGTGGCGACAAAGGCCACGACCAGAAAATCTGGGCAGTCCCCCAAACAGCCCCCCACTGCCAAACCACATCGGGAACGCCAGACACCCCGATCTCTCACCGAAACCCCGGCTCACCGAAGCCAGAACGTGATGGGGAAACCGAAAGGAGCAAGAGGGGATGCCGGCCCCGCTACAGAAACACCGGAGGATGCTCCTCAACCCACAACAGACCTACAGCAAATGCAAGATAGGATCCTTCAAGCGATCGCAGCCACGAAAGATGCCTTGCATCACGATATTGTACAAGTGTCGACGGGGCTTGGTCTCCTACGGGCGGACCATGCGAAACTAACGGACAGAGTCAAGGAGACGGAGGACGTCATAAAAGACATGGTACCAGCACACAAATCGATGGAGGGACGACTCACGGAAGCGCTGGACCGCATACAGGCTTTGGAAAGGCGAGCAGAGGATGCTGAAAACCGCAGCCGAAGGAACAACGTGCGCCTAGTGGGTCTTCCAGAGAAAAAAGAAGGTACGGACATGGTGGGTTACCTAGATGACTGGCTGAGAACTGTGGTAGCCCCAGAGGGCCTTTCCCCCTTTTTCATGCTGGAAAGAGCGCACCGAGTCCCGTCCAGACCCACGAAACCGGGGCTACCGCCTCGCCCGGTGGTCATCAAGCTGCTGCATTATAATGACAGAGACTGGCTATTGCAACGGGCCAGAGATGCGGGTCCCTTCCAAGTGGATAACAGCAAAGTGACCCTGTTTCCAGACTATACGTTTGAAACGCAAAAGATGCGCGCCTCTTTCCTCTCCATTAAAAAAGAGCTGTGCACGGAAGGCATACAGTACTCTCTGTTATTCCCGGCCAGGCTCCGAATAGTGGTGGATGGAAAAGCTCAGTTCTTCACGACGGCGGCGGAGGCATGGACCTGGTGGGACACTTACAAGGCAGGAACGGACGGAGCGCGATTTAGGGCTGAGGAGGAGCGCCAGAGTCAATCGGTGAGGAAATCGAGGAGGCTCCGAAAGCTAAGACAGAGATCCAGGAAACCAACGGAATCTCAAACGGAAGGCGAGCGGAAAGCGGCACTGCAAGCAGTAAAAGAAGTTTCAGGATCGGCACTGCTCCAATCGGGGAGAGAATCGGGTTCGGAGGAGCGGAGATCGGGCTCGGAAACTGAGTTGTCAGAAATGGGAAAAGCAGGAGGCCCGAGAGTCACGCCACAGACATCGGAAGAAATATTTGGAAGCTGAATCTTGGACATGGCCACTTGAAGCTGGCGATGGCTCTTCGGACGGCCTCTATGAACACTTGAGCAGGACGCTGTTAGATTGAAGTATCGTAAGTTACTCTGACTATTGCGGGATGGGGATATGGAGACGACATTGGAAGGTACCAGAAACTAGCTCACGCTTCCCAGAGCCCATAAGGCTTCCGTGGTACTAGCCACGGACTAAGAAGAGTTCAGAGCACGTTTGCTCAACTGTTTGGATGGGAGCAACTCTACTGCAGTTAGCTCCTGTTCTGGGGGGGGGGGGGAGCCTGGAGTAGTTGGGGGGACTCAGGGCACAGTTCAAGGGGGGGGAATGATGTCGAACCTACTGTCTGGGTGCCAATCATGATTGAACTGGACCGAACGCAATGGGACTATGGCTAACGTGGGATCGTTGAAATGTGTGTCCTGGAATGTGAGGGGGCTAAATACGATGACTAGGAGGCACAAAATTCACTCCTATTTAGTCCGCAGGGGAGTGCACATAGCATTCCTACAAGAAACTCACTTAACACGGAAAGAGGGAGCGGCGCTGCAGCGTAGATGGAGGGGCCACCTATATTACACTACATACTCTGCCTTCGCTAGGGGGGTGTTAATTTGGATAAGAGCGGGCACCCCTTTCCAAGTCACTAGGCACACTGCGGACCCGGATGGGAGGTATGTAGCGGTTGAGGGCCTGCTTAGAGGCCGACACATAGCGCTTGCCAGCATTTATGCGCCAAATGTGGATCAGGCAACGTACTTTGCGAAACTCTCTGGAGCGCTGGCCAGCTACTTCACTGGTCCCGTGCTGTTTGGGGGGGACTTCAACTCAATCGTAGACACCATTCTGGACAGGTCGCACCCACCACTGCAGGCATCCCCAGTGCATAGACTGGCGAGGCACAGAGCGGACTGGCAGGGGAGATGGGACTTATCGGACGTCTGGCGGGTACAACACCCGAGGGAGCGAGACTACTCGTTCTACTCCAGCATTCATGACCTCCATGTTCGCCTCGACGCCTTTCTATGCTCACAGACGGTACTCCCGACGGTAGCCCGGACAGAATACCTAGCGCGAACGATATCCGATCACAACCCCCTACTCTTAACGCTAGATTGGATGAACGAAATCACACGAATCCCGACATGGCGGCTAAGGCCGGACACGCTAGATGACTCGCCCTTTCGCGAGGCTTTAGGAGAAAGGATCACACAGTATTTCGTGGAGAACGAGGATACTGCCTCGTCTAGAGCCATGGAGTGGGATGCGTTTAAAATAGTAGTAAGGGGACACTGTATAGGGAAGTTTGCGGGGGTGCGAAGGACGTTAATAGACGATTTGGATAAAGCTGAACAGAAACTGAGGGAAGCAGAGCGAGAGCGCCCCAATCACCCTGAGCTTCAGGATAGGGTCAGTGAAGCGCGAGAGGCAGTGGAAGTGGAGCGCCTCCGCAGCTTCGACTATAAAACATACCTAACGAGAGCCCTAGCGGAGGGGGATAAAACCGGTACACTACTGGCCTGGTTAGCGAGCCCCAGCCGAAACAGTCAGCCAATTATGACCCTCAAGGGGAGTGGGGGCGACACTTATCAGACACAGCCGGAAATACTAGACTGTTTCCGTTCCTATTAAGAGAGACTATATCGGAGTGGGCTAGCGGATCAAAGTGAAGCAACGGATGCCTTTTTGGCTGACTTACATTTGCCCCAACTGGAACCAGAAGAAGCTGAATCCCTAGGCAGCCCGATAGACTTGACGGAAATAAGAGGAGCGATAAAACATATGGCGCATAACAAAATGCCAGGACTAGATGGACTGCCCATTGAATTTTACGTAAAATACCTTAACCAGCTGGCCCCAAGACTTCAAGTAATATATAACGAGGCCAAGGAAAAGGGTAGACTTCCTTGCTCAATGCGCGAAGCCATAATGATTCCCCTACTAAAGCCACGAAGAGAAAGCACAGACCCAGCGTCCTACCGGCTGCTGTCTATGTTGACGACGGATTATAAGATCCTGAGTACAGTACTGGCTACCAGGCTGTTGACCCACATGAAAGACCTGGTCCACAAAGACCAATCAGGATTTATACCCACAAGAAACACAACGCACAATATTCGCAGACTACTCAGACTGATAGATAACCCACCGCCCGAGGCACGAACTCCCCTGATACTGGCGGTCGACATAGAGAAAGCATTCGATAGCCTGGAATGGGATTACCTCTATAGAGTAATGAGGACTTTTGGATTAGGAGAGGGATATATAGGGTGGACGAAGGTGTTGTACACGTCAGCGAAAGCCAGAGTGAGGGTCGGACCCTTGGTGTCGGACCGCTACGACGTGGAACGGGGAACCAGGCAGGGATGTGCACTTTCTCCCCTACTATTTGCACTCGCGGTGGAACCCCTTGCAGCAATGGCTAGGCGGGGCGAACACTGCAACGGATTGGTTTCCGGAGGGACCCGCCACTTCATCTCCTTGTACGCAGACGACCTACTCCTCTTCCTAGAGAATGCTGAGGAAGCTGTAGAGGGTGCCGAGAGACTGTTAGCACGCTTTGGCGACATCTCTGGATTACGGGTGAACTGGACAAAAACCTGTCTCTTCCCCCTGCGGAGAGATGAGGCGCGTCCCCCAACCCACTCGATGATGAGGTGGGAGCCCAACTGCCTGAGCTACCTAGAGGTGCACATATACCACGAGCCTGCTGACCTGCTAGACGGCAACATCGGACGCTGCATCCGTGCCTTGCAGAGCAGTATGACCTTCTGGGCGACCCTGCCCCTGTCCATGACGGGCCGAGTGTCGCTACTCAAAATGATAGCCCTGCCAAGACTGTTATATTTTTTCCGGACCCTCCCGGTATGGATACCCGGAGCAGTCTTCAAACGGCTGAAGTCGTTAGTTGTGTCCTTCTTGTGGGGAACGGGCAGGCGTAGAATTGCATTGATGACGCTGACCCGCCCGAAAGACGAGGGGGGCCTGTCGGTCCCAGACTTTGAATTGTACTACTTGGCGGCCCAACTGCAATACTTCACACAAGAGGTAGGGAGAGCCTACCGAGGTCCGGAGGAGGAGAGGGAGAATGGTACTCCTCGCCATGTCCTAGCATATATAACCTTGCAACAAAAACTGGTACTCAGAGGACTATCCCAAGAAGAACGGACGCTTCGATTGTGCTGGAACCGCTCGCAGAAGCGAGCTGGGCCCACGCACCCATACGCGCCCGAAATCCCATTGGGCATGGTGACGGCGCTACCGCATGGTGGAGACTGGTCGGGGCTACAGGTGTGGGAAGAGGCAGGGCTGCAGATGATAGGGGACCTCTATGATGATGGAGTGCTAGTACCGTACCAGACCCTTCAGGAACGCTACTACCTCCCAAGGGGCGACTACTTAACACACGCGGCAGTGGTGAGAGCCATACAAGCACACTGGGGGGAGGGACTGATCGAACCGAAGACAACTCTAGCGTGCCAATATACGATGATAGCGGCGGGGACGTTCAAAGCAGTCACGTGCCTCTACTCCAGAATGTTATCGGAAAACACAGCCCCTCACAGCGCTTAAAACTAAATGGGAAGCGGACCTGCAGAAGGAAATCCCTGACACAACGTGGTCCCAACTGGTGCAAAGAGCTAGGAAGAGCACCAGAAATGCGCGCTTCCAACTCATTCACCTGTATATCCTCCACAGAGCCTACTTAACCCCGAGCAAAATAGCAACGTATTTTGGAGTGGCAGACGCAGCATGCCCCAGATGCAACCTAATAGAGGCAGATCTAATCCATATGCTAAGGGGCTGCCCCCACCTACAGGAATATTGGAGGGAGATAGGAGACACGCTGAATACAGTGGCGGACAGGGAGCTGCAATACGACAGTGCGGTCACAATTCTACACTGGTTCCCACACACACGTAAAAACAAGCTTACAAGCAAATTCATAGACATGGGCCTACTTATAGCCAAAAGGGAGCTGACCAAAGGGTGGAAATCGAAATCAGGGCCGACACACAGGAGGTGGCTGAACGAATTCTTGAAGTGGGCAACAGCGGAGAGCACGATTAGATACCAACTAGCTCGCCGAAGGTCGGATGGGAAAGCGCAGGATGCTGCGATGGCGTGGGAAATATTAGTTCAGGCTCTGAGGGACAGCACAGTGGAGGAACTAGCGGGGGAGGAGATTGAGGACCCGTTAGCCCCATGGGCACCTACAGTAGACCCAGCACTAGCACCAGACACACACACACAGGGAAGTACATAAGACTCCTCAGTCACACACCACGGCAACAAGTTCTAACACCAGGCATAGGCGTAGACACATGGGGGGGAGGGGGGGCAGAATAACAGCAGGGATACTGACATATCTCGACGGCTACTGGAAGGGGCGGGGGGGGGACAGAAAAAGATATAAAGCAGAGGGCGCAAGAACTAATCACTGACCACACCAGCCAGCACACTTGGGAGAGTAACAGGACCATGAGTACCGCCGCCCAACCCCCGGGATGTGGGCTCAATGGCTGTGTATGAAAACTACGGCTGGGGACGAGAATTTAAGGACTCTGAGCAACGTGATTATAAGTGAACTGATACATGAAGTATTTAACTCTGCAATAAAAATTGTTTTACAAAAAAAAAAAAAAAATGGTAAAGAGAATAGGTTTTGAACAGGGAAGAATGCTAAATGTCACAAGTGTGGCAAAATAGGCCACTTGGCGAAAGTTTATCAATCAAACTTAAATAGAGCTGAAAATGTTAATTGTGTTGTGAAAGAGGAACACGTTTGTGAAAATGATATTGTCCAAAATTTTAAGGACATGATAGTCACCATTACTGATGAAGGTGTTGTTTCTGGGGATCCTTCAGAGTGTATAGATTCTTATGTGGATGTTTTAGTAGGTGATGTGTGTTTAAAGCTTCTAGTGGATTCAGGAGCTAGGATAACTATGATTACCTATGACTTATTCAAGGAATCTTGGGAAGATAGAAAATTGTTCCCTCCGGATAGAGCACCTCTTTCCTATGATGGACGCAAAATTGATTTAGAAGGCTACATAGAAGACGTTTTGGAATTTAAGGGAAGGACAATACATGGCACAATTTATGTAGCAGTACGTGGTCTGAACATATTAGGTTGGTACCATCAGGGGCTTTTTGGCATGGTGTTGAGACCAGGGGCTAGTGAACAGGTTTAAGTGGTACAAGATATGCCTGATCCATTGTGTCTGGAGAAGGAGTTTCCTGGAGTGTTTTCTGATTCTCTGGGTAAAATTGCTGGTTTAAACATAGGATCAAAGTCAAGAGTAATGCCGAGCCAGTCCAACACAAGGTTAGGTCAATTCCTTTTAGTTTAAGGGCAGATCTCAAGGTAGAATTGGAGAGATTGGAGAAAAATGGAATTATTAAACCTGTGGAGTCAAGTTTGTGGCTTAGTCCCTTAGTGGTCGCACGAAAAAGGAATGGCGAGATCCGCTTATGCATTGAGCTTAGGAGTCTTAAAAAAGAAATTTGGGTGGTTGCTCATCCGCTTCCAAAAATAGGGGACTTACTTGAAAAATTTAGAGATGCTCAGTGGTTTTCGAAGATTGATTTAGCTTCAGCATACTACCAAATCCTATTGGATGATGAGTCAAGACACTACACTGCCTTCAATTCACCCGTTGCGACATTTCAATTTTGCAGAATGCCTTTCGGGCTTGCTTCGGCAGCCTCGGTTTTTCAAAGGGTTATGCAGTGTGTTCTTAAGGATATTAAGGGAGTGGTCATCTTTCAAGATGATGTGCTGATTTTTAATAAGTATTTAGAGCAACATGATATTACTCTCAATTTGGTTCTTAACATGTTTGAGGAGAAAGGGATTGTAGTCAAGAAGATCAAGTGTTAGTTTTGGAAGAGGGAAATTGAGTTTTTAGGACACTTGGTTTCAGGAGATGGTTTATGTCCCAGACCTGGCCAAATAAAAGCTGTAGTGGAATGTCCATTTCCCAAGAATAAAGATGAGCTACGTTCGTTCTTGGGCTTATGTGAATTTTATTCACGATTCATTCCTGATTATGCTAGCAAAATGAAGGCTCTTTCAAACATGCTCAGATCCAATGTCACTTTTGTGTTGATGAGAATTGTCAGCAGACATTTGATTTAGTTAAGTCTGAGATGATCAATGCTAAAAACTTAAAGGCTTATAATCCCAATGTAAGTTGTACTATCACTGTAGATGCAAGTAATTATGGGTTAGGGGCGGTGCTTACCCAGAAATCTGGCGAGAAAGAAGTCCCTATCAGTTATGAATCTAGGGTGTTAAGAGATCCTGAAGTTAACTATTCGGTCATTGAAAAGGAATTATTCGCTTGCTATTGGGCATGTGAGAAGTTCAGGACCTATATCTGGGGAAGAAAGTTTGTTATACAGACAGATCACAAACCGTTGGTATATATTTTAGGTGGTGATCGACTTAAGTATGCTACCCCTTGTATCGCGCGCCTGACTACCAAACGTTTGCAATATGACTTTGTAACTAAACATATTCCTGGAAAAGAGAATGTTACGGCTGATATGCTTCCCAGGCTTCCATTGGAAGAAGATGAACCATTGGATGTGGATGAGGATAAAGAAGACTGTTCCATAGCTGTAATTGATGCTGTCGAGAATGTGGCATGCAGTGAGAATGAGTGGAAAGAAGCTGTGAATGAGGATTCTACTCTTATCAAAGTCAAAGAATACATTGTGGGTGGTTGGCCTAAAGAGAGGAGTGTTCCATTGAATATTCAACCTTTTTGGAAGGTTGCAGAAGAATTATCTATTGAAGATGGTGTTGTCATGAGAGAAGGCAGATGTATTCCTCCCATCAAGTTACATATTAAATTGATAGATCGTGTGCATGATGGTCATCTTGGAGTTACTATGACAAAGAAGAGACTGAGACTACATTATTGGTGGCCATCCATGGATAGAGATGTAGATGAAAGAGTCAAGGAGTGTGTTGTTTGCAGTGGGGCAGAAAAGGATTTGAAATTCATTACTCCTCCTCTTCAACCTATATCTTTTCCTTCAAAACCCTGGCTGAAAGTGGGCATAGATTTAGTAGGACCTTTCAATTTTATTCCACATCATCTTCGTTTTGCTTTTGTTTTAATGGATTTTCACAGCAAGTGGCCAGAAGTTATGTTTTGTGCAAATCCTACAGCCAACAGTGCCATTTTATTTCTTAGAGAAATTTTTATGAGGGAAGGGTTTCCTGAAGCTTTAGTTTCGGATAATGGTGTACAATTTGTTAAATCAGGAGATGAGCATTTTCTTGTCTGAATCAGGGGTGAAACATTTGAGGAGTTTAGTCGGACATCCTCAAACAAATGGTCTGGTTGAGAGAATGAACCGTGTGATTGTGGAGTGCATTAAATGGGCTAAAAGCAACAATTTTGATGTAGAAAATGCAGTAAGATCAATGTTGTGGTTTTATCGTACAACACCACATTCTCTTACTAAAATCGCACCGTTTGTTTCCCTCAAAGGTCGGTTACCTACTTCCACACTCTACCCTGCTTGGTTGTTGAGAACGGTTTCTAAAAAAATGTCATGTAGTGTAGATAATTTAGCTTTAGAAACACATGTGAAAGATGCCCAGGATAAAATGGCTGTTAGATACAATTAAAAAAAATCTGCAAAAGAAATTGATGTTTCGCCTGGTGATATGGTTCGCCTCAAAAATTCTAGATCTGTTAAGAAAGGTTGCAACACATTTGGTGAGGCGGTATGTGTTGAGAAAGTTTGTGGTGGTGCGGTTATGGTCAAAGGTGGACATTGGTGGAATGTTGGCAAAATTGTCAAGATAAAAGGAGAAAATGCTAATCTTTCAGGTTTGAAGAATGCAACTTTAAATAGTGCTCAAGTTAGGGGTTCTTCAAATGTACATGATGTAGTTTCAAATGGGAATGTTTTACATAATGATTTTTCTGCGCGTGAGATGAACAATTCTGTAATAAGAAGATCTGCACGTGTGACCCGCCTTCCTTGGAAGCTACGTTGAATAATCTTCACATTGTTATTTCTATTTTATACTGTATCTGGAAGCCACGTTGAATAATTTTCACATTGTTATTTCTATTCTGTATTGTTTCTGCGTTTTATTTTATTTTGGTTTTTATGTTCTGTATTGTATTATTTTGTTTAAAGAAAAAGAGGTAATGTTGTATTTAGATATGCTTGTTAGAAGCATATCTTCTAGAATCTTTTCTGTTGTCATGGGGCTGGTGGAGTTCGGGTTCTACTGAAAGGCAGTTGGTACCTCTCAGGCGAAGTGAGAGGAGTGGTGGCTCGTTTGGCATGCAATAAATCCAAAGAACCTACATGCTGTGTCTTCCTAGTTTATTTTTTACACCAATACACCACATATTCTCTCTTCCAAGGCACAAATATGCCTTAAATTCAGGATTCCAAAATAAAAGCTGTCAAGATACGGAGCCTGGGTGAGCTTCTGTTATAGATTGAAATTAGCTCGCAGCAGAATTTTAAAAGAAATTATTTATTTATTTATAGCATTTGTAGAGCGCTCTGTAACCCTACGGGCATCCTGGCGCTAGGTACATATAGCTGAGAACCCTGTAGAACAGAAGAGGACAGTGGACAAGGTGCTGATCAGTTAGATTTTTTGGAAACATTTTTGGGAGATTTTTTTTGGGAAGAGCCATGTTTTCACCTTTTTACGAAAGGCCATCAATTCGTTTGTTTTTCTGATGTCAGTAGGGAGGTTGTTCCATAAGTGGGCTGCGGCTATACTGAAAGCTCTTCCCCCACAGGTGGCTTTCTTAATCCTAGGAATGCTGATAAAGTTTAGAGATGAGGATCGAAGAGACCGGGTAGGCTCATACCAGTTGAATTTGTTTTGGAGTGGTCGGGGGCCTAGCCCGTGAACTGCCCTGAAGACAATACATAGGGATTTGAAGCAGATCCTCTGGTGTATAGGCAGCCAGTGTAGGTCGGCCAAGGCAAGAGTGGTAGAAGATCGTCGTTCCCGAGAGAGTGCCAGTTTAGCTGCTGCCGCCTGGATACTTTGAATTCTGGAAATGAGATAGGCAGGGGATTCCAGCAAGAGGGCGTTACAGTAATCCAGGCGGCTGAGGATGGTGCTCCTGACTATGTTAGCTCTGGTCTGTGGGGGCAGGAGAGGTAGCAGCTTTCGCAGTCCTCGCAGTAAGGCAAGGCAGCTGCTAACCTGCTTGTTGACATTAGTCTCTAGGCTCAGGCTGTTGTTAATAGTGACTCCGAGATTCCTTACTGAGTTCACTGGGGTAGGTGAGTCCCCTAACAGCTGAGGCCAGAAGTCTAAAGGTAGACTTTTGGGGATTTTTCCTACTGCGCAGTGCAGTATTTCAGTTTTGTCACTGTTAAATTGTAGTGAGTTCTGGTTGAGCCAGAGTGACATTTCCAGCATGCAAGTGTGGAAAGTCTCCAGTGAGTTTGCATGGGCTCCATCAAGAGAGATCATTAGCTGGGTGTCATCTGCGTAATTTGTCACGCTGATACCATGGCTTTTGATGATCCTCACCAGGGGTTGCATATAAATGTTAAAAAGTATGGGGCTGATAGCAGACCCCTGTGGGACCCCATGCGGGACTTTAATGAACTCTGATTGATATGGAGGAATAGCTACTGCCTGGCATCTATCCGTCAGGTAGGAGCCGAACCAGTCAAGCGCGACACCTCCAACTCCGATGTTCTTTAATCTTTTTATCAGGATGTCGTGGTTCACCGTATCGAATGCGGCGGACAGGTCCAGCAGAATCAGAATTGCGGATTCTCCCCTGTCCGCCCTCATTCGCAGGTCATCCATGACTGTCAGCAAAGCTGACTCAGTTCCATGAACTGGTCTGAAACCAAACTGCTCCTCTTCCAGGATGTTGTTGGTTTCTAGGAAGAGGGCTTGGGATCTGCTGACCCATCGCTCTATGATCTTTATCGGGTATGGTAAGAGGGATATAGGTCGGTAGTTCTTTTGGCAGTTTGGGTCCAGATTTGGTTTCTTTAATAGCGGGGTAACAACCGCCAGTTTCCAATTTTTTGGTACGGAGCCTGTGCAAAGAGACCGGTTACAAAGCTGATGCAGGACTGGGAAGATATCATCCTCGAATTTCTTAGCTATTCTATGGGGAAGGGGGTCTAGAGGGGATCCTGATGACGTATTGAGAGCTGTTCTTAGAAATTCCTGTTCTGAAGGGACCACAAAGTTTTCCAGAATGGCATTTGGAGAGTGGCGTTTGGAGAGGGGTTTCTAGCATATTCCACCTTCTCATCTATGTTTGCTTGATTGCTGTTATCCTGCATTGTGGGGATAGACTTACTATTCATTCCCTCGACAATTTTACTGATTTTTTCCTGAAAGAACACTGCTAGTCCGTCACAGAGTTCTTGTGAGGGCTTGATTTGGCTATCAGCACAAGCAGGATGGGAAAGCTCTCTAATAATCCTGAAAGTGTCGCGGGACTTATTAGAGCTTTTGAGAATTAGGTCTGCGAAGTGGCTTGTTTTGGCTATAGTTATTTCCTTCTTATATTGTACAATAGTGAGCCTCCATCGCACTTTCTCCTGTTCTGAGTAATTTTTCCTCCAGAGCTTCTCCGCCTGTTATGGTTAGCTGCAAAAGAAAATGATTTGAGCTCAGCCAATGTATATCTGGAGAAAGCAATAAACATGCTTCAGCCCTCATTCCATTGGGGACGGCCTTCATTTCACCAGAAGTCAAAAAAACATTGATGCTTGTAGATAAAGCCGTGTCTGCCCAGAGATCGCATAAATGGATAATTATTGGCAACTACACGATACTAAAACAGCCAGATTATTTTGGAGTAACTTATTCACTCTACGCAAAGCTAAGGTATACGAGACACAGATCTGACCTTACTTCACTAAGATCTCATTTACAGCCATGGCAAAGGAGGGGGGGCTAGGTCTGCTGAGTGCTGCCTATGCAGGTTTGCAAAAGAGGATATTATGCATTTCATCTGTATTTGCCCTGCACTTATGAATGAAAGGAGAACACTGTTGAGAACTCTCTTACTGGAACGCAGTTTGCGCTTATGGCATACAGCAAGCGAACAGTAATTGTCTGTTTCGAACCAAAGGACACTATTATCAACTGCAGTTTTGTGAAATTTCTATCTCCTGCCGAGTCAAGGCTAAGAGCTTGCAAAACTCATTTTAAGGCGAATCATGACAGCTAACCTATTCTGAGAAGATTATTACAACGGTAACACCAAAATCCTCTATTATGCCCACTAATGCCCTGTTAATTCCAGACAGGAGATGCTACTAGTTATGCTCATTTCAATTTGATCATCAAAATGTAGGTTCGGAATTTGTATTCTTACACTTTAATTCGTTTATAGGATATGTGTTTACCTATGATTATTCCACTTTAACTTTTATACAGGGCATGCTCTTAGCCAAGATTGTTGTACACCTTTAACCCTTTTTTGTAAGCCATTAGTAGGTGTCTAAATGCATTATAAATGTCAGATAATTTCTAGCCCTACTATGAACTTACAGCATAAGCTACTTGGTATTTTACTATTGTTTATAAAGTGTAAAGCATATTTGTTATTGTTTTGATTAACTAAACAATAAATAATCCTTCCAATCCCCACAAGAAGTATATAAAGGTTCTGGTGACACTGCACTAAGCAGGAGGGTTTAGAATGTACATGTTTTGTCAAATAAAAACATCACTATAAGATGACTTGTGAAATGGTTAACACTAATTATCATACAAAAATGTACTATATAAAATAGGGCAGATAGGATTTCAGTACAGAAAACATATACTTCTACATAGATTTACATACTTATTAGCATTAACATTCACTAATTGAGGATTTTTATATAGCACAGCTTTTATCAAAAATTGGTGCCAGTATGCTTTACAAAGAACAATCCATGATCATGGCTCAAGATACAACATAACATAGAATAAGGGTTGAGAACAATCTGAATGTCAACTGACAAAGCCCAGGTCAATTTACACCTTATGTATGATATTCCTTTCCACTTTTAAACACCATGAACCAGGGCAATGGTAAACAAGATTATAAAATTAAATTGAAACCATACATGAGGTACTAATGAACTATATAAATGCTGGTAATATAACTAAAGTGCTACTTTGTGTAAATAAAATGAGCATTTTGAATGGTTGTCATCCAATTTCAAATGTAAATAAGTTACCCTACACCCATTTCCTCAGTTATGGTTCTACTCAATTTATTTTGTTAATAAGTCATCTGCCTCAAAAGTGTTATCTTTGAAAAGGCTAATAAATTACAGTAAGGTATCCGTCCAATCCACATGATATTTTTGTTTGATATATTGTTATCTGCCATCCGTCCTTTTTCCTATACCAAGCAGGCTTTCCAGAAAAGCATTCTCCTCCAAGGAAACCTGGGCACATTTGTTGTGAGAAATATTTCTTCCGACATTTTCAATCGAACACCAAATATTTTTTGAAAAACTATTCATCAAATTTGTGACCCTATTTAATTTGATGTTGAATGTAACAACCCTTTCATGATGGTCACGGTAGATCAGAAACTTCTTCCTTGAGGATTCTACCTACATCAGCCTATCTGACATTAATCTCCCAGATCTCTACCATTGGTCCCAGGAAATATGTATTTTTTCACTTTCATATTTAGCAGGTGATTTAAGACAGGTAAAGGCCTCTTTCTTTTGTCTATATGGTTTACTTCAATGTCTTTTTACAGGTTTCAATCTCTGTTTTTCTGTTCCTAAATTGAAATGGTTGAAAAAAACAAACAATAACCCTTGCAGATTTAAGACATGGTAGCCTTTCAATGTGGATGAAAGGTGCTTTTGTACAAAATAATGGATGCGCAGACAGTGTTACGATGAGAGAAATGTGGCATTCTTGGGTGTTATGTTCTTTCCTGTTTAGTGTCACTTGATCTAAAGTATTCTGTTGCGCGTATTCATGTGTTAAGTAACAATTTAGAGTGGTTTGTGGTTAGCGGCCAGTGTAGTAAGAAATGTATCACATTGGTTTGCCACCCTACAAAGGCAAACGTCCTTCCTCTGAATGGGTGCTCTGGCCTGCCAGTGACACTGGCACAAGTGTGCAGGGACGTGGGCTCAACAAGACAGCCATGTGTTGAACAAATAACCCACACCACCAGCTGTCTGCTGCAATTTTAGCGGTGCAGGAGGAGGTACCAGGGGGACTACACACCCGATCTGGCAGAGCTGAGAGTCAGAATGGAAGGTAACAATGAAGCCTCGATGGAGCCTGACTGGATCAGGGGCCTGGCAGCTAGAGGATCAATGGCAAGAAAGATGCGCAGCCCCTGAAGAAGCCCAATAAATCAGGCAGATGGGACCTGTGCTGGAGTTAATTCTCAAGGAATCCGTGGAGAGTGGCATTTTACATTTAACTCTTTAATTATCGCACCCCAATATGACTGCATATGGGAGTAATCACATACTGTTTGTAAGAAGTTCCCCACTGCGGCTTGGCAGTGCAGACAGTGCAGGGTCTCGGCCAGGCCCATTCTGTGTAGCTTAGCTCTATCATAACATATATCTTATGGAGGATTTTAAACTGAATGAGATGCAGTCTGGCTTTAATCGCCACCTCTCTAGGATGCATCAGGGCCGCCTCCCAGTCCACGTGTTTCATTTACCCCAAGTCTCCCTCCGATGCCTGCCTTAGGTTACCGAGGGTGGTGGGCATGTTGTTATTTATCGCCTTGTAAGTAAGTGACACTGCCTTGGTTGTGAGCTCTTCCTGTAGTAATTGTTATTTATCATCTTGTAAGTAAGTGACACTGCCTTGGTCGTGAGCTCTTCCTGTAGTAATCACCTCTCAAGCGTTGCATTTTCCGGCCGGTCCATCTACCACACTCCCTCCGCTCTCCAAGCATTTCGCAACTGGGCGTACTAGAGGAATTAGGAGCTATGCAACCTAAAATCAGTACAGAAGGTGGCGAAGGATACCTCTAGCTATGATATCCCCAACAGTAGAGATTCCCAGCATGTCCCGGACTTCAAAGCCCCGGAGCCCACTCACCTCCCTAAGCCAGTTGCCCTTCAACAGCAGTGTCGCCCTAGTTATCTTATGGACCCACCCCAGGGTTCCAGTGGCCCTTTCCTACACCTCCACAGTAACCTGTGTTGCAGGCAGCAACCTATGCTTCCCTTTTCCGCCATAGAGATAGTGTAGGAATGTGTGGGGTGTCAGTATCTCCCTTTCTAGTTATATGTGGGATGGTCCTATGCTATGTGTATTCAGTCGTTTATAGGGGTTGTAGGGTCTGCTTCCTATGGTCATCCCCACTTTTTGCTTTTGCTTCTCTGGTTTTCGACTTAGATGTGGCTGTTGGCCTGCTGATCAGACCCACAGCCCAGATGCACTCTCTCTAAATTCACTAAGTTCACCTTATAAGCCCCTGTACAAGTGTACCATAGGTGCCCAGGGCATAGGTGCAACCAAGGCCTACCAGGGGCTGCAGCATGCATTATGCCACCCCTGGCTGGCCATCCAAACTGACGCAACTGGCTGATCACTCAGCTGGGGCAAGGTCGTGTAATCACCCCTTGCTTAGGTATAGTATTCCTATATCTACCCTTATATATAGACACACAGTAACCCATACGTCACTCCTATGGCAGGCCTTAACAATCCTGGAGGCAGAGTGCTTGGTTATGTGTGAGATGGTGCTTTAGCATGAGCTGAGCCTGTCTGCAGCTTTCGGAACCATGTCTTTATAGCTGTTCTATAATATCGCCATACCATATACTCTTAAGTGCATTATAATCCTCGCAGTTAAATGCTAACTTTGTTTTGGCTTTATCAAAACATGTTGTGTAAGGTGTCATGCGCTTTGGAATACTACCCCCTCGCCAATTCTAGCAACGGGGGTAGCATTCCACCCTTCTAGAGGGAGAAGACATGTTGTTGCTGACTATCCCAGTTAAAGTTAACCAGAGCCCCAGCGTCACAAAATGGACGCTGCTGCCACCGACACAAGTCTGACCTCCTGCTGCTGGGAGTCCTTCCAGTCACGGAGGTTTTGGCAATAGGTTTCCTGCCTGGGGAGGTGCGAGCACCACCCCAGACAGGACTTTGTGTATTGGGACAGGGAGGGCTGAATAGAATGAGACACTGCCTGGAGCACACAAGGTGCTCCATGCATACCCTAGTTCAAACCGGTTGCTGGGGCACTCCAGCCCCAGCTCTGGAGCGAAACTGGACAAAGGAGAGGGGGTGTAACCACCCCCCTTCCTGGTCCCACACATAGGAGGGATCTAAAAAGTAATCCAGCCCCTTTTAGTTGTATAAAGGTAGGAGCTGAGTCCTAAGACTTTAGATTAATCCTGAATCGAAACTTGACACGATCTCTGGACCTTCGACATTCTGCTGAAGCTGAAGACTGAAGAATCTCCCTTGTGGCTAATGAGTGACCACCCTGGGCAACCAGGCACCATCCAGCAAATCAACGGCTTGCTTTGTCTACGTTCCCGCCGGAACACGAGCACAGAGCCTGACAAGACCCAGACTTCCAGACCTCTCTGAGACCTCTCTTCACGACTACAGCATAGCTGAGATCAGTGGAGGCGACGAGACACGTGGGATCGGATATCTTGGAAAGCCTGCAACTTGCTAACTGTGCAGCTCCTGAGGCATCCTCGAAGCTGTGCACTGGGGATTGAGAAAGCCCGAACCCGAGCTCCACCTGCACCGAAGATCAGCCCTCCACACTCCACGAGTTCTGCGTGGGGCCCTTCTGCTTGTGTTCTGCTCGACGCGTTGTCCGGTTGCTGGCCCGTTGGCTAGTAGCCTCTGTGACGACAATCCTTTTGAACCACCTCGCTGGTCTGGTTGTTCCAGACTGGCCCTTGCTTCCCTGCAAAGGTGAAGCACCTCAGACCTTGCTGGTCTGCACCAGAAGACTTTGTTGTATCCTGTGTGGGTTGCCTTTGCCAAGGCTTGTTGACTTCAATCCGGCAGTCGACCCCTCCATCTGCGAGAACCTTAGTGGGACAGCTCCTCTCCAGCACCTGGTCGTCGTCGACGCCTCCTGGTCCGCGTGGCTGCAAAGACAAGCTTCAAGACAGTACCTGATTGCTCCTCGACGTCGTCTGGTTCCTTCCTGGTTCCACCCGGTCACTGGCTAGTCCCCTCTGCTTTCAGGTCCTCTTCATCTTCGATCCACCCTTGGATCCACCCGGACATCTTCCTCCTGGTCGCCTGCAGCATCTTTCTTCAAAGGCTCCATAGGCTTCAACGGCAAAACCCGACACATCTTCACATCTATGCACCCGCCGTCCGTGGGTGAGGTAACGCGAGTACTTCGGTGCTCCCAAGGGTATTGACTATCCAAGTGTCTAGGTTTTTAGTTGTTTCCACCTAGCTAAACCGGAAGTGTCCTAAATCCTTCTAAATCTAACTTCTAAGTTCCCATTGACTTTACATTGACTCACGCGTGTGTGTAAAGACACTGCACGCGCTGCCTGTGGGCCTCCTACTTCTAAACTAAGGTTCAGATAGTGTAGCCTCAGCGATTCCCTAGGCCCTAGGCCTTTCCTTTTCTCGTGACGTGGTACTTATACCACTTTCTTAGTATATGGTTTGCTTCGCCCCTAGGGCCTAACCGTAAATTGTGCAAGTTAACGTATTCTGACTAAGTATCTTGTTATGTGCTTTTGGCCTCTGATCTGATAAAGAGTTCAGAGGAGTGTGTTATTAAATAAATACATATATATAGGTACCTATAGGTGCATATAAAAACAAGTCTTAGTATACTTAAGTTCTACTGAACTTAGCTGTTGTAGAGCCTGGGCCTAGCACACCCTGACTACAACTCCTAGAAAGGTCCGGTAGGAAAACAAATAGTGTAGGTAGGTGCAACACCACACCTCACTAGAAACCATGTCTCAGACAGTGAACCCCAGTGGTTCTCTGCCTGCAGAGGTAGATCCCTTGAGGACTGCTTCGAGATATGAAGCCTTAGCCTTCCAAGAATTGCGACAATTGTATACTTCTAGAAGGCTAAAACAGGGTTCAAACCCTACTCTCAGATTCCTGGTTGAGCTCTTAGAAGAGTATGATGCTCAACAGCCACCTAAGACAGGTGACTCAGGTAGTGCAGATGAAGTCCTTCCCTCCTCAGATGATAATGCTGATACTATTGAACCAGAGGAAGAAGAGGGGGTAGAAGAGGAAGATTCTGATCTAGAGACAAACAGCCAGGTCCCAGTCAGAAGACTTAGCCAGGCTAACCTAAGCATACATGGGAGTCAGTATGGGCAGCCTCCATACAGACCCCCAAGTTTGCTTAACCAGCGGCAGAGAAGAGGAAGATCCCACTCCAGGGAATCTCTCCAATCTCATGCTTCAAATGGCTCTCATGGCCCTGCTCAGAGAGGGATGACCTCCCCTCAGAGAAGGGAACATGAGGCCAAAATGAGAGAGGCTGCTCTGAGGATTGAGAGGCAAGAACTTGAAGTTGCCTTAGCCAAAGAGAAGCTTGCTCGTGCTAGAGAGCACAGAGAGAGTGGGTTAGAACCCACTGGTGGCAGCAATATCCCTAAGGATAAAGATAGGTCCTATGAGAATAGAAACCTGAGCAAGATTGTGCCCCCCTACAAAGAAGGGGATGACATCCACAAATGGAGAGCTGCTTTGGAGAGGGCCTGCAAAGTACAGCAGGTACCCCAAGGTCAGTGGGCAGCAATCTTATGGCTCTCCTTTTCAGAAAAAGGTAGAGATAAGCTCCTCACAGTTAGTGATGGGGATGCTAACAACTACTCTGTCCTGAAGAGTGCTCTGATTAATGGGTTTGGCCTAACCACTGAACAACATATGTTGTTGTTCAGGGATACCCAGAAGACACAGACTCAGGACTGGACTGATTTTGTTGATTGTGCCACTAAGGCTCTGGAAGGCTGGTTATTGGGAAGTCAAGTTAAGGACTATACAGGGTTGTATAATTTGATTACGAGAGAGCAAATCCTTAACAACTGTCAAAACCAGTTATTGCATCAGTACCTGATTGGCTCTGATCTGACCTCTCCCCAAGAATTGGGAAAGAAGGCAGACAAATGGGTCAGAACCAGTATTAAGCAGAAAAACCAGAACCAGGGGGGTGATCAGAAAAAGGCAGAACAGAAGGGTAATGAGCAGAAATCAAAAGACCAAAAGTCTTTACCAGGCTCCCAAAAGGCACAGGGGGAGGGTGTCTCCAAAAAGAACAAACAGAAACAAGAAGGCCCAAAGAAGCCCTGGTGTGGATACTGTAAATCAGTCTCTCACTGGTTTAGTGAGTGCACCAGGAAGGGCACAGCACCAACCACCATTGCCCCTAAGGCAACTGTTCCCCCTAGTCCAGCTGTTAGTGGTGGTTCCCAGCAAAAGGGTGTGATAGGGTTGACCCTGGGAACTGAGGTGGACTCTGGCCTAGTCAGAGTACCAACTCAGGCTGTTCTGGTCTGTGATGGGGACATAGCAATGTCCTCTACTGTAAGACCCGGTAATCTGAGCAAGTACAGGGAGACACCTTTTATTAATGATAAGATGACTCAGGCCTACAGGGACACATGTGCCAGTGTCACCATGGTGACACCTAACTTTGTGGACCCATACCATATCATACTAGGTGAGACCTACCTAGTGACCAACGCTAGCAATGCCACTACCTCCCATAGTATGGCAGTTGTTAACTTCTCCTGAGGAGGAGTAACTGGCCTCCAAAGAGTTGTTGTGAGTTCAGACCTTCCTGTAGAGAGACTGTTAGGTAATGATCTTGAAACCTCAGTTTGGACTGAGGTGGAGTATAGGACCCATGCAGAAATGCTGGGAATAGCAGGACATGTCCTTGCTGTGACCAGGTCACAGGCCAAAAAGTGCTTACCTGAACAGGTGCTGGATCTTGGAACAATAGACCAGACACCACCCAAGAGAAAGAGCAAGAGGGTTAAGGCAGTGCCTTCCCCCCCTGCCTCAGGTTGAGGATCAGCCCTCCCAGGAGGATGATTCTGAGATCCAAAAAGGAACTGTCTTAGAAGAGCTTGAGCCTGATCAGGTTGAGTTTCTTGGGACAGGGGGACCTTCAAGGGCAGATCTGAGGCAGGCACAATTAGACTGTTCTTCTCTTGAACCCCTCATACAGCAGGCTGCTGCTGAGGCTGCTGGGAATGCTCAAGGTACCCATAAAGTGTATTGGGATGATGGGCTCCTTTATTCAGAGGCTAGAGACCCCAAGCCTGGGGCTTCCAGGAAGTTGGTTATACCTCTGCAATTTAGGGGCTTCCTTCTTACCTTGGCCCATGATATTCCCTTAGCAGGAAACCTGGACCAGAACAAGACTTGGGACAGGCTTGTCCCTCACTTTCACTGGCCCCACATGTCAGAAGACACCAAGGAGTTTTGTCGCTCCTGTGTTACCTGCCAAGCCAGTGGCAAATCAGGTGGCACCACAAAGGCCCCCCTCATACCACTACCTGTGGTGGGGATACCCTTTGAGAGAGTGGGGATAGACATTGTAGGACCAATGGACCGCCAAACAGCATCTGGGCACAGATTTATACTGGTGGTAGTGGATCATGCCACCAGGTATCCAGAAGCTATTCCCCTGAGGACCACAACAGCTCCTGTTGTGGCAAGGGCCCTACTTGGAGTTTTCTCCAGAGTGGGGTTTCCAAAGGAGGTTGTCTCTGACAGAGGTGCAAACTTCATGTCAGGATATCTAACTGCAATGTGGAAGGAGTGTGGTGTCAACTATACGTTCACCACCCCCTATGACCAACAGTGCAACGGGCTTGGGGAGAGATTCAACAAGACCCTCAAAGGGATGATAAAAGGGTTACCAGAAAAGCTGAGGCAAAGATGGGACATCCTTTTACCCTGCCTTCTGTTTGCTTACAGAGAGGTCCCACAAAAGGGAGTTGGCTACAGCCCTTTTGAGCTTTTGTTTGGGCATCCTGTAAGAGGACCCCTACGTCTTGTGAAGGAAGGATGGGAGTTACCTCTCAAAAAGCCCAAGCTTGACATAGTGGACTATGTACTTGGTCTCCGCTCCAGGATGGCTGAGTATATGGAGAAGGCTTCTAAAAACCATGAGGCTAGCCAAGAACTTCAGAAAGCTTGGCATGACCAAAAGGCTGTGCTGACTGTGTACCAGCCAGGACTGAAAGTGTGGGTGTTGGAGCCAGTGGCCCCAGCAGCACTCCAGGACAAATGGTCTGGGCCCCACACAATAGTTGAACAGAAGGGAGAAGTCACCTACTTGGTGGACCTTGGGACTCCCAGAAGCCCCCACAGGGTCCTTCTTGTCAACAGACTTAAAGCATTTGTCGACAGGGCAGACATGGGCTTGCTCATGGCTTCAGATGAGGGGCAGGAGGAAGAGAGTGACCCTCTCCCAGACCTGCTTACTCAGAACCCTGATGATGGTTCAGTAGATGGTGTAGTCTTTGCTGACAGCCTCTCTGAACATCAGCAACAGGACTGCAGACAAGTTCTTCAGTCCTTCAGACATCTGTTTTCCCTGACCCCAAGTCAGACAAGCTGGTGCACCCATGAGGTGGACACTCGTGACAGTCTGCCGTCAAGAGTAAAATCTACAGGCAACCTGACCATGTCAGGGACTGCATTAGGACAGAGGTCCAAAAGATGTTGGAGCTGGGAGTTATTGAGCCCTCAGGCCACTCCAGTAGTCCTGGTGCCAAAACCTCTCACCCAAGATGGTAAGAGAGAGATGAGGTGTTGTGTGGATTACAGAGGTCTCAATGCTGTCACTAGGACAGATGTCCATCCCATTCTCAGGGCAGATGAGCTCATTGATAGATTGGCTTCTGCCAAGTTCTTGAGCACATTTGACCTGACAGCAGGCTACTGGCAAATTAGACTAGCTGAGGATGCAAAACCAAAACAGCATTTTCAACCCCAGGAGGACATTATCAATTTGTGGTAATGCCCTTTGGTTTGAAGAATGCACCTGCCACTTTCCAAAGGTTGGTGAATCAAGTTCTCACAGGACTGGATGACTATTGTGCAGCTTATCTAGATGATATTGCTGTCTTTAGCTCCACCTGGGAGGATCACCTGGTCCACCTGAGGAATGTTTTGGAGGCCCTGCAGAAAGCAGGCCTCACTATCAAGGTCACTAAGTGCCAGATAGTGTAGAGCAAGGTTGTGTACCTGGGCCACCTGGTAGGTGGGGGTCAGGTTCAACCACTGGAGAGCAAGATCCAGACCATCAGAGACTGGACTCCTCCAATCACCCAGACACAGGTCAGAGCTTCATTGGGCCTGTCTGGGTACTACAGGAAGTTTGTTAAAAACTATGGGTCCATTGAGACACCACTGAATGACTTACCTTCCAAAAAGATGCCAAAGAAAGTTCAGTGGACAGTTAGCTGTCAAAAGGCATTTGATGACCTGAAGCAGGCCATGTGGTACTGCACCTATTCTGAAAAATCCAGATTACTCCAAAGAGTTCATAGTCCAAACAGATGCTTCTGAGTTGGGTGTGGGAGCTGTACTTTCTCAACTGAACATAGATGGTCAAGACCAGCCCATTGCTTTCATAAGCAGAAGGCTGACCCCTAGAGAGAAACGTTGGTCAGCTATAGAGAGGGAGGCCTTTGCTGTGGTTTGGGCCCTGAAGAAGCTGAGTGAGTGGCACTCACTTCAAGATTCAGACAGACCACAAGCCCCTCCTATGGTTAAATCAGATGAAGGGTGAAAATCCCAAACTTCTTAGGTGGTCCATTTCCCAACAGGGGATGGACTTTACAGTGGAACATAGACCTGGGACTGACCATGCAAATGCAGATGGACTCTCCATATATTTCCACTTAGAACATGAAGACTCAACTGGTCAAGGTTAGTTTAATGTCCCTAAGTTTGGGGGGGGCGGGTTGTGTAGGAGAGTAGGGTCTGCTTCCAATGGTCACCCCCACTTTTTGCTTTTGCTTCTCTGGTTTTCGACTTAGATGTGGCTGTGGGCCTGCTGATCAGACCCACAGCCCAGATGCACTCTCTCTAAATTTATACCATGTACTCTAGGTACATCCACAATTGGGAATTGGTTCACCTTATCAGCCCCTGTACAAGTGTGCCATAGGTGCCCAGGACATAGGTGCAACCAAGGCCTACCAAGGGCTGCAGCATGCATTATGCCACCCCTGGCTGGCCATCCAAACTGACACAACTGGCTGATCACTCAGCTGGGGAAAGGTCGTGTAATCACCCCTTGCTTAGGTATAGTATTCTTATGTCTACCCTTATATATAGACACACAGTAACCTATAAGTCACTCCTATGGCAGGCCTTAACAATCCTGGAGGCAGAGTGCTTGGTTATGTGTGAGATGGTGCTTTAGCATAAGCTGAGCCTGTCTGCAGCTTTCGGAACCATGTCCTTATAGCTGTTCTATGATATCGCCATACCATATACTCTTAAGTGCATTATAATCCTCGCAGTTAAATGCTAACTTTGGTTTGGCTTTATCCAAACATGTTGTGTAAGGTGTCATACACTTTGGAATACTACCCCCTCGCCAATTCTAGCAACGGGGGTAGCATTCCACCCTTCTAGAGGGAGAAGACATGTTGTTGCTGACTATCCCAGTTAAAGTTAACCAGAGCCCCAGCGTCACAAAATGGACGCTGCTGCCACCGACACAAGTCTGACCTCCTGCTGCTGGGAGTCCTTCCAGTCACGGAGGTTTGGACAATAGGTTTCCTGCCTGGGGAGGTGCGAGCACCACCCCAGACAGGACTTTGTGTATTGGGACAGGGAGGGCTGAATAGAATGAGACACTGCCTGGAGCACACAAGGTGCTCCATGCATACCTCAGTTCAAACCGGTTGCTGGGGCACTCCAACCCCAGCTCTGGCGCAAAACTGGACAAAGGAGAGGGGGTGTAACCACCCCCTTCCTGGTCCCACCCATAGGAGGGACCTGGAAAGTAATCCAGCCCCTTTTAGTTGTATAAAGGTAGGAGCTGAGTCCTGAGACTTTAGATTAATCCTGAATCGAAACTTGACACGAAACTCTGGAGCTTCGACATTCTGCTGAAGCTGAAGACTGAAGAATCTCCCTTGTGGCCTAGGAGTGACCACTCTGGGCAACCAGGCACCATCCTGCAAATCAACTGCTTGCTTTGTCTACGTTCCCGCCGGAACCTGAGCACAGAGCCTGACAAGACCCAGACTTCCAGACCTCTCTGAGACCTCTCTTCACGAATGCAGCATAGGTGAGATCCGTGGAGGCGACGAGACACGTGGGACCGGACATCTTGGAAAGCCTGCAACTTGCTAACTGTGTAGCTCCTGAGGCATCCTCGAAGCTGTGCACTGGGGATTGAGAAACCCCGAACCCGAGCTCCACCTGCACCGAAGATCAGCCCTCCACACTCCACGAGTTCTGCGTGGGGCCCTTCTGCTTGTGTTCTGCTCGACGCGTTGTCCGGTTGCTGGCCCGTTGGCTAGTAGCCTCTGTGACGACAATCCTTTTGAACCACCTCGCTGGTCTGGTTGCTCCAGACTGGCCCTTGCTTCCCTGCACAGGTGAAACACCTCAGACCTTGCTGGTCTGCACCATAAGCCTTTGTTGTATCCTGCGTGGGTTGCCTTTGCCAAGACTTGTTGATTCCAATCCGGCAGTCGACCCCTCCATCTGCGAGAACCTTTGTGGGACAGCTCCTCTCCAGCACCTGGACGTCGTCGATGCCTCCTGGTCCGCGTGGCTGCAAAGACAAGCTTCAAGACAGCACCTGATTGCTCCTCGACGTCGTCTGGTTCCTTCCTGGTTCCACCCGGTCACTGGCTAGTGACCCAGACTCTGTCCCCTCTGCTTTCAGGTCCTCTTCATCGATTCACCCGGACATCTTCCTCCGGGACGCCTGCAGCATCTTTCTTCAAAGGCTCCATAGGCTTCAACTGCGAAACCCGACACATTTTCACACCTATGCACCCGCCGTCCGTGGGTGAGGTAACGCGAGTACTTCGGTGCTCCCAAGGGTTATTGACTATCCAAGTGTCTAGGTTTTTAGTTGTTTCCTCCTAGCTAAACCGGAAGTGTCCTAAATCCTTCTAAATCTAACTTCTAAGTTCCCATTGACTTTACATTGACTCACACGTGTGTGTAAAGACACTGCACGCGCCGCCTGTGGGCTTCCTACTTCTAAACTAATGTTCAGATAGTGTAGCCCCAGCGATTCCCTAGGCCCTAACCCTTTCCTTTTCTCGTGACGTGGTACTTATTCCACTTTCTTAGTATATGGTTTGCTTCACCCCTAGGGCCTAACAGTAAATTGTGCAACTTAACGTATTCTGACTAAGTATCTTGTTATGTGCTTTTGGCCTCTGATCTGATAAAGAGTTCAGAGGAGTGTGTTATTAAATAAATACATATATATTTTATATATATCCTGTGTGGTGTCCTTTCATTTGATATTCAAGGGGTTACATATGGTAAAACAGCTGGCTTTACACGCCCTCACGAGTATTTTAGCCAAAGACTGTTCTGTCCACGCTACCACTAGGATAGCTGGTCTATAAGGTTGACTTACAACCATCACCATAAGGGTTGTTTGGACTGGTGCAAGGTGTTCACTAGAATAGTGAACATCATATACCAGGCCAACTTCTCACAGGGGTTAAGTAAGCTGCCCTGTAATAGGCTCCCAAAGCGATACCAAAGGGGATGATGGACGGAGTGCTTGAAATCAAACACTCACCCCCAGTCAACTGATCTGGGTTTAATCCATCATCATTCTTTAGCTCATTCCACCACCCCAGTTCAGACATGGCCATTTGCAAATCAGTCTGACCCTGTGCCTCATGGGAACAGTCCAGCCCGAACTGCCAAGCCATGTCTTCCCTGGACCGGAAACAAGCATCCTGGGACCGGTTTTGGATTCATAATCCTCATCAGGCTATCTTGAATCCAGTGGTAGAGTGAGAAAGGGACCCACATCTGGGCATACCCTGCCAACTCAGGGCGAACAAAGCAATACCAAAGGGGATGATGGACCCGAAACCGGTCCCAGGATGCTTGTTTCCGGTCCAGGGAAGACATGGCTTGGCAGTACTGTCCATAACATGTGTGTAATGTCTGCATCTAAATGGACGCATCGGGGAACAGTGTGAATCACTTCTGTTAAAATAACTATTGATTTTCTCCGGGGTAAGGTACACGCGATGCACTATGTAAAATTGTATTAATTGGAACCTAGCATTGCGGGTAACACGTGTGGTTTCGGATTCATAATCCTCATCAGGCTATCTTGAATCCAGTGGTAGAGTGAGAAAGGGACCCACGTCTGGGCATACCCTGCCAACTCAGGGTGAACAAAGCGATACCAAAGGGGATGATAGACGGAGTGCTTGAGCAAATCAAACACTCACCCCCAGTCAACTGATCTGGGTTTAATCCATCATCATTCTTTAGCTCACTTCGCCACCCCAGTACAGACATGGCCATATGCAAATCAGTCTGACATTGTGCCTCATGGAAACAGTCTAGCCCGAACTGCCAAGCCATGTCTTCCCTGGACCGGAAACAAGCATCCTGGGACCGGTTTCGGATTCATAATCTTCATCAGCCAGGCTATCTTGAATCCAGTGGTAGAGTGAGCAAGGGACCCACGTCTGGGCATACCCTACCAACTCAGGGCGAACAAAGCAATACCAAAGGAGATGATGGACCCGAAACCGGTCCCAGGATGCTTGTTTCCGGTCCAGGGAAGACATGGCTTGGCAGTACTGTCCATAACTTGTGTATAATGTCTGCATCTAAATGGACGCATCGGGGAACAGTGTGAATCACTTCTGTTAAAATAACTATTGATTTTCTCCGGGGTAAGGTACACGCGATGTACTATGTAAAATTGTATTAATTGGAACCTAGCATTGCGGGTAACACGTGCGGGGCTTGCTAGTATCGTGTTCCATTCTGTGTTTGTGCATGTGCGGTCTAGATCAAATTCCCATTTGGTGTGCAGTGGGGTCAGATCCGCTGCTGCGTGGAGACGAAAGGCGTCCGCGAACCAGCAAGTGAGGTGGCTACCATTTCCCATTAAATGAATATATTGGAGTACCATATTTGTCTGTAACTCTTGCATAATATCCCCACATCTATTTTGTAGTAGACTGATCCAAGAAGCACGTATGAGAAAATGTCCTGGGGACATTCCATCCTCTCACACCAGGCTGCTGAATGGTAGAAGCACTCCGTCTAAATTAAAGTCTCCAATTGCATGTATACCTGCATTTTGCCAATCCACCAAGTCAGAATGGGTCGTAGCTCTGAGTCCTCTGGGTGTTCCCAGCAAAAGAATAGCTGGGTGCATAAGGATTTACATGTCTGGTGAGGAATAGCACTCTGCAGAAACAGCCGTAGGCCACTTGTAGTAATAGGGGGTGTAAACCACTTTTCCCACTACAAGGGTGGAAAATTGAAAGGGTAGCATGTACTGTGAGGGGAGCCTCCACTCCCGCCGTCTCCAATAGATGTCTGCCCTCCACCCAGCGGGCTACCCACTGCAAATGAGATGCTATATAATAGTGCTCTAGATTGGGTACAGCTAGCCCTCCTGGCCCTGTCTGTAGGTACAGCTGTGTGAGTGATGTAGTAGAGGCTGGGCACACCGATATTTATGTGATTAAATCTTTTTTAACTGTTTCTCTATGCGTGCTGCGTAGGTAGGCACGATGTCCCTCTCGTGCATGAACTAATAACACAAATATTCAAGCGCAACCACTTGACCTGACGCGCACTGTTGCGTTTCCTATTGGAATGTTTTTAAACGTAATTCATGTAATACTGTTTAATAAAACAATCTCAAATTCAAACAATTAGGAAACCATGACTTTTTGTTAACAAGAATTTATGATTAGCTGTATCTGCATGTGATCAAATAATACGACATTTCATTCATGTGGCATTATATTACATTATAAACATTGCATAACTTTTGATGACCACTTTCATATATGTCTTATTTTACATTGCCCGCCCAATGCATTTCGGGCCTCCAGGCCCTTCTTCAGGGGCAGTATCTAGAAAATAAACATAACCAAACATTTTATATAATCAAATAACGCTCCTTCGTTCATACATAGTGAGCAATCTTTCACTAGTTACCACTATATATCTATGTGCTTTTATATACAACCACTGATTGTTGGAACTTGTGAGGGTAAACTCCGGTAATATGCTGAAACGATAGGGAGGTGAAAAAATGATAAGGAGGTGAGGTGAAAAATACCAGTGCGTGAGAAAATGTACTGATAGGGGAAATGGCCATTTAAAAGTGAACCCGAAGTGTAACCCGAAAGTGCTTGTGAACCTTTCGCTAAACCTATGTGCCAAAAAATACCAAAACGTGCTGCTAAAGAGAAAGCAAACAACTTCTGTACTGACCTTGTTGTTTGGGAAGGTAAAAACGATGCTGAATAAATAAATAGAAAGCAGGATACGTTCTGTGTCCTACAATATACCGATACCTCGTTAGCAAGAACGAAATTATCATTAAGCGTTTATCTTTATACAGGAAGCATGAGATGTGCTTCTAAGCTTGAACAGGTCATACCTTGTGGTTCAATCCTGATACTTGGGCTCGTTGTGCGTGTAAACCGCTGTCTCCGTGGAGTTGCTGTAAGGATATACCTATAACTGAAAATAATGGGGAACGTGATTAGCACGTTTACGGAGCGGCCTTTATTGCCCGCAATGTAAATGTTAAGGGAGTAGAGCTTACCGTGAGTCGGTGATAGTACTCTCGGATTCAATGAGGTCGCCCGTGTTCATAACCGCTTCCGTGTGTATGTGTCGCGCGCTTGCGTGCTCTATGTAAAGTGTGTGGATACTGAAAACGGACTATCCGGAGGTGCACGAATGGTAAATAAAAACCGGCGCCATGTTGAAGAAACTACCAAGAAGGGCCTTAGATACAATGTGGAATATGGACAGTGTGAAACCGTGTAAGGAAGAACGTATAGGGGGTTGAAAAGTGAGGTGATAGGTGAACAGAAACAGAGACTAAACAAAATAATAATGGACAACATAATAAAGAAAATGGTGATAATCACTCATCGGTGTGTATATACACTGACTACAATTTTTGTGGCTATTTACAATAGTATCGACAAGCTATGAACCAACTGTCGCACGCAGGCGACTCCTGAACAATATTTCATAAATAACATCCTAAATCCACTCTGTCATTGATCCCTTTCGGATCCTGAGAATCTAATCTCCTTATCCAAAAGATTTCTCTCTGTAATAACGTTTTGGTTAGGTATTTTCCTGGGGTGGGCTTAACTACCTCGAGTACCTGGAATTTAAGCTGCGCTATGGTGTGTCTGTGGTTAGTCCAGTGTACAGCTAAACTGCTGTTGGGGTTATTATTTCGTATTGTACTTTTGTGTTCCGATATACGAGTTTTAATTTTTCGCTCTGTCTTCCCTACGTACATTAGTCCGCAGGGGCATTTTATAGCGTATATCAGATTCGTGGAATTACAATCTGCATTGTGTCTCGTTTTTATAGTTTGACCTGTGTATGGATGTTTCACGTTGTCACTCACGATAACATTGTTGCACTGTACACAGTTAAGGCACTTTCTTGTTCCTCTAAAGTTTTCATTTGTACGTTTTGATGATGATTTCAACATTTCTTTAATGTTCTTGGATCTCTTATACGCAAAAATAGGTTTTTCTTTGAATTCTCCTTGAAAATCATTTTCGTTGCTCAATAGATCCCAGTGTTGGTTTATGCTCTTTTTTATCTGTTTAGAACTTGTGGAATATTTGGATACAAAGACTTGTCGTTTCGTTTTAGGCTTGTCTACAGAAGATAGTAGTGAGTCTCTAGTTTTGCTGGCTATCTTGAGTTTAGTATCCTCCAGTAATGTTATGGGATATTGTTTTTCTAAATACTTCTCAGTGATAACTTCAATGTTGGTTTCCAGAGATTGTGGGTTTGTGCATATCCTTTTTGCTCGCAGCATCTGTGAATATGGTAGGTTCTCGATAAGGTTCTTAGCTGTGTGAGTGCCACCTTGCAGCATGAGGTGTGCCAAATAAGGCTACTGAGCATGCGTTCAACTGGTTTAAAAAAAGGATGGCACTAGGTATAATGACAAGTTTGTAAAGTGAGGAGACCGGGAGCACCACCATCTTGATAAGTGAGCTCCTTCCTGCCACCAAGAGAGCCAGTGTTTTACAAAAGGTCATCTGCAATGACAAAGGTAAGCACCCTAGTAAGATTGCCTTCTAGGAGATACCGGTCACTGTGGTATATTCGGATGCCTAGGTAATGAAACATGGATGGTTACTGAGCAACTGGTGTATCGTTGTTGAGCATTGGGTCAGGTGTAGTAGGTTCAAACGGAAACAGACATGACTTATCCCAATTAACCAGCAGTCCCGAAAGATTAGCAAAACAACAGAGTATAGTAGGTACAACACCTGGGATCATCCCAACATCTCATATATAAAAGAGGGTCATCTGCATATAGAGATATTGCATGTGTAACTCCTCCCATATAGATGCCCCATTAAGTTGCAGATGCCCGCATTGCCAAGGCCAGCGGATCAATAGCTAATGAAAAGGGAGCGGGGAGAAGGGGCAGCCCTGCTGGCTACCTCTGCAGACCGGTAGAGGCTGCAACAGCATGTGGCCAGTCCTGACTCTCACCACCGGTTTGTTATATAGTAATTTTATCAGTGAGATAAAATATGGTCCCATACGAACAGAGATCAAATGTTGAAGACATATGGCCATTCCAACTTATCGAAGGCCTTCTCCAGATCCAGTACCATACTGCCTGATCTAGGCCAGGTCAGTGGAGCATGTTGCATAACTCTGAACAATCGGCGCAGGTTAAGGGAAGTACATCATTCTGGGACAAACCCATTCTGGTCTTCGTGCACCAAGTGAGGTACTAGTAATGCCAATCTTCCAGCCAGTATGCTAGTGCCAGTGGTCGATATGTGCAGAGTCTGGTGGGGTCTCTGTCTGGCTTTAAGAGAGTGACAAGAGTAGCCTCACACATAGAGCTCGGCAATTGGGCCAGTTGTAATGCCTCTTCAAATACCTTAAATAGTGTAGGGGTTAAAAGGTCTGCATAAGCCTCGTAAATCTCAGAGGGAAAGCCATCCAGTCCCGGCACCTTTCCTGAGGCTAAAGATTTAATTGCGCCCTGAACTTCTTCTACTGTTATGGATGTATCTAGTTCAGCATGTTGATCAGGGGTGGGAAGGGGAGATTATCTAGGAAATCAGTTATGTCAGATTTAGTTGACCCCATAGTTGATTAATATAACAAGGTAAAGTGGAGCACCTGGTCATTGTGTATTTCGTATTGGGTATAATGTAGTACCCCGGCTGGAGAGTAGAGTGCAGTAATGGGTCCTCGCTGTTGTTCTTGCTTTATCAACTATGCAAACATGGATCCCGATCTGTCAGCTAGGGCGTGTGTTCCTGCAGAATGTGCCGCATAGTTACGACACCGCAGCCTCTCTAGTAGTGTGGCATTTTGTTCCCTCACTGTCAACAGCTCCGAGGAGCAGGAAGGGTTGGAGGTCGACCTTGTCTCCAGTGGCAATTATGCTTGCTCCAAACCTTGAAGTTTTTGTTCTACTTGTTTCTGCATACCTCCACCCAATCCCATGCAGCTACATCTTAGTGTAGCCTTGAAGGTATCCCACTCCAGCAGAACTGATGATGCCGTGCCCATGTTTTGTGTAAAATAATTCTCAGCTGTGGTGCGGAGGGAGGCACGGAAAAGGATATAAAACTCAGTGGGTATTCCATTCGGGCCACAGGTTCTTATTCCCAGTCGTAGCTGGTCCACAACCTCTCACACTTCCGTAAGTCCCCATTGAGAGATTTTATGTCATTGTCATCTATTCTAGGTGTCCGAATGTCTTTTAGGTAATCGTTAATGGCGGCTGTGCTGCAGAGTGGTCTCCTTCCATCGAATTCATCATAGTGTATGGCATATGCCAACACTATTTGCTCATCAGTGGAGGGAGTCACTCCCTGGTCATCAATGGTTGATCTCACCTATCTAGCCTCTGCTTCTTTCTTACTCAGCCAGGCCATCAGTTTTCCAGCTTTGTCATCGACTTTATAAAGTATGTGCAATGTGGCTAGCCTGTGCTGATTCACCTTGTCCTGAACCAACTAGCAGTATACCAAGCCTAAGGGCTTCCAATCGCCGGGAAGTCAGTGGATCCAGTGTGGCCATGGCTTGTCCCTCTAGGGCAAATATCTGATGTTCCAGCTGCTCTAGTTCCTCCCTTCCCTTTTTCTTTTCCCATGCTATTCGGCTCTGGGCCCTGTCACGAAATACCGTTTTGTATGCCTCCCACATCGTAGCCCTGGAGGCTACTGTGCCCTATTTTTAGTGAAGACAATCTCAGTGTCAGCCCGAAGACCACATATGATTACACTATTTTGTAGGTACCAGGCATTCATTTTCCACGATGGCTGTGAGTCCTGTGTCCTAGTCCCCAATTGTGCCCATAAAGGTGAGTGATCTGATGACCCACGCGCAAGGTAGTCAATTCGACTAATCACTCTCAGCTGACATGACGGTCAAAGACATAGTGTCTACTCTAGGCTGGACTATGTGCCCCGAGAAATCGTCTATAGTGTGGATGTTAATACCTCCATGTGTTTGTGAACCAAAATGTGTCAGCGAAGCATGCTAGTGGGGTGGTGCTCGTCACGCTATCATGGTTCTCTAACGATCTGATTATGCACACATAACATCACTGAAATCACCCCCTTTCACATGGAAGGATGCCCACTACTTTGAGCAGGACAGGGGATTGCAGTCTGGATGGTGCACAAACACAAATGAGCGTAAGCCTATGTTGGCCCCAGGTACCCCTCACCCCTACAAATCTGCTGTCTGGATCTACCCACTTACGAGTTAGTTCTAAGCGGGGAGATTTTTTTCTATCAAGATTGGAACCCCCCCCCCCCCCCAGGACCCAGAGTTGAAGCTCGCCTGAGCCAGTACTATGCACATTACCCTTCCCAGGAAGCTACACTGGATGCCCTGAAGTTGTGTCTCCTGGAGCATCATCACATGTGGCCACAAGCGCATTATGTACTGTGCAACCAACCCCCATTTAATCCTGTTCCTAAGGCCATTGACATTCTAAATTAGGACCGAAAGGGGCCATTACTCTATGAGGGCCAACAGAGGTACGTCAGAAACCTAGAGGATGACATCCTTGTGTGAGCTCATTTTCGGGGGCCTACCCCCGACTCTGTCGTGCCACTAACTCAGACTCAGTGTGACTAATATAAAAGTACAGTCCCATCACCTCCCCCAACCTACCCTCCCTACCTTCCACGACCTTTTCACTGCACATAAATCCATGGCTATTAAGCAAATGTGTGTAAGAAGAGAAGGAGAGGTCTGTCGCCTACCCCCCTGTCTGTGGCTACAAACCTGACAATCACCCACTACATAAGAACAAGAAGAAAATACAAAGACAGGTCCTCACAGGACCAGTATACCACTTCCAACACTAATCCCAGTGGACGAGCTATAACCGCTCCAGACGTTGGTTTAAAGTTACAGGTCCTTGGCCGGTATATTGCTGCCATCTCAGATATTCAGGCGTTCAGGGTCTACCACATCCCCCTTTGGTGATAGTTTGTCAGTCTCTGTTCCACCTTCCAATGCTGCAATTTCGTTGCCCAATGGGTGTGTGCTTTTGCATTCGGAGTAGCCCCCTGGGAATTGGTGTGGGAATCCTGAAGGCTAGATATATCTGTGGTCCTGTCATCTCCTGCTTCCAGGGGCTCCCCCCTTCACAAGGCCCCTATCCCCTATGCTGATCTCTCTCAATGCATAGGGAGTCCCTCGATCTGCACTCCTCAGTCCCAACCTAGTCCTTCTTTTCCTCAGTGTCTTGTCTCTGGGTGTGCACTCTGGATACCGAAGCAGCTATTCATCTCTGTTCCGTTCCCTGGAGGGACGCCGACCGGTCTCTCCTCACCCAAGCCCATGCGTCCTCCAGTGTTTGGAAGAAATGGGTTTTTCCCTTGTATATGACCTTCAGTTTAGCAGGAAAAAGGAGAATGTACTGTGTCTGCAGGGCTCTGAGCTTCGCTCTTACGGAATCGAAAGTCCTCCTCTGGCGATGGACCCCGCGACTGTAGTCTGGAAAAAGCATGATTTTAGAATTTTCGTGTCAGACTTCTTCCAGGCGGTACACCTCATGTAGGCTCAAGTCGCGGTCAAGAACGTTGAGTAACCTAATTATGATAGGTCTGGGTGAAGCTCCGAGCGGCAGCTTAGCATTCAGCGCACTCTGTGCCCGTTCATTCATGAAGCAGGTGGAGAAGTGTTCGGGCAGGATGATGTTTTTTAGCCATGCGGTTAGGAACACAAGTACAGTGGGTCCCTTCACCCTGTCCGGGAATCCCACGAAGCGTAGGTTATTGCTGCGTGCCCTGTTTTCAGCGTTGTCAATACGCCATAGCAGTTCACTATGAGAACTGCGGACCTCCATTACCTCTTTCTGCAGGTCCTTGACTACATCTTCGACTTCCGTGACTTGATTCTCTGTCTCCGTCACTCGCTCAGAAAAGTTGCGGAGATCCTGCCTAAATAGTGGGACCTCAGTGCGTACTTCTCCAATCCTATTTTCCAGGGCTTCTCTGGAAGACTGTATAGCATGGAGCAGGGTAGCCGTGTCCGATGGTGGCTGTGTGACTTCCTGTGGGGTCATCACTTTGGTATATCTGTCCATTTTCCCTTGCTTTGGAGGTTTAGAGTCCTTGTCTTCGGTCATCATTGCAGAGGGATAGGAGCCAATGCGTGCAGAGAGCTTGTTTGCAGTAGGGCGACTAGGCATCTATATGGCGGTTTAGAGGGGCATCACCAGTCAGGCACATCACAGAGGCAGACGGACAGTGTCCAAACACCTCGTCCCTCCAATAGGTCTTCGTAGAGCTGCCACTTAATCCAACACAGCAACGAAGAGCGCAATTGCTCTTATGTCCAGTTTCTCTACCCTACCAGAACACCACCTCCAAGATTAGGCATGGCTCCTGCTACAGTCTCCCTTGGCGGGTATCAAGGGTGATGGACCTGGCAGTGGTGCCCACAAAGTTCCCAGCACAGTTCGCCTTGGCAAGGCGGGGGCATCCCCAGCAGGCATCCCCTAAGCCTGGGTAGCAGTCAAAGCACCGCCCTCCTGATTAGAACTGAGGGAGCTGCACTTTCCCAAGCACTGATGCCACCAAATTGTTAGCAATAAAGTTGTGCATACACTGGAAATGAATGCATCCCTGAATTTGGGCACACCATAGGTTCTCTTGAAGAAGACTCCAAAAATGGATAGACGTATAATTTGATATTTATTCTTTGTTTCAGACTTCGTATTTTGATATTTACATCATATCATGCATAGTGTCATCATATTTTTAATCATATTTTTAGCATGTATATTTCCCCACGGCTCCGATGCATTTCGGGCTCGCATGCCCTTTTTCAAGGAGCTCAACAACACTTGTTATAGTAGTCAGTTTGCTCAGATCTCCTCCGCTTGCACCACTCCTTCCATAGCGACTCAAACTTTTACCAGTGGTGGCCAGGCAAACCGGCCGCAGACGGGGGGGGCTTCCTGCGTGTGCCCTCCTCCGGGAGAGGAAGCTCTCAGTGCCGTGCCAGAGACGTAGCCGCCCCGGTAGCCTTCTATCTATTCTGTCTTTCTCTTGCCTTTTCTAGTGCTACTGTATTCATTGTTGTGTTTTAACTGATAAGCTGAGGGGAATTACGGTGGCATACCCCCCACCTCTATGTTTATGTGTTAAATGGTGCCTGAATAATGTTACAGACTTCGGGAGGAAGCCAAAAGCTATCAACTGTCGATACTCAAGCTCCACGCATGATGGTGGAGGGTGTGCAGGTTCGGTGCATAACCCTCCCCTGATGCTGCGACAGAGAATCCTCTCAAAGGGGCAGCCTGACTGGAAGACTGATGGTCATGCTCAGCAGCTCAGGATATCAGAAGTTCTGTGCCCAATCCGGAGTCACAATCGTCTTGGGTCCGGTCGTTCCTGATCTTCTTGAGAACTTTGGACAGAAGTGGTATTGGCGGAAAGGTGTACAAGGGAGAGGAGCTCCACTCGAGATGAAAAGTTTTGCCTTGGAAACTCCAACGAACAAAACTGTGCGTTCTCTGCAGTGGAGAACAGATCTAACAAAGGCTCTCCCCAGTGCTGAAAGACACCTGCACCACCTCCAGAAGGAGATGCACTTTGTGATCCACTATGCATCTTCGCCTGAGTTCATGCTCTCTGGCATTCAGAGAGCCTACCAGGTGTTGAACCACCAGGGAAATGCCCTGATGTTCCAGCCATGTCCAGAAATGCAGGGCCTCTTGACAAAAGGTCCATGACCCCACCCGCCCAGTTTGTTGCAATACCACCTGGCGGTGGTATTGTCTGTGAATATCTGCACCAGTCTTCCCTTGATAAAAGGAAGAAAGGCTTTCAGTGTCAAACGAATCGCCCAGTGCTCCAACAGGATGATGTGAAGCTTGGACTCCACCGTGCAAGAGAGACCTCTGATCTCTGCCTCTAACAGATGGCCACCCTAGCCTAGGAGTGCCGTGTCTGTCATTACAGTCAACTACAGTTGGGGACGGGAGAGGGGTCTGCCACTGACCCAATCATGGTTTGGTACCCACCACTGCAGATCACTTGCAGTTTCCTTCAAAATCTTGACCATGTCGGAGAGAATCCCCATATGCTGTGATCACTGAGACTTCTGGTCCCACTGCACAGCCTGCATATGCCAACGAGCATGAGTAAGCATCAAGAGGCAGGATGCCATGAGGACCAACAGCCTTCAAATCAATCTCTATCTTCAGGATAGAGACTGAAACATCAGAATCAGAGTGAATATCCTGTACTTGCCACTTGGGAGATTAGGCCCGAAACGGCAGTGTCTAGAACTGCTCCGATGAAAGGGAGTGTATGACAGGGAGTCAGGTGCGACTTTAGTATGTTGATAATAAACCCCTGTTAGTGCAGGAGGTTAGCCGTAGTCTGAAGGTAGGAGATGACTGCCTGGGGTTAGCCCACCTTCAACAGCTTATTGTTAAAGTAGAGGAAGACTGGAACCACGGACTTCCACAGATGAGCATCAACAACTCTCATTACTTTCATGAACGAACAAAGGGCACTGGTAAAGCCGAAAGGGAGCATGGCACACTTAAAGTGCTCTTGGCCCATCGTGAACTGCTGGTAACGTATGTGGGCAGGCAGGACAGGGATGTGGAAACATGCATCCGGCATGACCAATGCTACCATACAGCCTACTGGGTTGAGGAGGACTTCAACTTTTTCAAGAACAGGTTGAGAAGGCATAGCTCTAGGATAGGACAAAGTCCTCTGTCCTTCTTTGGCATCAGAAAGTAGTGGGAATAACAACCTCTTCTCATGCAGGCACCCACTCTATAGCTCCTTTTCCAATAGAGCCTGCACTTCTTGATGGAGCAAAAAGAGATGGTCCTCTGTCAGCACATCATAAGTGGGTGACAAGGATGGCAGGGTAACCACAAAGGGGAGGGAGTAGCCCCTTTGGACGACCTGGAGGAACCAGCGGTCTGATGTCACTGACCACAAGTGGGGCAGGTGATGGCATATTCTGCCTCCTATTGGGTGCCCACGATGATTGGAGGACAAAATAAAGAGGCTAGGAGGCAGCACCTACCGGGCGTTGGGGTGAGAGAGACTGACTACAATGTTGGCTGCCTGTCCCACATTGTCTATGGGACCCACACCCTCTGCCAGAAAAAGGCTGGGAAGCATGTTGGCTGTGACAGCTGGGTGGCAATAAGCATGGCTGGAGACCCCTTCTATAGCCACAAAAGAAGTGGAAGGCAGATTGATGTTGGCGAGAGTCCATAGACAAACCGAAGAACCTAGTCATTGCTCTGATGTCATTAATGCATTCTAGGCCTGAACCCGCCTTCTCTCCAAAAAAGCTGAGAGCTATCCAGGGGTATGTCCATGAGGGGAGCCTTGACATCCCCTGAAAAAAGCCAGTCGTTCTCAACCAGGTGTGATGCCGCAAGCCTACTGACTATGAAATTGCTCAGCCCAGCGAGTCAGTTGAATTAAGCCCACACCTTATAGTGAACTTTGCTCATTGCGCCCATCAGCCATAGCCTGGGTAACTACGGCTTGGGCCTTTTCCGACACCATAGGCGGCACTTGCGCAACAGAGTTGTATATAATATGGGAATAACTGCCCAATAGGAGTGCGATGTTCACCAAACACAGTGTTAGGTTGGTGGAACAGAAAATGTTCTTGCCAAAGTCATGCAGCATCTGATTCCTTATGCGGTGGAATAGTAGGGATAGCACTGAGGTTAATTCTGGATATGGAGGCTTAAAGCTCTCTGGAAGGGGTGCTGGGTAAAGAGACTGGGGTCCCCAGGAGCAGGGCGATGGTGGTTAGCAATAGTCCTATGCACAGGAGCCCCTGTACAAGGCTTGGACTAGGCCCGAATAGGACATGTGTAAGGGCTTCATTTAAGGAGAGTGGGGGTTCAGAATGGGAGACTCCCGGCTAAAGCACCTCTGTCAAGACGTTTGTCTTGACTGCCCCTGAGGGCAGCATAAGATCCAGGACCTCAGCCGCGCTACCACTGAAAAAGAAGCTACCTCCTCTGGACATCAGACCATTGTCAGGTAAGATGTCTAATCCACTGGCCTCCGTACCAGTTGTCTTGTTCTCGTTCCTCTTCTGGGCAGCTGGTAGCCATAAGTGCCCATAGACCCCTCCCATTCGTCTCCCTCTCTAGGCATAAAAAAAAATAAGCCACTGGTACGGCTCTGGGAAGCATGAACCCAGTCGGCGCCAAAGTCGGCATCAGACGACGCCTAACTAGCTCCGATTTGGAGTCGAGAATAGTGATGGTGGGCCATCCCTGGGGGCATCCGCAGGGTCAGCAGTGGAGTGGGCACCGAGGAAGGTCTCAATCCCACCAGCAGCTCTGTTTTCGATCTGGCAATGGATCCAGGGAGAACGCTGCTGCAGAGGACGAACCAATGGATATGGTTCCAGTTGGGGCCCATCCAGCGCCCATGGAACATCAAGGCGCTCCAGCAGGGCCCTGGCTGCCTAAATATGAGGCACATTGTCTCAAAGAACTCCTTAAGCTGGGCAGGTGTCGGTCCAGCAAAATCAGGGATGCGCGGAGTACACACAGGTTTAGGTTCTGCTGACATGTGGGGCCTGGAGTAACAATGCTCCTGCTTGTCGTCAGAAGACTTCAACAGACACAGCGAAGTCGAAGATATCTTTGTCTTCTTGTGTTTGTGGGACTTATCCAACTTTCCTGACGACTTGGAGTGTGACGATGACCGTCGGGAAGGGCTCTGCGAACAGTCCCGCGCAATTGAGACCTCGAGCGTCACGGGGTCGGCCAACGTCATGAGGCGTTAAGTTGGAGGGAGTGCTCTCTCAGCACCTTGGGGTGCATGGTGTGACAGTCCTTGCAGGTCTTGGAGTTGTGGTCCCACTCTAAGTGCCACAATAATACCAAGTGGGAGCCTTTTACTGGCATTTGTCTGTAACATGCCCCAAATGGTTTGAAACCAGCCTGTTTCGTGGGTGACATGACCTCCCAATTTCTAAAAAAGTTTGATAAAACATTGAAAAAAGCCAGTCAAAAAGTGACAGATGTGTAGCTCAGACCAGATCAACTCTATCTTGCGCAGAAAGGAAAGAAAATGACTTCAACGCATCAAGGTGGCACCTATTTAGGTACCGCAAACTCCACTCCCTCAAAAATCCATACACGTCACTTCCTCGAAAATCGCCCGGATCCAGTTTGACACCTAGGGCTATTCTAAGGTAAGGAATCTTCAACTAGAAGTCCCTATCAGAAAATGCATTTGCTTGCTGTATCTGGGGGTAGTGTGTCTCTCCTTTTGACTGTGCAGAGGTCCTATTTCTGGTGGCATGTATCACTGGAGAACCTGGAGGTACCTGACCTATACTGACGAGAAAGTCATAGAGATAAGACTTATACTTCTTTTCCACACGTGGTATAATAACTGTGGCCCTGACCGTGTCTTTAAAATTGTCGAAGACGAACTTGAGCATACCCTGGAGCATAGGCAAGCATTGCACAGTGTGTTCCATCTTGGAGATGGTCTCAACCAGAAATTGTCTTTATCCTCTACGACGTGAATGACAACTTTATGGTGGTGAGCCATGCTCTGAATGACAACATGGTTCGCCATTGTACCATTCATCACAGATGGTTTGGCCAAGTAAGATACTTAACTATTGACGAGATCAACACTGTAGCTGTTCCATGGGTTATCCCAACCCCTTGAACTAGTATTATCGTATGGGTCTCTCTCCGGTATGGGTTGCCTGAGTCCACAAAATAATGTACTGACACTTCTTGGGAGTCAGGTGAAGACTGTGGCAAGGATGATTGTAGTGGTGGATGAGGTTGTGGTGAATGTGACCTTGGAGGTGGTGCTTGGGTGTGGAAGGTTGTGAAGGAGAAAGAGTTACCCGGTTCATTAACTTTTTGCCTCAAATGCAAGATCCTCCTCAGACGTGAATATCTTTCTTTGGGGACTAAGGACAATGTGGGTGCTGGCTTTGGCTGCAAACCTTCCTATTTGGGGGTAAAGAGAGGCTTTTGTCTAAAGTATATTTCTTTTGCGAGCCTCTGGAGGATGGAAGCCTCAGAGGTCGGATGTGAAGGGGTCCTGGGCAGGAAGTGGTTCAGCTCGGAAGCCTTCTTTCAATACTGAGCAGAGCGTGAGGGTGGAGTTGGACAGGATGTTCATTGGATGCCTGACTCTTGTGGGAGCAGTGCTCTACCTTGGTGTAGGGCCGTTTGACTGAGTACAGCACTGCCCCTTGGCCTTCCTGGTGAGTGGTCCCGCTCATGCGGAAGTGTTTACATCTTCTCCTTCAGAGGTGCTCGAAGACAATGTCTTGAGGCTGGGCATGGATTGGGCTGCTAGGGGGATCTGCCTCCTCCTCTTCGACTTTAAGCTGGTCCTACTCATCGAAGAGGTCCAGGGTGTCCGATAACTACCTGCTCTGCATTTTCAGGTGTGCCCAGCATCTTTCCTTCTGGTACCTCAACGTCTTCTTGCACCAGAAGGTGAGGCAGAAATTGCATACGAACTCCTGGTGATCTGGGAGAAGCACAGGTTACAGTCCTAGTGGTGGTCAGCCCAGAAATATCTGGCATAACACTGTGGGCAGAATTTAAAAGATGTACGTTCCATCTGTCGACATTCCTCAAGGTAAAGACCTCGGTGGTTGAAGAGGGTTGGAGCTGTCATTGACTGAGTGCCATCCAACTGGCACTGAATCGATTAGTTGCGGTCAAGGGTAGAAATATCTGTGTACTCTCTTGAGGGCTGTGCATGTTGATTGTTCCCAGTTGAAGAGTTGTAGCTGGTTCATAAATAACCACTCCCAAACCCAATGGCAGAACTAAACAATCTAAGGTTGAGTTGGTGCCCATGCACAACTTGTAATGTCTGAGTCTAACACTAGATGGCAAGAGTATGCAACCATTTGCAACTACAGACACACATGCTACAAACATATATCTATAATTGGAAAACTTGGAATCTGCAGCGTTATTTACTACTTAATAACATGCTGCCATGTGAATCCTTCTCAAAACTAAGTGAGTAAAGAAATAAGGATGTGTCTAGATTGTTTGAAAAGTTGAACCACCTCTGCTTTGTCTATGAACTACTGAGAGGACATTTCCTCATTTGCAGCTAATCTGTTGGTGAGCAGGGTGACAGAAGCATGAGGCAACAAGATGCCTCAACCTGTCATTACACAGCAAGTGCCTACCACATCCAAATGTTCTCTGGACCACACATGTGCCTTTCAGACCTCAAGCTGGCTCAGCTGACCATGTGCATTAACAGACTTACCGTAAAAGTGTCAGTGTGCAGGCTTTCCATTGGTAAACCACATCCCTCAGCATGGAAGCAGAGCTCCAGGTTCTATAGGAAAGAGTATGAGAATAAGTCTAGGAAGGACAGTCACTACTTGTATTACCTTGTAAATGCCCATTCAGACACACAATGTACTACCAAATATTCTGTGTGTCTTTGCCAATATCAACAATTTCCCAACCTGCTCTGTGAAGTCCACAAGCAATGTGCTTTTCGCAGAGAGGGCCTGGCATATTCTCTATTTGCTCACCATGTGATTTGTGGATCATGCTTACTTAGTTTCGCACACATTCTCCGATACACTCTGTCCTTCTGACATCTTCTCTTTCTTTTCAATGCTTTCTGTACCACATGCTTAACTTTGATGCCTCAGGCACATTATCTGTGCCTATGGTGTGCTGTCCAGAATGTAACCTGCATTTCAAACATACTGTATAACTACTACATTCCCCACCTAAAAAACAGAAAGAAAAGCTTTTGACTAGTTCACCTTTCTCAGAATCTGAACATTTAAGTGTCTTCGGTGATATTCAGAAGCCCAGAGTGACCATCTAATTACCACCTGGTATTCTCTCAGGTGCGCATAGACCCGAGGCAGCCATCTCTGCAGGCCCAGCCAAATGATGTGTGTCACGGTCTCCTGACACATGCACCAACAGCTCTGAAAGCTGTGAACCGTACTGTCCAGTCTCAACTCCATTGTCCGTGGCTATTAATCACTGCAGCTCTACCCAAATTCCCAATGACCTTCTCACAACAACCACTGTGTCATCGTACCTCTACCACACTCGTTAAAGAATACGTTACATACCTATAGTAATGCCTTAACTGGTAGAGACTCTATTTAGCTGCAAATTCCTTACCTTAGAATTATCCTTAGGCATCAAACTGTATCTGGAAGTTTTCGTGAGCAGTACCCCTACACACCGGTAGGTGGAGTCGTTTGGCTCCTCATGGCATCGCTGGCGTTGTCTACACCAGACGTAGCGTGCACAGTGCCTACAGGCGCCACACCAGCGCACTGACATCAGTTTCTTTTCGTGACTTTCCCTACCTGGAGTGCAGAGCCACAAAGAACATTGATCACTGGTGTAGAAAACTAGGGCTCTGAAAAAGAAATAGCCTTGACCCTAGATATCTGTTCACAGAGAGGCAAGGATGGGTGGGTTGGTAAGGAATGTGAGGCTAGATAGAGTCTCTACCAGATAAGGCGTTACCAAAGGTAAGTAGTTTGTTCATCTGATAGAGACTTGTAGCCGCAGATTACTTATTTTAAAATAGAAACCCTAGCAATACTTCCCCAAATGTGGATCTGTGAAACCAACTCACACTAAAAAGAATTGCAGGCAGTAGTGCTATGTGAACGTGTGCAGAGAAGCCCTCCTTGTTGCCTGGCAGATGACCGGAACTCCGTGTGCTACGGCATTGGTAGCAGTCTTAGCTCTGGTGGAATGAGCATGTAAACCCTCAGGGAGTTGCTTCTTGACAAGTATATAGCAGATTTTGGTGCAGAGCATGATCCATCAGGACATGGTCTGTTTCTGCACAGCCTTCCCCTTCTTGGCTCTGACATACCCCATGAAGAGTTGGTCGTCCACGGGAACTCTTTCGTGCGGTCAAGGTAGAACGATAATGCTCTTTTTGGGGCCAGTCGATGGAGACACTCCTCTTCCTTAGAGGGATGCGGCGGAGCATAAATGATGGACAGGGTGATGGATTGACCTACGTGAAAGGGAGTGACAACTTTCAGTAGAAAGGAAGCTGTAGTGCGAAGAACCAGCTTGCCTGGGAACATGGTTAGGTACGGAGGCTAGATGTCAAGGCCTGAAAGTCACTGACCCACCGGGCAGATGTTATCGCCACTAAGGACGTATTGATGGTTAGGAGGCTGAGAGGACAGGTGTGTAGTGACTCAAAAGGAGCACACATCAGAAATGTGAGTACAAGACAGAGGTCCCACTGAGGCATGATAAACTGTGGCATGTAGTGTTGTAGATTCACATGCTCTGCATACCCCTGCCATCTAGTGTTGGGTTTGGAGTTGTGCAACTTGTTTTTCTTCGAAGAATACTTTCGAGTCACAAGGTAAGGTGATTTCTTCGCTCAGTGATATTGTGCATGGGCATCGACTCCTTTGTTAAATTGTTTTCACCGCAGGAGGGGGAGAAAGGAGTGCAATGAATATGTAAGAATAAAGATGTCCATGCTAAATATAAATGTATCAGAGAAATGTGCAAACGTAACTGCAATGGCTGCAGGTGTCCCGGGAGGAGGGAGAGCACATGTGACTCTACAGCACTACATGCCACAAACAGATGCTTATAGGGGTAGTAACATAATCTGTTTGATGGCATGTGTGGCTGTAGATACACAGGCTCTGCATAGACTGCAAAGCAGTCTCTCCTTGGAAGCGGTGGCTAGCTTCTGGGAGTTGTAGTAGTTTGAAAAAGGGTACATAGCACTGCCTGACCTACACTGGCTTGTTGGCATGCAAAAACACCCACACTAGTGTTTGGTAAATGTGTGCAGTATAGACCATGTAGCTGCTTTTCAACTGTCAGTTCTGGGAATATTTCATAGAGGCCATTGTGGCTGCCTTTTTATGAGTGGAATGTGCTCTGGTAGTAAAGGACTTTTGGCTTTAATGTAGCAAGTTTGAATACATTTGACTATCCATCTGGCTATGCCTGATTTGGATTTGGGTTGCCTTTATGAAGTGGAGAAAAGGCCATAAAGAGCAGTTTTGTTTTCATGAAATTTTTTGTTTTATCTATGTAGAACATTTGTGCTCTTTTTACATCTAGGGTATAAAGAGCTCCTTCTGCAACGGAATCAGGGTGAGAGAAAGAAACTAGGAGCTCAATGGATTAATTGAAATGAAATTGTGCACCTACCTTAGGTTTGAAATTAGGATTAGTGCGATTAACCAGTTTGTCTTCATGTATTTGAAAGACCGGTTCATTTAAGGCTAATGCCTGGAGCTCACTAACACGCCAGAGTGAGGTAATAGAAACTAGAAATGCCACTTTCTATTATAGAAATTGAAGGGGGCATGAGTGCAAAGGCACAAAAGGTGAACCCATGAGCCTAATGTACAAGTTACTTACCTTCGGTAAGGATGTATCTGGTAGAGACGATTCTAGCCGCAGATTCCTTGACGTAGAATTATCCCCAGGCGTGAGATTGGATCCGGAAAACTTTCTGCCACAGCATCTCTGCGCGCTGGGGAGACAGCACCACGAGACTCCGCCCTGACGTTGTCTGCATACGTGACGTCAGCAAGGTCACATAAGTCCCACCCCAGCGCGCTGACATCAGTTTTGTTCGGAGAACTTTTCCGCGCCACAACACAGAGCCATCACCAACTAAAATGTGAGAATATAGGAACAGTGTGCGAAAAAATCAGAGAAACAGAAGGAAAGAAGCAAATGGTGAGAAACAGCACCATTAGGAACAGTGCCAGGCACTGTGTCACTGGAAGTCATGGAAGGAAAGAGCAGAGCACCGCTCCAAAAAGCAAGCCTGCAAAGCAAAGGCGATATCCTCCCTGGAAGCAGAAAAACATGTGAAAAACATCATGACAGACGACAGAAAGTCTGCACTCACAATCTATAACAGCGAGGAGCAACAAGTATGGAACAGATGAGTAACGACAAGCTACCCCAAGACAACACCCTCAAGAGTGTTGCATCCCCTGTAAGAAGCTAAGGACCAAGGCACAGCCAAGAGACCCCAACCCAAAGGACTGCAAAGGAGTTAGGACCCCCAAGCAATGAAAAAAGGGAGAAGATTATAAGTAGGCCCCACACTGGAAAAACCAAGGTGTAGGGATGCGGAAGTAAAAACGAACCTACCGTCCAAGTAATAAGAAGGAAGGAGTGAAACAAATAAACAGAACATAGCATCCTGCTAGGGAGGAAGCGAAAGAGGTATTCGCAGAAGACAAGCCACCCGGAGGGAGGCGAGAGCAGAAGACCAAGCTAAAAGCCCTCGCAGAACACGGAGGTAGGGCAGCCCATGAAGGAATCTGCGGCTAGAATCGTCTCTACCAGATACATCGTTACCGAATGAAAGTAACTTGTATATCTGATAGAGACTACTAGCCGCAGATTCCTTAACGTAGCATAGATACCCTAGCCATGCCCAGAGGGGAGGAGGGTCTGCGAGAAAACCCCACCAGCTTGGAAGAACACAGAGCCCCAACAGGGGATGTGTCATGGGGACAGGAAGGACACCCCAGCCCCCACCAAGCAGGAGTAAGCAAAAACAAGGAGAAGGGAAGATCAGGAACCACAAGCCTACCCGAGGGGCAAGGGGAGTCCGCTAAAAAACCCCGGAGGGACAGACGGCATCCAGAGGGGACCAAAGGAAGAAAGAACCACCCGCAAAATCCAAGAAGAGGTGAAACAAAGGCAGAGCCTGCCACAGGAGCACACACACCCAGAGAAGGGGACAGTTGAACTGGCATCAGCCCAGAGGCAGCCGACAAGGCAGGAACAGCCCCCCTACCAGCCGAGAAGCGCAGGCGTGCGGAGGAAGACACAGCCTTGCAAAACCGCAGCAGACAAGGGGCAGGAGCACACAGGTACACGCAGAGGCCCACAGAGGTGGACCAGAACTACCCGGTGCGCAGCCGGCAGCTGGTAATATGAAGAAGTAGTGTGCCCAGAGCAAGCCAAGCGCAAGATGAAGGAAGAGGTAAGGGAACCCCAGAACCAGCCCAGAGAAGAACCGTCCCAAGGGCTCAACCCGACCCACGAAAGGAAGTAGGACCGGCAAGAAGCTGAGAGGGGGGAAATATGCAGTATAAACCTAGAGCCCTCAAACAGAACACAGGAGAACACAAGGAGTATCCTAACCCTCCTGGAACACAACAGAGGACCAGGCTGAAAAACCGGATATCAAGGTGGAAACACCATGACAATGCCGTAGACGGCATGAACAAAGTCGGTATGGGGATCCAGTGGTTGAAGAGGGACAAAAGGCACGACAGGCAAGCCCTGAAGACAAAGGATAGGAACACCATCGGATACGGAGAAGGACAGAGCCTGTAGCAGAGCAAGTTGCGCTAAGACGGAAGAAAAAGGACTCCGCAAGCGGTATACAGTGACACCAGGAAACGTGAGGAACCCAAGAAGGTATCCACACTCGTCCAGCTTAGGACAGAGCTATACAATAGCTACAAGTACCCCACCTAGGGTATGACACGTCCCAAAACAAAACATGGGAACACCTCTTAGGGAAAAACCCAGCAGCAACTGAGATCAAGAACATAAAGGACCTGTGGGAGTACCACAGGTGGCTTACCAATCAGCCAAAAATTACACAGCTGGTCCATCCTGAGGACCCAAACGGCTGCACTAACAGCCAAAAAACACACACAAGCTAAAGGGCTGTAGTAGCAGCCAACAGTACTGGGGAGCCAACTGAAGGACCCTGAAGGCATTCCAAGTCACACAGAACACACAGAGGGGCCAACCGAAGCACTAGGCCCAAGAAAAAGGTGGGACGAACGCCTCCCATAAGGCACCAGAGGACCTACAAGCCAAAGCTTACGGAGGGGGAGGAGGACGGAGCCCCGCAAGGATTCATCGAATGGCCGAATCAGCGTGGGTGTTAAAGAAAAGAATCCCATCAAAAGGCAAGTCAACCAGACTCTCTCTATATTCTCCGGAAAGACGCCATCCCGCAACCAAGCATCGTGGCGGAGAGCCACAGAACTCGCCATAGCACGGCCGAGGGAATCAGAAAGATCTAAGGCAGAACGGAGAAAGATTAGTTACTTACCTGTAATCCTAGTTCTCTTCCAGGGGTATACTCATCAAAGTCATAAGCACTGAATAGTCCCGCCCACGTGCGGGACCCCGGAGCAATAGCCAATAATATGCATATATCTACATATGTATATATATATATATATATATATATAAATACATATATATACGCATAAAATAACTATATATATATATATATATATATATATATATATGGATAATATGCATATACATATACATATGCAGCCCAATATACACCATACTAGGCTCAGAAACTGCCATTATTGCCTGTAAAATCTTTACATTTGCTAAATAAAGACATATAAATTACATTATATGACAATGCAAAGAAGAAAACACTGCCCTGGTTTTCTTTGAAACACACAACCTTTATTTTCAAAGGTAAAACAGGCAGGATCATAGAGGCAGCTTTAGCCTAGATAGGCTGCATAGTAACAACAGAAAAATCTGGCGCTGTGCCTTTAAGACCTCTGTGAGCCTCCAGGCTCCCATCATGCACCACAGGTGACAGTTAGGTCAGTTCTTTTGGACGGCGTCGAACAGTGTGATAACTGCATGGGTAACATGTAAAATAGACAGCTCTGGTATTCGCCCGGGGAGGAGGGTGGGTTGCTTATGACTTTGATGAGTATACCCCTGGAAGAGAACTAGGATTACAGGTAAGTAACTAATCCTTCTCTTCCAGGGGATACTCATCAATAGTCATAAGCACTGAATAGAGTAGCAAGCCCATCCCATACCCTGCGGACGAATACCAGACTCTCTAAACAGTATACTAATATATATATTATCCAAACAAATTCCTCAGGGATGCTTGACCAACTTGAGCATCTGCCTGAGTATCAGAATCAAGGCAGTAATGGCGAGCAAAGGTATGAACCGAACGCCACGTAGCTGCCTTACAAATTTCATGAACAGGAACATTTTTAAGCACTGCTATAGTAGCAGCCTTTCCTCTAGTGGAATGCGCTCTCGGTTTGCCGGGAGCTGTTTCCGTGCCAACTGATAAGATAACGTAATGCATGACACAATCCATCTAGAAATGGACCTCTTAGACGCAGGCAAGCCCGTATTCAGAGGACCGTAGTTCACAAACAGATGATCAGTCTTTCTAACACAGATAAAACTTCAAAACTCTTTTTAAATCCAAAGAGTGTAGAGCTTTTTCAGCTGGAGTGTTCGGATTAGCAAAAAACGTAGGCAGTGTAACTGACTGGTTAATGTGAAAATCCGAGACTACCTCAGGAAGAAATCTTGGATGAGTCGAAGCACCACTCTATTCGCATGGAAAACGAGATAGGGTTCTGTAGCACAAAAGGCCTGAATCTCGCTCACCCTGCGCGCAGAAGTGATAGCTACAAGGAAGGACACCTTCCACGACAGATGTTGAAGGGAGGCCTTATGAATAGGTTCGAATGGAGGACCCATCAATTTAGACAAAACCACATTAAGCTCCCAAGGAGGAAAGGGAGCCCTCACGGGAGGATACACTTTCCTGAGACCCTCCAGAAAATCCTTCACAACTGGCATTTGAAAGAAAGAAACCTGGGTAGGGGACTTTCGATATGCTGTTATTGCTGCCAGATGGACCTTTATAGAGGAATATTGTAAACCTGCTTTGGCCAAAGAAAGTAAGTATGGTAACAGTACCTGTTCCTGACCTCGAATAGGGTCATGACCTTCAGCAGCACACCACATGCAAAAACCGCTTCCACTTGAAAGCATACGACTTTCTTGTAGAAGCTCTCCTCGCCTCTCTTAAAATGTGCATACAGTCCTGCGAGAGGCCTAGATGTCCATACTGGACAAACTCAGGAACCATACTGCTAGCTTCAGGGACGGCAGGTTGGGATGAAACACCCTGCCGTTCTCTCTGGTCAGCAGATCCGGACAGCAAGGAAGCCTCCTGTGCAGTACTTTGGATAGATACAGGAGATGGACCACCATTGGCGAGGCCATTCCGGAGCCACCAGGATCATGTCTGTCTTGGACTTGTACAGCTTCTTAATCACCAAGGGAATGAGTGGAATCGGTGGAAAAGCGTAGAGTAATGTCTCTGACCAGTCCATCCATAGAGCATTCCCCTTGGACCCTCGTTGTGGGTACCTGGACGCGAAGACGCGGCATTTTGCGTTTTCGGCATCTGCAAAGAGATCGATTTCTGGTGACCCCCAGGCCTGGAAGACATCTCTTATCACTTCGTCTTTTAAGACCCAGTCGGGTGCTTCTGCGAAGTGTCTGCTTAGGTTGTCTGCTGGGACGTTGAGGACACCCGGCAGATGGATAGCTGAAACGTTCATACCCCGAGCCAGAAGCCACTTCCAGATTGCTTTCGCTTCCAGCGACAGAGGTCTGGATCTCGTTCCGCCCTGCTTGTTCAGATAGTACATCGTTGTTGTGTTGTCCGTTTGAACAAGCAGGGAGGATGTCTTGATCGCGGGAAGGAAAGCCTTGAGAGCTAGATGGACAGCTCTGAGTTCCAACATGTTTATATGATACAGTCTTTCTTACTCTAACCACACTCCTTGAACTTGAAGGGACCCCAGATGGGCGCCCCATCCCTGAAGGGACGCATCTGTCACCAGCGATCGTCTGGGCATGTCCTCTTGGAAAGGCACTCCCACTACCAGATGACTGCGCTGCATCCACCATCGAATGGAGATCCGCACTGACAGGGGTAGTGACAGTTTGTCCTCCCAACGGTTTGAAAACTGGGACCACTGATCCTCCAGAGACTGCTGCAGAGGTCTCATGTGTAGCCTGGCGTTCGGAACGAGGAAAATGCAAGACGCCATGGACCCTAGCAGAGATGAGATCTGTCTGGCCGTTGGTCGAGGAATCTTTAGTAAGGTTTGACACTTGAGGAGAATGGAGGATAGTCTCTCCTCCGAAGGATACGCTTTTGCGTCCTTTGAATCAAGAAGTGCGCCCAGATAGTGTATCCTCTGCATGGGATTGAGGATAGACTTTTTGGAGTTTACGTGTAGGCCAAGCCTCCGCAGCTGATGTATGCAGAACGTGAGATGTTGCTGAAGCAGAATCGGAGACGCACTCTTTAGCAGCCAATCGTCTAGATAGGGATAGACGAAAATATGTCTCTTCCTTAGGAAGGCCGCTACGACTGCCATGCACTTTGAGAAGGTGCGAGGAGCTGACTTTAGCCCGAAGGGCAAGACTGTGAACTGGTAATGGCTGGTTTGTATGCAAAACCTTAGAAATTTCCGATGCTTTGGGGCGATGGGGATGTGGAAATAAGCATCTTGAAGATCTATAGAGCACATCCAATCCTCTTGATGCAACAGTGGAATTATTTGATGTAACGCCAGCATTCTGAACTTTTCTCGCCGAATGAATTGATTGAGGCCCCTGAGATCTAGTATGGGCCTGAACTTCTTGTTTGGACCTTTCGTTGGAACTAGAAAATATCGGGAGTAAATGCCTTGTCGACGCTGTGTCCTCGGGACCTCCTCGATGGCCTTCTTTAGGATTAATGCAGACACTTCCTGCTTCAAAAGATGAAGTCGATGGATCACAGTCTTTTGAGGAGGAATGGAAGGTGGAGGAGACTTGAACCTGATTGTATATCCATTTTTTACAATATTCAGCACCCATTTGTCGATTGTGATGTTTTTCCACTCTTCCAGGCAAAAACGAACACTTCCCCCCACCGGAGTGGGTAACGGGCTCAGGGGAAGCAAAAACTCACTGTTTTTGTTGATGCTGCTTGTTTCCAGGTGCAGACTGTCTGGAAATGCCACCCCTTCCTCTACCAGGACGACGCTGGGAGAACTGAGATCTTCCCTGATTCTGTTGTGATGACCATTGAGGGGTTTGAACCCTCTGTTGGTTCTGTCTCCAATCGTAAGGATGGTATTTTTTCTTAAAGTCCTTTCTCTTTTCGAGACCAACAGTTCTCACAGTATCAAGCTCCGTCTTCATTCTCGACAGCTCATCGTCAGCATGAGAGCCAAAGAGCGATTTTTCATTAAACGGCAGATTAAGTATTCGGTGTTGCGCTTCAGGCTTAAGACCCGTAAGCCTTAGCCAAGCTGAGCGCCTGGCATAGAGTCCATGAGCGTAACCATGTGTAGACAGGTCGGAAGCATCAGCAGCTGCGCTAATCACCTGGTTAGCCACTAGCCCACCTTCATGAAGAATTTCAAGAAAATCATGCTTGTCTTCTTTGGGAAGTTTTTCTGCAAACCGAGACAAGGAATCCCAGAGTGCGCGGTCATAGCGACCCAGTAAAGCGGAGGCGCTGGCGACCTTCATATAGGAAGCAGAGGTGGCACACATTCCCTTCCCTACTGAGTCCATAGCTTTGCTGTCTTTATCAGGAGGCACAGAGGATGACGTCGCTCCTGTCTGATTCTTACGTGCCGCTGAGACTATGACCGAATCAGGTTGTGGCTCAGACCTCAAAAATAACGGATCATTGTCCGCTCCCAAAGATGCAGGAGTTAAGAACTTGTGCTCCGCAGGCTCCAACAGACCTGGAACCAGAGGAAGTAAAGGCCTTGATGATAATTTCTGATGTAACGTTTCGAAAATGACCGTTGTCTTGGCAGTAGAGACCGGCATCTCGATATTAAGTTTCGCTGCTCCACGACAGAGAACTTCATTAAAGGTAATCATGTCATCAATCGGTGATATCCTACTTGGAGGGGTTGATGACAGCGTCGGTGAGTAATCCCTCTCTTCGAATTTGTAGACCTTGTCAAGGATCTAGCATCGCGTCTCCTAGAAGAACGGTGACGCGAAGACCTAGGAGAGGGTGAAGTCCGCCTCCTCTCTGAAGGAGACTTTCTCGGAGGAGTACGCTCACGTCTTCTCGGAGACTGCACCAGCTGTATTAGGGGCGATCTTGATCTCGAAGTAGGTCTTACAGACACAGGAGACCTGGAATAAGACTTTGGAAGGTTAATCCTCCTTATCTTCCAGTCTCTGATCTCCCCCAGCCATCGTGGCGAGATATTAGCCCCTGTAGGTGAAGGTGCTCGTGAGGGCTCTGGAGAGATTTGCACAATCCGCAGCCCAGGGGAGGAAGAGGAACTCCCAGAAGACACAATAGAAACCTTAGATCGGTCTTTGGACACCGTTCTAGGCCTCTTAGCTGCAGGAGACGTCGGCGACAGCCTCCTCGACGTCGACTTTTCCAACGGCGATCTCCTCGATGGCGACCTACTCGGCGGCGACTTCCTCGGCGGCGACCTCCTCGACGACGATGGTCTCTTTGGCGTCGACATCAAGCGCCTTGACGGCGATGATTTTCTCGTCGTCGTGTGCCTCAACGCCACATGACTTGGGCTCTTCGACGTCGAAACCTCTACTGCCCGGTTCGACGTCGACGTCATGGCACCTCTCGACGGCGACCTTGACTGATGTTTCGAGCCTCTCGGCGGCGACCGCCGGCGTCGATGAGACAACGTCGAGTCCCGCCCTCTCACAGTCGTAGGGGAGCCAGACCTGGACCGCCAACGCTCATGTCGCTTCTCGCCTTGCTTCGACTGCGAAATCTTCTTCGACGGCGAGGGATGTTTCGACATCAACGGACACCGCGACGGTGATTTCGATGCTGATTTTGAGCACACAGGTACCTTAGAAGAAGATCTGTCCCTCGAAGTTGAAGGAGACCGATGTTTTCTCTTCTCCCCTCTCTCCTTGCGCTCTTTGTGCTGAGAAGGCGGCTTCCTGGAATGAAATTCTTCTCTTCCACTCACAGTTTCTCCTCTGTCATGCAGGGACTGAAGCCTGCTCTTCTCTCTCTCTCTCTCTCTCTCAAAGTTCTATTTGACAACTTGCTGCAGTGGTAGCAGAGTTCTGGCTTGTGAGAAGATGGTAGACAAGCTACACAGACCGAATGTGGGTCTGTCTTGGCCATTTTTTTACCACAGGCCGGACACTTAACAAATAAGGCCGGCATTATGACTGGAAAAATAGCCAAAAAACAGCAAAAAATTGTTGTATTAGTCAGATAATGACTAAAGACGTCGAGTAAAGACGAAAAAATTTGAGAAATACCAGAAGAAAGTGAAAAAATATCACCAACTGGTGAGCTCAATGCTCTAGGATCCTCACAGAAGGAGCCGGAAAAAAGAACTGACCTAACTGTCACCTGTGGTGCATGATGGGAGCCTAGAGGCTCACAGAGGTCTTAAAGGCACGACGCCAGATTTTTCTGTTGTTACTATGCAGCCTATCTAGGCTAAAGCTGCCCCTATGATCCTGCCTGTTTTACCTTTGAAAATAAAGGTTGTGTGTTTCAAAGAAAACCAGGGCAGTGTTTTCTTCTTTGCATTGTCATATAATGTAATTTATATGTCTTTATTTAGCAAATGTAAAGATTTTACAGGCAATAATGGCAGTTTTTGAGCCTAGTATGGTGTATATTGGGCTGCATATGTATATGTATATGCATATTATCTATATATATATATGGTTATTTTATGTGTATTTATATGTATTTATATATATATATATGTAAATATATGCATATTATTGGCTATTGCTCCGGGGTCCCGCACGTGGGCGGGACTATTCAGTGCTTATGACTATTGATGAATATCCCCTGGAAGAGAATGAATGCAGCTAACTCCCGACCGTCCAGCACATGGTGCCGCAGATCAGCGCCGACACCTTCATGGGAGGAGCGAGACAGAAGGGACTCCGCGGTTTCCCAAAGGCCAGAGGTAGCCCTGGCCCACACACAAAGGCCTGTTTTGAGGGCAGCAACATCCGTCTTTCCTGCAGCCTTGTTCGGTTTATGAGGGAAGCGAACGCTAAGCTAAGTCCGGAAGACCCCCAAGTCATCGGTCTTTAACCTATGCTATCGTACTTACGAGTCAAGGTCAACAACCGTCTCTCCTACCACTTTGATTAAGTCTTATGAATACCTCCCTGGTTGCTAAGCTCCCAGCAGTCAGTATGGCCTGGCTATGAGCTCATTGACTCGTTCTCTCCAAAAATATCATTTCTTGGTGTGGATCCGCCAATGAGAACAAGCCCTATGCTGATTTATCTTTTTCACTAAGAAGAACTATTTTACCTACAAATTTGTACTCCTTTGCAATTTTAATGACCTACAACATATTTGTAATCTTTTAACATCTTTTAAAGAAGAATCTGTATCTTGTGAACTAATGTTTTATTTGTTTGCAAAGGTTTTAATTAATCATGCAATAAAGTTATACATATACATACACACACAAAGTGTGTTGAGTGCGCGCAAAGCAGCACTGGTGAAAGCGAAGATGTTACGCCCCCTGGAGTCCAACCACCGTCCCTCCCGCAACACAGGGAGCAACACTGAAGGCAAATAAGGAAAAGCAGACTGCAGGACAGGGCCCTGGGCTGAATGGTGGGGAAAAAAGGCAGACTGGATCATGCGGGGCAGGACGGTGGCGGTGGAGAAGCGGCTGAAGCACCGGATCTCTCGTAGCAGGATGCCCCCAGGCCCCCAAAAGAGAGTTGTGGAGCGAAGCTTCAAAAGGAAGAAGCAGCTCCCTTTCACCAGAGCCCTGGGGAAGAACCTCCAACAAATGGTCCGGAGGGATAGGATTGACCGGGGTGCCAGCCTGCAAAATGCCAGCGGCCGTGGCAATGGCCCAGACAAAGGCTATACTCGCCTCCGTAGGGCGTCGCGGGGGAGAGAGCAACTCTTCTGTGGGCGAAGGCTGCAAACTAAGCTGCCCATCCCCGAGCCCAACTGGAGGAAGAAACGGCCAGCCCCTAAAAGATGGAAGGCCCTTAGGCGAGTGAGGGACCTGAGGGGTCTCCAGAGAAGGTGGAGAAGTCTGCGGGGTAACCAACCGCGAGGAGCGGAAGAGTGGGTCCAGGGAGTGTGGCCTCGGAGACGGTGTAGAGCCCTCTCTGGAAAATGCAGAGGAAAAAGCAACGACGCAGCTTCCAGTCTCCGAAGAAGAGGAGACAAGGAGATGACAAACCTCCGGAGAAAAAGGGCCACCCGGAGACGAGTGGAGGACCCGACGCTGGGGCGGCGCGTAGAGTCCACCATGCGGTAAAAAAGGGGGTGGTGATGGACGGAGCATCTGAACCAATCAAACACTCACACTCAGTCAACAGATCAGGGTTTAATCCATCACCGTTCTTTAGCCCACTCTGCCACCCCAGTTCAGACATGGCCATATGCAAATCAGTCTGACCCTGTGCCTCATGGGAACAGTCCAGCCTGTACTGCCAAGCCATGCCTTCCCTGGACCGGAAACAAGCTTCCTAGGACTGGTTTCTGCCATTTCAGCCGTCATCAGCCAGGCTTGCTTGAATCCATTGGCAAAGTGAGCAAGGGACTCACGTCAGAGCATACCCTGCCAACTTATGGCGACCAAAGTGGTGCAAAAGAGGGTGGTGATAGACGGAGCATCTAAACCAATCAAACACTCACACCCAGTCAACAGATCTGGGTTTAATCCATCACCGTTCTTTAGCCCAATCTGCCACCCCAGTTCAGACATGGCCATATGCAAATCAGCCTGACCCTGTGCCTCATGGGTACAGTCCAGCCCGAACTGCCAAGCCATAGCCTTCCCTGGACCGAAAACAAGCTTCCTAGGACCGGTTTCAGGCATTTCAGCCGTCATCAGCCAGGCTTGCTTGAATCCAGTGGCAAAGTGAGCAAGGGACTCAAGTCTGAGCATACCCTGCCAACTTATGGCGAACAAAGCGGTACAAAAGGGGGTGGTGATGGACGGAGCATCTGAACCAAACACTCACACCCAGTCAACAGATCTGGGTTTAATCCATCACCGTTCTTGAGCCCCCTCTGCCACCCCAGTTCAGACACGGCAATATTCGGGCTGGACTGTTCCCATGAGGCACAGGGTAAGACTGATTTGCATATGGCCATGTCTGAACTGGGGTGGCAGAGTGGGCTAAAGAACGGTGATGGATTAAACCCAGATCTGTTGACTGGGTGCGAGTGTTTGATTGGTTCAGATGCTCCATCCATCACCACCCCCTTTTGTACCGTAGAGTCCACCATGGGCACCGGTGTGTCCTCAATTGGCGCCGAAGCGGCCACCAGGGGTGCCGCGTTGACCTCCATCACCACGTGCTTGACAGGAGAAAGGGGCGGGGTCAGATCCGGGGCGGACAATGAACGGCGCCGAAGAGGCACCGGCTCGACCTCTGACGAGGCAGCCGCCTGCGCAGAGGACCGAGAGGGGCTCGGGGAGGCGCCCTGGGTCCTGGCCTCCACCTACGGCGCCGCCAGGGCCAGGGATGAAAGCCGTCAGCCCCGAGAAGGCACCGGCTGCCCAGAGGACAGAGGGGGGCTCAGGGACGAATTGCGAGCCCGACGACCTCCTGCGACACCACAGGGAACCCTGGGGGGTTTTGCGGCGAGGCAGGGACGCCGTGGGCCTAAGAGGGAAACCCCATAGGGCCACACCTTGACAACACCACACCTCCAAAACCCAAAGCCGAACTTGTCGGCGCCAGAGTTGGAGCCGCCGGCTAGTCCACGGAAGGCCCTTCACATGGTGATGGATCCACGGACATCACAGGAAGAGGAGGGGGCCCAGAGAAGCCTGCAGAGCCGTAGCGTAGGCCTCCATTTGGGCCCTAGTCACCCCAACGCCAGGAAACGGCAGATAGGGTGGCGACGGCCAAGGGCGCACGTCCCGAGAGGGGCCCGCGCCATCTGCAGAATGAGGACAAGGCCTCGGTGACAAGCTGTAGGACTTACCGGCGAGCGAGCCACGCCCATGGGGCCTCGGTGAGGGACGATGCCACAGTCGGAATCAGCGGTTTCTGGACCCTTCCGAGGTAGGGGACGGACGCGTGAAGAAACCGATCTGGACAAGCGGGCCGAAAGCAATTTCATTCGGCGTTCCCGCCGGGACTTCAGCTTGCTATGCTGACAAGCATCGCAGTCCGTGGAATGATGGTGCTCGCCCAAACACCACATATAAATAGGATGAGGGTCCGTCCCCGACATCTGATGCGTACACGAAGTACACGTCTTGAAACCCGAAGGCATGTGCACACTGTTCCCAATGCAAAGGTGTTAAAAGAAGGCCTGAAAACAGGCCAAGGGAACTCAATCCGGATCCGCGTTGCACGCGGAAAGAAAGAAACTGATATCAGCGTCCTGAGGTGGGACTTATGTGACTTATGTGACCTTGCTGACGTCACATACGCGGACGACGAATGTTTAGGTTCCAAGAGGGTGCTGGAGGTACCAAAGGTGGAATGACTCATGTGAGTCCTTCCATGAATGCTTTAATGACTGGAATTTTGAAGAGGGCTATATACTATTTTGCAATTATGCTGTTTTGGAGATAGACAGCTATCACAGCAAGATGCAACCTAATGGAAGTATATGCTAAATTGTACTTTTGCAAATGTTGCAAGTACCAAATAATGTCCTGCACTTTGATGGGATTGATTTGTTTAGATTGGCAGTATCAAACACAATGTTTCCATTTTGTAGCAAGTTGTGGGTATGTGTGCGTGTTTAAGAATGTCCATACATTCTGTTGGTAAGTTTAATAACCAAATTTTAAGACCTCCGGAGTCAAAGCGCTAGGTTGAGCATCTTGTGGTCTGTGTGTCTGATTTGTCCCAGATCCTGAATGAGAAGGTCTGGCCTGTTGTGGAGCTTCTCGTGTGGTTCTACTGAGAGATGTAGCAGTGATGTGTACTAGGGCTGAGGTGGGAGCTACAAGGATCATGGCGAGTGATGCTTGCCTGAGCTTCCGAACCAGAAACTGAATGAGAGGGAGAGGTGGAAAAGCATGAGCAAATATCCCTGACCAACTCCTCCATAGTGCGTTGCCTTTGGATAGTGGGTGTGGGAACCTGTAGGTGAAGTTTGGGCATTTTGTATTTTCGGCTGTGGCAAGTAAGTCTATTTGAGGACCCCTCCACTTCTCAAAGTACGGAAGTAGGACTTGTGGGCTGAGTTCCCATTCGTGGGTTTGTTGGTGTGTCCTGCTAAGCAGGTCCGCAAGATCGTTGTCCGTCCCCTGCAGATATTTTGTCAACAAATCAATGTGATAGTGAAAAGCCCAGTTCTATATGGTCCGAGAGAGGTGTGACAACTGAGTAGACTGTCGCCCCCAGTTTTTGCAGATAGTACATGGCTGTCATATTGTCCGTCCAGACTAGGACAACCTTGTGAGGTACATGAGAAAGGAATGCTTTAAGTGCTAGAAAGATTGCCTGAAGTTCCAACTAGTCCTGCAGACCTTGTATTGCCAAGTGTTGTGGTTCTGCACCACAACCTGTCACCGAAGCGTCTTTGGTAAGAGTGATGAAAGGCAAAGGGTCTAAGAAAGTTTGCCCTTTCAATAGATTAATGGAATTCCACCATTGCAGAGAATGGGGAGAGTGGCAGTCTATCAACACTAGATCCTCGAGGTGACCCTCTGACTGAGACCACTGGAGGGACAGACATTGATTTAGTGGGCGCATATGTAGTATTGCGTGGGGAACTGTGGAAATATAAGACACCATCATTCCTAGTAGACGCATGACAGTCCGAATCGTTAGTGTTTTGTTTGGCTGAAATTGAGGTAGAGGTGTCTGAAAATGTTTTATTCAAGCAAGATTGGGGTAAGCTAGTTCCGACTGTGTGTTGAGGATTGCTCCCACATATGATTGAAGTTGAAGAGGTAGAAGGTGAGATTTGGGGACATTGATGGTGAACCCTAATTCTGGAGTAGATCCACTGTTAACTGAACATGTTGTTGACACTGTTGGCGGTTGCTGGATTTGATGAGCGAATCGTCCGGATAAGGGACCACCAATATGGAAGTAATATGGGACTACTACTGCCAAGTACTTTGTAATGCGGTAGTGACCCCAAAGAAATGCGTTACTTACCTGTAATTGCAGTTATCCAGTATTGGTATCTTTCATAGACTCACATGCCTGAATCATTCCCCGCCTTTGGGATGGGAGTCCCCGGTACATAAATAAAGTAATGTCCCATTAGACATACAGAGTAATAGGCCAAAGGCCTCACATTAGTAACATATCCAGGTCCTTTTGTAATAAGGGCCAAACTCTAGAGAGCAACCAGTCAGCTACCACCACCCTCTGGAACCTTCCTGGAAGGAGCTCTAGTTCCTCAGATTTTCTTAAGTACAGTGCTATATAGAGGAACAACTGCGAGTACTAGGTGAGCCCTTCCAAGGGAAGCGGGTAGGTTGCATGTGAATCTATGAAAGATACCAATACTGGATAACTGCAGTTACAGGTAAGTGACGCATTTCTTATCCAGTATTAGGGTATCTTTCATAGATTCACATGCCTGAATCAGAGTAGAAACCAATGATAAGCACATTTGTTTTTGCATACAGAACCTGAAGCATTAGTAAACAAATACATATCTATATATATGCATACATTGCAACAGTAAACTGCAAAGCGATAAATTGCAAATCTGGCAATAGGTATACTAGTGATAGGGAAATGTGCGAGGCAAAATAAAAGAAAGGTTGGTGGGAAGGAAGGAAGGCTTGCCTCTATCGAAATAGATGATGCAGCACCGCCTGTCCCACCGCAGCATCCTTAGTGAGTTCTGTATCCAAACAGTAATGTTTGGTAAATGTATGCGGCGTCTTCCATGTTGCCTTCCTGCAAATCTCCGTGATGGGCACTCCTGCAAATAGTGACGTAGAAGTAGAGACTGCTCTAGTGGAATGGGCACGTATTTGTGATTGTAAAGGCTGACCAGCCTGCTGGTGACAAGACAATGGCACCAGAGATTCATCTGGAAATGCTTTGCTTTGTGAGTGGGAAACCCTTCCTGGGTAAGCTGTAACCCATAAAAAGTTGGTTGGATTCGCGGAAAGTTTTTGTTCTGTCAAGGTAGAATTTAAGGCAGCGTTTTAAATACAGAGAATGGAGAGCTCTTTCCGCTGCCGTTTGAGGATTTGGAAAGAAAGTTCTTAAGACAATAGGCTCATTTGAGTGAAAGTCTGATGGTACTTTTGGAATAAGTTTAAGGTTAGTCCGAAGAATTACCCTGTGATTTTTAAATTGTAGAAAGGGATCTTGAATCATGAAAGCATGAAGGTCACTAACTCGCCTTGCAGATGCAAGGGCTAATAGGAGCGCAGTTTTCCAAGATAGGAACTTGAGGTCAGCCCTGTGTATCGGCTCAAAAGGGTGCTTCATCAGCTGAGCAAGTACTGTGTTTAGTTGCCATGTTGGAGGTGGCGACTTTACAGGAGGGAAAGTCCAAAACAGGCCTTTGAGAAAATGTTTTATTGATCTGTTCAACCAAAGAGAAGGTCCATTATAAGATCTCCTGAAACGGGATATTGCTGCCAGGCGTACTTTGATGGAAGCGTGGGCGAGGCCCGAAGGAGCCAAATGAAGGAGGTATGGTAATATCTCTTCTAGAGAGGACGTGAAAGGAAGCACTCCAGCCGACCTGCACCAGATACAGTGCTATCTGCTTCGGCACGGGATAGGACAGCTCTGCATTCCGGAGGAATGTTCAAATCCTGAAACTCGTGGAACTCAGGAGCCAGGCGGACAATTTGAGAGAAGATGGGTCCGGGTGCTGGACTTGTCCTTGGTTCATTGTGAGGAGAGATGGAAACAGTGCCAATGGAATTGGTGTTTGCCGGGAGAGGAGATGAAGCTCCGTGAACCAGTGTTGGCGAGGCCATTCTGGGGCAATTAGAATCAGTGTGCAAGGTTCTGCTTCCATCTTACTGAGGATCCCGGGGATCAGTGGAAACGGCGGAAAGGAGTAGGCGAATACGCCAAACCATCCTATTGAAAATGCATTCCCTAGAGATCCCTGTTGGGGATGCCAACTTGTGAAGTGTTGGCATTTGGCGTTTTGTCGTGTGGCGAAAAGATCCAACAGGGGTTCGCCCCACAGAGAGAAGACGCTGTCGAGAGTGTGTTGATATAACTCCCACTCGTGGCAGGTGATCTGCATTCTGCTCAGTGAGTCTGCCAACGCATTGTCCTTTCCTGGAACGTATTCGGCTCGTAGGGAAATGTTCTTCCGAAGAGACCAGTGCCAGATATTTTGTGATTCTTGAGAGAGTGAGAGCGGACGTGTCCCCCCTGCTTGTTCAGGTAGTGCATTGTCGTAGTGTTGTCCATCCTGACAAGCACTTGCTAACCTTTTATTCTGGGAAGGAAAGCCAGGAGGGCTAGGTAGACAGCTCTGAGTTCTAGGAGATTTATGTGTAGTCTTCGCTCGGGAGGTGACCACTTCCCACTGATCTGAAGCTCCTGGAGAAAGGCTCCCCAACCTTCCAGAGATGCATCCGTAGTTATAAACTGAAGAGATGCTTGAGTCAAGAGGGTAGGCCTCGAGACAGATTGGGTGGCTGATAAGCATGGGCGAATTTTACGAATTGGCAATCCGCGAACTTGCGTATTTACGGATTCGCAATCCGCAAAATCCGCGAACTCTCGTGAATTTTTTTTTTTTTATGTTCGCAAGGATTTCTGCCAGTTCGCGAGGGTTCTGTACCAGTTCGCAATTGCGAACTTACTTGTCGGCTCGCAACGGCCGTGACTATGTTGTTTCTACATCTGGTTCATCATCACAGGTTCACAGCACCCTCTGTTTCACCACTGCCACCCTCTGGTACACCCATGCCACCCTCTGGTACATCACTGCCACCCTCTGGTTGGTTTATCACTGTAGATTATGGGGGTGAAAAAAAGCAAGCACACCTGCCCTGCTTCAACTGACATGAATTAATTTGGGGTTGATTAATGTGTCACTGAATTTAAACATCCAGTCTGGCTGGCACCTGCTTCCTTATCTGTAATTTGCTGAACTCTGAAAAGGCCCCTCGGGAAGCACTACAGGGAATGGTTACTAATGATAAGATTGAACTTTTGCACTTGCTGAGTGCTTTCAGTATTGTCTGTAATTGCTTTCTGTTGCAGTGTAATTTTTTTAACAGGACCTTTGTTGTATACTTGTAGCTATTCTCTGAGCCTGCTGTGAGGGTCAGAGCAGGGTCATAGAATAGTTGCAAGTAGGCAAATGAACTCTGAAGCGGCCCCTCAGGAAGCACTACAGGGAATGGTTACCAATGATAAGATTGAACTTTTGCACCTGCTGAGTGCTTTCAGTATTGCAAAAATCCAAATATCCAGCAGCATCCACAAAAGTAATCCTTCCAGGTCAAGATCCAAATCAAAGTGACCAGCACATGAAGAAAGCACTGGGAGGAGCCTGGTGGACAGGAACAGGAAGTTGGAGACTGTGGGGCACTTCCTTCCTCCCACCCCCACCCCCCAAAATGGACTCCTTGCAAAGAAAAAGTGCAGGCAAATGTCAACCTGAGGAGTTATTCTGATAAAAATCATAATTTTCAAGGTTTATGCTGCCTGCTGGTGGATTTCTTGTGCGAAATTGCAAATTTTGCAATCTCGCAATTGCGAGATTGTCGCTGCCCGCCGCATCTACGTGTTCGCAAGTATTTACTCCCGCGAAATTGTATAGTATTCTAGTTGGCAAGCAAAAAATCCGCTTCGCACAGATTTTACGAATTTTCGGCAAGTTCGCTAGAGTTCGCGGATTGCGAATTTACCGAAAATCCGCAAAATCCGCGAGCGGAACGGATTTTACGCCCATGCTTAGTGGCTGAATCCACCATTCGAGAGCGGTGACCATCTGAGGAGTCACTTGTATGGTGTCGTAGAAGGATCCGCTGAATTGAATCCATTGCGTAGAGAGAGCCTCCTGAAGAGGACGCATGCGGAGACAACAGTATGGAACCAGGAGGATGTAGGAAGACATCATTCCGAGGAGAGATTTGAAGAGGCGCACTGAAAGAGACTTTATGCGCACGCGTCCTGCCAATCGTAGGAGTTTTTGTTGCCGCTCCTGCGATGGAAAAGCTTTCTTTAGGACTGTATCTTGGACCGCTCCCAGAAATGTTATCCTGTGAGAAGGCTGTAAAACTGACTTGTCCGGGTTGAGGGTAAGACCCAATCTTTTGAAAAGCTGTAGACATGCTTTGGAAGATCTTCTCGCGCTGTCGAGAGAGGGTGCCTTGACGAGCCAGTCGTCGAGATAGGCAACAGCATCACCAGATCTTTCCCTAAGAAATACAGCCACTGGCGCAAGGCATTTTGTGAAAATGCGTAGGGCTGACTTGAGCCCGAAAGGCATGACTCTGAATTGGTAATGCCTGCCCGCTACAGCAAACCTTAGATATTTTTTGTGCCTCTTGTGGATCGAAATATGAAAATAGGCATTCCGGAGGTCCAGGGATGCCATGTAGTCATTCGCATTGAAAAGCTGTAGGACTTCCCGGATAGTGACCATGCAAAATGATTGCTTTTTCAGATATTTGTTTTGACTTCTCAAATCTAGGATCAGTCTCCATTTCTTTTCCTTCTTTCGCACCAAGAAGAACCGGGAGTAAAAACCTTGTCCTTTTTGACGGACAGGTACCCGTTCTATAGCACCCTTCTGGAGCATCGCTGATATTTCCATGAATAAGAGGTGCAGATGTTTGCGATTCATATGTTGAGGGGGTGTTGACAGTGGGGTTTGGACAAATTCCAAAGAATGTCTGAACTGCACCAGTTGAACCCAACGATCCGTTGTGATTTAACTCCAATTGTGAAGATAGTGGGGAATTTCTCCTCCCACTCTGGAAGTTGGAAAAGAAACAGAGACTGGCGGTAGAGAGAAGTCATTGACATCGCCCCAAATCCTTCTTCCGTCCGGCTTTTCCTTGGAAAGAAGACTTGTTGTATGAAGTCTGCGCTTGCTGTCTTTGCTGAAATTGCGGCCTGTACTGGTTAGAGGAGGAATATGAAGACCTATATTGTTGGTAGCCTCCTCTATTAGAGTATTGTCCTCTGCCCCTTGTGCCACAAAAATTGGTGTTTTTATATTGAAGGGTACCCAGGGCTCTGGCCGTATCTGTGTCTTTCTTAATGCCTTGGAGGGCCTCATCAATGTGGGTACCGAAAGGAGTTGTCCGTCATAAGGCATATCAAGGATCTTGGTTTGTATTTCAGGTCAGAATGTTGTCGCCTTAAGCCACCCTTGGCGCCGCAGAACTGCCGCACAAGCCAGTTGGCGAAACCAGTTGAATCGATGTCCATAGCGCAATCTATTATTTCAGAAGACGACCTTTCACCCTCCAGAAGCACCTTTCTTGCTTCGTCTTTGGATTCTTGGGGCAAGGAGTCCAAATATGGTGCTATATCTGACCACATTTGTCTGTTGTAGCGTCCCAAAAGCGCCAGTGAGTTAGACGCTCGTACTGTTAGCGCTGACATAGAGGAAAACCACTTCCCTATATTGTCCAGGCGTCTGCCCTCCTTATCCGTGGGAGCTGAGAGTGTGTTAGAAGGGATTTTAGATCTGCGTTGCGCTGCCTGAGTGATCACAGAATCATGCTTTGGATGCCCAATGAGACAGGCTGGAGCATCGTCTGGAGCCCTATATTTATTTTCCAACCTTGGCAGAACTGGAGGGACTGTAGAGGGATTTACATGATCTTGATGCCCTGATCCCAAATATAGTCAATGATTGGCATCGACCGAACACTTCTTATAAGGTTCCATGAAATCGTAAAGGAAACAGTCCTGCTGGTGAGAGGGCATAGGTAGTTTGAATCGTTGGGCAGCTCTCTCCAGGAGATTATGAAAACCTCCTATATCCTCAGGAGGCGAGTCCTCCTGAGGAGGCAAAGACGATGCGGGAAGAGGGATAACGTAGTTGTCCCATTCGTCATGGTGTGCCTGTGTATCCTGAAGCTCACCTTCTTCCTGTCCATCATGATCATCATCGTCCGTAGATGGAAGGGGTGGCACCGGCACCTCAATGGGAACAGGTGGTGGAGGTGGTACGTGCACTCTCTGTGGCGGTGATAACACTCGAGCAGGAGACGGCGCAGAGGTAGGGAACTTCTTTCAGTAGAAAAACCAAAGGTGGTGATGGACGGAGCGTTGACAATACAAACACTCACTCACCCCCAGTCAACTGATCTGGGTTTAATCCATCACCGTTCTTTAGCTCACTCCGCCACCCCAGTTCAGACATGGCCATATGCAAATCAGTCTGACCCTGTGCCTCATGGGAACAGTCCAGCCCGAACTGCCAAGCCATGTCTTCCTTGGACCGGAATCAAGCTTCCCAGGACCGGTTTCTGGCATTACAGCCGTCTTCAGCCGGGCTTGCTTGACTCCAGTGGCAAAGTGAGCAAGGGACTCACGTCTGAGCATACCCTGCCAACTTCGGGCCAACAAAGAAAAACCAAAGGTGGTGATGGACAGAGCGTTGACAATACAAACACTCACCCACAGTCAACTGATCTGGGTTTAATCCATCACCGTTCTTTAGCTCACTCCGCCACCCCAGTTCAGACATGGCCATATGCAAATCAGTCTGACCCTGTGCCTCATGGGAACAGTCCAGCCCGAACTGCCAAGCCATGTCTTCCCTGGACCGGAATCAAGCTTCCCAGGACCGGTTTCTGGCATTACAGCCGTCTTCAGCCGGGCTTGCTTGACTCCACTGGCAAAGTGAGCAAGGGACTCACGTCTGAGCATACCCTGCCAACTTAGGGCGAACAAAGAAAAACCAAAGGTGGTGATGGACGGAGCGTTGACAATACAAACACTCACCCCCAGTCAACTGATCTGGGTTTAATCCATCACCGTTCTTTAGCTCACTCCGCCACCCCAGTTCAGACATGGCCATATGCAAATCAGTCTGACCCTGTGCCTCATGGGAACAGTCCAGCCCGAACTGCCAATCCATGTCTTCCCTGGACCAGAATCAAGCTTCCCAGGACTGGTTTCTGGCATTACAGCCGTCTTCAGCCGGGCTTGCTTGACTCCAGTGGCAAAGTGAGCAAGGGACTCACGTCTGAGCATACCCTGCCAACTTAGGGCGAACAAAGAAAAACCAAAGGTGGTGATGGACGGAACGTTGACTATACAAACACTCACCCCCAGTCAACTGATCTGGGTTTAATCCATCACCGTTCTTTAGCTCACTCCGCCACCCCAGTTCAGACATGGCCATATGCAAATCAGTCTGACCCTGTGCCTCATGGGAACAGTCCAGCCCGAACTGCCAAGCCATGTCTTGCCTGGACCGGAATCAAGCTTCCCAGGACCGGTTTCTGGCATTACAGCCGTCTTCAGCCGGGCTTGCTTGACTCCAGTGGCAAAGTGAGCAAGGGACTCACGTCTGAGCATACCCTGCCAACTTAGGGCGAACAAAGAAAAACCAAAAGTGGTGATGGGCGGAGCGTTGACAATACAAACACTCATCCCCAGTCAACTGATCTGGGTTTAATCCATCACCGTTCTTTAGCTCACTCCGCCACCCCAGTTCAGACATGGCCATATGCAAATCAGTCTGACCCTGTGCCTCATGGGAACAGTCCAGCCCGAACTGCCAAGCCATGTCTTCCCTGGACTGGAATCAAGCTTCCCAGGACCGGTTTCTGGCATTACAGCCGTCTTCAGCCGGGCTTGCTTGACTACAGTGGCAAAGTGAGCAAGGGACTCACGTCTGAGCATACCCTGCCAACTTAGGGCGAACAAAGAAAAACCAAAGGTGGTGATGGACGGAGCGTTGACAATACAAACACTCTCCCCCAGTCAACTGATCTGGGTTTAACCCATCACCGTTCTTTAGCTCACTCCGCCACCCCAGTTCAGACATGGCCATATGCAAATCAGTCTGACCCTGTGCCTCATGGGAACAGTCCAGCCCGAACTGCCAAGCCATGTCTTCCCTGGACCAGAATCAAGCTTCCCAGGACCGGTTTCTGGCATTACAGCCGTATTCAGCCGGGCTTGTTTGACTCCAGTGGCAAAGTGAGCAAGGGAATTACGTCTGAGCATACCCTGCCAACTTAGGGCGAACAAAGAAGAACCAAAGGTGGTGATGGACGGAGCGTTGACAATACAAACACTCACCCCCAGTCAACTGATCTGGGTTTAATCCATCACCGTTCTTTAGCTCACTCCGCCACCCCAGTTCAGACATGGCCATATGCAAATCAGTCTGACCCTGTGCCTCATGGGAACAGTCCAGCCCGAACTGCCAAGCCATGTCTTCCCTGGACCGGAATCAAGCTTCCCAGGACCGGTTTCTGGCATTACAGCCGTCTTCAGCCGGGCTTGCTTGACTCCACTGGCAAAGTGAGCAAGGGACTCACGTCTGAGCATACCCTGCCAACTTAGGGCGAACAAAGAAAAACCAAAGGTGGTGATGGACGGAGCGTTGACAATACAAACACTCACCCCCAGTCAACTGATCTGGGTTTAATCCATCACCGTTCTTTAGCTCACTCCGCCACCGCAGTTCAGACATGGCCATATGCAAATCAGTCTGACCCTGTGCCTCATGGGAACAGTCCAGCCCGAACTGCCAAGCCATGTCTTCCCTGGACCGGAATCAAGCTTCCCAGGACCGGTTTCTGGCATTACAGCCGTCTTCAGCCGGGCTTGCTTGACTCCAGTGGCAAAGTGAGCAAGGGACTCACGTCTGAGCATACCCTGCCAACTTCGGGCCAACAAAGAAAAACCAAAGGTCGTGATGGACAGAGCGTTGACAATACAAACACTCACCCCCAGTCAACTAATCTGGGTTTAATCGATCACCGTTCTTTAGCTCACTCCGCCACCGCAGTTCAGACATGGCCATATGCAAATCAGTCTGACCCTGTGCCTCATGGGAACAGTCCAGCCCGAACTGCCAAGCCATGTCTTCCCTGGACCGGAATCAAGCTTCCCAGGACCGGTTTCTGGCATTACAGCCGTCTTCAGCCGGGCTTGCTTGACTCCAGTGGCAAAGTGAGCAAGGGACTCACGTCTGAGCATACCCTGCCAACTTAGGGCGAACAAAGAAAAACCAAAGGTGGTGATGGACGGAGCGTTGACAATACAAACACTCACCCCCAGTCAACTGATCTGGGTTTAATCCATCACCGTTCTTTAGCTCACTCCGCCACCCCAGTTCAGACATGGCCATATGCAAATCAGTCTGACCCTGTGCCTCATGGGAACAGTCCAGCCCGAACTGCCAAGCCATGTCTTCCCTGGACCAGAATCAAGCTTCCCAGGACCGGTTTCTGGCATTACAGCCGTCTTCAGCCGGGCTTGCTTGACTCCAGTGGCAAAGTGAGCAAGGGACTCACGTCTGAGCATACCCTGCCAACTTAGGGCGAACAAAGAAAAACCAAAGGTGGTGATGGACGGAGCGTTGACTATACAAACACTCATCCCCAGTCAACTGATCTGGGTTTAATCCATCACCGTTCTTTAGCTCACTCCGCCACCCCAGTTCAGACATGGCCATATGCAAATCAGTCTGACCCTGTGCCTCATGGGAACAGTCCAGCCCGAACTGCCAAGCCATGTCTTCCCTGGACCGGAATCAAGCTTCCCAGGACCAGTTTCTGGCATTACAGCCGTCTTCAGCCGGGCTTGCTTGACTACAGTGGCAAAGTGAGCAAGGGACTCACGTCTGAGCATACCCTGCCAACTTAGGGCGAACAAAGAAAAACCAAAGGTGGTGATGGACGGAGCGTTGACAATACAAACACTCACCCCAGTCAACTCATCGGGTTTAATCCATCACCGTTCTTTAGCTCACTCCGCCACCCCAGTTCAGACATGGCCATATGCAAATCAGTCTGACCCTGTGCCTCATGGAAACAGTCCAGCCCGAACTGCCAAGCCATGTCTTCCCTGGACCGGAATCAAGCTTCCCAGGACCGGTTTCTGGCATTACAGCCGTCTTCAGCCGGGCTTGCTTGACTCCAGTGGCAAAGTGAGCAAGGGACTCACGTCTGAGCATACCCTGCCAACTTAGGGCGAACAAAGAAAAACCAAAGGTGGTGATGGACGGAGCGTTGACAATACAAACACTCTCCCCCAGTCAACTGATCTGGGTTTAATCCATCACCGTTCTTTAGCTCACTCCGCCACCCCAGTTCAGACATGGCCATATGCAAATCAGTCTGACCCTGTGCCTCATGGGAACAGTCCAGCCCGAACTGCCAAGCCATGTCTTCCCTGGACCGGAATCATGCTTCCCAGGACCGGTTTCTGGCATTACAGCCGTCTTCAGCCGGGCTTGTTTGACTCCAGTGGCAAAGTGAGCAAGGGACTCACGTCTGAGCATACCCTGCCAACTTAGGGCGAACAAAGAAAAACCAAAGGTGGTGATGGACGGAGCGTTGACAATACAAACACTCTCCCCCAGTCAACTGATCTGGGTTTAATCCATCACCGTTCTTTAGCTCACTCCGCCACCCCAGTTCAGACATGGCCATATGCAAATCAGTCTGACCCTGTGCCTCATGGGAACAGTCCAGCCCGAACTGCCAAGCCATGTCTTCCCTGGACCGGAATCAAGCTTCCCAGGACCGGTTTCTGGCATTACAGCCATCTTCAGCCGGGCTTGCTTGACTCCAGTGGCAAAGTGAGCAAGGGACTCACGTCTGAGCATACCCTGCCAACTTAGGGCGAACAAAGAAAAACCAAAGGTGGTGATGGACGGACGTTGACAATACAAAGACTCACCCCAAGTCAACTGATCTGGGTTTAATCCATCACCGTTCTTTAGCTCACTCCGCCACCCCAGTTCAGACATGGCCATATGCAAATCAGTCTGACCCTGTGCCTCATGGGAACAGTCCAGCCCGAACTGCCAAGCCATGTCTTCCCTGGACCGGAATCAAGCTTCCCAGGACCGGTTTCTGGCATTACCGCCGTCTTCAGCCGGGCTTGCTTGACTCCAGTGGCAAAGTGAGTAAAGGACTCACGTCTGAGCATACCCTGCCAACTTAGGGCGAACAAAGAAAAACCAAAGGTGGTGATGGACGGAGCGTTGACAATACAAAAACTCACCCCCAGTCAACTGATCTGGGTTTAATCCATCACCGTTCTTTAGCTCACTCCGCCACCCCAGTTCAGACATGGCCATATGCAAATCAGTCTGACCCTGTGCCTCATGGGAACAGTCCAGCCCGAACTGCCGAGCCATGTCTTCCCTGGACCAGAATCAAGCTTCCCAGGACCGGTTTCTGGCATTACAGCCGTCTTCAGCCGGGCTTGCTTGACTCCAGTGGCAAAGTGAGCAAGGGACTCACGTCTGAGCATACCCTGCCAACTTGTGGCGAACAAAGAAAAACCAAAGGTGGTGATGGACGGAGCGTTGACAATACAAACACTCACCCCCAGTCAACTGATCTGGGTTTAATCCATCACCGTTCTTTAGCTCACTCCGCCACCCCAGTTCAGACATGGCCATATGCAAATCAGTCTGACCCTGTGCCTCATGGGAACAGTCCAGCCCGAACTGCCAAGCCATGTCTTCCCTGGACCGGAATTAAGCTTCCCAGGACCGGTTTCTGGCATTACAGCCGTCTTCAGCCGGGCTTGTTTGACTCCAGTGGCAAAGTGAGCAAGGGACTGAGCTGAAGACAGCTGTAATGCCAGAAACCGGTCCTGGGAAGCTTGATTCCTGAGGTAGGCTTTTTGAAAGTGTGCTTCACCCTCGGTGTCAGAGGGTCTGGAGCTGGTTTCTTTGACTCTGAAAGAGAAGAAGAGTCTTTTGCAGGCACATCCTTAAGTTTTGGAACCTCTGAAGACTGTTTTTGCGTCTTCTTTTGAGGTTGCTGCATAGAAGGTCCTGGAGAAGCTTCTCTGGGACTTTTCTGAGGAGTTTTTGAAGAAGATTTTGAAGATGCTTCACTCCCCTCAGAGGACAGGGTGTCTTTTTTGTCCTTAAGTCTCTGCAGCCAAGTCAAAAGCCTTCCCTCACTGTCTTTTAAAGTTTTTGTAGAAAAAGTCTTTAGGAGAATGGTCTGGATAAAGACAGTATAGGTAGTCCTTGTGCTGGTCATCGACGTGCAGCCTCTTCTTTTTGCAAGTCTCACAGGGCCTAAAAAGGCCTTTTATAGGGGTATCCAACATGAAGACAGTGTAAACTTCACTCAGATATTGAGGAAGTTGAAGAAAAAACCTCAAATCCAAAGATTCTGAAAGAACCGGAGCAGAGCTCAGTAGAGACTCCCTTAGCACGACGTGCGGTACAAAATCTGAGGGACTAGAGCTCCTTCCAGGAAGGTTCCAGAGGGTGGTGGCAGCTGATTGGTTGCTCTCTAGAGTTTGGTCCTTATTACAACATGAACTGGATATGTTACTAATGTGAGGTATTTGGCCTATTACTCTGTATGTCTAATGGGACATTACTTTATTTATGTACCGGGGTCTCCCATCCCGACGACGGGGAATGATTCAGGTATGTGAATCTATGAAAGATACCCTAATACTGGATGATGGAAGAACTTATAAGTGCTTTCCTGCTATGACAAACCTGAGGTACTTGGGGTGAGTAGGATGAATGGGTATATGGAAGTAAGCGTTCTTTAGGTCTAAAGTGTCCATAAAAGTTGTAGAAGTTGAATGACACCTGTAGAGTGACCATATGAAAGTGTTCTGATAGGATGTAGTAGTAGGGTGGTCTAAGGTCCAAGATTGGTTTTAGGGATCTGTCCTTTTTTGAAATGAGAAAGTATAGGGAATATACTTCTGTACCTTGTTGAGGAGGGACTGGTTCTATAGCCACTTTGAACAGAAGTGCTGTGGGAAGCTAGCTCTGCATATGGTATACCACTAGGTGGTTATATCGTGCACAGAGTTCAGAAATTCCCCAAAAGTGTACAGTGTGAAACCCAAAGTGCTCTAATGTTGTATAGTGTAGTGGTAGTGTGGGAGAGCAGCCTTAGGCCTAACACAGAGACATTTATTGCACAACATTGACCAATAATGGACACATGACTTAAAAAGAAGATCCACGCCAATTTCATAAAAAAGAACCTTTGTTTGTACTTTATTTTAAGACCAAGATCTTCGCAATAGGGTAAGTACATTTATAAATCAAAATAGTTTTAACTTTAAAACATCAACACTTGAAACAATTTCTACATAGTTCAATGTTATCTTAAGGGGAAACAAATTTGTGGTTTAACAGGTATTAAACTTACAGTACCAGTCTTCGGGACCAAAGGTCAGCACGGGGCAAGGGTCAGGTGAGTTCCAAAACTGCACCACAAACGGCACAGGGGCAGCCAGGTGCAGAGGTCAAAATCTGAGTTTGGCCCAATGTGTTTCAATGGAGGCGGGGGTGCCTTGAGCCCACTGCTTGCAGGTAGGTAGATCGGTTGCAGGGGCCAAGCTTTGGGGGTTAGACACAGGGGGTGAGGGCGGGGGGGGGTTCACAAAGCAGCACCAATCATATGCCATCAGCGACACAGGGGTAGCCAGTTGGAGGGTGCAATTTCAGCATCAGGTGCCCAATGCTTTTCAATAGAGATTCTTCTTTTGACAAACAGGTTGCAGGTACTGCACCGGAGGTTGCGGAGGGGAGATTAACAGCAGAGGTAAACAGAGATGTAGGGGAGCATAGAGGCACTATCGACTCAGCTCACCTAGGCCCAGGGGCTTTGTGTGCAAGGGTGCCTTTCGGCATCGTCATGGTCAGGGGAGCATCTGGATTCACATTGTAGGTGGCGTTGTGGAGGTCAGCCAATGCTGGATTTGAGGTCAGGATCGCTGGGGGAGACTTCACTGAGCAGGTAAGCCACTTGGACTTTGGCCATGGGCGTCGGGTGCAGAGTGGGCAGGATGGCTGATGGTGTTAAGAGGGCTTATACTGTAGTTCCCACAAGGGCCTTGCACTTTGGGCTTCGGGAGATCCCATAGGGTCCTCATGCTCAAATGCTGTCATTCTCATCTAGGTCTTGCATGAGCCACAGTGTCACAAATGCTTTTACCGCTTTCATAAGAGACCGTTGATTTCTCCAAATTGAGGCCACCGAAATTGAGTTTTTGCCAATTTTTAGTGATGACTGTTTCTACTGCGGTTGACAGAGGGTTGTAGGTAGTTACACAAATTGGGTGTTCATTTTTGCTCTCGCAAGGTGCATTTTCCAGGACAGCATCTCGGTTAACATTTTGTGCCCTTTTCTTGGCTCGGTTTATTGGCTTGTAAGAGTAGTCCCCGGTTCTCAGTTTCTTACTCAGGCTCGTAGCCTAGACTTTGAAGTCTCTCACATTGCTGCAATTCCTCAGTATCCTGTGGAATTGTCCTACAGGCAAATTCTCCTTCGAGTGTCATGGATATGGATGGAAACAGTCAAAACACAGGAGGTTATTCCTTGATGTGGGTTGGTAATGGGTCCTTGTTATGAGGCCATTTTCTTGCTTAAAGATCTCAACGTCCAGGAAGATAGTTGGGTTATTGTTACTGCTGTGTGTAAACAGTAAGTAGGGACCCTGGTTGTTAAGTCACTTAAGGACTCGATAGCCCCCGGGTTGTCACGCCAGACCATAAACATCATCAATTTATCTGTTTCACCAAGATATATCGGTACAGTAGGGATTCAAAGTATCAAGGATCTTTTCCCTTTTCAGGTTGCATTCTAGGAATTGCGCCTCTTTTTCGTTAATCTCTCTGTTGATGCTAGCCTCCTCTAGCATTGTGCTGATCCTTCGATTCAAATCCGAAGTAGGGTAAGTGATTAGCCTTTTGTAATTCTTGTTATCTAAGGGTAAGCGTTAATACTTTATTCTGTACCTTGCTGTATTTCGGAGTACGATGCCGCCTTCTTAATCCGCTGGCTTCATAGTGATGGCGCAGTCTGCTCTCAGATCTTGTAGGGCCTTCTGTACTTCTTTAGTAAGGTTCTTGTAAACAGTCATTTGGCTTGGATGAAGTGTTTCCACCTCCATCATTATTGCCTTCTCAAAAGCTAGGAGTTACACTAGAACCATGTTCGCCAGAAGAGTGAAAGTGGTTTTATTCGGTAAACCTAAAATTCCAGTGTCTATATTGGGGGTGAGAGTCCTTTTAAATAAAAGGTGTGCCTTTGGCCTATCAAGCCGACAAGCCAATTCTATACATAGGTTTCATAGCCTGACTATCCTGGACTCCATGTTCATGGGGAAAAGCCTGAAACTGCCCTGTGTCCAGAACAGCTCAGTTGAAAGGGAGCATCTAAGAGGGAGTCAGGTGTGCTTCCGGCATGTTGATAGAAAACCCCTGCAAGTGCAGGAGGTCCGCCATAGTCTGGAGGTGGGAGACGACTGTTTGGGGCGAGCCCACCTTCAACAGCCAGTTGTCGAAATAAGGTAAGACTGGTATCGCCACAGATGATCTGCAACCACTGCCATCACCTTGGTGAACCCCGAGGGGCGCTGTTAAGGCCAAAAGGGAGCACAGTGAATTGAAAGTGCTCATGGCCCACCGTGAAATGCAGGTAATGCCTGTGGGAAGGCAAGACAGGAATGTAGAATTAAGCATCCTGCAAATCCAATGCTACCAACCAGTCTCCCGGGTCAAGGCAGACAGAACTTGAGCAAGTGTGAGCATTTTGAATTTCTCCTTATTCAGGAAGATATTGAGAGGGCTCATGTATAGGATAGGACAAGGGACTCGATCCTTTATAGGCACCAGAAAGTAGCAGGAATAACAACCACAACCTACTTCTGGCAACAGCACCCTCTCTACGGCTCCCTTGGCCAAGAGAGCCGCCGCTTCCTGGCGTTGGCTGTCCATGAACATGTCACAAGATGGTGGCATGGGTGGAGGGGTAGTCACAAAGGGGAGGGAGTAGCCCCTTCGGACATTATGGAGAACCCAGAAATCTGATGCTATTGACTTTGCGTGGTGCAGGTGATGGCGCATCCTGCCTCTCACTGATTGCCCATGATGGTTGGAGGGCGAACTAAAGACGTTTGGAGGTTGTTGCTTCTGGGGGATGGAGGAAGAGTGGTGGGCTGCCCGACCCATGAGCACTGGGGGTACCGTGTCCTCTGCCACGCTGGGGCTGGTAAGCTTGTGTGCCACGGTGGCTGGGTGGGTAAAGACTCTGTAACGAAGCCCCTACTGTGTGCAAGAAAGGAGCATAAGGAGGACTGTGGTTGGAGAGGAGCCATGGAAAGGCTCAAGGACTGGGCAGTAGCTCTGCTATCCTTGAAGCACTCCAGTGCTGAGTCCGCCTTGTCTCCGAAGAGCCGGGATCCATCAACTGGCAGTTCCATAAGCAAAACTTGGACATCCCTTGAAAAGCCAGTCATCCTCAGCCAGGCATGGCGCCGACTAAGAAAACCGCTCTGCCTAGCGTGTTGGGTGTGTCCAGCCCACATCTGATCGTGAACTTGGCTGCATCTCTCCATTCTGCCATAGTTTGAGAGAGTATGGCCCGGGCCACCTCCAGGACCATTGGCGGCACCTGGGCAACCGAATCTCACAGTGCATGGGAGTAATGGTCCAAAAGGCACACAGTGTTCACGGACTGCAGTTCCAGGCTGGTGAAAGAAAAAATGTTCTTGTCTAAGGTGTCTAGCCTCTTGGATTCCCTGTCCGGTGGTGTAGGGAATGCACCAGGATTTATATGGGAGGTGGAGGCTTGGACGACTAAGTACTCTTCTGGGATAGGGTTGTTTTTTGAGGAAATTAGGGCGTCCTGAGCGGGGCGATGGTGGGGGCAATTGTCCTGTTCACAGGAGCCCCTGTTCAGGGCTTGGACCAGGTGCCAGACAGGACTTCCGTAAGCGCTTCAACGGTTCTGAGGGGGTCACTCCCGACTCAGTCAAGATGTTAGTCTTGACTGCCACTAAAGGCAGAATAAGGTCCAGGACCTCGGTCGCCCTACTCACCACCATACCATAGGAGGCTCCATCCTCCATAGCCATGGTAGGAGGAGAGACCATGTCTGTATCTGAGGAGGTGTCCAATCCACTGGCATCTGACAATTCCTCACACCAGTCTATGTTGGAGCTAGGGCTGGTATTCTTCAGGGTCCAGTGGCCCCTCCTAATCTTCCCTAAGTCCCTGCCCGTAGGAATAGGGCTCAGGCCCGGTCTGGAAAGCAAGGCTCCAGGAGGCACTGGAGTCAGATGACGCCCCTCCAGCTTTGGGTCAGAGTCAGGGAACGAGAATGGGGAAGTGGTGCCAGGAGCATGGACATCCATGGATTCCAAGGGCCCTACTGGCGCCAGGGGCGGACCCACTGGCGAGGAACCAGAAGGGGCCCTCCCTAACCACCTGTGGATCCAAGTGGCCCAAATGGTGCCAGGGTCGGACCAGCTGCCGGGGAACAAGTAGTGGGCCTTCCAAACTCGTGGGGCCCAAAGGCGTGCCTGCAGGGATGGGGCATAGAAATAAGAGATGCATGGCCTCATAAAATTTGCAGAATTGGATGCTGGTCGATCTGGCACCCGGAAACTCGTGAAGGCACAGACCAAGCCCTGGCACAGGCTCACCCGCAGAGCTAGGCCTCCAATGACGATGCTCCCTCATAGGATAACCTCAATGGATGGGGCAAAGTCGAAGACCGCTTGATGGCTCTGCAACTGACCCTGGGACGTTCCTCTTGATTGAGACTGTCAGAGCAGGGCATCACACGTCGAGTGGTAAGAAGCTTGAGGGACCCTCAAGGCCTTGGGGTGCATGGCGCAGCAGTATACGCAGGTCCTCATGTTGTAGTCACACTGGAGGCACCAAAGGCAAATAAGATGGGGGTCCGTCACCGAAATCAGTGACAGGAGCCTCATGGCTTGAAGCCAGCTTTCCTAGTGGACATCCCTGCCACACTAGGAGAAAGTTCTAAAAAAACATTCAACAACATTTTAAAAAGATCAGTCACAAAATGACTGGGGTAGCTCTACACAGATCTGTACGGAATGGCACGGAAAGAAAATAACGTCAGCGCGCTGGTGTGGCGACTAATTAGGCATGCACACATCATTCCAGTACAGACAGTACTGACAGTACTGAGCAATGCCATTTAACAGCACACAGGGGTACTGCTCACGAAAATTTCTGGAACCAATCTGATGCCTGGGGATAATTCTAAGGTTAGGAATCTGCAGCTATCGGATTAGAAGCACATTACTTCATGCCCCATTCTTCTGTCCCTGCTCTAACCAAGCATCAGAAGTATTTTATCCGCAGCTTCCTATCTGTCCCTGCCACAGGCACTAGAAATTTATTTTTAGTACTATTCACAACTCCAGCCTCTGGTCCTTCCCCTTGCTACAGTACCTGCCTTTATTACTATCTGCAATCTCACCATGTTGTCATACTCAGAGACAATAGTGGCTTACAACCATCCTACTACTCTATCTCCCCCCAACAGATAATAGACTACCTTCGGTGCCACCTGCAGCACCAACCTCCATTCCAACTCACCAACATTATGACATCATTGACATCTTCTCTTCGACCCTCATAACTCACAGAGACTGTAGAAGCTTGCTTCCAGACCTACCCGAGGTCTCGCCCTCCTGCCTCAGGCAAACTATAGAAGTTTTTCTTCGTTACTACCTGTACCCTTCTCTTCCCCCTCACCAAAACTGTAATAGATTGCATTCAGTGCTTCCTGTACCTCCTTTTTCTGTCTCACCCAGACTATGGAAGTTTGCATTCAAACGTGCCTGAAGCCTCACCCTTCTTGCATCAGTGGTGACTGCATTTTCACCTACTGCCCCACCCAGACTTCAGAAGCTTGTCTTCACTAGTGTCCACACTTCACCCGCCTATCTCACCCAGGCTGTAAATGCTTGCCTTCAACAGTACAGGAAGCCACACCCTCCTGCCTCACACTCCTGCCTCACAAACACTGTAAAAACTTGCCTTTGGCAGTACCTGAGGCCTTATTCAGGCTACAGAAGTTTGCCTTCACTGGTACCCGCACCTCCTTTTCCTCCTACCTAACACAGATAGCAGAAGCTTGCTTTCACTAGTACCTTCACCTCTTACCTGAAACCAGACTGTGGAAGCTCACCTTCACTGTAATCTACACCACTCCCTCCTGCCTCGCCCAAAAAGTGGAATTTTGTCTAGATGTGTGTCTGCCTCCTCACCATCACACACACAGGCTCTACTTCAGCCCCATCATCCTGCTTCAACTAGACATCTGAAGCTGGCCTTCATGGTTACTGGCGGCAGCAACATCACACACACATAGAAGAGGGTCATCTCCAGTGCCAACTCCACCCTTCCCTCCTTGTGTGACCAGATTTTAGAAACTCACCTTAAGGGCCACCTGCAGCCTCCTGTAGTACCTGGGGGAGGATGCCTGTTGCCTGCAGACTCCGCTTAGAATGTCGAGGATGTTAGTCCAAAGCAAGGTCAAGAGGCTGGAGTGGGTATAACATGGAAGAGAAAAAAAAAGGTTTAGAAGAAAAGGAAAATGGGCTATGTGGAAGAGTAGAGAGAGTAATGAAGTTGAGACAGATAGCAAGATGAGAACAATCAGGAAGGTGGGAAGGTGCAGGAAAGGGGGTTGGAAATAGGGGGGAGGCAGTAAGAGAAGGCGAGAGGAAAATGGAAAGTGTTGAAAACATTGAAGGGGAGGAAGAAAAATGCACCAGAAATGCGAGGAGGGTATAGCAAACAAATTGAGGAGGGATAGAAAAGAATGGAAAGAGTTATAGAAAATGGAGTGAGGGAGAGACGGAAAGCAAGAATGATGAAGGGCTGGATAGAGATAAGAACAGATCAATAAACAAGAGATAGGCAAGGAAGGTGAAAAGTAAAGCGATAGAGAATGTGAAGAAACAATGGGAGCGAGAAAAAGAAGTAAGATTTATAGGGCAAGAAGGGAAGAAAGAGGGAAATTAGTAAACGTTTAAGGTGGAATAGTGGGAATAGGGAAGGTAGGCACGTGGTGAGTTGAACAGAGCACAAGTTGAGAAAAATTGAGAAATTAAATGAGCAGCAAATTATTTCGAATCAGAGAAATTTGAGCAAGAGTACGGAAAGAGAGTACAAAAATGGGGTGAACACGAGAGGAGACAAATGACAGGTTTAAACTGATATGGGCAGTAATCTCTTACCTGTTGAAGTTCTCCTTCACCAGATTCTCATTCATGTATTTCAGCTTCAGCTCCAGGAACTTCATCAAGGGAGCAATACACTGTGAGAAGGGATCATTCAATGTTTAGCGAATAACTGGGGAATTTGACCATAGAGTCCTTGAGCGCTGATACAAAATATTGGTGCGAAGGCTGTGGCCATATTTATTTACAAAACAAATACTAAGTATTTAATACTGGCAAATTATAAAATCATACCAAGTGCTGATGCACCTTGTGACTAAGGACAATACATTCAATGATGTAACCAGTCAATACAATACATAGCATAAATCTAACATTAAGGAAGCTGGCATCCAAATCTAATCCTGGTCATTAAAGGTTTCATAACCAACAAACGCCTAGTGAACAAACCTAGTGGAAGAGTGTAGAAGTGAAGACTAGAGGGTAAAACTTGCCAAAAGACTTACAAAATCACACTTCCAAAAATGCAAGGATAATGGAAACATTTTATAATGAAGGTTTCAGTTTTATAAATGTGACTGACGTTGTGGTACACAGACGAACATCCACAAGGGATTATCATTTATTTTGGAACATGTTCTGCTAATGAAATTTAGGCAAAGCAGAATTTAAAACAAAACACTGAGCATGTACAACCCTTACTACGTTTCTCGCATCCTCACCAGTTTTCAGGAGACTGAGATACCTCAACATTGTGGTATTAAGCCTCAGACTCTGGTAAGACGGCTGCCACATTACTCTGGGGCCTAGGCATGTGGGCCGCTGTAACTGAGACTCTGCAGATGTGGGTGGTATTCTTTGTAGGGCCCTAGCTTGCCAAACCCTCACTGCAGGGAAAAGACACATTATCCTGATTCTTGTTGGGCTTGTGAGAAGAGGAACACTTCAGTGAGCTCTCAGTGGACCTAGGTTGGAGGTGCGTGGCTATGGCCTTAAAACCATGTATGGAGCAGGACTTGAGGAAGGGGGTTATTAGTGTATAACAAAGTGAGGCAGGCTATAGATACATCCTATGTGTACTTTGAGAGAGAAGGTGGATGCAGGGCTATGTGCCTAGGTGACCTGTGTTTATGCCTGGTTGTAGCCCTCAGGCTAGTAAGTTTACTTCTGTGGACAGGCATGCATGGTAATTGGCCTCAGTGGAGGGGACAGAAAAAAGGGACCATACCTGGAGTTAATTATGAGTTTAGGGTTGCATGGCAGTAGACAGTAGTAAGGGTTGCGTGCAAGGATACAGCCCTTTCAATACTGAGGTTCTAGTGATTGTGAGGGAAGGACTGGCCTGGCCAGCATTGGAGCATGCCTGGACATGGTGTCCTTGGGGAATTCAGTCAGCTACGAGGACAGTAGATAGGTGGCAATGAAATGCTGACAGCCAGTGACAAAGAAAGCAAGTAGTTGGCACTACTATGCTGACAGCAGTAGATAAGGACGGCATGTTGCTCACACACAGGTGCTGATAGTTAATTAAATATAGTTGGCAGCGTCTCTTGTGCTGAAAGTCAACTCTGAAGAAAGAAGACACTATTAAGTGGATATTCAGCTCTCAAGACAAGAGGCTAACAGACAGCTCTGTGGGAACCAGGCACATGGTAGGAACGTACAATCTGTTGAACTAAACTATTAAATGCTATCATTTAATGCTTTGATTGTAAACTTAAATGAACTGTAGCCAAGTATACATTTTCATAGTGATCACTGTGATCTACCCAGAGCACTTCTGACACCAAACTAAACCACAGTAATGACCAGAGCTCGCAGGCAGGTGGAAAAACATTAAACAGACCACTGATAAATTCGTACTGGAATTCTTCAAACATTAAGTTACTATGTATCAGATTACAAAAACACTATGGCATTTAAATATTGGTTAATCTCACTTATAGCTGAGAATGTTGTGTTCATTGTGTAGTATGGGTACAACATCTATACAACAGGCAGACGACTGAGAGATTACATGGCGCTACACTTACATCTTCAGGGTCCCTTGAGTCACTGCAGGTGGACAGACTCTGGATGTGCTTAGCGATACCGTCATCCAACTACCGAACAAAAAGATAGTAAGATATAAATAGGCTGTTTCAAAGAGAAAAGACAAATAACCTAATTTCCTATTTATGCGTTGAAATCACTGCTTCTTTTCCCCCATTCAAAGACATCCTCAACAGGGGCAGGTACCTCACCTGCCGTCCTTCTTTCCATGCCATGATGCATGCTAATTAACAAGAGAGCTACTTAGCTGCTCATCATCTACAATTTCTATCCATAACAAGGCTGTAGCTGCTCATCAATCATCTTAATATCTCGCCAAACATGCTATCACTAGGTCTGCCACATTTGACAATTCTATAATGACTGCGGCAAAGGAGTGAGCAGGTGAGATGGGCAATGGTGTGCCTACATAAAGGAAGACAGGTGATGGGAAGGTACATCCCCTTGCGACTCATCCTAGCGCTCAAAACCATAATCACATGGTAAGAGGACCAAAGTGCTGAGAGGGCCCAACAGTTGAGACACGAAGCTAGCAGATCAGGCCAGAAGAAGTTTTGAATTACCGCCTGTGCCAGCATTCCACAGAAAAGTTTTCTTAGCTCCCCCACCTCAATGAGGATGTCTCAAAAGCACGGCTCCGCTCGCGACTCCGCGTGACGTCATCGGAGCCATAAGAAGACCTCGTCGGCATGCTGACGTCAGTTCCACCCATTTTGTCCGTGCCCTCGACACGAACGGGCAGACTGACAACATAATGCAAGTACACACAGTATACAATATATACACAAATACATACAGTATAGCAAGCAAATGACATAGGAAAACACAATGTCAAACAATGAAAACCTTTTCAATATACGTAGGTGGACAATGGGGAGAAGGGTGGGTCAGTGAAGAATCCACAGGTAGATACTGTATACACCAGAAAAAGTGTTACCGAAGGTAAGTAACTTGTTCTTCTGATGGGTACATCTGCCTGAGGATTCCTCACCTTTTGAAACGAATCCCACAACAGTCCCGCTCCCGGAGGAGGGTGTCCACCCACTCATAACAAAAAGTCCTGCAGCACAGATTATGCAAAATGGCCATTCCTCTGCACCTCCGAATCCAAGCAATAATACTTTGCGAAAGTGTGGAGGGAGGCCCATGTTGCAGCCTTACAAATGTCCACTACATGAACACCTCTAGTCAAAGCAGATGTAGAAGACTTTGCTCTAGTAGAATAAGCTCTGATACCTTCAGGCGGCTTCCTCTTGGCCAGGGCGTAGCATATCTTGATACACGAGATGATCCACCTGGACAGGGTTCTCTTGTGGACGGCTTTGCCCTTTATCTTCCCCACATAGCCGACGAAGAGCTGGTCGTCCAACATCGAGTCTCTGGTCCTATCCAGGTAGAAGCTGAGCGCCTCACCAAGGGTTCAGGTGGGGATGTCTCTCCTCCTCCTTGGAAGGGTGCGGGGGGAGGATAGAAAGTGGGAGGGAGTGACCACCTTAGGCAGGAAAGCAGCTCTAGTCCTAAGAACCATCTTATCCGCATGAAACAAGGTAAATGGAGGCTGCGAGCTAAGAGCCTGCAGCTCACTTACCCTCCTGGCCGAGGTGATAGCCACCAGAAAAATTGTCTTAAACGAAAGCAGCCTCAATGGGCAACTATGAAGAGGCTCAAAAGGAGACCCCATCAGAAATGTAAGTACTAAATTCAAATCCCACTGAGGCATTATGAAGGGAGAGAGAGGAAACCTATCGGTGAGGCCCTTAATTAACCTCATGACAATGGAGACTTAAATAAAGACAGCTGGTCCAGCAAACAAAGGAAGGCCGACAAAGTCGACAAATAGCCCTTAACTGTGGCCACAGCACAACCTTGCTGGGCCAAGGAAAATTAGAAAATAAGTACATCCGATAAATGGACCTTCAAAGGATCAATGGATCTCTCTCCACACCACTTCACAAACCTAGCCCATCTAGAGGAATAAACTAATTTGGTGGAGTGTCTCCTGGACGATAAGATAACATCCACCACATCCAGTGGGAGAAAGAGCTCAGGTTGCCCCGTTCAATCTCCAAGCATGAAGGTGCAGGCTCTGGAGGTGGGGGTGTAGAACCTGCCCCTGGGAGAGGAGGTCTGCCCTGAGAGGAATACGGAGTGGAGGGTGGGATGAGAGGTGAAGAAGATCTGTGTACCACACCCTTCTTGGCCAATCCGGGGCAATTAATATAACTTGGGCCTGGCCTTGGCGTATCTTCCGATTCAAGGGTATAGGAGGAAATGCGTAAAGAAGCTGAAAGCTCCAATTCAGTTCAAACGTGTCCCCCAATGCTCCCCGCATCGGATACTGGAGACTGCAGAACGACGGGCAGTGCGCGTTCTCGCAAGTGGCAAACAGGTCCACCTGAGAAGACCCCCACCACCTGAAGATGCGGCGAACCACCTCCGGGTGAAGCCTCCACTCGTGGTCAGCTGAGTTTTGATGACTGAGCCTGTCCACACACACGTTCTGCACCCCCGGCCAGATGATTGCCATTACACAAATCTGGTGGGCCTGAACCCAGAGCTTCTCTGCAGAGATGATATGGCCCTACTCATCCCGGTTTGTTGATATATTACATCGTGGTAGTGTTGTCCGTGAGGACTTGAACTGTCTGACCGCGAAGGGAAGGAAGGAAGGCCTTGAGAGCCAAACGTATTGCCCGCAATTCCAGAAGGTTGATGTGAAGCAGCCTTTCCTCTGGAGACCAAAGACCTTTGACCTCAAGATCCCCCAGATGTGCTTCCCACCCTAGAATGGAGGCGTCAATGTGACCACTGGTGGAGGAAGCTGAAAAGGCTTCCCCTGAGACAGGTTGACCGAAACACTCCACCAAGACAGCTCCGCCGCAGTGTCTCTGAAGATTCTGACCATCTCCCCGAAATCTCCATTGTGCTGATACCACTGCCTGTGGAGGCACCACTTGAGTGCCCTCATGTGCCAGCGTGCACGGTTGACCAACAGTATGCAGGAAGAAAAGAGACAGGGGAGGCGTAGGACCTTCATGCTTGGAACAACCGCTCCATTATGAAACAAAGGAATCAATTCCTGAATGTCGAGAATCCTCTGCAGAGGCGGAAAAGCTCGACACACAGTAGTGTCCAGTACTTCCCCTACGAACAGGTTGCGCTGAGAAGGAGCCAGGTGAGATTTGGGTACATTTATCGAGAAACCCAAGTCAACCCAACCACCATCTCCGGGGATCTCGTTGTGGGCAGCCAGTCATCCAGATAGGGAAAAACAGGGACCCCATACCTTCTGATATGAGCTGCTACCATTGCTATGACCTTCGTGAAGACTTGTGGTTCAGACATAGGTCCAAACTGAAGTACCGCAAACTGGTAGTGTTGAGATCCCACCGTAAAGTGGTTATACTTCTGATGTGACTTCAGGAAAGGATGATGAAAATACGCATCCTGCAAGTTGATCGTCACCATCCAGTATTCCTGTTGCAGCGTCAGAAGAACTTGAGCCAGGGTCAACATCTTGAACTTTTCCTGCTTGAGGTACAAAATTTAGGATCCTGATGTCTAGGTTCGGCCTCAACTGACCGTCCTTCTTGGGTATCAATAAATACCAGGAGTAGCACCCCTGACCCTGTTTCTGCTCTGGAACCACCTCTATCGCACCTTTCTGCAGTAAGGCAAGAACCTCCTGCTGCAAGAGCCGCAAATGGTCCTCCGAACACCAGCCCTAGCGAGGAGGGAAAGGAGGGGGAAAAGCCTGGAAAGGAAGGGCATAGCCATTTTCTAAAAGATTTTAAACCCAAAGATCTGATGTAACAGCCTTCCAATTTTTTTAAAAATGTGACACCCGCCCTCCTACGGGACCAACATGCTCCAAGATGGGGGATCTAGAGATGCTTCCCTGTAGTACCAGTGGTGGGGACAGGGGAGGAAGAGGAGGAGGAGGACTGTTGCAGGGAGGCCCCCATAGACAGCCTCTACCCTTTCCTCTGTACGACCTGTACAGAAGGTTCTGATGCTGCTGCTGATGGCCTCAAAAGGAAGCTGCCTTTCCTAGACCTCAATATCTCCTGAATCCATAGCCCCTAGGCTGGAACTGCAGGCCCAAGGATTTTGCAGTAGTCCTACTGTCCATGAAGCGCTGCAGAGCTGAATCTGCCTTCGCACCAAAAAGCCTGGACCCATCGAAAGGCAGACCAAGCAGAAAAGTCTGGACATCGGGAGAGAATCCCAAAAACATGAGGCAAGCATGCCTTCTGTTGGCCACAGAAGAACCCATCACCCTTGCCAGAGTCTGATTGAATAACCTGAAGGGCAACCGCCTGTGTATCTGCCAACACCTCTAAGAAGTGTCCATGGTCATCCTCAGGCAGCTTAGGAGCCACCTCTTTAGCAGAGTCCATCAAGACATGGATATACCTCCCCAACAAACATGTGGCATTGGTCGATTTTAAGGCCATGCTGGCAGAGGAGAAAACTTTCTTGGCAGACTGCTCCAGTTTCTTTGAGTCTCTATCCCCTGCAGTGGAGAGAAAGGATACAGCTGACTGTTTGGAAGAGCATGAAGCCTGTACTACCAAGCTCCCTGGCGAAGGGTGAGCAGTAAGCAAAGCCAGATCACCTGGAGCAGGCTTATACCATCTAGCCACTGTCCTCGAAAAGCAGTGTCAGATCAGGGCTTCTGCCACACCTCCATAATTGGCTCTCTCAAATCCTCATTGAAAGACAGAGAGTGTAACACCTCCGTCAGGTTATTTGACTTGACCTCTGCCGTGGGCAACTGAAGATCCAATAGATCAGCAGCCTTACTGATAACAGAATGGTATGGAGCAAAGTCCTGTGAGGGCAAAGCCTTGGGGGAAGACAGCTCACACTCCGAGGAAGTGTCCAAGCCACTGGCCTCCTGAAGGCCCACAACGCCATCCATGGAGTCAAAGACCTCCCCTTCTTCAGCCTGATCCTGACGATACTCCTCCTCCTTCAGCAGTCTCTGGGCTTCCCTCCTGGACCGCAACTTCGGGATCAGCGTCGGTGGTGCCGGGTGCAGCGCCGGGGACATCGGCGCTGGAGTCAAAGGAAGACCCTCAGAAGCGGGGAACAGTGCCGCTCAAAGCCGTGAAGGTGTTGACCCAACACCAGACGGCGCTGGAGACTGGAACCGGCATCAAAAACCTCGGTAAAGGGAACTGCCATCCCGGAGCCGAAGGCATGAAAGGCACAAAAGGTGCCTGGACATATTGCTGGGGGTCAGACGGCGCACCTGCAGGGTGAGTTGCCTTGGCAAACATGGCAAACATTGCATTTAGGAAATGCAAAAGATTTGCTACCGGACCCAGAAAGGGTGGATAAGGATCTGGAACAGAAGGGTCTGGATCCGACCAGGGCCGTGCGTCGGGCTGTGGACACCAGGCCCAGAACAGGTGAAGCCGCAGGAGCAGGAGAAGAATCCCTGGGAGCTGGCAAACCTCTCAGTGTCGAAGAGCGGGCCGGAGTCGCCTGTGGAGAAGGTGAAGGCGTCAGACGAACGACATCTTTAACATAACGCTGCTTAACAGGAGACGTTGACCTCGAAGTTGAGACCCGTGTCAGTGCTTCTTCTTATGTTTCTTCGAATTTGAAGTATGAGAAGTCAACGACCTTGACTTGGAGCTCTTGCGGCCCCACTTCTCCTTCACTCTGGCCATGAAAAGCTTTGCCTCCCGCTCCTTCAGTGCCTTTGGATTCATTTTCCGACAGAACGAGCAGCCCCGACGTCGTGATCCGATGACAGGCACCAGAGACACACTCCCTGCAAGGCTTGAAACCCTATTTCTTCAAAGTATCCATTGCGCTGCTACACCAAGGAAGAAAGCAGTAACAAAGTTATACAATAGGAAATGGAGAGTCCCAGAAAAAACGTTACACGCCGGCGGTGCGGAAAAAAGGGCAATGACATTAGCATGCCGACGAAGTCTTCTTATGACTCTGATGATGTCATATGGAGTTGCGAGCGGAGCACTGCTTTTGTGACGTCCTAGTCAACATGGGAGAGCTAGGAAAATGTTTCTGTGGAATGCTGGCGCAGGGGGAAATTCAAAAGGTGAGGAATCCACAGACAGATGCATCCATCAGAAATGTCAAAAATCAATAACCACATCCTATCACTTTACACAAATTCCAAAGAGGATACAGAGTGCCTGCAAGACAGCACAAATAATAGATTGTGTGAATAAAAGAGAAAGTCTGGGAAATTCACAGTCTAATAAAAACTTTTAACATTTAGAACATGGGCCCTTCTTGGAGTGATCTTGGAACTGTAGAGCACAGTATGGACAAATTAGAACTACAGGTTCCTCAATGCTTCAGCGTGCCAATAGGTGGTAGTATGGGCTCAGGATTGATATCCCAGGAAGTAATGACACAGACTCAAATAATGCCTCCAGCCCTGTGCGCTGATATCAATATTCCTTGGAACTCTTCCGCGCCCTCAGACGTGGGTCAGCCATGACAGATTGCAGTGAGACATTGTGCAAAATTTAGTTTGGGACGCATTAGAACCATAAAAGCCTGCTCTACAGAACAGAAGTGAGGATTCTGTGTTTAGATAAGAGTATTCACCTGAAAGAGCATTACCAAGGGTTAGTAATGTATTCTTCTGATGGATACTTCTAGCTGCAGATTCCTCGTCTTTTGAATAGATGCCAAAGCAGTACCAGTTATAAGGCGGAGAGTCTGAGTAGCAGTTGTATACCAGAAGTCCTGCAGGACAGTCCAGGAGTAATGAGGCTTCCTTGGTTTGTTGAGAAAGTAATGCCTGCTGAAACCATGAATGGACACCTATGTTACAGTCTGGCGGATGTTCAACACTGGAGCACCTGTTGCAATGTCATCGTAGCGCCTTTAGCTCTGGTAGAATGAGCGCAAAGACTCTGCAAAGGCTCTTTTTAGCCAGAGAATTGCATGTTTTATTACACTGAATATTCACCTTGATAAGGTTTGCTTCTGGACCGGAACCCCCTTCTTAGAACAGAAAAAGTCAATAAATTGCTGATCATTTGCTGGTGCACCTTTGTGCCCTTGATGTAAAAGTTAAGAGCTCTCTTTGGGTCCAGTCTGTGTTAAGAGAAGTCAGGCGATGGGGAAAAAGGCAGTAAGAGTAATGGACTGGCTGTCAGGGAATGGAAACGTCACCTTTGGCAGAAATTAGGTGCGAGTTCACAGCACCAATTTGTCCAAACTGGAGGTGGTATAGAGGGGTTGCACTGACAGCTCCTGCAGTTCATTGCCATCGTGAGCAGAAGAAGATGCAATAAACAATACAGTCTTAAGGTTCAGTAATCTTAGGGATTTCATGCGTATCTCTTCTACAGTCACCCAATCGGAAACATCTCCGAGCCAGTCCGAGTGCCTCGGAGCATCCAAACTCAGCCACCTAACAGCTATTCCGCGGTTTGCTGTAAAGTTTTTCTGAGAGGGTGAGGAGATCAGAACAGTAGCACTTGCTTCATCGAGTGTTGTATATTCCACCCAGTGGCCCTGTTGGCATCCCTTAACACTGTTTGCCAGTAGGGTGTCAGCGTTGCACAGGACCATACCATGTATCTGAAATTCGACTCTGTTCTTCCACAATGCGGGCAATTACTACTACGGCTAGTGTATATGGTATGTAGTGTCTTGGGAGACAGAGGTTTAAATCTGGCGTTGGAGGTAACCACTTTGACTCCCTTTTCTACCTTGGTCCAATCTTTTGCGGGTCATAGGCCCATTCAGTAGTTCTTGCCATTTGGTTTGGACGTTGAAGTCGGAATGTCATCACTTAGGGACTTATAGATAAAAGAAATCATCCTGTGCCCCCTGACGTACTCAACATTGTCACTAATGTATCAGAAGGTGGTGGTGCATCCGGAAAAGTCAGCCAAAGGCCCGAGCAGTAGCCGAGATCTTCGCATATTGCAAGTATTGGCCCGTGCCCAAGGTGAAGGAATCTATGCCATCATCCCGGGTGATGATTCGCCCTTTGGGGTAAAGATTTCCTAGTTTGTTACAGCCTCTGTCCCACCATTTCTGTACAGACTTGGTGTCCACTAGCTTTATAAAGGCCTGTCGGTACAACAATGGAAGGTCTGGGGCATATGGTGCTCTTCGTAATACTCTAGTGACAGCCCCTCCCGCAACTCACATATTTGGGGCACCATATATGGTATGTCCGGGGGTACTCTCCTACTCCCCATCAATAGGACGGGGAGAGTCTGCCTCACCCCGAGCGAGCCACAGGGGAGCTTCCTCTCCAAGTTATCTTCCAGGTCGAGCCAGTGGACTGCATGCTGCAAATGTGCAACCATATAGTACAGTTCTATTTGAGGGCTCTCCAGTCCTCCCTCTGCCCAGGTTCGTTTAAGGGTAGAGAGGCCAACATACTTCCGTTTATTAGCCCATAATAGTTCCACCACTAGGCTGTCTGTAGTTTTAAAATAATGCCGGGGGATCAAGTAGAGGGTTCCCTGAAGGACATGTAAGCATCTAGTGGATTACGATCATTTTGAACATAGTGACCCTACCCATTAACGAGAGAGGCAGTTCCTTACAGAAACATATGGAGTAACAGACAATCACCCTCCCAAGGTTTCAAGCTAAGACGGTTTGGGCTGTATGGGCCAGTTTGATACCTTGGTATCTCACTCCCTCCGATTCCCAGGGGAGATCAACCCGAGAAAGTGTTGCCATTGGCATATCTGACAGGTTCCCCAATGGAAACAGCTTGGATTTTGTTGGATTGACTCTGAGGCCTGATACCCCACAAACACCTGTATCACATTTGGGAGCACTGGGACCGAGCATTCAGATTGCTTTAGATATATTAGGGCATCATCAGCATAAAGTGAAACCACATGGGTGGTCATACCCAACATGATTTCCCAGGGTGTACGGTCTTGCGCAATCTCTCCGCCATTGGATCCATTACAAGTGCAAAGAGGATCGGTGACAACAGACAACCCTGCCTCATTTCACTGTGTAAAGAAAAGGCTCCTGAAACCTTAGTGCCAGATCTCACTCTCCCGCAGTGTAAAATAGCTGGATCCATTGGATCTATTTAGGGCCCAAGCCCATCTCCCAAAGGACCGGCCACTGGTAGAACCAATCTAATGAATCACAAGCTTGCTCGATATCCAGGAGAGTTCAAGCATTGGAGTCCTGACGTAACTGTGGAGCATTGTAGATAAGCGAGAGTTGTTTTGCATTATGGAGGGTGGTTCGGCAAGAAAACCATGACAGGCACGTATGGATTAGATTTGGAAGGTGAGGGAGCAGCTACGCTGCCAGTATACTGCTAAGGAGTTTAACATCTACATTAAGTAACAATACAGGGGGATAGGAGGAGGCTAGCATGGGGTCATTGTCTGGGTTTCGAATCCTTATTATTAAGGCCTCACGCATCGTTTGCTGGATGGTTGTGATCCAGTGCACGTCTCAGTAGACCTCTAACAATTTGTCAGCCATTTGGTCTGCATAACAGGGGTAAAATTCTATTCTGTGGGTAACCTATTGCTGCCTGGGTTTTTTGCTGGTTTCATGTTCCTAATGGACACAAGGATCTCATCCCGGGTGATGGGTCTATTTAATTGGATGCAATCAGCGGGGTCAAATGATGGGAGTGGTATTTGTGTCAGGTATTCCTTCAGGCGAGTGTACGATTCCCCTCCGTGCCTAGCATAGGTTGTATTAGGGTGAAGCTGGAATACATGGTTAATAGCTTGTTGTGAACACACTAGGGACCCTTGAGCTGTTTCAGATGGACAGTATTGGACCCTGTTGTGTTTCTTGCCTAGTCAACATGGCGTGCATCACTCCAGTCTTAACGCCCTCCACATGGAGCCATTAACGATATGATGTATAACTCAGTTTCTCTAGGCGGTGCCAGTCCTCAAGTACTACTTTATGGCCCTACCGCCAAGCCTCCAATCTGTCCAGATGTGCAGGCAGTTCTTTCTCAATTACATTTAGTTCACCTTTGTGCTTCTGAATGTCTCTTTCCAGTTGTTGCCGCACCACATATGTTGTTTTCAAACATATGCCTCAGAGTACCACTTTTATTGCCTCCCAGTCTAGTGCTCTGGCACTAGTACTGTCCCAGTGCTCGTCAAAATAGTGCAATATCGACTTCTTAACCGTGGCTTTGAACAGGGGGTGCGAGAATGCCGCTGCTCTGAATCTCCATAGAGGGATTGCAGCATGTTCCCGCTCTCCCACCAAGCTCATCAAAACCGGGGAATGGTCTGAAATATATCAGGTTAAGTAGGAAATGTCCTGATCTTTCCGTGCCAGATTGGTGGAGACTAAGCACTAGCCTACCCAGCTGTGGGTTGCCGCAGCAGGTGAATAACAGGAGAATGTTTTTTTGGTTGGGTGTCTCTCCCACCACACATCCCAGAGGCCCTGCATTGTGTCTCCTAAGGATCTAGTCAGGCTTGAAAGGGCATCTAGGTGGGTCTCGGTCAAGCATCCCATCAAGGACAAAGTTACACTCCCCTGCCATTATTATGTCCGCGTCAAGGTATGCAGCTATGGCCACGGTGGGATAGAAAGCTGGGCAGTCAATGTTGTGTGCATAAACATTTATGAAACATAGCTCACAACTGTTTAAATCGCCATTTAAGAGGACATATCTGCCCCATGGGTCAAGGCCATGGCCCCAATAAGATGTGGCAGAAAGTTGACCCCTCCACCATTTGTGAAGGCACACACACAAGCGTTTCCTGTAAGAATGCTATGGGGAAATTATAGCGTTTCAGATATGCACATACTCTGCAGAGTTTCACATATCCTAGGACCCTTGACATTCCATGACATTAATTTATATGTCTGTACTGCCATTACTAGTTTAAATTAGGCAATGCTCGAACCAGAGGATGATCACTACCCTCACCACCCATCCATGTGGCAGGAGCCCAAATGTAAAGCTTCAAATGGGAAGTGGTCTATGAAAGGCACGTAGTAGGCACTCGTGGGAGGGGCTGTTCCATTGTGTAGGTAGGGAAGTTGGCAGCGGGGACAGAGAAAAAAAAACTGATGCCAACCCATTTTTTCTGTGGGCATGCAGCCCACAGGTACCCACACCCAAGGGTGGGCTACTAAGGTCTATAGACTGAGAGAGGGGTCCTGCCATCTTCAGAGAGGGGAGAATAGAGCACTCTGTGTGGCTAGATGCTGCACTTCACAGCTGTCATCAAGTGGAGGGACCCTGGTAGCCCATTGGCTAGTGACCATAACCTCCCCTATGGGCCCTTTATGGGCATTAAAAGGAGCACTCAGAATTCAGATCTCGCTTGACTGGAAGAAGAGGACCAAAAAAGGACTGCCCTGCTGACCTTGGAACCGGCGAAGAAGAAGCTACATCGAAGTTGGACTGCACCTGCTGCCCCCTGGGCTAGTGAAGGAAAGGAATTTGTGTGCCGTGTCCCGGAGAAGTCTTCGCCCAAGTCCAGCTGGAAGCAGAGACTCCAAGAGTCAGTTAGCTGATTTCCTGTTCGCAGCACAGGACCACAACTGCTCAAGGAGCCTCTGGGGTTGAACTGGAAGCCCAGATCACCACTCCTTGCTGCCATGCAGCCCATCCGGCCACGCCCACTTCCTGGCCACGCCCCCTTCGGGGCCGCTACCTACTTAGGAGCTGATTACAAGCTCGCCTCCTCAACAGGATCGCTCCCCTGCCATCCGCGGGAGCTCTTAGCCACTTTTGCTTCTTTTAATTTTCACTGGCACCTCGCAGCGCCTCAGCGCGCTTTTTAATCCACTGTCCCCTTACCTGGCTCTGGGACCTCGCCCTCATTCCTCCCTCCCGCGCAGCCGAGCTTGACGCTGCCGCGGCTTCCCTCTGACTTGCCTGCCGCCTTCAGCGGACGCTCCTCCGGCCACGCCCACTTCCTGGCCACGCCCCCTTCGGGGCCGCTACCTACTTAGGAGCTGATTACAAGCTCGCCTCCTCAACAGGATCGCTCCCCTGCCATCCGCGGGAGCTCTTAGCCACTTTTGCTTCTTTTAATTTTCACTGGCACCTCGCAGCGCCTCAGCGCGCTTTTTAATCCACTGTCCCCTTACCTGGCTCTGGGACCTCGCCCTCATTCCTCCCTCCCGCGCAGCCGAGCTTGACGCTGCCGCGGCTTCCCTCTGACTTGCCTGCCGCCTTCAGCGGACGCTCCTCCGGCCACGCCCACTTCCTGGCCACGCCCCCTTCGGGGCCGCTACCTACTTAGGAGCTGATTACAAGCTCGCCTCCTCAACAGGATCGCTCCCCTGCCATCCGCGGGAGCTCTTAGCCACTTTTGCTTCTTTTAATTTTCACTGGCACCTCGCAGCGCCTCAGCGCGCTTTTTAATCCACTGTCCCCTTACCTGGCTCTGGGACCTCGCCCTCATTCCTCCCTCCCGCGCAGCCGAGCTTGACGCTGCCGCGGCTTCCCTCTGACTTGCCTGCCGCCTTCAGCGGACGCTCCTCCGGCCACGCCCACTTCCTGGCCACGCCCCCTTCGGGGCCGCTACCTACTTAGGAGCTGATTACAAGCTCGCCTCCTCAACAGGATCGCTCCCCTGCCATCCGCGGGAGCTCTTAGCCACTTTTGCTTCTTTTAATTTTCACTGGCACCTCGCAGCGCCTCAGCGCGCTTTTTAATCCACTGTCCCCTTACCTGGCTCTGGGACCTCGCCCTCATTCCTCCCTCCCGCGCAGCCGAGCTTGACGCTGCCGCGGCTTCCCTCTGACTTGCCTGCCGCCTTCAGCGGACGCTCCTCCGGCCACGCCCACTTCCTGGCCACGCCCCCTTCGGGGCCGCTACCTACTTAGGAGCTGATTACAAGCTCGCCTCCTCAACAGGATCGCTCCCCTGCCATCCGCGGGAGCTCTTAGCCACTTTTGCTTCTTTTAATTTTCACTGGCACCTCGCAGCGCCTCAGCGCGCTTTTTAATCCACTGTCCCCTTACCTGGCTCTGGGACCTCGCCCTCATTCCTCCCTCCCGCGCAGCCGAGCTTGACGCTGCCGCGGCTTCCCTCTGACTTGCCTGCCGCCTTCAGCGGACGCTCCTCCGGCCACGCCCACTTCCTGGCCACACCCCCCTTCTCTCGCCAATAAATCATGTGCCTCTACCGTTCGCGCAGCGGACGGGCGCAGCGGGCGCGCCTAAGGCAAGCCCGTCTGCGCCCGTCCGCGACCGGCCGGGACCAGGGGCCACAGACCCTGCCCGTCCTCTGATGTACTCTTCTGCCCAACTCACTTCGTTTCCTGCCTCCACCCCCCCCTCCCCATCCACAGTTAAACTCTTATCCTCGCATGGCATTTATGTCCCCCCTCTTATTTGCCCAGTCCTGCCCATCCCCCCTCCTCTATCATCTTCCCTGCCGTCCTTCATTCGCACTTCCCCCGGTTTCCCAGCCGCCTCTGCCCTTCTCCTCAACACCCGCTCTGCTGTGAAAAATCAATCTGCTCTCTTCAACCTTTTGGACACTGACGCCCCGGACTTTCTGTTCCTTACAGAAACTTGGTTTTCCTCGGACTCCCTTCCCGACTTGCTGGCCATCCTCCCTGACACCCACTATGCTCTTCGCGCCGACCGCCCAGATGGTAAAACTGGAGGTGGTGTGGCCATGATAGTTCGCCGCTCCCTCCAATTCCAGCTCTTACCGCACCCCGGTATTTCCGGTGTGGAGTTCCTGGTGGCCCGCTCGCTCAACCTCCCGGTTCCCCTGACGGTGATTCTTCTCTACCGCCCCCCTCAAAATATGCCGTCATTTGTGTCCACCCTGCAGGATCTCCTGGCCACTCTGGCCGTAAACAATTCCTCGTTACTTTTGCTCGGGGACTTTAATTTCTGGCCGGGTGACCCAAGGGAGGACTCCTCCTCCAAAGACTTTTCTACCACTCTTCGTTGTCTTAATTTTCTCCCTCTTGTTTTGGCCCCTACCCACACTCATGGTCATACTTTGGACCAGATTTGGTCCCTACGCTGTAACTCCTCGGTCTCCTCGATTTCCCCTTGTGTCTGGTCCGATCATTTTTTGATTTCCTTTTCCATCAGCCTAGGTCAACCCGAGAAAGTCTCCCCGCCCAAAAACACATGGGCCCGGAGTTGGAACAAGACGGACCTTAGTGATCTTTCTTCTTCTCTACTTTCATCGGCTCCCACCCTGACCAGCCTCTCTGTGGAGAACCAGGCGGCTGCTATTAACAACTGGCTCTCCTCGGCTTGCGACCGGGCCGCCCCACTCAGAAAGATCAGATCAGCCCGTCCCTATGATGCACACAAGTGGTTTTCCAGCGACCTCAGGTCGCTGAAATTAGAACTTAGGCGCTCTGAGCGTCGCTGGCGCCGCAATTACTGTCCTGATCTTCGCCTTACTTATAAAGCTCTTCTGAACAGCTACAAATCGGCCATTCTTGCGGCAAAATCTAAGTATTTTTCGGAGCGCGTAGCCCTTTCGGCCAACAAATCACGTGAGATTTTCTCACTGGTGCGTAGTCTTGCCATCTCCGACCGCGCTAGTTTGTCCCCTGCCCCCTCTCTTTCCCTCTGTCACTCCCTTAATGACTATTTTATCAATAAAATAATAACCATCAAGTCCAACATTCCGGTTGTACCTGAACCCAACTTCCCGGACCACTCCTTCCGTTGCTCTCTTGTTTTTGATCACTTCCTACCCATCTCACCTGAGCTCTTCCGTGACCTCCTTGCTAAGGTCAAGTCCGGCTCTCCGGCAGATTGCGCTCCTGCTCGGATTCTTAGATCCCTTTACACTTCTTGCCCCATTCCCCCCTTAACTCTTCTTAATTCTTGTTTGGCTTCGGGTTCTGTTCCTTCTTTCTTTAAAACTGCCATTGTGCACCCCATCCTGAAGAAAGCTGGCCTGGATCCTTCCCTTCCATCGAACTATAGGCCGATCTCCCTTCTTCCCTATCTCGGGAAAATCCTCGAGAGCTATGTGACTTCTTGTCTCTCGAACTTTATTGAGGAGAATAACATCTTGGCCTCCCGCCAGGCTGGCTTTCGACCTGGCCACTCCACTGAGAGTGTGGTCCTCGCGGTCCTGGATGAACTGAAGGGGAAGGCTGATTGCAATCTCCCCCAGGCCTTGGTTCTTTTGGACTTGTCCGCTGCGTTTGACACGGTCGATCATGCCATCCTCCTCGACCGTGTCGGCGCAGCGGGCATCCAGGGCACCGCCCTCTCCTGGATCGCGTCCTTTCTTCAGGGCAGATCACAGGCAGTTCACCTCTCTGATTTCTCTGCCCCCCCCCTCCCGGTCACATGTGGGGTACCCCAAGGTTCTTCTCTGTCCCCTCTTCTTTTCAACCTTTATATCCGCCCTCTTATCTCTTCCCTTCTCGAGCTGGGGGTCTCTGTGTACAACTACGCAGATGACCTCCAGCTTGTCTTTGATCTATCCTCTCCTACTCACTCTCTTTCCAAGTTCAGCTCTACTCTACTCTTTATTTCCCAATGGATGAGCTTTAATCATTTAAAGCTTAATCCTGACAAGACTGAGCTTGTCCTCACTGGTGGTCCCTCTAACCCCTGGTCTGCTGTTCACTGGCCCCTTTCCTTCGGTCCCCCTCCCTTACCAGTTTCCTCCGTTCGGACCTTGGGCATTAAGATCAGCAATGATCTTTCTATGCATGCGCATATTAGCGCCGTCGTTTCCGCTTGTTTTCTTTCCCTCCGCCTCATCCGCAAAATCTCCCGGTTTTTTTCTGTTGATGCCCTTAAAACTATTATTTCTGCCCTTATTATATCTCGCCTGGATTATGGCAATGGCCTGTTTGTAGGCATCCCGGCTTACGAGACTCGCCGCCTCCAGGCCATCCAGAACCAGGCAGCCCGTCTTGTTTTTCGTCTTCCCAAGTTTTCCCACATCACCCCTGCCCTTAAATCCCTTCACTGGCTCCCTGTTCATTTCAGATCTCACTTTAAACTTGCCTGTTTGGCTTTCCGGGCCCATGCCCGATCTGCTCCTCTCTTTATCAATTCTCTAGTTTCTTCTCATGCCCCCTGTCGCTCTCTTCGCTCGTCCTCTCTCTCCCTTCTTCACGTGCCCCGCTTCCGCAAATCCCGCACCGGAGGCACCCGCTTCTCGGTGCGGGCTCCCCAGATCTGGAATTCTCTTCCCCTTTCTATTCGCTCTATCCCTATTTTTTCACATTTCCGGAAAGCTCTTAAAACTTTCTTCTTTCTTCAGGCTTTTCCTGCCTAATCTCCCCCCGGTTTTCTGTGCAAATTGTTGGCTGTGATCCTCAGCGCCAGGAAGCCGCTTGGCCGCAGTGCGCTTTTATAAATATTTGTTTCATTTCATTTCATTTCATTTCATTTCATTTCATTTCATTTCAAAGTGTGGCTTAATGGTTAGAGCGGCAGACCCTGGTGCAAAGGTCTAGCCCGGGACCAGGGTTCAATTCCCCGCCTCGGCGGGTCTTGGGCTCAAAATTCCACGGACCTGATAATTGACGCCTCGGTGCCTATTCCAATCATGGAGTCCCACTCTGCAACTCTGGGCAATAGCTTTCTTAATCTCCACAACGGCCCCCACAACGCTAAGGATGCCTGGCCTCCACCTTGGGGGTGCCCAGGAGTGGACACCTCACAGGGAAAGCCAGGATGGGTTCCACAGCGGTATTCGTACAAGCGCCTTGAGACCCTTGCGGGTGAGTAGTGCGCTATACAAGTATCAATTTACATTTACAATTTACATTTTACATTTACAAAGAGACCAAGACCCGATCGTCAAAAGTTGCGCCCAAGTCTGCTTGACCCAGGAGAGTTGTCGGACTGTGGATTGGTTGTGCACTAGGAGAGTTATCATAAAAAGAAAGAAACTGCTGTGGTGGGTAACTGATAGCCCAGTGACTTTAAAAATACTTTATTTAGACAATCAAGTCCATTAAAGTGCCAACAACATAAAATAATAAATTGTGCAGGCATAAAAAAGTGATAATAAAATTGGACAAATAAACAATATCTCATTATGAGTTCCAGTCAATGCATATAGACTTTAAAAACAGAAAAAACTCATGACATGCTATTTTAAAGTTCATTTATCTAGTTCCTTGGACATTTGACAGCGAGTTTGCATCGAATGCTGAGATCAAGTTGGGCCTCGCTGCGTATGAACATGTCAAATACTGTTAACTATGACCTGAGGCTTGAATATCTCGACGAAAGCTAATCTGATAAATATATTGACAGTGCAGCAGTTTGTGAATTAAAACCTCTGAGGCTACAATTGATAGCATTTCATTGCAGTTGATGAATTTACAGAATAAGAGCAAGTTAACCTGACCCAAAAGGTTATTACTAAAGTGTAGAATTATAAAGTGCCAAGCGCTAAAAAGTGTTATAATGTTAGATATTCACTAAAGATGCACAGTGTATTATACCGCAAGTAGGCTCTAAGCTGTGAGTTCCTAGATCAACAGGCAAGGTGAAGTTCATCAAGGGAAATCAAAAACCAATAATAAGCTCAAATGAACCTATGTAAGAGTGACTGCCTTCACCTAGAAGCCTGCCCCTTTTGTTACCACATTAGCCACAGTTTTACAGGGAGTGTCTGTAAAAGGAATAATCTAAATAACTATTATTAAAAAGCACTCACAGGACCACTGGACTCCGTCACATTAGACGCCAGCCTACTCAGGGCAAATAAGGTTAAAGATTATACAGTAAACATTCTCTGACATTATGTCCCAAAGGCTGCCAGAAGGATTAAATCGCCACTTTAAATATGCTAACTAGCCATCAATAATCTCCTGTGAGAGCCATATAGAAGCAACGAACAACAGCTAACTGTGTAACCGTATTGTTCATGCATTTATTTATTTATATGGCGCACTGTTACCCGGGGGCATCTAGGCGCTTATGAAGGTAGTCCGCGGAGCATTGCGTGTAGGAACCACTGTGAACCCCATTACACTGTGTACAGCCACGTTTTCAGTCCTTTCCTGAAGGATAAAAGATATGTGGAGTCTCTTAAATGAAAAGGTAATTTGTTCCACAATCTAGAGGAGACATCGGAGAAGCTTTTGCCACCCCACCTCTTGAGGTGGGGGGGATGGTACCTCGCTAGCTTTAGGGAAGCTGAGCGGAGTGCACGGGCTGGTAAATACCATTGAAATTGTTTAAATATGTACTTGGGGCCTGAGTTCTGTAGGGCCTTGAAAGCGACACACAGTGCTTTAAACCTAATTCGCTTCTCGATCGGGCCTGTTTGGCCGATGAATATTTGTGCAGACCAAAGAGCAGTCTAGCCGTGGAATTCTGGATAACCTGTAATGTTGTTATTACTGATTTGTTTGCTCCAACTAGTATCCCAGAGCAATAGTCGAGCTTAGACAACACTAGGGCTGCCACTTCTGTTTTCTGCAATCCTATTGGTATGAAGGGCTGTATCTTCTTCAAGATTTTCAGGATGTAGTAGATGGAAGCAGCGAGTTTGTTTACGTGGTGTTGGAAAAAAAGGGTGGTGTCAATGATGACTCCAAGATTTTTTGCCTTATTAACTGGTATTGGGAGGGTCCCAAGCTCCGCTGGCCACCATTCTGGGGGACCAAAAGGAGGTAACTTTCCTGAATAGAAGTACCTCGGTTTTGTCAGAGTTTAGCTTGAGACAGTTCTCAGCCATCCATATGCTAACACATCTCATACACTGATTGAATTTCTGTGCTATTTTTGGATTGTTGCCAGCGATTGATACAATAATTTGGGTGTCATCAGCGTATGACACCAATTCAAACCATTGGGATTTGATCAGACATGCGACAGGAGCAAAATGTAGGTTAAAAAGGGTGGGGCTCAATGATGAGCCCTGTGGCACCCCGCAAGGAAGCTGGAAACATTTGGGCTTGTAGCCACCTATTTCGACAAATTTTTCTCTGTTTTGCAGGAAGGATCTGAGGAGTGCCAACGCTACGTTTTCTACTCCGGCTTCCTGAAGGCACTGAATCAGAATGCCGTGGTCCACCGCATCGAAGGCGGCCGATAGGTTGAATAGTATTAGTACTGCCGATCCTCCATTTCGGTGATCAGGGCCTGTTCAGTGCTATGTCAGGCTCTAAAACCGTATTGGATCCAAGATGTGATTGTTCTCGATAAAGACTCTCAGTTCCTGATTCATATGTTTCTCTATGACCTTCGCCTGTAGGGGTAGCCGGGAAATAGGTTGATAGTTTTCTGCTTCTGTTTTATCTAGATTAGATTTCTTTAACATAGGTAGTATTGGCCTTTGTTGCTGGGACTAGGGCTCTGAGGAGGTTGAGACTGTGGCTAAGTTCTTTAATGTTTTATCCACTCTGTCCATGAATTTTAGAAGGCTAGCTTTTACTTGCGGATGAGCATTATTCAAATGGAATTTAATGGTTGCCTGTATTGTTTGCATGCCTTGTGTCATTAAGAAATGGCAAAGGTACCTTCTTCGGTCATCAATTAGAACAGGGTATATGAAGAGCAAGTGGAGTAGCGTCTCCTAGGACAAGCTACATAAAATGCACGTGTGGATAGCGGTTTGACACACCCAGGGGGGCAAGAGGTCTAGTGATGAAAAGCAGCCCATCCATAGTAGACAATTTGTAACTTTATATTACTCCGAAAATAATTCAGTAAAGCATTTTTGGGCTCCTCTTTGAGCTTAGCTCTTAATGACAAAATCAGCATGCTTTCTTCTCATGAATGTGTGATGATCAGTTACAAAGGACCCTATATGACCCTCTTAGTTTAGAGCTGCTTTGCACTGCTGGTGAGGCAGATTTAGATTCAAGAGTTGCTGGGCCTTTTAGCTCCAAGGCTAAGCTTCAGTAAGGGTGTTGGACCAAACATTTTGGGACGTCACGCTGTTTGCGGATATAACTTCCAACCAGATGAAATTCTGCAAATAACCTTTTTGAGCAGCTCGTGATAATGTGCATATACTTCAAGAGGTTAGCTTTCTGCATAAGGTGTTGGTCTCTCATCTTACATTCTAGCCTGATCTGGGCTGGTGAGGTGCTGTGTGCAAGCTCAAACAATGACCTGAAGATAGTGCTCTAGGTTTTGTTAAAAAAAAGCACCCAGTTTCCCTGGAAATGCTTCTGTCCCTTATGCCAGTGTAGGGATAAGTTTAGCATTTACTATCTTCAACAATGGTCATGAGTAGGCTGTGTTATACTCTTCAATATGGCTTGAAAGAAAATTGTAATGAGGCAGAATTTAGTTTTCTTGATTTAAGATGTGTTAAATGGACTTTGTCATCCAGCCAGCACCCCTGGTATTTATATTTGTTTGATGTAATCAAGCTACAGTTGTTCAGTTACCATTCGTCGTTTTTTTCCCTTTTGCTGCCGAATGTCACAATGTTTGTTTTTTCAAAGTTTATTGTCATTCCATTTGAACTGCAGTGATTGTGTAAAACATTAATCAATGTTTGTTGCCCCGTCGCAGTTTGGCTTACAAGGACTACATCGTCTTCATAGAGAAGTGAAGTTATTGGTTGAGTCGCCAGTTTTAGTGCATTGCTAATGACTGGGTTCAATGCGGGTACCAGCTCACACATAAACAAATTTAAAAAAGCTGGGGCTAACACCCACTCTTATCTGACGCCTTGTACAATTTTTTATCTTATCAGAGATAACTGTGTTATTTCCCACGTTTACTTTGGCCCATGTGTCGGAGTAAATTAGCTGGATGCCACGTAGTTGTGCTTCCGGATTTTGCAGGCCTTAACCTTAGATCAAAGTAGCTGGTGGTTGACATGGTCAAAAGCCTTACTATAATCTACAAAACAACAGTAAAGTAGTTCATTTTTCCGTATCTGTTTTGTGGCAAGCATCCTTATGGCCACAAGATTTTCAATATTGCCTGAGAAAGGTCTAAAGCCGGTTTGATTAAAAAATATCAGGTTCTTTGAACTTGTCCAGGCTTCTAAGATTTCCAATAGAAGCGAGGCAAAATATTTGGCCTCAACAAACAAGAGGGTTATAAGGCAATAGCTATTGGGGAATGCCACTGTGTCCTTTTAGTTATTGGGATGCAGAAGCGAACCTTGACAACATGAAGGGATGGATTCAGTAATCATACAAGTTTTAAAACGTTTTTCCAGGGAAGTAGACCAAAAGTCGGAATCCTGTTTGGATACTGATGCAGGGATGCCATTTGTACTGGGAGCTCCATCAGCTCTGCTTTTCTGAATCAGGTTTACTATTCGTGTAGCCGTGAAAGTTATCATATATTGAAGGATTTGCACTTCTGTTGCCTCAGGCCATCCTTGCGCATTTTTTTGCTTTCTATAACAAAGTTGTTGATAAGGGCATTTTGTTGAAAAATTTTACAAAAAGCTGATACGTGTGATCCAATTTTCATGGGTAACATTATTCCCATATATATTAACGGTTTCTAACCCTCTTCTGAGATGGTTAATAATGATTCAAAATTTGTTTTGATTTTTATTTTGACACGCCAAGAAAAGTTCAGTCTGGAGTGTTTCCTCGTACGTTTGTTTTGCTTGCCAAATACGTTTTTCATACTGACTGCGTAAGGTGCATATTTCTGCACGTGAAGAAGTATTTGACCCTGGTTTGAGTCATCTTATCTTCTTGTTAAGGTTTTTTTGGGGATCCTGAGATCTTTTGTAAACCACGGTTGTGAAGAGGTAGACCTGGAATATCTTATTATTGAGTTAATCCGTTGACTGCAAACGTGGGCAGAAAATAGCTGTTGTACAAGGAGTTCTTAGTCATTAATTATATGGATCAAAGCTTTGCTCTGATTAGTTAACATTGCTTTACAGATGGCATATTTTGCAGCAACTTTCGAGCTACATTTGACCCGTTTCCAGTTGTAATGGATGTCATTTGATCCAATTGAACTTAGAGTAGTAGGGGCTTTAATACAACTTTTTATAAACAAGCTCTGAGGCATAGGTCACTTTCACAAAGAATAAAGATGGAAAATGAGCTGATTGCTTTAAACAACGAGAGTGAACAGAATGTAGTCTGAAACAGCTGATCTTTTCAGGGGGAAGTGTGTAGGATGGAATAACTGGTCTTCTAAAAAGCGCCCGTTCAGTGCTCACAGGGACATTCTCTCTAAAGGGGCCAGCAAAGTGCAACCAATAGAGTCTGTTCTTTGTGGCATTGTTATCTGCGATGGAATCCGCCACAGAGAGTCCGCTGTTTTTTCTGCAATGGTATAAAAAGGGTTATGGAGCACATTTAATTTGAAATTTTCACTCAGGAGAAGAGGAGTGTTGGCATCACAGTGCCTGATATCCGAAATTAACTGTTCCACCTCCTTCACCTTTTAAATTTTTCTCGGAGAACGCTGGAGGAACATAGGCATTTAGCAACAATAATTTACTCTTTGTGGAATTGTAACTCCAATTTCTGATCTCGACGCATAAAAACTCTTTATGACCGGTGGAATACTCAGACTGCAAAATCCCAACGAGTTGTCAGAAAGATAGACGGACCACCCACCGCATGGCCTTTTGTATGCAATCTAGTAGCAGGGGAGAAGAACTCACAATAACCTTCAATCGGTGTATCCATGTCACGTCAAGTTTCTTGTATACATATTATGTCATGTGATGTTAAGAAAAACATGGCGTCAATGTTTGTTAGGAGATTTTCCAATCCTGCCACATTCCAAAAGACTAAAGGTAGGGTTGCAACCTTGGTCTCAGTACTTAGCTTTAGACTAATGTGTTCTTTGTATGCAAGTCAATTTGGCTGGGGACTGGCTAAGATGGAAGCAAGCCATCCCCAATCCTCCTGGGGGTTTTCTGCTGATGGAGTGGTGAATTTGAAACGTTTACCTGCCTGATTGTGAGAGGAAACAATTAATGATTGAAGTTTAGTACACGCTATTGACTGAAGACGACCAATTGCATATCTTAATAAAGATGGTGGTCTTTGAATTTTATCAGTACCCAATGGTCTGTGAGTTTTGTCTCGATTAAGTGGGGGCTGGCAGGAAGCTTGATCATGTTCCTTCTTCAAAAGTGCTGTTGGGTACCGAGGTCTTGTTGGAAGAGTTATCAGTATACCCCAATATTCTAAGATTTTCTGATTTTCAATGATTCTGTTAACTGCGGATTGGGTTGACCATGTCACTGCACTAGATTACTTGTGGGCTAATATGTATGCAGGAATAAATTGTATAGCAACAATGTTATTAGTATTTAAATGGCAAAGGTTTGTATGTGAAGCCAAGAGTTTAGCTATATTACCTCGTTCAGTTTATCGCTGTTACCTTGTGAAGTATACTCAGGGTGCCAGATTGTCGTTAAAGCTGAAACATCTTGAGTTGTGTTATTATATGATTTATCCATGACAGAGTGGGTCAAAGGCTCAGACACTCCATGTGTTTGTGCATTGGGTTTCCCTGTTCCTAGATGAGGTGTGGTGGTAAGGCTAGGTACTCTATTAGTCAAATGGTGATCAGAAGAGGCTATGACAATAGAATAGGGCATTGATGGTGATGGAAGGCTTGACAAATTGGAATTTATTACTGTTGTTTCACCTGACTTGACATGATTAAACGTTGTTGTAGATTGCACACTCAAATTCGCTGTCAGGGTAATTTTATGTTCATTTAATTTTTCACTGCTTAATCTTATATCATTATGGCCTTGCCCTGTAACGAGAGAAATACCCAATTTGTAGTGGTTTGTTACTCCTGCAGAGTTTGTTGATGAACCTTTAAGCTCTGATTTAAGTTGTGCACCTAATGTAGCTGAATAAATAGATTATGATTCTTTTAACAAAGTTACTTTCCTTCGGTAACGCTTTTTCTGGTGGATACAGTATCTGCCTGTGGATTTCTCACCTTGTGAATATCCCCTGCGCCAGCAGCATTCGGAAATATTTCGTAGCTCTCCACGCCGACGAGGACGACGTCACAATAGCATGGCTGCGCTCGCGGCTCCGCTGACGTCATCGGAGCCATAAAGAGCCTCGTCGGCATGATGACGTCAGTTCTGCCCTTTTTTTCCGTGCCTTCGAGGAACACGGACGGACCAACACAAATATATACAGTATACACAGTACACAGTATTCAAAACAACACACACAGTGTGAAATCAATGCAGTAAAACAAAAAGAATAATACACTTCCTTTGAAAGTAACAGATAGAAAATATCACCATTGCAGGTATACAAGGGTGGACAACGGGGAGGCGGGTGGGTCAGTGAGGAATCCACAGCCAGACACTGTTTCCACCAGAAAAAGCGTTACCGAGGGTAAGTAACTTGTTCTTCTGATGGAAACATCTGCCAGTGGATTCCTCACCTTGTGAATAGAGTCCCACAGCAGTCCCCACTCCCGGAGGAGGGTGTCCACCCTTCTATACCAAAAAGTCCTGAACGAGCAAATAATGCTTTGCGAAAGTGTGGAGGGAGACCCAAGTTGCCGCTCTACAAATGTCCTCCACAGGAACACACCTAGATAAGGCAGATGTAGAAGACTTTGCTTTAGTAGAGTGAGCTCTTATACCCTCTGGAGTATCCTTACCGGCCAAAGAGTAACAGATCTTGATGCCCAAGATAATCCATCTGGAAAGGGTGCGCTTGTGTACCGCTCTGCCTTTCCTGCAGCCAATGAAACCCACGAAGAGCTGGTCATCCACACGAAAGTCTTTAGTCCTATCGAGGTAAAAACTCACCGCCCTTTTAGGGTCCAAGCGGTGAAGCCGCTCCTCCTCCTTGGAAGGGTGAGGGGGAGGATAGAAGGTAGGAAGGAAAATGGACTGCCACAGATGGAAGGGAGTTACCACCTTAGGCAGAAAAGCAGCCCTGGTCCTGAGTATCATTCTATCAGCATGAATGGTCAAGAACGGGGGTTTCGAACTCAGAGCTTGAAGCTCACTTACCCTTCTTGACGAGGTAATGGCAACAAGAAATACAGTTTTAAAAGACAATAGTCACAATAAATGGATTGGGCGGAAACTTGTTAGTAAGGCCCTTAATGAACCTTAACAGAATGGGCGACTTGAACAAAGACGGCTGATCCGGCAAGCAATGAACGCTGACAAAGCCGATAAATAGCCCTTCACAGTAGTCACAGCAAAGCCCTGCTGGGCTAGTGAGAGAGTAAACTGAAGGATGTCGGATAAGCGAGCCCTCAAAGGGTCAATAGACTTCTCCTCACAACAATTGACAAATTTGGCCCACCTATAGGAATAGATAGACTTGGTGGAGTGTCGCCTGGCCGATAAAATAACGTCCACCACGTCAGGCGAGAGAGAGATAGAATTCAGGTTGCCCCGTTCAATCTCCAGGCATGAAGGTGTAAGCTCTGGAGGTGGGGGTGTAGAACCTGCCCCTGCGACTGCGAGAGGAGGTCAGCCCTGAGAGGGAGACGGAGCAGAGGGCGCGACGAGAGGTGGAGTAGATCTGTGTACCACACCCTTCTTGGCCAATCCGGGGCGATCAATATGACTTGGGCCCGGTCTTGGCGAATCTTCCTCAGATCCCGAGGAATCATGGGTATGGGAGGAAACGCGTAAAGGAGTTGTGAGCCCCAACTCAACTGAAACGCATCCCCCAAAGCTCCCTGCATCGAATACTGGATACTGCAGAATGACGGGCAGTGAGCGTTCTCGTGAGTGGCAAACAGGTCCACCTGAGGAGTTCCCCACGTCCGAAAGATGTGACGAACCACCTCCAGATGAAGCCTCCACTCGTGGTCGGCAGAGAACTGCCGACTGAGACTGTCTGCACGCACGTTCAGAACTCCGGCCAGATGATTTGCCAACAGACAAATCTGGTGGTCCTGAACCCAAGACCAGAGACGCAGAGCCTCTCTGCAAAGACAATGCGACCCCACTCCTCCCTGCTTGTTGACATACCACATCGCGGTAGTGTTGTCTGTCAGGACTTGAAACGACTGACCGTGAAGGGAAGGAGGAAGGCCTTGAGCGCCAAACGTATCGCCCGTAACTCCAGAAGGTTAATGTGAAGCAACTTTTCCTCTGTAGACCAAAGATCCCTGATCTCCAGGTCCCCCAGATGAGCACCCCACTCTAGTTATCACGGTATCACTGTGGCCACCAATGGAGGAAGATGGAAGGGCTATCCTTGAGACAGATTGCCCTCCACGCCCACCAAGATAGATCCGCTGCAGTGTCTCTGGAGATCTTGATCGACTCCCTGAGATCCCCTTGTGCTGAAACCACTGCCTGCGGAGGCACCACTGGAGCTCCCTCATATGTCAGCGTGCATGGGTGACCAGCAGAATGCAGGAAGCAAACAGACAGAGCAGACGAAGGGCCTTCAGGACTGGAACGACTGCTCCACGGTAGAATAAAGGGATAGTTTCCTGAATGTTGAGAATACTTTGTGGAGGTGGGAATGCTCGACACACAGTAGTGTCCAGTACCGCCCCTATGAACAGGTTGCGCGGAGAGGGCACCAGGTGAGACTTGGGCACGTTTATCGAAAAACCTAATTTGTACAACAGCTGAGTTGTCACCTGCAGATGATGAAGCACCTTTTCTCGTCCAGATAGGGGAAAACCGGAATCCCCAATCTCCTGAGATGGGCCGCCACCACTGCCATCACCTTGGTGAAGACTCGAGGTACAGTAGTAAGTCCAAACGGGAGAACCTCAAACTGATAGTGTTGCGATCCCACCATAAAACGGAGATACTTCCTGTGCGACTTCAGGGTTGGGATATGAAAATAAGCATCCTGCAAGTCCATGGACACCATTCAGTCCTCCTGTTGAAGCGCTTGAAGAACCTGCGCAAGGGTGAGCGTCTTGAACTTCTCCTGCTTTAGAAAAAGGTTCACGATCCTGAGATCCAGGATTGGACGGACCATGCCATCCTTCTTGGGTATCAGGAAATATAGGGAGTAGAATCCCTGACCCCTTTCCCGCTCTGGAACCACCTCTATTGCACCTTTTTTTGAATAATGTTAGGACTTCCTCCTGCAGGAGAATAAGGTGGTCCTCCGAGCATGCTCCTTGGCAAGGAGGGTAATTTGGAGGGAATTCCCGAAAGGGAAGAGCATACCCATTTTCCACAAGATTTAGAACCCAAAGGTCCGTAGTGACCGATTCCCAATCTTGCAGAAAATGGGTAAGCCGACGACCCACATGATCAAGAATGGTGGGTCTAAGGCTGCTTTGCTGTGGCAAGAGGGGGGGAGATAGACGAGGAGGGCTGACGACTGAGGACATCCTCTGTTCTTGCCTCTATACGACTTATACAGAGTATTTTGCTGCTGCTGAGGTTGACTGTAGGTCCGAAAGGATGACCTTCCAAAACCTCTATCTTCTATAGCTGAAACCTCTAGGCTGCGCCTGCAGGCCCTGAGACTTAGCAGTGGCTTTGCTGTCTTTGAACCTCTCTAAGGCGGAATCTGCTTTTTTACCCCAACAGCCCAGAACCATCGAAAGCAAGGTCAAGAAGAGTCGCCTGCACATCTGGAGAGAACTCCGATGACTTGAGCCAAGCACCTCTCCCCGTGGCAACCAAATATCCCATAATCCTAGCAACAGAGTCTGCAGTGTCCAGACCACTCTGTATAACCTGGCGCGCAGCTGCCGGAGTGTCCGCCAAGACTTCGTTAAAATTCTGTCTGTCTTCTTCAGACAATTTAGGAGCAGGCTGTTTTGCAGAGTCCATGAGAGCATGTATATAACGTCCCAAAAGACAGGTGGCATTTGTGGACTTCAAGGCCATGCTTGCTGAAGAAAATTCCTTTTTAGCCGATTGATCAAGCCTCTTAGAATCTCTGCCCCCAGGTACTTGGCGAAAAGCCCCTGATGATTTCATAGAACAAGCAGCTTGAACCACCAGGCTCTCAGGAAATGGATGAGATATAAGGAAGTCCGGGTCTACTGGAGCCGCCCTGTACCTCCTAGATTTTGATACTGCTGGAGCTGAAAAGGGCTGACGCCAAACTTCCATAGCTGGCTCAGTGATAGCATCACTAAAAGGCAAGAATGGGTCTATCACAGTGGAGGGAGAATGTAGAACCTCAGTCAAAATATTAGACTTGAACTCAGTTGTGGGAAGCTGTAGATCTAAAAGCTCTGCCGCCTTCCCAATAACTATGTGATAAGGAGCTACATCCTAAGAAGGAACATCTGAAGGAGGAGAAAGCTCCCACCCGATGGACATATTTAGGCCACTTGCCTCCTTCAACCCCTCAAATAAGTTTTCTGACTCCTCCATCTCACCTTCCTCTATTTTTTACTCTGCTCGATAACGTTGCTCTTCCAAAACTATCTGAGCCTCTGCCTCGACCTCATCCTTAGAACCGGCGTCGGCAGCGCCAGACACTACTCCGACGGATCAGGCGTAAAACACTGATTCGGAGGCACAGCCTGAGTCGTGTGAGGTCGAGCTGACGGCGCCGGAGATGAAGCATCCGGCGTCGATGTCCTCGGCGCCGGAAAATGCCAGGATGGAGACGCTGGAAGAAACCGCATAAAGGGAGCCTGAGCATAAGCCTGAGGAACTCCCAGGTAAAAGGCCATAGAACCCATGGGACCCGAAGGCGCTCTAGAGGGGTACACAGCTCTAGCAAATACTCCATACATTGCATTTAAGTAAAGTGATGGATCTTAACCCGGGCCAGGGAAAGGTGGGTAAGCCCCCGGTACAGACTCAGGCTGAGGCATTACTGGACTCGGGCCAACCGGCACCGACAGTGGAGCCAATGGAGTCGAAGACTCATCAGTACTGGAGCCTCTACCACCGCAGCCGGAGACTGAGCCAGCGAGAGTGTTCCGCGAAGCTTCAGGCGAAGCCGAATGAGCAGGAGTACCCTGATGCAAGCCTAAAGGGGATGGAGAAACAAAGTCCTCACGATGTCGAGGAGCTGGCAAAGTCGACTTTGGAGCCGCATCCTTGCCTGAACGGCGTCGAGAGCCGTGCCTTTTCTTCTTCTTGTGCTTCTTCGACTTCGAAGTATGTCCCGACGTCGACTTCGATCTTGACCTGGACCTTGATCTTCTTCGACCTCTCTTCTCCTTTCTCATCTTCGCCATGAAGAGTTTAGCTTCTCTCTCCTTCAAGGCTTTAGGGTTCATCTTGCGACAACAAGAGCAACCCTCGACATCATGGTCCGACGACAGGCACCAGACAGTCCTTGTGGGGGTCCGTGATGGACATATGTCCCCCACATTCTCTACAGGGCTTGAAACCCGACTTCCTTGAAGACATCCTCAAAAAAGGAAACAAGGTAAGCAAGCCAAAACACAATGTAACAAGAACACGCGGAGAGTCCCAGAAAAACGTTAGCGCCGGCGGCGTGGAAAAAAGGGAACTGACGTCATCACGCCAACGAGGCTCTCTTATGGCTCCGGTGCCGCGAGCGGAGTCATGCTATTGTGATGTCGTCCTCGTCGGCGTGGAAACCTGCGAAAAATTTCCGAATGCTGCTGGTGCAGGGGATATTCACAAGGTGAGGAATCCACTGGCAGATGTATCCATCAGAAGTGGCTTGTAACTTGAAGGTTTATAATAGCCGCATCTCTTGATGAGGTGTGATTAAGGTCTAATTTAGTTTGTGCTTCTATTACTGCTGGAAGCAGCAAGTTAGCATCACCATTTCGCTGCTCTTGATGGCTGTGTGTACACCTTTGAGTCTGTCAGAGGGCTGACAAACTGGCAAGCAGGCTGACAAATTAGCTATGCTGACAGGCTGATGGAAGGTCAGGGGAGCAGAAACGCAGGAACACAGGTGGAATTAATTGCCTTGTAAGTGGGAAGTAGGCGAAGACAATTGACAGAGAGGCTGGCAGTAGATCTAGGCAGCAATGGGCAGTGGTAGGGGCAGCAGGAGGCAACAGAGAGTGATGTTAAGCTGCCTCACTCCTTACCTTCTACGGCGTGATAGATGGAACAATAAATCAGCCGGCATCTCCCCCTCTCAACACCTCCGCCTGGACTCTGGAATCAAACTCCTGGGGTTCTGGGCTTGACAACGGATCACAACGCACCACACTCCCTATTCCCTTGCTCCGCTCCTGCAACAGCGTCTAGTGTCTGATATCAATTCCACAATTCTCATGGGTCTCCAACTCTGATGTGATTACAGCTGCTGATTACCAGTGGCGACTGGACTTCGGCTGACTGTGACGGACGTCCACACCTGTGGCCTGAATCATCTCAGCAGAACTGAGGAGTAGCCCAGGAAGACCCCCAGTGGCTGCACAGCATCTTCAGCATTCTTGAGCAGCTTCAGCATCCTGTACCTCTTGCATCAAGACCACGCCATTAAATTCAGTAACAAGGAGACATAGACATGGAACCCGACTGGAGACTGCTTTTCTTGAGGCAGCAACTGCTTGTTGGACCTTGCTGGTCCCGGTCCCCTTGACTGGCTCCATACTAGAGGTGGTCCCCCAAAGTAACTCTAAGTAACCGCATACCGACCTGTAAAAGATTTTCTTGAAAAACGTGTCAAATTCATTGAGTTTGCCAATGCTTGTTTGCAGTTGAGTGAAACGTCCTTATTTACTGTTCCTTGTAAAATCTGTATCTCCGGAAAACCTCCAATGAATCTTTGTAGTTTTGCTGTCCATAAATTCATAAAAATACAATTGGTGTTGGATTTCTTTCTTTCTTCTTCAATTGTCTTGGTGCTGTTTAAATGCTTTACACTTGTTCCTTTGTGTAAGCCTCACGGCTCAGAGCAGCAGCTACTCAATGTTAAGCTAAGATTTACCAAAAAAGCCTGACTCATCCTAAAGGGGGTTGTAGTGGATCACACAGTGAGGTCATACAGCTACACCATACAATAAACTACACTCCATTTCCTCACACTCAGGTACTGTCATTGGGCAAGGTGGATTTAAAGAAAAAAATTATTTTTATTATATAAACAGGCTCCATACAATCGCAAAAAAGTCATCAGCAGTAGAACGGTGATACAGATAGGACAATGCTACATAGCATAACACATCTTCAAATAAGCTTGCATTGGTAGATCAAGCCCACCCTGGCGCCCCCTCCCATCCAGACAGCCAACCCGCTAGTCACCCCCTCCGTGGATCTCTCCACCGTGAGCATACCTGCAGGTGGATGTACGTTGTTCCAACGCATGCTTTTACCACGCATGCCGTTACAACGCAAGTTTTACAACGTAAGCCATTACAACGCATTGCTTTGGGGGGTGCTGGATAGTGAATAGTTTAATTTACTATTCCAACTCCAGTCCCCGTGGATAGTAGGGAAGGTGTTGGATAGTAAATTAAACTATTACTTATACTAGAGCGCCCCCCAGTGCAATGCGTTATAATGGTTTTCGTTGTAAAACCTGCGTTGTAAAAGCACTGCGTGGTAAAAGTTGCGTGGTAAAGGATGGTTCTGCCGCAGGTACTATGATGACACTGTATCCTCTGCCGCCTCGCTCCCTCCTCTCATCCCACCCCACCTACCATCCGTCTCAGTGTGTGAAGTAACTGGCAATTTCTCCCCCATAACTAATTGGACCCAGACGTGTCTTGAGTATTTACCAGCTCTCCTCTATGTTGCCTCCATGCCGCCCACACCGTCTCCCACTTTTTAGGGAATCCCCTACTTTAATAAATGACTCTTTCTGCTCTCTGGCACCAATCCAGGTCCGTCTCCCAGTCTTCCACTGTTGGTATCACCTCACTCCCCCATAGCCTCACTATGTTCCGCTTTGCAACCATGCTAGCTAACGCTAACCAGATCGTGTCACCTTTCGACCATGTGATATCACTCGTGACTCCCAATCAGTGCCAACGAGCCTCCAAGGGGACTTCCGACCCTACTACCTCCCCCATGATGTCAGATAATCTGGACCAGTAGGCCCTGATCTTGGTACAGTCCCATAATATATGAAAAAACGTGCCTTCCTCCCCACAGGCCCTCAGACAGAACCTCGAATCGGCATAGCCGATTCTAAACTGTGTCGTGCGTGGGGTGTAGGAGCGGTGCAAAATATGGAGCTGGATGAGTCGGAACCTAGCTCGAATCGCTACCTCAGGGGGCCCAGGGGATCAGCCATGTTGTTAATTAGTTTTTTATACGTCAGGGAAATTGCTTTGTCTACCATTGGATCCATCAACAGCCTGTTCTCCAGAGGGGCGTATTCCAGGAGTTGTTCCCCAGCCGGCAGATGTTCATGAATGGCGTGTCTGAGCTGCTGGTAATGTAAGAATTCCCTGCTCCTCATTTGGAATTCTACCTGTAGGGATGCGAAGTCCATCACGTCTCCCCTCCTCCAAAGGTCTCCTAACCTTTCAATGCCTATGAGGCTCCATGCCTGGAGGCCCTTTAACTTTACCACTGCTGGAAGAAAGTCTCCGGCCCACAATGGGGTCTGAGCTGTGAGTTTCGCCCCCCACCCCAACAACTTCGTTGCCCGCTTCCAAATTCCCACCACTGCTGCCGTTTGAGGTGGGAGAGATCTGTGGTCTCTTCCCTTATTGTATAGGGCTGCCAGATATGTGCCGGTACCGAGGATCATGCGTTCCACCCGATATGCCCGTTCCTCCAAAGAAGCAAACACCCAGCCATTCACATTAATCAGCTGGGTCGCCCAGTAATACAGCCGGACATCTGGGACTGCTAACCCGCCTTCATACATTCCCCTCTGCAATTTCATCAGAGCGATCCTCGGGCAACCCCCCCCTCCACAGCAATGAGCGCTGCTCCGATTCCACCGCTCGGAAGAAGTGTTCTGGTACCGTGAACGGCGCGCTTTGCAGCACATAGAGCAGACAGGGGAGAGCCATCATTTTGAATAGGACCACTCGCCCCATTAAGGTTAGAGGGAGTCCTCCAGTGCTCGACGTCACCGCGTAGGCGCTCCATCTGAGCCATGACATTTAAACGCATATAGTCCGCTTCGGTCTTCGCGATCCAGATCCCCAGGTAGCAGAAGATCTCCTTCCATACTAATCCTCCGCACTCACTTGTGAGGCACGGTGTCTGGCCGCTAAAACATGATGCAGGGATTTGTCCCAGTTGATGCGGTATCCTGAGAAGGTACCGAACCGGTGGAGGATCTCCAGCAGTCTCCGAATGGAAGTCTCTGGACGCTGGACATACAGGAGGACATCATCGGCGTATAACAAAATATGCTCCTCCCAGCCTACCCCCAGGTCTATGCCCCTCCGTCCACACCCACGCCGCCAAAGGTTCCAACGCTAATGCGAACAGGGTCGGAGAGAGCGGGCAGCCCTGTCTCGTGCCCCATCCCAGATGAAACTCCCTAGACAATGCTCCGTTAACCTTCACTCTCGCCAGCGGGTCGGAGTATAGGAGTCTCACCCACGCTCGAAATTTGTCGCCAAACCCCATCCTGCCCAAGACTGCATATATGTACTGCCACTCCATGCTATCGAAGGCCATGTGAGCGTCTAGCGAGAGCAGGGCCGCTGGTGTGTCTGGCCGGCCGCTGTCATCTGTATCACGGTGAGAAGCCTTGTTCCCGTTTGGTGTCGATCCTCGCATAAGAAGCAGACTGCAGGCGGTCTAGCTGTATTAGGGGAAGGCAACCGGTCGTTTTTTATCAAAACCGACGAACTTTGTGGAAGTCGGCATACTGATATCTGTAGCGGACTTTGCCATACATATTTGGCATTTAAATTTAAGATTTTTATGAGTTGTGGGAATTGAATTTTTAATCCTGAAGGTGTTGGCTTTAAAAACAAGTGCCAAACCGAAACACGTCGATGCATTTTGAGCTGTGACACATTACGTTTCTGGAACACAACTACTCCAATTACAATATTAGGATAGGATTTGGAGTCTGATTAGATTCTTTGACTAATGTATTCACCTCATTTTTAATTGGAAGCATTTTCCTTATTATTTTTCCCACTATATGTGTATAAATGTATGTGTATTTTAATTGGTATAACATTGTATACTATGTTTTTTAATATATTGAAATAAACTGTACACCTTTTAATTTATTATTATTGTTGTTATCAATTTGCTCCATATTTTGCTGCTTAAATTTATATGTGTGAAATGATGTGAATATAAGCATTGGCTACTTGTAAGTTCACCCAAAGGGGAAACTTTTCTTGACAATTTGTCTTTTGGTACCCTACCCCTTTGGATTCTGGGTCCCTCTCTTTTGTTAGAGATCTGTATCACCCCAAACAGGCGCCTCAGATTAAGCCGCGTGCTCCTATGCGGCATAAAACCGGACTGGTCCGGGTGTATCAGTGACTGCACTACCGCTCCTAGTCTGGTGGCTAAAATCTTGCCCAGGACTTTCGTTTAAAAGTTGAGGAGTGATATTGGCCTGTAAGAACTGCATCTTTCCTGTGGCTTACCAGACTTATCAATCACCACAATTGTGGCTGATCGAAGATCTTTTGCCAGCCGCCCTGCCTGTAGAGCCTCCTTGTACATTTCCAGCATATGGGGTGCAATTCTACTAGAGACACACCTAAACGCCTCCGCTGGAAAGCCATTGGGCCCCGGCGCCTTCCCCGCCTGCAAGTCACCCATGGAATGTTCTATTTCCGACACTGTAATGTCGGAATCCAGAATGTCCCTATCCACTGGCTCCAACGTGGGTAGCCGCAGGGAGGTCAAAAAATCCTCGCACTCTCTCGCATTCGGCTGAGTTTGGGACCGATAGACTGCTTCGTAGTAGCAGGCGAACTCCTCCGCTATTTCCACACTCGTGGTACTCATCGTCCCCGCTTGGGTACGAATCCCAGGCACCCAATTGCGATCCCTATCTCTCCTCTCTAGCCAGGCTATCATCTTGTTAGCTTTGTCACCCAAGTCATACGCACGCCTCTGGGTAGCTAGTGCTCGCGACCTCGCCTGGTCGCAGAGCATATGCTTCATTTCTCCAGGAGGCGGCATTTATGACGCCTATCCTGCTGTTGTTCTTGTGTTTCCTCCCTTTCTTTCTCCAGTTCCTGCAGCTCCAATTCAAGTCCATCTACTTGGGCGCTTTTCTCCTTCTTCCGCTTACCCACCTCTGCCTGCACATACCCCCTAACTACAGTCTTGTATGCCGCCCACACTATGATGCGCGATCTAACGGAGGCGACGTTGTCCGTAAAATATTGGTCCACTCGCTCCCTAAACTGCGCCTGGAACTCCTGATCCTTAAATGGAAAAGCATCCAGCCTAGGGGGTGCACCCCATTCCCTTCTAGGGCCCCGCAACTGTACCTCCACTGGGGAATGGTCTGAGATACACCTTGCCTTGTGACATCCACCGTGGAAGGAGTTCATGCCGCTCGTTTGTGTGAATATGTAATCCAGTCTGGACCCCGACCCGTGTGCAGCTGATATGTGCGTGAATTGTCGGGTGTGGGGGTTATGGGCCCTCCATAGGTCAACTAAGCCCAGCGCCTGTGTGAAATCTCGGCGGTGGCTCACCCTCCCTCTTGGGGACGTCCCCGGTGACCTGTCAATGTCCCCCACCATCACATCGTTCATATCGCCTCCTAGGAGTAGGACCCCAGACGGCATGTCCAATAACAATTTCCCTATGTCAGGTAGGGTAGTGCCTTGCAACCTCGGGGGGGACATAGCGCGAGCAAATGTTTAGGGTTACCCCCTCCCACAGCCCCGTAAGAGCTGCGTACCTCTCATGAGGATCCAACCACTGCCGCCCTATGACCAGCGGGAGGGAGTTTTTAATCAGGATCCCTACGCCCCTCGAGCCCGTAGTGAAACCGGCGTGCTCCCTAAGTGTGTAACCAAATCTGTTGAGTGCCTTATAGTGATTACCCACCAAATGTGTTTCTTGAAGCAACACTATATCAGGGCCGTGCCTATGCAAATACTGAAGGACCATGGTGCGCTTGATCTTATCTCGCAAGCCGTTAACATTCCAGGATAGGACCGTGACTGTCCGTGTCGTTGCCATGTGCATCAGAAAAAGAAATCAGTACATATTGCAAAACGATACGCAGAACCCCACTGCCTCCCACCACCCACCTGCCTGCCAACTGTGCCTCTGGAGCCATTGAAACTTGACACAAAACTAACATTGCGGTCATCAACCAACTTGCAACCCTCCTTCCCCAACCCCTGGATCCCCCCCCCACCCTGCTACCCTGCATCGCAGGCCAAACAGGCCCAGCATACCCCAACAAGCAGAGCGCCTGTCGCCCAATCAACGAAAAACTAAGGGGTAAGTGGCAACCAAAAGGCCATCCTAAGGGTACCAGCCGACCCCGTGTCGCAAACACATGTCACCACTCAATGTCCGCTTAAAGACCTGGCACCACATACCTCCCCTCCCCCCCAAGACCCCCCCCACAGTACTTTACCACATGTCCGCCAGGGGCAGAATGTCCCCCAACTCAGTCCTCGCTCACTGCAGGCCACCACAGCCCCAACTCGTAGCAACAGTTAGACCCACACGGGAGTCCGCCAAGGGGGCACAGTTGTCCAAATATATCCGTGCGCCGAACCACTGCCATCCGAATCAGCCCAGATCCGGTGAGGCCGATAAGCTGCGTATCCCGTGTCTGTCCGGCGTCCGAGGAGCACTCTGCCTCCGATCATCACCTCCCACAGAGACCAGCGAAGTTGTCTGGTACGGAGCATCTGTAGTCCGCCAGCCACCCTTCTGGCGCGAGCCATGTGAGGGCCGCTGCGTTTCTTCGATCCACGCCATGGCCTCCTCTGGGGATGTAATGAAGAAGGATTTGCCCTCAGCCAAGATCTTGAGACGCGCCGGAAAAAACATCATGTACTTGAGGCCCAATGCTCGTAGCTCCTTTTTTACACCATCGAAGGAACGGCGCTCCTGCTGTACCCTGTACGGAAAGTCCGGAAAGAACCGTATCACTGCATTGTCAATCCGGAGGTCACCCTTTTGAAGTGCCGCCTGTAGAATGGTGTACCGGTCACGGAAGTTGAGTATCTGGGCGATGATGGTCCTGGGAGGGGCCCCCGGACGGGGGAGGGGGACCGGGGCCCTGTGCGCACGTTCAATGATAAAGACCTTAGAGAGTCACTTGGGCTGGAGGTGTTTCAAGATGAAGTCTTCTAGGAACAGATCCATGCTTTGCCCCTCCATTTTCTCCGGTACACCTACCACCTGTACGTTGTTCCTCCGGGCCCTCCCTTCCTGATCCTCCAGCCGTGCCGTGTTCAGTTTTTGCTGGTGGGTCAGTTGCTGGACCTGCTGCTGCAATTGCTTAGTGGCGCTCTGAAGTTCGCCAATGTCCGTAGCATTCTGGGTGGCTTTTGCCGACGTTTTATTGAGGTCAGCCGGCTGTAGTGCCAACTCGATGGCCACCTGGTCTATCTTCGTCTCCAGTGTCGCTCCCAGTGGCTGGATGGCTTGCATAATGGCCGCCAACGACGGCTCCGACCCCTCCGCCACAGCTCCGGTGTGCGTGTCTCCTCCTCCACCCGTCGGGGCCATGTATTTGTCGATAGTGTTGGCTTGGGTGGCCATGGAGGACTTGGATTTGGTTAAAGTCTTGGATGGGAGTCCTGAGACGCCAGTGGAGCCCCCCCCTCTTGCCAGAGCCCTCAGACTCGCTGCCCCGTGCCTGGCCATGCACCCCCGGCGCCATCTTTCCCGGTCTTCGCCGCCAATCCACACACGTCGCTGGAGTCTCACCACAGGCCTCCTGCGCACCAACGGGCTCAGTCCAGCCCCCGCAGCGCGTTCTGCCTTAGCCTATCGCCAGTTAAGGGCAGGGTCCCGCTACTGCCTGTCGGCTTCCCCCGGCGCCTCCTGCCGTCCACCCCCTGCAGTGCAATCGAGTGTCCCCCTGTGGGTCACCAGCAAGAGGCCCCAACAGGTCACCAGGCTCAGACTCTCCTCTGATGGTCACTCTGGACCACCTGCAATCGGCGCACCCAGCCTCCAATTCACAGCAGCAGCACTGGGCCTCGTTAATCAATCTCCACCAGACAAGTTGAGCTCACCAGATCGCAGGGGGCACACAATCCAGCATTGCCCAAATGCGCCCCCCCGCCGTGTAGTCCAAGGCGGGCCGTCGACAAAAGTGCCGGCAATCACGGCCGACAGCGAGCACGAGTCCCGGACCGGGCCCCGGGACCCCTGTGCGTCCCCGGCCTCGTCCGCACTCAAGGCCGGGGCTTCTCCACTGCCACCGGCCAGAGCCGGGCCCCTGCAAGTCCGCAGACACCGGGCCGCACTGCTCCGTAATTCGGGGGAGGAGAGGGACCGGAGTGGTCTCTCAGCTCTCCCGCTGCCAGGATCAGCGGCTGTTGGGAGAGTGGCAACAGGATAATGGTCGGATTTAGGGGTCTTGTGCCGACCCTCGGAGGAGCCCCGAGACTACGCGGCCATCTTAGCCGCCGCCAGGCCACGCCCCCTAGTTGCTGGCAAGGTGGATTTTTATATGAATGTAGGCACCCTTGAGGTCTAATACGGTCAAGAATCGCCTTGTTGGAGCAGAGGAATAATGTCCTGCCGGATAGCCATGTGCAAATGCTTCAACAGAATATATTTGTTCACAGGCCTGAGTTCCAGGATGGGCCTGAGGTCCAGGATGGGCTTGAGATACTCGTCTATTTTGGGGAATGAGGAAGTGAACAGTGTTGACACGTTTGCCATAGTGTTGTGGAAACACTTTCTCCATTGCTGCTTTCTGAAGGAGCGCTTGCCCCTATTGCTCTAGGAGGAGAAGATGTTCCTTGCTGAGGATGTGTGTGTTAGGTGGGATGTTAGAAGGAGCTGCAAGAAGTTCTATGCAGAAGTTGCTGGGGACTACCGCAAAAAAAAAAGCCTAATTTCACGTGGTTTCCTCCCCCAACAGATGTGTGACCATGGGTGAAATGTAGAAGTTAGGGTGGGGCAAGTTATTCTTTGAAGGTGGCGTCACTTCGCTAGAGCCATCTCTACCCTTGCCCTTCGCTGTTACTCCTTCCCAGCTGCTTGTAGAAGGACAATTGCTGTCTTTAGTAAGACTGAGGCTGATTAGGGGAAGCGGGCTTGCCTCCTCCCGTGGGCTGTTCCCAAATGGAGCACCTAGCAGTTGGTGTTTGTAGGGCACCCACAGATCTCTATGTCCTTCTTGATTTTTTAAAGCATTTTATCAACTTATGGTGAAAAGATGTGTTCCCCATCAAATGGTATGTTAAGGAGATGATGCTGGATCCCCAGTTTAAACCTCAAGATCCAGAGCCAGGTATGGTGCCTTAGGAGAATGCTAGTGTTAATGCCTCCAGAGGCCCTGTCTGTGGGGACAGGGTTGACGTTGGAGAAGGCCTAGCAATCGGACACTATTTTCGGACACCCTTTCGTAAACTCTTCAAGAAGATGCCTTACGAGCTCCTGTATCTCCTCCCACTGAGACCTGCCTACATGTATGACTAACCACCAGTAAATAACTGTCCCCATAGCCACATTCTTGCTCCCTTCATCCATCTTTTTGCTCCCCTTGTAAGGGGGTTGGGAATTGCCTGTAGCATAAGAGGACGACCATTTGCGGGCAGTATGAACCATTCGGGAACTGGCAGGGACCTGAGCCTTGATGTAAACAAGGGGCACTGGGTGAGGATTTGTACTACTTCCTTACTCAGGGTGTTACTAAACCCTTGCCTTTACGGGCTTCTTAAGGGTGTCAGGGGCGGATTAAAGCATGCCCCTGCGCATTGGTAGGAACTGCGCCATCTGCTTTAACTTGGAGAGCATCCTGGTGGACATGCATGTTGACTATGTGAAAGTCTGCAACCCAATAAATGATCTCATGGTAGGCCATGGTATTGTTGGGTGGAGGAGCCATGACAGGATAGTGGCCAAGATCATGGTGGCCTGGGGAGAACACTAGTCACACCAGCAGTCATCTGTGGGCCCTGAATCTAAAGACTGGTCATAAGGCTCAGTAAGATCAAAGGGACTGCCAGGACTATAAAAAATGTGTGGCCCTCAGGTGTGACTCTACCGGAGGCATAGGGGATGGTGTGCGTGGAGGGGAAGGAGGTAGTGATGGAAGAGGCAGTGGCCAAGGTGAAACATAATGGAGAGAGTTAATACCCTGGCCTCTTATGTCTCTTTGGTACAAGTTCTAGGGAGCTTCAGAAACAAGTTCTTCCTCAAAGGCTAGCCTTCTTTTGTGAGGCTAGGTATGTGCTGGCTTTGGTGGAGGTAGCTTTGTTGAGATCTTCCTGGTAACAGGATGGATGAGAACGTACTTATGCCTAGTGCTGAGCTCCTCTAGGAGCCTCTATAGATGGTCAACTCCAATTTCTCGGAATGGTGCTTTTGGTCCCAAAGGGGGCTTTTTTGCCAGCTTGTGTGCGCCGCTTTCCGGTGCTGGCAAAACTGTTTGGCACCACTGGACCATGTACGGCTCAACAGCGAGAGAAGATCAACAACATAGGGCGGACTGTTCTTTGGTTCTAAAGCCTTTTCTCTGTGCCAACCAGAGCATGAAAGCAGCAGAGGCCTTGAAAGATGTAACCGTCTGTGCACAGGGCTCGATTCCTAAGCCCCACGGCAGCAGTGCACTATGTTGGCATGAGACTTCATGAGACCTCTTGTGAGGCCTTAAGTGAGTGTCTGAGTCAAGAGGCTTACTTACAGCTTTGGGTGTGGTGTTTGTTCGAGGGTTGATGGTCTTTGGTGCCATCTCAACTTTCTCTTTCTCCTTGTGCTCGGACGCACTTGAGGAGATTGACTCCACACTGGCTACGGCTTGGGCTGCAGGGATTCTCGAGGGGCTGGCCTCTTCTTCTTTGGCACTGAAGGGTCCTGTTCCCTAGTGATATTGGGGGTTTCAGAGAGCGCCTGTTGGTGCAGTTTGCAGTGCGTCCAATGTCTCTACCTTCGATACCTTAAAGTTTCCTTAGAGCAGAAGGCGAGCTAGGAGAGACTTATTTAGATTTTATTGCTGTAGACTATGCAGTGTGAGATTCAAGTGGCACTCAATGACTGTTTCATAAGGTGTTTGTCTTACACTTTAGACAGCAGATTCATATTTTTATGAATACCAGTTTTTCTAGAGATTTTCAAAGGATGGACACTCCTCTTCCAACTAGTCCATCACTAGAAGTCTGAACAAGAGCATACCACAATTGATAGCTATTATGGTTAAAAGCCAATTTTATAGTTTGTTGAGCGAGTATAAATGGCAGGTGTGGGCGAAGGGCAGAGATGGACTACTAGACCCCCAAACGTGGCTGCTGAAGTTGTTTGCCACTGGTGTCCCACAGTTCTCTAAACTGGGCCAAGTACAACCCTTTCCACACTTGACTCTGAGTAGCAAGGATGAACAGTCACAGGCTTCTCAGTGAGGCAGTGTGAGGGGCATGAAATCAGAGGGCAGCAATTACCAACAGACACAATACGTTTAATGTCCAACCCAGTATATGTCTTTTAAAAAAAACCTTTTAATTACACTAGAGTACTCAATATCAGATAATTCAAATCAAGTATACAGGGTGTTGCTCCTGATCATGACTCCTATGTGGGTGCAACACCCCATCTCTCCTCTCCATGCTTTCTACAACCAGGGAAACCCTATCTAGGGTTGCCTCCAGCAAGATTTACCAGACATACAAATAAAACTCAGGTGCAGATTATGTTTCCCCACCAGTCAAATGTGCAGTCAGTTCAATGTTGTACTTTCTCCACTGTCGCACTAAGCAGCAAAATAGTCTTTAATCCTTGCACTCACCTCAATGCATTTACAGTGGCCGACCACGGGTGGGAGCCTCCAGTCTTCACCAAGCCCAAACTCGCTTAACTGTCAGATGCCACCTGGCAGCCGCTGGTGCTGCTCTGCCGACACTCTCAGTAGTCATAGTCCACTTCTGGGCTGATGTAGATGCACTGCAAATCAGTTGCGGCCCGACCAATTAACACAACTAACACAACTAGACATGTATACATAGTCAGGCAGTTGTGGCATGGCCTGGGCAGTTGCAGCTCCAACCTAGACCAATGTTCGCAGCAGGCAGTTGCAACCCATCTTGGGTTGATGCACAAGGTTAGGCAGCTGCAGCCCGACCTAGGCTTGTACATTCAGTAAGAAAGATGGAGCCCATCCTGGGCCAACACACAGGGCCGGCAGCTGCAGCCCCAACAGGTTGCAGGTACTTCTTCCATAGACTTTAACGTGTAGCGCTGGAGGTTACTAACCTGACCAGCACCTCTGCACCCAGACACAAAAGGGCAGGTAAAATCAAACAGCTGATGGTTTCTTGGACCTTGGACCCCAAGCAACTTAGGTCCTAGAAGGCACCCTCCAAAAACGTTTGCAAGAATATCTATGCAGTGTATCTTTCTCCCATATGATAACATTACCACGTTCGAGGCACATACTTCAACACCGTTATATAACTGTATTTTTCTATTTCTACAAAAACCTATAACTCCGAAAGTACTTACCTGATTCCACTGTTCAATGTGTCTAAAATTATATAAAAATCTTTGTTTTTCTAAATTGATCTCGAATTTCTTCTCGAGTTTTGTCTCATATATTGACCCTGTGTACAACAAATGGTTTACACTACCCTCCTCTATTAAGGCTAAGCTGCTCGACCACATTATCACAATTAGGGCACTTGGGATTATTAATTTATGCCCTGTACAAATAAAGCTCATCTCTACTTTTTGCATGGTGTGCCCTTACATTGGCACTACCACATAAAAAGCCAGCTTTCTACAGGCCCTGACCACTCTTTTTTTTCATAACGTTACACTTACCCCTTTTATAATTAAAATGTTATTTACCATTCACCTGTTTTCTACAACTACCTTTGATGATGGTGAAATAGGGCGATGTAGAGGAGGTGATAGCGTCTCGGTGTACCTTGCAGACTGTGCAGAGTGAAAGTGTATTTAAAGTAGAATCTGCCGATTGTGCAGAGTGAATCTGTTTTTATTATAGAAGAGGCTGAGCAAGCAGTCTTTTCCCGAGAGCTGTACATACAAAGACATTCACCCACGTGGCCTCATACCTACCTTGTGCGCCAGGGCCTGCACCACATCACGGATCTCGTGGTCCAGGCAGGCGAGGGCACTCTCAAGCTGGTGGTGCAGCGTGTTCTGAAACTGCTCGGGCCGAATGACCTCGGAGACGCGCTGCTCCAGCCCCTTCCAGTCTAGCTGTTTCGGCAATGCCAGCACGACCAGGCGCAGTTGTTCAATGTTGTTCACTACCACACAGAGCTGCGACAGAGAATGATAGAGATAGCAACAGGCACGTCAGATGTTAAGGATTAATAAAAAAGGGCAGCAATATTCACAGGTCTTATTAGCCAAAAGGAGAAGAGGAGAACTCTAGAAAAGCCAGGGTTTCATGAAAGCCACTAGGACGAGTTGCTCGAAGGTCTGGCACATGCCACCATTAGAGTCACTGGCTTGTCAGAAATACTCTCTGTTCACCAATAAACCACTCTGACAACATCAATTCCAGAGACCTGCATCAGTCACACGCCCTGGTGCCTCACCCACACCAAGTTACCACCGCCCCAAAGCACAAACACACATGCACACACACTATAAGTCATGAAAACTGACATTATTTGAAACAGAATTTAGGACGTCTTGTCAAGCACTGATAGCCTGCATCGATACCCTAAGGATGAGCATAGGGATTGGATAGAGCATCGCACCTTGTCGGCGGCATCTCCCTCATCTCCTTGGACTGCTAACTCTTCGGCCCGCTTCTGGATAAGGGTGCAGTAGGTTAAAGCGATGCGGCACATATCCTGCAAAACAGAAAGAGCCAATATAAACTCCTATCACTCCTTTATTGCTAAAAATACAACTTTACATCTTAAGCTTTGCTTTATACGAATGGTGGTTTAAGGAGCACAGCATTGTAAAAACTGTCTCCACTCTTTGCTTAGCCTGAATTTGTTGAATTAAACAGAACTTCGAATATGGCCTTCAGAAGTGGGCAACACTCCAGATGGGGCTTCCAGAGCTGGGCCAAACTTATGATATGACCACAGTACTGTACATAGCAATCCAGATTAAACTCCTGTAATGGGCAAAGTACTGGACACCTTGGGTGTAACCACTAGCACAGGGCTTAATACTCCAGATGAAGTCATGGAATGGGACTCTGTACTCCAGAATTAGCACAATACTGACGTATTCAATTAAACAATACATTAGAACCGGCAATGAAGCACACGAGTTCAACGTAGATTAAACGAAAAATTGCATATATACAATTTACAACAAAACATTTAGTAAACTAGAAACTTGAAATTGTTACTAAAAAATAATACACACCAACATGAGACATATTTTACAATTAAATGCTGCAGTTTCCTTTGTCAAAAAAATAATGCTGAACGCCTGAATCCAATTAATGCAGTTACCTGTTTGCAGGATATTAAATACCATATCTTCACAATATACTAAAGATAACAACAAAGAATTATGAACCAATAACCAACCTAATTATAAGAAATAGAAATACAAAAAAGCACAGAATGGGACATTCTCAAAATGCGCCCCGCTAATTAGACTAAAAACCGAACCAAGGCAAAAAGCAGGGCAGAAACACAAATCTTCTAAAGCCTGCCTTAAAATATCAACGTCTTTTCTCATAGTAGGTAGTGAGAATGAAAGTGAAGCTTTGTAAGCTGAATCTGAAGAGGGTCCATAGACTTGTCGTTGGCCTCCACATGAATACAGGAAAGAGAATACAAAAGCATTGGCAAAGCCAATAGGTCTCACTTTCACTAAGCTACATGCTTTTGTTTAGCCATGTTGTAATGCACTGCAGCTGCTGTGCAGCATGACTGAAAGTAAAGAAAAAAAAGTGCTATGATGCAGCAGGCAATGACCGTGTCATAGCACTTATTTTCTTTACTTCCATGCTGCACACCAGTCGCACAGCTTCACCACATGGCTAGAAGTTATTGTCAAAGCCAATAGCTTTTACAAAGGCGAGACCAATTGAATTTGGCAATGCTTTGCTGTGTATCTCCCTTTCTTTTCTTTTCTACTTTTGCCTTTCATGTGGACTATAAAATCTTCTCATGTGTTTACAGCAGTTTGCAAATATTTAATACAATGGTGCTTCCTGCTTGCAGTGAGATCACTCCCGAGGGTAGGCAGGGTGGGGGGGGAAAGGATTCGGTTTGAAACCTTTACAGTTTTGCCACTGAATCCCAAAAAACTAGGACAAATCACAGTTTACCTGTTCAATTGTGTGCTCTTGGGCTACATGGCTAAAAGACATTAACATCAACTAAGCCAATAGCTCTTGCATCGCCGAGACCGACTGGTTTTGCCAGTGCTTATTCTTTTTATACGCCATAACTCTCTAAACCATTGGTGTTGGTCCTATCCTGATTGGATTGCGCCGAGTTGAAAAACTCAGTTGGACAAACAGTATTGCAAGCAGCGCCCTGTAGGCCATACACAAATCGCAGCAATGTGTGCGTTAGCCTGCTACGCCCCTCGATGACTGTGTCACATACTGCTCATATCCAGGACTCTACAGCAGCTCAAATGACCATTTGAGCTACTTTACTGAAACTGAACAGAAGACGATTCTCAGTGCTTTAACCCACTGATCTTTTTCACTGAAACTGTAATCCCCAGTCATATTGCAGCATCAGGTACCTCAATCCATTTAGCAATCTTAATAATTATACCTGAAACCAATTGGCTGTGGTTGCTCCAGTGCTCGCTGCTTGGCAAACGGAGAAACAAGGACGTGATGTACCCGAATCACCACAAGAAAAGGATCCAGTGGCCCTGACGAAAATGGTAATTCTGCCACGACTGCTCTACTATTTCACTAACCTCCGGCTTTTTATACAGAGACCCTTTTTTCACTCCTAAGAGCGACCCCAGTGCCAGCAAAAACGACATCACACCATCGCAAGAACTCCCTCGCCACTTTCCTCCACCAAAAGATCGCAGATATACATGACAGCTTCGGACCCCAGACTCCGCCTCCAGTCACCGAACCAACAACCCCCACCACCACCCTCAGCGCCTGGACCCCCATCAGCACTGAAGAAACCACCAACGTCATGAACTCCATCCACTCCGGCTCCCCCCGGACCCATGAACCCCATCATATCTTCAACAAAGCCAACATCATCATCGCACCCCATCTCCGGAACGTCATAAACATGTCGTTTGCGTCAGCCACCTTCCCCGAGAGCTGGAAGCACGCAGAAATCAACGCCCTTCTGAAGAAACCCACAGCAGACCCCAAAGACCTCAAGAACTTCCGCCCCATCCCTCTTCTTCCCTTTCCGGCCAAGGTCATCGAGAAGACCGTCAATAAACAGCTGACTGCTTTTCTCGAGACAAATAACTCGCTCGACCCTTCCCAATCCGGTTTTCGAGCCAACCACAGCACCGAGACTGCCCTCATCGCAGCCACCGACGACATCAGGACCCTGATGGACAACGGAGAAACAACCGCCCTCATCCTCCTGTACCTCTCGGCAGTCTTCGACACCGTATGCCATCACACCCTAATAACACGCCTCTTCAACACTGGGATCCAAGGAAAGGCCCTGGACTGGATCACCTCGTTCCTCTCCGACAGAACCCAGAGAGTCCGTCTCCCTCCCTTCCGCTCAGAAGCTACCAAAATCATCTGTGGCGTACCCCAAGGATCCTCGCTCAGCCCAACGCTCTTCAATATCTACATAAGCCCCCTCGCCGCCATTGCACGCAAACACAACATCAACATCATCTCCTACGCCGACGACACCCAGCTTATACTCTCCCTCACCAAAGACCCAGCCATCGCCAAAACCAACCTACAGGAAGGAAAGAAAGACGTCGCAGAATGGATGAAGCTCAGCCGCCTAAAGCTGAACTCAGACAAGACGGAGGTCCTCATCCTCGGACAATCCCCCTCCGCCTGGGACGACTCCTGGTGGCCCTCAGCACTGGGCTCTGCACCAACACCCTCGGACCACGCACGCAACCTGGGATTCATCCTGGACTCCACCCTCACGATGACCAAGCAAGTCAACGCAGTCTCGTCATCATGCTTCAACACCCTGCGCATGCTCCGAAAAATATTCTGGTGGATCCCCACTGAAACCAGAAAGCTGGTGACCCAGGCCCTCGTCACTAGCCGACTGGACTACGGAAACGCCCTGTATGCAGGAACCACCGCCAAACTCCTCCAGAAACGACTACAACGCATACAGAACGCCTCCGCACGACTCATCCTCGACATCCCTCGCCATAGCCACATATCCGCCCACCTGAGAGACCTGCACTGGCTCCCCGTCAACAAGAGGATCACATTCAGGCTCCTCACCCACGCACACAAAGCTCTCCACAACATGGGCCCCGAATACCTCAACAACCGCCTCACGTTCTACACTCCCACCCGCCGGCTCCGCTCCGCCAGCCTCGCCCTCGCCAGCGTCCCACGGATCCGCAGAGCCACAGCCGGAGGAAGATCGTTCTCCTACCTGGCCGCCAAGACATGGAACTCCCTCCCCGCACACCTACGACTGATCCAGGACCATCTCACCTTCAGGAGGAACCTCAAGACCTGGCTATTCGAGCAGTAGCAGCACCCCCCCTCCCTTCAGCACCTTGAGACCCTCACGGGTGAGTAGCGCGCTCTATAAATGTTTTGATTGATTGATTGATTGATTGACAAAGGACTTCATTTGACACAAAACATGTCACAGGCTAGTTTTACAGAAGCTCTATCTCTCCACAAAGGGTGGTGGACTTTATGTCCCCAATTTCGAGCATTATTATCTGGCGTCGCAGTTACAATGAGTGTCACATTGATTTGCTAACCAGAATCTCACTGACACTGCAACATTTCATCCTTCCTGGATCCTGGAATCCACTCTGGCTTTATTGCACCCCCTTGCTACGCCTTCACCATCATATATCTCCCTCCTTCAAGTGGATTATCACTGTTACCGCAAAACCCTTTTCATTGCCTGGTCAACATACGATATGGTCTACTATGTAGCTTGCCATGGGGATACGAGTCAACTACTCTACTGGAGCTGGTTACATGGCTTGCAGCAGGATTGCACACTTCAGGCCAATAGACTAAAAATGTAATAGTATTCTCAGATGAATTTGTGGGAGCAGTGCAAGTGCATCAAACAGAATATGGTATGAATGATGAGTAGCCTAAATTGAATTTAGAAATGCTCCACCCTTCATATTAACTCATATTATTTTTTTTTAGTGTGTTTGCGAATTAAATCAAATGTGTCATCGAAAAACGTTGACAAACACTGCTTTAGGCAATCTGTACAGTGATGGACCTCTCCTTCCGTTGGACGACTTAATTGCTAGCGCTGAGCTCCAGCCTGATCAATTCTTACTAAGCGCCTCTTTTACTGCTGTACGGAGGGGAGAAGATACAGCATGAATACATGCATCACCTGATCATGCAATATTTACATACACTAGGTACAGGGTAGCATCAGGCCCGCTAGTTAGCCAGCGCCGTGTTCACGCAAACAGCACTTCTTCTCGTCACATTAGGAGGGTGTTGGGACACGGATTTTAGCCGCGCCTGTACAGACAGGCAAGAGCAGACTAATGTAATATCCTTCCATCGTATTCCGTAACGCCCTCTTCAAATTGATCCAACTATACGTTTTACATAGAGCTTACTTAACTCCTAGTAATATCAACTGTTATTACCACCGCACAGATGCTGCCTGTACTCACTGCCTGACCCCAGATCCAGACATAATACATATGCTCTGGTCCTGCCCCACACTAGCAGTGTACTGGAGGGATGTTACAACACGCCTTGAACACTGCACAGGCACTAACCTCTCCTACACTTGGAAGTCTGCATATTGGATCTCTACCACCGCACCAAAACACATAGGACTGTGTGCGAGAGACGTTGATCTGGCCCTTCTTCTAGTAAAACGACAAATCACCTAAAAATGGAAGGCAGCTCACCCACCCGTGGTTTCTGCATGGGAACTCCCTATGCTTATGTGGTCCCAAGCCAAGAGCACACTGTTGCATAGAGAAGAGGCTAAGGGTCTTTGTAAATATCCGGTTGCAGAGCTCTGGGATACACTCTTAGGGAAATTAAGCAAGGACCTCTAGATACTCAACATACTTCCAGTTCACCCGTACAGGTAGCACACTCTCCTCCCTCTCCCCCACTGACCTCCATCCAGCCTGATATTTGTTCCAATAATACATATTGACTCACCCTGCCTCAGTGGCACGTGTGTTGCAGCATCCTCCACTGTGAACGAGTGCACCCCTAGCTTCTTTTTTCACCGTTTATTCATAAGGTTGTTATAGCAGTTTCCTAAAACGTTTTACTGCCCCTTGCTGGCATCCTTGATTTTCTTTTGTGACAATTTATTTTGAAATTGTTTGTACATATGACAACTGTTCACCCTATATATCATTAGACTTTCTATTCCACAAATGCTGTGTTGCAACATCTATTTCATGTTAAAATGCGCCAGTAACCCTGAATTGTTTATTTTTTATTTTATTTTTTTCAACTTTGGTGCCATTGCTTTGCACGCAAACAATATTGTGATATGTTATCTGGCATGCATTGTATATGTACTCATCAAAACAAATCGCAATAAAAACCAGTTGAGAATAAAGGGGGGAAAAGTTTTTTTTTAAAGTAGAAAAGGAACCGGTGACTTGCAGTGAGCGCTCAACCCTTCCCACTATCTTCATATTTGGGAATTCCCAGGGTGTGGTCCAGACACACTAAGTGCTGTCCAATCTCAGAGCCCGGGATTGTTTTCTTTGTGCCAAGCACATATCTTTGCATCTGATTATTATTCATCTGCTTATGATCCGTTTCTGAGTTGTAAACCAGGTGGAATGCAGCATAACTACTGTGCAAGGTCATATATTTTACAAGAAGCAGCATCATGTGTGGGCGATGATAACAAACATCTTTGGTGGAGAGGTGAGATTCCTGTCTCACCCCTAGGTGTGTCCAGGCCGCACCCATACCCTTGTGTCTTGGCACTCCCTCTCCAACTAACCTGCCAGTACTTCGGCGTCACAAGTCTACAGCTGAGGTCCTCTCACTGATTTACATGTGTGCGTTCTGTTTTGCATTGCGATTTTGCTGACTCTGTCGCGCCTCACCTGTGTGTTGTTGCCCCTCCGTTATTTCTACTGTTCTGTGTCTGACATGTCTGATCTGTGTTTGTCCTGTCTGCAGAGTCCCGCCTTTGATCGTTATCTAGCATGTCTCTTTATCTGTGTCTGCTTTTTTGTGTCTGTTTATTATACTTGCTGTCTCTTGCCTAATATCTGTCTCCGAAGTGCACAGCAGTCGCATTGCCATACAAAATGGCTAAAAGACATTGACAACACCAATAGCTCTCGCATAGACGAGACATGGCTTTGCTAATGGTTGTAATGATCTGCCTTTACATGTACTCAAGGCCTGGTGCGCCCATTACTTGTCCAACATTCCATTATTTGTCCCTGTCATTTCTTTTCAATCTTCCCTTCCGCTTTGTTACTCATTCTGCTGCAGGTTTTTTTCAGATGATGACCCCATGTTCTAAAAATCAGCAAAATGTACGCAAACAAAAACTCGTACCAGACACAGTGTGTGCAGAAAGCATTCTGAGTGACCTGTGTAGCATCCTTGCAGATGTTGTCCAGGTGGATGTGACAATTAACAACACTGCATCTGCTTAGCATAGCAACCCTTAGCAGCAAGATGACATCGCCCTCATAAAGTAAACATGCTGGCAAGGGAAGTGGACCATAGTCGCTTCAGGCCCCCGCTTCCACAGAGAAGATCCTCTACAGATAATACATCCCAGTCAGCAAAGCAGATGTGTTAGATATGGCACAAGACCAACGGCCCCTCATTTCACCCAGTCTTGAAAGGGGGCAACTCAGCCGGGAAATAAGAGAAGGGAAAAGGAGATATCGTGGTTTATACGATAATCTAAAAGTAATTTAGGGAAGAAGAAAATATTTTTATGCTTAGGCATCTTATTCTTTTATGAAAAACGGTGGAACAATAGCCTAAGTAACTCAATTACAAAGCATGTTTCTGTTTCACCAGTTGAAATTCACTGGACTACATGTTCTTCTGAATGTACAAGACTCCACTGGCACGCCCGAATCAACCAGCAAGTCAGAGAATTAAACTCTTTCCCAGTTCCCAATGACAAAAATGCAACTATGCTTTGTGATACAGATTATAAGAGGAAGACTTTGTGGCTGCATTCACGATAGACTCTGTTGAACCGAGTCACAAGACAAAAGGTAAAAAAAACGTTAAAAATTAAGAAAAGAGGGCAGGGTAGAATCACCCTGACCCCCTAGACCTGCTCAGGGACCCACAGGGCCAAAAAAAAGCATTTTTTCCCCTTACATTTTGGACGGGATTTGTGTTAGATTTGCAAATCTGGCCGAAATGTTTTATTAAAATGAGCGCAGACTACTGAGCTTTGTTTTCTTTATGCCCCCGGGTGGGCCAGGTCCCTGGAGCAATCACTAAAATAGATGCGGGGCCCGTGCGGGCCCGCAGAGCTCCGTGCACCGCCACCTCCCTGGGGCTAAATTCTAATTATGCGTGGGGGGTGGCTCCAGCCCCACCCCTGCGGATCCCCGGGGGCACGCGGCTTCAGGACTAAAGTGGACTTTATCCCCCAAGCAGCAGTGCACCAGGAGGCACGTTTGCAGAGTGGTGGAGAAATGGGGCGTGGCCCCTGACCACCTCTCAGCAATCCAGATGTGTGGGGCTTACAGGAGGTAACAGGAGGGCTAGTTGGCCTCCAAGGACCCTCAAGAAGCAAGGGGACTTCATCCCCCAACCAAGAGCGTGCCAGGAGGAGCGTTTGCAAAGTTGTGGAGAAAAGGGGCATGGCCTGTGACCACCTCTCAGCAATCCCACTATGTGGGGCTTACTGGAGGTAACAGGAGGGCTAGTTGGCCCCTAAGGATCCCCAGCAGCGAAGGGGGACATCATCCCCCCCACCAAGAGAGTGCCAGGAAGCGCGTTTGAAGATTGGTGGACAAAGGGGGTGCGGCCTGCTATCAGAACTCAGCAATCCTGCTGTGTGGGGCTTACTGGAGGTAATAGGAAGGGTAGTTGGCGTCCAAGGGCGTCCTTAGGGGCCAACTACCCCTCCTGTTACCTTCAGTAAGTCCCACACAGTGGGATCGCTAAGTGGTCTTCGTAGGCCGTGCCCTCTTTGCCCATCACTCTGCAAATGAACCTCCTGGAGCAGTACTGGTTGGGGGATGAAGGCCACTTTACTCTAGAGGGACCCCGGGTGCCAAGAAGCCCTCCAGGTACCACCTGTAAGTCTTACGCAACGGAATTCCTGACAGCTGGTTGTATGGCCAGACAGCTTCCTCCACCACTCTGCAAACGTGACTGCTAGTTAAAGAACCTTAGGATTCACTGAAAAAACCATAGGTTTCAGAGACTTACAATTAGGATGACATTTCACCAGGGGAATTCAGCTGTTATAGTTAGCTGAGGTTACTAAAACTCGTGCCTCCGCAATGCACTGCTTATGACCTCACATATTACATCACTCATGACATGGTTAGTGACATCCCTGATGACATCTCAAATTGCATCACTCATGAAATCAGTGATGACATCTTCCACAGCATCTGACGCACCCCTATAGAATCTTCTATACACCCACTGCACCTCCCACACAACCATTAACAAACCCATTCACAGAGCCATACCAGTACTTACACACCCACTCACTGGTTCATTGATCTATACCCACATCCACTCGCTCACCCATACTGCCACTCATAGACCCACTCACTCACTAATACAGCCATTGACATATCCACTAATACAGCCATACAGGTGCTCACACACTGAGTGAGTCACCCATGCAAACTACTTACACACCTAGACAGTCACCCATACAGTCAATTATACAGCCACAGCACCCAAACAGTTACACACCCACCCACTCATTTATAGGAGTGGGCGGAATTTGCGTAGTCACGCTACGCAAAGCTCCGCACAAATGGTAAAAAATCTCTGCGAGCACGCAAAACTTCAGTGAACACACGGAATTGCTTGTCCCGCTCGTTCGCGATGCTTTTTTGCTGTTCGCGAACGCTGTTTGGGTGCTCGAGGAGAAATATCTCACGAATACGCATTTTGAAAGCGTGAACAAGCAAAAAATTCCGCAAGGCCCCGGATCGCGGAATTTTTGGCAATTCCGCGTTCTCCACGGAACGTGAAATTACCCAAATTCCGCAAGCGGAACGGAATTTACAGCCCAGGCCTACTTATTTACTCATACAAATAGTAACACATACTCACTCAGCTGTACACTCACTGAAAGAAGCATGCACTCATTTCTATAGCCACTCTCACATTCACTCACTCACGCATAAAGTCAAGTCAAGTAATCGGCCTTTCACATACTCAGTTATGCCGTAAGAAAACACGCACTTTGGATTTACTTCTTGACTTCATTCGTTGGTTAGAGCTCATGAGATTTACCGGACTCTTGGACCTATCTAACTGCTCCCTGCTGACGACATACGACAATCTACTTTACTGAGGTTCGAGCTCAAGTGACTTATTGGGCAGTGGAACCTATTTACCTGTTCTTCGCTGAAGATATACAACAGTCTTCTTTACTGAGGATCTTGAACTAATTAAGCTGGAATGACCTTTGGACCAACTCTTTTGCGTTGCCATTCCATAACTTACATTTAACTCATTGCCCTGACGAAGTCGTTGGCATATGTGCCAGACGAAACACGTGTTGGCAAGATCTGTTGGCTTTTTTCATTTGCTGAATAACTGCCTATGATTTGGTTACCCTGTGGTCGGACTGAACTGTGAAAAGATATATTATGAAAAAAACATGAATTTGGAACAATAAAGAAGAAAACGAAAACTTTACAACTTGGAAAAGAGTGTTATTTGATAGAGATATTTACATATGCCAGCGTTGCTCAGGTTGGAAATTGTGTTTGTGCTTCAGGGTAGACTTATGTCTATCTGTTTTTACAACTTTCGGTAGTAGTTGTATTCTCACCTTTGATCACATGCTAGCTTGGAATATTGAAAAAACTCATATACTATTTTGCGCATCTTTTCCCTACTGCCAATTCTTTGTGAACCATACAGCCACTGATTTACTCACTCACTGATCCATACAGGCAGTCACACACCTCCTCACCCACAAACACAGACACCCAGACTGCCATAGATGTATTCAGACAATTAATCAATCACCCATATAGGCATTCAAGTATCCACTAACACACTAATACATCCACTTAGACATCAACTGACAGACAGATACACTCATTCACACAACCAGTCACTCACCCATACATTCACTGAGACACGCAATCACTCACTTATAGTCAGTCACGCACCAACTGAGTCATCCATACAGGCACTCATACACCCACTTATTCACCAACACACCTTGGTATATATATTTAACACTCAAACTTTTTTTAAACGCTCACAGTCACTGGATGATGTCATCAGTGATATCATTAGAGATGTCATGAGTGAGGTCACTGACCATGTCATGAGTGATGTAATATGTGAGGTCATAAACAGTGCATTGCAGGGGCGCGAGTAATAGTTAGCTCAGCTAACTATAACAGCTGAATATCTCTGGTTTTGTACGAGTGAAATGTCAGCCTAACTATAAGAACATGTTACTTACCTTTGGTAACGATGTATCTGTAAGAGACATATGTAGTTCTAGATTCCTTACCTTTACAATTACCCCCAGGTGTTGGCCTGGATCTGGAGATTTTTCTTTAACAGTACCCCTGTGTGTCGGTAGGTGGCGTCGGTCGACTCTCCGTCCGTCGTCGATGTAGTGTTGGCCAGGATGATGTGACGTTACGGTGTCTATTTAGATGCCACCCCTGCATGCTGACGTCAGTTCTGTCACGACTTTCCACTCCCGAAGCGCAGAGCCATACAAGACACTGACCACTGGTGCACATAACTAGGGCCCTGGAAGGAAGACCCTATACCTAGAAGTCAGTTCACAGAACAGGGAGGATGGGTGGGGCGGTAAGGAATCTATAATTACATATGTCTTTTACAGATACATCGTTACTGCAGGTAAGTCATTTGTTCATCTGAAAGAGACTGCAGTTCTAGATTCCTCACATTTAGAAAAGATACCCCAGCAATGCCAACCCCGGAGGTGGCTCTGCAAACTAAGTTCACACCAGAAAGTCCTGGAGATCAGAACTTGCAAAATAGCCGGCTCTCCAGACTTGGCTGTCTGGACAATAGTGTTTACTAAATGTGTGCAGGGACGCCCACGTGGCTGCCTGACAGATGTCAATGAGTTGGACTCCAAGCCCCAAGGCAGTAGTAGCTGCCGTAGCCCTGGTGGAGTTGGCATGCAGTCTCACTGGAGCTTCTATTCTTGCTAGGGAATAGCACATCTTAATGCATAGGACAATCCACAGAGAGATGGTATGTTTTAGCGCCACCCGGCCTTTCTTAGCTCCTACATGGTCATTAAAGAGTTAATCGTCCACCTTTGTGCGGTTGAGATAGAAGACAACGCACATTTGGGGTCCAGACCGTGGAGTCTCTCCTCCTCCTTGGAAGGGTCCGAAGGCGGGAAGACGGTGAGCAAAGTGATGGTCTGTCCGATATGGAAAGAGGTAACCACTTTGGTAAGAAAAAAGGACTTCATGAGAAGGACCACTTTGTCCGGATGAACAGCCAGAAAAGGAAGTTTGGAAGATAGAGCTTGCAGTTCACTCACTCTGCGGGCAGAGGTGAAGGCAACAAGGAAAGCTGTCTTCAGAGTGAGGAGTCGAAAAGGACAGTTGTGAAGAGGCTCAAAGGGAGCACATTTAAGATATATTAAGACCAGGTTCAAGTCCCACTGGGGCATTATGAACGGAGCAGGAGGAAAGAGGTGAGTAATGCCCTTTAGAAATCTGTTTACAATAGGGGACTTGAAAAGAGAAGGTTTATCAGGAAGGCGAAGAAAGGCGGATATGGCCGAAAGGTAACCTTTGAGAGTGCGCAGGACACTGCTGGGTCAAGGAGAGAATGAATAAGAGTACCTCCAAAAGAGAGGCAGAAAGGGGATCCACAGCCTTTGCAGTGCACCATGCCACAAATTTAGTCCATCTACAGGCCTATACCGTTTTAGTGGAGGGACGCCTGGCAGCCAAGCTGACGATACAAACTTCGGGAGGAAAGTCGAAAGCTGTCAACTGTCGCTGCTCAATCTCCACGCAAGAAGGTGGAGGCTGGACAGGTTCGAGTGGAGGACCGTCCCATGCTGCTGCGACAGAAGATCCTCTTGAAGAGGCAGTCTGATCGGAGGATCGATGGCCATGCTCAAGAGCTCGGGGTAGCAGACTCTTCGTGCCCAGTCTGAGGCCACAAGAATGACTTGGGCCCAGTCGTGCTTGATCTTCTTCAGCACCCTGGGCAGATGTGGTATAAGCAGAAAGGCATACAGGAGCCCGCAATTCCACTTGCGACGAAAAGCATCGCCGAGTGAGTGCCGCCTTGGAAATTCCAAAGTGCAGAATTGCTGACATTGTGTGTTCTTTTCTGTGGCGAACATATCTAACCAAGGCTCTCCATCAGAAAGATTCCCCTGATGCTGCGCCCAATGTAGCTTCAGGTCCCTCTGCAGAGCCCGCATATGTCACTTGGCATGATCCACCAGCAGGATGCAGGAGCCCATGAGGCCGAGCAGCCTCAATCTCACCGAAATCCGAGATAGAGGCTGAAACATCGGTGTTATAGCCCAAATATCGCGGACTCGCTGCTCGGGAGGAAACGCCTGAAACGTGCTGTATCCAGAACTGCTCCGATGAAAGGGAGCTTCTGAGACGGAGTCAAGTGTGACTTCGGCATGTTGATAGTGAACCCCAGTGAATGTAGGAGGTCCAACGTAGTCTGGAGGTGGGAGACGACAGCCTGGGGCGAGCCCACATTCAACAGCCAGTCGTCGAGATAGGGAAAGACTGGAACCCCTGATCTGCGCAGATGAGCTGCGCCCACCGCCATCACTTTTGTTTACACCCGAGGGGTGCTGATGAGGCCAAAGGGGAGCACGGTAAACTGAAAATGCCTACCGTGAATCGCAGGTAACGCATGTGGGCTGGAAGCACAGGGATATGGAAATCAATCAATCAGGGAATTGTAAGCGTGCTCTTCACCCGTGAGGGTCTCAAGTCGCTGGGGGTGGGGGTAGCAGTGCTGTTCAGCCGAAGACCAGGTCTTGAAATATGCGTCCTGCAAGTCCAACACTACCATCCAGTCTCCAGGGTCGAGGGCAGACAGGACTTGAGCCAACCTGAGCATTTTTAACTTCTCCTTCTGAAGGAAGCGGTTGAGGGCCCTGAGGTCTAAGATAGGACGCAGGCCTTTGTCCTTTTTGGGTACCAGTAAGAAGTGGGAGTAGCAACCACAACCTACTTCTGGCACTTGGACCCTTTTGATAGCTCCCATGGCCAAGAGAGCTGCAACTTCCTGGTGGAGAAGGGCCAAGTGATCCTCCGAAATGCAATGAAAGGCCGGTGGCATCGAGGGAGGGGTACTCTTGAAGGGGAGGTAGTAGCCCCTTCGGACTATCTGCAAAAACACACCAGAAGTGATGTTCAGCCAGTGGGGAAGGTCGTGGCGAATCCTGCCGCCCACTGGCCTTTGATGGCCCTGAAAGATCAGACTAGAAGTGTTTGGAGGCTCCTACAGGGGGGTGATGGGTGCACCATCCCACCTGCTGGCCCCCAGACCCGCATCGCTGGGTCTGGGGGCCGGGAAGCTTGTGTGAAAGGGCATGTCCAGAAGGGGGGATTGGATATCCCCAGAGGAACTAGATGTCCTCAACCAGGCATAGCACCTTAAGGCTACTGACGTGGAAACAGATCTGTCCAGAGAGTCACCAGTGTCCAGCCCGCATCTAATGGTGAGCTTAGCTGCGTCTTGACCCTCTGCCACTGGGCGTGTAAGAATGGCCTGGCCTCCTCTGGGCCCTGTGGCAGCACTTGCGCAACTGTATCCCACACTGTATGGGTATAACGTCCCATGAGGCATGTAATGTTTATCGACCGCAGTGCTAAGCTGGCAGAAGAAAAAGTTTTCTTCCTAAGGTGGTCCAGCTTCTTGGTTTCCCTATCTGGGGGAGCAGTAGAGAATTCGCCCTTTGAGACTTGGACCACCAAGCTCTCGAGCGTAGGGTGTTGAGAGAGGAAAAGTGGGTTGCCCGGGGCCGGGCGGTGGCGTTGGGCAGTTATCCTGTCCACAGGAGCCCCTGTACTGGGCTTGGAACAGGTGCCCAGAAGGACATCGGTGAGGGCTTCATTCATAGGCAGAAGAGGCCCTGAAGAGGCTGCTGCTGGTTGAAGCACCTCTGTCAGGAGGTTAGTCCTGACTGCCACCGTAGGAAGCACCAGGCCCAAGCCTCAGCCGCCATATGCAAAACCACTGCGTGTGAAGCTTCCTCCTCCGTAGCCACGATAGGTGGGGAGAGCATGCCAAGGTCTGGGGAGGTATCCAAACCATTTCCATCACCCAGTTCCTCATGTCAGTCCGGCTCGTCGAGCTGATCAGCCAAAGGGTCCATAGACCCCTCCCAGTCCCCCTCACCCTCCTCTGGTTGCCATTCAGGCCTGAAGGGAACACCAGGGATGAACAGAGGCACAAACGTACCTTCCGGCACTGGTACCGACTTTAAGCGACGTTGGTCCGGCGTCGTGTCCAAGTCAGGGGTGAGGCTGGGGTTGGTGCCGGCCTGGGGCACACCAGCCCCGGGGGGCATCGTCACTGGAACCGGCACCAGGGAAGGTACCCGAGGTAGATGGCGTCGATCCAGATCCAGGCCTGGATCCTCTGGGGCCCTCTGGCACCGAGGCCGGAGCCGCTGGCATCAAAGTCCCAGGGCCCCCAGCTGAGTCCGCGGGGCCCGAAGGCATGCTGGCGGAGTTGGGCTGCTCAAAGATGCCATGAAGCGCTTTGTAAAAAGCTTGCTGCTGGGCAGGGGATGCTCCGGTCCGGGAAAAGGAGGGAACCGCAGAGCTGGCCCAGAAGCAGTCTCTGAAGACAGAGCTAGAGAGCCACGATGCTCCGGATCCCGTGTCACGTCGGCTGATGGACGGGGAGAAGGCGAAGAGTGATGGTGCTTCTTCGCCTTCTTATTGTGCTTCGACTTACCCGAGGAGTGCAAAAACTTTGATGACGAATGGTGATGGTGGCTCCCCGATCGGTCCCGAGACCTTCCTCTCGACCGGGACCTCGAATGGCGCGGAGCCGACTGCCGGGCCTCCAAGAGCATACAGGACCACTCCTGCAAAGACTTCGGATTCATGGTCCGGCAGTTGGAGCACAACTTCGGGTCGAGGTCACGCTCCGGGCACCAGAGGCACACGAGGTTGAGGTCAGTAACCAACATCAGGCGGTTACAGGCCTCACATGGCTTCAATCAGGTCCGGCGATGTGACATCCCTTGTGCTACCAGGAGTGGATGACTTAAAAAGATGTTGACAAAAAGTCGAGAAAAAGTTATTCAAAAAGCGACTAAGGGGCAAGCTCCCTCCAGATCTGCGCAGGGTGGCGTGGAAAAAGAAACAACTGGCGTCAGCGCGCAGGGGTGGCATCTAAATAGACACCGTGACGTCATCTCGGAGATTACGACGCCGACGACGGGCGGGGAGTCGACCGACGCCACCTACCAACACGTAGGGGTACTGCTTAAGAAAAATCTCCAGATCCAGTCTGACGCCTGGGGGTAATTCTAAAGGTAAGGAATCTATAACTACAGTCTCTTTCAGATCATCCCTGTAACTTTTGCTTTTTTCCGTGCAATACATATATGTATATATCCCTTTGGCAGAGCATGGAGGCTGAAAACCACATGCTCAAGTGAGCAAGAGCACCAACTGAGGGGAAGGGGTGACGAGAGAGAGCCCTCGCAGAGTGCGACAGCACAATGAACATGGATTTTAGACTATTTATTCTTACAAAGAGACGCTCAATGAAGAAGACACGCTTTCATGTATAACCTTGTGAATAGACCACAAAATGAAAAATGCCACATGACTCTACTCCTTCTGTACCTACTATGCTGAGGCCTGCTGATGGGATGGAGTATTGCTCAGTATCCTGAATAGGTGCAATCATGTAATGGGGGATGCGGCCCCTTGCATTCAGTGTTCAGATATGCCCTTATGAAACAGCCTCAGTCTGGAAGCAAAAAGGAATACTCCAGGTGCAGAGAAGGGGTTGTTAAACTACGAGGTTAAATGACAGACTGAGCATAAGGAGCCCTACCAGACAATCAACTAGATAAAAGGAGTCATGCTGGCATGTAGCCTCATAAATACAGTCACTGCTGCATTCACCTTCGTAAAACCCCTGGAAACTGGTAGAACGTTGAACTGGAAAACTCAGGGAGCCAAATAGGAATGTGAAACAATTCATCCTTGAGATCTAGAGCACACAATTTCCTACCCCAAAATAAAGTGGTTAGGGTGAACATTTTCAATGTCACCTTGGGGAGAAAGGGGTGGGAGATCAAGACCCCATTCAAGTCGTCTCACTTGCAGACAACATTCAACTTATTCTCTCTATGGGATCAAATATCGGTACCACCCAACAAGCTTTTAAAACTGTCTCGTACAGTTGGGTGACTGGATAAATAAGAGCAGATTGAAATGCAATTCAGATAAGGCTGAAATCTTCCATTTCGGTCCAGATGAAGAAAGATTGGGGAAACAACTTGTGGCCCACAGAGTTATGCGACCCTCCTAAGCCATTCTCTAGCCCAAACAATTGTGGGTTACATTTGATAGCGTTGAACTTTCTTTCTGCCCCCAAATTATTTCTGCAGCCAGCACCTGTTTTTACCTTCTTATGTTGTTAAGGAAAGCACTTGATCTTCTTCCTAATGAGACCCGGAGAATCATAGTCAATGCCCCAAGTGCATCAAAGATGGACTTTGCCAATGTGCTATACCTAGGATTTCCTAAATATTTGATCAACCGTTTACAGACAGTCCAGAATGCTGTGGCCCTTCGATCTTATACATATGATGCAGAATGCCTATATCTGCACACCTTAAAGGTGTAATTTTCTGCAAGTAAAAAAACCCACACTTTTTAAAGCTCTGGTTTTGGCTCACAGAGCATATTATGATACGGAACCTAAATAGATATGTACCTCAAGATCGCTGAGGTCATCTGGGGATCACCTTTTTAAGATGCCTAGAATCAAATTGGTTAAAAAGAGGATGTCGCTTTTTCACCTATTTGGCAACTAAGGGATGGAACAATCTGCCGTTAGGCATTTGGAAATGTGGCTGCTCAGTGGAAACTAGCCTTGACTTACTCTTTGAGCCGTGGTACCTTGCATTTCTAGCACCTGGACGTCTTTGGGTAGCCGTGGGCTTTACCAGCGTGATCATTCATTCATTCAATGGTGGAGGGTTTTCTCCTTCTCTTTCTACTGGCAAGATGTCTGTACAGATCTACTGTATTATCTCATTCAAGGTAATGCGCTTCATAATCCCCATGCACAGAAATTCATCTGATGCGAAGTGGAAACAGGAAACGGGATAAGGAGGAATCAGTGACATGTGAAGTTATTAACCTGGTCTGACAACAAAAGCAATCAAGGGTTTTCAGAAACTGCTTCCCACGCCTCACCAATTCTCCTGTCGCCCGGCCGACTAGTGTTCCTTCATTACCAGAAGGGTGCGTTCATGTTGCTTCCTGTACTCGTCACTGTGTTAATCTGAAGCCTGAGCATGGCAGCACCATCTATTAGTGATAACACAATAACTAGACTGCCATTATATTTATATTTTGCTGCTTTACAGCATAGATCTAAAAAAAGATTACTTGTTCATGTATTTACAAATCGTACACCCCAACTTTCAAGTGAAAAATATTCCAGAAAGTTTTACCAAATAAAGAAATAAAAATACTGAAATATCTTTGCTGGATAAGTGTTCACTCAATTGTAAAAGCAATCCTAAATTAGCTCAAGTATAACCCAACTTCACATTAAACGTAAAGTTAATCTGCCAGTGCTGGGTACTCTCAACCATGAGCACCAAGGAGTTTTCGAACTAACTCCAAAGAGGCACAGGTCAGGGAATAGGCATAATATAATCTCTACTACCTTGTATATCTCTTGAGATGATTAATAACAAGTGGAAGGTGTAGAGCACACCGAGATGCTGTCCTAGTGCAGGTCGTCTACGCAACCTAAAATAGGGAGTGAGGAAACTGGTCAGAGTCTACTAAAACCACGTTGTGAATCATGTTTGAAGTATGGAAGTAAACACCTGGATGATTCATTCTGTATTCATATGTTAAGAACATTTTGTAGCCTGGCAGTGCGAAAATGAAACTTTTTGACCTATATGCAAAGTTATATGTTTGAAACTGGTTGTTCCAACTTTCTTTTAAATTGTATGTAAGTTGTATTGCAAATGGTTTTAAGTAACTGTGCAATATAAATAAATAAATTCAATTAGGAAAAAAAGGCTACTGAGAAGCAAGGTAGCGTAAGCATCATTTGTAAGCGATGTATCTCAAGGGCAGGAATTAGGGCAATTGTTGGGATTGAAGCGAATATGAACATACCGGAGTACAGAAATGCCCTTGAAGAAAACCTGCTGCCCTCTGCAACAAAGCTCGCCTACCAGGATGACAATGACCTGAAGCACACAGCCAAAGTTACAATGGAGTAAGTTAGGAAATAGATGTAATGTCATTGAGTAGCCTGGCCAAAACCCTGAACTGAATCGAACAGAAAATTTGTGACATGGTATGAAGATTGTTGTCCATCAATGTTCTTCAAGGAACCAGACAGTGTGTAAACAGTTCTGTAACAAGGAATGCCAAATATTACCCAATCTAAGTGTGCAAAGCTATTGCAGTTTTTCAAGACTTCCTCGAAGAGACTAAACTTTTTAATTGCTGACAACAGTGCCCCACCAAGGAATTACTCCGGGGAGGAACATATACAATTATATATATATTTTATCCACAGCAAAAACCATTAACAGTGTGGGTAAGATGTATTGGAAGTAAACAACCTTGACCAGTTTGGACTGGATTGTCCTGGCTCTTCCAGCTGCACGAGAGCTGGTGGTAACAGGATAAAGGGCAAGATGTAGTTACCCAGACTAGAGGAAGAATTAGCAATTTAGATAAGGCAACACTTTGGTAGTCCAACCCATACGGCTTGGTTTCTGGTCCTCTTGAGTCACTAACATTTATTTCATTAGAATTCAAGGGGACTTCGCAATGAACAGTGAGCAATATTTGTGAGAGGCAGGTCCTTGCAGATTGCCGATTCACTGAAGGGAGGGGGACACATCCTGGGTCCTGAAAAACCTTGATGCTGTGACTGGCCCAAAGAATGGGAGCTAAACTGACTGGTTTGGTGAGAAGCCAACCACTGCCTTCTAGAAAACCTGCAAAAGCACAGTCAACCAAAAATATCTCTGCACGTTTCCTCAACAGACCAAGCTGCAAATGACCACAGGATCCTTGTAATGCTGCAAGCCACAGTCATCCAAGCAACTCCAGTTCATTGCTTGGGTCATGGAACTGCTTTGATTTGTGAGTCTGCACCGTCCCCCACCCATATAATGGCAGTTCTGTCTCCTTCATGCCCCAGGTGTATATGATTAACTTTTCTCTTCACCCCTGCACTGTTTGTTCTCTTTGGTTTCATAAACATATGAAACAACATTCTAGCACCAATGGTCCAAGAAATATTTCTATTGAAAGTCAGAGTTAGACTGTAACCCTAAAATCCAATTTCCTGCAGAGTCTGATGAAGTCTTAAACCCGGAGGACACCCCATTCACAATGGGAGAGCCCATTAATATGGCAATATTTTTGTTATTAGGCCCCTGAAGTTTAGTATCTCCAGTCAGCTCAGAAGGTAGTGGTCCATAGATAGATCTGCCATCATTGCACGAACTGGGATATCAGATGGATCCTTAATAGGTTTATGCTTGGGATCTCTAGTCACTCTACTAGAACTGGACTCAGACTATGGCATCCTCAATTTGTTTTACTTATGTATGACCCTTTTAACATTGTATATTCTTGGTCAAAAATAATTTAGAAAAAAAAGAGAAAAGATGCTGGATGTGGTGGATGCAATGTTTGAAAAGACAAAAATCGCAGCCACTAGCAATCATTTGGCCACATTCCTGTCCATCAATCTTTTTGCTGACTATGCCACTACAGACCGGCCTTATGGAATTAAGACTGGGTCCTCCTGCAATATAAACAGTATAATCTGAATTGCCAGGTAATACTCCCTTTGAACTTTTAACACTAGTAACCGAGATCAGTTTCAATCTTGTTGGGCTTCATCAATAAGGTGCAGTTAGAGTCCTGTGGCACAGCAAGAATGAGACATAAGTCGCACTTTGGGCATCACACTGGTAAAACATAAAGGTGAAAGGTAGAACACTTGAGAAGTCTCCGCCACTGGCAATTGCTTCCGTTGCATTCCCATCCATCATTTTTTGTCCATATTTGGTTTATTTCTTCACTGTACCCGGTGAACAGAACTATGGGATCTCCGTCAGCTCTCCTGGAACTGAACTGTGAAGATGTTTGCATCTAACAACATTTGTGCAAAAATGAAAAAAAACAAGGGAACGGGCATCTATGCAGCCAGGATCTGAAATTACACTCCTGGATCCATCAAGAGTGTTCAAACAATGCTCATAATAAGGAGGGAACTGAAAACAGGCTTCTTTTAAGAAACACAACGCATAAACAGTCCACTTCCCCTACAGACTAGCATTCCCGCCAAACAGTTGTTGATTAGGTCTTTGATCACTGACTTTTGGCTAGGCCTGCACTAGACAAATACTACATGCATGCATTCATTTCATTCACATAGGTGAGGCTCTCATTTGGGTGGTCGATTTTTGGAACAAAAGGAATTTTGACCATGTTTAACTGGAAAGTCTATTGACATTAAAACTACAGGCCATCTTCAAACATTAGAACGAAGCAAGTCAAGCTGGCTTTAGATGAGATAAAAATGAGGAACTGAGTCTGTAAGCCTTGATTGATTAGCAACACCAGCATCCGTTTGGACCTCTCTGTGGAGTTCAACACTGGAGACCATGGCATTCTGCTGTGTTCCCTGGAAGAGGTTTGGAATGAAAAGAGAGCTCTAAAGTGTATTTCTTCTTTGTTGTCGGATTGTTGCAGCTTCTGCACTTTTGAGACTGTTTTCACCTCCGGGACATTACCTGCTGATATTTTGGTTTTCACCATTTGTGGCAGACCACTGGCTCAACTGATATCGAGTTTTGGGGTGGGTGTGATTTTTTTAATTTTTTTTATTTGATAATTGGCATTTCATCAACAGAAAGAACCCAAAGCACATTACAAGCATTCCCAGGTCATAGGTGTAACGACAATTCTACACATTGACTAACGAATCATAAAGCAGCAACATATCCCCTCAGCTAACACAAGTCGATATTGACTTGCGCAATGAACTCCACTGCTATACACTCCTTCAGCATCTAAAAGCTTCAATCCCAGTCAACACACCTTTATCCCAGTGCATAACAATTCAGTCAGTAGTAGTGTCTGTGTGAGTCATCGCGCCCTCCTGGGTGTCCTCCTCATCCGACTGAGGTGGGTCCTCCTGTGTCTCCCCTCCATATACAGCGCCCAATAGTTCTTGGGACGGTTATGGGGTGGGAGCAGTTCGGTTTGAGTGCAGCAGTACAGCATATCGTGAGACCAACGGGCCATCGTGGGTGTGGGGCCTCGCATCCATGTAAGTGCAACGCAGCGCTTGGCAACTATAAAGGCCATGTCAACTAGTCTACGTTTGAGAGGTGGGATAGACTTAGAATATCCCAACAAAGCCAGCAAAGGGGACGGGAGGAGTTCCAAGCCCGCAATCCTATTCACCTCTGCGTATACCGCGCGCCAGAAATCAGCCACCCTCGGACAGAACCATGCCAGATGGAAAAAATCTGCAATTGGCTCACTGCACCTCTCGCAGCCTGGGCTTTCACGTAAACCAAATCGAAATAATCGTGCGGGCGTGTGATAAACCCTATTCAAATACTTAAAATGAAGTAGACGGTGTCGGCTGTTAAGAGACACCCTACTTACACTAGTGCAGCAATACTTCCACATGTCTTCAGGAATGTCGGTCTCCAAGTTTGTCTGCCAAGCCAGCCGTGGTTTCGAGTAGGCTGCCGTCCACTCATTTAGAGTAATACGATACAGGTTCGTGATCAGTTTGGTCGAAGACTTGGCAGTAACTATATATTTGTATGACAATACTGTCGGTGGCTCCGCCATGTCGTCCTCAAGCAGAGCCTTCAGAGCTCGTCGCACTCTATGAAACTGAAAGCTCGGAAGCAACATCAATCCCGCTCCCTCTCGCGGTGTTAGGTCATCCCATGTACACACCTTTTCATTCACGAAGAGGTCCCCCACTGGAGTCACGTTCAATTCAGAAAGGGCAGAAAGCACTCCCTTATCACCGCACGGACCCAGCCATGAGCACCACTATAATTTCGCCTCCAGGTCGTACAGCAGGGAGCAAGCTTGGGAATCCATTAAATGATACCATGCATGCGTCACTGAATTCATAGAGTCCAAGAAGCCCGTGCTGCGGTCCCTTGGTCTAGACATCAATGCCGGAAGGGGGGCCGGGGATGCCACCAGTGTCTCGATCCGTATATGCGGGGCTTCGGCTGGGCCGTGTATCCAGCCGTAAGCATGTGCCCCCTGCGCAGCACGATAATACAGCTCCAAGTCCGGAGCGTTGAGACCTCCAGATTCATACGGACGGATCAAGATAGCCCAAGCGACCCTGGGTTGCTAACCAGCCCATACAAGGTCAAGTACCAGAGCATGCAGTTGCCTAAAAAACGTTTTACTCAGTACCATAGGGAAGTTACTAAATAAAAACAGGAAACGAGGTAAGACTACAATTTTTAATAACGAATTACGGCCCATCAAAGACAGAGGCAGCCCCTTCCATCTGTCCACATCATCACCTAGTTTAGATATGGCCACACCATAGTTTTCGCGAATTAGTATGTCGGGGCCAGTATGTAGCCTAATGCCCAAGTAGCGGACCGGTTCAGTAGTCCACTGTATGGGATAATCCGGATCCACTCGCTTAGTGGTAGGAGTAAGAGGAAACATGACCGTCTTGTCCCAATTCACCTGAATCCCCGAGAGTGAACCAAACAGTACCACTTCTCGCAAGACAGCCTAAAGATTGTCCTCCGGGTGCCTCACGTACAGCAAAGTGTCGTCTGCATATGTAGACACTATAAGTCTGTACGTGGGAAATCGAATACCTCGATGGCCATGGTACTCACGTAGCGCGCAGGCTATAGGTTCCGCCACCAGGGCGTATAACAGTGGGGAAAGCGGGCAGCCCTGTCTAGTGCCGCGTGCTATCGGGAAGGAGTCTGTCGTGAGCGAGCCTATGCGTACTCTAGCCGTAGGGCAAGCATACAGCGTGTTCAAGAGTTGCAAAAATAGCTCCCCCACCCCCATGCGGCGGAGCACCAAACGAAGGAAGGGCCATTCCACAGAATCGAAGGCCTTCTCCATGTCTAGGAAAACAGCCACCGCAGGGACGTCTAATCTCGTATGTTGAAACGCTGCAAACACAGCCCTAAGATTGTAAGATAGGTTTCGGCTAGGGACAAAACCCGCTTGCTCAAGGGCCACAAGGACTGGGAGCAGGGGGCTAAGTCGGTTTGCAATGATTTTAGCAAAGACCTTCACGTCCACGTTCAACAGTGACAGCGGCCTATACGATGCGCAGGAGTCAGGAGACTTCCCAGGCTTAAGGATGGTCACGATTATAGCTTCCCTCATTGACGGAGGCATCTCCTCCGCCTCTGCTATCTCCTCCACGAGCATTAGGAGTTTGGGGATCAACAGCTCCGAAAAAGTTTTATAAAAATAGGCCGGGAAGCCATCACTACCTGGCGCGCTTCCAGCCCTCATCGAAGACAATGCCAATACTACTTCCTCCCTTTCAAACGGTCGTACCAGAAACTCCCGATGCGTGTTAGTCAGCTCAGGCAGTTGGATATGCATCAGGTAGTCCAGGATCCGTTCTTCCGAAGCGGACCCCCTAGAGGCGTACAGCGCGGCATAATAATCTCTAAACCGCTCTGCCACCTGTCCATCCGTTAAAGCCTCATCCACCCCCTCATCTCTGAGTGCAGGTATTCTATTGTCGTGCCTACGTTGCTTCGCTAGCCGCGCCAGCACCGCCCCGGGCGTTCCCCCTCTCCATAGGACCTAGCAGTGGCGTACTTCCCTAAATGTAGCACCTCAGCGTCTGCTTCCTCGTGATACTCTCGCAGAGTGCGGGTCAGCTCACTGGTCAACTCGTCATCAGGGTTTTGCAGCCGACGCTTCTCTAAATCCCACAGCTTAGTTTCTAGTAAGGAGAGCCTGCCACGTATGGATTTGAGCACCCCCGCGTGCTTAGCAATGGCCAGACCGCGCATATAAGCTTTGAAAGCCTCCCATACCGTAAGAAAGGAGGTCACCGACCCCACGTTCCTCTCGAAGAACATCTCTGCCTCATTCGCCATCTCCTCTCGGAAAGCTGCGTCTTGTAGCTCAAATGGGGGAAGTCGCCAACTAAACGGTGGGGGGCGAGGCTTAAGCGCCTCAACCGAAATAAGCACTAGGGAGTGGTCCGAGTAAGTGCGGGGCAATATTACACATGACTGCACATTGGGAAGGAGCGCGCCCGGAAGCAGCCAATAATCTATTCTCGTGTGTATAATATGCTGCGCCGAATAGTGTGTGTAACCTCCTTTATTCGCATGCAGTGTTCTCCAGACATCGTGCAGGTCTAACCTAAGCATTTCAGTATCTAGGGCACGTGCAGAGCTCGACGGCTTGCGATCTGGGCCATCCGACCTGTCTAGAGCAGGGTGTCGCACCATGTTAAGTCACCTCCCCACAATACGTGTCCCTCGCAGTGTTCCCTTATCTTGGATGCTAGGGTCAAATAGAAGGAAGGGCAATCGTAGTTTGGTCCGTATGAATTAACTACATGAAAAGACATGCCCTTTCCAGTGCATTTCGTGATGATGTATCTCCCTTCCGGGTCCCTTACCACCGGTGTTATTGTTAGATCAGACCTAGGGTTCTCCCAAGTCAAGACACCGCGCGCATGCGATGTGAACCCTGCAGTGTGTGTGTGTCTGTGCTGTCCTCTATAAGTGAGCGTTGGGCTGTCTGGTCGCAAGTGAGTCTCCTGCAATAGTGCAAGATCTACAGAGTGTCGTGATAGGTATTGTATGACACGCCGGACTTTCCTGTGATCGTTGAGCCCTCGCACGTTCCACGTCAGAAGTGTAATGGAGTCCAATTTGCGAGATAGCTGAGTCACGTCAAAGGGGACATCTTGTGAAACATGTTAGTGTGAATCATTCATGACGCATAGTACCTTGACCTACACAGTGTGCTCTCAACCCCGAATTGGCAAACAAATAAAGCTTCAAGACCTAACGTAAACAATAACATTAGAAAGACTTGTACCTTTGCCCTACCCCCCGCCCACGCATGCCCAGCCCCAACATGGCCGCGCCCCGAGTCCCTGCCCCCCTCGCCTCCCCCCAATCTACCCAAGACCCAATCCCCCCCGCTCCCCATGCCCTCCCCACCTCCCAAGGCTGAACTTCATACACTCCCCTGCACCCCACTCCCCCACCCGTCCCCTTCAACGCAATAGAAGGAAGACAAAATGGCACATACCAAAAACATAACACCCAAAAAACAGAACCAAGCGAGGAGATGAGGCATTCACACGGGGGCGTAGGTAGCTCACATATAAGTGATCTATATCAGTATCTGTAATTTGCACCTGCCACAATGCCTCGCCCCCCCGCCTCTGTAAAGAAAATAAAGTGAGTAACAGCTGGCGCCTCTCAGAATACTAAACATTGACCAGCGGCGGCGCAGGGCTACACCCCATAGCTAAACATATCTCCACTGCGCCATCTTCCCTGCCAGCACCGGGTATCAGCCTCCATTACACCTGTATGCACAACATAGCATTGACAAACAGAAGACGTCCATTAGCGCAATAGTTTGGCAATGTCCCTAGAAGCAGAGCATTCCCTCCCACCATCTCCGGGCGCCTCTTGACGTATCTGCATTGAATCTTACAGTGTCATAGGTAACTCTATTCAGTACAACTCGCCGCCCACCCTGGGTAAGGGCCGTCTCGGCCACCAGAGTGTGTCACATCCCAGATCAAGCCACCTGCGCACAAATACATTCCTGGGTAGTTGTTCACTGCCTCCGTCTTGTTCTTCTAAGGGACTGCCGGACGCCTACTCCTCCTCCTCCTCCTCCCTGTCGCCAGGCATATTTCGAGTGTCCCTGCGCCAGTCTTTCATAGCTTTCTGCAGTGCCCTCGGGTCTGTGAAGATGGTAGATCTTCCCTGCCTGTTAACCCTCAATTTCGCAGGATACAGCATCGCATAATCTATCCCAAGCTCACGAAGTTGGCGCTTCATGGGGACAAATTGGCGTCTCGCCTCTTGTACTCTCGCAGTGAAATCAGGGAACAAGGAAAGCGTGCTGCCCTCATAATTTAACGGTTGTTTCTCCCGAGCCAGTCTTAAAGCAGTGTCTCGGTCTCTGTAATTAAGAAGCTTGGCCACTATTGGGCGAGGTGGTGCCCCCGGTTTTGGCCGCGGGCCCAGGGTGCGGTGCGCTCTCTCTATAACGAACATTCCTGAGAAGGAGGTATCTCCCAGCAATTTTTTCAACAGAGTTTCCACAAACAATTCCATGTTTCCCGTTTGGGTGTTTTCTGGAAGGCCCGTGATTCGTATGTTGCATCTGCATGAGCACGCTTCCAAATCGTCCGCCTTGTCCTGAAGGAGCTGGATCACCTTTCCCAGTTGTTTATGTTCCGAATCCAGAGTCGTTTGTGCCTCTTCCACCTCGCCTATTCTCCGCTCCGACATGTCCAGACGTTCCGCGTGTTTGTCCAGACGTTCTGCCATCCTGTCCATACGGTACGTGAGTGCATCCATTTTAGCACCAAGGGATGCAATTCCGCCCTGCAGGTTTTCTCCATGGCTAGGAGCATGCCGCGAATGTCGGGCTCAGGTGCATCTCCCATACTCGAATTACCAGCTACATCATCCGTTCCACTGGATGATGGGTCCGTGGTTTTAGTTTGGGTTGCGTGCGGTCCGGGTGGCCCATGTCTCTGCAGACCAATTGCATCCTATGCAGACCTCGTGCGGCACTTATGTTCCTAGTGGTTCTCAGCATGAAAGGCCTGTAGGTGTGCTGCCAGTGCCGAGCTCCTCAATACGGCAGTAGTGGTTCCCCTCAGGAATACTCCCATGTGGGTTAGCGTATTTGCAAAGCGGCTCCGTTCAGACCGGTGGTATGGGACGCAGGCCTAGCGATGCTCACAGTCTCCGCAGCACCCCAGCACCCCAGCCAGGGTGTAGACTCCTGGATTGCGCAGCCGCCTCCGACCCCACAGTATATCCCACGCACTCAGCGTCCCTCGCAGAGAGTATTCGAGGACAGTGGGGGGAACACCAAGCCTATGTGAGCTACTTCGAGTTTAGCCTGTCCATGTGCTCTTTGACCAGTGTATTGGGCCTCTCAGACAGCTCAGCCTTTCTTAACATAAAAGGTTCCTGGCCCTAAGCAGTTCCCTACAGTGTGTTGTCATCCATGCACCTCAGTGGGGCAATGGGGATGCACAGTGACCGAGTCCCTTCCACACGGCAGCCCGCAGTCTCGGGGTGTAAGCCCCCAGCCACCGACACAGGTAAGGCGCAGCAAGCTACTGAGTCACTCCACAAGTGCAGATGTCCGTGGGCGTCCCAGCAGGGTACAAGGCATCAATAGGACCCAAGCGCGAGGTGATGTGTCCTCAATTGCCCAGGCTGCAGCCAGACTCTAGGATAGCACCGGGATGGGCGCTGTCGCAGTCTTCCTGCCTTCTGGCTAATTGCATATTGGGGCGTCCCCCAGTTATCCCCTCAACAGGGCCGTCAGTGGCTTGTCCAAGTTCTCTAGGAAAGTGGCGGTAAAACAGGTAATTTCACTTAGGCTTGGGGGGAGGAATACGGTCAGTGGAGGTCTCAAAGTTCTCCTAGCGCGCTGCCTCCAGATGCGTGAGGCCTAGAGGTCCCAACGAAGCCGGGGACTCTATTAATTCAGTGCTGCCGCGTGAGGCGTACCGCCAGCCCGGCGTGCCATATCATGCATCGCCGCTCACCGTATCTCCGCCTGGGGGGTCCCGCAGCCAAACGCTCGCCAACCCTGCCGTTGCTCTCGATGGTCCAGGCAGGCGGGATCAGTTGGGACCCTCAAGGACGGGTTTTCACTCTCTTTGGCAGCAGACAGGCCGCGCAGCTACGCTCTGCCACCCGCAGCAGAGTCAGCTCGGCATCCGCAATTCACTCCGGATCTGGGAGGTAGGAATCTCTCAGTATATGCCCCCACCGCTCCGCTGCTCAAAAACGTGCTTTCCGAGCAGAAAAGGCGCCGCTGCACTCAGGATAGACTGAAGGATATTTATAGATGCGGAGGAGCCGAAGGCTCAGGCGGCCATCTGCGATGCAGGCTAGCTCCGCCCCCCGGGTGGGTGTGATTTTTCACCTATACCGACAACACCCATATTTTTTTTTTTTTTTTTTTTTTTCGAAAACCTTTATTGTACAGAAAGAGCTCACAAATACGGGCCCACAACCCACCGGGCTGGCCACCACATAGCAAGACATCGAAAAAAAGCACTGAGCGTCACAGGATACAAAGGCAATGAAACAGGAGAAACAACAAACAACTTAGAGCAGTCACAGGAGCAAGCATTTAGAAAGGCAGTTTTCTCTTTTTTAAAGAGACGGGGCAGGGAGTTCCGGAGCAATATGGGCCGCGAAACAAGGTCACCGGGGTGGGGGCCGCGGCGGGCAGCAACACAGCGATCATAAAAAACAGGAGAGACAAATACAAGAGAAATATACCAATAAGCACCGGCCAAAACAACGGACATGAGGAAAGGTCATTGCGCGCACTGTCCAATGCCCGCTCACCGCAGCCACCACCCGTCCCATCGATAGCAAATAAAAGGACCCAAATACAAACCAATACGAAACGCACCCCCAATAAAGGAAAAAACCCCCACAAAAGGGGGGGGGGGAGGGGAAAGAGGAAGAGGAAAAAGGAAAAGGAAGGGACTCTGATCCAAACACTCGCCCCCGGGCGACAAAACAGGAAAACAAAAATCCGGCAGAAAATAGACAATAAAAAGAAGAAAGACCTACCAAGCAAATCTCAATCATCGTAACACCGGAAAATATCCCAGAAAGACACCAGGGGGACAGACGACGAGACAGAGCCCCGAAAAAAGGGGATACACAAGGGCCATAGAACCAAAAAGGGAGAAAAAGTGGAGGAAAAAGACCCCCCCGAAAACAACAACAGACCCCCCCACCCACCCCACAAGCCCACCCTGCACCCCTGCAGAAGGCCACGGCCTACCCCCCAGCAGCGTGCCTGTCGCCCTAAATAGAACCCGAAATATAGAAGAAAGGAAACAAGGTAGAAACAAAGACAAAAAGGAAAAGGGCAAGGGGAGGGGAAGAACATCGCACACGGGAGAGGGCCAAAGAACAATATTATCCTCATCCGTCCCACCACCTGTGAAGAGGGAGAGGTAGAGCCCACGGGAAGCTAACGATATCAGGATAAGTTTCAGGAGTCCCATGAAGTTACTCAACATCATACCAGCAAATGTCGGTCACAGATCAAAAACAAGACTACCGCATATAACAAGTCATTTCAGCCCTGTCCGCTTTTGTCCAAGGTTGTAATCGTCCGAACCAACAAAGACCAAACGGCGATGGACACAGGGCACAGGAGTAGGTCCAGCAGCAGACCAGAGAAGGAGCGCGGAAGAAAATACGGAGGATCCAGGAAAGTTATGGTAGAACGTTCGCATCGCAGGCACAATTCCAAGGACAGTTCCAACGAGGCAAGCTCAGCCGGGACGGCATAGGCGCCCCGGTCGGGGAGCCAACGTGATGATAAACAGGAAGGATCAGCGAGGCCAGGCCAGGATGCAAGCAGACCGCGGACCAGCGGCCGAGGCAACGAAGCAGGACGATGAAGGGTGTCGGAGAGTCTCCGGCCCATGGATGAGGTCGCCGCCGGGGGCACAGAGTCCAGGATCCCTCCAGCCGCACCCCGCGACAGGGAGGCCAAATCCGACGCCGGAGGCCCGTACAGTTCGTGAAGAGGGTCCGCCTTCACAGCGGAGACAGGCACAGCCACGGAAGCCCGCCAGGAGTATAATGCATCCAGGACAACTCGAAGTGCAGGAAGCCCTTTACAAGATCCAGCATCCGGGCCATGTGGCGGGCCCCCAGTGCTCGCCCAGGCCCGGCAGAGACATCCAGGGTCGGCCGCCATCTTAGGAGCCCAGCAAGCCCTTGGCCGTCGGAAACCCCGGTCGGGGCGACACCAAGGCAAAAGGAGGTCAGCCGATCTGCGGCAGGGCGTCCCAATGCAGGAAGGAGACCCACCAGAAGAAGGAGTTTTGTCGGCCCCCTTGTGCCGCCGGCCTCGTTCTCCGAGCCCGGGCGGAAATTTCAAAATGGCCGGGCCGGGGAACAAAGGGGGGGGGGACCAAGCCGGATAAATGAGTGGGCTCTCCAGCGAGAGGCAGCGCTCGCACCCCAAGGCCCAAGCCCATCGGGTCCGCCAGCAGGCACAGCCGGCCTATACGCACATCAGCCTCCGCATCAGGATCCACCGCGCCAGCAAGGGCCGACCATCGAGCTCCGTCTCGTCCCGGCGTTGCAGAGAGGTCCAGGCCAGCCCGCCCCGGAGCTCCGAAGCGAGCGGGAACGCCGCACAGGATCGACAGCACCCAGGATCACCGGAGCAACGGGTAAGTGTCTGCAAAGTGTCCTCAATATCGAAACACAGCAAGGAGGGCTTCCCGGGGCAGGAGAAATACAGGATAAATGAAGAAAACAGGCGATAGAACGGAGCCGAGCTAAAGCGCGGCCATCTCGGTCGCGAGCTAGGCTCCTCCCCCCAACACCCATATTTTTAACTGTAGAATACTACAATTAGCTTTAACATATCATTAACCCCTTCTGCGCTCATGACGAGCTCAGCTCGTCATGAGGTTTACCTGTCCTGCGCTCATGACGAGCTGAGCTGGTCATGAACCGCGGGGTTTTAAAAACTTCAGCGCGCAGCGGGAAAACACGACGCGCGCATGTGGTTAAGTAGCTTCAGACATGTTTTCTTGCTCACACTGACATTGCTCAGAGGAGGAGCCATCTTTGATTTTGACCAAAGATTTTTTTGCAACCTTTGTGAATTTTTCACAAAACGGGTTTTAGTTAAGAGAGGTAACTTAGCCTGCATGCCTTGTCTTGTGAGTGTCAGTCATCTAACCAGTTTCAAGGATATCATATCAAGCATGGTGTACAGTCCGTGTTTAAAGCAAATCTGTGAGAAAACATTTTATCCAGTTTCACCGCATTACTAACGCTCACAAGTAAATGTCACACCCACACTGTTTAAGTGTGGGCCAAGTCAAAGGGAAAGCAAGAATCCGTGCACATGGTGCAAAGGCAAATAAATGGTAATCTCTCAAAACTTTCCTTGCAGAATGAGAAGTTCGCACACCCATCGTTATAATCACAACGTGTGGAGGTTATGGTGGTGATGAAAGGGTATCCACATGGCCAAGTTAGAGCAAGAAAGAAAGGAAAGGAGCATGATCTGAAAGGATGTAGAAATGAGAAGGGATGGGCTGATTACCACCCTCCACTCGTGGGATCTCACCTCTGTAAACTTCACAATGATCATAAAAGACTCCTCAGGATCCGGCCAGTCCAGCTGCTGCCAGGTCTTAACAATCTGGGTGTAGCAAGTTGACAGGTCAACAGTAGAAGAGCTGTGTTTGCGGAGCTCAGCAACAGGCTTCAGCTGGAATTAAGTCAGGAAAGAAAAACTCTTGTCAGCAAACGAAAACCTGGAAAACTTATAGTCATGGTGGTTAAATTACTCTTATATGAGTTCAGGACAAGAGAATACTGTCTGAGGTGCAAGCATTTCCCAAACAGAGTACTCCTTCATGCCAGGCTTCATTTCCACTGACAGCTGGTTGACAAGTAATAGCTACTGTATCTAGACCAATATCCTATTTCTGGATCCTTCCGTCTAAAACCCCAAAAATAAAAACATTATCCATGACAAGAAATATCTCTCAATTTGATCCTAAAACATACCTGGTCCATGTGAATAGCTCGCTGAACCCTTTCCTGGGCTGTAGTGTAGGCTTTCTGGAGCCAGCAGGGCAGAGCAGACCTAAACCAGGTGTGATAATTGGAAATGACGAGTTGAGCATCCCTGGGAAAACAGATAATGAGTCATATTATAATTGAAAAAATATTAGGTTGACAACATATTGAGATAATAACATCAATTCTAATAACAAGCCATTTAAAAATAAACATTGCTCCCCTTTAAGTCAATCTTTTCCAAATGTGATGCTTGCACTGAAGTTAAAGTTTGTCTGGTGAATTGCTAAAAAAACCAAATCAATTCAATGTTAAAATGTGTTGTTTTCTTCTCATTATCATATACCAAATTTGTCTCTGGGCCTCCAAGAGTGGGTCCTTCCTTCCTGGCTGTGGAGTTAAATGTGAGATAACCAACAACAGAAGCCACAGTGGTAGGGAGGTGAAGTCACCATGACATCAATCGGAGTTCAAGATGAAGTCAAAGCGGAGCTAACCTGACATGTAAATGATTCTGCCCTATGTCTTCATCACTTTCGCTGGGACCAGCCTGAGGCAAAGTCCGATAATGTCCGTGAAGACCAGTCATAAACACCACAGGGAGAGAAAGGGTCATAGGGATATTTAAAGACCTGCCCAGGTTCACATCCCCTACCACTCAATTACAATAACACGAAAAAACCGGGGGTCTCAAAAGCCCGTAAAGTAGATCACTGGCTTCGACTCCTTACTGAGTGAGTCCGGACACAAGTTCGCTAAAAGCCTAAAAAGACCGGCTGAAACATGTTGGCCCTTTTGCAGTTATTTGTTGAAACTGCTTTTTTGCACTGTTCTTGTTTTTAATCAGGGGTTGAGCCGATATTCTAATAAAAAGTGTTTTTTCGCCTCTTCACCCTATTTTATTCACCACTTTTTTGTGTTTTTGCACTGCACTTATTTCTCATATGATCTATCACTTATGGTCTAAAGTGATTGTGGGCTTGATCCAATTCAGCCTAATATCCTGGGTATGGTAATAAGTCTCTATGATCAAGAGACATACCATCTCGAAAGATTTTTTTTTTTTTTTGCAGAGTCTTATATAGCGCGAACTAGACCCGAACCGGGTATCAGAGTGCTTTACATAGCACCAGTTACGTTACATGAAGACACACATTCATTTTTTGTTAGGCACGGGGAGATTAAGTGATTTGCCCAGAATCACAGGATGTTTGGCGTCGTTACCGAGACTCGAACCCAGTTCCTCCAGGTCCGAGGTCGAGCGCCCTAGCCGTTAGGCCAACTCCTCTCCCAGATGGATGACCAAATGAGAAGATTGATCATTGCGATATATTGATGGGAATCCATTTAGCTGTATGTGGATCTCACTGGTAATCACTTGTCTTTTGCTCTTTTCTTCTGTTTTTTTCCTGTCTTTTTAGGCTTTTAGGGAACTTGTGTCCGGACTCACTCAGTAAGGATTCGAAGCCAGTTAGCTACTTTAAGGGCTTTTGAGACCCCCGGTTTTGGCGTGAAGACCAGTCCACATATGCATAGGCAAGACGCAAAAACATGCTCCAATTTCAGTTTTTAACTCTTTCAGAGGATATAAGGAGACACTGAGACTGACACCGACAGTGCTTGTGGACTGAGGGCAGCACAGCACCATGAATCAATCGGACTGTGATGCCCAGAATACTCCCCAGCGAGTGTACCTATTGGTAAGGTTGCACTGGAGCCGACAGAGTTCCTTTAGGCTGAGGTAGAGCTGGTACAGGTTTTCAGCTGTAGATGCAGACATATTGTTGTTAAGTTGGCCAACATGCACCGACACGTGTTCAGTCACCTGCAAGAGAAAAGAGGAGTAATGTTAGCCAGGACAGAAGAACTTTCTGAGAACACTCAACGTCAATCTATGTAGGGTATGGGATTGGAAAATGTTTGGCTATCTCCACCCAATAAATGTAGCCGGAAATTCCATTAATGGCATAAGAAATTAATGCAAACAGTGATTTCCCCTACATGAGGAAAAATATTAAGTTTAGGATTTGTAATACAGTAGGGTATATATGTGATACATTACCCATGTAACCTTTATTATATTGATGAGACAGATTGTGCTGCTAAAGTAGAGTGAGATTAGGTCAAATATAGGACTACAAATCAAAGTAAACCTATAGTAATTCATGTTACACAGGAAAGGCACCCTCTTAACCAAATCATGTTTTTAATTTGACAGCCAATACTTCCGGTACCAAGGGGCAGGGACAGAAGTAGAAAACTTGCACAGTGTGAAGCAAGAGGGATTGCAAAACTTGATAAAGTTAATGTAGGGGGCTCCTTGAAATGCAAGACATATTGTGCTTTATTTGAACAAGAAAACTTTTAAGGCCAGTCCTCTCAGAGGAAATTGTTGAGGAAAATACATGATATAATACCGAAGAAGAGAACTGCCAAAAAAAGACGGCCACTATGAAAACGTTTGAGAACTGTGCAATAAGCAAACGCAGTTCTGATGATCAACTGATCATCAAACTAAGATTTGGAAGGGAGACACCCCAAATGGTTTTGGTTATAAGAGTGGTTCTGCTTGAACATACTAGACATTTAATAAGAGTGATTGATTGTTCCTGCTTCTGGTTGAAGACAAGGTGCATTATATGTGATGGGGCGGAAGTTGTTGAGGTTGTTCACATCAGCTGAGTTATTTTTTAGAAGTGACGCAATCAGTCCTGTTTTAAGGGCAACAGGAAGGGAGCCTTGGCTGAGGAAGAGGTTAACCAGACTGGTCCAATAGGGAAGAGTGTGGATGTAGAAGTCAATGGTGATGTCACTCGGGACGGGGTGGGAAGAATGGTTAGAGGGTTTTCTTTCAAGAATGCATTTGAGGAGGACATCTGCAGAGATGACGTCAAAGTGCGGAGGATTTGCATTCCTCTAGGGTGGTAGGGTGAATGACCTGATCCACCAGTGATTTCACTTTTTCATCAAGGAATATAGCGAATTCAGTTGCTTTCTTTGGAGGATCGTCAGCCTTGAAGGTTGAGGGAGAGACGTTTGTATTTTTGATGAGGTGAAATCCTTTTTGGGTCTGTTTTTGGCTGAGTTGATTAGGGTTCTGAAGTGTGACACTTTTACATGGAAGATGTGTTTGTGGTATTTTGATTTTGCTGAGCGCAGAATAGAGAAATAAGTGGTGGATGGTGAATGTCTCCATTGTTTCTCCAGGAGCCTCAGGTTCTTCCTTTCTGCATAAAGTTATGTATTGTAACCATTGAGCAGAAGGAATAGGCCTTTTCTTTTTTGTTTTGAAGTGGAACAACATTATCAATTTCTACTGCAAGGCTGGAGAGGCACTGCCTGTGACATTGAGTGAGAGTGTACACCCAAAGACATGCGAACTAAAATAAGCACATAGCATGGCATATGATGGCATGGTATACCACGGGAAAACAGCACAGTACAACAAACACAACATAGCAGCATAACATCGGTCAGAGTACTGCAAAACGGCCTAGTGTAGCATAGCATAAACTCCATAACCCAGCAATGCATAATACACCAAAGCATGACCAAAAACATAGCATAGTGTGACATAGAAAAACAGTATAACACAGCAAAAGAGAACGCAACAACACAACATAATATAGCAAAATATAGTACAAGGCTGCAGAACATATTGTAGAATAATTAACATAACAGCAAAAGACAACACAATACAGACTCTGAGATAACATCACAAAGCATAACAGTTTAGCGTGGCAGAAGCATAATACTACATACTATTTACCCACGTCCACCAGACCATAGTTTAAAACAAAGTAACCTAGCAAATCAAAACATGGCTCGCACAACATAGTACAAGACAACAGAAGGGAGTAGCTGGTTTCTAGCAGTCCCAGCTGTTCTTGGTGAATACGTGTTCACTTTCATGCTTTAATGGGTGCACTCGAAAGCGTAAAAGTGAAACATGCGCCCAGAAGACTTTACATGAACACATTTGTGTTTTGGTGTCTTGGTGAGCTAAATGGACTGGGACCCCATGGCAAACATTTGACCTTGATATCAAGAAAGGACCGCTTCAGATGACTTGGGGTACATCACTAGAGTGATTCAGGAAACGGGGGGCACGTGTGCTTTCTCTTATACTCCAGTCCTAGCCCTTTGATCATTTCGTCACTGGTACGGCGCACACACCATAAAAAAAACGGGTTTCGAAAAATACCTTACAGACCGGGTGTGATTAGGCTCAGAAATCGGCCCGGGATACAAAAAACAAAGTGGCCCACATTTGTCTATTGCCTTTCCGCAAAACACAGCTTCGAAGAAGTAGTATGTAAGAAAGGGGGTTGGGGGGGGTCATGTTTTATTAACTTCACTTCGATAACAAAAAACACATGCACAGATTAGTTCACACTGCTGAGCCACACATGAATGTGAGTGAGACCACTTCTGCTCAGGCCCCCTGCCCCTGCTCAATCAGCATACATTAATGGGCCGGTCCAGCAAAAGTAAGGGAGTGATACCTCTGCCCATCTACCTCTAGAAAGGCTACTCAGGAAAACACTGGGCCCCTGGCGGCATCCTAACAGCACATGCAAAAACAAGCATTTACAATGCAATGGTTTCGCCTTTGGAAAAGTTAGAGCTATTGGCATTGTAAATGACAAAATTTGTATTTATGTGTTGGTTTTGAAAACAGATAAATAAATGGCATTGTCATTTACATTGCCATTAGCTTAATCTCGGCAGTCACTCTGCACTCCCTAGCATTCTGCAGTCACTCTGCACTCCCTAGCAGTCACTCTGCACTCCCTAGTCTCTCTGCAGTCCCTAGCACTCCCTAGTCACTCTGCACTCCCTAGCACTCCCTAGTCACTCTGTACTCCCTAGTCACTCTGCACTCCCTAGCATTCTGCAGTCACTCTGCACTCCCTAGCAGTCACTCTGCACTCCCTAGTCACTCTGCACTCCCTAGCACTCCCTAGTCACTCTGCACTCCCTAGCACTCCCCAGTCACTCTGCACTCCCTAGCACTCCCTAGTCACTCTGCACTCCCTAGCACTCCCTAGTCACTCTGCACTCTCTAGCACTCCCTACTCTGCACTCTCTAGCACTCCCTACTCTGCACTCTCTTGCACTCCCTACTCTGCACTCTCCTGCACACTCACTACTCTGCACACTCACTACTCTGCACACTCACTACTCTGCACACTCACTACTCTGCACACTCACTACTCTGCACACTCACTACTCTGCACACTCACTACTCTGCACACTCACTACTCTGCACTCTACACAAAGATCCGTTACAATTAAAATAAAATAAACCGAGGTGTAAAAAAATGATATGAAGTAATCTTCCTCGAGTTTTTCTAGCACCCGATTCTCTCCCTTCCTTCCCCCTTCTAGCTCCCCACCTCACCTTCTGCCCACACTTTTTCAGATAATGCTGTGAATGGGTGCAAGTATTTATTTTACTTAATGCAGTTTTATATAGTGTAAACTTTTCTAGCACCCGATTCTCTCGCTTCCTTCCCCCTTCTTGCTCCCCACCTCACCTTCTGCCCACACTTTTTCAGATTATGCTGTGGATGGGGAATGGCGGGCATAAAGAGATGGGGTGAAGGAGGGACGAGGGGGTCGTAGGGAGGGGGGTGGGGCGCATATGACGGATGGTGGACGTGGTATACAAGGACGAGGGAGGGATAGAGTTATTGGGTGTAGGGATAGGGAGGGTCGTAGGAAGTGGGTACGAAGGGAAGGGGCCGGAATGGAAGGGGGGAGACGAGGGAGGAGATGAAGAGAAGAAACGTCAGGAGAGCTGAAGGAAGGGGGCCGGACATGCTGGCTGCAGAGGGAAGAATGGCTGAGTGAAAGCGGGTAGTGGAGAGAAGGAGGGACGAAGTGAAGGAGATGTGAGAAGGATAGGATGAGAGGGTTGGAAGGGAGCCTGGCTGAGGCTCGGCAGGGGCTGGAGCTGAATAACAGACGGGATGCAGCGGGGGTCTGTGTGGAGTGATGGAGGGGTAGGTGAGGCGAAGGGTCGTGAACTGATGGTGGGAAGAAGGGGCACCAGAGGAGAAGACGGACTCAGGAGAGACAGGCAGGGAGGAGGAAATGAAGGGGAGGTGGACTGAGAGATTGGGGTAACTGGAAGGCGTCTTGGAATGAAGGTTTGGCAAGTATAGAGCCGACACAAGAGTGAAGGGCTGGGTGAAAGGGGCTTAGGGGGTCGTGGTATGTATCTATGGTGACTGTATGTATCGTCGACACGACTTACTGTCATAGGGTTGACCAGTTTGAATAAGTGCCGAAGGAACTGGCGGCTTCCGGGTTCAGAACCAACAGCTAAACCTCCCTTGTGTTCATAACCTTCATACCAAAGCCCTTGTGTCGGTGGTCTCATTTATCTGCGTCATCTGGGCACACTCTACCACTCCACCAGGGGCCTTGGATTGTCCAGATCAGGTCTCTTTGTCCTAATCAAACCTTCCACAAAACAGGCATGGAGGTAGAACCATAAAGTGACTTGGTCCCCACCTCAAAAATGATCTTCATCCAGCATTAAGGAGCCCAGAGACAACTCGTCTTTCTAGGAAACGGTGAGAAGAAACTATTCAAACCGAAACCTTCAACCACAACCACTGTGAATGAGCACTGCCCTTGGACTTTCTGGCGTATATACTTTTTCTTTCCCCAGTCTTTCCAAGAGCTTTCGCTTCTAGTTTAAAAGTGGAAGCTTCATACCGGAGTTTGCTTTCCACTCTGAGGACAACAAATGATGGATGGAAAGTATGAATTAATCTCAGCTAGCCACCGGTAACTATTCAGGTCCGCTCACCAGTCTTGCGTGTTTTGTTCATTCACTGCAACGACCAGACACAAATCAGTCATGACTCCCACAACAAAATGAATAACTAGACCGCAAGCCTAGACATTTAGCCTTTTAGGACCGACTCGTTGAGTTTCACCTATAATCGTATGGGGCAACAATTTGTGGACCCAAGTATTCACTTATGAGACATGGCCCAGCAGTTCAGGCTGGTGTTTCGTTTGGGATTGGCCCAGGACTGGTTTGCGTTTGGTGGGTCATTGACTGTAAAGGGTTCTACAATCTATGTAAGCATCTGCAAAATCAATAGGCTTGACGCATATACTGTATGTGTATCAGCTGTGTGCATATTATACAAATATCAATTCTGTTGGCCTGAAGCATAGACCGGAGCATCAGAAAAATGGATTGTAGCGAAAGAGGTCATCATTTTTGTCTGTAGCTTCCATATTTAAGGTGATTTTGCCAACACTCGATACCCATTGCTGCCTGGCTGCTTATCAACTCACTTTAGATGGAAAATAGTACCTCATGCATTCCAGTGGCAAAGGAAGGGGACACCCAGCCAGGCAATAGAATAACAGTGAGACTAAAAATATTCCTGCGGGCTGATCCAAGATAAGATGGACCATGTCTGAAGCCAATGGCTGATGGTTCTGGTGCAAAAAAGCAGATGGCTGACAAAGGCAGACTCAAAACCCCTTAAAATACGTGCGTTTAGTAGAAAGTTTGTCATTAATAGCGCATGGTCGATACACTTCAAACCTAAACAAAATCAAGTGTGAGCAGTAAAATTGCATATAGCTCAGATTAATTAAAGTATTGAGATTAAGCCTATTGGTGATCTCAGCCTAAAATGCTTTACGAACACAATTAGTTGTACGATGGCGGATTTCATCTCCGGAATGTGTGATCCGGGGCCGGTTTTCCAGTCACACTTGTTTTCTGTCTTTGCCCCAGTGAGATCAGAATCTAGGACTGTTTGTTCATTACAGAATACTGCAATCCTGTCCCCTGCGGAAACCCTTGATTGCACACAGCACCGCTCTTGCTGTATCGGCCGTGGCTGGCCCACGGACAGCCCGAGGGCCGCCCCTCGCCGCGGGCCCCTGCCGCCCGCAGGGGGACGCCCTGGGGGCGCGGGTAATTGGCAGACGCGCTGGATTTAAACTGCTCAAGAGACGCTTTCCCCCAGCTGAGTACCCTTGAAAGAATGAGGCGCCAGCGGGAGGGAGGGAATGAGCCCGGCTTGAAAGGGAGCGCGCGCAGGTATCACTTTGAAGGCTTTAGCAGATTAATGAAATGTAAATGGTGCGTAAACTATTTATGGCAGGCCTTTTTTGCCATCCTTGGAAGTTTGCGCAGTGTAGTACAATAAAGCCGCGTGAGGCATGATTATAAAGCCACTCTCAAGCTAAGACACTGACACTTAAAAGATGGCGCGCGCCGCGAGGGCCCGCGCCATTAAAGCGGGGCTGCGGCTCTGCTGACTGGCCGCCACCTTTGTGTTTTATCTGCCTCTGTCAGGGCTCACGCGGCGTCAAAAGAACACAATTAGTATCTGGGGCTCCTCCTGACGACGAGTCCGGCACACGCAGAAAGGAAGGAAAATGGGCAGGAAGAGCCTTGTTCAGGTGTCTGAGGCCTCATAAAAAGAGGGCGTCATCTGTTTTTACGCCACTTTGTGCACTTCATGTTTATGCCCCACTCAGCAATCCGTGACCTCCATGAAGTGCGTGATTACCCCCATATGATCCTGGTGACCTGGTGTATAATGTTTTTCCTGAAGTATATCCAGAAATCCAGTGTAGAGAAAACAAGCACCACGAGCACAGGGAGGGAGGGGGGCGGGAACGGCGCACGGATAGCGGGAGGGGGGGCGAAGGGCACACGGAGAGGGGGAGGGGGGACACGGAGGAAGACAGGACCACACAGTTAAAGGAACGGACAGGAAAGGAACCACTCACCTGGACTTCCTCGGCCGGCGGTCGGCCGCCAAATGGCCCAAACAAACCTCAACCAGCCCAAAAAAAAGCCCCGCCCACCGCCGCATGACGTGGCCAAAAGAGAAAAATTCTCGGGAACGCCCCCGAATCTGGTCCGGCCTTAACGGACAGATCCGGCACCCAATGGCTAGCCTCCATTTATGGAGCTAGCCAATGAGAGCCGGGGGACGTTCCCTAATGTCCTTATTGTAAACAAAGGATTTCGCCTGCGCCGAAAAGCTGCGCAGAGCGCAGCCTTCGGCAGGCGAAACCCAACAACAGTTGATGGACAGAATGCAAAACAATGTCATACATTCACCCCAGTGCAGAGATCTGGGCCTAAATGCAGTGAGAATCTGGAACTCACTTCCGCCTCAGCTCCGGACCACCGCCTCCACCCAGGCCTTCAAAAGGGACCTCAAAGTTCTCCTCCTTCAAAGACACTTCTAAATGTAATTCATGCCCTCTCTATTATCTGAAGGAAGACCTCCCATTACTGAAAACTATTCTCCATGACTATGGAAGTGCCTTCCTAGTGTGTTCTGGTAGTTTGAGTGTTTACCATTTATTGCAGTATTATCCTTGTACCTGTGTATGGTACCCGTCTGTAACTTGCACTCGTCACTTTTCTCCTGTAACACACTGTTTGCTACCTCTCACAGTTTGTTTGCTTTTGATACTTGCACAAGTGCCACCATTGCCTACGTAACGTTTGTTCTTGTGTCTCAGTGTCTAGCATATATTGCAGTATTATACCTCTGATTGTACTTTGTTTTCTCTTGTAACTTGCACACTTGTCACTATTTACTCCTGTTTTGCACTGTTTGCTACCTCATGTATTGTTTGCTCACAATTGTCACTTTTACCTCATGTAACTTATCATCTGCTTTTGTAATTTTGTTCTTTTGTAATTTTCTGTTCCTATTGTGAAGCGCTCTGACGCCTTCGGGTAAAGTCTGCGCTATATAAAAACGCACAAATAAAATAAAAAAATAAATAAAAATAAATCCATCGTTTTTTTGCTCACCATACCATTCCAGTTTGGACCCAGCCATATGCAAATCAGTCTTGACCCTGCGGCCAATGGGAACAGTCCAGCCCGAACTGCCAGGCCAGGTTCTCCCTGGACTGGAAACAAGCATCCTAGGACCGGTTTCGGGCTTTCAGCCCTCATCAGTCAGGATAGCTTGACTCCAGTGGCATGGAGAGCATGGGACACACGTCTGGGCATACCCGTCCCACTCGGGGTGACAAATGCAAAAACAACAGTTGATGGACAGAATGCAGAACAATGTCGTATTCACCCTGGGGGGTGAGTGTTTGAAAAGTTTCAACACTCCGTCCATCATCTCTTTGTGTTTGCTTTGTTCGCTTTAAGTTGGCAGGGTATGTCCAGACGTGGAAAGAAAGGAACCTGCGATTCCTCAAGATAAGAAAAATACACAAGTCTGTGAAGAGTCGGAATCCGCATCCCTGACGGACTCCCACCTCTAATGGTCCTCCAACATATGGCCAAGAACCAGCATGACTTAAACGTGTGTCCTACATAAAGTTCCCCCAAACCTGAGGAATACCTTCAGAGAAAACCCTCATGGTCATATTACAAAGGTCAAAACGCGTCGGCACATTCTGCATTGAGGCCAAGAGTAATTCCTCTTTAAACATTTTGTCTAAGGACAGAAAGTCTAAGCCCGATTAAGTTGGTGTAGACATGGACTAATACATTTGTACTCTGACCTCATTTGGACCCTTGATTAAGACAGTATCGAGGGTATATAGGAAAAGGGTCCTGATACATTTATATAGTAGGACAGTTTAGATTTACATCAGTTCACATAATATAACGTACGTTACATGTTTTGTACCAGAGACATGTATTTCGTTTTTCATGTTTTGTGGTTATGTTTAGATTGTCCCAATTAGTTTCTTTGCACAATGTACTGTACAGATCAAATTGCTGAATTCATTGCTTGGGTCATATCTTTACCAATGCATCAGTTGCGTTGTTTTTCATGTAAATTTGTCGCTGTGCTCTAACAGCTGTTTGTTTTAAAGAAACAATGTTTGATATAGTAAATCCATAAAGAATATAAGTACAATTGGATATAATCTTTATTTGTCGTACACTCCAATTTCAAAATGGAAAAACAATAGCATGTTGTTAGAGAAACTACAGAAGTAATTTAAACACATTAAGTGAAAAGATTTGTAGGTACGAGAGACCTCTGATTACGTAAGCTTCATAATCTATGGTCTAAGAGGCATCCGTTTGATGCACTGTATAGGAGATTCAGGGCATGTGGTTACCCTAATTTGACCATCTCTAGAGCATTTGAGAGGGCTAATGCCATACCAAGAGAAGAGTTTCTGAGGGGTCGCATTGATGGTGACCAGGCACATGGGGAAGTGACTGCTACTCCAGAGACTAACATTAGTGGGACAGTTGACGCTCGCCTTATCATTACCTACAGTAGGGAGGAGAGAGCCATCAGATCTATTGTAAATAGACAATGGCAGATCATTCTGACGGACATTATTCTAGGCTCGTTAGTTCCAAAACTGCAGAACATTACTTATGGTCGTGCCTACTTAATGAGGGATTCATTAGTTAAGGAGCAGCCCTGAAACTATTGCCACATCTAACTGCTCACTAATGTGAAATGCTTCTTTAAATGCAGTGCTTGTAGAGCTTGTCATTTTGGGATCAACACTACTAAGGTCAATGCTGCCTACCTATCAGAGCCCATTACCATCAAAAGCAAATACACCTGTAGAATAGAATATGCGGTCTACGTATTACAATGCACATGTGGCTCGAGATATGTGGGCAGCACCAAACCTCAAGTCCACATGAGGAACTTACATCACCTCAGGGCCATAGTCAGCAACGATCATACATATCCAGTGGTTAGGCATTTCAAAGAGATCCACAATAACAATTTACAACATCTGAAATATTTTGTCATTGACAAAGTACCCACATCAAGAAGAGGATGTAACAGTGAAAAACTCCTTAGACAACTGGAGTCACGGTATATACTTGATCTAAATACTAAGACACTGTGGGGCCAAAATTTGAGTGAAGATCTGTATAATTTTCTCTAATGACCTGTCTATCCACTAATGTTTCTAACATCTGTTTGAGTTACTAACATACCAGATATTGGCTCTCATCTATATTCTACATGCTTTCCCCCCGACATTCATTCCTTCCTTCCTTTCCTCCATTTGCCCTTCCCACCCATCTTCTCCAGTTCTCCAATCTCTCTTGTTTGTAAATATCTATGGGTTTGTTCTCCTGTATTGTTTTCCTTTATCAGTTCCACAGTATGCCACTATATTGTTTTACCTATCTACTTCAGACTTCACAGTTGGCAACTCAAGAGCTCACTATTTAATTGCGCCTACTCTATGCATTATGCATATCTATTCCAAACCTTGATATGTTTTAGTTATGTACTTACATAATCCACATATCTTACACTATTGCCCGTGACTGTTGAATCTGTTTTCCTATATCCATACAGTGACATATCTGTTCTACTGGTGACGTGAACATTTGTAGGTATTGTAATTAGCGCCGCTTGGCATACATGCCTCGCACTGTATATAGTTCAGTAGTATTTTGTTACCTTGTTTCACTCATGTCACTTTGTGCACTATAACTTAGCTGTACATTCATCACATTCTCAGCAGCACTTTTCATTTCTCACAATGCACATTCAGCAACTATACAATTCCGTAGGTCTTTGTTTGTATTTAGATGGAGTCAAGTACATTGATACACCATCCGGTTGTCATAGGTCAGCGCTAGATCAAATATACGCCCCATGCCCCAACACAGCCACGTAGAAATAGAGTTGCTACAATATTGACTTGGTATTCGATCTTTACATTTAGGCAACGATTGACCATGGTCTGCATTCCTAGTACTCAGAACAAGGCCAGTTCACATTGCCTTATAAGATCAATCATTCCACAATTATTTAGCTCTTTGATCTTTAGAAATTGTATGTTTATTTTATATATATGTCTCACATCTGCGCTGAACCGATGACAATAATATTACATTTGCACGTCTTCTATGTCTATATCGAAGAATGGTGTTTGAAGTCTGTCTATATTGTCTATGACCTACATGGTCACTAACATGTGATTTCTGACTTAGGGGGTGGGAAACGTTCTCTTACCTGTGTCTAATGAAATTGTAAATGATGGTTGAGTAACAACACTGTACCCTATATAAGCTTGCCATTTTATGTAGCGCGTTATGTGATCAAGGCCGCAGGTCGGCGGCCTGAAATGCGTCATGTGTACCATGTAATTTAAATTAACTTTTTCACTATACCTGGAGTCCGTGCCTGAGCCGTGATTCTTCACTGTTTATGCATCAGGAAGTATTTGGATATATATATATATATATATATATATATATATATATATATATATGTTTCAGGGACATTATAGTTAGTTGGACATTTCACTAGTACAAAACTTGAGAAATTCCGCCCTTATAGTTAGTTCAGCTAACTATAACTCACACCCCCGCAATGCACTGCTGATGACGTCACATATTATATCATTCATGACATGGTCAGTGACATTACTGATGACCTCTCAAATGACATCACTGATAACATCACTGCTGACATCATTCAGTGACTGTATTTCTATAAAGTTTAATTATGTTTTATATGTATTCCAAGGTGTATTGGATGTCTAAGTGGCTGGATGGAAGATTTAGTAGGTGCATGACTGACTGTATAAGTGAGTGATTAAATGTGTCTTACTGAATGCATGGGTTAGTGACTAACCTGTGTGAATGTCTGTATCATGTCTGTCTGTTGTTGTATAAGCTGCTGTATGGGTTGGTGAGTAGCTACATGAGTGTCTATATGGGTTATGGCTTGGTTGCCTGGGTATTTGTATGGGTGCATGGGTGTGTGTGTGTGGGAGGTGTGTGAGTGGATGATTCACTGGGTGTATGGGTTCAAGAATACATGTGGAAACAGCTGTATGGGTCGGTGAGTGTGAACATGGGTGTGTTGGTGAGTGAATGGATGTCTCAGTGGTACATGTCCAAGTAACTACATATCTAAAAGGCATTGTATGTGAGAGTTGGAGTATATAAATGACTATACGTGAGAGTCAGTGATTGTGAGAGGAACTGTAAGGATGAATGTGTACTTGTATCAATGATTGTATAAGTATTTGTTAGTATCTGTATGAATAAGTGAGGCGGTGTGTGTGTATAACTGTATAGGTGAGTAAATTGAAGTGTAATTCTGGATGAGTGGCGGTGTGCGAGTGTCTGCATAGGTGTATGAGTGCATATGATAGTGTTGTATTGATGAGTGACTGCATGTATGAGTGACTGTATGGGTGAATGAGTGGATGTCTTTGTAGACCTTGGAACCAGAGAGTGTGTATGTAGTAACCGGTATTGGTGTGTCTATGGTTTCGAAAATGGTAGTCTGTATTTTAGAGTGGGTGTATCAAAGGTTATATTAGGGTGTGAGGAGGTGCATCAGATTTACACGTGGATGTTGTAATCGGGGATGTCATCAGTGATGTTATTTAAGATGTCATCAGTTATGTCACTGACCATGTCATGAATGATGTAATATGTGACGTCATCAGCAGTGCATTGCAGGGGCACGAGTTCTAGTTAGCTGAACAAACTAGGACAGCAGAATTTCTCAGGTTTTATACGAGTGAAATGTCCAACTAACTAGAACGTCCCTGAAACCTTGTTTTTTCCAGTGAATTTCTAAGGTTTTGTGAATGCTAAATTCTAACTATAACGTGCCTGAAACCTATGTTTTGTTCAGTGAAATTCAAAGGTTTTTTAAATGCTAATTTCTAACTTTAACATAGCAGTCACATTTGCAGAGTGGTGGAGAAAGGTGAGCGTGGCCTCCAAACACCTTTTAGCAATCCCACTTTGTGGGATTTAGCGGAGGTAACAGGAGGGATAGTGAGCCCCCAACTTCAACCTTGGGGGCCAACTACCCCTTTTATTATCTCCAGTAAGTCCCACACAGCAGGATTGCTAACTTGTTACATCAGACCTGCTCCCTCCCTGCACCACTGTGCAAAAGTGCTCCATGGCATGTTGTTAGTTGGGGGTTAAGTTCCCCTCAATCTTGAGGGGCCCTGGGGGCCAAGTAGCTCACCAGGTACCTCCAGTAAGTGCCACAGAGCTGCCTTGCAGAGAGGTGTTCAGAGGCCACGTCCCTTTTTACACGGATGACGGTTGATTAGCCAGAAACCAGTCCCAGGATGCTGGTTTCCGATCCAGGGATGACATGGCTTGGCAGTTCGGGCTGGACTGTTGCCATGAGGCAAAGTGCCAGACTGATTTGCAAATTGCCATGTCTGAACTGGAGTGGCGGAGTGAGCTAAAGAATGATGATGGATTAAACCCTGATCAGTTGACTGGGTGTGAGTGCTTGCAATGTTCGACACTCTGTCCATCATCCCCTTTCGTTTTGCTTTGTTCGCACTAAGTTGGCAGGGTATGCCCAGACGTGGGTCCCTTGCTCACTTTGCCACTGGATTCAAGCAAGCCTGGCTGATGATGGCTGATTAGCCAGAAACCGGTCCCAGGATGCTTGTTTCCGGTCCAGGGAAGACATGGCTTGGCAGTTCGGCTGAACTGTTCCCATGAGGCACAGGGTCAGACTGATTTGCATATGGCCATGTCTGAACTGGGGTGGCGGAGTGAGCTAAAAAATGATAATGGATTAAACCCAGATCAGTTGACTGGGGGTGAGTGCTTGCAATGTTCAACACTACGTCCATCATCCCCTTTTATTCGCGACCCCAGCGCGAATTCGGCCGATTTAAAAAAAAATGCTTTTTTTTGGCCTGGGGCTCAGGGTTTTTCTACCCTGCCACCTTTTCTTCCTTTTTCACTTTGTTTCACCCTTTTTCTTGTGACTCGGTTACCGAGTCACAAGATGGCTGCCCACACTTCCTGGTTTGGAGTGTTGGCAGCCAATCAGAGTGAAGCTCATGCCCAGGAGGGTTTGCGAACCCTCTTTGGTGCTCAGATATCGATATTTTTCTTTTTAAAATTTCACAGGAACTACTGAACGGATTTACACCATTTAACAAAAAGGGCGCACTCTAAACCAAGACCTACCTTTTTGCCAAATTTGGTGTAATTCCATTCAGCAGTTCGGGCTGTAATAAAGTTCCTGTGGAAAATATCAGGGAGAGCTTTGGGCACCCCCTTTTTTCTTGGCCCCCGCCTGACTAATCACCCCGAAACTTTCAACACACAAACTGAGCGGTCCCAACCCTATTTTTGGGAACATTTCATGAAGATTCTTCAAACGGCGCCAAAGATATTGGCAAATCCAAAAATACTTTTCCTAGGGATAATAGGTCCTGTACCGCCAGTAGGTGATATATATATATATATATATATATATAAATATATATTTATAGACAGATGTAGATAAACACATCCAAGTAAAGTAACCATTATGATACAAAATATTATTGAAGAACATTAGCAAAGAATTGGAAACAACATTAGCAAAATCTGATGGGCAGATTCATACTACGATTACTTCTTTGAGAAGATATAACATCAAGACAACATCAGCGTAACCTAATGGGCAAATTTCGTCTTCAATCACTTCTGTATAGAGATATATCATCATCTACTTGAACTCCTCTTCAAAACTCCCCACCATCCTCTACCTCTGGTCTCCTCAGATCAGCAATAGCAGCCTTGAATTTCACCACCTTTTCAACATTCCACCAATTTTGTCTATTAATTCTGACAGCATTCCCACACATTCTATCAAGAACCATAGGCTCAGTAAAATTTTATTCCACCTTTCCATGTGTGTAAGAGGAACTTTGACTTGTACATCACCCACTACAAGAAGATGAGAATGCACTTTTGTTCTTGCATCAAAACACTTTTTTAACTTGTACTTCCTGCACATTTTTCCTAACCAAACTTTCAACGTCATCCACTACACCACGTTTTACCCACTTGTACATCCATCCTGTGCAAATTTAAGAAGATAGCTGACATCCTCTCCATAATTTGAAAGGAGAAAATTTAGTAGAGGAATGAGGAGTGGTGCTGCTGTAAAACTATAGACCGTATAGCATTAGTTACAACACCCTTTGTTCGCAATATCCCACTGAATACATTCACCCAAAATACGATTCATCCATTGGTTTGTGTAGGATAAAGTGAACTGCTAAGATGTTGGATTGCGTCTACTTAATATGTTCTAAATATGGCACTGTGTTTTTAACCATGAGTGTGGGCATTGATAATTAAAGACAAGTGCCTATTGCCTTTGCAACTCATTTTTAACTTTTTCGTGTGAGGAAGAAGCTTCTCTTCCCACTATGGGGACTTCAGGGGTGATTGTTGAAATGTTTGTTTATACAAGTAGATAGATTATAACACACACACACACGCGCGCACACACACACACACACAACATTCTTCTAAACTTGTTGGGGTATTGGTTACTTCCCATACATAAGAGACGTGCCGATGATGATACAGTGAGCAAATTGTCGAGAATCTGCCAATTTCTCCCGGGGGGGTTGCTTACGTGAGTCACTCCCTATGTTTTCTTTTAAGGGTGTTCTATAACTGCACTCCATATACCCCTCGGCACCGGACCTTTCTGTTCTCTTTTTTTTACAATACAAACAAACACACACACACACACACAGAGATGTCTTTTTAGATGTACACTAGAGACAGCACTATCTTAGATATAGATGAAGTGGACCCTGAAACCCATATAAAAAGGATTGGACGTGTGTGCCATCTCAAGGGCTTTTGTGTATAATATGATAAAGAATTAAAAGGCCCCACAAGATCAATGCCTACATTTTCCCATGGTACAGATGATAAATCAATTGGTTGTAAAGGTGGGCTTCTTATTTTCAGATCCTTTTCGCAACTGTTACAAACGACACAATCACTGACATGCTGATCAATATCCATACAAAGCCACTAGAATACTTCATGTACCCTATGTTTAGTGAGTTTTCTCTCTTGGCTAGTTCTTAACAAAACTCACAACTTGTGAAAACAACAAATCTTGTAGTTCTTCTCTGTACTCAGTCTCACCAGAACATATATTCTCCAAATCGATGACAGCAATGAAACAACTTTCGTATTCATCATCCTACACAGCTTTCATGCCTAGCTCATCAACCGGAAAGCTAGACAAATAATCAGCCTTAACATTCTTACTTCCAGGCAAGTACGAAAAATATCAAAATTATACTGCAACAAGTTTGCAGAAAAACAGGCTCTAAGCATGGCGTGTGATCTTTAATTTTTTCACCTGGTTGGATGGAGGACTATGATCAGATCTTATCAAAACCTTGTTGCCCCAAATGGGTGAAACTTCCTTATAGCCCAGCAACACGCTAGTAACTCCTTTTCAATCACAGAGAAATTAATTTCAAAACTCCTCAAAACACTAGAGACATACGTGTTTTCAATGGCATCCTTGACTTGCGTTAATACTGCACCAAGCCTGAAATTCATTGCATCCACTGTGATGGTGTATTGTACACTTCGATCAAACGGCTTAAGAATCCTTGATTCCACCAACTGAGACTTAATCCATTCAAATTCTTCCCAAATAACATTTTTCTACAATTAAGCAGTTAAAGGTTTCACCTGCGATGCAAAATCAACAATAAATCTTGAATAGAAATCACAAAAGCCAATAAATTACTTAAGTCCAGTTTTATCAGAAAGTGGAAGAAAATCAATGATCGCTTTGACCAACCCAGTCCTCGGATCTACTCCATGTTCAGACACAACATGAACCAGGTACTCAACTTTGTCTCTCAAGAAATGATACTTTTCTACATTCAAAACAATACCATTCTCATGAATAATGCTTAAACCGTTGCAAAATATAATCATGCCCCTATCTGGTGGAAGCATAAATCAAAACATCATCTTTAAAAACTGGCACTCCATCGATTTTTTTGAACATGCGAATCATAATCCTCTCAAAAACAACAGCTGCCAAAAACAAATCGAATGGCATTCTGCAGTACTGAAATTGTGTCAGTTGGAGAGACAAACCCTGTAAGATGTCTAGATAAGGGATCAAGAGGGGGCGTCGCCAGGCGCCGATGAAAATGGCCACCTAGAGACCGAGCTCCGCCGGGACCGTCGTTGTCCCCACCAAATCCGACCGTTAATCCTTGCTGGAGCGCACTGCCATCGGCGCCCCAGCTCCCTTAGGTGAGGTGCTGCATCGACGCACTTCGAGCGGAGCCCCGGGGCCCACAGGAGTGAAACGCCGCGACCGGAGCTGCGGCGGCGGGCCTGGAGTTGAGGTCTGGAGCCCGAGTGCTGGCAGTGGCTAAAATCGAGCCCCCGGACTGCGGCCTACATCGACAGTGAGGCCTTGGTGAAGCGGCGTCTACGGTGGGCGTGGCCTCATCGGACGTGCAGCGCTGAGGCCGCGGCCCTTGCTGGAGTCGGCGGCGTGACGAAAACGGGCGCCTGTGGGGGAGCCTGACGTGCCGGGCGGCAGGCCGCAGTCCGGCGCCTTTCCTGCATGGTGGGACACAGGAATCACTGCCGTACCGAGCGGACACCCTAGGGACATAAGGGGAAATCCAGCTCTACGCTATTGTGCTCCGCGTGTGGCACTGGAGGCGTGAATGCCGTCGCAATACACAGTGAAGAACTTGACTGGGCACACAGCACCCTGGTAATAGCGGCACACAAGAGGCAAGGGGGTCCAATGGTGACATAAGGGTAGAGGAGGCCGGCACCTGTGGAGAATGAGGGCCCTGACCGCAGAGTTTGCTGCATCAGAAAGAACATTAGTAGCCTGGGTCTACTGGAGCACTGGGCGGCTTTACTACTGGGCGCATTTACGGAGGCGCCGCAGGACAACCGAGCCAGGCTGCGGCCTAAGGTCATATCCCGCAAGAGACACGTGGCGACGACATCAGCTGGCACCCTGCTTTGCCGCGCGGCCGTACTTAAGAAATTGCGGTAACGCGGGACTGGAGGCTGATACTACCCCAAACCGGCGGCACGGACACCTGCTTGAGGGGCGCATTACTTCGCCATGCGGCCCAAGGGGGGAGCGGCGACCCAAACCAACAAACTGGATCAATACGTGGTGCCAATCACGCAGCCGCAATCCGGTGGGGCGGCTAAGGACAACAAGGACCAGGCACAACCCTCCCTGACCTCCATAATGACCGCAATCCAGACCTTTGGCACCATCCTCGAGACAAAAATGGACAAAATCTCTATCGAGGTAAATTTGTTACGCTCAGACCTTGGCAAGACCACAGAGAGATCCAAGACCAACGAAGTCGACATCAAGGCGCTACAGGCCTCCGAAAAACTGCTGGAGGGCAGGGTGAACGAGCTCGTCCACCAACACCGACAGATGGCCCTGAGGCTCAAGGACCAGGAATGGAGGGCCCGAAGGAGCAACATCTGCGTGGTAGGTGTGCCGGAAGGAACGGAGGGGCAGAGTATGGAGCTATTTCTGGAAGACCTAATCCTCTGCCATCTGAAGCCGAAGAGACTCTCCAAGATCTTCACCATCGAAAGGGCACACCGCGCCCCGGTCCCTAAACCCAAACCAGGGGCTCCATAGAGAACAATCATTGCAAAAGTGCTGAACTATAGGGACCGCGATGCAATCCTCCAGGTAGCTAGACAACATGGAGACCTTCAGTACGAAGAGGCTACCGTCCGATTCTTCCCAGACTTCACACTGCTTGTCCAGCAGGAACGACGATCATTCCAGGGAGTTAAGGCGGCACTCCGAGAATGGGGAGTCAAATACATGATGTTCTTCCCAGCTAAACTGAAAATAATTACAGGAGGTAAATCCCTCTTCTTCACATCGCCAGCAGCAGTCCAGAAATGGCTTGACACGACGGCGCCGGAGGCACAAGCAGGACGAGACAGCGACAACTGGAGGGAAGCCAGGGCCTCCTCTCCTGGTTCGGCGGCAGGTAGAACGGAGGGAGACGAGCAGAGCCAACGATCCTGGCATTCCAGGTCGAACAGTCCCCGCTGGGACTCGACCCGGGACACTACAGCGCGGTGAAGAAACGGACAAAGGCGCTAGAACTCGTCGAACAGTAACGTATAATGCAGTCATTGAAGTGTTGGGTGCGATTGAGGCTGGGTGGCATGAACGTCTGCACTGAGACTCCGAGACTTCCTAACAGTCTTTACCTGCACTGCAGACCTGAGGGACTTACAGCATGGGGCGACACGGGTATGGCGGCCGAGGTCGGGCCGGCCTACGTTTTTCCCACACAGAGTTTCCTCGGGGGGGTATCCACTCTCTCCGGGGTAGGGTTGGGTGACAGGCGCTCTGCTAATTGGGGCGGTGGGTAGTTTGAAACCCAGGGAGCAGGGTGGGGGGTCTGATTCATGGGGGAGGGAGGGTAATCCACACGAAGTTGGGGGGCAGGAAGGGGGGGTTTCATGCCTGATGTAATGATCACTGTTTGTACTGAATTTGAATGTTGGGAGGGTAGCTGGGAGGGTAGGGGAGTTGGGAAGGTTGTACGGCCACGTGTTGTTAAGATTAACAGAGTCGATAAGGTCACCAAAATACAAGAACAGGTCAGCTCACACAGTAACGGTTATGGCTAATAGATGGGAAAAAAGTCTCAAAGTTCTGAGCTGGAATGTTAACGGGCTAGGAGATAGGCTCAAACGCACCATAGTCCTACAGTTCATTAAAGGTTACCAACCAGACGCAGTCCTGCTGCTGGAGACACATCTTATGGGGAACACTTGCCAAGCACTCAATAGATGGGGGATACACTCGAGTGACTCACTCCGGCTTCATCTCTTGCTCCAGAGGCGTAGGGATCTTGCTGCGTCGCTCCCTGCCCCTCTACATAGACCGTACAGAGTCAGGCCCGCAGGGCCGCTTTGCAGCATTGTCTGGGAGATGGGAGGGTTGCAGAATAAATCTGCTTTCTGTGTATATCCCACCTGGCCTCCAAACTCAAGCATACATAGATCTGGGCAAACTACTACTCTCCTTCCCCGACGGTCAATTGGTTATGGGGGGAGATTTCAACGCTGTAGTGTCAGGGACCCTGGACAGACATCCTCCCAGAGACATACCGCAAGGGCAGAAATGGCTGGCGGACTTCTTGGAGGCCTTTGGGCTCACAGACGTCTGGCGGCTGCTGCACCCTACTGATCGGCATTTCACCTTCTTCTCCGGGCCGCACCACTCATTCTCCCGCCTGGATTACATTCTTACTCTACTACAGCATTTGAATTTGAATTTAAAAACATTTCTATAGCGCACTTTTACCACGCGGTTTCTTGGCGCTTTTGAGTAGTAGGGAGGCCAACAGGAGCAGAGGGGGACTAAGCATTATAAGCTCGGGAAAAGAGCAGGGTTTTTAGACCTTTCCGGAACTCAGTGTAGGAGGGTGTCCCACGGAGTTCCGTCGGGAGGGAGTTCCAGAACGCAGGAGCGAGAACTGCGAATTTTGTTCCGCCTGCCTTTTTCTTTCTGAAACGGGGGATAGTTAACAAGGCCTGATGAGAGGAACGAAGCTCTCTGCCCGGCGTGTAGGGCTTGATGGCGGAGCAGATGAACTCCGGAGCGGTGCCCATTTTGGCCTGAAAGGTGGTACAGCCAAGCTTAAACAAGGCTCGTTCTTTCACCGGCAGCCAGTGCAGGGCCTGCAATAAAGGAGTAACGCGATGGAATTTAGGCAGGCCATGAATCAGGCGGGCAGCCTGGTTCTGCACTAGCTGCAGCCGGCGAATGGCATAGGCTGGGGCGCCGTTGTAGATGATATTGCCGTAATCAAGGCGCGAGAGCACCATAGCCATCACTATGATCTTTAGAGCGGGTAGAGAGAAGAAGCGAGAGATCTTCCTAATGGTTCTGAGGGAAAAAAAACTGGAAGAAACAACTGAGTTGACCTGTGAGTGAACAGAAAGTGAAGAATTCAAAAAAATATCAAGGGTTTTGACCTTAGGGACGGGGATCGGAGGGACACCAAGTGAGGGAGGCCAGTGGGAGGAAGACCAGGGACTGCAACCACCTCCGGTCAGGACTAATTCCGTCTTGTCCGGATTGAGTTTGAGGTGGTTGCAGTTCATCCAATCCTGAATGAACAGCATGACGGATTGGACGTTCAGGGATGAAGAAGAAGAATGGGAAAGGTTAAAGATTAGCTGGAGGTCATCGGCGTAATTAAACACCGTGACCTCAAGCTGCTGTAACAAAAAAATAAGGGGGTAGATGTATAAATTAAACAAAAGGGGAGAAAGTGAGGAACCTTGGGGGACTCCACATACGACCCTACGAGGGGCAGCAGTGAAACCAGCTAGGTGGACCGCCTGAGCCCTATCACTCAGGAAGGACTCAAGCCAGGCGAGGGCCAGGCCCTCTACAGCACAACACAACTGTACAAGAAGCAACACACCTCACCCGTGGCATATCTGACCACTCACCGGTCTTTACACACATAACGTTTGGGACTAAACGGGAGGGCATTTAAAGAATGAGGAAATTAGGCAGACGCTGTCCAGGTCAATAACCCAATACTTCGACAATAATGTTGGGTCGGTGGGTTCCACAGTTACCCTTTGGGAGGCCTTTAAGACCGTGCTTAGGGGAGAGGCGCTATCGACCATCACAGGCAAGCGAAAGGACAAAGTTAAACAGATTGCTTCCGTGGAAGCTGACCTTGCAGTGCTGGAGAGGGACGCACGTGAAAGTGGGGACACAGACGTGCAACATCGAATGCAGCTCAAAAAGACAGAATACAGGGAACTAGTCACTCAGGCAGCCCAAACAATAGCTCGACACAAGATGGGTATGCTATATGACCAGGGCGACAAAGCTGGGAAACTTATAGCATGGCTTGATGAAAAGCAACAGGCCAATAAAGTGGTGCCGGAAATACACACGGCTTCAGGGATTGTAGTTACGGAACCCCGGGAGATAGTGGCTGAATTTGCGCGCCACTACAAACCGGTCTATAGCCGGGAGTCGGACCGCCCAGAGGAGGACTCGGTAGCCCTATTGACGGACATCCGAAGGCCTTGCTTATCGGACGTCGACCGGGACGCCCTCGAGGCTCCATTCGACGTCGCTGAACTTAAACATGCAATAGCAGACCTTCACCCTGGCACGGCCCTTGGACCCAACGGCCTCCCAATAGAGCTGTACAAGCTCAAACCGGACGCCCTCAGTATCCACCTTAAACACATGTTTGAAGAAAGCAGGGAGGCGGGACGGTTGCCACGAGACCAAAGACTAGCAACCATAGTGGCCATACCTAAGGAAGGGAAACCTAAGGAGTCCTGCTCCTCATATAGACCTATCTCGCTGCTTAACGCTGAGCCGAAAATCCTAGCAAAAACGCTTGCAAATCGGCTTTAATCAGTCCTGCCCACCCTGGTACACCCAGACCAATCAGGGTTCATGCCCCATCGCAACACGGCACTTAACATTCAACGCCCCCTTGGGGTACTTGGGCAACGCCACAGGTTGCAAGAAGATGCGGTAGTGGTCTCGCTCGACGCCACTATGGCATTTGACACCATAGAATGGCCCTACATGATCATGGTACTTCGTAAATTGGGCTTCGGCCCCAATTTTATAGCATGGGTCCGTCTCCTCTATACGGAACCACTAGCTCAGGTGTTGGTCAACAATAAGGTCTCTGAGGTCTTCACCCTGGAGAGAGGGACTAGACAAGGCTGCCCTCTCTCTCCCCTCCTCTTTGCTCTTTCCCTTGAACCACTTGCCGCCTGGATAAGGCAGGACGTCTACCTTAAAGGGATAGCATGGAAGGAAGGATGGGAGGACAAGATCTCCCTATACGCCGACGATATCCTTCTGTACCTCTTCAAGCCACGCAGGTCTATCATAGCGGCACTTGACATTTTCACGAGTTTCGGACGAAACTCCGGATTTCGTATCAACTGGAGCAAATCATACCTTTATGTACTCCACGGCGACCCTCCGAGGCTCCCCAACACGTGCCCTATTACAGTGGCGGAGGATGGTTTCAAATATCTTGGAGTCTTTGTCTCCACAGACAAGACTACGATGTACGAAAGAAACCTACTGTCACCTTTGAGACGGCTCCAACGGGATGCCAAATCATGGCAGCAACTCCCATTATCATTGCTGGGCCGAGCGGCCCTCATTAAAATGATGGCACCGCCAAGATTTCTTTATGCCTTGCAAAATTACCCAGACCTGGTACCTAACTCATATTTTGTAGCCATTGAAGCGGCGCAGCGGGATCTCCTCTGGGCTGGGGCGCCTAGAATCGCGTTGCGTAAACTCACACTGGGATGGTACGACGGTGGGATTGCCCTTCCCGACATCCGCAAATATTACTGGGCTGCCCATCTCTCTGCGATTAACCAGGGGACATACAGTGACGGTAATGACCCCGGGTATGGGATGGACAGATGGCTACTTCCTGGGGGGAACTATGAAGCTGCACTCTACTCCAAACCCGGTAAATACCGTCTCACGGGACCGACAAAACACTCAGTCCAAATATGGCACATAGCACAGCGGAAACTCGGGTTGTCAGATGTCCTTACCTTGGCTACTCCACTATGGACGTCCGAAAAACTAGGCAACTTGGGGCGCACCAAGGAGTTCCATAAATGGGACCATATAGGAATCTCACAAATTAGAGACATATGGGGCCCTAAAGGGATCCACTCTTTTGCCCACTTGCAAGACACACACGAACTAGCGCAAACTGAATACTTCAGATACATGCAAGTATGGCACTCCCTGCAAGCACACATTCCACCGGGAACGACACTACCTCAGACTTCCCCACTCGAAGATAGACTACTGTATGGACACATGCCAGAACACGCCATCTCTCTCACATACAAAAAATTAATTAATAATCCCCCTGACACGCTCCTTCCCCTTAAGGAGAAATGGGTCGCTGATGGGCTAGAGATTGATGAAGAAGAATGGCTTTATGCTCTGGCCTCCCCAGGGAGGTGGCGATCTCGGCTAGACTGCGACTAATCCAACTGAAAATATTGCACAGAGTGTACATCTCATGCACGAGAACACAAATGATGGGTAGGGGTGGAGATGGGATCTGCAGGAGGGGTTGTGGTGAGCCGGGCACCTTTTTCCATATACTGTGGGATTGCCCAAAGTTGCGAAGATACTGGAGACGGGTGGTGCAATGTATGCAAGAAGTGTGGGGAGTAGATATTCGCCCAGAGGCTAAGAGGTGTCTCCTGAACGTCTGGGAACCTACGGACCTGCCTCCAAGAGGGAAAATCTGGGTGACACTTGGACAAATGGTGGCGAAAAGGAACATCGCTAGGCTATGGGGCGCCCCTACCCCACCGAAACTGGTAGACTGGCAAAACGACATGGACTGGTGCATGTTGCAGGAAAAGACTGTGTATGCAGCACGAGGGTGCCCTCGGAAATCGGGGGAGGTATGGTCCTGCTGGAATGACTTCAGAGGTAACATCTGCGAGCCTCCGAAAATATAACTTTCCTCCCCTGAATTCTAGTAGGTCCTCAAAATATTGCACCCTTCATATGAAATAGGTGACCTATCAGGGGGTTTGTCTGTTATTCCATGTATACCTAAACAACTAAGTAATCGTAGTGATCCTAGCACCAGAATCAGCCAGTAATCTAAGTTTCTTGTCTCCTACACCAATGTCAATGCAAGGGTTAGCACTCAGAAAGATCACCATGCACAACGACATACTCAGCAACTACCATGATCCTGTCTCTGAGATCATCTTGAATCTTGTCTAATTCACCACAATCTCAGACACATTAGCGACACCAACACCACTACTGGGTACACTACCGCCACTACACTACCACTCTGACAGACTTTGGCATATTTGCCAATCTTGTGTATACAACCTAAATGCAACATTCTTAGCCGAACACATTTTGTTTTCTCTGGCATATGTATTGTTGCACATCTATAAAACACATTAGACGTTTTGACTAATGGTCTACTAACACCAAGAGTTGCTCTCACACTCTTGTTCTCCTTTGACTTAACAATTCCAATATTTTCTGAAGACTTGTCCCTGTGTTCTTTTTACTGACATTTTAGATATTTCAATACATTTTGAAGTTTTAATGCTTTCCTCAAGCGATGGGTTACTTATAGAAAAACATGTTTGTTGAATTGAATTATCTGTGCACCTATAAATGAATTGATCCCTCACCAACTGTGTAGAAAATGTTTAAACTGACTAACTGCAACCAGCTTTCTCAAAACAGTGTCAAAGTTCTCATTACTTCTGTGCCCTCTTTAAAAAAAAGTACCATCAGACTAGGCGGAATACCAAACCTGAGCTCAAGCTTCTTCACAGTCTCTAAAAGTGTATCAACTTCCTTACCCTGATTTAAAACAAGACGTGGTAAATGTTTAAACACAGCCCTTCCGTCTAATTCCAATGAATGAAGAACAATGCATATTCTCCTTTCAGGATGAAAATGAGACGCTTTGATTACTCCTAAATACATTTCAGAGCATCAAACCACTTCTTCCCTGGAATACGGTGGTTACCTTGTGCTTCCAGAAAAGGCAGAGGAAGTGTAACCGACTGCATTATAACAACACTACTATACAACCCTTGACAATTCACCATATAAAAATACATAAAATGACTTGCCTGTCAATGAACCAATGTAGATCCACTACAATCCTCACCGATATGTCAATATACAGATCGAATTTGAAAGTGTGAGCAGATGCAAATTTGTTAAATTATAGGTATGTGAATCACTGCAACACACTAATAAGGAAAGTGTGCGTATCACTGATGAATACAAATTTGTTCAGTACAGGTATGCGCATCACTGCGATGGGCTAATAACAGAAGTCAATGATATGCACATTTACGGGTGTACACATCACCGCAATGTGCTAAAAAGAAAGTGTGTGCATCACTGATGAATACAAATATATTCAATTTAGGTGTGTGCATCAATGCGATACACTAATAACAGAATTTACGCCAGAAACTACCTTCCCTTAGTGCCTTCTTTCTTCACGAGTACAGTGTCTATCCCACCACAGATATGGCGCCACATGTGTGTAAACGTTTTAGGCTTGCTTGAACAGTACTCCAAAGATGGCAGCACGAATACATATCTGATGGGAAGATGCATTCAAGCTCTCTGTTGATTCACAGCAATACGCGTTCCAACTACGCTTCCAAGATGGCAGTGGCATGCATGCGCATTCAACCACTGATGGCAGTGCGTACTACCCTCTAAATCCCATGAATGACCCAAAAATGAGTTACCAGGTCTGCATTTAACCACAAAACATCAGATGGCTGGCACTATAAAAAGAAGGAGAAGACTTCTTCCCTGAATTGAGTGTCCTCGAGAAGGACACATCGGTCAACGAAAAGTCCTCATAAGCCAGGGGACGTGGGTTCATCTGTAAAGTGTCCTCTGTGATCGAGCTCGTCGCGATACATTTTGTAGTAAGCCGGTCGGGACTCAGATGCGTTTAGGATTACGTTCATTGTTAGAAACAGAGACAGCTCAGTAGTGCAGCCTTTCCAGGTCACAGCCTCAAGCCAATTGCCATTTACCAGTACAGCTGACTCCCACTCACATTCCAACACAGAATGTGATGTGACATTATAACTAACAATACTACATATATTTTTTACGTTTCACTGTCCCTAAAGGCTCAGTAGCTTTCTGCTTCTCCTTGTACTTCCTGGCGTACCCTCCATAGTGGTGTCTGGCAAGGTTTAGAATTTTAATTCGAAAGTAATAATGGCAGGGTAGGGAGTTACTCTGCATGGATGTAGGGCTGTTGAAGCATTTTTTATAAGGCTTTTGAGTTAACCTTCACACAATTTAGTTAATGCTGCAGTAGGCTTGTGTGATTGACGTTACTTTCTGGGACTTATCAAGGTCCTGTGTTTTTTATGTCGTTTTTTGGGGATTTTGGGCATACAAGAAGTAGGACTAATTTGATACTTACTATACCATCGTGTAAATCGAAAGAACAGTCTTGTTATACTTGACTTGGGGCGCTATCATGCACCACGCACAATGGGAATATATTTCTAAACTATAGGTCATTTTGTTGACCAGAGACTTGAAAATGACTATACTGGAGACTTCGATCAACATTGAAAAAGTCCAGGTGGATGAAACACGTGTCAGCTGCTACTGCATGTATATTCATCCAAAACAGTCTGCAATAAACAAGACCTCTGTACCATCATTGGTTGGGACTCATATTGACTACAAGAAAGTTTGTGTCCCTAGAGAAACAGTCTCAGGATGATAGTAACTGCAACACGTTTGCTTCAGTGCCTTTTTGGATTTATGGTATTGTACTGCACAGCTGTGCGGTACAGTTGATTTACACCCAAGGTGACTGAGTGGTTGGCGCCATGAGAGCACCACCAAATTAGATTTTCCTTATACTATGCCTTTCGCACTGACTAATGAAGCTGGGGATAGATGTGCAGACATTAGAGTATAGTCACTGTACATCTTTTTGTGTTGTATTATAACAAGTTTAAAACAGGATGCAGGCCTCCATTCTTTTACGGCACCAGAAAGTAGCAGGAAAAGCAACCACGACCTACTTCTGGCGCAGGCACCCTCTCGAAAGCCCCCTTGACCAAAGGGCTTGCACTTGTCTGGAACGGGTCACCAGTTGGATGTACATGATCTCATGATCCATCCCCTCAATGGGCCTTGGGCTGGATAGGTTGCTTCAGCCCCCCCCCCCCCAGTAGTTAATACAGCTATAAAAAGCTTGGGGATATGGCTTGATAAAGCCTTGAGAATGAAAACCCATGGCACTAAACTTTCAGCCAGATTTTATGGAATCTGAGTATGCAACCCATCTACTCTGCCTGGACCCCAGCCACCACAGAATACGTCGAATCATCCATGAAAAGCATCCACTCGCGAGTAACCATGGACCCCTGCCCTCCTTACATCTTCCACAGAGCCGCCGCCGCATCGGAACTACGACGCACCATCAACGCCTCCTTCAAAACTGGCTTCTTTTCCGACGACTGGAAACGCGTAGAAGTCAAGCCCCTTCTCAAGAAACCCTCTGCAGATCCTTCGGACCTCAAGAACTACCGACCCAGCTCCCTCCTCCTGTTTGCAGCCAAAGTCACAGAAAAGACTTTCAACGCTCAACTAAAGAAATTCATGGAAGAGAAGTCCATCCTCGACCCCTCCCAATCCAGATTCCACAGCAACCATAGTACCGAGACTGCCCTCTTCACTGCGACAGACGACAAACGCACCTTCCTTGACCAAGGCCACACCGCGGCCCTGATCCTTCTCGACCTCTCCGCAGCTTTTGACACCGTGTCCCACTGCATTTTTGCTACCAGACTCCATGACACCGGCATACAGGGAATCGCCTTCGACTGGCTCCGCTCCTTCCTCACTGGCAGAACCCAAAGGATCAGACTGCCACCCTTCCTCTCCGAACACACAGAGATCAACTGCAGCATACCTCAGGGATCATCTCTCAGCCCGACGCTCTTAAACATCTACATGGCCCCACTAGCCGCCATAATCAGACCGCGTGGACTCAACATAGTCTCCTATGCCCACGACACCCAGCTCATCCTCTCCTTCACCAAGGATGTCGTCACCAGTCGACTCAGCTTCCAAGAAGGAATGAAGGACGTCACACCCTGGATGAGCAGCAGCTGCCTGAAGCTCAACTTGGAGAAGACAGAGGTCCTCATCCTTGGACCCTCTCCCACCGCATGGGACAACACCTGGTGGCCCAATGCCCTTGGCAGACTGCCCACCCCTACGGACCACGCCCAGAACCTCGGCATCGTACTTGACTCCTCCATCTCCATGACCTGACAGGTCAACGCCGTCGCCTCCACCTGCTTCAACACCCTCCGCATCCTTTCAACACCTTCAAATGGATCCCCCCGAATCAAGAAAGACTGTCACTACGGGAACACCCTCTACGCCGGAGTCAACATGTCTCTGCTGCGCATACTCCAGACCATACAGAACATCACAACCAGACTCGTCCTCGGCATCCCTCGACAAGAACACATCTCCCAACACCTGCGAGACCTCCACTGGTTCCCACGTCGAGAAGAGAGTAACCTTCAAGATACTCACCCATGCCTTCAAATGCTTTCACAACACCGGACCCCAACACCTCAAAGAAAGACTATCCTTCCACGTACCCAAGAGAAACCAACGATCCGTCAACCGCGTCCTCGCCGAAACCTTGTGCATCCGCAGAGCCAGAACGGGTGGAAGAGCCTAGTCCTACATCGCGGCAAAGACCTGGAACGAGCTCCAGGTCAACTTCAGCCGCACCCCCTCCCTGCACATCTTCAGGAAGACCCTCAAGACCTGGCTCTTCGACAGACCGTAGCTGCTTATCCTCTATCTTCGCACCCCCCCCAGGGCCTTGAGACCCTCACAGGCGAGTAGTTCGCTTAACAATTCCCTGATTGATTAATTGATACGCTGCTAAAGATTCTTACCTCAGACAGCGAGGAGGCTGATAGTTCAGGCCTTGATCCTCTCTCGCCTTGACTACGGCAACTCACTGTATCTGGGCTCAATTATGGCAATCAGAAATGACAAGTGGTGCAAAATGCTGTGGCACACATCCTACTTGGGATTCACAGACATGAGTCAGCCAGAAACGGTTTGAAAATTGTTCACTAGCTACCAATCACTCAGAGAATCTAATTCAGATCCCTATGTATTGCCCATAGAGCGCTACATGTGTGTGATCCACCCCCATCTTGCGTCAGCTGGTTACGCCTCACATTACAAATAGGATTTGCTTTTTTCTGCCTTCTGTGGAACATTTCTTTTCTTCAATCAGCGCTGGGATGCCAGCGAGTCACCACGTGCTTTACATATCCTGTAACTTAACATAACATGACTCTCTGCCACAAGACAGACAGATGGTCCTACGGCAGTAATTTCTGGGCTGGCAGAGGGTGCGACGGAGAGGTTGTGAAGAGCAAGAAACCCCTTAAAGACAATTTGCAGGACCCACCTGTCTGATGTTATGGCCTGCCAATCCAACAAAAATATTGGATCCTGTCTACAATCGGGTGGCTGGGCTGTGCTCCACTAAAGACATGCTCAAACGGGCTTTGCGGGTGGGCCGTGTCTGGGGCAGTATGCTGACTGGCTTGATGATTTGGACCGCTGGGTTGGTGGGTGGCCTTGGATGCGAAACTGCTGGGCGCCTTGCTGGGGCTGAAGTGGCTGCTGGTACTGGCATGCCTGACGAAACCCCGAAAGGAATGCGGAGGCTTATGCCCAAAAAGAAGAATCCTGTCAAAGGGCATTTTCATAAGGGATGACTGGACTCACCCGAAAAGCCTGTTGACCGAAGCTAGGCTTGGCAAGGAATGGCAACTCTGTTGCCAATAGCTAGCCTAAGGGAATCAGCGGTATTGAGGTCACAACGAATCATGAACTTGACTGTGGCACATCTTTTTATGTAAAGCTTGGGTCAGGATAGGACAAAAGTCTTCTGGAACACCTGGGAGTACTTGAGACACTGATTCCCAAAGGGCGTGGGAATAGGAGCCCAGCAGGTAACTTGCACTGACAGACCAAAGGGCCACTGACAGACCAGAGGGCCAAACCAGTGGAAGAAAATACTCCCTACCAAAAGGTCTCTGCCCTTTTGGATTCCCTTTCGGGGCAATTAGTCAGAAAAGTGTTTGGATTTTTGCTGGTAGTAGATGCCTGGACCACTAAGCTCTCCAGAGAGGGGTGCGGAGACAAATAGTCAGTGTTGTCTGGGGCAGGTCAGTGGAGTCATGCAGTTTGATTTACTCGGGGCCAGAGCAAGGTTTAGCCCATGCCCCTAATAGGAGTTCAGTTACTGCCTCATTAAAAGGTAAAAGGGGCTCATTAGTGGTTTGCTATGGCTAGAGAACCTCAGTCAAAACATTGCTTTTAACCTCTAGGGTGGAAAGACAGAGGTTGATATCTTCAGCTGCTCTCCACTAAATCATCATAAATGAAGCACTCTCTTCACTGGCACACCTAAAGGTGTAGTAAGGCCAGAATCAGGAGACGTATCATGGCCACTGGCATCTTGAAAGTTATCATCCCAATTCTCTTCATGGTAGGGTTGACCATGGTGGAGCTGACCAATCTCATCAACTGCATCATGATTGTTGTTTTTGAATCAATGCAAAACATAGAATGCAACGTTTGGGACCATCCTAGTGGAGGAAGAATTTCAAGTGCAGATTGTAGTTTGACACACACCATGCATGGCCTTGGTCGAAGTCGTAACAATGCCAACTTTGAGTCTGAGAGCACAATGGGCATTTTGTCCTCTGGCGTTGGCGGAGTAAGCAATGGTGCTTTAGGAACCAACGTGGAGCCAGAGACAGTATAGGTGACGGGGTAGAACCAATGTGGATGCTGGATTGTTCAACTGGCACTGAGGGCAAACCCGCTGGCCAAGGAGCAGCTCTGTACCTTGGGGCCTGCAGACAAACCAGAGGGAGTCGGAAGAAATTTGAAGAGTCAGAGATTGGCCTCACAGAAGTCTTCTATCTGCCTCGGTGTCGCAGGCGACCCCTGAAACTCGGGTTGTGTCAGGACAAATTGCATCAACTTTGGGAGCGAGATTAAAAGGCATGACGATGCTCTTATGTCTTCCTTGGATTAGGAGAGATTGGGGGAAGAGGCGGAGTCCAGATTGGACTATTTATGTTTCTTCTTTGACTTACCTGAAGATTTGGAGCATGACGATGAATGACCTCAGGATCGAATTCAATGACTTCAGTACAAGGAATAGAACCAGAACCCACCCTTGCACTTGGACCAGTCATGTAGAGTCCTGCAGTGCTGGCGACAGAGTTCACCTCGTCGAACCATTTTGGTATTGGGGTTCATCGATGTGCAGTGACGTCAGGCCTTGGAGTTGTGACTTGCCCCAGGCACCACAAGCACACCTAATGGGGATCTGTCACAGACATTTGCTTGCGACAGTTTTTACAGGATTTAAAACCTTTTGTTTTGGGAGGCAACATTTCCCTTGCGCACTGTGAAAATGTTGAGGTAAACAGTTGCAAGGAGGCAAGCGGTAGCTCTAGATTGCATCTGGAGGCACGGAAAGAAAGGAAGTGACAGCAATGCGCAGGTGTGATGGTTCTATGGACCCCATAAGTCATTTCTGGAGTGGTATGGTGTCAGTGTGGAGCCACACGACACCCACCGGCACTCAGAGGTACTGCTGATAAACTTTCCGGATCCAGGCTGATGCTCTTTGAAGACTCCGTCAGAATACTGCTTTCCACAATATAGTCTGTCGCACTAGATAATTAGATAGTTACAATGTGACCCACAAATAGAACATGACAGGCATAATATATAATATTTAGCAACTGTTTAGAAGGCAGTAATAAGAACCATTTGAATCTTTTATATATTTTTGAGTGGAGAACAAACTTTGTACCTGAATATACACACACTTGTATGAGACGGTATCGTTGGTTAGATATGTAATGGGAACAAGTACAACATGCATAAAACATAGCCTTGAACCTGTACTGATGGAACTCAAATGCTGGAAATGAAGTGCACTATTACATTCAAAACTTATGTCGTAAGGATTATGCTACTTACCCAGTAAGCATCTGTTTTTGGCATGTAGAGCTGTAGATTCACATGCTTTGCATACTCCTGCCATTTAGTGTTGGGTCCGAATGTTTGCAAGTTGTTTTTCTTCGAATAAGTCTTTCCAAGTCACTAGGTAAGGGGACTCCTCCTTTTGCTGATAGGGCGCATGGGTATCGACTCCATTCTTAGATTGTTTTCTCGCAAGAGGTTGAGGATGGAGCAGGTAAGTGTAGTATAGAGAGGTTCATTTGTATACAATGCAAATAATACAAGACTGCAACAGCTACAGGTGTGTGGGGAGGTGGGAGGGCGCATGTGAATCTACAGCTCTACATGCCAAGAACAGATGCTTACTGGGTAAGTAGCATAATCAGTTTGAGGAATGTGTGTTGTAGACACACATGCTTTGCATAGACTATATGGCAGTATTCTCCCAAAGTGGTGGCTAACCAGTTACCCAGGCTTTTTTTATCAAGAACTTTCCTCACTCACAATCTCTTTTTCATCACTAAATCACTACTGTACTAACCAGTGGTTCACCTCCGGGTGGAGGAAGCACACAAATTAACCCAATGATGATGCTGTCACGTAGCTAAAAACCAAAGAAAGGCGGAGAATCAAGATATACCGCCATTCGAGCCTTAGTACGAGAATGAGGGTTTTTTATCGGTACCGGAACAAACAATAACAAAACCGTGGTTACTCAGGACAAGCGATCCTTCCCCACTTGATTTTTTTGAGAATGAACAAGGAAGCTGAAAGGATCATGAATTCTTCCTTCTCCCTCTTTTGATTCAATTAAGTTCAAGCAGCGCACAGCAGTGGGAGCTCCCTCTCGAATAGAGATCTCTCTAAAAAGGCACCCCAAATTGGGAAGGTGCAATGGCTGAAAACTTTGGCCTTAGTTACACGACGGAAGAAATCAATGCAATTCTAGCGTTACCATCCTTGCTACAAGACAAAGACCTTTCTCAGACCCTAGCTCAAACAACTGACTGGGATGAACTCACAGAAACCAAGCGAGAGCAGGTGAGAACAGTCGTTCATGGTATCATCATGACGGAGTATCTACGAGCAAATGCGGCACCAAAAGGCCTTGGGGTGAGTAATGCTCCCCGTATCTTTCTTCATGACCTACCATTTAGAAAAGATTGGTTGCAATATCATGGAAATGTACTAGAGACTACCTAGTACTGATTATAAAAACAGCCACAAGATTAACAGAGGAGCAAACAATTAAGATTCAAGAGAACGAAGCCAAATTAAAAAATATGGTACACATCACGGTGTACAAAAAGAAGCTTGAGGAAATCAATCGTGAAATGAATGAAACAAAGGAATACCTGACACAAAACAAAATACAGAAACTCGGTAAGGACCTAAAAAAGTTCTCAACGGAATGCATGCACCCGTACAGCTCGGAACACTATAAAGCTCCAGACAAAAGAACAAGTTACTTACCATCTGTAACGCTTTTTCTGGTAGATATAGTATCTGCCTGTGGATTCCTCACCTTGTGAATATCCCCCTTGCGTCAGCAACGTTCGGAATTTTTCTTTGTAGCACGCCGGCGTGGACGACGTCATAGGAGCACGGCATCGCGTGCGACTCCGGCTGACGTCACCGACTCCTTATTAGACCCACGTCGGCGTGATGACGTCAGTTCAGCCCTTTTTTCCGTGCCTTCGAGGCACCCGGACGGACCAACGACAGCAAATATACATATATATAGTGTACACAGTACATACAAATCAAAACTGCACACAAAGTGCGTAGCAAGAGCATCAAAAACCAGAAAATATAAATACATAAAACCAGGTATAGCAGAGCGGACAACGGGGAGGCGGGTGGGCATGTGAGGAATCCACAGGCAGATACTGTATCTACCAGAAAAAGCGTTACCGAAGGTAAGTAACTTGTTCTTCTGATAGATACATCTGCCTTGTGGATTCCTCACCTTGTGAATAGAGTCCCACAGCAGACCCCACTCCCGGAGGAGGGGGTCCACTCTGCTACACCAGGAAATCTTGGAGGACAGAGCGCGCAAAGTGGCCGTCCCTCCTCACCTCGGTATCCAAGCAGTAGTGCTTCGCAAAAGTGTGGAGGGAGGCCCAAGTCGCGGCTCTGCAAATGTCCTCAACAGGAACACCTCTAGACAATGCAGAAGTAGCAGACTTTGCTCTAGTTGAATGTGCTCTCATACCCTCAGGAGGGTCCTTACCCGCCAGGGAGTAGCAAATTTTGATGCACAGGACTATCCACCTGGAAAGTGTGCGCTTGTGCACCGCTCTGCCCTTCTTGCAGCAAGCAAAACCCACGAAGAGCTGATCGTCAATACGATAGTCTTTAGTCCTATCAAGATAGAAACTAACTGCTCTCTTTGGGTCCAAGCGATGAAGCCTCTCCTCCTCCTTGGAAGGGTGTGGGGGAGGATAGAAGGTAGGAAGGGTAATGGATTGACCTAGGTGGAAGGGCGTTACCACCTTAGGAAGAAAAGCAGCCCTGGTCCTGAGAACCATTCTTTCAGCATGAATGGTCAAGAATGGGGGCTTGGAACTAAGAGCTTGAAGCTGACTTACCCTCCTTGCCGAGGTAATTGCAAGCAAGAAGACCGTTTTAAAAGAAAGAAGCCTCATGGGACACTTGTGCAAGGGTTCGAAGGGAGAACCCATCAATTAGGTTAACACAAGATTCAAATCCCAATGAGGAACAACAAAAGGAGTTGGAGGGAACTTATTAGTGAGACCCTTCAAAAATCTTAAAACCACCGGAGACTTAAAAAGAGAAGGTTGATCCGGCAAACAGAGAAATGCCGATAAGGCTGAAAGATACCCCTTGACCGTGGCAACAGCAAATCCTTGCTGCGCCAGAGAAAGAGCAAACTGCAAAATGTCAGACAAATGAGCCTTCAAAGGGTCAACATCCCTCTCCCTACACCAAGAGACAAATTTAGACCACCTATACGAATAGATGGACTTAGTGGAGTCACGCCTGGCAGAAAGAATGACATCCACCACATCGTGAGGGAGAGAAAAGGAACTCAAGTTGCCCCGTTCAATCTCCAGGCATGAAGGTGTAATGTCTGGAGGTGGGGGTGTAGAACTTGCCCCTCAATCTGAGAGAGGAGGTCTGCCCTGAAAGGGAGACAGAGCGGCAGGTGAGAGGAGAGGTGGAGAAGGTCCGTGTACCACACCCTTCTTGGCCAATCCGGGGCGACCAATATGACTTGGGCCCGGTCCTGGCGAATCTTCCTCAGAACCCGAGGAATCAGGGGTATGGGAGGAAACGCGTAAAGGAGTTGATTTCCCCAACTCAACTGAAACGCATCCCCCAAAGCTCCTTGCATCGGATACTGGAGACTGCAGAATGACAGGCAGTGAGCGTTCTCGCGAGTGGCAAACAGGTCCACCCGAGGAGTCCCCCACATCTGAAAGATGTCGTGAACAACCTCTGGGTGAAGCCTCCACTCGTGGTCGGCAGAGAACGGACGACTGAGAATGTCTGCACGAACGTTCAGAACTACGGCCAGATGATTTGCCATCAGACAAATCTGATGATCCTGAACCCAGGACCAGAGACGCAGAGCCTCTCTGCAGAGACACTGCGACCCTACTCCTCCCTGCTTGTTGATGTACCACATCGCGGTCGTGTTGTCCGTCAGGACCCGAATCGACTGACCGCGAAGGGAAGGGAGGAAGGCCGTGAGCGCCAGACGTATCGCCCGCAACTCTAGAAGGTTGATATGAAGCAACCTTTCCTCCGGAGACCAAAGACCCTTGATCTCCAGATCCCCCAGATGAGCACCCCACCCGAAAGTGGATGCATCCGTTATCACTGTGGCAACCGATGGAGGAAGATGGAAAGGCTTTCCCTGAGACAGATTGCCTTCCACACTCCACCATGACAGATCCGCCGCAGTTTCTCTGGAGATCCTCACTGACTCCCCGAGATCTCCGTTGTGTTGAAACCACTGCCTGCGGAGGCACCACTGGAGTGCCCTCATGTGCCAGCGTGCATGCTTGACCAACAGAATGCAAGAAGCCATCAGACCGAGCAGACGAAGAACCTTCAGGACTGGAACAACCGCTCCATTGTAGAATAAAGCAATCATTTCCTGTATGTCGCGAATCCTTTGAGGTGGAGGGAATGCACGACATACAGTAGTGTCCAGTACCGCACCTATGAACAGGTTGAGCTGGGAGGGCTCCAGGTGAGACTTGGGCACGTTTATCGAAAAACCCAATCTGTACAACAGCTGCGATGTCACTTGCAGATGATGGAGCACCTTCTCGGGCGACTCTGCTTTGATCAGCCAGTCGTCCAGATAGGGGAACACAGGAATCCCTGACCTTCTGAGATGCGCAGCCACCACTGCCATCACCTTGGTGAAAACTCGAGGCGCAGTAGTAAGTCCAAACGGAAGGACCGCAAACTGGTAGTGCTGCGAACCCACCATGAAACGGAGATACTTTCTGTGCGACTTCAGGATTGGGATGTGAAAGTACGCATCCTGCAAGTCGATCGACACCATCCAGTCTTCTTCCAACAGCGCTTGAAGAACCTGTGCAAGTGTGAGCATTTTGAACTTCTCCTGCTTGAGATAGAGGTTCAAAATCCTGAGGTCCAGGATTGGACGTAACCTGCCATCCTTCTTAGGGATCAGGAAATACCGGGAGTAGCACCCCTGACCCCTTTCCTGCTCTGGAACCACCTCTATCGCACCTTTTCGAAACAGTGCGAGGACTTCTTCCTGCAGGAGAAGCAGGTGGTCCTCCGAACAATAACCTTGGCAAGGAGGGTAATTGGGAGGGAACTCCTGGAAAGGAAGAGCATACCCATTTTCTACGAGATTGAGAACCCAAAGATCTGATGTAACCGATTCCCAACCCCGTAGAAAATGAGTAAGCCGACCCCCTACCGGACCCGCATGATCCAGAATGGCGGATCTAGGGCTGCTTTGCTGTTGTAGGTGGGGGGTGGGTATTATTGGAGGAAGAAGAGGAGGAGGAGGCTTGGCGTCCACGAGCACGTCCCCTTTGTTTACCTCTGTATGATTTATACAAAGGGTTCTGCTGCTGCTGTTGTTGTTGGCGTTGCTTATAGGAACGAAAAGTGGATCTACCAAATCCCCTAAACTTCCTAGTGACAGAACCTCTAGCCTGAAGGCCCAAAGACCTTGCCGTAGCCCGGCTATCTTTGAATCTCTCCAAAGCCACATCCGCTTTCTTTCCAAAGAGGCCTGTCCCGTCAAATGTTAAGTCCATGAAAGTGGATTGTACGTCTGCTGAAAAATCAGAAGATTTCAGCCATGCGGCCCTTCTGGTGGCAACATTAGAACCCATAATCCTGGCAACAGAACCTGCCGTGTCCATGCCACTCTGAATTACCAAGCGGGCTGCAGCCTCGGAGACTACTTCATTGAAGTTCTTTCCATCATCCTCTGGAAGCTTAGATGACAATTGTTTCACAGAGTCCATCAATGCATGAACATATCTCCCTAGCAGGCAAGTAGCATTAGTTGGACTTTAGAGCCATGCTACCTGAGGAGAAAATCTTTTTCGCAGACTGGTCCAATTTTTTAGAGTCCTTGTCTGCAGGCACTTGAGGAAATGAACCTGCAGATCTGTTGGAACAAGCAGCCTGTACCACCAGACTCTCCGGAGAAGGATGTGAAGAGAGAAACTCGGGGTCACCAGGTGCCACCCTGTAACGTCTTGCCACAGACCAGGAAACCGCAGAAGCAGTCAATGGTCTCTTCCAGACCTCCATTATTGGTTCAGTTAAAGCCTCAGTGAATGGAAGTGTAGGCTCTATTATAGATGAAGGTGAGTGTAAAACCTCTGTGAGAATGTTAGGTTTGTACTCAACAGTAGGCAAGGTCAAATTGAGTAGATCCGCAGCCTTCCTAATCACAACATGGTAAGGGGCCATGTCTTTAGAAGGAGCATCAGAAACTGATGGTAAACCCCACTCAGGAGAAAGTTCCAGGCCACTAGCACTATGCAGGTCCTCAAAACAGTCCCCTTGATCCAGAAGTTCACCTTCCTCTACATCAGAATCTTCATACCTCTTTTCCTCCAACAGGCGTTGAGCTCCGCGCCTCGTCCACTCCATACGAACCGACGTCGACGGATCCGGTAAAGACTCCGACAGAGCCGGATCCGGCGTCGAATGAGGAGCCGGGGCAGCTGGAGGACGAGATTCATGAACCGGCGTGGCACCTCGATCCGATTCACGAGGTCGATCCGGAGCCGGCGAAGCCGCATGCGGAGTTGATGACCTTGGTGGAGCCGTACCGAGCCAAGGAGCATAAGGCGCCGGCATAAAAGGAGCCGGGGCGTAAGCTTGAGGAATGCCCAAGTTGTAAGATAATGGACCCAAGGGACCAGCCGGTGCACCAGTGGGGTACATTGCTCTGCCATAGACTCCAAACATCGCATTAAGAAAATGCGAGGGGTCCTGTCCAGGACCAGGAAAGGGAGGGTATGAACCTACCGGTTGTTCCGAAGGAGGTTTCTCCGGCATCGGTTCATCCTGGCCCTCTTGATTTACAGGGACTTCTACCTGAGTCGAAGCCCGAGGAACTTCCTCTTCTCCTTCATGATCCGAAGAATGGTGCGATTCCGGATCCGGTTCTTGCTCCGGAGTCGGGGAACCTCCAAGAGACTGCAAAGGAGAAGGAGATACGAAGTCTTTATGATGTCTTCGAGACTTCTTCTTCGAATCTGAAGACTCTTTACCAGAGTGATGTCTTGAGCTATGCTTTCTCCTCTTGTGCTTCTTCTTCGAGGAGACCGAAGCATGACCCGAAGCCGACTTGGATCCGGACCTCGACCTCTCTCTGGATCGCGAGCTCGCTCTGGACCTCGACCTCGAATCCGACCTCGATCTCGACTTCGAACGCGACTTCTGTCTCGACATCGAGCGTCTGGACGTCGACCTCGAAGACCTTCCAGTCTCTCTTCCTTTTACCTTTGCAAGAAGAAGTTTTGCCTCCCGTTCTCGTAAGGCCTTAGAGTTCATTTTGAAGCAGGATCGACAGTTTTTAACATCATGGTCCGATCCAAGACACCACAAACAATCGTTATGTGGATCGGTAATCGACATCATTCGAGCACATGATCCGCACTGCTTGAATCCTGTCTTCCTAGACGACATCCTCGACGAAGAAGAAACAATTAATAGTGAAATAGTAACACAAAATAGTAAGAAGCTACTATGTGTCGCAGAAGATCCCAGAAACCGTTAGCGTCGACGACGCGGAAAAAAGGGAACTGACGTCATCACGCCGACGTGGGTCTAATAAGGAGTCGGTGACATCAGTCGGAGTCGCGCGCGATGCCGTGCTCCTATGACGTCGTCCACGCCGGCGTGCTACAAAGAAAAATTCCGAACGTTGCTGACGCAAGGGGGATATTCACAAAGTGAGGATTCCACAAGGCAGATGTATCTATCAGAATGTCCAATAACAATTCCAGTGCAGGAACCTCCACAGACGGCTCAGATCGGAGTGGTGAGGATTCATACACACCAAGAAGAAACAGAGGCCAGAATCGCCGCCCGAAACGCCACAGACCTAATATGTGGCAAGCCCCACACCATGGGAACCAAGGGACACCCTTCCAGCCATTTAATCCTAACTTCTTGGGTTGGATGAACCCTTACTTCCACGGTCCACCACCTATGGGACCACCCATGGCACCACAGATGGGACAGGATTAGGTACAAAGGATCCCTTTTTTAGAGAGAGGCCGCCCTAACCAGAGAACAAGACGGAAAGGGGTAACCTGGACAGAACAAGGCCCCAAGTACACACAAGGAGCATGACCCGGAGCAAGCCAAGCACAAGCACGACAGCCTCATTGTCAACTTGACAGAACAGGTCCTAACTGAGGAACAAATCAAAGTCCTGAACAAGGGATTAGCTTTCGTCCCGACTCCCCCCTTGGACACCTTTAAACGTCAATGCGAAATGGCCGAGTTTTGTCGAAAGTTGAAACTAAAGGCTTTCTTTAACCATCAAGAAGAACACACCAGAGATGGAGATACCTCACTACGACGGAAATCAAGATTTTGCCCTATGAATAGCCAAACACCGATTGAAATATTGACTTTCGAGCAAGCGGCGATGAAAGAGATAGATGACTTGAAGAACCAGACAACCCAACCATTCAAGAACATCACGAATGACGAACAGAAAGCATTAGATGAACTACAGAAGAATGTCGAAATAGTTATCAAGCCCGTGGACAAAAACAGAGGAATCGTCCTATTAAGCAAAGAAGGATACGATTCACAGTGCACAGAACTGCTCGCAGACCAAAAATTCTACAGAAGAATAACAGTTGACCCTACAGAACGTCTACAAAGGACAATCACACTAATGGTGGAAGAGGCTGAAGTGAACAACTGGATTTCCAAGATTGAGGCGGAATTTCTACATACGATAACGCCGAGAACACCCTACTTTTACTCACTTCCGAAGACCCATAAAACCCGAAGACCACCACTGGGGAGACCAATTGTCTCAGGGATAGGTTCGGTTCTAGAACCGCTATCCCAGTTTGCTGACCAGTATTTGAAATCTTTGGTTCAAAGAACCCCCACATACCTGAAAGACACTAGGGATTTACTAAATGTCATAGCTCAGCAAACCTACTCAGAGGAAACCATGTTACTTGTAGGGCTCGACGTAGAGAGCCTTTATACAAGTCTCCCCCAAGAAAAGACTCTCGAAACTTTAGAGAAACTACTATTTAACATACAATGGGACCACAAAACACCAAGACATTTTGTCTTAGAATGTTGCAAACTTGCACTGACTGAGAACTTCTATGTGCAGCACCTTTGCCCTAAGCGTGGCCGGGCACTGAGTTCGCGACTTCGAAGAGACCCACATACAGAACACGACCAACCCCTTTCAAAAGAAGATTATTTTTTGGAAAGGCTATATCGACGATATCGTCATGATCTGGGATGGGGACAAAACCAGCCTGGAAGAATTCCACAAGTGGCTGAACACCAGAGACGAATGGTTGAAATTTACCTACACAGCTGATGAAGAGTCTTGACTTCCTAGACATCACCATCTATGCGGAGAACGGCACCCTACAAACGGAAACTTTATTTAAGCGAACTGCAAAGAACAGTCTGCTCTCTTACAAAAGCTTCCATCCCCGTCCTCTATGGGAGAATCTCCCCTACAGCCAGTTTCTGCGCCTTAGGCGCAACTGCAGCAGCATACATGACTATAGGAAACAAGCAGAAGACCTTTGTACCAAACTCAGAGCACAAGAATACCCAGAGAGGACAATCAGCAAATGCAAAAATAGGGCGAGAAATCAACCCAGAGAATGCCTCTTAGAAACCACCACAAGAATACCAGAAAAAGACATATTAACACATACAATGCTGCTTCTAACAATGTGAAAAAGATTGTCAACAAAAACTGGAGAATCTAACGTCTGGAACACTAACCTGACCCAAACCAAGATTTGCCAATAAGAGGACCCAGAACTTAAAAGACATACTAGTGCATATTAGAGCACCACCGCCAAGGAGAAGTTACCTCATCTCACAATTATGGAACCATCCACCGGTAACGGGTCACTACCCTTCTGGATCGTGTTCGGTCTGTGAACTGACAACAACTACAAAGACTCTACAACTCCTTCCGAACCTCAAATGGACAATTAGATACCATACTAATTGCAACACTACTCACGCAATATACATGATCACTTGCCCCTGTAACCTACGTTACATTGGGATGACGTGCCGAAAAGTGAAACAGGATAGTCGAAGACAGGAGCAACGTCAAATGTCAAAGAAACACAACCAAAATGAGCAATCACTATATAGAGACCAAACACAAAACAAGTGATTTGCGATGGGTCATTTTGGAAACTCTAGCCACAAAATACCACAACGCAGAGAGGGTCCTCTTTGAAAAAGAACAAAGATGGGTCCACCGCTTACAGACAAATACCCATGATCTCAATGATCAAATTCCCTGGCTGAGCCTGAACCGATGAACATTACTAAAAACGCTACCTCTATATGCCACCATATGAATGACAATAGGTTGTGTTTAATAACCCAGCTTGATCCTTTCCATATACAGGTTACATCCCCTCCGTTACTTGAACTGTACAAAACTTAACAGCTCAAGGGAGACAGAGTGCCAATGTGTATATGTGCTGATTGTACATACGGAATTTGGAATGGATCCCTACAGTTGTGTATCCACATCTATAACTAAACAAAGGACCAACAACACAGCCTTACTTAACGTATTATTATTAAGAGACCGTCAACACAAAAACCAGTGTTAATTTAATAACTTTTAAGGAGGAAAATAACAGTTTTATTAATGACTGGCTAACACACAAAAACAATTGTCATTTTGAGAATATTTAAGGAAAAAAAGATTCAGTATAATTATGCCTAACTTCTTCTTTGTTAAGAAAGAAACTTTATCAAAATTGCCTCTCAATCGGCATAGTCTCTTTTCCCTTTTTTTACCAACACTGGCGTTAATACACCGAAAAACGACCCGCCTCCTGAATCCAGGTCCAGAGGGGCAGAGTAAGCACAAGTCGTGCACCACTGCGTAAGAGGTAGCTTCCACGCCGCAGAGAGTCAACCCGACCCAACCGTAACGTATCACTACTGTGGCTTCCCTAATGCCCATCGTGCCTGTTATTTTTCCAGCAGGTCCCCCCTTCTGGCCGCCCGACGAAGTTTACAATAAACTCGGAAAAGGTACGCAATACTGACAGTAAAAGGGGTGTGTCGGCAGCATGGATATCTGACACTCACACAATGAAATTGCCGTTTATTTCATCTTAAGAAACGTTTTTATTTTCACAGTAGAAAACTCTACCTGCAGCCATCTGCCCACAGCGGTACTAATCGCTATCTCTTTTAGAGAACCGGCGGAATGCGGACAGCCATGCGCACCACTGGGAAAAACACGCCAGTCACTAACGTAACTGGTAACATACGGCTAACATCACATGCGTATTTTATGCTCATTTAAATCAATACAACCCCTGACAACACATTCATCAATGCAATTGTGACTATACTGCCAATATTACGTGCGCATTATATATGCCCGTCATTCACATAAAATTACGAAGCTCACACATGATCGGCGCAATTTTTATGAAAGTCCAACACATCGGATGCTCACTTAAATTAGCTCAATCATACATGTTAGCTCAAAAAACACATAATACCACCACTCCACCAACGATAGTATGGGGTTACCTTAGGAATAATTAACCTATTAAACATACACACAGTGGACAATGAGAGATGTTTTGCCAAGTAGGAATGGGTGAATTTTGCCCTATTGAGAATTGCCATTTCCTAGTTCTTCGATTTCCTTCCGTTCAATAGTACTAAAGCAGCAATTATCATGAGATAAAGCACAACCTGCCATTATCTTTATTTGTTTGTTTGTTATGTTTCCTCTTCTATTTACAGGTACTCATAGACCTTGATACAGGTCAGGATAATATACCTAGACCCACCCTCAAAAAGAAGAGGTTTTTTAATTCTCACTATCAGTTTCTAGGTCCTGAAGAAAGCCTATTTGACCCCCCTGGGCAGACCAAGGCTGAAACATGTCGACATTTTTATGGACTCTAAACAGAGCGGAAGACCCATAACATTCCTTCCTATGCACAACAATACATTTTATCAAGCCTGATACCAGACCTAATAAAATTGCATTCTATTTGGTTACCCAGGCGTTTTTATCAAGAACTTTCCTCACTCACAATCTCTTTTTCATCACTAAATCACTACTGTACTAACCAGTGGTTCACCTCCGGGTAGAGAAAGCACACAAATTAACACAATGATGATGCAGTCACATAGCTAAAAACCAAAGAAAGGCGGAGAATCAAGATATACCGCCATTCGTGCCTTAGTACGTGAATGAGGGTTTTTTATCGGTACCGGAACGAACAATAACACAACCCTGGTTATTCAGGACAATGATCCTTCCCCACTTTGATTTTTTGATAATGAACAAGGAAGCTGATAGGAACACACATTCTTCCTTCTCCCTCTTTTGATTCAACTCTAACCAGTAGATGTTGCAGCTGTTTGAAAAAAAATATCAGCATTGATTGCCCTTCATTGGCTTGTTGACATGCTAACACATCCACACAGTAATGTTTGGTAAAAGTGTGTGGTGTGGACCATGTTGCTGCTTTACAAATGTCAGCTATAGGTATGTTACCTAAAAAGGCCATAGACTCTCCTATTTTACAAGTGGAATGTGCTCAAGGACGTGTAGAGAAAGTTCGTTTAGCTTTAGTGTAGCAGGTTTGAATGCACTTAACAATCCATCTTGCAATACCAGATTTAGAAATGGGATTGCCTTTGTGAGGTGTAGCAAACGCAACAAACAATTGTTTTGCGAAAATCTTTTGTTCTTTCAATGTTGTACAAAAGCGCTCTTCTGACATCAAGAGTATGAAGAGCTCGTTCTGCCATGGAATCGGGTTGAGGAAAGAACACAGGCAACTCCACTGATTGGTTGATATGTAGCTCATCAACTCTCCTCAATGAAGTGATTGCAATGAGGAAGGCCACTTTCCATGAAAGAAACTGTAACGGACAGTGGTGTAATGGCTCAAAAGGTGGAACCATGAGCCTTGTAAGCACAATGTTCAGATTCCAAACTGGTGATGGAGGTACCCTGGGTGGTATTATTCTCTTAAGGCCTTCCATAAAGTCTTTACTGGAACCTTGCACAAAGATAGATGTTGTCTGTTTTGCAAATATGCAGCTACTGCTGCAAGATCCAAATGAATGGAAAGTTTAAGCTAAACCTGCACGCTGTAAATGCAGAAGGTAACAAATGATATTTTGAGTAGATGCATCAAGTGGATCAATACTGTTATTAGTTCAATATATACAAATCTTTTCCATTCAGCTGCATAGCATGCTCTGGTAGTAGGTTTTCGTGCTTCCTTAAGAATGGTCATATATTCTGATGGCAAGTTAAGATATCCAAACTCTTGGATATTAGGAGCAAATCGCTAGGTTGCACTCTTTGGGATTTGGATGTCTGACTTCTCCATGGTTCTGCGTGAGATAGACTGGAATTGAGATGTAGTTTTTGATGTGGAACTACTGACAATTCTAAAAGTGTTGTGAACCACGATTGACAGGCCCAAGTGGGAGCCACTAGAATCAGAGTGAGGGATGTTTGCCTGAGTCTCCGAACCAGACATGGAAGGAGAGGGAGAGGGGAAAAGCCTAGGCAAATATCCCTGACCAATGCATCCATAAGGCACTGCCTTTGGATAGAGGGTGTGGGAAGAAGGAGGTGAAGTTTGGGCATTTTGAGGTGTCCACTGTGGTGAATGTGGGAATCCCCATTTTTGAAAGTATGGAAGGAGAACCCGGGGATGACGTTTCCACGCGTGAATATGTTGCCGCCTTCTGCTTAGGAGGTCAGCAATATGATTGTCCACTCTTGGGAGGCGCTCTGTCAGAAGATGAACTCTGTGATGAATTGCCCAACGCCAATTTGTCTGAGACAGGCGTCACAGTTGCAGAGAATGTGTCTTCCCTCCCGTTTTTGCAAACAGTACAATTGCTGTCATGTTGTCGGTGCGGACTAGGACAACTTTCCCTATGAGGTGAGACGGAAAAGCTTTCAGTGCTAGATATACGGCTAGGAGCTCTGGATAGTTGATGTGCAGAGCTTTGTACTCATTGTCCCATAGACCTTGAATTGTCAAGTTGTGAAGATGGGCACCCCAACCTGTGAGGGATGCGTCTGCTGTGAGTACGATCTCTGGAACAGGGTGGATGAAGGGCCACCCTTTTGATAAGTTTGGTGTGTTCCACCACTGCAGAAAGTGATAGGTGTGGCTGTCTAGGAGTACTAGATCAGATGATTGATCTTGAGACTGATTCCACTGAGGTGCTAAGCACTCCTTTAGAGGACGCATGTGCAATCTTGCATGAGAAACTATCACGATGCATGATGCCATCCTACCTAGCAGTTGCATGAATGTCCTGACTGCTAAGTATTGATTGGCTTGAAACTGTATTAGTAGAGATTGCATATTCTGAATTCTGACTGCTTGGGAGAGGCTAGAGCTGTGCAAGTGTTTAGAGTCGCTCCCAGATAAGACTGCAATTGTGAAGGCTGAAGGTGAGACTTCTGAGCATGGACCGTGAAGCACATTGGTAGAGTAGGTCTAATGTAGTGTGAGTGTGGTGTAGACACGTTTGGTGTGTGCTGGCTTTGATGAGCCAGTTGTCCAGATATGGGAAGACATGAATCTGTTGTCTTCTGAGATGTGCCCTCATTACTGCCAGAAATTTTGTGAATACTCTGGGAGCACTAGTTACTCTGAACAGGAGTATCTTGAATTGATTGGTTCTTCCAGCTATCACAAATCTGAGGTATTTGCGATGAGCTGGGTGAACCGGAATATGAAAGTAGGCGTCTTTTAAGTCTAGTATGGACATAAAATCGCTTTGCCTTAGCGGTCACAGGGCCTGTTGAAGCGTGGCCATGTGGAAATCTTCTGAAAGTATGTACAGATTTAATGTCCTTAGATCCAAAATTGGTCTTAAGGAGCCGTCCTTATTGGGGATTAGAAAGTACAGAAAGCCTTGGTACAGTGAACTGGTTCTATAGCTCCTTTTGTTATGAGAGATTGTACTTCCTGTTTGAGGAGCTACAGGTGCTGTGGGAAGAGTTTGTGAGTGCGAGGTGGAATGTTGGGAGGATTGCTGGTGAGCTCCAATAACCATGTTGGATAATGTCTAACACCCATTTGTCTGATGTTATGGATTGCCAAATGGGGAGAAATTGTTGAAGCCTTCCCCCGACAGGTGTTAGATAATCGAGGGGAAGGTTGGCAAGTCACTGCTTATTGGGGGAAGGGGAGTTACGCATTGGTGTGCCCTTACCTCTTCTTTTAAAATAGTTTTCTCTGTACCCTCCACTAAAGAAGCCTCTACTGGAAGAGGGCTGCGTGTTTGACTTGTACGAGGAAGTGTTAGGGTCTGAGGATTTAATTTTAGACCCTGCTCTATAGAATGAGCGACTAAAAGAGCCTCTGCTTGAAGGAGTCGGAAGTGCTCCTATGGATTTTGCCACGTCCATGTCATGTTTCATCTTTTCTAAATCGTCATCAACCTGAGGTCCAACACGAAGCTGTTTGTTAAAAAGAGTGTTTAAAATAGGCTGTTGGACTTCTAGTTTAAAACCCCAAATTCTAAACCTGGCATGCCGACATAAGAGAACGCTGGTGTTAATTTCTCTCGCTGCAGTGTCAGCAGCATCAAGAGCACATCTAAAGGAAGAGTTAGAAATGAGTTTCCCTTCTTGAACTAGCTCTTGTGCATTTTTCTTGAGCTCTTCTGTGCGGTACTGAAGTAGGCCTTCCATCTCATCCCAGTGTGCCATGTGATACCTAGCTAATAGGCCCTGTGTGTTGGCAATGCGCCAGTGAATAGCAGCTTGAGTAGCTACCCTTTTACCAAATGCATCAATAAGCTTTGATTCTTTATCTGGGGGAGGTGCATCCCCAGATGTCTGTATGTTAGCTCTTTTACGAGAATTGGAAACTACCAGGGAATCTAGAGGTAACTGTCCTTTAATAAAAACCAGATCAGAGGGTGATGGTCTATATTTTTTTATCAACCCTAGGTGTTAAAATGCGTGCATGAACGAGGTCCTTAAAAATGTCATCTGTATGTCTCATCATGCCTTTTAGCATAGGGAGACTCTTATTAACTTTGTGTGCAGACCCTAGTGTCTCAAATAAAAACAAGTCATCTAATGCCTCTTTATGCAGTGTAACCCCATGATATGCTGCTGCTCTAGAAATCACCTCCAGATGATAATATTTCCTATCTGGAGCTAAAGGTTTTGCAGGGTATAGGTCTGGTCAACATTATATTCACCCCACGGATCTGTAGGTGAAGAGACAATGTTATCATCATCATCATTATTATCATCATCATCATCATCATCATCATCTTACCCATCTCCTAAATCAGGCTGTGTGTGTTATGTGCAATGGATCTAAGCCTGGCAGTATTGGTAAAGGTGAAGTTGTTGGAGGGGATGGCAAAGTAGGATAGGACTTAGAGTAATTCTTCTTTTTAAGAGGAATCCTATATCCAGTGTCCTCTGAACTTACTTTTGTTATGGAAGGAGTTTTGGTTATGTGTCTGGATTGACGTAAAGCGTTGTCTGCTTTGGATCCAATCTGTCCTTCATAATGTCTGAGACTGGTTCTAGGGGATCAGAAGATTCTTCTTTCGATTTAGGTGCCAAATGTTTTTGAGCCAAACCGGAGTGGTCTTTCTTGTCGTTGGAAGCTGAAAGTTAGGGCTCTGAGGCGGCCTTTTGTTTCGAAGCAGAAGGTTTCGGCTCCAAAGCAGACTTTTGTTTCAAAACGGAAGATTTTGCCTCCGAACCAGATGTGTCTTTTGGAGCAGAATATTTTGAGTCCAAAGACTCGGCTCTATCCTGAGCCACAAGGCTTGACCACTTGTTTTGGTGCCGGGCCCGAGGGCTGGGCGTCAGTAATGTCGGCTCGGTGCCGACCAAGGCACGACGGCAGAGGTGGTGCTGAAGCTTTATATGTGGTAAAAGATACTTTTTGGGGTACAGGGGTTTTGATACTCACGACACCCTGTCCTGCTTGAATGTCTTCTGACTGCAACTTGATCGTGAGGTCGGAATCGGATTCTGAGACCAAGAAGCCTCCTCTTCTTCTGCAGCGGCCGACTCTTCGTGTTCGGATTCTTCTTCGAAGATATCCGGAGTGTGTTGAGTGCCTTGACACTGCATTTCTCGTGGTTGAGCCCGACGATCTCGAAGAGTCTTTTTTTACCTGAACGAACTACATGCCTCGCAGTCTTCTTCCTTGGGCTTCGGTGATAAGCACAAGTTGCAGACCTGGTGTAGATCGGTGCAAGGGTACTTCGAGTGGCACCGAGGGCACAACTAAAATGGAGTCCGCTCCATCGGCAGAGGGGTAGATCGACAAGGCTTGGCCTGAAGGCAGCCCACAATGTTTTTGACCAAAGATGAGACTTTTCCGATCTAATGGATACACAGAAAGAGGAAAATGCATATGATAACAATACCCTTGAGGGAACAGTGGACTATACACCGAGGGGAACCCAAAGGACAGTTTCAAACCGGAGCGCAGCAATACACGTCCAAACCCGATTGTGGAAAAAAAAACAATCTAATAATGGAGTCGATGCCCATGGGCGCTATCACGGAAAGGAGGAGTCACCTTACCTCATGACTAGGAAAGACTTCTTCGAAGAAAAACAACTTGCAAACATCCAGACCCAACACTAGATGGCAGGAGTATGTAAAGCATGTGTATCTACAGCACAGTTGTCTGGAAATGTCCAATTAAACTGATCAATGTTGAATAAAAAAGTTTTTAAAACAATGAATATACACACACTTATGTGTATGAAGGATGCTTTTGTTTTATGGTATTCGTGTTCTGACCAAGATTTAACAAAATGCACACCGACTTGTTTGAATGAATCGACTTTTTAAATTAATTAAGAGAAAACAGTGCACTAAATGCGGATGCCTACAAATAAAACATTGAATGATCATATGACAAATTTGTGACCTATATTAGTAGATAAATAAAGGTATTAGAATGAAAAATGGGATACACCTACATTGGTTCCTATTACAAATTGACTGAGATCCTTGGGCAGTGGATTTCATACAAAGCTAGCACCCACAAGCTGGTCTGAAGCACTTCTGCCAACAAACCATTAATGAAAGAGAGGTGTACATACTGATGATTGTCGGGACATGACTGCAAATTAATTTAAACAAAGGTCATAAAAGCCTGTCGCCCCAAATGTATTTTGCTCAAACTATACGAAGATCTGTCATAGTATGAAGAGCTCTATCATAATATATAAAGATCTGTTACACAATATACAAAAATTTGGAGCACACATATTGCTGCAATATTCAAAATGCATAACATTTTCAAGGCAGATTATCAAAATATTCAATGTTCTTCTATATTATACAAAGGTCAACCAAAATAGACAAATGTGTGTCCTGATACGCAGAGGCTAAACATGACATGCAAATGCCTGCCACTGTATCTGAAGGTAAGTCATGGTTTACAAAGGTCAATTTACAAATGTCTGAGCCTGTATATTTATATATGTGATGCTATAGAAATGTAAGTCACTTTTAATTGTACAAAGGTCTTCTGAAATTTCAAAATGGTGATGATATTATGCACAGGTAAATAAAAATTATATAATTTTATTTTAAGAATACGAAGGTATCTGACATGCTATAGAAAAATCTGTGTCAGCGGTCATATAATAGGCATGTTGTTATGATCTGCTCTAAATATAATAATTTGCGACACAGGTTTTTAAGTCCAATTTTAAAATGATTGAATTTTATTTATTTATTTATTTATTTATTAGGACATTTATAGAGCGCGAACGACGGCCCTTGGGCATCTCGGCGCTAAAGAATCTCTGCAGTGTTTAACCAACAAGGGGGGCTAGAGTTTACTGATTAAAAAGCCAGGTCTTAAGTTGCTTCCGAAAAGACCAGAGTGAGGTACTGGTTTTAATCGAGTATGGCAAGGTGTTCCAGAGTTTAGGTGCGGCTACAAGGAATCTTCTGTCTCCCCATGAGACAGATTTGGTGCGGGGTACCACCAATTCGTGTGAACTGGATGAGCGTAATGTTCTAGAGGGGCTGTAGGGGGTAAGGTTTTGAGTAAAAAAAGCAGGGCTGACATTGTGAAGAGCCTTATAAACTATGCAGAGGGACTTAAATTTGATTCTATTTCTTACAGGAAGCCAGTGCAACTTTCTTATAGTATCTGACGCAGATTGGTGTTTGGGAATTCGTCCGAGGAGCCTGGCGGCTGCATTTTGAATAATTTGCATTTTATGTAGCACTCTTTCTTGGGCACTTAGAAACAGAGCATTACTATAATCTAGTGTAGCCAATACCAAGGAGCTTACCAGAGTTTTTCCGGCTTTCTCGGGTGAAAATGGCAAGATTTTTTTAATGAGCCGTAGTTTGTGGAAGGCCGAAGAGGAGATCTGGTTTGCATGGGGTAGGAAATTAAGGCGATTGTCAAACATGACTCCCAGATTCCTCACCTTGCTGACCGGAGCCGGGGGATGGCCCAAGGATAGTGGCCACCAGAGGGAGGACCATTCTGGGGTCAAGTTGCCGAAAATGACCACTTCCGATTTGTCGGAGTTTAATTTCAGGCAATTGGAGGCCATCCAATTCCCTATTGCCTGCATGCCCTGATTAAAATTATTGGCTATTTTGTGCCCATCGTTCCTGACGGCGAGGACCAGCTGGGTGTCATCTGCGTAGGATGTAAGGCTCATCCCATGTGCCCGAATGACTTTGGCAAGGTCCGACACATAAATGTTAAATAGTGTCGGACTGAGGGATGAGCCTTGTGGAACTCCACAAGGCAGAGACAAGGAGGGTGATTGAAAGGATCCAATAGTGACCACCTGGGACCTGTTCGCCAGAAAGGATGCCAGAAGTTTCTTGGCGTTGTGTTGGATACCCATGCTTTCGACACGGTCGACCAAAGTAGCATGGTCGACCGTGTCGAAGGCCGCCGATAGGTCAAGCAGTATCAAGACTGCTGTTCCTCCAACATCACGAATGGATCTTATGTCGTCCGCCACTTTAACCAGGGCAGTCTCTGTTCCGTGGTATTGGCGAAAGCCGAACTGAGATTCATCCAGTAACTTATGTTCCTCTATGAAGGTTGATAGTTGGAGATTCATGGCTTTTTCAGCGATTTTTGCCAGGAGTGGGAGACTCGTGATTGGACGATAACTTTTTAGTTCTTCCATATCGAGGTTTGGTTTTTTAAGAAGGGGTTTTATAAGGGTCTTTTTTAGAGCCTCGGGATAAACGCCTGTACTAAACATAGCATTACAGATTGCTGTCATAGCCGGAAGAACTACTTCTAGGATCGGGAGCAAAATTTTCAGGGGACATGAGTCTAGAGCAGAGCCCGATTTGATAGAGGAAATAATGTTCCGAATCTGGGGGCAGGAGACTTCTGTGAACTGCGAGAAGATAGGACCAGTGTAGGAGGCAGGTGGTTTCAATGAGATATTAGCGTTGTTAGCGAAGACCCGATAGATGTCCTCAACTTTACTGAAGAAGAAGTTAGACAGATCATCGCAGAGTGATTGGGAGGGGGGAGGTGTCAGATTGGAAGAATGTCCAGCTAGCTGTTTGGTGGTTTCATACAAAGCGTTAGTAGAGTTTTTTGCAGATTCAATCCTCTCACAGTAATACTTTTTCTTTGCCTCACTAATTAAAGTTTTATAATTGGCCACTGATTCTTTATACTTGGTTTTGGCTTCTTCTGCATAATCCTTCCGCCAATGCCTCTCTTTGTTCCTACACTGTCGTTTGAGGATACGTAACTCCTCTGAGTACCAAGGGGCCGACGGCACAGATCTGTTGCGAGACCGTTGTTTGACCTGGACCAATTCAGTGGCCGCAGAGCCCACCCAGTCGTAGAATTGGGTAGTAGCAGGATTGGGATCTGTTGACAGCAGGGGAGTGGAGTCAATAAGACGAGTTTCCAGACTGGAGCTATCGATATCCCCCCACGCCAAGTATGGTTGACGGGGATTGGGGCGTGACTTGGCAGCACAAGAGTCATGAAACGACAATGATGCCAAGATGACATGGTGGTCTGACCAGATAAGAGGAAGTATTTGGGTGACTTGCAAGCCCGCTAAGTTGGTGAAAATGCCATCCAATGTATGGCCCCCTTCATGCGTAGGTGAATTCACCAGAAGCTGAAGACCAAAGGTGGACATATCTGCTAGTAAAGTGACTGTGTCTGGATTTTCGGGTTTGTCAAAGTGAAAGTTAAAATCACCTAATACAGTGAGGGAGTTGTCGAGGGCTGATTCTTCCAGCGTGGACCTAAGGTCCGAAATAAATTCAGTCCTGGGCCCCGGAGGACGATAAAGAAGAATCCCTTTAAAGGTGTCGGATGGGGTCAGCATAATGGAAAATTCTAGGGCTTCACAGGATGATAGTATCATCTTTTTGATCCTTACTGAAAAGACATCGCGTGCGATGATGGCAATTCCACCACCTTTTTTCCGTTGTCTATCCAATCTGTATGTGGAAAACCCTTTAGGAACAGCAATTGCTAGATCAGGATCGGACGCATTGTCCATCCAGGTTTCTGTCATGAAGAGTAGGTCCACTTTATTATCCTCTATCAGCTCGAATATATCCTGTCGGTGTTTACCGAGCGAGCGGACATTGGTAAGAGCAAATGAGTAAGATTTCAACGGTTTATCCTTGTTACAGGGGGGGTGGTTTCAAAATGAAAGGTATGGAAGCTTTGCAACCTGGACATGGTGTAACCGGACTTCCGGCCAGGAGATATGGCTCAAGTGTGAGGCAGGAGTGCGGGGTAAAGGGACGCAGCTGAAGAAGCTGGGTGGCTGTATAGAAGCCTCGTGGGGGCAAAGGGCGGAGACCAGGGGGGGTGGCCCTCGGCCCGGGCCAGGCGCGGATGGGCGCAGACGGGCTTGCCTTCGGCGCGCCGCCGGCGCGCCCGCTGCGCGGTCGGGTAGGCCTGTTGTTTATATTCATGGTTGGGTGGGCGGGAGGAGGGTGCAGAACTATCCCGCCAGCCTTCCCTTCCCAAGATGGCGCCTAAAGTTGTGGAATGGGGTTCGCAGCGCCTGATAACAGCGGCGCTGTGGGATGCCGTGCAAATTAGCCTCAGGCGAAGTAGTCTCGCACCAAGGTGGGGGCAGGTATTTAAAATCGCACAGTTAAAATATAATACAGTTTTTAAGAGATCGATATTATTAAATCAATAGCAATCTTAGTCAGCAGATAGAGCGCAAGAGAGCACAAGATTCCTCCGGCTTCCGCCTCAGAGGGAAAACAAACAGAAACCCAGGTTAGAACCGCTTTTCTGCACTTAAAGCTGTTAAATTCTCCTCCAGTTTGCTTTTCCCTTGTCTATTTTCTCACAGAGGTTTTAACATAAGTATGGAAATGATGAAAATTAACTGTGTACTAGTTTAAATGCCTTGACTTTTATGATTTTATTCTTAAAATCGAATAAAGATTATGAACTGAACTGATATAATAGGCGAGGCATGATACGCACACGTTTATTGTGATGTACATGCATCATGATATGAAAGCAATGCCAATATGCAAATGCATTCCAAAAGGTATTAAACTTACCATGATAGAAGTCTACATTTTATAGTATTTACTGTACACAGGTAAATAATACTTGTGTAAAAGATATGTAACAGTAGGCTGGGATTTGCCATGATATTTAAAGACCTGCCTGCTGATTATCGTACAAAGGACAGTCAAGATACACAACATTTTATTGTGATGTACACATTTGCCATGAAGTGAAAGACATATATGCAAATGTCTACCAATATATAACAACAATTTTCATGATAGAACTTTTTACATTATTTATGGCTCCATCGCAATCTACAAAGATAAATCACAGCAAGCAATTGTTTGTAATGAAACAAAAAATGTCTATCGTGTTTCCTACAAATCTGTAATGGCAAAGATTTCTACTTACAAGCTCCTGCAGCTTGAGGAAAGAGATGTTGAAGATGTCCACCTTCACTGTGCTGCAGAGAGAGATACCAATGTGAGATCAACTGGACAAACTAGCCAGTATAGAGACGGCAGAGGTAAACGCATTCTTAAAAAGGTGGAGGATCAAGGGGCACAGTGTAGCATAGTAGAATGGGAAGGGCATACATAAAGCAGTGCCTTAACTACCAAAAGGGTTGGACAAGCAAAAGGCTGGCATGAATTTGAAGGCAGGAAGAGAGAATATTGGATGGGGAGAGCTTGAGGCTTAAGATGGAAGTGAAAGGTACAGAGAGGGTAGAGCCTAATGACAGTCAATCATTTTTTCAATATAATTATTCTGTATCCTTACAGATAGGCCAACACTGACACATTCATTTAAATTCTCAGAATACCAATGCTTTCGAAAGTCCAGTAGGGCTGAGCCAGAGACTGTCACCAAGCTGTTAGAATTGTTCAGTTTTCAGTGAACACAGATTTATGTAGGGACAAGGGTCCAAGCATGGCTTATTAAATCCCTGACGCTCAACACCTTTAATTTCTTCTGGCTTGCCTAACACTTGTCTACCAGTGGTTTCAACAATCTAGGAGTCTACTGGAGGTGCTCCATGATTTTGCTTGATGTTCAACAGTAGCCCTCAAGGCCTTCTAGCCTTCCCTCTCAACAAACGAAGTGATGTTTCAAATGAACAACACAACCACAATGTATTAATCAACAAACAATATTAGACTTATTTGCTAGGGCTCAAAACAGAAAATACTGAAACTTTGCATCCAGAAGCCGAGAACTCAATTCAGTAGGCAATGTCCTTTTTATCAGTTGGTCAACTATTTGTCTATGCCTTTCCACCTATCCCATCGATATCAATGATTATCCTCAAACTACAGAAGTCCAAAAACTAAATTATTTTAATAGCACTAGATTGGCCCGGGACAGTAGTGGTACCTGTACCTTCTAGCTGTCCCTGTTGCTTCACAAATGTTTACCATGTACTGGACTTCAGGGCCAAATACATTATCATACTCTTCAATCGTTGAATTTGGCAGCATGGCTACTGAAATCAGATAGTATGGATATTTAAATCTAACCCGACTGTAATATTGTAAGGGTCTAAACTCCCTTCTACAAGATCCTGTTTTGTCGTAAAGTGGTAAATACTTCACATCTGGTATCAAAACAATAGTCATGATTCCATTACTGGTCAGGAAAATGTTACTGCCATAAAAATGTTATCATTCAAATACTTTATGAGGTCATTACAACCATAAAAGTGTAGGTGCAAACAATACAAAGGTTCATTGATACCAGTGTAGCAATAGTACAATTTTGAACAAGATTTGGCTGTCATATTAAAAACAACATCTTAGTGTAGGTTTTTAAAACAGTAATTTACAGTAAAAAGAAAAGAATAAAAGTTCTGGATAATATTAGGTAAAAAACTCACATGGGATTACAATATACAATGCAAATGCAAAATAGTGCAAGAGTACAATACAGAAAGTATAGCAATAATTAATTCATAGATTAGCAGCCAATAGACCAGCAAATTGCTCCGACTAACTAAAAGCAAATAAAAAAGGGGGGGATTTAAAGCATAAAAAGTTAATAAATGCAAGTTAAAAATGGTCACAAACAGATCTAGGGAGCATGCTTTAGCTCTCCTTTAGTGCATGGCACCTGATCATCCACATTGAACGTATACAAACAGCCAAAATGAAAATATTTGTCCGAGCCTATTCGAAAAGAGTAATTATTATATACAAACACTCAAAACCAATAACAATTAAAGAAATAGTCCCTCTGAAGACTAGACCAAACCCTCCCAAATTTCACCCTTGAGCGTAAACCCCGAGCTTTAGCTAATGCCAATTCCATTTCATAGACCCCCCTCAAAAATAACCTATTGGGACTATGTATATCGATCCAGACCCTAGCGATGCACAGCCGAGCACAAACGACAATAACATCCACATTTTCCCTAGAAATGTTGCCACTGCACAGACCATTCATGGCCTGGAGTCTGTTCTTAAAATATGAAATGCTTCTTGATGGCACTGTTTGCCCATCAGCCTACAGACAGGTGCTAACCATTTAGATCTCGGGAAAATGTATAGTGGACACACGAAGGGGGTGTGTTTAACCATCTTAAGTGTCCCAGGGCAACCTGGACAATGCTGTGCAACCTTATAAGATCGCTGCCATGCCACTGTGTAAGAAGTCAGTGACACAGGGAGGCAGCCGAATCTAAATTGTCTGTAAAGCTTCCTATCTTGTGGTGTAGAAATTACCTCCATGTACTGTTCAAATACACCTAGCCACTCAAACTCCATGAACTCTATTGATAGTCAGCCAGCAGAAGATTGGGAAACAGTTGTCTGCGCCACCCAATTCCAATAGTGGGTCTTTACAACTTCTCTGCTGGGCAGAAGGCTAGGATCCGAGATACCCACAAGGTTCCCAGGTCTATAGCAGAAAGCAGTGCCTGGGCTTTGGTGAACCAACCTATTTTTTTTTAAGCAATCAAGTTTGTAAACATCTTCGAAGACTACAGCACAGTAACTAAGCTCTAGTGTTTGTTTGAGTCGCAACCAGAAAATAAGGGAGTCGAAGCCTTGCTGTGTCCACTATAGGTGTTCTACCCATACGCAATCTTAAAAGGATAAGCAGAGTACTCTGGGGAAGAGAGCATAAAAATCTTAAGAACTTGGGGGGCGGAGCTAGCCGGCAGCTACGATGGCCGCCTAATTCCTTTGCTCCGCCGGCACTACCAAATTATCCTTCACTATCCTGGTCCTGAGCAACGGATTTGCGCCCCCGCCCCCAGCATTCGAAGGCGGAAGGGATCACGACTCTAGCGGTCTCGAAACTGAGAAATCCCGACATCGGGGGGAGTGCGTGCGGCACCGCGAAGAAACGAGCGGACCTAGGCCACAAGCCGCGGTCCCCAGCAGACCCCAGACCCGCGCGACGTGCGCGCGTGCGGCAGCAGTGTGTGAGGCTACCCCGGGGATCGGTCCCAGTGTCGGCTGGCCTGGAGCGCACCCAATGAGTGTGTACACTGCGGGGCCTGTTGAGCGGTCCCGGCTGGGCCGGTCCAGGATCGGAGGGTACGCTGGAGGCTCCAAGTGCCTGTTGTGCGGCGGAGCCGCGAGGGAGCGCCATATTGTAGACGGACCCGGCGGAGAAGGAGGCCGCACGGCGCCGAGGCTGGGGGCAGAGCGAACGGGCCAAGGACACGCCTGGGGACGGCTGTGCACGACATAAAACCCATGCATGCCAATACTGGTGTCGGTGTGCTGTCTGCAACGTGGGGGGGTCACCCAATCAGCCTGCAGAGCCCAAAGGTGATCCTCCCGGCCGGGGCCTGGCAGGGGCAGCAGATAGTGAGTCCATGGTGAATACCCTTCGTGACTGATGAGCTCACGGTGTGCACATACAAAGGTGGATACGGCGACTTGTGCACACGAACAGCAGCACTGAGCACGTGGGAGTGAGTCTGAAGGACTGAAGTCTACATTCACGGTGCCTGACCCGGTGTGTAGGAGTGTCCCTGCCTGGCACGACTTGACAAACGGAAACGGACGGGAGCTGGTCCCTTCGCCTCGCTGGACCTGCCTGGCCGGGTGGATGGAGTCAGACATCGCGCAGCTCCCGGGGGAATCCCGCTCCTGGAGGTGAGGCCTTGACGTTCTATTGGTCCCCCTGATAAGGCCTGCTATTGCATTCTTGTGTACTGGAAGCGTCTGGTCCATCACGATGGGGAAGGGTGACAAGACGCAAAGCAGACTCCCATTTGCGCACCGACGGGTACAAGTCCAGTGCCCTCCAACACAACACAGGGAGTCCGTGCAACCGGAAGAGGAGCAGGTGGTGGACTCCGACATACAATCCAGCATCTCTGCGCTGGGCACCAAAATGGACGCCATGACGTACAGGATGGACCGTATGGCCGAGCGTCTAGACAAGCACTGTGGTACTGAAAATTCTGGACCCGTGTCAAAGACATCGTCGTATCATGACGATTTTGGTATCAGCAGACCGAGAATGACGAGTATACTACATACAAGCATTTTTCGTCGCATTCGAGCGGCGACATCACCCTGAAATCAGGGATTCCGTCCTGAACCCTCGGGTTCCATTTTGTGCATGGCAGCCATTTAGTGGTTGCCCTCACATAGGCCGGTGACTAAGGCCAAAACGAGTCTTAAAGGACACGTACACCTTTGCTGACTTTTGCGTGACCTGGGCAAGCTGACTCCACTGCCCGAAGCCAAACCTGTTCGACCAGTTCCTTTCCCAGTGGCCGACCAAGATTAGGATCAAGGCACAGCATACCATAAACCCTTCATTGCACACAACTATGCCTAATCTCACACACACCTGTCTCTGTTTCTTGCTTTATGGCCTGCTTTACGATGAGGAGGTGCCCGATTTTATTAGGGGTCCGTCCGATATCTGATGGAGAGCGTTGGGCCTTGCCGAGCAATTAATTGTGGGCTGGACAAACTGAGAAATGGCTTGTCATCATGAATCTGCTTTTCTTTGTCGTAGAAATATGTGAATGGTCAACTGTAAAATAAGGAATGTTTGCCTAAAGCATAATATTTTGTATAAAAAGGGATGGCTGGCTTTGTAAGTTGAGCAGTCTCCTGAGAATATACACCGTGTTGTACTTCTAGGATACCTGTTACTGGCTGCAGCCAATAAATTCGATTTTTGACTTCACCAAGAAGACTCTGTGTTTCTGTAGTCTGGGACAGGAAGGACTCGAAGTCTTAGGGTGTGTTCCCTGGCACCGCTGGGTTCTTAAAAACCCAGTACTTCAGTTGGCGCCCAACGTGGGGCGATTTCAGCGGTACCGGTCCAAGCCAGAGGTTCGTGAGGAGCTTCGTGTGAAAATTCTGGAGGAAGGCCAACCACTTCATCGACCCCTGTATGTCGTTCGTGGTCCGAAAGTCTTTGCTGCGAGGTTCCCCGCTTCCCGACGGCTACGAAGGACTGCTGCCCTGACTATCGCCCTGTCTTGGACCCTTTGATGATTTGTAGAGCGAAACGATAGACGAGTCTTCTGGTGACGTCATCGATACCTCAGTTAAGTATAAGTGGAGCGTCTCCCAGTCCTTAGTTTGATTCTTAGTTTTTGGGTATCCCCTTGGGATCTTTGATTTGGAACTTGCAAGTACCAAAGCCGAGGGACTCGTGTATTCACGAGACTATCGTATTCGATAATCCTTTGAAGTTTGAAGCTAGACTAGAGAGCGAAGATGCCTGGTCTTAGCAGACTTGGAAATTTGTTTTGTCTTGGTTGTAATAGGGATTCCCGATTGGAGGACTCGTGTCCGGTTCCTCCGATTGGAACTCCAACCTATGAGCTCTATGTGAAGCATGGCGTAGGCCCCATCACATATAATGAAGTATGGATCCAATACACCAGGAAGGATGGTGTTCTAAAGTGGCCCCAATATGGTAGTTTTGACACAGAGATTTTAGATAATCTAGAGGTTAGACTTTTTAAGAAGAAAGCCCGGCCGGCGATGTTTGACTCTTTCCGCCTATGGCAAAAGGAAGCCAAGCAGAAAGAAATTAAATTAGCTAAAAGGAATAAAAGAGAAAGGGGTATCTCGATAATGCAAGCTGCTATGCAGTATAAAGATAATGAAGAAGAACAAGCGAGTGAGCAGTTGCATAGGCAACGTAAAATGGCAGTTGATAAATGCTATCCAGTTTTGTCACCTCTCCAGCAAGAGGTAGCAAAAGAACTTGAGAAAGACACTCTAACGTCACATTTATTGAATTCGCCACCCCCCTATGCGCAGAGTGCTACTGCACCTCCGCAACCTTAAGTTGTGCAACCTCCGATTGTTGTGCCTCAGGTTTTTCCACAGCCGCCAGCTCCTCTTCAGTTGGCTCTTACTGCTACGGCGCAGCCCCCTCAAGGGCCGCCGACTTTGCTACCTGCTCCGCCTTTACTCCCTACAACTTTGCCTACTACATCAACTACCTCTTCTGATATTCCTCCTGATACTCCCTCTGCGTCTGCATCTGCGTCTGCCTTGCCTCACTCTGCTTTTCCTCCTGTTCTTTCGCCGACTTCTCCTTCTGTTCGACAGAGAATGACTGACACTGTTGCTAGTCTCCTATCTCCTCTTTTTGGGGCAGCAAGTATGACCCCTGTTTCAACGCACAAACAGCTGCGTAGTCAACTGCCCGACTCTAGCGAGCGGGAAACGTTGGATTATTTGGCACATAAATGGGTTACAGATCCCACAAGATATGAGCTAGAGTCTGTTATGGATGTCTTCCACCAGTGGGAAGCACCAAAGTAGAGATACGTTTTCGAAAAAATGTGTGCTTTTCTTTGTGAGGATTTGGAAGATAATGATTTGGAGCCCAATCCACCTGAGTTGTGCCGTGTACGGTTCGAGTTTCCAAAAGGAACGATTGTGGGTTCCGATGTTGAAAGAGCAGTTGCGACATTGTTGTCATTTAGGAGGGAGGCTATCTCTCGGTCGTTGTTTGGGCCTGATCCCTCTGTTAGGAGGAAAGCGAGACAGTACCCTATGAGAGAGGTTCCTCCGGTATGGAAGGATGCCGTTGCAGCTGATGTCGCTAATAACGTCGATGCTGTGCCAGCATATTTTCAGCGTGTTTTTGTACATGTTCCTTGGAAGCGAGCTGAAGTTTTGGCCCTTAAGCAGACTTTGCCTGACCCCCGTAAAAATCCTGCAGGGTATTATAAGGAACTATCTCAGACTGCAGACTCATGTGTTATGAATCTAGCTGATATAAACATGTTGTTTGTAAATGTTGTCCCACAGCCTCTATGGGGATTGATTCGTCACACTGATCATGCGCAGGAGTTAGGTGATACCTGGATTAATATTGCTGCTGCAGATGGCCGACTAGTTGGTGGTGCTAAACCCGAGCCTTTAGTTGCAGAACTTCCTGGTAAGATCGTTACTTACATGAAGACCTTAATGCCCGCGATGCGTGTAAATTGGGATAAATTGTCTGCATGTAAGCAGAAGAAAGAGGAAACCGTGTCTGATTTCTTCACCAGGTTTGAAGAGACGTTCATCGACCACAGTGGTCAAGACATGAGTACAGAAGGTGGTCAACGGTTGTTCGTTGACCAGTTCGTACATAATTTGCTTCCTGAGTTGTGTAAGAAATTGAAAGATTCAGAGAGTTCTTGGGCCGTTTCCTCTTCAGCACAGATTTTGGCTACTGCGCAGTATTATGAAAATAGAGATAAGGACGAGAAGGATAGAGCAGACACGAAAACTAAAGAGTTAAAGACGAAGGTTCTTTTACAGCAAGCTCATCCGCCTCGTGGTGGTCAGCGTGAATATCAGCAACCTCAGCAGTCCCAGAGAAACTCGCAAAGGTTCGAGTTTTCTCAACAACGTTTTCCTGTAGGCCCTAATCAGTGTGCATATTGCAAAGAAGAGGGTCATTTTAAAAGTAGCTACCCTGCTCTGTTACAGCGTATGAATGGTGTTTCTAGTGCAAGAGGTTGAGGTGTTTCACAAACTCTTAGAGGTAGAGGGCGTGGAGGATTCTCCCACAACGCACGTCCATTTCCTCCTCAGAATTCAATGAATAGTTTTGATCAGCAGAATAACGCGTCCGGTAGGACGACTCAGTACTATGCTGATGACTACTATGCAGAAGATGAAAATATGGAAGGTAATGATTGCTAGGACAGCCATAGACAAAGAGAGGGAGTTGTTTCAGTTCCAGTAGATCAGAGTGGACCTTATGTTGAGGTGATTACATCAGGTGTGTCAGAGCCTTTTCTGTTGGATACTGGTGCTACAAAGAGTTCTATTATGCACTCTAAACTCCCTGGCGCACCTTTGTCTGGCGAAATGAATGTTTCAGTAGGTTTTTCTGGCGCCCCGGTTAGGAACCCGATTTCTAGTCCTATGTCCCTTTCTGTTGGACCTTGTGAATTAGAAGCACCCCTTATTCTGACGACAGGTTGTGGTGAGAACTTGTTAGGATTGGATCTGTTGAAAAGATTGTATGCAACTTTGTATTGTTCTCCTTCAGGAGTACAACTTACACTAGGTAAGAAAGTGGTCTCCCAAATGTATTTGTCGAAGGATAAACTTCCGACAGAATTGTCACTTCTTCCTGATATTCTTTGGGCTACTGGTCCTAATGATGTGGGTCTTTTGGAAATACCGCCATATGTTGTGACATTGAAAGCCAATGTTAAAATGCCACGCATTCCCCAATACAAGATCTCTAGTGAAGGTGAGAAAGCGTTGCTAGCGATCATTTATGATTTGATTGAAAAAGATGTAATTGAGGAGACAAGAGGCAACGTTTGCAATATTCCTGTTTTGCCTGTTTAGAAGCGTACTGAGCCTTCTCAGCCACCTGTTTACAGATTTGTAATCGATCTTAGAGAGGTGAATAAAATCGTTGGGCCACAATTTCCAGTTGTTCCTGACATCACTGCCCTATTGACTATGATTCCAGCTTCTGCGACTTGGTTCTCGGTGATTGACCTGAAAAAGGCCTTTTTCAGCATCCCGATTGCCGAGGAGAGTAGGGATATTTTCGGCTTCTGTTTAGGAGGACGAAGCTTCCGGTTCAAACGCGCTCCCCAAGGCTATTGTGAGAGTCCATCAATATATAGTCAGGCTTTAAAAACACAGCTTGATACGATTGTGTTACCTGATGGCGCTACCCTTATTCAGTACGTTGACGATTTGCTAGGTGCTGCAGATACTGAGGAGATTTGTAAAGAAGCAACATTGTCATTGTTGCGTCATTTGTCTGATTTACATCACAAAGTGTCCCTTTCAAAGCTACAATATTGTCGACAAGAAGTGACCTACTTAGGTCATCTCTTATCGAAGGAGGGAAGGAAACTGACCCCAGAAAGAATTCAGGCAATTGCAAAATTGAGTGTGCCAATGACACAGAGAGAAGTGCGTGCTTTCTTGGGTATCACGTGATATTGCAGACAATGGATACCGAATTTTTCTTTGCTGGCCAAACCTTTGGTGGCATTGACCTGTAAAGATACGCCGAATCCCCTTCCATGGTCTGAAGATTGTCAGAAAAGTTTTTCCGAATTGCGTGATGCATGGTGTTTGGCTCCTGTGTTGGGTACCCCCGACTACAGTAAGCGTTTTACACTGTATGTCCATGAGAAAGAAGGTTGTGCATTGTCAGTGTTGACACAGTCTTTTGGGGACAAGCAGCGTCCATACGCGTATTTTTCGTCGACTTTGGATCCGGTAGCTAGAGCGTTGCCGAGTTGCTTGAGAGCGACGGCAGCAGCAGCTGTTTCTATTCGACAGTCTGCTGGTTTGGTGATGAATAATACTTTGATTGTAATGGTTCCACATGCAGTGGACACTTTGCTAAACAGAACCAAGACACAGCACTTAACTAGTGCTCGGTTGTCAGGTTACAAGTTGACACTTTTAGCGAGTCCTCTGCACATAAAAAGATGCCACACGTTGAATCCAGCGACGTTGTTGCTGATTGTAGCAGAAACAGATGTTTCTTAACAGCATGATTGCGTTCTTAGGACAGAAGAAGAAACGAAAGGGAGAATAGATCTCAAGGACACTCCTCTTGTGAAGTGTGATGGTACCTTATGGGTGGATGGCTCATGCTTCAAGTTTCCTTAATGGTGATACGACTGCGGCATATGCTGTTACGACTTTGCATACGATTGTTGAAGCTGCACGCATCCCACATAATTCAGCTCAAGCAGCAGAGTTGATTGCACTTACAAGAGCGTGTGTTATCAAAAGGAATGAAAGTGACCATATATACTGACAGCCAGTATGCATTTGGTGTGGCTCATAGTTTTGGACGATTGTGGAAAGAACGTGGGTTTTTGACTTCGCATGGAGCCAAGATTCAGCATGGTCAGTTGGTGAATGATCTCCTCGAGTCACTTACCTTGCTGTTGCAAGTCGCGATTGTGAAATGCAGTGCACATAAGAAGGTTACTGATGATGTTGGTCGTGGTAATGCATTTGCTGATGAAATCGCAAAAGAAACAGCGAGGGATGTGATGAGTCGAATGTATGTTGCAGGCCCTGCGAGATGGGTTGGTGACACTGGAATATGTGAAGACACGATAGAGAGTGTGAAGTCTATTCAAGCTGAAGCTACAGGGAAAGAGTTGAGTGTGTGGAGAGAGAGTACGGGTAAATTGGATGCAAATGGTTGTTGGGTTGAATTGTCAGAACATCAGCGATGGTTGTTACCCGATGCATATGTGCTTGCAGTGGTTACAATGGCCCATGGGATGGCTCACATCAGTGTGAAAGGGATTTGTAAGTTGTTGGCCCCAGTATGGCAAAATGCTAGAATTCCTAAGTCTGCAGAGAATGTGGTCAAGAATTGCTTGGTGTGCTTGAAATACAACCCTGGTAGGGGAACCCCAACTCCAGCCGGTCATTTTGCGCCTCCAACGTACCCGTTCAAGGTTTTGCAGCTAGATTTCATCCACATGGAGAGGTGCAACAACTTAAAATACGTACTTGTTGTTGTTTGTGCCTTTTCGAGATGGGTAGAAGCATATCCCCTGAAAGATAACACTGCCATGTCCACAGCTAAAGCCCTTGTCAAAGAATTCTTCCCCAGATTTGGCTTACCAAGAATGGTCTGGAGTGATAATGGGAGTGAATTTGTGGGTCAAGTGATGAAGAGAGTATGTGAAGGGCTAGGAATCCAGCAAAAATTTCACGCGGCAAATCACCCCCAATCAGCTGGACTAGTAGAGTGCTACAATGGCACGTTAAAACTGAAACTGTCCAAAATACAAGCGAGCTCTGGTCTTAAATGGCCCGATGCCTTACCATTAGCACTTCTATCGACAAGAATGACTGTGCATTCACGAGTGGGACTTAGTCCTTACGAAATCGTGTTCGGCCGCCCGGCCAACATATGGGGAGTGCCTAGGCCGACAAAATTCAGTGAAATTGAACACCCTGTATTGCTTGATTATTTGTATGATTTGACGGCTAAATTGCGTATTTTACACCAACAGGTTCACAATACTCTGCCTCAGGTCTCTGAAGCTCCAGGACACACTATCAATCCTGGTTCGTGGGTCTTGGTTAAAAACTTCCAGCGGACAAAGAATGATCAGCCCCGCTGGACCGGCCCCAACCTAGTCCTTTTGTCAACGAGATCCGCCGTGCGAGTGGAAGGCAAGAGGAACTGGATCCACGGCGTACACTGTAAGAGGGTCCCTTTGCCTCTGCCGTACGACCGGTGGGTCCAGGAGGGTATTGCTGACTCTGAGACTGAGACTGTGCCTCGTTTTCTGCCTTTCAGCAATGCACGTGTAAAAGGAACAAAATCTGAACGTGAAAGTGACAATCTTCTGCAAGAAGCTGTGCCACCGTCAATTCGATTGGATACCACCGAGCCTGAACTCTTGTTTCAAGACCAGACATTACCTGGAAAAAGCCGTTATAATCTGAGGCCGAGAACTATGGACAAATAAATTCCTTTTCTTTGCTATTTTTGAAAGTGCAGCTCTCTCATCTGAGAAACCTTTTTATTTTTGTTTTTCGAACCACCATCCGGGTTCAGCTGTAGGGTCGCGGGCGACAAGTCTTTGGAGTGCAAGCCGAAGACACAAGGTCGACGGTTCTGGTTGGTCCTTGGGAGTTCCCTGGACTGACAGGCGCATTCCTTAGCACGGAACACCCTACCTCCGCGAGCAGCAAGGTTAGAGGATGGAGTTTTTCGAGATGGAGAGACCTGCCAAAGATATGAACTTTAAAGCCAAAATGTGTATAATGATGACCAAGAAACGTTTTTTGATGTTATGCATTTTTATGTTGCTTAGTGTAATGATGTTTTTAATAGGATATGTTTTGTTTTCTTTTCGAGTGCCATTTGCACCCACTATACAGCCCATGCCTCCTCCTACTGTTTCCTCACATTCTTTTCACCCTTTACCCGAACATGAGTCCGTTAGGAGATTAGAATTTATCAATAACTCCTTTGTTCAGCTTTTGCACCAACACCAATTAGTAGTGAACACGACTAACTGTTGGGTGTGTGGTCCTATGCCTCATACTACTGATAAAGGTATCCCTTATTTGGTCCTGCCTTTCAGCCATAATGGTTCTGTGTGGGCATACAGAACGATGTTCATCTATGCTCATGAAGTCCACCCCCTACGTCCTGAAAAAGATAATCCAGAGAATAGTGCTCTAGTTAAGGGTATAGTAGATATGATTAGAGAAGCTATTTCCTATGAGACTATCCAGAGAGATGAGACACTAGCGTATATTGGATGGAACGTGACCGGGTATGGAGTTACTCTGAGTGAAAACCAGCGAGCAAAGAGATCCTAGATTTGGATTGTACCCCATCAGGGTCACCTATGTCTGCAAGGTAATGGCAAGAATCCCAGAGCTCAGTTAGGAAAGAGTATCTGCACGGAGACATATGTCTTTGCGTCTCAGACTTCCCCTTCGTTCCTAGCAGCTAAGGGTACCTATTTCATCTGTCATGATAGAGCCTACACATGGTTGCCCCCTGACTTCTCGGGCACATGTTTTGTTTCGTTCCTGTTGCCACCCACCTACACAGCTGCGGCAGATTACCACAAGACAAGGATAGTTAGAGGTGTCTTCACTAAAGAAGACACTGCAGGACAAGAATTGGGAGACTTCTTGAAGGGTTTTCTGCCGTTTTGGGGACCTATGGTTAACAGCAGGAACATAAGGCAATTGACAAGGGTGGTTGAATCCACCGTAGTTGAAACTGCCGGTGCCCTTAGTAACTTGACTGCTGAGCTCCAATCGGATCATCTTATGACTCTTCAGAACAGAGTTGCGTTAGATGTCATACTTGCAGACCGAGGTGGGGTATGTAAAGTGATCCAATCAAGTTGCTGCGTTTTCATTCCAGATAATGCCCCAACAGTGTACCAGGCCATTTCCAGACTACATAAGATCTCTGAATCTATTCATGTGGATAACGGAGATTGGTCAGTGATGGGGTGGTTCTGGGAACTGTTATCCGCCTTGGGATGGAAGATTCTGATGGTCATTGGGATGATCTTAGCCATTCTTTTCCTGTTCTGTCTATGCGTGCAGTGTGCTCCTGCAATATGTGGCCTCTGTGCTACATCATGTGTAAGGAAACCTGTATCGAGAGACGAGCTAAGTAATAGGATGATGCTACAGCAACATCTCAATGATTTTATAAATATAGACCTGGACTCAGATTAGCGTGAGTGTAGGTTAATTGCCTATGTAAGGGCAAAAGGAGGGTCTGTGGTACTGAAAATTCTGGACCCGTGTCATAGACCTCGTCGTATCGTGACGATTTTGGTATCAGCAGACCGAGAATGACGAGTATACTACATACAAGCATTTTTCGTCTTATTCGAGCGGCGACATCACCCTGAAATCAGGGATTCAGTCCTGAACCCTCGGGTTCCATTTTGTGCATGGCAGCCATTTAGTGGTTGCCCTCACATAGGCCGATGACTAAGGCCAAAACGAGTCTTAAAGGACACGTACACCTTTGCTGACTTTTGCGTGACCTGGGCAATCTGACTCCACTGTCCGAAGCCAAACCTGTTCGACCAGTTCCTTTCCCAGTGGCCGACCAAGATTAGGATCAAGGCACAGCATACCATAAACCCTTCATTGCACACAACTATGCCTAATCTCACACACACCTGTCTCTGTTTCTTGCTTTATGGCCTGCTTTACGATGAGGAGGTACCCGATTTTATTAGGGGTCCGTCCGATATTTGATGGAGAGCGTTGGGCCTTGCCGAGCAATTAATTGTGGGCTGGACAAACTGAGAAATGGCTTGTGATCATGAATCTGCTTTTCTTTGTCGTAGAAATATGTCAATGGTCAACTGTAAAATAAGGAATGTTTGCCTAAAGCATAATATTTTGTATAAAAAGGGATGGCTGGCTTTGTAAGTTGAGCAGTCTCCTGAGAATATACACCATGTTGTACTTCTAGGATACCTGTTACTGGCTGCAGCCAATAAATTCTATCTTTGACTTCACCAAGAAGACTCTGTGTTTCTGTAGTCTGGGACAGGAAGGACTCGAAGTCTTAGGGTGTGTTCCCTGGCACAGCTGGGTTCTTAAAAACCCAGTACTTCAGCACGCAGAGAAGCACGACATGGCCGAAAGGAGAATAACAGAAGTTGAAGAGGCGCAGACTGAGCTGGACACGGCCCACAAGCGTGTGGAAAACCTAATGAGATCTCTCCAAGACAAGACCGAAGACTTGGAGGCGCGCTCGCGACGCTGTAACCTACGCATAACGGGCCTGCCGGAGTCCACTCAAACCGGTAAGATGGAACTATTCATAGAGAAGCTGCTAACTACTCTGCTGGGTGAGGGGGTGTTCTCGACGATGTTCGTGGTGGAACGTGCCCATAGATCCCTGGGCCCGCAGCCGCGCCCGGGAATGGCTCCCCGCCCAATTATAAAGAAACTGCTCAACTATAGAGACCGTGACACGGCACTCAGGCTGGCCAGAGCCAAAGCTGATATACAATTTGAAGGTTCAGCGATCTCAATATTCCCAGATTTCACGCCCAGAGTGCAGGAAGCACGTAAACAATTTGTGCCGCACAAGAAACACCTCAGAGAACTTGGGCTGGACTACGCGATGCTGTATCCGGCCAAACTACGCGTCAACAAACAGGGACGCTCACACATCTTCCCGGACCCTAACGAATTGCAGAAAGCATTGAAGAGGTGGGTGAGAGAAAAGAGGAATGGCAACCTGGAACGTCAGGCAGAGGGTGATAATAGCCGACTGGATGAACAGGAGTAACCAAAACCCTGGCCTCATGCTGCGGGCTGGTCTAGCACCGATCACTTGTTGTTTGCAGCAAATTCCGATCAGGCTGCAGCGATTGAGATAACTGATTGGCTCGCTCTGCGGACAGACTGACGGACTCCTAGCAGATAAGTTACGATGGCTATTATGGGACTTGCATGGGTCACTTATGTTGTAGACGGCAACTGCGCTACAGAGGCGGACACAGATACATAAAGCCTCATTGAGATGTGTGGGTATGCTACTATATGTGGGGCGGGAGGAGGGAAAGTGTCTCCCTGAATGACAATAGACGGTATATGAAGAGCTCTGGACATAATTCAGGAAGTGCATGGCAGAGGGAGGAGGTGGTCTGACACAACTCTCTGAGAATATAGAGGTTCATGTGCAGTCAGGCGACCTCCGGCCCCGCGCGCAATGCTCTGTTGCAGTACGAGTCATCATGTTAGGTGGTACAAAGACTGGTTGGGAAGGGTGGGTTGGGGACCTGCAAGGCCAAGTTGGGGAGGGTCTGCTGTGGGAGGTGGGTGGGGTCAGGGGATTGTTTATTGTTCAATATTGCACTTAATGACTGCTCACACTGCCTACCCTAGCACTGTGCTTCCTGTAGCCCTACAAAGACCAGTTTCAATGATACGATGTCCGCGACAATTGGTGGCCCCATGATGGGGGAGAGGGGGACGCTTAAGGCAATGACGTGGAATGTGAGGGGCCTGAACGATCACCGCAAAATTAGGAAGGTCATTAACTACTTACAGCGCCATGATGTGGACCTAGCTCACATCCAAGAAACACACCTACCGCTCACCAGTAAAATGCTACACAGCAGGGGACTAGAGGGTAACGTTACTGTGGCTGGATTCACGACACATTCTAGAGGGGTACTGACATGGGTAAACCCAAAAGCCAAACTGACATTATCGTTGTTGAGAGCAGACCCAGATGGCAGATATCCAATATCTAGATGCTCAGGGAAGGGGTACGATTTCATAGTGGTGAATGTTTTTGGTCCTAATTATGATTCCCCGGACTTTTACGACACTATCACAACACTGCTGTGCATACACCGGCGCACAAATGCTCTGGGGAGGAAATCTCAACTTAGTACTAAATCCAGAACTGGACAGGTCATCAGGTCCGCCATGTAGAATTACAGCCTCAGCACTGAAGGTTCAGTCGGAACTCATCACACTAGACCTGGTAGATGTGTGGAGAAGCAGGCATACTGGGAAGGGAGGATTCACACATTATTCCGCCTATCATAACATACATACCAGGATTGATTACTGGCTTATAACATCCTCTGTGACTAGATACGTTAGCTCCTGCACGGTACTGGCGCGAACACTCTCGGACCACTCGCCACTCCTCTTGACCCTAGAGACACCAGCGAAGAGAATCCCACCCTTCACATGGCGCTTCCCGCCGTACTCACTTCTGGACGAGCAGTTTAGGGGGGAGATGGCTGAAGAAATAGAGGGGTATTTTGACACCCACATAGGGTCGGTTGACAGTTTTCACACAGTCTGGGAGGCGTTCAAGGTATACATTCGGGCTACCACTGTAATATCGAGAATCTGGTTTGCCCATGTCAAAATTCTGGGAAGCAAACAACAATGCACTTTTTATTCTTTTGCTCTTACTATCATAAATATAGCAAGTCCCTTTTGATACCATTTTTTAGAGCTAAAGGCATAAAAGATTTTAATGTTGCATTTAAATCCATTTTACAGCTCAATGATGATTAATTAATGTATCGTGTGTGTACTTTTTTTAAAATGGCCACCCGTTCTCGTATTTCTATGAACTAATATCTATTCTAATGCACTATGTCACCTAAATAGATCGGAAGAAGGCCTTTTTGTATTTTGCACATTTGCACTTTAATTTTATGCTGCTATTTGTAAATGTGTGAATTACCTTCTTTTTGTCTGTAATTTGGTAAATACAGAGATATAGATATCAATTCACTCTTTGATTTATGGCTGCTACTACACAATGCACTTTATCCAGATAGTCTAATAATTTGGACATATGCCTTATGCACTTTAGAAATTTATGATTAAAATAATGCTGCTAACCGCCTGCTTTATATACATTCTGCTGCTAGCTTAACATTGATTTTTGCACATGTATATTTATTAGATTGAGTTTTTAGAAATAGATAAGAATTGATCATTAGATGCCCTGTACTTTTTTATTGTTACTGCTTTTATTTTTAACTGTAGTACAGTTATTTCAAATTTGACCATGTACGTAATTATGAGTATACTTTTATGGATAAGGCAATATCCGAATAAAGGTTATTTTTATTTGATTTGATTATACATTCGGGGTATAGTGATGTCGAAGCATTCGAGTGTGCTCAAAGCCATTCGTCAGAGATTGAAACACTTAGAAGGGCAATTAGCTGAGCTGAAAAGGCGAGAGCTGAACGAGACTCGCGACAGCGGAAATTAAGTCTCTCATAGAGGAATACAACGAAGAAGCAGATAGGGAGGTGAGACACATGGGGAAATATGCCACGGCCCGTTCATACGGTGAGGGGGACCGCCCTGGCTCCCTCCTGGCCTGGATCTTAAAAAACACCAGACGACCACAGGTGATACCCGAACTAGAATCGGCGGACGGCATACTTCTTACGGAGGAGGCTGAGATTGTCGACGAGTTTAAAACATACTACTCGGGGCTTTACTCTTCCAAAGCAGGGAATATGGAGGATGATATTGATGATTATCTGAGCCATATACAGCTACCCTTTCTGAAGGATTCCGATCGGGAATTCCTGATGCAACCCATACATAAGGATGAAATTGTAGAGGCGCTGGCGAGCATGCGTTCGGGCAGTGCACCGGGGGCTGACGGGCTCACGGTGGGTTTTTATAAAGCATTCAAGGATATCCTCCTTCCACACCTGTCTGAATTGTTTGCTGAAGTGTGTGTCGAGGGCAATATGCCGCGGTCAATGAGGGAAGCACTGATAGTAACTATTCTCAAACCTGGCAAACCTCTGACCTCATGTAGCTCTTACAGACCATTGTCCTTATTAAACGTGGATGCTAAGATTTACGCCAAAGTTTTGGCAACAAGACTGGCTCTACTAGCTCCAGAATTGGTGGTGCCGGAACAAGCAGTGTTTGTACCCGGCAGGAATCTCACCTACAATCTTAGGACATTACTGGGCACTATGCAGCATGTCCGACAGGACACAAAGGCTATAGCCATCTTCCTCGACATGGAAAAGGCCTTCGACTCCGTAGAATGGCCCTTCATGGTACGGGTGTTGCACAGACTGGGACTGGGTGAGCCATTTCTGCAAATGATTGGGGCACTATACCACCACCCTACGGCTCGTCTCCGTATAGGAGATCGTGTATCTGACTCCTTTTCGATCAGCAGAGGCACCAGACAAGGCTGCCCGCTATCGCCGTTACTATATGCGCTGGTGGCTGAACCGCTGGCTTGTGCCCTCAGGGAGTACCACGGACACGAGGGGATAAGCTTCCCGACGTACAAGATAATCGTATCAATGTACGCGGATGATACATTACTGTACGTTCGCAACCCGGGGACGAATCTACCGTCGGTGCTGAGGGAGGTGGTGCGCTTTTGCGCCTTCTCAGGTCTCAAAATAAATTGGGCAAAGTCAGTGGCGTTTCCACAGACTCCGAGCACGACACAATTTGACATGGAATACCCATTGCATTGGACGTCTGAACCAGTCAGATATCTGGGCGTTAAGCTTCACACAGACTCGGAAATCCTTATACGCGAAAACTATGGTGTCTTGTACAACAAACTGGAAGATGAAGTGGAGGTATGGTGTAAACTGCTGTTATCCTTGATGGGCAGGGTTGCCATAATGAAAATGGGGATACTCCCTAGATTGCTATTCCTATTTAACAACTTACCAATAGTGCTCTCGAAGGCGTTTTTTAACAGACTGACGCAACTGATGATCAGACTGGCCTGGGGTGGCAAACAGCCCAGGGTGAAGTGGACGACTCTCATGCTCCCTTACGACCTGGGGGGACTGGGCGCCTCAGACATGGAACGATATTACAGAGTGGCTCAGGCCGCGCACCTACACACGTGGATTTATGGGCAAGAGACAATACCACACGTCAGAATGGAACGATTGTTTGCAGACCCCCTACCGCTGCCTGCGATGATCTTCCAGCCGGTGGACCGCAGAGTTGGCATTTTGGACTCAATTACAACCACCAATCATGCATGGCACGCGATACTGCGGGCTCGAGACGAAGCGTTGCAGTATTCGCCCCTAATGCCTATTGAATGGACAATGTGGCTATC